>NC_056074.1:1279489-2558979 GCF_016772045.2 Ovis aries | reverse complement strand
TGCATTTTACATGAGACAAGGTATAAAATTGAAAACAGCGCAAAGTAGCACATTCACCTTCCTGTTTTATAGATAAAGAATGAAAGAGCCTAGTGGGCTTGCCTGGTGGCTCAGTGGTAAAGAATCTGCCTGCAAATGCAGGAGACATGGGCCCAGTCCCTAGCCTGGGAAGATTCCACATGCCCCAGAGCAGCACAGCCCGTTCACCACTGAGCCTGTGCTCCAGAGCCCAGGAGCCCCCACGGTCCTTGACTACTGAGGCACATGCCCTCTAGAGCCTGTGCCTGGAGCGAAGAGCAGCCCCCCGTCACTGCAACAAGAGAAAAGCCCATGCAGCCACGAAGACCCAGCAGAGCCAAAACTTAATTAATCATTTTTTTAAAAGAGAACCTAGCAACATCCTCTCCTCTAGTGCATGTACCAAGATGTTTCACAAATATACATAGTACGCCAGGCACTTTGCTAGGGACTGGTGAGTCCACAATGGTCAAGACAAATGTAGTTCCTATCCTTTGGTACAGTCTAGGGATTGTTATAGATAAAGAAGTGGGCTATTACCCTCCAATGTAAAGTCTGCTGAGATAGGGGAGGAAGAGAGGGCCACAAGAACACTAAATTCAGAACATCGGCAATGGCTTACTAGAGAAAACAGGTTGCGAGATATGACCTAGGATGAGTAGGAAGAGCCAGTTTGCCAGGGAAGAGAGACTAGCATTTTGCAGAGAAAGAATGTCGTATGAAACAGGTGAGAGAACATCTGAAATTTCTAGAAGTTCCAAGTGTTCAAAGAGGAAAGGAGTGAGGAAATGAAGCTGGAGAAGTAACCTGGAGCCAATGTTTTTTGTTGATTTTCAGTACTTTCCTTGTCTTAGCTGGGGCACACAGGATTCTCACTGTGCTCAGGGTAGGCCCTGAGCTGTGGCACAGGCTCTGGAGAGCGCAGGTCCAGTGCCTGTGGCAGAGGAGCTTAGTTATCTGGAGGCACGTGGTTTCTTGACCAGGGATTGAACTGTGTCCCCTTCATTGGTGCGTGGATTCTTAACCAGCGGACTGCCAGAGAAGGCCCTGGAGCTAATTCTAAGCAATGGCAAAGAACCTGCAGCTTTTAGTAAGGGAAACGGAGGAAGAAAGCCATAGAGTGAGTGGCCTGAACACCAACGTCTACTCCTCACGGCTCTAGAGGCTGGAGCAGACTCTGTGTTTGGGGACGTCCTGGTTCCCATTCCATAGGTGACCCTCTTCCTTGTGTGACCTCACGTGGCAGAAGAGGTGGAGGAGCTCCCTGGGTGCCTTTGATAAGGGCACAAACCCCATTGATGAACGTTCCATCCTCCTGCCCTAATTACCTCCTGGAGGCCTCAGATAACATCGCACTGCGTTTAGGACTTCAATATACAGAGTGAGGGGTGGGGGGAGGGAGAGAGAAATTCAGTCTATGGCAAAAACTTAAATCTTAAAAGTGAAAATCAAGTGTGTGCTTCAGAAAAATCACTCTTACTGTGCTATGGAAAAGATACAAACAGAGGGGTGAGATCAGAAGCATGAAAACAGGCAAGTTGACATAATCTTGGAGTGTGATGATAGTGATCTGAACTAAAAGAATGAGAATAGAAATAGAGAGAACAGACAATTTTATTTGTATGGTTGCCAAATAAAATTTTGGCTGCACAGAGGATTTTACATTCTACTGCACTCATCGAACAGTACTTGCTGATCTTCTATTATCAAAGAATTCGAACCAACATCTGAAAACTAAGACCCAAAGAAGCTAATTTAATTAATTAAGGTCACAGGTAATTACTGATACAACTGAGTCTTCCAGTTCAGCATTAGTTATAGCTCAATGTTTTACACAGAAGGACATTCCAGTTATCTCAGTAAAATGAATTCAGACTCATCCCTCTAAAATGCTACAAAAATAAGGTTATGAACTACAGTGTTTAAAATTAGCTTAATTATGATCCTTAAAATTCACACTGTAGAAATGTAATTTGCTTGAGCACCTTCCCTTGAATAGTTTAGGTCCCCTTGAATTAGTCTGTACTTAAAATTGTATCATCAACCAAGAGCCTAATACTGTTTGCCAGAGACTGCTGTAGCCATGCCAGTCATTTGTTAGAGCCATTGGCAGAGAAATTTACCATACACATTAACCTGAAGCCTTTGAGTGGAAGGTTACTGGAAATAATGACTAGGAGTATCAAAATCATGAATAAAATATAGGAATCAGGGTTGCAAGTTATAAAGCTCTCTTATCAAGGCTGCAGACCAAATGTGCTCTCAGAGGCAGTTCTCCCACCTTGGATGACATAGATGAATGATGATGCTGATTAAAAAAAGGAGGCAAGAACAGATTAGCACCTGAGGATGAATTCTGTTGACGTTGTTATCAGCTGGATCCAAATAAAATGTGTTAATTTTTCTGTGTTTTCTCAGAGTTCAGCTGTGAAAATAGAGGTGTCTCTTGGAGGAGAAGATAAGAAAAAAGTGAAGATAAAGTAGGTCCTTTCAAGAGATGATAAGAAGTATGGCAAGAGTCAAAGGAGACAATATTTTGATTAAAATCAAATACTTCTTAGGACTAAGATATATTCTCAGTTTGCTTAGGGAGAGTGAGGAATGGAAATTACAAGGTACTTTGTTGGAATTATATGTGGTGAGTGGAGGAAAAGTGTAGGATAAGCCTATAAAAAGGGCAGGGATTTGTGTCAAGTTTAACATATAGAATATGTGTTGAGACTCCTGGGATGAATGATCAAGGCAATCCTTGATGAAGCCGTCAGTATTTTTGAGTGGTTCTGACAAATCTCTCCAAATTTAAGTGATTTAAATACAGAGAAGCTAGCAATTTCAAAAAGGCTCCAAGTATTACTTGAAAAGTTCCAAGCAGAAGGTACTGTCTGGGTTTCCCAGGTGGTGCTAGTGGTAAGAACCTGCCTGCCAATGCAGGAGACATTAAAGGTGCTTGTTCGCCCCCTAGGTTGGGAAGACGCTCTGGAAAAGGGAATGGCTACCCACTCCAGTGTTTCTTGTTTGGAGAATCCCATGGACAGAGGAGCCTGGTGGACTGAGTCCACTGGGTCGCAAAGAGTCAGACACAAGTGAAGTGAGTGAGCTCACAGGCAGAGGGTACAGTCCAGGGGTCTCACACATCACAAGTTTTACTTCAGATGAAAAAGTCACCAGAGGTCTGGCTTCCAAGTAACTCAGCTGATCCGTGGTTCTTTGTCGGGTATCTAAGTGGACTTGTGTTTACACAGGGAGGAAAAATTCACTAATTCTTTACTTATTTTGAAAATGGGACTATTCATCTTTGAATTGGTATGTTTGTATTTAGCAAAGAAAAGAAGCAGACAGGTAAAATAATCATGCGCATAAAATAGTGAGGAAGAACTTTTCTATTTCTTTGGGGAACTAAGTGCTTGAAAGCACTTCAAAAGCACCTATTGCGCCTGAACATAAGAATATCAGAGTGATCGCAGTCAATCAGAGGATTGCACAGTCTCACTCCTCATTAGATTCCTGACAATAGACAGCAAAGGAACTTGCTCCTTCTGCCGTGTAGCTCAACGTTATCAATTAAGGACAAAATGTCCTAGCAAGTCTTTTTTAATCAGTCAGAATTTATTTCAGCCCTTTAAGAGTCTTACTATACACCCACCTATCACTTATCTTTTATCTATATCATTTAATTTTTACAGCAACCCTAGGAAGTAGGGATTACTTATTCTCGGGCTAATAAACCAGTTAACTTCATCTGGGACTTTACTCATCCAATACCTTTTTATTCATCTGCTTTGCTGGAGGTCAAGCAATGAATCATTGGTGGCACTGGAATTATTGCCAAATCTGGTTTGGGAGTCAGACAGACTTGTGGTAGAATCTCCATGGCTTACTGATTCTATGAATTGGGCAAATTTCCCCAACTCACTGAAACTCAGTTTAATCATCTGTAAAATGGATCTAATAATAGGACCCTTTGACACACCTGGTGAGAAAATTTATGAAAGTGGTCCTAGCAGTAGCCTTCAGGAGGAATTCTGTGTGCCTTTCCCTTACTGGATCCCAAGAGGAAGGAGACCCGCAGTGGGTACTTACATCAGGCTTTACAACACTTTTTTTGACACTGAGTCCTTAGATGTTGTCACTTAGTAGAATTAAACGATCCTTGTTCCGAGCAGGAATTCATTCTCTTCTCTAGCTTTTCCATTGTATCTAAGTGGGAAGAATATCCAGGGCCTATTAGCTTTTGTTCTCTTTCTGTCTGTCTGTCCCTCTGTCTGTCTGGTTCTCTCTCCCCGGCATGGTAGGGTGGAGGAAACAGGCCTGGGCCACTTCAGCCCACACACGAGGGAAGCCACCTCTCCCCTGCGTCCTAGCTGCACTTGCTGTCTCTGATTTGCTTTGGATGGCTTCTTTTCCCACTAAGCGGAAAGATGGAAAACTCTTCTTTGGACTTAAAAACTAGCAAGACTGGGTCTTACATTTCACTTTCTGAGTACTTTTAATCCTAAATATCCTAGGAAAAAGAAGCCCTCCTTATGGTTCCAGCTTAACTTACTGGACCAAAATCCTAAGTAATATAGGGTAGTGTCCCTGCAAGAGGGGACATGGGCCTTTGTACATGGACCTCCCCCAGAGACTTCCAACCAAGGATTCAGAGCTGGACCAAAACCGCAGTCATGCCCTCCTTAGTGCTTGGCCTAAGGCCACTGTAATAATTTCTTCCTATTATTTTGATATCTGTTATCGTGATTAATCAACTATTTCTCCCTTATTTTTAATTTCTATGAAATGTGGGGAACTCAGTAGTTTAGCTTAGGATTTTAGTGACTGCTCTCACTTACAGGATCAATGTTGCATAAAATCAATTTAATTCCAACTCCCTCTGTCTTATTATCAAATAATTTGCTAAGTAAAACGTATCAAGGAAGATTTTCTCTGCATAATTTTATGTCACTGGAAATAAAAATCTTGTACTTTTGTAACATATATTCAGATTTCACTAATTTACACAGACCTTTTCCCCTCATTAATCCAAAATAATATTGTATTGACGCCTGAGCTTCTCTTTGACCTATACTCATTTTAATCTCAGTCTCATTTTTCTTTTACCCCTAAAATAGAAATAATGGAGCAATGTACATTTCCCCATCCTTGGAATTCACTAAATTTTTTAAATTCTGTGTTTGAGTAAGATGTTTTACAATATGGCTTTAATGTGATTGAATGAAGCATAAAAGAAATGGTCACACACTTAGACCTCAAGTAAACAAAACAATGTAGACATTTCAGTTCAAATCACCTTCTCATTTGAGAAACTCTGCTGACACAAGCTCTGTTCCGATTGTGGCAAACGTGATTTTATAATCGAGTATGAGCCGTATGGGTTTTCCAAGAAAGCTGCAGGCTTTCACAGTACCACTTTGGGCTGTATAATCAAATGGCTATAACCCAAGACAGTCAAGCAGTTTGAAATGACATTCTTAATACAAAGTCTTTCTAAATTATTGTTTTCTAAGAAGATAACAGCTCTGGAAATGAAAGAGACTCAGGAGATAAGATCTAATCTGATGGTGAAGAAATTCAAATGCCATCATAAAGATAAAGTCATTGAGGTGCTTGGCATATAGCAGTGGGGTTCTAAGATTGAGACATCCTTTAACGTAACAAGCAGTTAGGAAGTGCCTATAACATGGCAGGCCAGAACTGAGCTAAAGATACAAGAATAAATTGACTATGACTCTAGCCCTTCAGGATTCCCAGTCTGATGGACAGAACTGGCTGATCATTCACTCTCTCCTTGTGAGGATGGAGGATAAACTGGGCCCAGTTCAGGAGGGTTTTTTCTACCTCGAGTCAAATATTTCCAAACATGCTTTCGTGGGTAGCAAAAGAACTGCTGTGAAACTAAGTAATTGCTTGAGATGTGGGGGATGAACATTTATTTCCTTTATCTCATTAATCCTCCCACCTGACCTCAGGGGCAAAGTCTGCCACCCTACCCTTTGTTACAGAGGAAGTAATCCCTGTGGCTGAGAGATTATTCTTCTTCACTGACCAACATGTGGCAAGCCTAAGATGCATTCTCAGATACGTAGGATTTCTGTCACATTCACGTTGCCTAGTAAGGGTGTGAATATCCAATATCCCATGATTCAATTACTTAGTAAAGGACTCTGCACTGTGAGGTATATGAAGGAGGCTGGCTGATAACAGATGGACCATGTGTACTGAATCGCTATCCCTCCTGGAGCAGAGTGTTGTAACTTTGTGTGTGTCTGTGCTCAGTTGCATCTGGCGCTTTGCGGCCTCACAGACCATAGCCAGCCAGGCTCCTCTGTCCATGGGATTCTCCAGGCAAGAATACTGGGGTTGGGTTGCCATGCCCTCCTCCAGGGGTCTTCCCAACCCAGGGAAGGAACACACGTTCCTTCCATTTCTTGCATTGGAAAGTAGATTCCTCACCACTGTGCCATCTGGGAAGCATAGGAGAAGTGGAGCAGTAACAGCCACTGTGCCCAAGACTGTCGTCATGTGAGTGAGGACAGGTGAAAATGCGGTGATGCTTAGTATCTCAACAGACACATCTGTATTCAAGCCCTTCCCAGGTCTGTATCCGGTTCACTGGTGGCAGCTCACCACTTAACATAGACTCTCCATGCTTGTTAAAAAAATAAATGAATAGCATTTTAGTTCAGGGGTTAAGACTTTGCACTGCCAATGCAGAGGGCCTGGGTTCAGTCCCTGGTCAGGGAACTAGATCCTGCATGCCGCGGCACAACCGAATACTCTACTGAGAAAAGAGAAATGACTGAACAACGAAATAAATAAGTGAATGCCAGCGGCATACGAAACCCCGTCTACCTCAACGCAAGTTACAAGCCACACTTTTCTCAGTCTGATGATGTGAGGCCAGAAGATACGCCTGAGTGTGAGCCCTGGACACTGATGGAGAAGCTCCGATTTACCACCTGGGACCCCCACAGGCTTCCGGGTGAACTTGGCATCTTCTTGTAATTCCTCCAGGACTCAGCTGCAGCACCTGTTCACAGGGCAGCCTAATGCTTGCCTCAGAATTTAAATGCCCAGTGGAGTACACTCTGCAAGCTTAGCTGGGTTTTATTACAAGGAGTTCCCACTTTCTCTCAAAGCACATCTAGTCTAGAGATCAGCGTAGATGAATCGATGGTGTAGTGCGTTAGGGCAGTGATTTGGAACCTCCATCAGCACGTACTGATCCGGAATCTCCAGCCTCGTCAGTTCCTAGGAATCAGTCTATCACGGTGAAGAATCACAGGATAATTGTAGGACCCACCTGACTGAAAGCTGACGGGGATGCGGTCTGGGGTGTCATACGCAGGGTGTGTGGGGGGAGAGGTATGTGGGGGCACTGGGGAGTGTGCATTCGCCTCTGTGTGGCTAGAGAGGTGACAATGTGGAAACAAACACGTCAAGAAGGCAGCGTGATGGGGAGAGCACGGACCTTGCTGACCAACAGACTTCAGCTTCAGTCTTCCTCTCACACTGAGTGTGTCGTATGACCTTGGGCATGTGGCTTCGCTTCTCTGTGCTTAAGAGAACTTCTCAATGAACCAGAACAGTCCCATGAACCTTCATGGTGATGGTGACATTTAATGGAGAGAACCGTGCAAATCAAATGGCAAGGTACTTGACCTAGAGCCGGCACTTCACAAACTTTAGTGTCTTTTCTCTTTCTCCCTTCTGAAGGGGGAAGCATCTCTCAGAAGCATACTCCTTAGTTTGAGAGACCTCTCCGCATTCACCCAGGGCCACTTTGCCATTACAGAGTCATTAAGAACCCAAACAGCCAGGGAGGCTGGTTGGTTATTAGGAATGTCACCATCTTGCTGAGATTTTTTCAGAGATACTGACAAAGCCCTTACCATAAAGCAACGTAATTATCATCTAGACTGTCAGATGCCTTTGTGTGGATCTGGTTATGACAGTGTGTCTTCCCTGTACAGAGCACCAATGACGGAGGAAGAATTTTAGAGCAACTGGGTATGTGGATTTTGAAGTCAGAATTCTGGAAAAGTTCACTCCACTACCTTTCAATTATATACTACATTGGGAAATTCATTTAATCCTTTTAAGCTTTGGTTAGGATATCTATGACTATCAATTTTGCAGGGTTGTTGTGAAGATTAAATGAGGTACTTACATAAGTCAACAATCAGAGTAGTACTTGGCCCATAGTAAGGGCCTGTATGTGCCGACTCTGTGACCCCTTGGGCTGTAGCCCACCAGGCTCCTCTGTCCATGAGATTCTCCAGGCAAGAATCCTGCAGTGGGTTGCCATTTCCTACTCCAGGGGATCTTGCTGACCCAGGGATGGAACCCTGGTCTCATGTCTCCCGCATTGGCAGGCAGGTTCTTTACTACCAGTGCCACCTGGGAAGCCCAGTGAGGGCCCAACTTTTGCTACTTTTTATTGCTCTGTAGTTGCTGTCATGGAGACTTTTCTAATGGGACCTTTCCACCCCAGTGCAGTTGAGGCAGTGGAAATTCAGAGAGGTTAAAGAACTGTCCTAGGTTCCCATACTGCCTTCATTTCTTTATGGATTGTGTGCCCCTCTAAGAAATTTCTTCAAAACTACCTGTAGGTGGGAGGTCCCACAGAGTGGAAAGGGAGTGAGACTGGAGCTATAAGAGCAAGTTTAAGCAGGGACAGCTCCACTTATCAGGTGCATAAAGGGGCAACTCACCTCCCCACTCTGTGAAAGAGGAGGTTTGGCAAGGTGTCTGCTAGGGTCACTCGGGGCTCTGACACCTGGATTCCATGTGATGGGCTCGGAGGCCTAGAGCCACGCGTGCATCTCCTGGGACCGCTGTGGACCTCAGCGATAGTGCTGGCATTGCTAGGGTCGCCACCCCGCTTCCTTCACTTTTCCATTCACAAGGCATGGAATGAGGTTCTCTTTATAATTCAGCGTCCTTATCTGTAAGCATGTATTCCCAAACACCAGTCATGGTTCCACACACACAAAGACCAGTTCTCTTCCTCTTTTCCCTTCCTTTGATTTGTCATCTTTAGTTTGGGATTGTCACAAGATAGACTTCCTCAGCTGGTTTTTAGGCTGTTAAAAATGATCACAAAAGTCATGGGCATAAATATTGAAATCATAAATATAGTTCTTAAGTTCTCTTTGTTTTCTTTTTTCTTGACACATAGTTGATATATAATGTTATGACAATCTGTGCTATATAGGAAGGCGATTCGCTTAGACACATACATGCACCCTTTTTTATATTCTTTTCCACCATGGCTTATCCCAGGATATTGGATGCATTTCCCTGTGCTGCAGAGTAGAAGCGTGTTGGTAATCCTTTCTACATCCAGTGGTTTGCATTGCTCCTCCAAGACTCTCAGTCCTCCCCTCGTCCACTCCTGGCTCAGCCTGGGCAACCACATGTCTGTTCTTTGTGTCTGTGAGGCTGTTTCTGTTCCCCGGATAGGTCTGTTTATGATAAATATCTTATTGAATCCTCATTCTAAGGGCAGACTTTGGTTGTACTGATTCTGGGGAGAGAAGTTTTCCACTTTTATACTGAGATTACGTGTGTAAAGATAGTATTAAGAGTAGATAAATTCTATTTAAATTTAAAATGCTGATAATCTCATCACATAGCACAACTATACTTCTTGCCTTGCAATATTTATTATGTATTTGTCTTTTGTTATGTGTCAGACCCTGGGCTTAGACCTTTATAGAACTTATCTTATTTAATCTTTAGAACACCCTGAAGATATTAGAACTATAATTAACTCCATTTTACACACTGGAAAACTGAGGCTTGGCATGGTTAAAGAAAAAATCCTCAAGATCACATAGAGATGAGAAGGGTCAAGTTTTGAACCCAGACGTGTCAGACTTAAAGGCAAGGTCTATATGGCCAAATTATTCTGCCTCCATTTGTAGTCATTTTTGTGAATTTTCAACAGTAGTGGACATCACCTTTTACTATTTTTGCTTAACAATTTTGTAAACATCTTCTGGAATCACTTGAAAGAGTTTTTAAAAATAAAAGTAACAATCAACAGGAACACCCCCAGGCGCTGTGGCTAGGTACATAAACACTCTTTTATTTGACCTTCAAAATAATCCTATATGGTAAGGAATTACAAACATCTTCATTTTACACACAAAGGGACAAGTTCAGGAAGGTTAAACAACTTACCATGGTCACAGAATCAAGACTTGGCAGAGCCACAGTTTAATCTCAGATCTGCCTGAATATAGAGTCCAAGCTGTTAACTAAAGAGATACACCGAGTACCGGCCTGATAAAATTAAAACATTCTCAGTTTTCTCAAAGAGATGACAAGAAGTAGCAGGACTCTTTTCAGAAGTAGCATTTCTTTCCATTTTCACCTCATTATTCAGAGACTCTGAGATTTCAGTAAAAGCCCAGGATCTCTGCAAAACTACAGATGAGATATTGAGCAGCTATGGTTGGAAAGGGTACTTCCTAGCTTGCACAGTGGTAAAGAATCTACCTGCCAATGCAGGAGACACAAAGACATGGGTTCAATCCCTGGGTTGGGAAGATCCCCTGGAGAAGGAAATGGCAACCCACACAAAGAGTCAGACACGACTGAGTGACTGAACACACACACACACACACACACACACACAGTTGGAAAGAGGTTTGTGATGAAACCACTACCAGCAATGCTCCAAACAAGTCCACCACCAACCATCCACACGGAAGCCTCTGATAGGTGAAAAAATGTGTGATTCCTTTAGTTTGGACCCCCAGTGACATCATCTACCCCCAAGCCAGTAGCTGCTCCGTGAATCACCACGTGGTCTTTTCACATGTACCGGTTCTCTCCATTGGTGGAGATGGCTTTCCAGTCCCTCTCTCTAGCAGTTTGACAGAAGAAAAAGGTCGACAGGGATCATCTCACACCTGTCAGAATGACTGTCATCAAAAACACAAATAACAAATGTTGACAAAGATGTGGAAAAAACGGAAGCTTCATACATTATTGGTGTGAGTGTAAATTGGTACAATCTCTGCAGAAAACAGTATGGAGGTTTCTCAGAAAAGTAGGAGTAGAGCTATCATATGACCCAGTAGTTCCACTCCAAGTTATGTCCGAAAAAGAAGAAAACACTAATTCAAAGTATAATGCACCCCAATGTTCATACAACATTATTTACAATAGCAAGATATGGGAGAAACCTAAATGTCCATCCACAGATGTGTGGATAAAGAAGTTGTATAAATACACAATGGAATACTACTCAAGCATAAAAAAGAATGAACTATTTGTAGCAACATGGATGGAATTGAAGGGCATTTTGCTAAGTGAAATAAATCAGACAGAGAAAGACAAGTACTGTATGATAATTTCACTTATATGTGAAAGTCTAAAAATAACAATAGACAAGATAACAAAAAAGAAGTAGACTCACAGATATAGAGACAAAGTCAGCATATGTCCATTGGTGGAGTCTCGAGTTCCACAAGCGATATGTAAAGGAAACTTATGAAGTTATAGAGGTGGTCTTCAATATCTGCCGTAACACTTTCTAGGCCCATCAGTTTTGTCGTCTATAAATCTGGGCAACAATGCCTCTCTTGAAAGTGGCTCAGACAGTAAAGAATCTGGCTGCAATGCAGGAGACCTGGGTTCGATCCCTAGGTTGGGAAGAGCCCCTGAAGGAGGGTATGGCAACCCCCTTCAGTATTCTTGCCTGGAGAATCCCCATGGACAGAGGAGCCTGGCGGGCTCTTGGGGTCACAGAGTCAGACACAACTGAGTGACTAAGCATGCATGCACACAAGACTCTGTAGGGATTATTTGAGAAAACCCAAAACAGACAACTGGACCACTCTGCGTCCATGATGCATAAGGAAAACAAATTCTAGACCTTTGCGCTATACCTGCCCTTCCTTATGGACAAACACCCTTGTAATTAGAAGACATTCTAATCCAAATGACCTCAAAAGCTGACTCAGAGCTTTGAAAGCCACTGAGATATCCAGCAGTGCTAACTGCCTATACAATATTATTGCAAGAAGCATGGCCACATTCTTTGTAAAATCAGCAGTCTAGGGTCTCTTTCCTAGCTCCTGTTAATTTTCTTGGGCAGATGATAAAACTTCAAGGAAGAAAGCTCAGTAGTACCAGGGCTTCAGACAGTAAAAGCCAAAAGGCAAACTCCCTCTCAGCTGAATTCACTTACACACAGATTACACTTAAACACTGGTCATTACACAGGCCTAGATAATATTTCCAGATGTGCACATTTGGGAGACCAATCCTGTGTGTGAGAAGACGGAAGTGAATTGTATTTCCACTGATGATGAATGGTCTGTTCGCCCATGGAATAACTTTCAGGAAAGATAAAGATGAGCATGTCTGGTCTCCCCACAGCTAATCCCTTGTTTTTAGCCACACATAAGGCTCCTACCCTGGCTAAGGCAAGACCCTCATCCATCAATGAGGGAAAACCTGTGCTGTTTAATACTTCGAGATACTTTCAAGGCTTGGCGTGCAGACCTCAGTGGTGGGACACTAGAATTCTGCATCAGACCCTAACGTTCCCTTTTCTTGGGCAGACTCTGAATCATTCCAGAAACAAAACCCTACCCTTTATCTCCTCTGCTACTTTTCAATCCCACTAATAAAACTGGAGTTGTAACAGTGATACCTCTGTCTAATCATAGCAAGGGAGAGGATTATGTAGCACAGTTCAGTGAAGATGGTAAAAGCACTTTTCAAAATACAGCCTAGCCATTCTCTCAAGCTTCTTCCATTCTCATAAGCCAGCTCCTGAATGCTAAAATTATTTTAACAGGCACAGCGCATGATACATTAATAAATGATCAAATGGTGTGCATTTGCTAATGTCCCTTTGGCCTTGATAAAGCAACCAGCAAATATTCCATTAACCACAACCCACGAAGTCATCTTTTTAGACTTGAAATATATTTTCCCCATCTCACGCTGGAGGTGGGTCACCAGGATTGCTTAGTTTATGCACTTGAAAACTGAATCCTTAAAGAAGAATGTTGAGATGGATTATTTATGAACATGCGTAAATTATGTAGTGATTTCATTGAGATTTCTGGGACTTGTATGAAGTAGAATGTCCCCTGAGGTGGCCACATCTCATTTAATCTGTCCATTTCATCTTTTCCTCCACTTCAGAGACTTCCCATATTTTGAGGTTCACTTTGAAACAATAGCTCATTTTGAAATGTAATTTAGAAATATATTTATTATGTATTGCTATGTAGCACAAAATATTACCTTATAAAAAAGAAATCAAGCCACAGGACACACACAAACAGAAAAGAAATTATACTTTAGAGTCATCATTCATTCATAAGATGGGAAGGGCAACAAAAATACCCAAAAATTACAATATAAAAGAACAATGAGAAAAATTTAAAAAATAATAACCATGAAATCTCTATGTAGCAACATACTCCTCTGTGCTTTAATACACTCTCCTGTCTTCCACAAAAGTTGGAGACAAGTATATTATTAGTTCCATTTTATAAGTAAAACATTGAGAAACATAAAATTATGTTCCTTACTAATCTTACACAAATGAATCACTTGCAAATCACCACCAGGAATCTGCAAGGAAGTATTATTTTCATCTGAGCTACAAAATTGGAAATATGAATCATTAGGGGCCACTTTTGGTCAATGTTCCAAGACACTCATCAGTGTAAACAAGAGAAGATTATAAACTGTACTTGGATGGTTAAACTCTATTTCATATGTATATGTAAGTACCCCAGCACACAAAGAATATCTAAATAGGCAGAGCAAAAGTATGTGGATAAAATTTGTATTACAATTTTTAGAAAAGCTTCAATGTTTAACAATAAAGGATTATATCCACACAATAAAATAGTTTTAAAAAGTAGAAATTTTAAAATAGCATTACAGCCAAATCTTTATTGACATGGAAAAAATGTTTTTGTTATATTGCTAAGAGAAAAATAAAACAGACTATAGAACAATTCTTAAATCATAGTACTTATACAGCAAAAAGTTATGGAAAATCCTGATAGGTCAGGAAGCAAATTTTAACATTTCAATTATCTTTGTGGTAGAATTGTAGCTAATATTTTTTCTCTTTCTCTGTGAATTTCCATGCTTTCTATTTATAATATTACATATTGAGCTTTCCAATCATTGTAATTAGGGAAAAATGCAAACCACATTTTTTTACAAGTAAAAATAAAAAATACTTTACAGTCTACACTTTAGAGTACTTACTAGTAAATATAAGGATTCTGGGGATTCTATTCTAGAATCTGTTGAATTTTGAACCAGGTACTTTGTTGTACGTAATTTGATGTCTTGTTCGTCAAGTTGAAAATGGAAAGATCAACATTTGAAAAGACATCCTCCTTAATTTTCAAAATACACATAGAATCCAACAGAAAGAAAATTTAATGGAGATTTATCTGTGGTTCTGTAACTTAAAAGAGTTCAGTTCTGAAACATTCGAGGAGACACGGCACAAGGTTTCGAGGTTATCATTTAGTATTTAAACTGAATCAGTAGTTTAGTTTAACCCAACCAGTATTTACTGTCTATACAGTATATGCCAGGCACTCCACTGAGTGAAACGCAAACAAAGACGAGTAAGACATAGGCCTTGAAACTCATAGTCCAATGTAGAAGGCTGTGTGTGATACAACACAGCTAGAGACACTTTGCTGAAACAGAGAATAAACATCCAAATCATTTTAAGGATTAGAAAACTAAAGATTCTTGAAGAACATGATGCTGAACTATGTGAAGAATCAACAGAAAATGAAGCAGGTAAAGAAAGAAAGGAAGAGGGCTCTAGGCATTGGGGCCTGCACAAGAAAAGAGAGGGAGAGAATTTTAAAATTCTCAAATAAATGAGTCCTGCTAGAACAAACGTCACAAAGCAGGGAGTGGTGGGAGAGAAGGATGGGCAGGCAGGCAGAGGCCAAATCTCGCAGCTGTTGGGCAATGAGGGAGAAAGAGAGGCTTGGGGAAGATGGGGAAACTCATGATGGCCTTCAATATTCAGCCTAGAGTATGTGGTCCCGTGATACCACTAGCCAAAACAAGAATCAGTCAGTTCGGTTCAGTCGCTCAGTCATGTCTGACTCTTGCAACCCCATGAATCACAGCACGCCAGGCCTCCCTGTCCATCACCAACTCCCGGAGTTCACTCAGACTCACGTCCATCGAGTCTGTGATGCCATCCAGCCATCTCATCCTCTGTTGTCCCCTTCTCCTCCTGCCCCAAATCCCTCCCAGCATCAGGATCCTTTCCAATGAGTCAACTCTTTGCATGAGATGGCCAAAGTACTGGAGTTTCACCTTTCGCATCATTCCTCCCAAAGAACACCCAGGACTGATCTCCTTTAGAATGGACTGGTTGGATCTCCTTGCAGTCCAAGGAACTCAAGAGTCTTCTCCAACACCACAGTTCAAAAGCATCAATTCTTCGGTGCTCAGCTTTCTTCATAGTCCAACTCTCCCATCCATACATGACTACTGGAAAAACCATAGCCTTGACTAGATGGACCTTTGTTAGTAAAGTAATGTCTCTGCTTTTGAATATGCTATCTAGGTTGGTCATAACTTTTCTTCCAAGGAGTAAGCGTCTTTTAATTTTATGGCTGCAGTCACCATCTGCAGTGATTTTGGAGCCCAGAAAAATAAAGTCAGCCACTGTTTCCACTGTTTCCCGTTTATTTCCCATGAAGTGATGGGACCAGATGTCATGATCTTCGTTTTCTGAATGTTGAGCTTTAAGTCAACTTTTTCACTCTCCACTTTCACTTTCATCAAGAGGCTTTTTAGTTCCTCTTCACTTTCTGCCATAAGGGTGGTGTCATCTGCATATCTGAGGTTATTGATATTTCTCCCAGCAGTCTTGATTCCAGCTTGTGCTTCTTCCAGCCCAGCATTTCTCATGATGTAGTCTGCACAGAAGTTAAATAAGCAGGGTGACAATATACAGCCTTGACGTACTCCTTTTCCTATTTGGAACCAGTCTGTTGTTCCAGGTCCAGTTCTAGCT
Organism: Ovis aries; assembly: GCF_016772045.2. Lineage (NCBI taxonomy): Eukaryota > Metazoa > Chordata > Mammalia > Artiodactyla > Bovidae > Ovis > Ovis aries. The sequence continues at coordinate 2,542,913 of NC_056074.1, read as the reverse complement.
GTTTCTTCCTGACCTGCATATAAGTTTCTCAAGAGGCAGGTAAGGTGGTCTGGTATTCCCATCTCTTCCAGAATTTTCCACAGTTTATTGTGATCCACACAGTCAAAGGCTTTGGAATAATAACACAATAAATCCCCTACACGCATATCCTCAAGTTTCAAACTCTCACAGATGCGAACACGCATCACTGGATTGTTTTTCAGAGTCTCGGTATAATGGAGCCCAGCAAGCCACCAGAGCCTGCGCCGCTGCCAGGCACGAGTGAAACCGCAGCTAGCGCTCCGCCTCCTACCGCGACGATCCTCCAGCTTCACTATCTGCCACCTCCTCTCCCCACTCTAGGCAGTACCTCTTCTTGCCTGTACGCTCAGTGCCAGCTGCTATACTCTAACTATTTTTATGTACTGTTCTGTAAGATCTAAAATGTTTTCTTTAATTTTTGTGTTTGTTTTTTATGTATTATCTGTTGGAAAAGTATTATAAGCCTATGTGGGTACAGTACAGAGAAGGCAGTGGCACCCCACTAGAGTACTCTTGCCTGAAAAATCCCATGGATGCAGGAGCCTGGTGGGCTGCAGTCCATGGAGTCGCTAAGAGTCGGACACGACTGAATGACTTCACTTTCACTTTTCACTTTCATGCATTGGAGAAGGAAACGGCGACCCACTCCAGTGTTCTTGCCTGGAGAATCCCAGGGACGGGGGAGACTGGTGGACTGCCATCTATGGGGTCTCACAGAGTCGGACACGACTAAAGCGACTTAGCAGCAGCAGCAGCACCAGCAGGGTGCAGTACTATACAGTCAGTTGTGTTAGTTTGTACCTAGGCTAACTTTGTTGGACTTTTACAGACAAATTGGACTTATGAACATCCTCTCGGGACAGAAAATGCTCATAGGTAGGGAATTTACTTCCCTCATAGGTCAGCTGGTGAAGAATCCGCCTGCAATGCAGGAGACCTGGGTTCTATCCCTGGGTTGGGAAGATCCCCTGGAGTAGGGAAAGGCTACCCACTCCAGTATTCTTGCCTGGAGAATTCCATGGACTGTATGGTCCATGGGGTCACAAAGAGTCGGACACGACTGAGCGACCTTCACTTTCACTTTCAGGGGACTTACTGTAGCAATAATAGGCCACATTTGTTGAGATGCAAATATATGCCAGGCCCTGTGATAAACACGATCACATATCGACTCATTTTACGCCCACTAGAAGCCTATGAGCCAGAGGATGACACTGAGAAGTTAGGAGATGGTGACTAAAGGGAGGTGAAGAGGCTGGGGTCAGAGGAGCAGACAGCGAAATCAATTGTTTCAGTTAATCTATTAATTCCCGGCTGTGCTGGGTTTTCGCTGCGCACGCAGGCTTTCTCTAGCGGCGGGGGCGGCAGCTCCTCTTCGCTTTGGTGCATGGGGCGTCTCTTCTCTTCTCACTGCAGCGGCTTCTCTTGCGGAGGAGCATGCGCTCTAGGTGCACAGGCTCAGTGGCTGTGGCTCAGAGGCCCAGCTGCTCTGTGACATGGGGAATCCTCCCAGGCCAAGGGTCAAACCAGGGTCCCCTGAATTACCAGCTGGACTCCCAACCACTGGACCACCAGGGAAGGCCCCAGTTTTAAACGTACTGAATTCAGGGTAAACCTGCAGGCACCAATTGGAGATTCATCATGAGAAAGGAGCTGGAGACTTCAGGTAAGAGGAGAGATCAGGGGCAGTGATGTAGACGTGGGAATCATTTGCATATAAGATTATTTTTAAACTCATGCTCCAGTTGCTGCTACTTCGGGATTAATAGGTAGTATGAAGAAAGGTGGGTTACAGACACAGCCTTGCTGGGGATGGGGGCATCAACACTGGAGGGAATGAGAAGAGTGTTCTGGAAGGTACTGTGCAGGAGGGGTAAGGAGCTGTGGAAAAGAAGGTGCCACAAAAACCAGGACGAAAAGAGTTCTAGAAGAACTCTCGAAGAACTCTCACAGTGTGCCAGTGCTGCAAGAGGTCCAATGAGATGAGGATCAAAATGTGCCTCTTACATTTGACAACGTGAAGTCACTGTTGACTACACTGTCAGCTCACAATGTTCTTGATGACTTAAGGCTGAAAATAAAAGGACGAAGTGAAACCAACAAGGTTTATAGAGATTCACACTTCCAAAATGCTTGCTGAAGGAAACCGGAGTGAGATAAACTGGTAGCGACAGGCTAGCAGTAGCTAAGTTAAAGACAGAGAGCAAGGGTTTGCTTGTCTGTCTTACTAGATGTGCAGAAAACTGAAGAGGTTCTTGTTGGGAAGAGCTAGTATAGACACATAGAGTGGAGGCCGAAATGAAGTAATGCTTCAACAGATTTGATTTTTCAGTTTTAGGTTCACAGCCATACTGAGCAGAAGCACAGCACGTCCCCATATACTCCTGGCCACCACATGTACAAAGCCTCCCTCAATATCAAAACCCCAAGTCAGACTAGTTCACTCGTTATAACTGGTGAACCCACACTGACACATCATTATCATTTCAAGGCCATAGTTGGTGTTGCATATGGTATCGGTTTTCATAAATGTATAATGACATATATCAATCATTACAGATATCTTTTTTGAATATTCATTTATTTGGCACTCGGGCTTAGTTGCCCCACAGCATGTGGGATCTTAGTTCCCTGACCATGGATCAGCCCTGCCACCCCTTCACTGGAAGGCGGATTCTTAACCACTGGACCACCAGGGAAGTCCCCTATCATTACAGCATCTTACACAGTAGTTAAAAATCCCCCGTGAAAGAACATATGAGGAATTCTCAGAAACACATGAAGTTCAATATGGATAGTCACCACCAGACATGACTTAAAGAATGGCTGTAGAAAAAGCCAAAAAGAATTCATGAACATAATGAGCTTAAGTTGCTTCCTCAAAATAATAAGATATTTTGAAGAATGTGTGCTTTAGTAACATGATTTTGTTATAGAGAATAGAATGGAGGAAAACCTGGCATGTAGGCCTTTATGAATATTTAATACAATAATCCAGTTGGTTAATAAAGCTTGATCTAGAGGAAGAAAGATGACCTAAGGTGGAAATCAGCAAAAATAGACAAATGGGACCTGAACAAACTTATAAGCTTTTGCACAGAAAAGGAAACCATAAACCAAATGAAAAGACAACCTTTGGAATGGGAAAATATATTTGCAAACAATGCAATTGATAGGGTCTTAATTTCAAAGATACAAAAAACAGCTCATACAATTCAATAACAAATAAAAACAACCACCCAATCAAAAACGAAAAACAAAAAGGGCAGAAAACCTAAATAGACATTTTTCCAAAGAAGACATACAGATGCCATCATCAAAAAGTCTACAGAATGAATGCTGGAGATGATGTGGAATAAAGGGAGTTCCTTTTCCACAAAGAAATGGGGTAAAAGGTAGATTAACTGAGATTGAAGAATAACTAAGTGAGGAAGAGAAGACAACTTAGAAGTCAAGGGGAAAATAAAAGCCAAGAGATGGAGATCTCTGTTAAAAGGTGAAGGAAGGATTTTCTAATGATATTATTTTATATTCATAGAAGGAAATGAATATCTTTTAGGCAGAGAGACAAGCAGTGCCAGAGTTTGAAGAAACAGGACAGAGGAATAGTTGATGAATTGAGTCTCTGGGGAATAAAAGTGCCAGAGCCCAGATGGGCTTCACAGGTAAAGAAGCGGTAAAGAATCTCTCTGCCAATGCAAGTGACACGGGTTTGATCCCTGAGCCAGGAAGATCCCCTGGGGGAAGAAATGGCAGCCCACTCCAGTGTGCTTGCCTGGAAAATCCCATGGACAGAGGAGTCTGGCGGGATACAGTTCATGGGGTCGCAGGGTCAAGCACGACTGAGCACACACAGATGGCAGATTTAACCTCCCCTTCTTGGAGCCATTGTTCATCTACCAAGATGAGAAAGAGGTAAAGAAAGGGGAGGTGGCATGTGAGACTTTCCCCCCAGTTTACAAGTTAATCACCTCTACATGCTACATGGATTATGCCATGCTCACCAGACCCTGTGGGCTTTATAATTACTTTAAAATGAAAAGAGATCTCAGCATTATATTTCTTAAAGTCTTTAACATGTTTAAATGAATTTATTAAACTACTTCCCCTCTGCAGTGTATTATTTTAATTGCTAATAGTCTAAGGAAAAAAAAAAGTCAACAAGTCAACATATCAACTCTCTCATGAACCCTGCTGATCTTTATAAAACAGATACTTTCTGAGGCCAAAACAATAATTAAAATCATAAATATGTATTGCTACATCAAGTGAAAACAATTGGAAAATGCACGCTCATTAAGAATATTTTAATCATCTCATTACTTCTGTGGCATGGTTGTAGATAAATAATTTTAATTGTCCTACAAGTTTAAGTAAAACATTTGAAAAGACAAGTTATTTTTGTGTGTCTTCTTTCCCCAAGGCAAAATCAGAACTTGACTGAAACTGGGCTACTTCCTGTGGGATAAACCTTTCGACAAGAAAATAAGATATGGAAAGGCATATGGATCTAGTGACATTTTGGTTTAATTATTGAGACCACTGTACAAACAAGTGTTGTGAATAACAAAACAAGTCTAATTCCAGGTTGCTGTAAACAAAGAAATGAAAAACCCCATCCACAGATGATACCTCTAATATGAGATGCTGAAAGTGGCCTCCTCAGAATTCACAATTAAACTGGTTAAGGAAGATTCTCTTACAGAAGACTCACAAGCCTCCAGGAAAGGAGTGGAAAATAGACTCATTCATCCAAACTGCATCAGAACCAGGAGATGGATCAAGGCATATATACACCCCAACTATCTCTCCTCTCCCTCCTCATCACCCCACTTTCAGCTGATCATCAGTCTTGCCTTCCAGCCTCAGCCACAGGAAAAAGGAGCAGCTTTGCAAAATGCAAATAAATATTCATGTTAGAGTGTCAGTGTTTAACGTTGGAAGATGCTGGTTATTTTGCATTATTGGCCTCCAGTCTGGTGCGACAAGAATTATGTTCAGAGCTGGTTCAGTTCAGTTCAGTTCAGTTCAGTTGCTCAGTCATGTCCGACTCTTTGCGACCCCATGAATCGCAGCTCGCCAGGCCTCCCTGTCCGTTACCAACTCCCGCCGTTCACTCAGACTCACGTCCATCGAGTCAGTGATGCCATCCAGCCATCTCATACTCTGTGGTCCCCTTCTCCTCCTGCCCCCAATCTCTCCCAGCATCAGAGTCTTTTCCAATGAGTCAACTCTTCGCACGAGGTGGCCAAAGTACTGGAGTTTCAGCTTCAGCACTAGGCAACAGCAATACTGGGAACAAGAGACTTGCCTGGTGGTTCAGTGGTTAGGAGTCCTCCTGGCAATGCAGGGGTCCAGGAAGATCTCACACACCCCTAAGTGTGAGCACCACAACTGCTGAAGCGCATGCGCTCAGAGCCCCTGTTCCGCAACAAGGGAAGCCGCCACAGTGAGAAGCCTGCGTGCTGCCCCTAGAGAGGAGTGCCAGTTCGCCACAACTAGAGATAGTCCACGGACAGCAACAGCAACACACCGAAGCTAAATAAATAGATAAAAGACTGGGAGCAAGGCCTTGCTTCACACCTAACCAGGGAAACAAACAAGACTCTTTGCGAACCCAACAGTGCCGTTGTGACAAAGCAGCAGACCTCTCAGTCTGTGCCAAGTGAGGCACATTCATAGGCGACAAGAGGTTAATATTTCACTGGACACATTGCAAACCCGGGTAAAGGCTGCTTCCTCTCATTTATGTAATCAGAAAAAAAAAAAAAAATTTAAGCTATTCTCCTGAGCAGCCCAAGGACTATTTAACGAATAAGCATATTTTAAATTTGCAGATTATAGGCTTAGAGATTGGGCCCCCAGGTGGCAGTAGTGGTAAAGAACCCACCTGCTGCAAGAGACAAGAGGTACCAGTTCAGTCCCTTGTTCGAGAAGATCCCCTGGAGGAAGTATGGCAACCCACTCCAGTATTCTTGCCTGGAGAATCCCAAGAACAGAGGTGCCTGGCGAGCCACACTCCACGGGCTCGCAAAGAGCTGGACATGACTGTGCGGCTGAGCACAAGCCTAGAGAATGAATTCTTTGTACATTGAGAACATAGTTGACCATCCCAGTGATCACACCTATTACTAACAAGCCAAGAGAAACACAAAGGCTAACCTAATTTCTGACCAGACTATGGAAAGTTGTTTGGCATAGAAAAATGTGTTCAAAAATGAAGGATCTCTACTTTCTAGGGAAAAAGAAAAAAAAAGAAAGATGATGAAATAGGATTTTAGCTTCAAGTGATGAAAAAAGAGTGCACATGTCAAGTGGAGAGCAAAGGGAGGATTTTCTCCTATGGCTAAAGTCACTGCAGTGCTTAAGGTAAAGATGGCAGCTCTGCCCTGAAATGACTCAGTTCAGTTCAGCTGCTCAGTCGTGTCCGACTTTTTGTGACCCCATGGACTGCATGCAGCATGCCAGGCCTCCCTGTCCATCACCAACTCCCGGAGTTTACTCAAACTCATGTCCATTGAGTCAGTGATGCCATCCAACCATCTCATCCTCTGTTGTCCCCTTCTTCTCCTGCCTTCAATCTTTCCCAGGGTCTTTTCTAATGAGTCGGACTTCAGGCCCAACTTTAATAGAAGCCCAGGCCCTCTGCCCATCCCCTCCCAAGCCTGTCTCTCCCTCTCTCCTACCATCAGAGGACACTCACTGGTCAGCCTTAGACAACCTGCCCAGCAAGGGCTCATCACTCCTGAGACAGGTGAAAGTTACTAACAGGTCCATCATTTTTTAAGAAAAGCCAGAAAAAGCCTAGCCAGTGCCTAACACTTGTTCATTCATTCCATCAGCCAGTCAGCAGAAAACTGGTTTGAAAATATTTACTGAATACTTACATGCTTGGCTTTGTGCTGAGAATTGATGAGAAAAAATGGACACAACTGCCTCATTGATAGGGCTCAGAGTTTAGTGGGATTCACAGGAACTAAAGCAATAAAATAATCCAGGGGTTTTGAGTGCTTACTCTGTGGGCTCTGCTTTAATCTGGGATGAAGTGTCAGTGGTTGTAGCTTTGAAAATGCTAAATTTGAACTGCAGTCTCAACAATGAACAGGAGTGAACTAGAATAAGTGTTCCAGGCTGAGGACAGAAAATATGGAAAAGCCTTGAGACAGGAGGGAGCAAGCAACAGTCAAAGAAATAACCCAAGTGTCTGGAGAGCAGAAGGGCAGAAAGGGATCCAGACCAGACAGTCGGTAAATCTTTCCTATGAACAAATAACGGATGAGTGAACACACGAGTGAACAGGTGTCTGGTTCCATAACCTTCCAGCATTCCAGCCATGCGTTCACACAAGGATACCCAGAAAAAGCCCACTTCTTCATTCCTTATGCTTTCTCCCAGTTTACCATTTTACAACTCAAGTTTAGCAAAAGAGAAAACATGAGGGGAAAGTAAAACCCCGGAGTCCGCCTCTCCAGGATTTTCAAACTGAGATCCAAGGCTTCCTGAATGGCCCTCATTACAGTATGAGAGAGAAGTGCACCCAGCATTCATGAGGCGGTCCTGTGTGCATTATCTTGTTTAACCCATACACTAGCCCTCTGAGGTAGCTATTATTAGTTCTGTTTTTTGAAGATAAATATCAAAAAGACTTAGCTACCTCTCCAACATCCTGAAACCTGGATCCTGCCTAAGCCCTTGCTCTAAACTCTCAGCCAGTGATTCTCAGCCAGGACTAATGTTGCTCCAGGGAAATGTTTGGCTGTGTTTGGAGACCCTTTTGGATGTCACAGTTGGAGGGGTCCTCTTGACACATAGCAAAAGGAAGCCAGAGATACTGATAAACATCCCGCAACGCTTAGGACAACCACTCACAACATAGATCCATCAGACGTGAAATACCAATTGCTGAAGTTTAAAAGCTCTGCTTTACATCATTCTGTCTTTTAAAATATATATTCTTTTGTATATCTATTGAAGCATTTATCAGTGCCCATGGGGAATTGTGAAACCATTGAATGGTAGTTTGGTGTCAGACCTCTTACTCTCTCCAGTAATATATATATTACATGGCACAAAGTAGACACTCACTTATCATATGTTCTTATTGCTATTGAAATTAGGTAGTGCAAATGTGACAAAGAGAACTGGAGAGTTCCAACTGGAGGAAGAATACGGGAAATAATTTCAAGGTTGAGTGGTATGCAGTAGCCGAAGGCCTTGTCTCACTCTCTGGCTTAGGTCTTTTCTCAATATAATCAGACTGCCTATAAATGTTTATGAGGGGGACTCTGCCAAGGCAGAGGGAAGAGAGCCAGAATGGGCGAGGTTTAATACCCTCAAAATGTGATGGATTTTTTAAAAAGACACAGTTCTAGGACAACATGGTCTCCAGGGCAGAATAAACTTCTTCATCTACACAGGAGATTAAAAAGACATTATGTATTTATGTAAAATGGTGCAGTCACTTCGACGAAAACAGCTTGTCAGTTTCTCAAAAGCCTAAACATGTTAGAGTTATCATGTGACCCAATAATACCACTTCTATATATATATATATATATATATATGTATGTATGTATGCCCAAGAGAATTGAAAACTTACGTATGCACAAAAACTTGTACATAAATGTCCACAGCAGCTCCACTCAAATAGTCAAAAACGTAGAAGCAAAAACACAAGGTTTCCACTAACTGATGGATGGATTTTTTGAAATATCGTATATCCACAACTAAATATTTTTAGCCATATAAAGGGAAAATGTACTATGTATGCTACAACATTGATGAACCTTGAAAATATTATGCTAATTGAAAAAAGCCAGACACAAAAGGCCAGGGATTGTATGACTCCATTTATATGAAATGTCTAGAATAGGTATATCCACAAAGACAGAAAATAGGTTTATGGCTGCCAGGGGCTGGCAGCAGACAACATGAAGACAGCTGAACGTGGCTCTGCATTTCTTTCGGGGGTGACTGAAACTGTTCTAAAATTAGATAGTGCTGGTGGTCGTACAACTTTGTAAATACACCAAAACCCACTGAACTGTACACTTTCAAAGGGTAAATTTTGTTGTATGTGAATTATATACCATTAAAGCTGTTATTTTTAAAAGGACACTTTAAAATGTTTGACTTTCTTCAGTGGTGAGATCCACTAACTTTATTATTCACGTCATTCTTGGTCCTGGATCTTAAAAGTGCTATTGCAAATACTCTGAGACTGAATTCATTTAGAGATTTCACTCTTTCTGAAGATGACCTTGCCTGACACTTAGGACTGCAAATCCTGCAACACTTCTCTCACTGCCCTTTATGGACTTAAGTATTCACTTGCTTTCTTCAGGAAGTTCACATCTCCAGTGATACTACACATCATGAACTGGCCTGGGGATGTTACAGGATCAGAACAGATAGAACAGAAAGCTACACAATGGAGGGTTTTATGTTATTTGATCAAATGTCATTGCATTTTGCCTGCTTGAGTACCTTTGCCTACAATAAGAGTTTCTGTTTTATTTTCTTGTGACATCAATGCTCAAATCCTTTCAGGATCACCAAAAAGACTGTATTATGAGAAAAAGCCCATCTAGTTTCAATTTCAAACCAGCTCTAATTTCTTGATGTTCCCATCTTAGTTTTCCTTAACTACATCAGTGAGGAGAGTTTTAAGGATTAAAATTTAAAGGATGCTAGGATCCTTCCAATCTTCAGTCTTCCTCAGGAACCAGAGTTCTCCCTTCATTTTCCTCCTCACATTTGTCAGCTGAAGCCTGCCAGGGAGGGTAGAAAGAAGAAATAGACTCTTTGATGTTCCCTTAGGTCCTTACGTGGGCCCCAAAGGTTCAATCCTTTTACCCAGAGAGAAGTGGATTTTGACATTTCCATAGCTGAGAGAGTTCCAAATAGGAAAAGGAGTACGTCAAGGCTGTATACTGACACTGTGCTTATTTAATTTCTATGCAGAGTCCATCATGAGAAACTCTGGGCTGGAGGAAGCACAAGCTAGAATCAAGATTGCCGGGAGAAATATCAATAACCTCAGATATGCAAATAATACCACCCTTATGGCAGAAAGTGAAAAAGAACTAAAGAGCCTCTTGATGAAAGTGAAAGAGGAGAGTGAAAAAGTTGGCTTAAAGCTCAACATTCAGAAAACGAAGATCATGGCATCTGGTCCCATCACTTCATGGCAGATAGATGGGGAAACTGTGGAAACAGTGGCTGACTTAATTTTTCTGGGCTCCAAAATCACTGCAGGCGGTGATTGCAGCCATGAAATTAAAAGATGCTTACTCCTTGGAAGGAAAGTTATGACCAACCTAGACAGCATATTGAAAAGCAGAGACATTACTTTGCCAACAAAGGTCCATCTAGTCAAGGCTATGGCTTTTCTAGTGGTCATGTATGGCTATGAGAATTGGACTATAAAGAAAGCCAAAGAATTGATGCTTTTGAACTGTGGTTTTGGAGAAGACTCTCAAGAGTCCCTTGGACTGCAAAGAGGTCCAACCAGTCCATCCTAAAGGAGATCAGTCCTGAGTGTTCATTGGAAGGACTGATGTTGAAGCTGAAAATCCAATACTTTGGCCATCTCATGTGAAGAGCTGACTCATTTGAAAAGACCCTGATCCTGGGAAAGATTGAGGGCAGGAGGAGAACAGGACAACAGAGGATGAGATGGTTGGATGGCATCATCGACTCAATGGACCTGGGTGTGGGTGGACTCCGGGAGTTGGTGATGGACAGGGAGGCCTGGCGTGCTGCGGTTCATGGGGTCGCAGAGAGTCAGGCACGACTGAGAGACTGAACTGAACTGAACTGATAGCCAAGAGAATGACTGGATAGACATCACGGGCAGTGGGAGCTGCAGTCCCTTGGGCAGCTCCGTGCTACAACCTGGAGCTCTGGAGTCCTTATCACACCTGTGGACTCACAGACGTCTGCAGATGTAGGGGCTCCTGAGAGTTGCAGTCATCTCTTCATGAAAATACAGACTCTCACAACTGAGAGAAAACTAATCATGAGATTCCACTGTCTCTCCTCCAAAAGTCTTTGTCATGTGCATGCCACCATTAATGAGGAGCTCACTATGTGGAAAACAATGACTTGAATTTTATACCGTATTTCAGGATTACTGCAACCAAAATACAGAGCCTGTTTTGGCATAGACTTTAATGGCAGTTTTATCTTTTACCAATTGTGTCATTGACGTCACTATTATAATTCTCTGCCCTCCCTTCCCATCATTACCCCCATCCTCGCTCTCAGCAGGAACCAGAGAGAAGAGACAGAAAGGCTGTTAGACTCACCTCTCCCATCATTGCAGGATGCATCAGCTCTCTTATATACAAGCTTTCCGGTTGTGAACCTTCAAACATGTGAACATGCAGCTGGTTCCAGAACTGGGCCAGAACCTGTGCGATCAGCATCAGGCGTGAGTGAAGCTGCACCCACTCCCATCTCCTGTCGCTGACGATCCCCAGTTCCATGAGCTCCCGCCTCCACTCCCTCCTCCATCAGTTGCTCTTCTCACCTGTTCCCTCAATACTGCCCCTCCCTCTGTGCCAGCTGTTACACTGGGCTACTGTACTTTTCAAGGCCCTGCACTGTAAAATTAAAAATGTTTTCTTTATTTTTTGTGGTTTTTTGTTTTTTATGTATTATTTGTGTTAAAATATTATAAGCCTATTACAGTACAGTATAAGATAGCTGATTGCGTTAGCTGGGTACCTAGGCTAATTTTGCTGGCCTTATGAACAAACAGGGACTTCCAAACATACTCTTGGAACAGAACTCATCTGTATTTAAGGGACTTACTGTAACAGAGCAGAGCAGCTGATTAGCAAGCACTAGAGAGAACCACACATCCCGAAGAAAACCAAGCAGGGAATTTTCTCCCACCTAAAACGTATCCAAGAAATTGAAGTCACCAGGCTGATGTTGCCTGGTAGTTTGCAGGCCACTCTTCAGAAGCCAGAATGCGATCCAGCCATCGACCTTGAGAAGGAGGCCTTGAGTGGGTATGGAGCAGATGATGCTTAAGGCTGGAGAGCGAACCTGAACTATGGCAGCAGCACATTCCAACCACTGTGTCTCAAGATTTCATGCGCGTTTTTGGAGAGAGACATTATGCTTTAACTATATAGTCTATTAATATGCAACCAGTCCTAAACTGGTTGAGTGGGAGGAAAGGAAAGAGAAACCAATCTCAGCTTTACTGAGAAACTATGATATTCCAGAACTGATGCCAGACACACCACTATTTAGTGCTTACAAGGGCAATGACTAAACCTAGCGGGTGAAACAGGAGCCTGGACATGGAGCCCGAAACCAGGAGTCTGCTCAGTTCCTGAAGAGCTCTCCAGGGCTCACTGCTGCAGAGGGACCGCCACCCTATGGCTCCCTCAAGGTTTCTGGTTTTAGAGCCCATTGCAAGCAAAATGCAAGCCACCTAACAAGAGCCCTAATTCTGAGATGAAGAAACCCAAGAGGAATTCGTTCCACTTGCTCGTAACACTGAAATGAGGCACAGAACCCCAAACAAGCTTGGGGTTGAATCAGCGAAAAAAACACCACATTGAAAACCACTCTTCTGTCCCCAGGACACGCTGTGCTCGTGATGTCATTCCATTAACATCTATTGAGCCCCAGTATGTGACAGGTCATCTAATGATAAATAAAATTAGTCAGTGTCTTAAGGAATTCATATTCTTCGAAGGAAGGTAGGAACATACAGCTAGCTATATGTGTTGAGAGGTCACTGAGTACTGTAATAGACTATAAATGAGGTGTTGGAAGGATGGATGAGATCAATTCTGTTGAGGCATTTCAGAAAGGCTCCACAGATCTGACCACTAAAAAGACCAAAGATCTTGAAGCACTGTAGAACATTCCATATGGAGAAGAGAGTGTAAGGAACGCACAAAAGTACGTAGCATGCTTGGGAAATCATGTGGATGACTTGATTATAAAGGACTGCAGCCCGCCAGGCGCCTCTGTCCATGGGATTTCCCAGGCAAGAGTCCTGGAGTGGGTTGCCATTTCCTTCTCCAGGGGATTTTCCTGATCCAGAGATCAAACCCAAGTACCCTGCACAGCAGGCAGATTTTTTACCGTCTGAGCCACCAGGGAAGTCTGATTGTAAAGGGCATGTCTGTTAAAATGCTTAGACTTGATTCACCAGGGAAGGAAAACCCAACAAAGTTCTTGAGCAGTATTTTAACATGATCAGTACTATATCCAAAAAAGAGGGATGAGCCAGCAGAATCAGGGAGGGCTTACCAGAAGAGGTGACATTTCAGCTAGGTCTTGAATGCTATTTCAGGAAATAAGAATACTAATTGAAGGAAAGGTAAAGATCGTTTTCCCTCAAAGATGTCTAAAGACAAAAAAGCAGCAGAACCCAGGAAACATTTACACAACATTCTGGGATATGGTTTATCCAGAAACTAGGCAGTACAAATAATAAAATGCTTAGAAACAGGTCATGATACACCTTGAATATAAAAGCAAAGTATTTAGAGTTTCTCAAGAGATGCTGAAAAGCTAACAAATTTTTTCTTGGATTTTGTTGAGGAAAATTTTGCTTAATAAGATTGAAACTGACAGCCAGAGATAAGAGAGCTTAGAAAAAGACAAAGAAAGAGAGGAGCTCAATGGAATTTAAAAATAACAATAGCTAACTTTTTTTGAGCACATAATTCCTTTTATGTGCATTATTTCATTCACTATTCACCTATGAGCTCGAAACTTATTTTATCCGAGTTGAGGAAGCTAAGCATTTGAGAGATTAAATAATTTTTACTAAAGCTCACAACCAGAAAAGAGCAGAGCTGATATACGGTCTCATTCCCTCTGAAACTATATCCCCAGGACTTAGGATAGCCCCTGACGTCTGGTAAGGATGTAATGGAAAACGCTTGAGCTACTTTTGCTGAATCACCTTAAACTCTGGCCTGAACTCAGCACCATCTTCTCAAAGAATATTTTCCTGACACTTTCAGCTCAAAATTGATATATTTTTCTGCATCCCAAATCCTATGGAATATATTCATTTAGGAGTATTCTGTACTCCAAATTTCGGGAGGAAGTCAGGGAATGCATCTCATTTATCCTGTTATCTCTCACAAGATGTCCAGCAAAGCATCTACCACATGAGATGAATGAATGGGTGAATAAGTGAGTTATATTTTCTAAGCAGTCTCTTCTCCATTTCAGCACAGGTAAATTTCAATGACTTCTCGTGGAACACCCAAGGCATGTAATTGACTCAGAGTTCTCAATCAGATAACTCCTTCCATTTTCTTTTCTGATGAGAATCTTTATTGGCTGTGACTTAATTTAATCATTGCATTCATATTCTCTTTAGAGAAGCCCAGGGGCTCTAAGGTGGTGGGTTCTGTTTAATTAAATTTGATCAAATAATAATGATCTTTAATTTCCTAAAACTCAGGATCATTGAGGATATGAGAGGCACTATTTAATGCACTATTATGATAATGTTCTTATTTCTGTGTTAACAGAAACACAGATGGACTAGGTGTCCTCACTGTGACATTTAGTGAAACTGAGTGTCTCCTGACTTAAAAATAATTCTACAATAATTCTCACTCCAGTATGCCTTCCTCTGTAAAACTCCACGGTCAATATTTTATTCCTTTCGGTTTACAAGGGATCCCTTTTAAAATGTAAATACTTTGCATCAAGATAAGAGAAACATTGAGTGACTCACTGCATCTCTTTTATACACAAAGAAAAGGTAATCAATATTTCCTGAGCAACAGCTGTATACTAGGCATTGTACTAGGAATTTTGCACTCATTGTTTAACATTCACAGCTCTGTGAAATATTCCTTTTGGTGTGTGTAGTATATCTTTATCTACAGATGAGAAACCCCAAAAGTCAAAGGAGATAAGTAATTGAACAAAATCAAACAGGAAAGAGCAGAGTTGAGACTCAGGCTTTCGTTTCTCTGATTCAGCTGCTCTTTCTACATTTTTATGTAGAAAATGGAGCTGTGAGGGTAGATGGGGTATCTAATGCTGGAATACAAAGACAGCGTTGCACACCTAAGTGAGTGTCAGGGCGGTATGAGAGACTCTGACTGCCACTGGACAACTGTGGGAATTAATGGGATTCTATGAGAATGGGAAGTGGCTATAGGACTCACTGGCCTTAGACTTACTCTAGTGCAGCTGATTTTATAGGATGGCTAATGGACGGTTAATTTTCATACACGCAAAAAAAAATCATAAATTGGAAAAAGACATATAGTAAGGTACTTTAGCCATTTAATCTCTGTTTTTGAAGCCATACATCGAGAGATTTTCCAAAATTGCTAACATGTTTGCAATATCATCCATGATGAAATAAGTGTTTGGGGGGGGGGGGAAATCTTTAGAGATTTACAGTGTGGATTGTGAAAAGACACGACTGAAAACTCTCCAGCCATATGAAAAGGTCACCGTGCTTTTGACTTGACTCAGAGTCATGGACCTCTTAACCTGTTTCTGAAAGATATATGACATTTGGTCTGAGTCTTACAGATCAAAAATGACCCCCAAAAGACTGGCCTGGGTAAAGCTCATAAGATGTTATGACTCTGTGTTCTCTTGAATGCCTTTAGAGCCCTGAGTTAAATCAGTCTACATTTCTACCAACTGCAATTTCTTGGTGGCTTTTCACCTTTAATTTTAGAAAAAGTCAGTTTTGGAAAAGCTGTGATTTTATGTTTTTCAGTGTAAATTAATTCTTCACTCTTAATTTTATGCTCACCAATAACTGTTGTAGGACTTCTGGGAGGGAGGGGTTGTTAAGAAACTAGTGAAATGAGCAAATTTAAAAGAAAAGGAGAGCATGGATAAAGTGCAGTATAATTTCATCCTTGACTTAAATTCTACATCCAATGGACTGCCTCAGCCCAAGCCCTCCTACAACCTAGCCCACTGAGTGGGAGAGGGCTCTGCTGAAAAAGCACGTCCATCATTTGATGGCAAATGCACTGTGAGCTCTTACTTATAGAAACACCGCAGGATCGATATAACAGGGCACCCCAGTATACTGTGGTACTGTTAACATCCTGCTGGCTAGAATTCAGATTCCCATTTAATTGTGTTCTTATTTAAAACGTCTGCTGCCCCTGCAGTCAACACGATCAGTGTTAGCTCTTTGTCTGGTGTCAAGTACATTTATGAACAATGAAAACTTTAGAAAAAAAATGTCACCCGAGATGCATAGTTCACAAATAACAAGATGATAATATCTCACATGCAAAAAAAAAAAGGCTCACATGAAAACAGCCCCAGTGACATAAATATTGAGTTTACCACCAACACAATTTCCTTACAGAGGCTGGACAATAGGCCATTTCTTAAATGGCAAACGGGATGAGCTCTCTTCTTTATCTGTATTCACTTTTCCTTTTATTTCATTCCTGGGAAAGAGAAATGCCAGAGGAGAAGCTTAAAACAGATTAGGCTGTGAGTACTGTATATAGGCTATTACATCATAACTGTCTTTGAAAACTCTCAAACAGCTGACCTGTTTATATTACAAGACAGGGTCAATTTCCATTCTAGCGACTCTTTTGATGTTTGTGAATACTAATGCTCTCCCCAGAATGCTGGCTTTAGGATAGCAGCAATTGAACCATTCAGCCTTCTCTGATGCAATCTTTCTGCAGCTAGATAGGATTCTATACATGGATTTCATTGAGCCACACAGCTTGGCATGATCAAAAGCTTTGCCGGAGCCATCAGTAAATGATGTTTCAAATAATAGTCACGTTAATACCTACAGTTTCTACACTAGTCACTGTGGCTGTGTGTATGAATGTGTTTATGTGTGTGTGTGTGTGTGTGTATGGATATATGTAACACAAAGCCACAGTTTTGCTTCCATTGGAACTCAATGGTTAAACATCAAAATGAAATAACAGGGTCATTTTCAAGGCAAACGTCTGAGAAAACAAGAAAGGATGCTACATCCACATGGAATACCAAAGAATCTGGAGGCTTTGGTATGAGAAAGACATAGTCAAACACTTTCATTTCTACATCTTTCCAACTACAGGAACTCAAGCAGTTTACTTGATGTAGAGGCCTCTACTGCCTTATTTTTTAAAAGGTGATAACATCATCAAGCTCACAAGGTTATAAGGCAGAAAACATTATGTATAATAACAGCAACAATAATAATAGTTAGCACTTATTAGTGAATTATGATGTGCCAGGTTCTGAACACTTGACATGCGTCATCTCAAACCAGCCTTCCCAATCGCCTTTTGTAGGATGCACAGTGGTTTTCCCATTCTATGTATAAAGAATCTGAAACTCAGAAAGCAGATTTCTGGAAAGGAGTAAAACGGCTTTAATGGGCTTCCTCAGTGGCTCAGCAGTAAAGAATCTGCCTGCGATGCAGGACCCACAGGAGACACGAGTTTGATCCCTAGGTCAGGAAGATCCCCTGGAAGAGGAAATGGCAACCCACTCCAGTATTCTTACCTGGAGAATCCCTTGGAGACAGGAGCCTAGTGAGCTACAGTGCACAGGGTCACAAGGAGTCAGACACAACTGAAGCAACTTAGCACAACACAGCACAAATGGTCTTTAATATATGCCAATTACTCATGAGACAAGTTAAATGAGCAAGCCATTGTGTTCTGCTTAAATGGATTCAAGCCTATATTTTAAATGGAAAGACAATTCCTAGCAACATGTTATCTTTGAACATTAACAATAGAAGAGACCTTAAATTTGGGATAGTCCAAGAAATGGCAACCCACTCCAGTGTTCTTGCCCGGAGAATTCCACGGACAGAGGAGCCTGGCAGTTTGCAATCCATGGAGTTGCAAAGAGTTGGACACAGTTGAGAGACTAACACAAAACCACCACACACTGGAAAGCAGGATCCAGACATCAACACCACTGGTCCCCATCTTTAGCCCACGGAGTCCCACGATACTAACCAGCCCGTTCCATGCTTGGTTAACGCTCCTTGTTACAAGAGGTTTTCAACTGCTTTCCTTTTATAGTCTCCTCACGGGCCCTCTGGAGGTAAACATCTACCCTTCAGATACTGAAAAATCATTTCTTATTTCCTCTGAGCCTTCATCAGGCTGATCATCACCAGCTCCTCAGCTGTGACTCTTACAACACGGTCTTCACAATCCTAAAATGTTGCTCTGGTTTGTCAATATCATGCTGAAACTATGGTAACCAATTTCTAGTCTCAATATAAACTGCATTCTCTGTGCACTTTAATTTTAAATTAAAGCAGTTTGTAAGC
The DNA here is from genome assembly GCF_016772045.2 of Ovis aries. Taxonomy (NCBI): domain Eukaryota; kingdom Metazoa; phylum Chordata; class Mammalia; order Artiodactyla; family Bovidae; genus Ovis; species Ovis aries. Next base: position 2,524,606 of record NC_056074.1, on the reverse strand, counting down.
CATTAGTTTAGAGATTTAGAAAGGAAAGATATCAGCTCCCCTTGTCTGCCAATCTACTTGGAAAATCAGATTCCAAATATTCTTCCTCTCCTAACTCAACCTTCTATTGAAGACTTTACCACTACTTCTTGCACTAGAGAAGCTTTGCTATTCAGAGGGAGGCAAATTATGAATTATTTAAATTTTATTTAAATACCTTTCCGGAGTTTAATCTTCTTCAGCCAGCTGGGCACCAAATGTTTGATAGCTTCAGTTATGTACTGGCAGGTGAATCAGACACAGAGTCTTGCAATGGAAATACTGACTCTAAAAGCTTAATCACTGAAATTATAATTTGCTCCCTTTAGGGCAGTAAGGGGATTTGAATTAAAAACATTTCTTCCTGCAAGGTAAGGGATTCTTTTTAATGGCAATGGTTCCAGGGTTCAAATTGATTAAATTTTTATATTTTTTTTCTTCCACTTCAATATAGTAAAAGAATACTCCAACTCTATTGTTATCTGGATATATTATTTTGAACACCTCTGTGTGTCAATTCCTCATCTGTGAAATGGGTATAATATGTATATAACCAAGCCTGGTCCGATGATTAAACAAAATATTGTATATGAGAACACAAATGTTTTAGTATACTACCACTGGAAAGGAAAAGGAACCATGAAGTGGGCAAAAGAGGAGGAAGAGATTAACACTCAGGAAAGGGAAAAGCAGTTCTTTCTTTGCGAAGTCATGAAGTTCATTTCTTACTTAACAATGAATTATGTTTGTAGAGCTGTTTTGCTTTCACCCACTTCTCTCACTGACCCTTAAAACCGTCCAGGGGATGGATTTAAATCAAGAGCCATTACTACCACACTTGACACATGAGGAAAGGAAAAGTGTGGGAGGCTAGTACCAAACTTCTAAGATCCCTTTACCCAAAGAGACAAGGTTGGACCAAAGAGGCTTTCTGACTCCAGAAAGAGTCAACGTTGCAGCGCAGAGAGCAAGATCTGTTTACCGAGCTGGTCCAACACTTACCTCCCGGGTGTTCTGCGATCAGTTACTTGCTAACCTTGTCTGTTTTCCATAAAATACTAATGATTGCTACCTTTTCCAGTCAGGGTACTCCACAGAAATAGAACCAACAATATAATGCTACAGGGTGTGTGTGTGTGTGTGTGTGTGTGTGTGTGTGTGTGTGTGTGTGTGTATCTGTGTCTGTGTCTGTCTGTGTCTGTGTCTGTGTACACTGAAAGGCAGAGATAGAGAAAGGTTTATTTTAATGACCTGGCTCATAAAACTGTGGGGGCCAGCACGTCTTATAGCCACAGGGTAGTTGAGTGGGCTGGAAACTCAGAATTTTTATACTACACTCTTTTTGTTTATTTTAACCATTTAAAAATCAAAATATAGTTAATTTACCATGTTCTGTTAGTTTTAGGTATATGGCCAAGTGATTCAATTATATGTGTGTATATATATATATATATCAGTCAGTTCAGTTCAGTCGCTTAGTCATGTCGGACTCTTTGAGACCCCAAGCACACCAGATTTCCTGTCCATCACCAACTTCCAGAGCTTACTCAAACTCATGTCCATCAAGTTGGTGATGCCATCCAACCATCTCATCCTCTGTTGTCCCCTTCCCCTCCTGCCTTCAATCTTTCCCAGCATCAGGTATGTATGTATATATATAGATATAGTTAGATATAGATATATGAATAGTGAAAAAGCTAGTCACTCAGTCATGTCCAGCTCTTGGCGATCCCATGAACTGTAAGTCGCCAGGCTCCTCTATCAAAGGAATTCTCCAGGCAAGAATACTGGAGTGGATAGCCCTTCCCTTCTTCAGGGGATCTTCCTGACCTGGCGATTGAACCCTCGTCTTCTGCATTAAGGCAGATTCTTTACCATCTGAGCCACATGGCAAGCCCTGATATCAGAGAAGGCAATGGCAACCCCACTCCAGTACTCTTGCCTGGAAAATCCCATGGACAGAGGAGCCTGGAAGGCTACAGTCCATGGGGTCGCTGAGGGTCGGATATATATATATATTATTTATATAGTTATATATATTCTTTTTAAGATTCTTTTGCATTCTAGGTTATTCCATGATACTGAATATAGTACCCTGTGCTATACAGTAGTTCATATTACACTTGAGGCAGAATTCCTTCATAGCCAGAAAACCTTACTTTTGCCTTGAAAATATTCAGCTGATTACATGAGGTCCACTTACATTAATCTACTTTACTTAAAGACAAGTGATCATAGATATTAATCACATCTACAATATACCTTCACAGTGACATTCAGGTTAACATTGAGCAAACGACTAGGCACCACATCCCAGCGAAGTTGACACATAAAATTGTGTATCACAGAATTTTTGACACATAAAATTGTGTACCGCCTCACAGAATTGTTGTAAGATTTAGGAGAAAAAGTATGCACCTGGTTTAGAGTGGTGAGCTCTAGAAATCAGCACAGGACAATTTGGGAATCAAGAGTGTTCAACCTAGGCTTAAGATCCCCTCTCCCCCACGTCCTGACAGGAAGGAATCCAGTTAGGAATGAGACCTAAAGCTTCTATAATTTTGATGCCCTTCTTTCTTTAATAAAAGGAAGCATTCAAAATTTAGGTATATTTTTATAATTTCAAGATACTTCATTTTTTTAAAGGTGAGTTGCACCACTAAGTTTCTGGCCCATTCTCCCAATGCACAAGATGTGAGTATGCTTCCTTGCTTTGCAGTTGAGGGGCGCTCTTTAGTAGCAGGTTTGAAAAGTGAGTGAAAATCCATATAAAACAAACACTCAAATAATTTCTATGGAAACACAGTTAAGTGTGACCTCATCTCCTAGTCTTCCACATTGTTGCATCTGGGCCAACCCTACTCACACAGGCATCTCAAAACTCGCAGTAATTAAGTGGTCTCCCCAAAACCCTACTGCTTTGAATAAAAACATTCAAAATTAGATATTTTTTCTTTCTTCTCTACAATGAGAAAAATATCACGATCATTAAAAATTTAAATCAAGTGAGAAACTACACACAGTCTGGTCAACATGGAAGTATACCTTCTTTGCTCTCTTATATTTACTTATTAACGATTGGAGAAAAAATCAAATTAAAAGTTAATGAAATATGAAAGGAAAGCAAACAAGCACTGAAATCAATAGAAACTGTTTTGACATGAACAGGAAAATTATAAAAATAATTTTGTCACATCATACCCAAGGCAATAATTTATGAAAAAGATGAGATGAATTTAGAATAGCGTTAATAAATAGACTTCAGTGTTGTTTGGTAATCCAGTTAATGAAGAGGAGTGAATCATATAAAAACATTGGCAAACGAGTTTAATTTCTTGCTGACTTGATGCTTAAATAATAAAACAATCATGTTATTTTTCTGGATTTTGAAATGCTTGAGCTATTTGCCAACTTTTAATCATATGTATTTAGATTTGTATACACTGTATTGAGAACCGAGTATCCCCTGATGGAACAGTATTTCTCTTTTTCGACCAGGTATCAGTGAGAATGGAATCCCGGGTTTGTAATTCCATGTCTTAGGTTAAGAAGAATTTTCCACAGATCAGCTCCCGGCCCCGTGCGTATTCAACATGCTTCTCTCTAACTGCTGATGAACTTCCAGTGCAAGCTATCTCACAGCTTCCAGTTCTGAGCTCTTGGTTCACAGCTTTGGTTGAGTCAGCACAGTGGCCAGCAGGAGTATTCCTGGAAACCATCCCACACCAGGGTGACTAGCAATAACTGAACTGGAATCCATGTTCACATGACCCACTAATGTCAAATCAAAAGCCTCCTCTTAGAGAATACCATAAAGGTCATGACACCTCCACCACCACCCAACAGGAGGGGCGGAACAATGGGGGAGAAACCAGAGCAGAAAGAAACATGAGCTGTGAGGATGAAAAACGTCACCTGCCATGTCAATAAACAAAGAATGCTGCAGTCATCCAGCCAATGACCATGCCAACACAGCCCTGCGGGGACCCAGGACAGGAAACAACGGGATGGGACACTGGGCCTCGAAGGTTAAGCTGCGTTTCAAAAGAATGATTTCAATGAGCCCAAACTTCCCACACAGAAGAAAGTGCTGAAACCCTTAACTGGTTTTCCTTAATTAACAGTAACCTTTTGATGTTCCAACCACCTGGTTTTTGTTGCAAAAACTGTGTATCCTAACTCCCTTCTTACCTCTTCAGAGCAGTCCCTCAGAGCTATGTGAGAGTTTGTCTTCCAGGCTTACATGCTCGGAAAGTCCGTGGAACAAAGCACAGTTCTCAGCTTTTAAGTTGTACATCTTTTTTCAGTCAGCAATTTCAAATGCTTTCAGTTAAAATATCTTACTTTTGTAAATTATACTGTATATATATATATATATATATATACATAAATATAGGCATATATATATATATATATATATATATATATATATATATATATAGTTTTCCCCAAAGGGAGAAGAATGGCTTGGTAAAATGGATGGCATCTTTGTGCCATGTGGCTCTTCTTTATATACTTATAAGCCTGTCCTCCCAGGTAGGCTCCAAGGGTCATGATGTCAGGGACCGTTTTTTGTTTCTTCATATCCCTTGCAATCAGATCAGTTTGGGCAATGAGTAGGCACTCCATAAATATTTTATTTATTAACAAAGTGATTAAGGCTAAACGTTTAAAGCAAAATGAAATAAAAGACTTTTAAAAACAGCTGCCATGATAGCCTTATATCAAAGCACCTGGGGCTCCACAGATGTTCTAGTTTTTATAGCCGAAAACAAAAATTCCCCTAAACTTAGCAGCATAAAGCAACAATAATCATTTCTTTTCATTCATGATTACTGTGGGCTGGCAAGCTGTGTAGAACAGCTCCGTGGTTCTGTTCTCTCATAAGGCTGCAGTCAGAGATGGTGGCTGGGGGTCATCTCAGAGTCTTCTTATCTCAAGTGTCTGGGGCCTGAAGTGGAAGATTCCAGTAGCAGGGGTTGAAACAGCTGTAGTAACTCAGACACTCTGAGGCCTGTTCACATCATGTCTCCAATAGGCAGCTTCTGGAGGGCTAGACTTCTAATATTAGATCAGATCCTCAAGATGCATGTGCTGAGAGGGGGAGTATTTTGCCTTTTATCACCCAGTCTGGCGGAAAAACAATGCAGCATCACTTCCACTGTGCCCTATTGGATGAGGCAGTTACAAAGTCCCTCCCCCAGTTTTAAGGGGTAGACTCTACCTCGTTATGGAAGAGTATCCAGGTTACATGGTAAGTAGGTCATCTGAGATAAGATATACAGTAGTGTGGCCATCTTACTATAGGAGACAGAGGTTTCTAAATTTATAAGCATTTGTTTAAATAATGTACAATATTCTTGCTCTTGCTAGTAGCTTCCAGCTACTGTTCTTCATGTGCCAGACCACTAGGTGCCCCTGCTAAGGAAATGAACATCACACTTGAATACCTGTAATGGCCTTGCCTTCAGAAACACATTGGTAGATGATTTTGTACCTCAGAGGATCTAATACACATCAGCTTTTGTGATTTTGAAAGTGCCTTCTAGAGTTCCACTCAGCAGTCCGTCTTCCTGTTGCCACCACTATTTAATCCAGGATGGATGAAATTTAATAACTAATATTAGTACAGTGCACCTAAAGACCATACTGTACTTTTGTGTGTCCCTAAATTCGTATGTTGAAATCCAGTCCCCAGTGTGATGGTATTGGGATGTGGAGCCATGGGAGGTGATGAAGTCATGAGGCTGAGCTCTTATAAATGGGATTAGAGCCTGTTTGGAGACCCCAGAGAGTTCCCTTGTCTCTTCTGCCTTGTGAGCCAACAAGAAGATGACCATCATCTATGAAGCAGATGAGCCCTTACCAAACTGAGTCTACTGTGCCTTGGGCTTCTCAGCCTTCACAAAAGCTGTGAACAAATAACAAAACTGTCAACAGCTAACAGCCTATTCTGTTGCCAATAGGAATAGCAGCCCATACTAAGCAAGCCCAGTCGGCCTCTGCGGACGTAACAGGCCCATCTGGAGACCCTCCCCAGAGCCTGGACCCCTGGCTGCTTTGCCCTCACTTGGGATGGCCGGGGCAGAGACCGCTGTGTGGGCCTTGGAGGTGCTGCCTCCACAACCTGACAAGCCGCTTTCCCGTAGCTGCTAGCTCTCCCACCACTTCGAGTTCCAGATTCTGCTACACTGCCGAGTGAAAGAAAGTGAGCTCTGATTCTCTGAGCAGCTGTCGGAGTTCACTCCCTGTGGGATAAGTTGTGGCCAGCTGCAGGCAAGCGACCCCTCTCCCTCCTCTCACCGATGGCAGGTCTGGAACACAGTGCTGTTTGTCTGGAGACATCCTACAAGGCGTACCTTCCAAGTGACTGGCTGGGTCTGTGTCGATCATGCCAGAGGGGCAGGCATTTCACTTTCTTACCTGCTACACTTCTTTTTTCACTGGGAGTGCCCTGGGTTGGCATCAAGCAATTAATCCTTTACTCAGGCTCTGCATTTTAAAGCACCGAGGCTAAACCTGAAACCATCCATACTATCATCATTGTCTTCATTTTAAACATGAGGAAACTAAGATTCACAGTTTTCCAACTTCTTATAGATTCCTAAAAAACTTGAATTTGCAAACAATGATTTTTTTTTTTTCTCAGCTACAATGCCTACATTTTTCCCTTCTCTGTACACTGCTTTCTCAAGAAACATAGGATCAGGAAAGCTGAAAACAGGGTTGTAGTCTTACCACCACCAGTGGGTTAAATAAACATTGAAAGTTAAGAAATATAATAACAGCTAATATTGGTTGATTCCTTACTATGTGCCAGGCTCTGTTCAAAATAATTTATATGTAATTTCTTTAATTAATTACATAAATTCCATTCTGATTTAATAGTATCCTCCTTGCTACTTTATAAATAAAGAAACTGAGCCATAGGTTTATAGCCAAAAGTTCCACAGGTACCAAGTGTGGAGTCTATTTCGTTTTCTCTTCTTCTTAAATTAAATATAATAAAATAAAATTTTTCTTGGGAAGGTATTTTATTTTGAATACAGTGGTGTGTACATGTCAATCCCAAACTCCAAATCTATCCTTCCCTCCACACTAATAACCATATGTTCATTCTCTAAATCTGTGAGTCTGTTCCTGGCTTGTAAATTAAGTTCATTTGTACAATTTTTTTTTAGATTCCAAGTTTATAATAGCCAAGACACAGAAATAATCTAAATGTCCATCAAAGATGAATGGACAAAGAAGATGTGGTACATATATTCAGTGGAATATTATCCAGTTATTAAAATGAATGAAAAATGCCATTTGCTGCAATATGAATGGACCTGGAGATGATCATACTCAGAGGAGTAAGTCAGACAGAGAAAGGCAAATATCATATGATGCCATTTATATGTGGAATCCTTGTCTCTTAAATGTATATAACTCCTTCTGTGTCTACCTCACAGTATTCTCATAAAGACTGATGATGATATAAAATGTTCAGAAAAGAGCAAGTGTGACGTATCTTTAATATTATATCTGCCTTTTTGATAAAACCAACTCAATACATACGCAGCATTGGAAACAATATCCTAAAACATGAGCCTCAGCAAAAGACAGCCTCTAGCAATTACAGCTACACACCTAGTGGTCCAGGTGCCCTTGCTGGTGATGAGGACAGAGTCACTACCCTCCTTTCCACTTTCAGATCTCACATACCTGGGCAGCAGAACTCTTGAGCCTTCTGCTCCTTCTCCAGCTCCTCCTACCCGTTTCCTGAGATTTTTAGGTATTCTAAAAATTATCTTATATTCCTGGAGTAGGAAATGCAACCCACTCCGGTAGTCTTGACTGGAGAATTCCATGGACAGAGGAGTCTGGGGGCTACAGTCCACGGGGTTGCATAGAGTCAGACACAACTGAGCAATCAACACTTTTCTAACTCCCCTTAATCTGATGATATCATTATCCTGTTTTCCCAACTTTGCAAGTTAATTATTTCTTAATCATGCTCACTGTAATTTCTATGAGAACAAGAAAGTCTTGTTTTGTCTTACCTATGCTTTTACAAAACACCTGAATAGTCTGATACTCAAAAAATCACTTCTTTAAACCTCAGAAATCACTCAAAATCTCATTGCACAATGTTTCACATGGAATTTCCCTATTAGGTGCATCAGCCAAGAGCACTCAGTGCAATGCTCAGTTCACATTAAAATAAACATGTGGGCTGATTATATAAGAAAAGAAATTAACTTGAAATCACTGCTTAGTTGCATCTCCAAGTCCATGATCTGACTTTGGTGGCAGTTAACTAGTTTTCCATCTAGAAATTGAAAATATAACATTCTACTAACATGAAAATTGTTATTTACATTATTATAACTGTTATTACATTACAGAGACTGTTTCTCTACTCTAAAATCTACTTTATCTAATATTAGAACCTCATCTGATTCTTTTTTAAATCATGGTTTGCATAGTGTTAATTTTTCCATTCTTTCACTTTCAATATATCACTGTTGTTATATTTGAAGTGAATTTCTTGTGGACAGTATATTGTTGGATCTTGTTGCTGCTTTTGGTTATTGTTTGTTTGTTTGTTTGGTCCACCTGGCAATTTTTTTACTTGTATTTTAATTAATTCAGAAACTTTTATGGTCATTATTAAAAAGCAGAGGTATTACATTACTTGGCCAACAAAGGTCCGACTAGTCAAAGCTATGGTTTTTCCAGTAGTCATGTGTGGATGTGAGAGTTGGACTATAAGGAAAGCTGAGCACCAAAGAACTGATGCTTTTAAACTGTGGTGTTGGAGAAGAATCTTGACAGTCAAGGAGATCCAACCAGTCCATCCTAAAGGAAATCAGTGCTGAATATTCATTGGAAGGACTAATGCTGAAACTCCAATACTTTGGCCACCTGATGCAAAAAACCAACTCATTGGAAAAGACTCTGATACTGGGAAAGATTGAAGGCGGGAGGAGTAGGGGATGACAGAGGATGAAATGGTTGGATGGCATCACCAATTCAATGGACCACTTTGTCAGCTTTGTTGACGCCAGGTAGGGGTGGAGGCTCAGCTCACCAATGGACAGGCAATAACACTAAGTTGGTGAGGGATTCAGATACTGCCAGGTCTGCTGGGATGTGGATGGAGGGCCAGTTTCCCACTCGGCCTGCCAGTGTCAGCTGGTGGGGAAGCTGGGCTGTTGCCACCAGCTTCTGGCAAGCAGGAAATGGAGAGGCAGGTCCCTGCCCCACCCGTGACATCAGGCAGTGGGGGATTGGGGCACACCTTCTGCTCCCAGAGGATAAGGGCTAAGAGGGAGCATGAAAGATCAGCTCTTGGCTGGCCAGTGGAAATGGAGGGACAGCATGACAGGATTTTTTTGTTAGTGTTTGACTGGGCTAAGGTAAATATTGCCACAAGGCCTTCTATTGTTAGGATACTTTTTCCCTCGTCCTTTGACTAAAGAGAATAAGACTTTCTTAGAGAATTTTATCTGTGCTTGTTGATGTATCTGGAATGGCAGCTTCTGCAAAACTCTGTTGGGGATATATTGGAGGCAATAAGGAAATCTTAGGAACTTATCATTATGCTCCTTCCCAAATCCCAATATTCGTATGCAGGTCACCTTCTTCTTTCAATCTTTCAGAGTCTCCCTGGTCTTTTTGTTGTTTTATGACCTGGGAGGACTAGGGTTACTCCAACTTGACAGAATCTAGGAAACTTTTCACTATTCTGCAGGTTTTCCTATCTGTTATGAAAGTGCCTAACACACATAGACAGTTTAATACTATCCAAGGCAATGCGTAGATTCAATGCAATCCCTATAAAAATACCAATGGCATTTTTCACATAACTAGAACAAATAATCCTAAATTTTGTACAGAAGTACAAAAGATTCAGAATAGCCAAAGTAACCCTAAGAAAAACAGAGCTGAAGATATCACATTCCTTGATTTCAAACTGTACTACAAAGCTACAGTAATCAAAGCAATATTGTACTGGCACAAAAACAGACACATAGATCAAAAGAACAAAACAGAATCCATAAGTAAACCCATGCCTATAGATCAATTAATCTATCACAAAGTAGGCAAGAATATACAATGGAGAAAAGACAGCCTCCTCAATAAATGGTGTTGGTAATATTGGACAGCTACACACAGGTCCCACTGGGGACCTGAAACTAGACCACTTTCTCATACCAGACGCAAAAATAAATTCAGGATGGATAAATGCAAAACTTGAAACAATGAAACTTTTAGAAGAAAGCATAGGCAATACCCTCTTTGACATTAGGAAGAGCATTTTGGATATGTTTCCTCAGTCAAGGGACACAAAAGCAAAAATAAGCAAATGGTACTACATCAAACTAAAGAGCTTTTCCACAGAGAAGGAAACTATCAGCAAAACAAAAAGACAACCTGCTGAATGGAGAAGATATCCAATGAAGTGCTAATATTCCAAATACGCAAACAACTCGTACAACTCAATAGCATAAAAGCAAAGAAACTGATTAAAAATCAGGCAATGGAATATTATGGGGCCATAAAAATGATGAGATCTTACCTTTTGTCACTATATAGATGAATTCAGGGTGTATTATACTAAATGAAATAAGTCAGAGATAGACAGATACAGTAGGATTTCACTTACACTGTGGGATCTAAAAGATACAACAAAACAAAATGAAAACACACTCATAAATACAGAGAACAAGTGGGTGGTTACCGAAGAGAAGAGGGAGAGGGGTCGGGTGAAATAACGTGAGAATTAGCATGTTCACACTTCCAATTAGAAATTGAATGTCTTAGGGATGTATCATACAGTACAAGCAATGCCATCAGTAATACTGTGAGAATTCTGTGTGGGGACAGGAGATTGATGACTAGGCTTATGGTAATACTTTCATACTTTATTTAAATGTTGAATCACTATGCTATACACTTGAAATCAATATGAGATTGTATATCAACTATATTTCAATTTTTTATAAACTTCATGTAGTTATATTTTGGGTTTCTTGAATACCATTATGAATAACAATTGTCAACCCCAATCCAAATTAACTATATCTTTCAAAAATGTAATAATATTTCAGTTATTTTTAATGGCCTCTCTTCTACTAAACAGTATATAGTTATTGCAATGTGTGCCTGTCTGATGTTCTGAATATAAACACTTTCGGCAAAGGTATATGTGTTGTTTTTCTTTTTAACTTTATTTATGTCTTCACCCCCACTTGCTTTCAGAATGAGGATATCAAATGACACTAAAGTTCTTAGTAAATGACAAAGCAGTTGATAAGCAATTTTCAAATCTTCCATTTGTCCTCATGCTAACAGATCTAGAGTACCCCAAGACTGAGTATTTTAATCAGAAGATAATGTTATCAGCGTCTTCCTACTCCTCCCACTCCAATTCACCAGATCCTCTCCATCTACTTCCTATTTATCTCCTTAAAAGAAGGTTGTGCTAGCTGTTTTCTAAAGCTCTGCTTTCCAATACAGTAGACTCAGGTCACAAACGTCTATTTAAATTTAAACTAGTTAAGGGACTTCCCTGGTTGTGCAACAGTTAAAACTTTGTCTTCTGATACAGGGGATGCAGTTTTAATCCCTGGTCAAGGATCTAAGATCCCACAGGCCTCGCAGCCAAATAACCAAAACATGAAACAGCAATATGGTAACAAATGCAATAAAGACTTTAAAATACTTTTAAAAAAAAAAAAGCACCTTAAAAATAAACGTTAAAAATTTAGTTCAGTTTAGTCACTCAGTCCTGTCTGACTCTTTGGGACCCCCATGGACTGCAGCATACCAGGCCTCCCTGTCCATCACCAACTCCAGGAGTTTACTCAAACTCATGTCCATCAAGTCGGTGATGCCATCCAACCATCTCATCCTCTGTCGTCCCCTTCTCCTCCTGCCATCAATCTTTCCCAGCATCACAGTCTTTTCAAATGAGTCTGCTCTTCACATCAAGTGGCCAAAGTATTGGAGTTTCAGCTTCAGCATCAGTCCTTCCAGTGAATATTCAGGACTCATTTCCTTTAGGATGGACTGGCTGGATCTTCTTGCTGTTCAAGCGACTCTCAAGAGTCTTCTCTAACACCACAGTTCAAAGTTACCATTAAATAAAAAGTCAATGCCTTCTTCCCACCTGCCGCATTTCTACTGCCCACTGGCCACACTTGGCCCTGGTGGTTATAGTGGACTGCACAAACAAATACCACCTCCATCCTCACAGAAAGTGCTCTTGCACAGTGCTGGTTGAAAGGCCTCCTTCTGCCCCCACCTCCAGAGGCAACAACTTCCTCTAGAGTCTGATTCAAGCTTCCTTCCACATGCATCTATGTTTTAAAATGCACCAACAGGAAGGCAGCAATGTTTTCAGAATAAGTGAGAGACAGGCAAGGAGCTGGTGGGAAATGTCCGGGATCCATTGTCAAAGGCACAGACTGATGAACGTGTCTGGAGTGTGGCTGTGCTCCACATGAAAATTAGTTCTCTAGGACCAGTGTTATTGGAACAATTACACATCCAGGGTTAGATGATTTGCATTCTGATGGGGTTGAGAGGTTGGGTCAAAGAACAGTGCATCTCTCCATTCTTCTCCTAGATAAGAGGGATTTGTGTGTGAATCATTTATATACTCCCCATAAATATTCATGGAAGATTATATATGTGTATGGATGTGTGTATATATTTATTCTATGCATACGGTTAAAATTCATCTACATTAGACTCGAAAGAACCAATGTTTGCCATCCTAGAACAACTGTTATGCAACTAGAAATCACTCTGAAGACAGGAGGGCAGGGAGGCTGCATTTGCTGAAGCAGAGTGGAGAGGGGTGGGCAGCTTGGGAACAAGATGCTTTTTCCCAGCTATTTTTTCCCATCCTGTCACTGCTGATATAAGTACTCGCTGCCGTAACATTGTGAATGTGGCTGACAACTCCATCAGGGTCTCTCTCGGATGATCAGGCTGTTCCCTCCCACCCTTTTCCAATGTGGGAATTAACCACAACACTTCTTTCTATCTACTCATTTAAACATTGCTGCAATGAAAAAAAAAAAAAAATCTTTGTTAAAATGGATTGCTTCCAACATGCTTTTATCTGTCTCCAATTGAAACTTTGCTTCATTAGTATTAATGTACCAAATGATTACTGTAAACTAAGTTTACTATACCCATTAGTTTATTTGATCATAACAATATTCCATGAGGGCTATATCAGTAAAAGACAAATTTTAGAGATGAGGATACTGAAGGTAAGTTCAGGTTTTTCCAAGAGAACACAGCAGGTAAGTTTTAAGAATCTGATTCACCATGAAATCCATCATTTCAAAGAAGTTGGGGAAGTGGGTGAGTTAGGATGGAGATATGATCCGCTGTTGTGTATCTTAGTGATTTACGTTTGCAGCAGAATTGCCCCTGGCTGGGGACACTTGCCTAATGTGGTAAGGCCATCCTTGCCTTAAACTTGACACTCAGCAGTGTGCATTCCTGCTGTGTTATTTCCCCCAAAGACATGTTCATTTTCCAACCATGGTCTTCCTTCTTTGCTCTAAAATTGGGACTACACAGTAGCAGAGCAGGACATCAGGTTTTTAGATTGGTGAATTCCCTGTGGGCATCCCTTAATTTCCTCAGCCTTCATTTTCAACATCCCTAGAAAGAGGCGCTGACAGATACCCAGACAGAGCAACCAAGAACAGGACCGTCTCTGGTTTCAGATAAGATTATTCACAAAGACAAAAGCCTGGAATGTTTAACAAATGCAAGTGCAAGCAGGCAGTTCAGCCTACCAGGGGCAGAGAAAATAGATTGCAGTGTCAACTTAATCAATGGTTCATCGCTGTACTTTTTCAGTGCTGGAACCTTATTAGGATTGAGGCTGTACTGCTCGGCTGAAAATCAATCTGGAATTTTTCAAACAGCTGCAAAATGCAGAAATACAATTGCAAATAATATTATGAGTCTTCCAACTGCCTTGGGAAAACCCACGCAGAGCTAAGTGGGGCTGGTACATGGATGTGCTGCTGGCTGGGGATCAGAGTCCAAAAAAGAGGGTGAGGAAGAGACACGAGGGCATAGGAGAGTTTCAAATCCAGGATGAACTGACTGAACTCATGTCTCAGGTCGGTTTTGAAGATACAGTGACTGAATGCAGCAGTATGAGAATTAGGCTTTCTTGATACAAAAACTAACTTCAGGCTAAAGTTGGAGTCCAAACAAGATTCATTGAGTTTCTCTTTGGCACCTGACCTAGCATTTAGAAATGGCTTCAGGGATGATATGGATTACCAAGACAAAGGGAAGATGAGTAGAGACGCTGACAGATAAGATGACCTAAAGGAGGAGCAAGATCGACTCTTAAAGAACCTAATCAGGCAACAGATGATGTGCGTATCTGACCTCAGTTAGGTTGGGGTGAATATATGATGGAATAATTCTCAAGGCAGACATTAGAAAAAGAATTCTTTAAGTTTTAAGACAAGGAATCCCAAAATGGTTTATAGGGTTTTTTTCTTTTTTAAAGAAAAAATGCTTGCATTTGAGGTTAAAACCTACAAATTAGTGAGTGCTTAGTTAAATACTGGCTTTACCATTAGTATAGAGCCTCGTATGAGGCACAGCTTTAACAGTGTTAATATTTCCCATCTCTCAGGTTTATTGAGAAGATTGTGTGTGTGTGTGTGTGTGTGTGTGTGTACGCACGCATACATGCGTGTGCTCAGTCATGTCTGACTCTGTGACCCCATGGACTGCAGTCCTCCAGGCTCCTCTGTCCATGGGATTCTCCAGGCAAGAATATTGGAGTGGGCTGCCATTTCTTCCTCCAGGAGATCTTCCTGACCCAGGAAGTGAACCCACATCTCCTGTCTCCTGCATTGCAGGCAAATTCTTTACCACTGAGCCATCAGGGAAGCCCTGATTTTCAGTATAGATATAATGCAAAAAAATGTGATTTAGTATTTTGTATTAATCAGTTCAGGCTGCTAAAACTAATACAGATTAGATGGCCTAAAAACACAGAAATTTATTTTGTCACAATTTTGGAGGCTGGAAGTCTGAGATCAGGGTACCAATATGGCCAGGTCCTGGTGAAGGCTCTGTGACTTTCACATGTCTGCCTTCTTGTTGTGACTTCACATGGTCTTTTCCCAGTGCCACAGGGGTAGAGGAGGGGAGGAAAAGAAGAAGAGAGAGAGCTCTGTGGTCTCTTCTTATAAGGGCACTAATCTCATCAGACTAGGGCTCCACCCTCATGACCTCATTTCACCTTAATTACCTTCCAGAGGTCCCATCTCCAAATGCCATCACACTGAGGCCTAGGGCTTTAGAATTTGTGTGTGTGTGGAGGGGCGAGGTCAGAAAACATTCAGTCCATAACATATTGTATTAAACCAACAACCTATATATAATTTACTTTCTCCCTGGAACAGCAGATCAAATAACTTTTGGGACATGGGGGAAAGGGACAGGATGTGACCAGTGAATAGTAAAGTGTGTCCTGTGCCCTCAAGTGTCTTTCAGACTCACAAAAGGGATGGATGGTTAACAGGATACTACAGGATAACATGGCAGTCATACTGCTGGAGGTGAGCCCACGGCAGCAGAGGAGGTTCAGAGGAATCTGCAGATGACAGAGGAGTCAGGGGAAGGGGCTGTGTTCTCCTTCCGTTTCATCCATGGGAAAGGCTGGCAAATTTCAACAGCTATGACGTGTACTTAATACTCGTGTTCAAGAATGAATGAATAGATTAAGCATATTGCCACGTTAAAGAACACCCAAGCTCCTTGTCATTGTCAAGGATTCTTTGTGTTAGAATGCCATTATAAAACTCTAAAATGTAAGTTGAGGTACTGTAAAGGAAAAAACATTAAAATAGGAATCTAAAGGAAGAAAAGAATTTTAGAAATCTAAAATCTAACTGCTTTCAGCCCTAGGACCTTGGGTAAGAGAGGAAGACATTTAAGAGTTAAGGGGGTTTGTCTGGCTCCTGTCAACTCTCAAACTATTATTCTGGGATTCCCTCCTTGGATTTCATCTAAGGAACATTATTAATAACATCTGGAGTGCTAAAAGGAACTCATTACACTGTGTAAGGTGGTAACCTCTGAAAAAAGCCTCAATAATCCAAATAATAGCCATGAAATGAACATATGTTTAAAGTGTAAGTAGTATAATGTAGCAGCTCTAAGTAGATTTTATTCATTCATTCAGAAGGGTTTATTCAACTACTACTAAATGTCAGGCTAGGGGCAAGTTAATGATACATTCATCTATATCTCAAGAAGTGTATATATACATACATTTATATAAATTTTTAAACACTAAAATCTATTTCTCCCAAGTAACTTTCTAAAATGCTCTTTAAACTTTTCAACCTGAGTGCTCTGTTGCCATAATCTCATGTTAGCAATGCTCTGTGGAAAGGAATTCCCCCTAATGCTTTTAGTGCTTGGCCCTTATATCTGAACCATGTGGTTATTGCACTTGACAAAAGCCAAAAATAGCTTTATAAAGTGCAGCCTCTTTATCCCCCTTAGAATTTGAAAAGTATTAATAAAGTTTATACTTTACTTCCAGTTTTAGGGGGAAGTAGGTATATTTTGCAATTCTTTCTGAATTCAAGTCCACCTCTGTATCATTCCAGGTTCCTTTCCCAGACATTCCTACATCCTAAAGAGATAATAGAAAATCATTTCATCAAGGTAACATCAGGCCAGGCCTTGCTTCCTCTCTGCCCTAGCCTTCAGTTCCAAAGAATCATAGACCATTGGCGACTGAAAGACCATCAGTTCAGTTCAGTTCAGTCGCTCAGTCATGTCCGACTCTCTGTGACCCCATGAATCGCAGCACACCAGGCCTCCCTGTCCATCACCAACTCCCAGAGTTCACTCAGACTCACATCCATCGAGTCAGTGATGCCACAGGACTGATTTAATCCAGCTCCTTCATTTTGCAGATAAGGAAGTATGCCTAGAGGAGCAGAGTGATCACCCAACATCATTCAGCTAACTGCTAGAGAGGGTGAGACTGTCACCCAGGTCTCCTGACTTTAAGTTCATAGCCTCTCCACTAACCCACGCAGCACAATGACTTTGTTTCTCTTTTCTCCTTCATGTACCTTTGCTTACAGATGTAGACATTCTGAGATGTCCATCATGCACCCAACTGGCTCATATCTGTTTATATCAGGAGATAGCCAACTCTTTATATAAAGGGAAAGATAGCAAATCTGGCTTTATGTTTTCTGCTGCAATGACATAACTCTCATAGTAATGTAAAAGCAGCCATAGGCAATATGGAAATGAACAATCATGCCTGTGGTCTGATAAAACTTTATTTACAAAATCTGGAAGTGGAGTGATTGGCCAGTGGACTGGAGTTTGCCAAGCCCTGGTTTAGATCTGCATTCACTAGTCATGATGCCAGGAGCCCTCTTCCTCACATTATCAGGGAGGGTTGTGAACAAAAGACACCATCTTTCCTCCCTTATTGTAACAATAAGAGCTTGTAAATTTTATATACTCAGTCAACAGAAATCTACTGAATACTCACTTTATGGAAAAAGAACAAGGGATTAAATACATTATAATAAGAATCAGCTTCCCTGGTAGCTCAGACAGTAAAAATTGGCCTGCAATGCAGAAGACCAGAATTCAATCCCTGGGTTGGGAAGATTCCCTGGAGAAAAAAATGGCAACCCATTCCAGCATTCTTGTCTGGAGAATTCCATGGACAGAGGAGTCTGGCAGGCTACAGTCCATGGAGTCACAAAGACTGAGCAACTAAGACTTTCACTTTCAATAATAATAATAGGGTATATTATTTACTGAGCACTTACTATGTCCCAGTTGTCAAGCAAAGTACCTTTATGTAGATGTTTCTCATTATCCTTACAAAATCTTATTTTACAGCTAAGGAATGTAAGGCCAAGCAGGAGTGGGAAACTCTTTCAAGTATAAAGTTCTAGAAGCGAGGTTTGATTCCAGATCTGCATGGCTCTTATCACTGCCATGCTTCTTGAGGTCATGAGGGTCTGGTCTCATGTTACAGAGGAAGCATAGCTCTAATCCTGGGCCTTCACTGGGGGCCCTTCCATCTGTTCCTCCACCCCAGCTCTCTTATTTAACAATAATTTGTGTCCACACAGATAACTGCGAACGATGTTGAGTTACTGAGTAAAAAGAGCAGAGAATTACACAGAAAAATTAGTCTGGGTTTCCAAAGAAGAGTAAAGGCCAGGCTAAAGACTAGATAAAGAGATAGACAGACAAGGATCCAGATCTCAGTCTTGGCAGGGTTTTGATATGCGTGGTTGGCCTGCTCTGATCAGCACAGTGCCAGGCACTGCTGTTCACCAGGCAATGTTTCAGAGTCCTGAGGTTAGGGCTGATTCTTCAGCTCCTTACGTGAGAGAAGTTGGGCCATCACCTCACACTGTGGTCCTGATATCTCATTTAATAAAATAAGAGACTTTCATTTAACACTCACTAATAACCCTTCTGGCCTGGACAGTCTAGTTAAGGAGTCTGCAAGGAAGGTGAATTACCACATAAACATCCCTCCTGGGGTCTGTGAGCTCTTAGGAACTACATCTGCTCCATGAGGCTTATGTGAAGGACATTTCTAGGGACCAAAATTTAACAAGGAGCACCTGACTTGGTGGAAAGATAAACAACATGGTGTGAGCATACAAATGCACATTTTTGGCCCAGCACTATAAATGTCGTGGTTGGGAGTCCAGGCTTGGGAGTTCAAACAACCCTGGGATCCCATCTTGGTTTTATCACTTGTTAATTGCACAGTCCCTTACAAAGGGAGGGTTAAAGTAAACTGGATAATAGATCTTCTCCAGCGAAGATTTAAGAAGGGGAAAAAAGGAGATGAGGAAACTGGGGGCTCCATGAAGCAATAAACCAAAACACTGATAACTCCTGGGGAGAGGTAACATCCCAATAAATTAAAAAATGAATGCAGTGACTAGAAAGGTAGTGAGCTCCTTGATTCAAATAACAGTGGGACAATAACTTCTGAGACCTTAATGCTGGAAAAGATTGAAGGCAGGAGGAGAAGGGGGTGACAGAGGATGAGACGGTTGGATGGTATCACTGACTCAAAGGACATGAGTTTAAACGAACTCCAGGAGATAGTGAAGTACAGGAAAGGCTGGTGTGCTGCAGTCCATGGGGTGACAAAGAGCTGGACATGACTTAGTGGCTGAAAAACAACAACTTCTTGGAAATTATAAAAAGGAATTTCAGGTACCAGAAAAGAGTACAGCCAGAAAGACTTCAAGAGTCTTTCTGATTCTAAAATTCTGTGACCCTAGGAAATGTGAAAGGGATCTGTTTGCTTATCTCTGCCAAGTGTAAAGGGAACCCCAAGACCCTCAGACTTAAGCTCCTGCTCTCTCAAAGCATCACAAAGAACACTTAGCATAGCCTTTCAGCATTCCCAAAGGGGATATTCTTCCTTCCACAGAGCCTAGACATCCCCTCACATCATTTATTTGCTCAGCATCTGTGCAGTGACCTTGAATTCACTGTTTTTTCAGGTAAGATAAACTGCTCAAAAGCTGCCTAGGTGGAACCATGAAGTTTACACCTCAGTGTTCCCTTGCCTTCATGGTCACAATCCCCCAAGACTTGAAAGGCTATTTGGAGTTTCCCTCTGAGCAATCAGAACCCTCAGTGGAATAAACTGCCCCTGGAAGCTGTGGGCCTTTGACACTGAAGTATAGACCTTGGATTAAATAGCCTTTCATTTATTTAACAAATCATACTACTGCAATTTCTACATGACAGGCACAGTGTAAACCACTGGAAATACAGGAGCGACCTGTAATTTGCCTTTTCTACTCTTAGTTCCCGACACTAGTGTTGTGAGAATATCCTGTATCTAGATCTCTGTGGACAACGCCAGCACCGAGGGGCCGGTCCTGAGTGTGGCAGGGAGAAGCCTGACCACCGAAGGCAAGTGTGATGAGATGACATGGGATGTAGCATGAGCAATAAAGGCCCCAGAGATGATGTTCTCTTTACAAGGTAATCTCCGTTTCTGACATTTTTATCAGTTTTGAGAGGCTTAGCAATATATTGCCCAAGAACATCCATAACAAGGCTTTTGGCACGTCTTCATTAGACACCCATGTCAGCTCTATTTTTGAGCTTGCTCAGTCCTCTCTACAGATCAGCCAACTATGTAACCACTCAGAATCCTCTAGGAAGGTTCTGGTGCTCACTTCCAATTATCACATCCTCTGACTTCCATCTCAGATTTCCCTTTACATGACTTCTAGCACAGAGTCGGACATGACTGAAGCAACTTAGCAGCAGCAGCAGCAGCAACACATTAAAGCTGGAGAAGTAATCATTTTAAAAACACCACCGCCAACAACAACAACAACCAAAAAAAAAAAACCTGTGGCATTTATTAGCTACTGATCCTGAGTGCCATTCATGCATTTCTAAGCATCCTTCTATTTCAAGGACTGAAAACTAAGAAGCTATGATTTTTCATGATTCTTCCTTCAAGATTTGTACTTTTCCAGTGAGGTACTTGCATAAGATTCATAAAAGAGAAAAGAAAAAATTTATTTTTTCAGCTATATATAGGCATATGGGCATTGAGAAGTAGAGCACTTTTCCAGAAACTTCTTAGCAAACACCTGACAGTCACTGTCACCTACTTCCTTGAGGCTGGCAGCTGAGACCACAGGTGGTGGCTTCTCTGTGATTCCTAAACATCAGTGTGTTCTGAAATTTAGCAGTAGCAGCTAAATCTTCTTGCCCCAGGTCCTTCAACATGGTAAAAGCCTCTTTCTCACTGTGTCAAATTTCTTTCTGCTTGAAATTCCTAAGGTGGCTTTTGTTTTCCTGACAGATCTGCATCATAGATTGTAACAACTAATTCACAAAAATAACTCCCACTATTGAGTGATACTATGTTAGGCACCTATCTGGAAGCTTTATGAATATTTTCTTGTTTATTCTCCATAAACTGTCAGTCCCACTTATTCTTTAGATGAGGAAATAGGGAACTGAAATGTTGAGTAACATTCACGAGGTCACATGAAACTGAGTGAAAAAGGCAAGGAGGGGCAAAATGGTTTCTGAAATCTAAGCAGAGCCCATAGGGATGAGCCCATCCTTGGACAAGGTACCTGGAGGGAGTCCAGGCAGGCAGGTGGGACACAGCACCCAGAAAAATATGCTGTAGTGATAGGATGGTCCAAGAAGTGGTACAAGGGCTAGTTTCAGAGGAGGTGCAATGAGAGATCCAGGGACACAGCAGTTAGCATCAGTGCAGTTGTGTGTCATGAAGTAAGACATCACAGCTCAAATAGGATTCAAAGCCAGGGCTGTGGAAGCTAGCAACCCTCATCTAAACTATGGCACTTCTCAGTCTTGAGGGAACTTAAGTATGAGCGGTGAGACTCGGATACAGTGATTTGAAGCGGAAGGTGAGGAACCCTCAAAATGTGAAATATGATGGCATGCCTTAGTAGCTTCTTAACTATCCCTCCTTAAGCCATTCTAGAATTAAACCAAGTTGTTCTAAGAGACTAGTAAGGAAATGAGTTTAGAGGTGGGTGTCAAGAGACCTCAGTTTGGGAGTTTATAAAAGTGAAAAGACAGGAAATTTATTATTACCATATCATGCTTTACTTTTCCCCTTATATTTTAGTACAAAGAGTTCCCATTCTTTTGTATTCGATTACCCAAATATTTCCTTTGATTTTTAAGTAAAAATAAAAGACACATTTTTCATTCTTACCAAGAACTTTATTGAACAACATATTCACCATTTTGTTCTACTACTTTCTGCCATTTTCCAGGCAACTTCATAATTTCATCTTCCCAAAACTTTTTGTCTTTTTGAGCAAAGAAATGTTCCAGATGCCTTTTACAGTCTTTCAGGGAATTGATTGTCTTTCCATTAAAAGAATTTTGTAAAGGCCAAAATAAATGGACAGCCAAATGTGCAATGTCTGTCTGAAGGTGCAATGTCTGATGAATATGGCAGATGAATCATAACTTCTCAGCCAGGCTGTAACAGATTTTTCCTGGTAATCAAAGAAACATGTGGTCTTGTCTTATCCTGATGGAAAATTATGTTTTCCTTTGACGAATTCTGGGTGCTTTGCATTGAATCCTGCCCTCAATTGGGAGCAATACTTGTTGGGATTAATTGTTTGGTTTTCCAGAATAAGCTCATAATAAGGGACTGCCTTCCAATTCAACCATACACAGAACATCACTTTCTTAGGATGAAGACTGGACTTTGGTGTGATTAGTTATGATTCATTTTGCTTACCCCATGGTCTCTTCCATTCCACAGTATTGTACATCATCCAGTTTTCATCACCCATCACAGCTTGTTTTAAAAATGGAACATTTTCATTACCTTTAAGTAGAGAATCACATGTATAAACATAGTCAAGAAGATTTTTTTTGCATAACTTATATGGAACCAAACATCAAAGTGATTAACATAACCAAGCTGGTACAAATGATTTTCAGTGCCTAATTTGAATATTTTGAGTATATCCACATGGTAGAACGTTGACTTTCTCAGTTAACGTCTTCATTCGATCGCTATCAACTCCAAATGGTCTACCCCACCATGGAGCATCATCCAAAGAAATCTCCAGCATGAAACTTCACAAACCACTTTTTGACATGTTCAATCAGTCATAGCACCTTCTCCACTCTTCTGCACAAATCTGTCAGGTGGGGGTGGGAGGGTTAGAGTTTCAGTTGAACTTGTGCTTTTCTTGAAGTAAGAAAGTGTACTATGCCAAAAACGTTGCTTTTTACTTCCATCTTCGATATTAAAATGGCTACACACAATAAAATAAAATAAAATGGCTACACAAAAATTCACTAATTTTGATCAGTTTTTTTAAATGCATGCTGATATGAGCGCTGTTATAATATAATCTAACAAAATCATGTCAAATGGAGTTAAAGACAACTAAGTGCTACTAGAGCCACCTTATGGGAAAAAAACAAACACACACACACTTTGGCCAACCCAATACAATGAACAAGGAGTGAAAGTTATAGGATGTGTTAGGGTCCTCCTAAAATATATTCAAGTGATTTATTCAAGAAGTATTTTCAGGACAGCAAGCAGACTGTGGCTCAGATCATGAACTCCTTATTGCCAAATTCAGACTTAAATTGAAGAAAGTAGGGAAAACCACTAGACCATTCAGGTATGACCTAAATCAAACCCCTTATGATTACACAGTGGAAATGACAAATAGATCCAAGGGATTAGATATGATAGACTTTCTGAAGAACTGTGGACAGAGGTTAGCAACACTGGTGAGGTGGTGATCAAAACCATCCCCAAGAAAAAGAAATGCAAAAAGGCAAAATGGTTGTCTGAGGAGGCCTAAAAATTAGCTAAGAAAATAATAGAAGTGAGGGCAAAGGAAAAGAGGAAAGATATAACCATCTGAATGCATATTTCCACAGAACAGCAGGGAGAGAAAAGAAAGCCTTTTTAAGTGAACAATGCAAAGAAATATAGGAAAACAATATAATGGGAAAGACTAGAGATCTCTTCAAGAAAATTAAAGCTACCAAAGGAAAAGTTCATGCAATGTTAAGTACAATAAAGGACAGAAATGGTATGGACCTAACAGAAGCAGAGGATATTAAGAAGAGGTGACAAGAAAACAGAGAACTATACAAAAAAAGATCTTCATGACCCAGATAACCACGATGGTGTGCTCACTCACCTAGAGCCAGACATCCTGGAAAGCAACATCAAGTGGGCATGAGGAAGCATCATTACGAACAAAGCTAGTGGAGGTGATGGAATTCCAGTTGAGCTATTTCAAATCCTAAAAGAAGATGCTGTGAAAGTGCTGCACTCAATACACAAACATATCTGAAAAGTTCAGCAGTGGCCACAGGACTGGAAAAGGACAGTTTTCGTTCCAATCCCAAAGAAGGGCAATGCCAAAGAAAGTTCAAATTACTGCACAGTTGCACTCATTTCACCGTTAAGTAATGCTCAAAATTCGTCAAACTAGGCTTCAGCAGTTTGTGAACCATGAACTTCCAGATGTTCAAGCTGGATTTAGAAAAGGCAGAGGAACTAGAGATCACTTGCCAACACCTGTTGGATTATAGAAAAAGCTAGAGAGTTCCAAAAAAACATCTACTTCTGTTTCCTTGACTATACTAAAGCTTTTGACTGTGTAGATCACAACTGTGGAAAATTATTCAAGAGATGGAAATACCAGACCATCTTACCTGCATGCAGAAATCTTACCTGAGAAATCTGTGTGCAGGTCAAGAAGCAACAGTGAGAACTGGACATGGAACAACAGACTGGTTCCAAATTGGGAAAGGAGTACGTCAAGGCTGTATATTGTCATCCTGCTTTTTTAACTTATATACGGAGTGCATCATGTGAAATGCTGGGCTGGATGAAGCACAAGCTGGAATCAAGATTGCTGGAAGAAATATCAATAACCTCAGATATGCAAATAACACCACCCTTATGGCAGAAAGTGAAGAAGAACTAAAGAGCCTCTTGATGAAGGTGAAAGAGGAGAGTGAAAAAGCTGGCTTAAAGCTCAACATTCAAAAAACAAAAATCATGGCATCCAGTCCCATCACTTCATGGCAAATAGATGGGGAAATAAAACAGTGAGAGACTTTATTTTGGGGGGCTCCAAAATCACTGTAGATGGTGATTGCAGCCATGAAATTAAAAGACACTTGCTCCTTGGAAGAAAATTTATGATCAACCTAGACAGCATGTTAAAAAGCAGAGACATTACTTTGCCAACAAAGGTTTGTCTAGTCAAAGCTATGGTTTTTCCAGTAGTCATGTGAGAGCTGGACAAT
Source organism: Ovis aries (assembly GCF_016772045.2). Lineage (NCBI taxonomy): Eukaryota > Metazoa > Chordata > Mammalia > Artiodactyla > Bovidae > Ovis > Ovis aries. Next base: position 2,499,697 of record NC_056074.1, on the reverse strand, counting down.
AAAAAATGCTGAGCGCTGAAGAACTGATGCCTTCAACTGTGGTGCTGGAGAAGATGCTTGAGAGTCCCTTGGACATCAAGGAGATCAAACCAGTCAGTCCTCAGCTCAGTTCAATCACTCAGTCGTGTCCAACTCTCTGCAACCCCAGGAACCACAGCACGCCAGGCCTCCCTGTCCATCACCAACTCCCGGAATTTACCCCAACTCATGTCCATCGAGTCAGTGATGCCATCCAGCCATCTCATCCTCTGTCATCCCCTTCTCTTCCTGCCACCAATTCCTCCCAGCACCAGGGTCTTTTCCAATGAGTCAACTCTTCGCATGAGGTGGCCAAAGTATTGGAGTTTCAGCTTCAGCATCAGTCTTTCCAATGAACACCCGGGACTGATCTCCTTTAGGATGGACTGGTTGGATCTCCTTGCTGTCCAAGGGACTCTCAAGAATCTTCTCCAACACCACAGTTCAAAAGCATCAATTCTTCGGCACTCAGCTTTCTTCACAGTCCAACTCTCACATCCATACATGACCACTGGAAAAACCAGTTCTAAAGGATATCGAACCTGAATATTCATTGAAAGGACTGATGCTGAAGCTGAAGCTCCAATACTTTGGCCACCTGATACAAAGAACTGACCCATTAGAAAAGACCCTGATGCTGAGAAAGATTGAAGGCGGGAGGAGAAGGGTACAACAGAGGAAGAGATGGTTGGATGACATCACCGACTCAGTGGACATGAGTTTGAGCAAGCTCTGGGAAATGGTGATGGACAGGGAGGCCTGGCGTGCTGCAGTCCACGGGGTCACAAAGCGTCAGACAGGACTGAGAGGCTGAACAACAGCACAGTGAGCACATGGCCTCAGATGAGGCAAGGAGAGCAAACTGTCTTATCTAGATGTCTCATCATTCAGACGCCACAGGGAAGCTCTGGAGAACAAACTGCATCCTGTTGTTAGCCCCCCCTTGAGGCAAGTGGGCTGGCTGACCTTTTATAACACTATGCCAGTGAGTCTTTTGTCTCAGAAGAGGAAGGGAGAGATAGCCTCCAAGGTGAGGTGATGCTTTGGCAATTCTCCTAAAAAGAGAATATCTGTGCAGTATTCTCAGGCTGCCATGAGTGTACTGGGTGATTTAAAATATAGGCAAAGTAAAAAGCGTCCACTATAGTTCACCCCTTGCATCACTTGTATTCATGTGATTCTTATGTTAAGTTTACTCCTTCTGAGTGTAGTTTCTCAGGATTCTCATTGGTCTCAATTTCTTGGAAAAATTTCCAAGATGAACTATATCCCTGCCTGCTACTGAGGCATAACGGAAATCGTCATCATCCCTAAATTCTAAAACCCAGTAGATTTGCCTCCCCTTGGGCCAGTGCTTCTACTAGGGGCTTGTCTGATTAATTGCCACAAATTCTTAACCCTATACAGTTCATGGAATTCTCCAGGCCAGAATACTGGATTGAGTAGCCTTTCCCTTCTCCAGGGGATCTTCCCAACCCAGGGATTGAACCCAGGTTTCCTGCATTGCAGGTGGATTCTTCACCAGCCAAGCACCAGGGAAGCTCTTTCGTAGCCCTAGAGGGTCTTAAATCTTGATTACTATGCTACTATTAGGATGTCATTACTCTAACTGCCAATTTGAATTTACAAATGGGCATGAAAGCAGCAAGAGATACCTATGTGGATTGTCTCTGTTAGGTGTATTCTCCTTACCTTAATTATCTATGAGCAATCCTACCACTTCATGATTAACCATTATGGTTACTCCTTTATTTTGTTGATGGTCAGCCGGCTTGAGGATCCCAAAGTGAGCAGATGACAACCACAGCTTTAGATTAGAAATACTTTAGATTAGCAGTCTGTGGATGGAAGGAGCCCCCTCAGCAATCTGAAACCTCAGAGCTCAAATTTGCAGAAAAGGTTTTCAAAAAGTCCTTGGGTTATAGGGTGTCAAAATGAACGGTGCCTTTACCACTTCCACTTTTTTGGTTTTCAGAGCCATGTATTATATACTAACTATTGGAAAGACAATATGTAATGCTTAATGGTATAAGTGTACACTATTAGCACTCCATCTTTGCATGAGGTCTTCTCAACACTTATGATCCAGCTATAGTAACAAGAGTTTATTTCCCTTGCTCTATTTAGACTATAAGCTTCTGGATGGTGTGGTATGAGGTAAGACCCATGAATGCCATAACCATGTGCTGCCAGCCCCATCTCCTTTGCTGTAAAGTGGATCCACGGAATGTCACAGGAGATTCCACGTTGGTAAGTCAGATACTCTATGAGGTCTTGGGTAGTGGCACTGCCCAAGGCATGGCATACAGGCAAAGGCGAATCTAGATTATCATCAATCCCAGTAAACATGAATTACTGGCCTTTTCAAGATGAAAGTTGTCCAGTCTGTCAATTTGCCAACTTGTTGGTCTCTATTAAAGATGACACAGTCTCAGGTTTTCTGTTGCTGGAAGGTTGAACATTCAGTGGTAGTAGTAGCTACATCAGCCTTGGTGAACCCATGAATTGCCTCCATCTCTGCCTTCAGGACTAATCTGTTTACTAGAGTCCTTGATGATAGAGGCTGCTTCACACCTACCGACTGTATTAGCTTGTCTACTTGGAAGTGTAATCCTCTTCTATCATGTTTGTTTTCTAATAGGCGATGACATGTGAAACTTATTTTCTCCACTTTCTTGGGATTATCTATATTACTCTTTCTAGGACTTTGTCCGCAGGTGTCCAACCTTGCACTTTCAAACTTCACCTCTGACCAACTAAGATAGTCACTGCATAAGTCCATATATACCTTTGCTCCAAACTGTTTCTCTCCACACAAAATGGACAACCAGGTTCAAAGCCCAAAGCTCTGCCCATTGTCCTTACAGAACAGCAGTACCATTGCATATATAGGCCACTGGGCGATCTGTCTAACTTTTTAGTAACGTTTTAAGATTTTCATGTGTTTTCAACGTGCGTGCATGTGTGTGTCTCCCTCTGCTTCTTCTTTTCCTTCTTTCTCTCATTTCCTTCAAAAATAGTACTTTGGAAAGATCTTTATGTAGCGCTCTCTTTTAAGGGCACTCCTGAGTGAGGCTGCAATCAAGCAGCAGTCTCTGTATGGCTCATGCTTCATACACACAAAGCCAGTCCGTTCATGAACTGAACTGGGGCTTTTTCTTCTGCCACCAGCTGATCCTGTGGAGCCCCCACCTTGCGGGTCTTGTGTGAGTTGAGGGAAAGGTGACATATAATAAGTGACATTCGGATCTTTGATCCCTCTAGGCATTCTCGAACCTGATCCTGGATGCACCACTTCTATGTACTGATGAATTGCTGCTGAAATTTCTCATTCTTACACCTTGGTGGGTTTGACAGGACACATCACTGAATCTACAGCTCTGGTCATATGGTCAGTTGATAATTCAGTCAGGGGATCAATTTCAATCAGGGCCCAGAGCACATCAGAGATTTTAGAATGATATGTAGTGCTCTGCTGCAGATGGCAGAGTCTTGTTACAGAACAAGACTCTGCTCTGTGACTCTCCTGTTGGGTCCTGCCAGAGATTCCACATGAGTCTCAGCTCCATCTCCAGTCAAAGCTAAAAGACTTCTGAGTCACCTGGTAAGTGGGTTGTGCCAGAATTCCCATGTGTGAAATGGATTGGCTCCAAAATCCAAAGAATACTATTAAGTGCTGTACCTCTCTCTTCATGGTAGAAGGAGCAAGATGAAATAATTTGTCCTTTCCTATGAAAGAGACATCCTGGCATATTACAGAACACCCAGTCCCTAAAATCTCCAGTGTGGCAGGCCTTGAATCTTTGTAAGGCTTATCACCCACCTTCTACATTACCTATGTCTTTTTAAGGCATCCAACGTACTTTCTACTTAATGATTATCAGGTCAAATAACATGATGTCAATTTTGTAGACTAATGTGATGCTCTGAATTGTCCAGACAGTCAAGGCCCCTTTGGAATATACTATGGCAGAGAACATAAGAGTTCACAGTGCTGCCACTAGACCATGAATGTGTTTTTCTACTTGTCCCTTGTGAATGTGAACCGTTCTTAATCATACTTCTTGATGCGTATGGAAAATTAATTAATTAGCAGCATCATACCATGCACCTAAGTCTGTGTGGGTTTTTTTAATTAATTGAAGTATATTTGATTTACAGTTTGTATTAATTTCTACTATACAGCAGTGACTCAGTTATACATATATGTACATTCTTTCTTATACTATTTTCCATTACAGTTTATTCCAGAACACTGACTACAGTTCCCTGTGCTGCACAGTAGAACCTTGCTGTCCATCCATTCTATGTGTAAGTTTGCTAACCCCAACTCCTAGTCCAACCCTCCCCAACCCTGCCTCCTCGGCAACCACAAATCCTTTCTCTACGTCTGTGAGTATGCTTCTGCTTTATTATAGGTTTGTTTGTGTCATATTTTAGACTCCACATGTAAGTGCCATCATATTGTATCTGTCTTTGTCTGGCTTACTTCACTCTGTATGATTATTTCTAGTTGCTTCTGTGTTGCAGGAAATGGCCTTATTTTGTTCTTTTTAATGGCTGAGTAGTATACTGTGTTACCTGGCTCTAGGAAAGCTACCATATCGGGATAGAGTTGCCATTGGCACTAACATTTGGTTATATTTGAATGATTCACCATCATCCAGCATGATCCACTTGGATTTTGCAGGGTTCAGACTGGTGAAGCCAAGGGGGATAAGACAAGGACCACCAATCGTGAGGGAGACATGACTAGCTAACATTACAGCATGTGTAAGGACACAGTACGAACAATCTCATTTCCTTGAGGGGAAGTTTAGGGAGCTTCAGTTTGTCCTGTTTCACTGTACAGAACTAGAAACCAGTGCCCGGGTTCTGCTGAGTGCCAACCGCATCTATTACAGCTACGTACTTGGAACCAGGATCACAGCCCCAACAATAAGCTGTCTTTTTACCACCTGTATCTTGACTCTGATTATAGTGAAAGGAAGCTCGAATTCGGGAAGAAAACTACAAGGAGAACAAGGAGGAATCACCTCAGAGGACAGAAAGGTCCTACCGTAGAGATACCACATTTCTCTAGAACCCAGTAAACATCAGCTTCATGTCAGCAGCTCAGAAACAAAAGTAAAGGCACCCAGCCCCTGTTACTCATGGACTGAATGGTGAGGGTGGGCCTAACCTGCAGGAGATACCCTGATGCGATCGTTTAATACAACAGCATTGATGTGCTCTGTTGGATAGACTCAAGGAAAGGGTTTCATGGTTTGTCCAAATGACTTCCTCATTTGCCAGTTAACAAGCTGGGGGCCTGGGGCAGAGAAGTGTTATGCGTGAGAGCAGCCTCGGCTAATCCTGTACAGGACAGAAAGCAGAGAGTCTTGAACCAGGTTGCCTGGGGCCAAATCTTGACTTTGCCAGGTACCTGTTGACCTGCAGTTAGACAGGTAACGTCGCAGTTCACTGGCATATAAACTGGGGAGAGTGTTATTATGAACATGATGATCTGGTGTGGAACAGCTCAGCACAGGCCTAGTACATGGATAAGGTTCAGGCAATATTATCTCCTCCATTGTCACGTGAACAAAAGTCACTCCTAATCCGGTGTTTTCTTCAATAAAGAACACAGCGTTCAAAGTCTGAATCTTTCTATCTAGTGACTAGGTGGGGGCACTCTGGACTCGTGACTTACACTCTCTACAGGCTCTATGGAGTAGATAAAGATGACAGTACCTACTTCATGGATAAAACAAAACAATGCATGTGAGGATAAAGCCAAATAATGAGTATAAAGCCCCCTACATTTTAAATCATCCCACCTTCCATGACCCTTTCCCTAAAGGCCTGTGGTTTAGAACTTCATAATATAAGAGTGTCAATGGTAGAGAACTCACTGAGCATCAGTGATTTTATTTTTATTTTTTTTTTACTATTTGGCTGCACCCTGTGGCCTGTGTGATATTATTTTCCTGACCAGGGATCGAATTCACACTCCTTGCCTTGGAAGGTGAATTCTTAACCACTGAACCACCAGAGAGGTCCCTGAAATAATTTTTATACAGACTTTCCATATGCACTTTTACCTGTAGCATCTTCATTGTCTTTAATCCAAAACTGTCTACTAATATCCCCGTTTTACAGATGAGGAGAAGAGTCAGGGAACTCATCAAGATCAAGGCTGCAGTGCTAACACAGAGTTGGGAATCCCAGCAAGGTGCCGAGTAGAGGAGCCTGCACCAGGCTTCTGCTCTGCACTCAAGCAGTGGGGAGCCACAGATGAAGGAAGAGGAGAGGGATCCTTTACTGGATGGGCAGAGCCCAGGCTCTACCGATGCTGAGACATTTCAGAAGACGTGGCAGCCTGCAAGCCTGGAGGTGCTTTTGAAGAAGACAGTACAGGGGCGTGTAGTCTTGTCTTTCATTCACCACTGTTTGATTTTTTTTTTTCCTTAAACACGAAGGTAAACAACACTGGTGAAGGGGCTCCCACGTCTGTGCACACAGATGTTTACTCAGACATCATTCCTCAAACAACTGTATTAAGTGGACTTCAAGTTGAGGAATGAATAGCCAAAATCAATTGCAGTTGCTGATTCCCTGTGGGTTATCTGCACAAATATTAAAATGCCATTCATGAATTTAGAACTACTTCAATTCCAATAAAGAGAGAGTGACGTCCAGAATTTACTGGCCATCAGTGCAGAAGCCATGAGCTGGAAACACCAGCACCCACTCAGATCTGGCTATGGAGAATTAGGGCATCAAAAGTCAAATTATCTGAGCTATGCTAACGTTGCTAATTTGGCCATTTCTTGAGGAAATCACAGTTGTTATAACCGCAATGATACAGCTGTTGTGCTCCTAGGCAGCTCTTCTCATATCTGTGTCCATAGATTGCCAAAATGGGACTTTAAAAGGGAAAAAGATAATTATACCCACATCATTGGTGGTCACTTTAGCTACATATCTGTATAACTGACTTACTGCCATATTTATAATAATTAGTACCTGTGTGTTATTTTCCCAAAGGACATTTGAAAGTCTTAATTTATCCTCACAACTCTGGGAAGTGGGTTTGAATTATTATTCCCAATTTACAGAGACGGTAGCAAAAATGTAAAGAAATTCCTCAAGATTACACGCTGGAAAATTCAGATGTACTTAAAATGGTTCTGAGTATTTCTACCTAAAATGTTAAGTGACTATGTTAAGAGACTAGATACTAATGTTTAAATGTCAGTTTGTTCATCTGTACAATGGAGAAATAAGAGGACCTAAATCAAAGTATTGTAAGAATTAAATGAGATCATAGATGTAAACCACATTGAACAGTGCTTCAGGCATTGTAAGAACTCACTAAATTTTAAACATAATATAAATATTTCATAAGTGTAGCAATGGACTAAGAAAGCACTGACCTTCAAGCCTGACCTAATATTTTCTAACTGCATGATTTTGGGTAAGTGTCTAAATATAATGTGTTAAGGGAGATTAGGTTATTCTTGTCCTATCAACCTCCCAGGACGCATGATGTGATGAAAGTGGAAATGCTTTGAAATTTGCAAAATGCTATGAAAGTATCAGAAGTTATTATGTTGGTGTCATACAAACTCTTCCAGCAGCAGAAATAATCTTAGTCAATATAACATTGACTCCTCACATGCCTGCCAGACACAGCCTGCTAACATCCCCATCTTATGGATGAATATGCCAAGACTCAGAGCAATGAGGTGATGTGCCCAAAGTCACTCAACTAATACAATGATGGACAGACTAGAACCCAAAAGAAAATCCAGCTTTTGAGCTTAAGTTCTTTGCCATTGCCTTCTCCAAAGCTCTTAAGCATTATATGATAATGTGAGCTAGTAAACTTTATGGCTTCCCTAGTGGCGCAGTGATAAAGAATCCACCTGCCAATGCAGAAGGTGTGGGGTCCATCCCTGGGTCGAGAAGATCCCCTGGAAAAGGGGATGTAACCCACTCAGTATTCTTGCCTGAGAAATTCCATGGACAGAGGTGCCTGGTGGGCTAAAGTCCATGGGGTCGCAGAAGAGTTGGACACAACTTTGCCACTAAACAACAGCAATCAGTACATTTATAATGGTGAAGAAAGGACAAAAAGGAAAAGAATAGCATACTTTTCAAAGGAAGACACTTGACTTCATATGAAACAGACTGAAAAGATGGGCTTTGCCCAGCCCTGAATGCACTATCAGAAAATAATAAACTATACTGAGCTAATCGTTTCGCCATCTTCACGTATGGACACTGCTCCCATCTTGGGCTGTTACTGGGAAATCCCAAAGTGATTTCTAACTTAATCTACCTAAGTATTTGTATCTCTTGCAACTAGAGCCTACCACTTGGGGTGGTGGGGAGAAGCAAAAGAAGAAACTATTGAAAGACAGTGACCCCTCCCCACCCTGGAGTAGTCTAGGAAAAGAAATTAAAATAAATGTAAAAGTTAAATTTAAATGAAAAATTATTTTTAATAAAAAATTAAAATAAAAGAAAATAAGTTTAAAAATAAAAAATAAAGATTTTGCAATTCAAAAGAAATTAAAAGGGAAAAATTGTTTGAATTTTTATTCCTAAGTAATTCAATCTGTTCTTCTGGAACTTGGCAGTATTCAAATTTATTGGCATCTTTTTTAAGGAAAATACTTTTGGAAGTCCTATTTGATTTATTTTTACATAGCCATGCCCCTACTGACCCTATTAGGAGAGGCCAGTCTTCAGAGATATTTACTTTTTGTAGCTTAAAAACAAATCAGATTAATTTTCCCACCTATTTCCAAAAAAAAAAGTTTTTCAATGCATTTTAATAAGGCTCAAACTGTCTCCCTGTGTGTGTTCCCTCAATTTATCCATTTTTAATTGTCTTTGCATCTTGGCATCTTGCTGCCACGGGAAGGAACTGTGGTTCTCTACTGCTAGTCTCTCCCACCCCCTTCCCTGTCTGCTCCCTGAAATAGGCTAGGCAGCCATCTGCATCTCCGGGTGGAGGCAAGCTGAATGTCAACCGTCCTGTGGGGCTCCGCACAGAGCAGAGCTCCAGAAGATGTGCTGGGCTCGCACCCAACGTGTGTGCCCTTGCCTTGCTGTCTTCCTATTAATATTTCAGCAGGCGGGTTGCATGGGCTTGGGGAGCCCTTTTGTCTCGGTGGGGAGCAGAAGACAAGCTCCATAAGGAGTCTTTTTCCCGCAGGCAGTTGAGAACTGGTATTTAAACCTCAAGAGCATAGTCTCTATCTTTTGGTGGGCAAGAGGGACTAGGTGTTTAAATAAAACCTTCAGAAAGGCAGAGGAACCCAGGTACAGGGTGAGTTGAATGTTAAGTAAAAAGAAAGGCAGAATAGAGGTGCTAAAGAGAGTTGCTAAGGGAGAAAAGGCTGAGGAAGAAGGAAGCATTTGAGAATGAGGAAAGAAGAAAAGACTGTGGGTCCTGTGTTGAGTGCTGAGGTGGCAATGACAGGTAAATGGCCAGTAGGAGGGAGGGCCCGAGACAGGGCAGGAAGGAGGAAGAGAGAAATAGAGACCTGCAGTGCCTACTGTGCACGCAGTGTGTGTCCGGGGCTTTGGTACCTCTCTCTCATTTGACCTTTGTTGTTGTTGTTTAGTTACTAAGTCATGTCTGACTCTTTGTGACTTCATGGACTGCAGCCTGCCAGGCTCCTCTGTCCATGGATTCTCCAGGCAAGGATATGGAATGGGTTGCCATTTCCTTCTCCAGGGGATCTTCCAGACCCAGGGACGAAACCCACATTTCTTGCATTGGCAGGCAGGTTCCTTACCACTGAGCCATCAGGGAAGTCCTCATTTGATGTTTACCACAATCCTATATGTCACTTCCGTTGTGCCTCAGATGGTACAGCGTCTGTCTACAATGCGGGAGACATGGGTTTGATCCCTGAGTCGGGAAGATTCCCTGGAGAAGGAAATGGCAACCCACTCCTAGAATACTCTTGCCTAGAAAATCCTATGGACACAGGAGCCTGGGCTCCTGTGTCCATGGGGTCACAAAGAGTCAGACACGACTGAGTGACTTCACTTCACTTCACAGTCCTATATAGTAGGTGTCAAGAAAGTTAATTCAGTGTCATTTTCAAAGTTGCCTAAATCTCAAAGCTAATAGCAGGGTCCAATTCTCACAGGCCATTATGTCATCAAGCAAATATTTGTTGGATCAGTTATAAGAGGTGCCTATGTGGTGCCATTTGTTCAAGTAAGTGATGGATAGTCTCTGCTCTCCAGAACCCCACAAGAAATTACAAGATTTTTTTGACAATAGGGGGCCTCAGGGTGACCGGACAGGGCTGACAATCTGGAAAAGTCTATATAATACAATGTGCTCTTGAGTTTCAGAATCACATTAGGAGTTAGAGTTCATTCCAGCTTGGCTAGAACGTCTCTCAACTCTGTAGACTGTTGAGGAAAGTTGCTAGGGTATAGGTCTGTGTTGCTCATTTTTTCCTCAAGCTGGAAGGATGTTCCTGAGGTGAATGTTCCCAACAATAGTAGGGTCTATCTTTTTAAGACAGATCTTTTCCAGATCTTGGACAGATGTCAAAAAGATGGTGGGCTAGGAGGTCCCAATGTTTGTCTCCCTGGCAAGATAGAGAACGAAAATAGCTCTGAGAAAGTTCTAGATTTCAATGAAGAAGCAGCAGAAACCCAAGTGAGCTCAAAAACCAAAGATGGCCACATGGGAAAGGGTAGAGAAGACTTTGCCTGCTTCACCCCATCCCAGTCTAGAGCAGCTGGGTACTAGGAGGGAGCCCCTCAGAGAGCTTCTGCCCTGCATGGAGAAGGAGAGTGGGAAAAGCACGGCAAGCCTGGTCACTCCGCGGCGAGCGTTGCCTCCCTACAGAGGACCCTGCAGCTCTCACCAACACTGCACCCATCAGGCAGAGGTGCCCAGGGCCCCATTGCTGCACCTCCTCCCTGGGGCTGGAGCTGCACACCAGGACGTGAGCGGGAGGCTCACAGATACACAGGAAAAGGAAGGGCCGGGAAGGGTGATGAAGGGAAGATGAGCAGAATGCAGTCTAAAAGATGGCTGTCCTCTCCTGAAGGACCTTTCAGTGGAAACCTGGCCATTCCCTTTGGGGAACCTGTTTCTATCGTAAAGCATGGGATTGCACTCCGAATATATTTACTGAGCACCTGCTATGTGCTTGTCATGAATCTCAGGGTTGTACAGTATGATTTGCAAGCAGGCAGTGAATGTCTGGACCTTCCTGCACTAAACTGTGTGATTTCCTTAATAGGCATAAACTTATATACAATACAAAAATTAAAATTAGAGAGTACTGAAAGGCTTTAATCGTACCTTCCTATCAATGCAACAATGACCTTATTTAACCTCAAGCCCTGAGTACTTACCTGGAGTTAGCAGAAAGCCAGCTGTTTCTTTCTTTGTGTCTCTGACCTGAAATAAAGATTTTGCGATTCAAACTCTGATGACAATTTGGTTGTTGGCCCGAGTGAGATAATGGATTCTTCCCCTCCCACTGTTCTATTGATGGAAGAAGAATATAGTTAACACCCACAACTTGCAGGAAGACGCAAAAGGATTATGCAAGCCAATTTCATATACCCACACCACCAGCTCTAAACACACATTCAGTCCCCAGCATCAGCGTTCTGCTTGGTGATGAGATTACAGAGATGAATAAGATACATCTCTGCCTTTGAAAGCTGGACAAAATCCAAAGATAACAGAGAAGCATGTCGTACCAGCGAACATCAATTTATAATTACGTGAATCCAGCCTCATCTTTCTTCTACCCTAAGAGAATTGCTCATTAGCGTTTATGGGGAGCAAGATTGTGACAATAAAGAATCCTTATACTCACTTTGTGATATCTCCCTCCTTCTCCAAAGCCAGGACTGTCGATTTATTTTAAAAACCTCATGTCCTTAAACAAGTTTTTCAAACTGACAATGCTAGAGCGGTGGCCATAAGCTCCAGAACAGCCCTGGCCTATCTTAAGCCCCAGCTCCACAAATACCCTGGTTTCTAGGGCACCTCAGATCCAGGGTGTGCGGAGCTTGTGCGGAGCCCTCTCTTTCTGTCAGTCTCCAGGCACAGCCTCGGGGTAGCTTCACATGACGGGGTATTTCATCGCAGTGAAGTGCGCGGAGGCCATTAGAGGAAGGGGCAGTCCACTGCCGTGTTAAGCGCACCGTCTCTGGGAGTAAGGGAGCCAGCGTTGTGCAGGCCTGTCACCTGAGGGCTCCTTCCGCCCACAGGCAGCGAGGAGTTCCGTGGCTACCACCGCCGCGTGCAGGAAGCAGGGCCCCTTCCAGGCCCTGAAAGGGGGCTCCGGTCCAACAGTCAGAGCGAATTGCCCAAGGAGACTCCCATGCTGACAAATCAAGAGGCTTTACTGGAAAGAGGCGGCCGGGCAGAGAGCAGGAGGCTGAGGGACGAAGAACCAGGGGTTTGCTCCTGCCGCATGGCGCTCTCAAGCCCTGCGGTGACGGGATTCGTTTCCGGGTTGTCTCTGGCGGGTCATCCTGACTCAGGGCCCTTCCTGGCAGCCAGCTCATTGCTCAGCCAAGATGGAGTCCAGCAAGGAGGATTCTGGGAGGTGGCCGGAGACATGGCGCCTCCTTTTGACCTCTCTGGAACTCTAACGGCTGGTACTGGCTTGTTAGGTCCCTGTTCCTTACAGGACCTCTTGTTTTAAAATAACTAAGGCAGACGGCAACTCTGGTGCCTGGTCAGGGCAGGGCTTTCAGTCAGTGTGCTTCCCCAGCGGCCCCACTTCAGAACTCAGGCTCACCCAGCACGTCTCTCCAGAGCACTGACAGCTGTTCAAGTCCCCCAGGCCCACTGTAACCAAGTATCACAAACAAACTGGGCGGCTTAAACAACAGAAATTGATTGTTTCAAAGTTCTAGGGGCCGCAAGGCTAAAATCAGGACGTCAGCAAGCGGGCTCCTTCTGAGGGTGGTGATGGAAAATGTGGTCCATGTCTCTCCTGGACTCTGCTGGCCTCGAGCATTCCACGGTTTGTAGATGGCACTCTGCCTGGGTCTTCACCTTATTTTTCCTCTGCACGTGTACCTGTGTGCTCAGTCCCTTCAGTCGTGTCCAACTCTTTGCAACTCTCTGGACTGTAGCCCTCCAGGCTCCTCTCTCCATGAAATTCTCCAGGTAAGAATCCTGGAGTGGGTTGCCATGCCCTCCTCCAGGGGATCTTTCTGACCAAGGGATGAAACCCGGGTCTCATGTCTCCTTCGTTGGTGGGTGGATTCTTTGCCACTAGCGCCACCTGGGAAGCCCTATGTTCCCTCTGAAAGTGAAGTCGCTCAGTCGTGTCCGACTCTTTGCGACCCCATGGACTGTAGCCTACCAGGCTCCTCTGTCCATGAGATTTTCCAGGCAATAGTACTGGAATGGATTGCCATTTCCTTCTCCAGGGGATCTTCCCATCCCAGGGATTGAACCCAGGTCTCCCACATTGTAGACAGACGCTTTACTGTCTGAGCCACCAGGGAAGTCCTAGTCCCTCTACCCATGTCTATTTCTGTCCAAATTTCCCCCTTTTGATAACATCATATTGGATTAGGACTCATCCTAATGATTTCATCTAACCTTGATCATCTTGATCATCTGCAAAGATTCACAGGTGTCGAAGAGTCAGGACTTCAACATCTTCTGGAGGGAGGGACAAAATTCTACCCATCGCAGCCACTGAGAGCTCACAGCTAAACCCCTCCTGAGACTGTCCTCCGCCGAGGAAAGTCACCTCTCCCAAGTCACACTCCCTCCCTGTAACAACCCACAGCCCATGGTGGTCAATGAAGGGAGTGAAAAGGGTCTGAATCCTTTGCCCCAAGTCAGAACAACTTTGTAAAGTTATCCCAGGGACAAAACTCCCTGCAATGTTGGCAGAGATCTCTGCCTAAGCCTTCTTCCTTCACTTCCCCTGCAGGCATTAGACTGGAAAGCACACCCTTATAAACTCCCGCATGCAAATAGTTAAATCAAAGGCTACTTCGGGTCGTACCACTTGGAGCAGTGCTGCCTGCCCTGGACCAGAGGGTGGGGAATCAAAGGCAACAAGAGATGTTCCTACCCTCCAAGTTTCCTCAGAATCAGAAAATGTTGTAAGGTGTAGAAAGAAAGGCTTCCCTCAAACACAGCCTGCCTTTGGGACTTCACTGTTTTATGATTTGTCCCCTTTAACCTGCTCCACCCCCAAATCTCAACCAGTGACCACACTCTCCTTTTCTTCATGAACTGAACTTCTATGAGGAAAAAGTAAAGAGAAGGGATTATCATTTATTAGGTAGGATTGTGAGCTAGACATTTTGTATATGTGGTCTTATTTAATTCTCTCAACAACTCTATCACCTTTACATTGTGTGTGTGCCTGCTTAGTTAATCAGCCGTGTCCAACTCTTTGTGACGCATTGTACTGTAGTCTGCCAGTCTTCTCTCTCCAGGGAAATTCTCCAGCAAGAATACTAGAGGGTGCCATGCCCTCCTCCAAGGGATCTTCCCAACCGGGGATTGAACCTGTGTCTTCTGGGGCTCCTGCATTGCAGGTAGACTCTTTACCGCTGCGCCAGGAAGCAAGCCCTCACCTTTACATGACCACTGGAGAAACTGGAATTCACAAAGAACCAGTAAGGACTCAGCTCATCTGGTCCTAGCAAATCCAAATAGGAAGGAAACATAGGGGCTTCTACTTTCAAAACCTATGCTCTTTTTACCACACCAATGATTTCTAGATTTGCATTATACAGGCCAGTAAATTAACAATAACAACAAAAATGGCAGACAGAGATAGCAACTTTGGGTACTGCCAAGAACATGAGAAGCAAAAACTTAAGTCTACTAATACTACCATTTCATAATAAAATACTACCATTTCATTACAATACAAAGTATTTTGCAAAATCAATTCTCAAAATAGAGGTCAGCACTTTTGCTGAACATATTTAGCATCATGGAAAATCTGCCACATCCCCCTTCTTTTTTATTTTTTTTCATTTTGCCAAAGATTTGTGAAAATTTGTCTAGGACTGGTACAGATATGGGAGGAAAAAGATTGGCAATTACTTCTAATAGACCTGGATTTTATTCACACTAAAATAAATGACCTCTCTAGGTTACTCAGCAAAATGGTTTGAGTGTTTTAAAAGATGTATCTAAGCCAGCTTTGATGTGATCAAACGTTAACTGAGAACTACATGGGAATGTTCCATTTGAAGAAACAAAGTGAAAGTAAACGGAAATCATATTTTATATCTTGGCTGTTTTATCCCCCAGGTCTTAGATCTCTCTCAGAACTCAAGAGCTGGCAAGGGGCCAGTTTCCAATCAGAAGATTCTGCTCTGGTCCTATCCATTCGCATTTGAATGTTGAAGTTATAGTCAACGATTTTTATTCTGCTATCAGTTACCTCCAGCAGGGAACACGAGTTCAAATTCACATGTTAATAACTGAACGCTTGTACAATGCCAGCTCAGGGTGTGAAGTGGATGCATGCTGTAACATTCGCTGCACGTGTGCTCCCAGTATTCCAGGGAAACAGGATGAACTAATACGTTCAGTATTAGTGGGAACAGTAGTGGGAACACATTCGTCTTGTGCAGAAATGCTGACTTCCATTTGCAGCCATCCTTCATCCAGAGAGCTCTCAGAGCACCTTATAGATGGTATAGAGATCAGCCACCCACTCGTGAAATGCAGATGCCTCGGGGCAAGAACCCTCCTGTCTGAGGCGTGAGCAGTGCAGAGAGCACACTGCAACATTACATGAGATGAGACTCTAATTCCCCAAGTATTACAGATTTAGAATTGACGTGAGGGATTTCGTTTGAAGAACAGAATTATTTCAAGAAGGCTGAGTGTCATTCTGAAGTGGCAATCATTCCTTACAGGCAGCTTGTCATAGTGGCAAAAATGAAACCTCAGAAGTTCATCAGAGCTAAGTCTGAATTCCTGCTCCACCGCTCACCCAGCCAGCTGACTGCAAATACAGCCTGGTTCCTCTTGGAGAAAGCAGGGGTGATCACCATGCCTCCCCACAAGCTTGCTGTAAAAATTCAACAAAAGATTGCACCCAATAAATGATAGTGGCTGGTGTTACTTTATCTGTAAAATGAAGGTATCATGACTCTCAAAACATTGTGAGAATAGAAGTAATAATAAGTGAGGAGTTATTATGTGCTGGGGTGTGTGTTCATGGCTTTACCCCACGGAATCCTCACAATTAGCATATTTTACAGATAAAGAAACTGAGTCACTGAGAGAGAAGGTAACTCATCCAAAATTATTCGTGCATGCTTAGTCGCTCAGTCGTGTCCAACTCTTTGCAAACTGATGGACTGTAGCCACCAGGCTCCTCTGTCCATGGGATTCTCCAAGCAAGAATACTGGAGTGGGTTGCCATTTTCTTCTCCAGGATCTTCCTGATCCTGGGACTGAACCTATGTCTCCTTCATCTCCTGCATTGGCAGGCGGATTCTTTACCACTGCTCCACCTAGTAAGGGACAGACAGTGTATCCAAATTCACATTGTTTAAGTGTATGGTCAGGATCAAAACATGACATTTACTTGATGTCTTTATAGTTTCTTTGCTTGTTTTTGTGGCCACAATATGCAGCAGAGGGATCTTAGTTCCTTGACCAGGGATCAAAACCATTCTCCCTGCAGTCTTAACCTCTGGACCCCCAGGGAAAGCCCAGCTGATTTCTTTAGAGAATGACTTGGAAAGCTCAACTCTTCTCCCTACACCTATTTACATCATTTGCAGGTTATTCTGAATGGACGCAAAGTCAAGTTCACACTCTTTTAATTTGCCCTCTCTCAGAATAACTCCTTCGGTTCCATTCAGTGCACCAAAGCATGGTGGACCTCCTGCAAAGACTGCTGTAGCCTCTGCTGCTAAGTCACTTCAGTCGTGTCCACTCTGTGCGACCCCATAGATGGCAGCCCACCAGGCTCACAAGTCCCTGGGATTTTCCAGGCAAGAACACTGGAGTGGGTTGCCGTTTCCTTCTCCAATGCATGAAAGTGAAACGTGGAAGTGAAGTCGCTCAGGCGTGTCCAACCCTCAGCGACCCCATGCACTGCAGTCTTTCAGGCTCCTCTGTCCTTGGGATTTTCCAGGCAAGAGTACTGGAGTGGGGTGCCATTGCCTTCTCCTACTGCAGCCTCTACTCGTGTTCAAATGTTTCCAAGATGCAAGTCTAGTGCTGTCCAATGGCAAGGCCATGATAACAACTGATTATCAAACAGGTGCATTGGTATTAGCAGAAGTTTATGGACTCAAAGGAAAAAGCCACTAATTCTGCTTGGGAGAAGAGGACATCTGTAGAGTGGAAGGGACAGTGGAGTGAAAGTCAGAGCCTGCACCCTCTCTCAGCCATCCTCGACAGGGGTCCGTCTTTTGGGCTCAGCTCTGCCCTTTTCAGGTGTTAGAGAAGACTCTTGAGAGTCCCTTGGACTGCAAGGAGATCCAACCAGTCCATCCTAAAGGAAATCAGTCCTGAATATTCATTGGAAGGACTGATGCTAAAGCTGAAACTCCAATACTTTGGCCACCTGATGCAAAGAACTGAGTCATTGGAAAAGACCCTGATGCTGGGGAAAGATTGAAGGCGGGAGGAGAAGGGGATGATAGAGGATGAGATGGTTGGATGGCATCACCGACTCAATGGACATGAGTTTGAGAAAACTCCAGGAGTTGGTGATGGACGGGGAAGCCTGGTGTGCTGCAGTCCATGGGATTGAAAAGAGTTGGGCATGACTGAGCAACTCAACTGAACTGAACTGTACCCTCTTCTAAAATGCAAAAACTGAAAAAGAGAAATATCACATGTCTTACACGGTCATTTTTAAGATCATATTCTGCTGTGTCTGAAAGGCTCTGGGAATGCCAGTACACTGGATTGTCAGAGAAAAGAGAGGGTGGGATGGAAAGGAAACAGGAAATAGTAATCCCCTTACACTGGTGATAAATTGAAGCCTGGAGACAGAGATTTGAATGAAAGTAGAAAAGAATAGCTTCATTACTTTGCCAGGCAAGGTGGGGCACAGCAGTCTCCTGCCTCGAAAAACTGAGTGCCCCAACTTGAAGAGAGCCATGAGAAGGTTTATATTAATGGTCCAAAGACAGTGTGATCATCTTGTGAACATTCTGATGGGCTGGAGGAGAGGTAAGTAAGAATCAGCGTGATCGACCCTCAGGTTCCAACTGTTCTGTGGTCTACACGCTTGTGGGAAGTTAGTCATCATCTTCTCCCACCTAGAGGGTGTTTCAGTATCTGCAAAACAGCTCAAAGATATTGTTGTGTGTATCCCTTGACGGGGAACCGAGAGCTTTCCCCAAGGTTGCACTATTGGTTCTTGTGACTGTTTATTCCTCCCAGGTCTTACATCCCCTCCCTTCCCTAACTAACAACTGCTTGAATCTGCCCATTGGAACTCAGGGAAGGTCATGGAGGCTAAAAGAAGGCTATTTCCTGTAATCAAAGAAATAGAGGCACAGAAAGGCTTTGCCCTCAGGAGCCCCACAGGGCTGGGCTAGGTATCAGTAGCATGTGAGTGAGAGGTTGGGAGGATAACTTTTCAGCTACTTAAACAGCATGAAGAACTTTTAACGTGGAGCAGGTTGGCTGCTTTATAGGCAGGTGTGCAAAACTCTTCCCAAAAGGAATGGGGAGAACTGTCAGAGGCAGGAGTGTCTTTTAGATACTAGACATTTCCAAACACCAGGTAAGTTTCCAGTTCAGCTTGGTTTCTAAGAGATTAACTGAAGTCTTGATTTCCACACAGGGTGCAAGAGACAGAGTGATCCATTGTTTAGCATCTTCTCAGTTCTTCACATTAGCTAAAGGCAGTTTTCAAAGAAATTCACTTTGATTCCAAAGGGTGATCAACCTATCCAGAGAAAAGAAGATAGCTTTTTTATAAAAATCGGCCTGAGGCTGTAATGATGTCATAGAAAATATATGAGTTTGGAAGCCAAACAGGTGTGGGAATCTATCTCCTACAGACTTCACAAATCCCTAGCTGTCTGACCTCTAGCAAGCTGACTTTTCCAAGCTCCAGTTTCTCATCTGTCAAATGGAGATTATATTATCCACCTAGAGTTGACATAAAATAACAGGCCCTAGAAGATAAGCTACATGAGGGCAGGGATTTGTGTTTTGTTCCTTGCTGCATCTCCTGTGCCTGGAACATTGCTTAGTGTTCACTGATTGATTAACTGAATGAGTCTGTCAACAATAGTCTTTATTCAAGGACTTTCCCAGTGGTCCAGTGGCTAAGACTGCACTCCCAATGCAGAAGGCCCAGGTTTGATCCTTGATCAAGGAACTAGATTCCACTTGCCACAACTAAAGATCCCACAGGCTGCAAAAAAAAAAAAAAAAAAAAAAAAAAAAATTCCTGCATGCCAACTAAGACTCAGCAAAGCCAAATAAGTAAAAAATAAAATATTTTAAAATATTTATTCAAACCTTACTATGTGATAGGTATTATTCTAGTAATAAGATGCTATCTATAAAACATGAGATATGTTAAATAAGTGCTGTTTCTCTTTATGATATTTCACAAAGCAAGCCCAGTGAATAAGGGAAGAGAGCGCTAACCCAAGCATTGCTGGCTGGCTCTGCCCGATCACTGAGGCTCTGAGTTAATCTGAAGGAGACTCTCTTACCTTGATCGCTGCCATTTCATTTCACCAGCTGCTGTCCCTTTATCAACAGCCAAAAATTTTTAGATATTCCTGACTCAAGTCTTACCAAGCTTGCAAATCAAAGTCAGCCTTACTCAAAGCAAATGCTAGACAACCTTTCCATAAAAGGCTCACCCTGAAATAGCACTGATTTTCTGCCAATGCTTATTTGGAACAGACACATATTCTAAGACCTTCAGGTATGTCTTTAAGCCTCCAGTGTCCATGAAAAACATTCAGCGGCGTTCTGCGCACACAGGGGCTCAACAAGGGAAGTGTTTCTTGAGTCAGAGAAGACAGAGGAAAAGAAGCACAATTTGGAAAATGAAAGGGAAAAAGAGAGACCATCAAGAAAAAAGACGATCAAGTCTTACCCATAAACTCTGCATCTATCTGTCCGTTTAAACATTCCTCAAGGCAGTGGTTTATGAATATTGGTGCACAAAAGAATCACTTAGGGAAATTGTTACAAATGCAGAGTCCTGCTCCCACTCCCAAAGATTCTTATTCTGTAGAGCCCTCAGAAGATGCATTTTAGGAAATCTCCCCAGTTAATTCCAATGCCAGCAGCCTTGTGAAGCTCTTTTTAGAAACCCTGCCCTAGGGAAAGCAGGCCAGAGACTTCTCTGAGGAAGGCGAGTAGTTAGGAAGAGACTAGCCACAGGCTGAATCAGAAAGCATCAGAAACCAGGAAAGGCGTGGGCGCTTCTGAAAACCCCGTGCAAAGAGCAGAGTTGAAAACAGTGCTATTATTGCTGCGCTAAGGGCTTCCCAGGTGGCTCAGTGGGAAGAACACGTCTGCCAAACAGGAGATAGATTCGATCCCCGGGTCAGGAAGGAGATGGCAACCCACTCCAGTAGGCTTGCCTGAGAAATCCCACAGACAGAAGAGCCTGGCAGGCTACAATCCATGGTGTCACAAGAGTCGGACATGACTTAGCAACTAAACAATAACAACAGCTCTTGCTAAACTTGCCAAATAGCTCCCCAGTTAGTAAGATAATTTCAGGATGACACTCCACAATCTGGCTCCCACTTACTTTACCAACTTGATCTCTATCCTTAAGAATCTGCCTAAAATGCAAGAGACCCGGGTTCAGTCCCTAGGCCAGGAAGATCCCTTGGGGAAGGCAATGGCAACCCACTCCAGTATTCTTACCTGGAGGATCCCATGGACAGAAACTGGCTGTCGAGAAACCAAGGGACACTCTGAGAGTTGGAGAACTCAGGTTTATTATGCCAGTGGGCCCAGAGGAGTTAACACTCCAAGCTCTGAGCCCTGACCATTGGGTGCACCGTTCCTTCATAAGGTCCTATGCTGGGTTTGTGTTCTGTATCCTGTATTGGATACTTTAGGCTCACAGGATGGGGAAGGGGCGGGGAACTGCCTGACCTTCACACAGCCAAGCATGGCTAAGCAAGACTACAGAGGCTGGATAATTGCAAGATGCAGGGTGAGTGAGGTAAGTTTAAGCTCCTGGTATTTCTATTTTTCCCCAAAACTATAGTGGGGATCTATAGTGATCATGCAAGAGGCAAGCTGAGTTACAGAGGCAGAAAACATATATTAGACTCTATTTTGTTTTTATAGGTTCCTCTACTCTTGCCTGGAAAATCCCATGGATGGAGGAGCCTGGTAGGCTGCATGCAGTCCATGACATCGCTAAGAGTCAGACACGACTGAGCAACCTTACTTCCACTTTTCACTTTCATGCATTGGAGAAGGAAATGGCAACCCACTCCCAGTGTTCTTGCCTGGAGAATCCCAGGGACAGAGGAGCCTGGTGGGCTGCCGTCTATGGGGTCACACAGAGTCAGACACGACAGACACGACTTAGCAGCAGCAGTCACAAGAGGAACCTGGTGGGCAACAGTCTACAGGGTCACAAAGAATCAGACACAACTGAGTGCCTAACACTTTCCAAGCAAAAGGAACTCTGCCTGATTCCAAGTATACAAGCAACATCATTTCTACACCTCTGGTGGAATATAAAAATGTTTCAAATCATTTCCACCGCTTGGAGTGATCTAACACAGAATTTCTTCAAATCCCAGGACTGACGACACCCTCAGATTTCTGGACGGCTCCTGCAAGGCTGCTTTCTAACCCCTCCCAAGCTTGAGGTCCCAGGCCTCCAAGCAAGACTCTTGATACTTCCTGACAAGTCTGTAAGTTCCTTGCTGTTTTTCAGCCGCTCAGTCGTGTCTGATTCTGTGAGTTCCTAAAATTCTCCAAATAAATTCTCTTTGGCTCAAGTGAAGAGCATTATTGTTGATTTGAATCAAAGAACCTTAACTCATACACCTTCTTCCCTGTAACCTCTCTTCCCCCGCCTTTCACTGGGCACTTTCCAGATACTGCCTTACCCCATTCATTTTTCGTCCACTTCTGAATTTTTCTGCAAATAAATGCAAGCTCTTTGGCCACAGAGACTGTGTCTTATAATTCTTCAGGTGCCTCTCTAAAGGCCTAGGGTGGTGTCTTGAATAAAACAGCTGTGGTGTGGTTAGGTAATTGGCTACCCCCAGAGGTTCAAAGTCACCTTTCTGACCTTAGCATAAAGTGTTCCTAACACCCTAACACCAAATTCTGGAATTTCCCAAATCCTTAGTAATTCTTTGCCAAACCAATCTATCGGATGGACAAGAAGCATTCCTATCTGTAACAATTCCCTAGTGCTGCTGGTTAACAAAGATTGTAGTCCTGTGAGCATCTCCTTAAAAATGAAAACAAAATTACTCTAGGGTAACTTGATGTCTGAAATTCATCAAGAAATATCCTGGACTCCAGAATGCATCAGATCACTAGTGAGACCCAGGCTGTAATTACAGAATGAGATCCTACCCTTTTCCCTGTTTTGGAGGTGAATGGGCGGGCTTTGAGGGACACACGCCCCCAGCAGCTCACCAGGCTTCATCCCTTGCTCCCTTCTGCCTAATTTTCCAAAATATCTACTCTTCTCTCCAAGGCTGCTTTCTATGAGCAAAAGAACATTGCCAAATCAAATGAATTTATTGTGGATATCTGTTAGTCGCTCAGTCATGTCCAACTCTTTATGACCTCGTGGGATGTAGCCCACTAGGCTCCCCTGTCCATGGGGTTCTCCAGGCAAGAATACTTGACTGGGTTGCCATGTCCTTCTCCAAGGGATCTTCCTGACCCAGGGATCAAACCCCATTCTCCTGCATGGCAGGCAGTCTGTATACCATCTGAGCCACCGGGAAGCCCTGTGAATGTTGCCTTTCTAATTTCCACAGAGAAAATACACAGAAAACATGCCATACGGAGAAAATACTTTTACTTTGCCCTTTGCAATAATGTCACATTACCCACAAAGTAATTCATATGTAATTTCATATATACTTTAAAAGTACCTGTTCCTAAAATAGGCTGATATTTGGAGAGGAAATGGTGAAAGTAGTTGCATATAAACAATTGTGGATCCTGTCTGCAAAGCTAAAAGCTTAAAACATTTTTTTGCAATGACTCAGGGATACAGACTCAAGCAGGTATACAGACATCTTTCATGTACTCAGACTTGGAAAATGCTATTGGCCAATTTATTTATGGTTTTTTCTTATGGTAAAAGTCCCATAACATAAAACATACCCTTTAAACATATTTGACTGTACAGTTAAGTGGCACTAAGTACATTCACATTGTTGGACACTTCTTATCAACCGTCTCCTGAATTTTTCACTTTCCTAGACCAAAACTGTATCCCCACTAAATACATTCTCCCCCATTCCCCTATCCTCAGGCCCTGGCATCTACCAATGCACTTCCTGACTCTATGAATTTTACTCTATCAACCAATTTTTGGTATTTTTCAAAGTAAGGATAATCTCTCCTCCCACTCCTACTCAGTCTTTCAGTCCCAGGGAATTGGAAAGAATAGGGGTATATATGCAAATACTGATAACCTTCAAGATTGGACTTAATTTTTTGACAAGAAATTTTGTGCTCAAGCCTGAAGCAATCTCCGGGATATTTTCTGCTTTGGGGTAACATTTCTTCTGTGATAACCTGAAAGAATTCAGCTTGAGGTTACATGAAGAATCAACAAATTATCTTCTAAAGATCTTAATGCAAAAACTCAGACAGTGAGTGACACAATTGAGACTTCCTGTGAAGTCTGTCTCCATCAAGAATTCCTCAGACAACCAAGCACTACATTTAGAGCTCTATTCTCTCCACACAATTAAAAGTGTCATGTGCACAAGAGAGCCAAAGTTGTTTTTTTTTTTAATTCTAGGGAAACGCTGTGACAGTGTCTCGCCTTCAACTTCTTCAGCTGAATCCCTCACTGCTTATTACTATTATTATTGATAATAGGCATTTCTATGCCACTGAAATATTCACAGGACTCTGCACCATCATTTTCTCTCTAAACTGCGCTTTAACCCCTGCATGAGGTGAAACAGTTGTACTCTGATGGAAGTTGCTCCTTCTGAAATTCTTTTACTTAAAGACAATCAACATGGATAATTTTTTTTTTTATCACGCATCACGTTCTGAAACACTGTGTAGATAAAAGCAGACTTCCCTGATAGCTCATGAGGTAAAGACTCTGCCTGCAATGCAAGAGACGAGGGTTTGATCCCTGAGTCAGGAAGAGCCCCTGGAGGAGGAAATGGCAACCCGCTCCAGTATTCCTGCCTGGAGAATCCCAGAACCAGAGGAGCCTGGTGGGCTACCATCAAGGGGTCGCAAAAAGAGTCAAACACAACAGCACATAATGGACTGGTGGCCGAGTGTAGATAAAAGCACCAAAAATTCCTACCAATCATGGGGATAATGATTATTTTACAAATCCTCCAAGGTCATCCTGTGAGTCTACAGCTTTATTTTCTTTGAAATTTTATCAAAGGAAACATATTAACCTTGCACTGAGTCGTAATTTAACCTGCTCCAAGCAACTGCCAAAAAACTTCCTTGGAAATACTGGTTCTTGTTCTAAGAATTATGATGTCTGAAGTCATGTGTGACAGAAACCTTGTTTTACTAAGATCAAGGGAGCAATCTAGCTGTGAAACCAACTGTCCTTCCAATGTATCACCAAAATACAGCCACCGGCCAGAGAGGGCAGGTCAGCAATATATAATGTGCAATTGTTGAGCTACAGTATATTTGTCAATTGCATATTCCTAATGAACCCCCCAATGCTAAGAGTAGAACTACTGAGTTATTTTTCCCTCTTTTATAGATCAGCTGTATTTCCTTTAAATATAAAATGCTGAAATAGAGAGAGAGGAAAAAGAAGGGAGGCAGCTTTCCTGTGGATCTCGCCTGCAAAGATGGTGAGCAGTTTCCTCCAGCAAGACAGCATTAAGCATCTAAGACAGTCTATGGCTCACCGACAGAGATAAATAATTGATAGATAATTAAAATTAAGATGAAAAGGTCAGTGAGCCCCTCCTGCAACAGGCACTGGCTGATGTAAATGAGATAGGCACTTACTCTTCTTGTCCTGTAAGTGGTTGCTTCTAGCTGGAATCACAGAAAGGCTACTGTACCTAACTGAGTTGTTCGCAGACTCTGTTTCTGTTTTCTCTATTTACCTGTCTGTTTCAAACAAGGTAAGCAAAGTGTCATGCTTATATTTAAAAAGGGAGGAAAGAGGCTTATTATTTGGAGTTTGGATAAAAGGGAGGAGTCACATCACCTCCACGATCGCCATGTTTCCAGTCCTGCGCCCCCCGGGGAAGGTCAGGGCTACCCATGGCCACGCTGCTCCCTGGGCCTCCAAACAATGCTCCAGCGGTCAGCAATGGGAACAGCCCTTCCCGGAAGCTTGGCACGTGGTAATGCTATAAACCCTCGCCACCAAGCATGAGACCATCAGGGTAGACACAGGGCAAAGCAGAGGCAGCTCCGACGACCCCTTCTGGACTAGGGTTCACTGTGCTGTCTAGCTTTTCCTGCCCTGGAAAGAAATGGAGACGGAGAGTTGGGTCTCAAGGGGCCATTTGAACAAACGTGATGACAACTGTGAACGTCAGTCCCAGGCTGTGACAAGCGCTTAGAGCTTTGTAGAGTGTTCAATGACCACTTGCTTGCCACCTCACTTAGCTGTCTCCTTCCGCCCACTTAGCTGTCTCCTTCCGCCGAGGCTGTTACCTCAAATACGAGGGCTTCCTTTCTGCTTCTGTTGTCCCTTCTGAAGCCTACAGCAGAGGGTTAGGGTCTTGCTGCTAATGGCTTAACTGCTCTGTCTTAACTAGAGAACTAAAACACTAGTGTAAGCTAAAACACTTTTAGTGTAAGCTAAAACACTTCTCTAGCTGGGTCATGCTGACTGATATGAATAAATTGTGTGTGGGGGTGGGGGGGGGAGCGCAGTTGCTCTATTCAGTTTAAGTCAAGATGCACTCTCTGTCTGAACCCTATAGTGTTCATGACTTCTGCTACTCTTTGTTTCCAAGGGGAGATCACAAGAATATTTTGTAAAAAAATTTCTGATATATAGACTGATACCTACCTTGCTTTTTGTTATTCTCCAAGTTTAAATATTTCCAAACAGAACTTTAAATATTTATAAGAAAAATTTTAGATAACACTATCCAAGAAGTTTTTTTTTTTAATTCAAAAATAGTAAACACTTTTGTAAGTGTCAAGTAAATAGAACTGAACAAGAGACGGCCACTGTCCTCAAGAAGCAATAGAACGTCCCCAGGATCTTGAAAGGACAAAAAGATTTTGCCAACTGGAATTCCTTCTATAAGGAATACTCATCCCAACCAGTGTTAATCCCATCTTAGGCGTTCATCAGGGGTTAATTGATGAAGAACAATCAATCCCTTGTGAAACTGACTCAGTACTCCAGAAATGCCACTATTTAAATGAGCTCACATTTTTCCTTCTCACAAAAGTGACACTTTGCCTGAGCACGTTGTCTGCAAACTGCATACAGGTACCTTCCTGAAAGTGTAGATGTGAACCCTTCAGCGTGCTGAGGATGCAAAAGCTGACGTTTATTTTGCCTGTTCTCTCAGGGTAGCATTAGAGCCCCACAGACAAGGAGAAATGAGGTCTGGGTTGCATTGCAGACAGACATAAGCCTGAAAGTCATGAGCAATCGCTGCTCCACCTACTGCATCCATCCAGGACTTGAAGTTACTTAAGGAAAAACTGGGTCCTTGTTGGTCTTCAGCGCAGGACCTCAACAGACTTAGGGCCCAGATGTTTCAGACTCAGATGTCTATTATCATTGAAGATATTGCTCAGTAAGTCATAATCTTATACACTGGAGATGTCTTAGGCTTTCCATGAGTGCTCCAGGAGCTGAAATTGATTGAGGTCCAACTGTCCAGCTAAAATGAACTAGACGGGCCTCCGTCTCTGGCCCAACACTCAAGGCTTCAATAACACTTTATCTTCTCAATATACCATTTCCTCTTGTTTTCAGGACACAGTCAGGGTTTGTGAAAACCCATTCAATTTCCAAATTCAGGAATACACACACCAATGACCCCTCGACACACACAGATACTTTTCTCCATATGGAAAATTTTTAATTACGATCAAACACTCAGACTAAATATCCATTTCTCCGTGTCAGTGTCCTAGAGGCAGGGCTTCCATAGCACACTATTCATAATCCAATTGTGAAATTTAATACACTACATTATAAGATAGATATTTACATTTACTACATTGTAAGATATATATGGTTACATTCCACAATCACTCGGTGAATCCATCCTCAAGGATTGAAACTTCTTTATACTTTATCCACAAAACCTTACAAGGTGCTTAGAATGCTCCAAGTGCTTAATAAATACCATAAGTGCTTACTAAATACTGAATGGTTAAAAGCATGGTTGAATGGAACAAACTCACTCCATCGTTGATTATTCCATCACTCCACCACTGCTGGGTCACCTGTCAGGGCAACTATTCTCAAGGAGAGCACTTTGGATCTAAAATAAGTCCTTAGAAGGACACTCAGAACTTCTGGCCTTCTGTGAGATATAGGATGTTAGCAGAAGCCATTAAGGTTTTTTTTTTCTTTAATAACAGCTGAAATATATATAAATATTAACAGATATTCCAAGAAGCTCTGGAGCTTTGGGGGAAAACATGTGGTTTTCAAAGAAAAGAAATATCCTCTCTCTGGCACAACTTCAAGTACCAAGGGCCCCGACTCTTCTTAATGAAGTGCTAACTTAATGTCAGCACAGACTAGACCAGTGTTGATTTGCATACTTCTTAGTTAATAGTGTGAAAATAGCATTGTGTGGATGTTAAATCCTGTTTATGTTATAGAGCTAAAATGCCTGTTAAGATTATTGATTCTTTTTTGGAGTCTTTTCATACAGAGCAGTCTAGTAAGTTAAAAGAGGATTCATTTGATTACTCTGGAATGGTTACAATTTTCAAATAGAACACATTTCTTTGTTAGCAAATAAAAGGATGGGAGACCTGGAATTTTATAGACAACCCCTTGTTCCTAAAATGTGAGGCTCTGGGAACTAGAGGAAGGGTTAATAACCATTGGGCCCGAAGTCACTAAGCCCAACCATTCACTCGTGGCTGAATAAGTATTAGAAGTAAAGCATAGGGCCAAGGACCACATTGCATCCTTGTTTGGGGGGAATATAAAGTAATTTCCTTCTGAAATATGCCCCATCAGAAAAGTAGCTTAAGTGTAAATACAAAAATGTGAATATTAAACATATATATATGAGTTTAATGTATGAACATGAGCTTCCCTAAAAATCTGCCTGCAATGCAGGAGACCTGAGTTCAATCCCTGTTTGGGAGGATCCCCTGGAGAAGGGAATGGCAACCCACTGGAGTATTCTTGCCTGGAGAATTCCATGGACAGAGGAGCCTGGTGGGCTGCAGTCTATGGGGTCACAAAGAGTCAGACATGACTGAGTGACTACTACACACACCCATACAATATATAAATATATATAATCCACAAATCCATATTGTATTATAATGTACTCATTTAGTACTGACTATTATATATAAATATATAAATATTAATTCCTACATAAATATAGCAAATTATATACTATATTATAATATACAAGTATTTAATATGTACCATATAAAACAATGTACAAGGTTGTTCTTCTAGTGATTTCAAACTGTATATTGATGGCATGAACAAATATATATCTCTTTTCTTCCTCACCTGTTAATATTATTCCCATATATTCAGCAGCAACTTCAGACTTCTCTGTTCAACAGCCACAAAACTACACTTACCCTCTTCTCTGTCCTCCTCCTGTGGTCCGCTCCCTGTTCACGTCAACATCTACCCTCGGAACCAGCAGCAGTCATCCATACCTCTATATTCCTCTCGTCCCCACATTACAGTGAGTTATTAAATACTTCCAGCTGGATGTCTGCAGCGTTTCCTGGAAGATACCCTTGTGTTCCATTCCTACAACTACTTCCCTTCCCAGGCCTACACCCGCAGCCCTTCTCTCTGGACCACTTGCACATCACCTTATCTTCACTATTGTTTCTCTGGTGTCCATCATTCAAACAGTTCAGTTCAGTTCAGTCACTCAGTCGTGTCTGACTCTCTGTGACCCCATGAATCGCAGCACGCCAGGCCTCCCTGTCCATTACCAACTCCCGGAGTTCACTCAGACTCACGTCCATTGAGTCGGTGATGCCATCCAGCCATCTCATCCTCTGTCGTCTCCTTTTCCTCCCACCCCTAATCCCTCCCAGCATCAGAGTATTTTCCAATGAGTCAACTCTTCACATGACGTGGCCAAAGTATTGGAGTTTCAGCTTTAGCATCATTCCTTCCAAAGAACACCCAGGGTTGATCTCCTTTAGAATGGACTGGTTGGATCTCCTTGCAGTCCAAGGGACTCTCAAGAGTCTTCTCCAACACCACAGTTCAAAAGCATCAATTCTTCGGTGCTCAGCTTTCTTCATAGTCCAACTCTCACATCCATTCATGACCACTGGAAAAACCATGGCCTTGACTAGATGGACCTTTGTTGGCAAAGTAATGTCTCTGCTTTTCAATATGCTATCTAGGTTGGTCATAACTTTCCTTCCAAGGAGTAAGCGTCTTTTAATTTCATGCCTGCAGTCACCATCTGCAGTGTGAACAGTCACCACCACCAAATATGCTTATGTAACATCCAAATATGTTTCTGTGGTTTAAAACCCTTTAATGACTCCTCATGATTTATACTGTCATTAGGAGTCACTGGTCTAACATCCAGATATATTTTTGTGGTTTAAAACATCCAGATATATTTCTGTGGTTTAACACCCTTCGATTCTCCATGACTTACACTGTAGGTTCAAGATCCTAACATGGTAACAAAGAAGTGACCCTGCTTGCCCTTCAGTCTCATCTCCAATAACTCCATGTCTTGATTCTTACTTTCCAAAACATTGGACATCACGTTTTCTGCTCTCTAATCTTTCAAGATGCAATGTTTCCCTTCTATGTACTATTTTATGCTTAAAGTAAAAAAGTCTTATTAGCCTTGCTTTACTATTTACTTTCTGATTTTGTTTTATTTTGTCTGTTCCTTTCTAGACTATGCACTCCATGACGGCTTAATGACTCTTTTTAAATCCCCCAAATCTAACACATTGCTTGGAAAATAGTTGCTGAATGAATGAATGAAGACATTATTCTTCACTTAAAGTTCTCTTGAGAAGGGAATTTGTGAACTCCAAGAAGGAGTTTGTGAATTAAAGTTCTCTGACCTGATCTTGCTTCCTTCTTTTTTGCACCGTTCACTGATTTTACCAATTCCCATAAGGAAACTTTTCCCCTTTCTTTATGGTTTTTAAAACTAATTCCAGAAATTAACAATGTCAGGAAAGTCTCTATTTCTATTTCTGTAGTTCTCAGTATGGTGGTGGTGGTGGTGTAGTCACTAAGTCATGTCCAACTCTTGTAACCCCATGGACTGCCAGACTCCTCTGTCCATGGGATTTTCCTGGCAAGAATACTAGAGGGGGTGGCCATTTCCTTCTCTACGGGATTTTTCCAACCCAGGGATTGAACCTGGGTCTCCTGCATTGCAGGCAGATTCTTTACCACTAAGCCACTGGGAAGTATGGTTGTACTTAATTGGATATGTCTATGCAACGCAAGAACCTGGGGGCAAGCTCTCCAGAACATACCTGGTGACACTTGAGTTCACTTCAGTCGCTCAGGTGGGTCTGTCTCTTTGTGACCCCATGAACCGCAGCACATCAGGCCTTCCTGTCCATCACCAACTCCTAGAGTTCACCCAAACTCATGTCCATTGAGTCGGTGATGCCATCCAACCATCTCATCCTCTGTTGTCCCCTGCTCCTCCTGCCCTCAATCTTTGCCAGCATCAGGGTCTTTTCAAATGAGTCAGCTCTCTGCATTAGATGGCTAAGATATTGGAGTTTCAGCTTCAACATCAGTCCTTCCAATGAACACTCAGGACTGATCTCCTTTAGGATGGACTGGTTTGATCTCCTGCAGTCCAAGGGACTCTTGAGTCTTCTCTAATACCACAATGCAAAAGCATCAATTCTTTGGCTCTCAGCCCTCTTTATAGTCCAACTCTCACATTCATACATGACTACTGGAAAACCATAGCCTTGACTAGATGGGCATTGGTTGACAAAGTAATGTCTCTGCTTTTTAATATGCTGTCTAGATTGGTCATAACTTTCCTTCCAAGGAGCAAGCATCTTTTAATTTCATGGCTTCAATCACCATCTGCAGTGATTTTGGAGCCCCCCAAAATAAAGTCAGCCACTGTTTCCCCATCTATTTGCCATGAAGTGATAGGACTGGATGCCATGATCTTAGTTTACTGAATGTTGAGCTTTAAGCCAACTTTTTCACTCTCCTCTTTCACTTTCATCAACAGGCTCCTTAGTTCTTCTTCACTTTCTGCTATAAGGGTGGTGTCATCTGCATATCTGAGGTTATTGATATTTCTGGTGACACTGCCTGCTATAATTTTTTGTTTCTGCTTAGTTACAGAAGGAAAAGGACGTGTTCTTGGCTTCATCATCTTCCTGATATAACTTCCAAGTTTAATACTACCTGAGAAATCTCCCACACTGAGCAGAAATACATTACTTCTTGTATTACATCAATGTATGAGGAGCTAAATCACAACAATGAACAGGATAAAATCATGGTTCAAGGGGTTTGTCAATTCGTGAAGAAATAAGATGAGAAACCAGGCAATTATAATTCAGTTACGGAAAATAGTGTTAACTCTCACCGAAAACTTACTTTTTGAGCGGAGGTCCAAAGGACAGACAGGTGAAGTGCAAGGGGCCCGCCCGTCTCACACAACAGCAGCTTTGCTGCCATTCAGAGGCTGTGTTCTGCCTTGTGCCCCATGCAGGGGATGCCTACCATGTCCGGGCATCAGCGGGTGCTTTCTGTCTCCAACCTCAAAGCAAAGTAAGCCAGGTTCTGGCCCTTCGGTAATAGCATTGCCTGTTAAGAGGGTATACAGCTCTTGAGACAGAGTTCTGGGTGATGCAAATGGGAGGCACCCTCTTAAATTCTTACATGTGTCTGTGTAGAAGGGTGTAAACTCAGTATATAGCTCTGAACAATAGCCCCCCTCGCTGAGAATCCTCAAAGTGTTCAACTGAGACATGTCTCAGAAGATAGCAAGCTAGCCTTCTTAAGCATGTTTAGTGACCAGTGTTAACAGTTAACAAAACCCTGAAGCTAGAGCTTGGAAGCTATTGATGAGGTTGGAAAATTTAGTAAACATTTATTTGTGTGTTTATGTATTTATTTTCTTGGTAGATACTTATGGAGATACCACTGTGGGTCAAGAAATGTGTTAAGAGATGGGGAGACAATCATTAATAAGACAAAATTCTTACCTTCAAAGGGCTTACAATTTGGAAATTCAAGTAACCTGCAATGATAATAGAGTGTTCTCTGTGCACAGGACACCATGGAAACTAGGAGATGCAGTTAACCCAGGCCTAAGGGATCATGGAAAATTTCTCAGCCACAGCAGTCTCTACACTCAATCGTAAACAAATTATAAAAGGATTTAGAGACCTTAGCTTGCATTTGTCCCTGATTAACTCAGACCTTCATCACACACCTCTGTGTTTTCTTTTTGTGCTATAGGGATCCTGCTGATCCTCTCCTGAGATAAATGGAGATGTTTTGCAAAGGCTCAGAGCAGGGCCTCATATGTCATGAACTCACTGTGGCTCAATCTTGCTAAATGAATGCCAGTCCCAGTTGAAACATTTACAGAGTAGATAAAAATATGCAGATGATTCATCCACACAAGCTTATTAGTGAAGACATTCTTCACAAAGACCAGAAAACTATTCTCTAAATTTCTAAGGCAGAAGTCTTTGTCTCAGCCCTCGAAAACTCCATCTGCTTGTGCCTGATGGAGGGAGCCTGCGAAAGGAAGAATAAAATTCCTCTTCAGTGACTGTGCTGATTGGTTCTGGAATGGAGAGTTGTTGGAATGGAGATTCTTCATGTTTTACCACTGGAAGGTTTTCACATTATTTTTATTTGATATATTGGTTTTTAATCAGAGCTTAAAAATCAAACATGTACCCATAAAAATACTTCATTAACCAGCTATCATTGTTCCAAGCACAAAATATTTTATGATATTTTATATAATCTATTGTGTGGAAATATTTATGAACATATTCTTTTTGTGATAAATCCTTAAACTGAGACAAAATATTAATCAAAAAATTTCAAGGGGATGGTATTGGGGTAAGAACTATTAATAGCTCCATATTTCACTTTGAACATTTCAGAACTTGGACTTTCATTTTTGCAATAAAAAACCATAAAGATGGAGGCAATAACTGCTAAATTTTAATTCTGTGATGAGTCTCAGGAGAATATATTTCCCATGCCTGGGAAATTTTCTCTTACAAAAGACAGATAACAATAAAGAACTACTTCATTAACTAGGAGTCCAGGTGCAACACTGGATAGAAAATTAAGCTCATGTATTATTGCCATAATCCTGCTTTGCATATGGAAGGTGCAACACCATCAGGTAAAGAATCTTACAAATAATTGAGCAGATATGGTACAAACATCAGTTTATTCTTTCAAACAAATGCCACCTGCGCTGACGTAATTCCACTTGTGAGCCATACGTGTGAATGAAGTGGCTGCCTTTAAACTTCCAAAGCACATCCTGTCCTGCAAATCTTGGAATTACCATCTCTTGAAAGAGAAATCATAAAAATACTTGGAAATGTTTACAGGAGTGGGCTTCCCTGATGACTCAGTGATAAAGAATCTGCCTGCAGTGCAGGAGACACAGGAGACGTGCGTTGGATCACCGGGTCAGGAAGATCCACCGGAGTAGGGCATGCCAACCCACTCCAGTATTCTTGCTTGGAAAATCCCATGGACAGAGGAGCCTGACAGGCTGTATAGTCCATGGGGTCGCAAAGGGTTGGGCACACTAGAGCTTGCACACACGTGCGTGCACACACACACACACACTTATAAGAGCAACAGAAATAGTTTTTTGTTTGTCTGTTTGTTTTTCCATTTGGGTCCCATTCTATTGTTTTCTTCTATTTCTTTGCACTGATCACTGAAGAAGGCTTTCTTATCTCTCCTTGCTATTCTCTGGAACTCTGCATTCAAATGGGTGTATCTTTCCTTTTCTCCTTTGCCTTTCACTTCTCTTCTTTCACAGCTATTTGTAAGGCCTCCTCAGACAGCCATTTTGCCGTTTTGCATTTCTTTTCATTGGGGATGGTCTTGATCACTGCCTCCTGTAAAATGTCACGACCCTCCATCCATAGTTCTTCAGTCACTCAGTATATCAGATCTAATCCCTTGAATCTATTTGCCACTTCCACTGTCTAATCATAAGGGATTTGATTTAGGTCATACCTGAATGGTCTAGTGGTTTTACCTATTTTCTTCAATTTAAGTCTGAATTTGGCAATAAAGAGTTCATGATCTTAGCCACAGTCAAAAATATACCCATTGAAAACAGAGTTTCAGAGAATAGCAAGGAGAGATAAGAAAAACTTCCTCAGTGATCAATGCAAATAGAGGAAAACAATAGAATGGGAAAGACTAGAGATCTCTTCAAGAAAATTAGAGATACCAAGGGAACATTTCATGCAAAGATGGGCTCAATAAAGTCCAGAAATGGTAGGGACCTAACAGAAGCAGAAGATATTAAGAAGAGATAGCAAGAATACACAGAAGAATTATACAGAAAAGGACTCCATGACCCAGATAACCATGATGGTGTGATCACTCACCTAGAGCCAGACATCCTGCACTATGAAGTCAAGTGGGCCTTAGGAAGCATCACTATGAACAAAGCTAGCAGAGGTGATGGCATTCTAGTTGCACTATTTCATATCCTAAAAGGTAATATTGCTCTTAAAGTGCTGCACTCAATATGCCAGCAAATTTGGAAAACTCAGTAGCATCCACAGGACTGGAAAGGTCAGTTTTCACTCAATCACAAAGAAGGGCAATGCCAAAGAATGTTTGAACTACCACACAATTGAACTCATCTCATATGCTAGCAAATTGATGCTCAAAATTCTCCAAGTCAGGCTTCAACAGTATGTGAACCATGAAATTCTAGATGTTCAAGCTGCATTTAGAAAAGGCAGAGGAACCAAGGATAAAATTGTCAACACCCACTGGATCATAGAAAAAGCAAGAGAATTTCAGAAAAACATCTACTTCTGCTTTATCGATTAAGCCAAAGGCTTTGACTATGTGGATCACAACAAACTCTAGAAAAACTCTTCAAGAGATGGGAATACCAAACTACCTTACCTGCCTCCTGCGAAATCTGTATGCAGGTCAGGAAGCAACAGTTAGAACCAAACATGAAACAACAGACTGGCTCCACATTGGGAAAGGAGTATGTCAAAGCTGTATGTTGTCTCTCTGCGTATTTAATGTATATGCAGAGTACGTCATGTGAAATGCCTGGCTGGATTAAGCACAAGCTGGAATCAAGATCGCTGGGAGAAATATCAATAACCTCAGATATGTAGATAACACCACCCTTATGGCAGAAAGTGAAGAAGAGCTAAAGAGCCTCTTGATGAAAGTGAAAGAGGAGAGTGAAAAAGTTGGCTTAAAATTCAACATTCAAATAACTAAGATCATGGCACCCAGTCTCATCACCTCATGACAAATAGATGGGGAAACAGTGAAAACAGTGACAGACTTTATTTCTTGGGCTCCAAAATCACTGCAGATGGTGACTGCAGCCATGAAATAAAAAGACACTTGCTCCTTGGAAGAAAAGCTATGACCAACCTAGACAGCATATTTAAAAGCAGAGACGTTACTTTGCCAACTAAGGTCTGTCTAGTCAAAACTATGGTTTTTCCAGTAGTCATGTATGGATGTGAGAGTTGGACTGTAAAGAAAGCTGAATGCCAAAGAATTTGATGCTTTTTAACTGTGGTGTTGGAGAAGACTCTTGAGAATCCCTTGGACTACAAGGAGATCCAACCAGTCAATTCTAAATGAAATTAATCCTGAATATTCATTGTAAGGACTGATGTTGAAGCTGAAACTCCAATACTTTGGCCACCTGCTGTGAAGAACTGACTCCTTGGAAAAGACCCTGATGCTGGGAAAGTTTGAGGGCAGGAGGAGAAGGGGACAACAGAAGATGAGATGGTTGGATGGCATCACCGACTCAATGGAGACGAGTTTGAGGAAACTCCGGGAATTGGTGATGGACCGGGAGCCCTGGCGTGCTGCAGTTCATGGGCTCGCAAAGAGTTGAACACGACTGAGTGACTGAACTGAGTTGGGTCTCCCCTACATGACTGGACCAAAGTCCTTGAAAACATATATTGACACCAGGGTAACCAGCCAAGTATGAAAAGTCTCATCCATGGAAACACACATCCCATGCAAGCAGAATTTTAGGACAGGAAACAGAATTATTGAGAATTTGATCTGAAATGGATTAAACCAGAAGGCATGGCAGAAGCAACAAGCTGAAGTCTTTATCACTGGGTTGTTTCCACAGCTTTACCCAGTGTCTACTACTGTAAACCCTCTGGTCCAGGGGATCAGAGAAGGAAAATTCTAGTAACACCTATGCTGCTGGTGTATGAAGATGATACTTGTCCTTCCTGCACTGGACGTCACAGAACTTGAGGAATGCAAGCCCACAGGGAAGAGTCAGTGCTTTCCTGTAAGGGAAAGAGTAACCTTACCTATTAGTCCACCCACTTTCCAAGCAGCTACTGAAATGGGTTGGTCCTCCAACTTGGCCAAAATGTAAGTAAAGCTCTTAACATTCATGACATAATGATAATGCTGCCTCCCTCATGTCTGGTGTCTAAAGCATACGATTTTCACAAGTCAGTAGTATAGAACCGCTGCGTCACAGGTGGTTGTTCAATCAGGATTTGTCTGAGAGCCAGTACCTGCCCCGGGCTTCCCAGGTAATGCCGTTGTAAAGAATCCACCAGCCAAAGCAGGAGATGCAAGAGATGCAGGTTCGATCCCTGGGTTGGGAAGATCCCCTGGAAGAGGAAATGGCAACCCACTCCAGTGTTCTTGCCTGCAAGAATCTGAGCCTGGTGGGCTACAGTCCATGGGGTCACACAGAGTTGGACACAGCTGAGCGCCTACACACAGCACCTGCCTAGGGCTGACTTCAGGCATCTGATATTTGAAAGAGAAAGTGTAATAGGCATGCTAAGTACCCTTTCTTCTAGACTCTCTAAATCTTGCTGCTTTTTAAGTTAGATCATCAAGAAGTCACGTACTTGGACCAAATTATCTCAGTTCTCCATAGAAATGCGTTCACTGATTGATGATGGAAGGTTTTGCCCTGAGCTGTTGCAGAGGGTCGACAGGAGAGTTGTCTCATCTGTATTTCTGTTGTATTTTCAAAGCTGGAGCCAAGCAATGCCCACTACACTTGCAAACATCAGTTTTCGAAAGGCCCGTGGAAATACACTTCGTTTAACATAATTCCAAGGACAGCTTTATTTCTTGCAGTAAATGTGTGTGCTTTCTTTTGTCTGGAGAGACCATGAGGTAACTAATGAGCTTCCTTTCAGATGTCAGGAAACTCCGAGTAAATCCTTAGGAATTAACTCATCTTCAGTTGATGGCACTGTCTATTTGGGGTGGTGGCTCTTTTTTAGATAGTGTTTCTTTGGTCTCAGTCATACCCATTTTACACAAGGTTTACCTTGGAAGCTGTTCTTCATCTTTTTTAAATTTGGGAGGCATATAGCTGAAAGTCAGTAGAAAAGCCACTCAGATTTGCTGAACATTAACTGTGTGTCAGGTACTTCTCATTCACAACCTTCGGTGTTATTCATTAATACCATATTCATTTAAATGCCTCGTTTTAAGATGAGGTTCAGGTGTGTCAAACAGCATCCTCAGTGTTACCAAACCAGTAAGAGTGAGGATCAGTGCTTGAGCCCAGATATGTTTTCTAATTTTGTCCAAAGTACATGCTCATATTTGTGACTCTACTGTGTATCTGTTTAACAACATTAATTATATAGAATACATATATGTTAATTTTTATAACAAGCTTATTTTGAGCTTGATTACTAAGTTCATTAATAAATTAAATACCTCTTCCCCTTTGCAGTATTACTGTGAGGGTAAAATAAAATTAAAAACTTGAAAGTACATTGAAAGAATTCTAGAGTAATGTACAAATGTGAAGTGTTTTATTATATGCTACACCATCATATTGGTCATTGGAAGGTTTGAATTACTATCTTAAAATTGAATGGTTGTATGGGAGTATTTAATTCTGAATCTTGAGTCCCCCTCTATTCACCTATTAGCACTCAGCAATGATTTTTAATCAACTGGAAAACTGAAAAGGGCTTTGGTAAATGTCCCTTAGATATAAAATATTTTACTGAAGTTCATCGACCAATGACATTCTAAATTAACTTTCTGCTCATAAAATCCCTGTTCTGGTAAAGAGATTATTCCTATGCCACACATACAGCACTTTCCTGCAAGCTGAATGAAACCACCCATTTGAAAATCCTACAGTGGGCCACTGACCTGAAAACACGCATTTCAGAAAAGAGAGACTGCACCTCTCCTGTGTCCTGAGAAGCAGCCTCAGCCTTTCTGAAACGATCCACTGTCTCTGCACACAGACATGAACAGTCCCTGCCTCGCTCATCCCAGCCCAGATCCTCAGCCAATATTAAAATGCAACCTCAGCACACCTGATCCTACTTCATTAATAAGTTTCTCTCTTTCTCCTCATTCCCCCCTTTATCCTTTCAGAAAATGACTTTGTTTCAACTCTTGATGTAATTATATTTTTCATTTTATGTGTTAGCCCTACTGCTTCCTTTATTTTCTCAATAAGAAGAAAAATTTAAGCATTCTGCATTAGAAACCATGAATATCTTTCTAAGCGTCAACTGCAAGTAATCACGCAAGTAAGACATCCCCATCATGGGAAGATTTCAGTGCTGCTAAATTAGCATGAAGGCAGGCAACTCAAGAGGGAGGTGGTAGGACTGGGTGCTACTTAAACAAAACTTCATTCTTTCTGTGTGGCGCTCGACAAATGGTGGACAAAATATTTTCTCCTTATTTTTATTTTTAATTTTAATATATTTTTATTTTTAATATAATGAATTCCAACAATATCCTCACCTAATTCTTGCCCATACTTTATCATTGGGCTTCCCTGGTGGCCAGAATCTGCCTGCCAATGCCAGAAGTATGGGTTCAATCCCTGGGTCGGAAAGATGCCCTGGAGAAGGAAATGGCAACCCACTCCAGGATTCTTAACTGGGAAATCACATGGACAGAGGAGCCTGGCAGGCTATAGTTCGTGGGGTCACAAGAGTCGCACACAACTTGGCAACTAAACAACAACAACTTAATCATTACCTGCAATTGAGGTGAGAAATTTATATTCCCAGAGGTCTTTGGACATGGGCTATAGCATGCATCATATGATGATAAATGCTGTGGAGGCTTCTGGTGATCTGATAAATATTACAAATGCAAATGAAAGAATAATAATCTGTAATTCTTGAAACTAGGGTAACAAAGATCATTCTGGGCAATGAGTGTCACTCTATCAGAGAAGCTGTAGAAAGAAAAGTTGAGTTTGCAGAAATGATGAGCACTTTCCCTTTCTGAGAAGAGCATCACTGATTCAAAAAACCAATTGGGAGGGAGCTGATTGCTGAGCAATGTCAGCACATGGGTCTGGGACACTCCGCTTAGAGCCAATGGAGACACAAAGAAAATAGCTGGAAAACGAAGAAGCGTATGAGTATATGTGTTAGTCTCCCTTGTCAGGAAGCAGAGCCTGACGATGAGATTTGGGTACAACCTGTGAGGGAGGAGAGGGAGCAGGACAGTAGAGGAGGGGCCCAAGGAGAGCGTGGGTGTCCGCTGGGGTCTGTGGCTGGAAATAAGGCTCTAGAACGAGAGTCAGCAGGTTTCATCATCGCTCAGCTTCTCAGCTCTGCCTTTGTGGCATATTAGTAACTGTAGGCAATAAAGTAAAGGAGCCTTGCTTTGTTCCAATAGAACTTTGTTTACAAAAGCAATCAGATTTGGCCAAGGGGGCATGGTTTGCCGACTCCTTCTCTAGAGTATGAATCACATCACAGAGTTGCTGCCTTCTCCCTGCTCCAGAGGCGAGGAGTTCTGCCGTCTGTGTCCTGTATCAGCCAGTCATTGGTCAGTCATCAGGCATGGAGCTGGCCTGGGAGTGGTGCCAGGACCTCCAAGACCACGTGGTTTCTCTTAGCTAGGAGGAATTATCCAATTTTACAGTGAATCTGTGAATCCCATGAAAAAATCTTAATTTGTGTTTTATGAAGCAAGTTCTCTGAGTCACCTACCGTGTGAAGAGGGAAAAGAAAAATCACTGAGTCCTAAACTGTCTAAACCTCAATTTTATCTTTCTTAATATCCCTGAAGAAGAGAAATGTGCTTGGGAGTTGTGAATAATTACTTAAACCAGTTTCCAGAATGAAATTAAGTCTACCTAAAGGATAGTAATTGGTAGTTATTTCAACTTCATGTGTCTAGATAACAATACCCATGCACACACATGCGCACACATATGCCCTCCCCACCAACACACACACAGTAGGCCAAAGGGTAAACACTAGGTCAGGATGCTGGCTCAGCTACCGAGAGCTGAAGACGGGGGATCAGGGGCTGAGTAAAATGAGGGCTATTATAATCTATAGCTCAACACATGTTAGCTATTTCAATGTTAGCAAATTCAAGCAAATGTTAGTAAATACAAGCAAAAATATGTTTTAAAAGACTAAGAGATAAAAATCAAGAAATGAAATAATAGTACTAATATGGGGGCTTCCTGGTGGTCCAGTGGTTAAGAATCAGCCCTGCAATTCAGGGGACATGGTTGGACCCCTAGTCAGGGAACTAAGCTCCCACATGTGCGTGTGTGCATAAGCCACAGGGCAGCTAAGCCCATGCACTGCAGCTACTGAGCCTGTGCGCCGCACCTAAATAATTCATGCGCTGCATGATGGATCCTGCATGCCGCAACTACAACTTGATGCAGGCAAATTTAAAAAATAAATAGAATTAAGATGAAATAAGAGCTGAATCCTAAGCTGCACGAACCAAATAGAAAAATAGAAGGAATCAGAAGTCAAGAGATCGTAGGAAAGAAAGGGAAGACATAGGTGATGACAAAAAAACAAAAGGATCCGTGTCAATGATACATGCAGGTTTTCTTTATTGTGAGGAGGTGTGGTGGGGTAAATTTTTAAAAAGCATTGTTTTGTAAGGTTGAACAAATAGCTTACATACGAGCATCCATGAACAAATAACTTACCTGCATGCATAATTTACAGTCCGGTAGCACCCCTTATAGATATACAGGCTAGAGAAATTGGCAAAGGCAGACCAACAGATCCGACTAGGAGTGTTCAAAGCAATGTTGTTTATAAGAATAAATTACTGGAAACAATTCAAATGCCTATTTACAGGAGAATGGGTAATTTGTAATATATATACATAGTAGAATATTATACATCAGGGGAAATAAATGAACTGCAGCTATATGCATTAACATAAATCTTAAAACTTTGCTACTGAGTGAAGAAAATAAGCTTTATAAACCCCATTTCCACATAAGCTATAGAAAGCTGCAAGAGAATGTTTCTCCCATCCTAATAACAACAAAAAAAACAGATAATATGTAAAATTATAATTTATCTTGAACCCATCAGGGAGCTGAGGTCACAATGGCAACCCACTCCAGTGTTCTTGCCTGGAGAATCCCAGGGACGGGGGAGCCTGGTGGGGTGCCATCTATGGGGTCACACAGAGCCGGACATGACTGAAGTGACTTAGCAGCAGCAGCAGCAAGTCCCTTTAAAGAAAGACAAGACATGGAAATTATTTCACCTTTGCAGAGATCGAGAGAAATAGGAGACCACTTCAGCAGAGGGTAAGGCTTCAGCTGAAATTTTAACAAATTCCTAAAGTCCAAATGTGGCCTAGGATGTAAGTTTAGAATAACTAGGAGCCCCAGACCTAGGGGCTCACACACCAGCTCTTCTCCATGGTGCTCCAGTGACGCCCTCAAGAAAGATTAGGGGCGGGACAGGAGACCAGAGAGATCTCCCTTGTACATGGTGTACATGGGGTGTACATGGATAGAGAGCAGCTTCTGCTTGATTCAGGGGCAAATCCGTCTCTCATCAAAAACAAAGGCCACTTTGGGAAGAACAGAAAATCATCTGGTGTCCAGGGTCCCTGGGAAAGAGACGGCAGCAAAAGCCACCAGCCTCTGGAGACGGTGTGACACTCCCCTTTCCTTCCTGTCACCAGAAAGCTTCTTAGGGAAAGGTAGGACAATGGAACGTCTCTGTGTCCATGCTCTGCACCAACACAGGGCAGGAGCCTGATACCCTCGGCGGGGGCAGGAATTCTTCTGGATGCCTGCCGCAAATCCAAGGCAGAGCTCTGTTGCCACAGGTGGGACTGATGGAAACACTTAGAATGCGCTATCCCCAAGGCCCAGGCACAAAGGCACTGCCTAAAACTGAGATGATTGTTTAATCTCATTTTTTCACAGTTTTTTTCATTTATTTTATCTTAAAATTTTTTATTGATGTATAGGTGATTTACAATATCATGTAAGTTTCAGGTGTACAGCACAGCTATCTAATTATATATATATATTAGTTTGTATATCTGGTATATATATACATAATGAAGTATTATTCAACCATTAAAAAGATTGAAATAATGCCATTTGTAGCAACATAGCTGGACCTAGTGATTATGATACTAAGTAAGCCAGACAGAGAAAGACATATCATGCGATATCATAAAGAAATACCATACGATATCACTTACATGTGGAATCCAGAACAAGAAAGGCACAGATGAACTTATTTCCAAAACAGAAAGAGACTGAGAGACACAGGAAACAAGCTTTCAGTTACCAAAAGGAAAAGGGGAATGGGTAGAGAAATTCTTTCTTAGTTTAAATAATTTTAAAAGAAAATATGTTGTCTAAAGCCTAAGTTCAGTTTAGTTCAGTCGCTCAGTCATGTCTGACTCTTTGCAACCCCATGAACCGCAGCACGCCAGGCCTCCCTGTCCATCACCAACTCTCAGAGTTTACCCAAACCCGTGTCCATCGAGTCGGTGATGCCATCCAGCCATCTCATCCTCTGTCGCCCCCTTCTCCTCCCGCCCCCAATCCCTCCCA
Source organism: Ovis aries (assembly GCF_016772045.2). NCBI lineage: Eukaryota > Metazoa > Chordata > Mammalia > Artiodactyla > Bovidae > Ovis > Ovis aries. The sequence continues at coordinate 2,456,278 of NC_056074.1, read as the reverse complement.
ACATCAGGGTCTTTTCAAATGAGTCAGCTCTTCGCATGAGGTGGCCAAAGTATTGGTGGTAACAGTGTATTACAAAGTGTATAACGTATGAGAAGTAAAACATATGAGGACAATAGTACAAAGGATAGGAGGGAAGAAAGGAAAGAATTCTGTTACGAGGCTCACATAATCTGTATAAAGTGATATAATAAATGTGAAGATAGACTATACTAAGTTAAAACATATATTTTAAACCTTAGTTCAGTTCAGTTCAGTTCAGTTCAGTCACTCAGTCATGTCCGACTCTCTGCGACCCCATGAATCGCAGCACACCAGGCCTCCCTGTCCATCACCAACTCCCGGAGTTCACTCAAACTCACGTCCATCAAGTCAGAGCTGTCACCAAATATTATAAAGGAAATTTAATTAGAAAAAACAAGTGGAGGTTAAAGCGAATCTCAAAAATATTCTATTAATCCAAAAGAAGTCAACAAAAGCCAAAAAAGGAAGACCAGATCAGACAACCAGAAAGCAATCATGGTACACTTAAGGCAAATGATACCAATAATTATATAAAATGAAATTGTCTGAATGGCATTATTTTAAAAATCATTTGCAGACACTTAACTATATGATAGCATTTTTACAAGCTTCAAAAATGAGCAAAATTATATAGCAGAAACTAATACAACATTATAAAGCAATCAAACTAATAAAAGTGAGCAAAACTAAACAGTATGTTTCTTCAAGATGCTTCTAAAAATATCTGACAACATCATGGACTGACAAACATAGAGTCTACTTATGTATACAACTATTAAAAATATGAATGATAAAATTCGCAATAGAGATTACTTCTAGAAGGAGATAAGGCGTACAGAAGCTCCAGTAATCTTGTTAAATTCTGGTTCTTAAGTTGGGTATTGACTGTACATGGCATTACTATGCTTTGGTACATATTCATTACATATATTTTGTCATGAGTTTTAAATAAAATATTTTCAAAAAGATTATATAATCAACTAAATATAGGATTAGACCTCAAAGTAAACTAGACGGATTTTCAGAAAACAATGGGAGAAAGGCATTTAGAATTATACTAAAGTGAGAGATTCCACAAAATTTTAGTTCAACAAAAATATCTTGAACATATATTCCATGTGGAAGGTGTTGAGCTCTATAATGGGTATACAATTATAAGTAAGATAGCATTCTTTACTTTGGATAGCTTATAGCATAGTGGAGGTGGTCACTATATCTCTATCTGAACATGCTATGCTGTTTAAAATAACCCAACAGTAAGCACACAAAGAAGAAGCCAGTGAAGGTATACAAGAAGCAAGACTGGCCACGTGTTGGTAACTTTTGACGCCTTCTGATAGAAGTGACGTGTTCATTGTACTGTCTCCCCGTATCTATAGATGCTTTCTGGAGAAAGGAACAGCAATCCACTCCAGTATTCTTGCCTGGAGAATTCCATGAACTGAGGAGCCTGGCGGGCTACAGTCCATGGGGTCGCAGAGTCGGACACGACTGAGTGACTAACACACATAGAAGCTTTAGGGCTTCCCCGGCGGCTCAGTGGTCAAGAATCCACCTGCAACGCAGAAGACAAAGATTTGATCCCTGGGTCAGGAAGATCCCCTGGAGAAGGAAATGGCAGCCCACTCCAGTATCCTTGCCTGGGAAATTCCAAGGACAGTGGAGACTGGCCGGCTACAGTCTATGGGGTCGCAAAGAGTCAGACATGACTTAGAAACCAAACAACAACGTGGATACTTTAAATTTCTCCTAATAAAAAGCACATCTATTTTGTTTACAAAAATGATCTAGCTTGGTACTTTAAAAACTAGAATGCAGAACTGGTGAACTTTCTGGTCAACAGAAAAAACGATTAGGTGCCAGTTTCATGATTCCAAGATTCTTGGTGGGCTAGCGCATGCATCCTCAATCATGTCGGACTCCTTTCGACCCCATGGACTGAAGCCCACCAGATCTTCAGTCCATGGGATTCTCCAGGAAAAATACCCGAGTGGGTAGCCATTCCCTTCTCCAGGGCATCTTCCTGATCCAGGTATTAAAACTGTGTCTTCTGTATTGCCTGCATTGCAAGACAGGTTCTTTACCACTGAGCCACCGGGAAGCCCACTTGACAGGTTAGAACAATGGGCTAAATATATAAATAGATATGGATATGGATGGGCTTCCCTGGTAGCTCAGCTGGCCAAGCATCCGCTTGCAATGCAAGAGACCCTGGTTCGATTCCTGGGTCAGAAAGAACCGCTGGAGAAGGGATATGTTACCCATTCCAGTATTCTTGGGCTTCCCAGGTGCCTCAGTCAGTAAAGAATCCACCTGCAATGCAGGAAACCTAAGTTCAGTCCCTGGGTTGGAAAGATCCCCCTGGAGGAGGGCATTTCAACCCACTCCAGTATTCCTGCCTACAGCATCCCCATGGACAGAGAAGCCTGGTGGGCTACAGTTCATGGGGTTGCAAAGAGTCAGACATGACTGAGCAACTAACTACAGCACAGCACATGGATATGGATATGGATGTATAGATAGATATTATTATATAGATAAAACAGAGATGCAAGGAAAAATAAAAGGCATAAAGACTGGAAAGAAAGACATAAAACAGTCTCTATTTGCAAATGGCATAACTGTATAGAGATGATATAGAAAATTCAAAGGCCTTTTAAAAAGCTGTTAAAACTAATTAGTGAGTATCATACTTGAAGATATAATATCAATATAAAAATTTAATAGTATTTCTATATACTAGAAGTAGATAATCAGAAGTTTAAATTTTTTGAAGCACCATTTTCAATAGTACCAAAAATGAAATATTTGTAAAAAAATCACAAAGTAAATATAAGACCTGTATGTTAAAAACTATAAAATATTAATGAATGAAACCAAGAGGATCTAAATAAATGCAATGATATACTATTTCAAGGATAGGAAGATTCAAAGTTGTTATATCAGTTCTCTCCAAATTGGTCTACAAAGTTAATGGAGTCCTAATCAAAATCCCAAGAGGGTTATTTAAAAAAAATAAACATTCTAAAATTTATATAGACAGGCAAAGAAAATAATCAAAAAGTTTTTGGAAGTTGGAAGTTTCACATTACCTGATTTCCAAGCTTACTATAAAACTACAGAAGTCAAGACAGTCTGATGTTGGTGAGAAGAAATACATACAAATAAATGGAACAAAATAAGTAGTCCAGAAATAGATGCTCACATGTAGTATCACTTAATTTTTTACAAAGGTGCAAAGGCAATCAATACAGAAAGGAAAGTAAGTTCAACAAACGGTGCTGGGACAATTAGGTAACAGTGGGGAATTCTGTTTTGCTTTTTTAAAATGAACCTCAATTCATACTTCTCACTATACAAAAATTATCTCAAAGTAGATGATAGACCTAAATGTAAAACCTAAAGCTATACAACTTCTAAAAGAAAATGTATGACAGAAATGAAACCAATATTGTAAACTGATCATCAATCAATTAAAAATGAATACATATTTTTTAAAAAGAAAAAAAGAATTATAATAAAAGACAATCAAATAGAAAAATAAAGAAAATGTAAAAAAAAATGCTGTTTTCTTGAGCTAAGCAATGATTTCTTAGATACAACACCTAAAGCACAATCCATAAAGAAAATACTCAATAAATTGGACTTCATCAAAATTGAGAATATCTACTCTTTGGAAACCAATATCATAATGAGAAGCCTTAGAGAGGGAGAATATATTTGTAAATCATATTTCTAGTAAAGAGTTTGTATCCAGCTTATAAATAGAACTCTCAAAATTCAATAATAGCCAATTTAAAATAGGGAGCTATTTGAGTAGATACTTCATATAAGAAGATACAAGTATGGCAACTAAGTACATAAAAAGATGTGCAACATCAACAGTCACTAGAGAAGTGAAAATTAAGACCACAATAAAATACAACTATTAATATATACCTATTAGAATCAAATCTACATTTTTAAAAATATCTGACAACATCAGGTACTGATGAAGATGCAGAGTGAGTGGTACTCTTAAACATTTCTCAGAGGAATGCAAAATGGTACTTCACTTAGGGAAACATGTCGACAGTTCCTTGCACAGTTAAACATAGACTTACAATGCAGCTTAGAAATTCCACTACCAAATATTAACCCAAGTAAATAAAAACCTCTGTTTTAACAAAAAGATATGCACGGACATTTAGAACAACTTTATCTGTAAATTGCCAACATCTAGAAATAGCTCAAATGTCTGTCAGCTGAGGAATACACAAACTCCCAGTATATCTGTAAAATGGAATACTACTCAACAGCAAAAAAGAAGCGAACACACCCGATGCACACAGCAATATGATTTAACGTTCAATGAATTCTTTCGTGAAAAAAGCGATAGTCAAAAGCGCACATTCTGTGTGATTTCACAGAGAAGACATTCTTGCAAAGGCAAAATTGTAGGAATAGAAAATAGATCCAAAAAAAAAAAAAAAAAAGAAAATAGATCGGTGATTGCAGACGTGAGAATGGGAGAAATGTTGGCTACAAAACTATCCTGGGGAAAATTCTGGAGCAATAAAACTCTCTATCTTGATCGTGGTAGTGGCTGCATGGTTGTATCAATCTGTCAAAACTCAAACAATTGTACAGTAAAGGCAGTAAATTTCACTATATGCAAAATACACTGAAATTTTTTAAATGAAAAAGATTTTCCTTCCAAAATATAACATGGGTAACCATGGACTATTTTATTTCATTTACAAAATTCATAAATACAAAATGAGAAAGATATTATTTAATGTGCATACATGTAGAAGTATGAGAAATAATTATAAATTCAGTATGAATAAACTCCTTGGCATGAAGGACCAAAAGTCAATTCACTCTTAATAGATACACAGAATTCAAAAAAAGGCAGGGGAGACGTCCCTGGTGTTCCAGTGGTTAAGAACCCACCTGCCAATGCAGAGGACATGGGTCCAATCCCTGGTCCAGGAAGACTCCACAGGCCACGAGGCCCTAAACCAGACGCCACGACCACTGAGCCCAAGCGCCCTGGAACCCAAGCGCTGCATGAAGAAAAAGCACCGCAGTGAGGGGCCTGCACGCCATGCTCCCCAGGCACAGTGGTGAGAGGCCGATACAGGCGAAGGTAAACGCAAATATGCAGATAAGTAAACAAGCTGTTTTTGCTTTTAAGGCAGGGAGCAGTGCCTTGCTTTCTACTACCGAGGTCATCTGGGGCAGTAATTTGGATCTGGGCCCACAACATAGGAAGGGTAATGACTCATGTACACCACCATCTACAGATAGGATCTCCTTTTTTCAGCCAGTGTGAATTCACCATCACTGAAGGGGCTCAGAGAACAGTGAGATCAATTCTGAAGTGAATTAGTAAGTCAGAATTTCAGCATTTGTCTTCTCTTCCTAAAACACTATTGATCAACCACCTGCTCCGAGCCAAGAACTGTATAGCCTGGAAATATGCTAGTAAACAGGTACATGTGTTTCCAGCCTGAGAAAGACCTGGTTAAAGTTATTCAAATTAAGTGTTCTTTCCTCCAAAATGCAAAATGTATAGTTGAGAAAGTAGAAATGCAGAGAGCAAAGCTTCCTGACTTATTTTACTTAATTATGTCCAGGAAACTCTCAGGTAGCCATGATCATGAGAAGACAGCCAAATTCTAATTGACTGCCTCTGCTCAGAATTCAGTTCTGTTCTTGTCTTGTTTTGTTTTTGTATCCTGGATACTAAATCTGGACTTCCTCAGCATGGGTGCTTATTACCTTACCTTACACCTCTCTCCAATTAGTATCTGAAATGATGTGAGTACAAAGGGCAGAGACAAGTCATTCATCACATACCTCTGTTTTTACTGAGCCTTATATGCACTCAGTGATTTATAGAACATGAAGCTGATAATGGGCCTGTTCTATAGCTTTGGCATTCAGTAGGGGGGCTTTTTCCACTCTATGACCGCATGTGTCATATGGCATGTTGATGTATTTTATATAGCAAACCTGGAGAAGGAAATGGCAACCCACTCCAGTATTCTTGCCCGGAAAATTCCATGGACAGAGGAGCCTGGTGGGCCACAGTCCACAGGGTCGCAAAGAATCAGACATGACTGAACAAGAGCACAGCACATATATCAAGCCATGAGTATGTTTCTGTATATTTGCACACTTTCCTAAAGTAATTCCTTAATCACAAGTGATCCATTCACTCATTTATTAGTAATTACCTCACCTGTACTTAGCAAGCATCCACTGTGTGTCACTCAACTTGCTAGGTGTTAGAGGTACAAAAATGGTGATTTTTAATTATTTCACTACAATTTAATTGCATTTGATTCTTACAGCTATCTCTGACCAAAGGAAAACACATTGTTTTGTTCTCAAGGCAACAGTTTTTGTCAGTGTAATTATTACATACACATCTCACTGTGTACACACACACACACACACCCCTAAAATGGCTCGATCCTAAATTTCTCTTCTCAAAAGATAGAAATTACCTTGATTTAAAACTCCTTACTTCCTGAAAGTTTCTCGAATTCTCTTAGCCCTGGATGACCGCTCCCTGTTTGATTCCTCAAGCATATTTTACCGTTTGTCTCTCACTTTGCAATGTGTGTCTCATTGTATTTCTTTGTGTGAACCTTTCAAAGGTTTTTATTTTATTTCGTGTCAAGACAACATAACCAAATAATATAAGCATATGATGATGACTTTAAAATCATACAAAAGGAGTCCTCATGAAAAGCAACAGTGTTTGACTCTCCTTATCTTACTAGGCAACCCCCCAAACCTTCCCAATGCCTAAAGGTAGCCATTTTTCAGGACTTGTATACTAGTACTTCTAGATATTAGCTATTGTATTTTTTGAGTTATAAACTTAGAATATTGTATGTTAGTTCCTGTCATGAAAGAATAAATTTCAACTTATTTACCTTGTTTTCCGTATTCTTACTCTCTCCCAGTTTTTTGATTTTTGCTAATCTTTTTTCATCAACATTGGGAAGTACACCTTGACTCTCCATTAAATGCAGTGAAAATAATAAGTGTTCCTGGCACCTGAGTCAGTTCGGATGAACCTAGAGCCTATTATACAGAGCGAAGTAAGTCAAAAAGAGAAAAACAAATATCATACAATAGCCTTGTACGTGGAATCTAGAACAATGATACTGCTGAACCTCTTTGCAGACGCAGCGGCAGAGATAGAGGAAAGACTTACCGACTGGGCGGCGGGGAGGGGCGGGGCAGGTGAGTGGAGAGAGCGCCGGACGCGTCTTCACGGCCCCAGAGCCGGTGGAGACCTGCTGCGGGCCTCGGGGACTCAGACTGGGGCTCTGCACCAGCCTAAATGGGTGGGAAAGAGTGAGAGGTGGGGGGAGGTGGCGGGGAGGTGCAAGAGGGAAGGCCCACGCACACCTACGGCCAATTCATATCGATGCATGGTGGGAATGAAACTAAGATCGTAAAGCATTTATTCTTTAGCTAAAAATAAATACATTTTTACAGATATTAATGTTCCTACCTTTGATTCCACCTCACCTCCCTTCTGAGGAGAATGCTTCAACTATCCAGATCAAATTGATTCACTCATGTTTACCCTATATGTTTTTAATTCATGTAATACCTTTTATTTCCTTCACGTTTGGACCATGACTTTCAACACAACTTTCTATTTAATTTTCCCATAGGTTTCTAATTGCCTGTCATTTTTCTTCTGGACAAAATAGTTCATAGTTTCACTAATATTGCCAATTTTCAGCTCCTTGATTATTCCCTCTACTGCTTATAATCCACTACATTTTTTTCATGAGGACTTTCTTCATGGAAACTTCTATCTTTGCCATTTACAACTTTTCTTTTTAGACCTTTGCAGAAATTATCATTACAGGATAAATTTTAATCATACCCTGGTTTAGTCCCACAATATTTTGAGTTCTTTATCTTCTTTCTTGGTTTTCACCTAAGTTTCCCTAGAGTCTCACTCTCTGCAAAGGGTGCATGGAGATGTGTTAGGAAAAACTGATCACATGTATGAGTATATGAAATTTTTTTTCATTTTGCCCTCAAAATAGTGTGGCTGGGAATGGAATTCCAGATTGAAAATAGTTTTCCCTCAGAATAATATTTAAGGCATCTTTCTGTTGTCATCTCTCAGCCAGTGTTGTTGAAGAGAATTTTGGCTAATTTGTCTCTCATTCTTTTGTAGATACCTACCATAGGTTTTTTCCTTTCTGAAGCTTTCAAGTCCTTCTCGGTTTCCTTGATATTTTGAAATTTCATGACGATTGACCTAAGCTTATCAGTCAGGATTCTCATAGGAATAGATGGCCGTTGTGTGTAACCTGAGGAGTTCTCCTGTACAAACAGACCAAAGAAGGAGGCTCACATACAAGGCTCGTACTGGGCGGCCACAAGACATGTAGACTTCCCCTCCCACCCACTGGAGTCTTAGAAGTCTCTTTCGTGTCCTTACCCTGGTTCAGTCACAGAGACTGTCCAGATAGTCTCAACAACACGTTGCTCCCTCAAGCTTGCACCTTGTCTTGAAATGAGTCCAGAGATGTGGATGGGGGGGTGGAGGTGGCGGGGTGAGGGGAAACATACACTCCAAGGACCGGGAGGGGTAAAGAGTCTTAGATTGCCTGGGCCCAGCTCTCCGGTGACCCTGCAGTCATGCCTTCTTAATGACCTCCTCCAGCAATGGCCCACTCAACTTAATAAAGAAGAAGTATTGAGGAGGAGTAATCTGGGGGACGGGGCTTTCCAGGCAGTGCTAGTGGTAAAGAACCCGCCTGCCAGTACAGGAGATACAAGAGACTATGGATCAGGAAGATCCCCTGGAGGAGGGCATGCAATCCACTCCAGAATTCTTGCCTGGAGAATCCCATGGACAGAGGAGCCTGGCAGGCTGCGGTCCATATGATCGCACAGAGTCAGACAGGACTGAAGCAGCTTGGCAAGCATGCACACAGCCTGGAGGATATTTACAACAGTATTGGATAAGAGAGATGCGGGAGAGTCACAGAGGATGGTGCTGTGACTTAGGATCATTACAGAGCTGCTACCGCTCCTGAGCTCAATGGGACAAGGAAGGACAGGAAGGCCAGGGAGTCACACACAGGAAAGCATCCTGACGGCAGGCTGGTCGAGGGACAGAATCAGCCTGAAGAGACTCCATGCAGAGGGAGCCTCAGATAAACACCCCAAGCTTACTTTCTTCCTCCCTCCATCTCTCACTAGGACTGCCACTGGCCAAACCCACCCACGAGCCGAGGGCTGGGGACCAGATGGTGTTATCCATCATGTTAGAAAGTGGTGACTAGTGGAGGGTGAATACAGAGAGACGAACAGGTAGCCAGCACATCAATATGGTGCTTTTCTTTTTCCTTCCTCTGTACTGATGGGCTTTCAGTCAAAACTCTTGCCCTAACTCGGCTCTAAATTTATTTCTATTGTTTCTTTACAACTTCCTCCTCTCCTCATTTCCCCCCTTACTTTCCAAACTCAACTTTCTTCTTCTGCAGCACTTTACTCTTTGTTATCTTCACCAAATCATAAACTTCTTGAGGTCAGAGAATCCACAGATTATTTACTTTTGTCCCTTACAGTACCTGGCACAGCGGCCTGAACATGAATGGTGTTAAGAAAATGAGTTCTAAATTAAGTATAAAACATGTTCACCTCAAGTGTCAGTTGCTATACAATGTCTAAATCTTGAGAACTTAGATGAGAAAGGCTTTCAGTAGCCTTTGCGTTTCTTTAACTGTGGCTGAAGTTGTGCTTTGATATCCACCTTGACATAGAAAAGAATCCCGAGGGGTTTGTTACATTTCTGAATTAGGATGAGGAATGAATGTATATTCTATTTTGACTTAAAATGTAAAAAACATGAAAACATTTAGCTCTTTAATAAAGAAGAGTTAAATAGCAATCACCAACAAATCATTGAATTTACATAGGAAATGGCAACCTACTCCAGCACTCTAGCCTGGAAAATTCCAAGCATGGAGGAGCCCAGGCTACAGTCCATGGGGTCTCAAAAGAGATGGACACGATTGAGCAGATATGCAGATGACACCACCCTTTTGGGAGAAAGTGAAGAGGAGCTAAAAGCCTCTTGATGAAAGTGAAAGAGGAGAATGAAAAAGTTGGCTTAAAGCTCACCATTCAGAAAACGAAGATCATGGCATCTGGTCCCATCACTTCATGGGAAATAGATGGGGAAACAGTGGAAACAGTGTCAGACTTTATTTTGGGGGACTCCAAAATCACTGCAGATGGTGATTGCAGCCATGAAATTAAAAAACACTTGCTTACTCCTTGGAAGGAAAGTTATGACCAACCTAGATAGTATATTGAAAAGCAGAGACATTACTTTGCCAAGAAAGGTCCGTCTAGTCAAGGCTGTGGTTTTTCCTGTAGTCATGTATGTATGTGAGAGTTGGACTGTGAAGAAAGCTGAACACCGAAGAATTGATACTTTTGAACTGTGGTGTTAGAGAAGACTCTTGAGAGTCCCTTGAACTGCAAGAAGATCCAACCAGTCCATCCTAAAGGAGATCAGTCCAGGGTGTTCTTTGGAAGGACTGATGCTGAAGCTGAAGCTCCAATACTTTGGCCACCTCATGTGAAGAGTTGACTCACTGGAAAAGACACTGATGCTCAGAGGGATTGGGGGCAGGATGAGAAGGGGATGACGGAGGATGAGATGGCTGGATGGCATCACCGACTCGATGGACATGAGTTTGAGTAGACTCCGAGAGTTGGTGATGGACAGGGAGGCCTGGCGTGCTGTGATTCATGGAGTCGCAGAGAGTTGGACACAACTGAGCGACTGAACTGAACTGAGCAGGGAAAACATAACAGTATCATAACTCTTGAATTCTTTGCTTTTAATTTATTTTATAATTGGAGTATAATTGCTTTACAATGCTATGTTAGTTTCTGCTGTACAACAATGTGAATCAGATATGTATGTAAACTCTAAGTATATATATCCTTTCCCTCTGGAAGCACCCTCCCATTGCCCTTTCCCACCCCTCTACATCATCACACAGCACCGAGCTGATGAATTTGTTAAAAGAATTTACTGGGATTCTGCATTACAATTCGAGGTAAAATGATGATATTAATGGGTAGAATCCTCTACGGTTAATTCTGTTGTTAAAATCTTCAGTTTTTTAATGCCAAGAGATGTATAGACAGCAAAATGAGATATGAGTGAAAATGCCTCAGAACTCTGACACCTTTTCCACACACTTTCTCTACTTTTCACCCTCAAAAGTGGGTGTTTATTCAAGGACTACAAAACTGGACCTCAAAACGTTTTCAGTAAACCCTGCCTAGATAGAGGGTACCTCACTCTATTATAGAAGAGCATTTGTATAATAGGGAAGAACAAGCCTGACTCCATATTGGTATGTTTCCTTTAATTTAACCTCTATAGTCTATTGCTTTTGCTAAAGGTAAGAATGTTGCCTATATCCTGGAATATACAGGATAGCCCATTCTGAAGGTTCTGACCATTAAAGGTATAACACTTATCCCATTCATACAGAGATTCAAAAATGCAGAACAGAGAATAACATTTGTCTCATTGGAGGTTTACAGGAACCTGAACACTGTGACCTGACCCTGGTGAACAGATACAAGAACAAAGGATTCTGACACAGAGAAGTTTGAAACAACCAATCGTATCCTGTCCTCTTTTAGTAAAAGATGCCTAAATACTAATCCAAGAAGGCTTGTTCTTTGGGACCCTACTCCATCATTCTCTTGGTCTGCTGGCTTCCCAAATAAAGCTGCTATTTCATGCTCCAGCAACTCATCTCTCAATTTATTGGACTGTCATCTGACAGGCAGTCTGGGCTTGGACTCCCTAACACTCACACCTACCGATCTGGGGCCCCGGTTCAAACTGAGGCAGAAATGGTCCACTTGAAACATCCTCTAATGCGTGGTAGGGACTCAATAAGTGACAGTCTTGCAGCAATGTGTGCAGAAGAAAATTCCAGTACAAGATAAGCAGACATTATGGAATAAAGTGACAAAAAGATCAAACTCTAGTAATGCTTAGAAAAAAAGGGTTTCAACAAGTCCTTATTGAGAAAAAGCTGAGATAAACAAAAGAATGTCAACACAGACCTCAGGAAATAAAATAATAATAGGTACTAGTTATTAAGGGTTTACTCTTTGCCAAGTATAGTGGGAAACACTTTATAAACAAGATCTCCTCTGATCCTCAAGTAACCTTATGAATTACACATTACTGTCCATACAATTCATGTAAGGAATTGTCTGAGACAAGCCAAGCAACTCCTCCAGGAACATAGCTCTATGATATTATGCATATTTTCCTGAATACTTGTATATTTATTTATATATATTGGATGTTTTCCTGAAGTCCCTCACAAAAAAAGCATTTTAAGATATTGTTTGAGGGAAGACTTCGAATTTGTGGGACCCAAATAGCAATCACAACCAAGGTTCTAGAGCCCAGAATAGACAGATCAGCTTAGAAGTACCAGTAACCAGAGAGTGACCAAATCTAGTCTATTCATACTTGGGGTATCACTCTGCAGAAGGGCTCTTATTTTTAGAAAAGAAACTGAAAGTATCCTTGCAATTTATTCAAAGTTCTTATAACTCAGATCATCTTAGATATAACTTCAATATAAGCTAAATCACTTTTAAGGAGTTTTTCCCCTTTTATGACACTGTGTAACTCTTTTATGGTTTAAGCAAAAGCCAGCTTTATTAAGTAGGAAAAATTACATGCAAGAAACTTATAAGCTGCCAATCACTGTATGCCAATAATAAGCTGGTTCTTACAGAATTTCATAACATAGTATATTTCCGATGGTTCTTTGTGATTTGACAGAAACTTTTAAACTTTTTCTTCTTTCTTCTCTCTAGTAGTTTTCTAGGCTCTTTTGCTTCTTGTATACCTTATTGCCTTTAAGATGTATCCTTTCATTTGCTCTCTGAGACTCTTAAGTTTACTTTATATGTTAGTCATCAGAAAAGAAAACAGGTAGACAGATTAACCTCATCTTGCCAAAATCTGAAGTAGCAAATATGCTTAAATTAAAAACAAACAAACACCGTGAATCCTTGACCCTCCGCTGCCAGGGATTGCAGTCCCTGAAGTGTGATCCTACCCTCCTTTCCTCTGAATTCTGAACAGCTCCTTCCATATAGCTCCTCGAGCCACTCCATCACGTCGCTTCCACATCCTGCCAGTGCTAACCCCACAGCACACGTCAGTTAACTTCACCTCCTTCCAGCCTCGCCCCAGACCACAGCTCCCCCAGCCTCCAGAGTGATCCCTTCACTTACGTTCTTGCCCCTCTCCCATTCTCCAAAGGACAGCCACAGAGAGCTTTCAAGATGTAAACTGCGTTCCATCTAATCTCTATTAAAAACCTTCAAACAGAAGGGGAAATATAAAGATGAGGAAGAGGAATATGCAGTATTAAAATATGTTTTTATAAAGGCTTTTTAATGTTATGAAAGAACACTTGTGAACATTTACGTCCATATGCATACATGCAAGTTAGACATATGGTTTATTCTTAACTACGTGAAACAATATTCAACAAAAAAAGACTAGAAGGAAATAAATCAAAACATTGAGTATTTAAAAAAAAAAAACCTTCAAAGACTTCTCATAATACTCAGAATAAATAAAATTTAATCTTCTTAAAATGGTCTACAACCCTACCTGGTCTTGGCTCTGCTATTCCTTCCAATCAGGTGCTGAACTTTCCACTCAGCTTTCAGGTCAGTTTCTAAGTAGTCGTGTGTTTGCTACAGTGTTCCTCTCTTCCACTAGACTGTGAGCTGCCGGAAGGAGGATCATGGGAGTTTTATGCCTCATTCATGTTTTGCCTGTTTTTTTTGAAAAACTGGCAGGTAGGTCCTCCATAAATTTTTCGTAAATGAATAAATGAACTTAAGTTACTATAATAAGTAGGAAACATTCTATATTATATACAGCCAGTAAAATGGAAACTGCAAACCTAATGCTAAGTCACGTCAGCCGTGTCCGACTCTGTGTGACCCCATAGACGGCAGCCCAACCAGCAGGCTCCTCTGTCCCTGGGGCTCTCCAGGCAAGAATACTGGAGTGGGTCGCCATTTCCTTCTCCAACCATGAAAGTGAAAAGGGAAAGTGAAGCCGCTCAGTCGTGTCCGACTCTTCGCGACCCCATGGACTGCAGCCTACCCAGTTCCTCTGTCCATGGGATTTTCCAGGCGAGAGTACTGGAGTGGGTTGCCATTGCCTTCTCCCGCAAACCTAATAGGTAAATGTATACAATATATTATGTATGTAAGGCAAGCAAAATAGGAAATGCAATGTAAATTACAGTTGTATATTACATTTACTATGTGATTAACATAATATTTACAATATGTATACCTTTAGATACACAGAAGGCTTACAGTGCAATTGAGTCCATTAGAGCATAGAATTCTCTTGCATATTCTTAAAGCCAATCCTGATTGTAAAGAGAGGAAGATCTATTTTAAAAGTTCTAAGCAGGGTCTGTCTTCTGAGGTGAAAGGAAAGTTTGCCTTTGGAGCAGATGATTCATTTGTCCATAAAGGAATGTTTTGGTGGATGTTTTAGTGAAGAGGAACCAAAAACCCTCTTGATGAGAGTGAAAGTGGACAGTGAAAAAGTTGGCTTAAAGCTCAACATTCAGAAACGAAGATCATGGCATCTGGTCCCATCACTTCATGGGATATAGACGGAGAAACAGTGGAAACATGTCAGACTTTATTTTTTAGGCTCCAAAATCACTGCAGATGTTGATTGCAGCCATGAAATTAAAAGACGCTTACTCCTTGGAAGAAAAGTTATGACCAACCTAGATAGCATATTCAAAAGCAAAGACATTACTTTGCCAACAAAGGTCCATCTAGTCAAGGCTATGGTTTTTCCTGTGGTCATGTATGGATGTGAGAGTTGGACTGTGAAGAAAGCTGAGCACTGAAGAACTGATGCTTTTGAACTATGGTGTTGGAGAAGACTCTTGAGAGTCCCTTGGACTGCAAGGAGATCCAACCAGTCCATTCTGAAGGAGATCAGCCCTGGATTTCTTTGGAGGGAATGATGCTGAAGCTGAAACTCCAGTACTTTGGCCACCTCATGCAAAGAGTTGACTCATTGGAAAAGACTCTGATGCTGGGAGGGATTGGGGGCAGGAGGAGAAGGGGATGACAGAGGATGAGATGGCTGCATGGCATCACTGACTCAATGGACCTGAGTCTGAGTGAACTCCAGGAGTTGGTGATGGACAGGGAGGCCTGGGGTGCTGCAATTCATGGTGTCACAAAGAGTCGGACATGACTGAGCGACTGAACTGAACTGAACTTAGTTACACAGAGTGAAGCAAAAATCCTTCTGTGAAATGGGAAGATGTGTGGAGGTTAACTGCTCTGTGTGATAATGATCTGGTCTTTAATACAAGTAGAGACATATGTATCTCTGTAGATTTTGTTTCCTTTTTTAATAACATCCTGAGCCTCCCATCACCTCTCCTCCATTGGGTACCCGTGGCAGAGAGGGTCTTTCAAAGAAGCTGGAGCTTAACCTCTGGGTAGAAACACGGATTAGGGAATAATGCACTGAAGCCAGCTCATGGTGGCTCCAAAAACCCAGTTGCTAAATTCTCAGGAATCTTGTGAGATCATTGTTAAAAGCAGACATTACTGAAAATTCATGATATAATCATCCAGTTAAATGTTGTCATATAACCTTATCATTTAATACAATTAAATTACATTATATACTCTTACAATTAAATAAAGTTTATTCAAAATAAAGTTAGGAAATTCCCTGGTGGTCCAGTGGTTAGTACTCCTCACTTTCACTGTCGAGGGACTGGGTTCAATCCCTGGTCAGGGAACTAGCATCTGGCAAGTTGCGTAGTGCAGCCAAAAAAATGATATAAATAAATAAATGAAGTTTAAAAATACTCAAAACTCATCACTTCCTATTTTGTTGTATTTTACTACCACCTGCGCTCTTGAAGTTATTTACACTCCCAGTATCTGTATGGTGAAAATACTGTATAATAGATAATGCTTCCCAAGTGGCGCCAGTGGTGAAGATCCCGCAGAAGACAGAGGAGAACAGGGTTCAGTCCTTGGGTGGGGAAGATCCCCTGGAGGAGGGCATGGCAACCCACTCGGTATTCTTGCCTAGAGAATCCCATGGACAGAGGAGCCTGGCAGGCTACAGTCCATGGGGTCGCACAGAGTCGGTCATGACTGAAGTGACTTAGCACGCACACTCACACTGCACACAGCTCTCTCCAACTCACGTTTGATGGTGTCGTGTTAATAGCTTGAAATCAGCCATGGTGGCTCCATTTACACCACGAAATTGGCAACTTGTATAAAATAGGGTTTGATTTATTGTTTTGTTGACTTGCAGACTGAAGAAAGTGATACAGAAAATATTTTAAAATCCAGATTAACCTTTAAATTGTGTTATGTCTGTAGCCATTACATTGTGAATAGCTCCAAACATTGCCAAAAATGAAATGATTGAAGCTCAGCCTATGTTTTCATTGTTTCACTTTTGCTATATTCCTTAATATAACCCAAAATGGCAACCATTTATGTTAGAAGTACACATGTAAATTGCAAGCATATGTTACCCAGGGCAAAACAATTCTGCAAAAATCAATGAAATCATTCCTTGAGAACCAATTGTGATATGGAATTTACTATAAAATATTGCATATTTTATTGTTATTGTAAATTGTGTTACATCCTTTATATCAGTAAAATTAATAATAAACTATGTGCATACAAGCTTCCCGCATAGCTCAGTCGGCAAAGCATCTGCCTGCAATGTGGGAGACCTGAGTTCAGTTTCTGGGTTGGGAAGTTCCCCTGGAGAAGGAAATGGCAACCCATTTCAGTATTCTTGCCTGGAGAATCCTATGGACAGAGGAGCCTGGCGGGCCACAGTCCATGGGGTCGCAAGAGTTGAACACGACTTAGTGCTATCTTTATGTACATATGTATGAACACATTTTTTTTTCCCTCCAGCAAGCCAGTTGTTGATACAAAACATCACTGGGTCTGGGCCATTTCTGTAGCAGAATGGAATTTGTGGAACACTTTTGAACTGCAGTGTTGGAGAAGACTCTTGAGAGTCCCTTGGACTGCAAGGGGATCCAACCAGTTCATCCTAAAGAAGATCAGTCCTGGGTGTTCACTGGTAGGACTGATGTTGAAGCTGAAACTCCAATACTTGGCCACCTGATGTGGAGAGTTGACTCATTTGAAAAGACCCTGATGCTGGGAAAGATTGAGGGCAGGAGGAGAAGGGGATGACAGAGGATGAGATGGTTGGATGGCACCACCGACTCAATGGACATGGGTTTGGATGGACTCCAGGAGCTGGTGATGGACAGGGAGGCCTGGCATGCTGCGGTTCATGAGGCTGCAAAGAGTAGGACACGACTGAGTGACTGAACTGAACTGAACTGAAGCCTTCTTTGGGATTCCCAGGTGTGATAGTGGTAAAGAACCTGCCTGCCAATGCAGGAGACATAAGATATGCAGGTTTGATCCCTGGGTCAAGAAAATCCCATGGGCAGGGCAACCCACTCCAGTATTCTTGCATGTAGAATCCCATGGACAGAGGCGCCTGGCGGGCTACAGTCCATAGGGTTGCACAGAGTCGGACATGACTGAGCATGTACATGCAAGCTTTCTCTGGGATATGTAGAAACTTTGGAGAAGGAGAACCTAAAAACAGACTGCTATTCCTGGAATATAGTAGTATGAGAACTCTGGCTATTAGTATTTGGGAATTAAGAATGAGCGTAGGACCTAAAAGCTGGACTGTCAAATACACATGTATAAGATATTTATTCATGCAAGGACTAGCATATTTATTAAGCAAGGACTAGCAAGTGATAACTATCATTAAATATAAAGTGATATGTTTATTAGTCATGTTTTTCATTATATTAAATATTTTTCATTCTCTTGTAAATGTATAAAACATAAAAAAATACATGATTGTGATGAGAAGCTATTGGCTCAAAGAAAAGAAATATTCAAATTCAGGTTTTACACCCAGCTCTCACCTTGTAACTGACATGAGTTAAATAGTTTGGCCTCACTGATTCTCTTTTTCACCTCCAAGGACTGAAGTAGCAACCTGGCTCACCAGATATCCATGAGAAATAAGCAATTCTGTAGCTTGTCATCATAGTTTCTTAAAAGAGTGATAGATGGAACAAAGCTCACTCTGCATTATAGAAAGTCTACAGATAAAGCTAAACAGTGCTTAAATAGATTACACTTCCTTGGGTGGTCAGCTGACATCCTTTATCAAATCTGATGTTTTGAAATAGCTATGGTCAGTCCCTGAACATTCCTTCTTTAATCCCCTTGAGTGTCATCTCTGTCATTAACTAGGAAAAGTGAAAAATACGTTCTAGTGAGGCTGTTAATTAAATAGAAAATGCTTTATTTCTAACTTGGGTATCCTCATAAATTAAATGTTTTTCCTTCTATAGGGACAGAGATAAACAGTTGTTCTTTTTACAAGGCCAAAAGTAACAAGCAAAATTTCTGAAAATGCCACCAGATGATAATGGGTCCTACAACTGCCCCCATTAAACCTGGAAGAGCTCTCCTGTTGTAATGACATGGCTTCTCGCATGCCAATTTACATAAAATAAATTGATGGTAATATTTAAAGATAATTGCTATGCTAGGGGAAGATAGTGTCAAATCGACATTCCTATAGGTAAAAGAAAGTTGCAATTCATCAGGGGAAAATGTTATTTCCTTTAATAAGTAGCCTTTTACCCTCTCATTGTTTTTGTTACATCTAATTGGTGTCAAAATGAGATCAATATCCTATCCTTACTTCTTGTGAGGTCTCTTATGAGAATTACCTGATACATGCTGTGCTCAGTATAGGCACACAATACATGCTATAGACATGCAGCTATTTTTAAATCATCTTTAAGGCTGTTATTAGATTCTTGAAAATATGAATTCAACTCTGTTCCTGCCTGGGGTCCATTCCCCAGGTACCGCTTCAGCATCTCTTTGCTGCGTTTCCTGCCGTCTCCTTGGGTCACGTTCACACGTCTGACTTCTTTCTTGTTGCTTCATCCAGATTTCTCCAGGATTATCTGGCCACCTTATAGAAATTAGAGACAGATATTCACGCCACTAGATATATTCACACCACTAGATGTATCCACGCCGCAGATCTCCCATGATTTTGTGCAGTTAGATGTTTATAAAGCCCAAAAGATAGACTGCGATAGTTTCTCAGACTTTTATCTCATGGTCCGGTTATCCCAGATAATGTATTTTTCCTTATTGCATTTTATTTTATTCATTCTTCTTAATACTAAATACACAATATTATTTCTACTTGGTGTGTTTTTAGAACAAATGGCCAGTTGCTTTTGAATGATGAAATTAAAGGAATGAGAAGAACCTTAAAGATTAGGAGGTCAAAGGGCTCATTGAAAGCTGGGTCTAGCCTTGCAAGGCTTCCATCCTATATCTATCCCATCTTTTTACCTCTTTTACATCATTTACACTTGAATAGGGGTTTTTTTTTTTTTTAATCTGTCTACGCTTCCTACCACAGGACTGGTCAAATGACATAGGCTGCTCAATGTACCTCATCACTCTAGTCACTGTCATGGTCTGAGGGTAGACATGTGAGCAAAATGGCGCTGATCAGTGTTCTCTGAAGATTGATATTGATACCAAGAGATGGGCCACCCTCTTGTCTGTGGGATCACTAGCACTGAGGACAGTTCACGTCCAGAGTCATCTTCCTCACCTGGTGGAGAAGGCCTTTCTGGAGAATTCAGTTAAATGAACTAAATGCAATTTCTAATTAAACAATGTAATTAGCATTTGTTTCATTCATTAGGTATGCTAGGCAATGTGCCTGGTGAAAAAAGTGAAAATGTTAGTCTCTCAGGCATGTTTAGCTCTTTGCAACCCCACAGACTGTAGAGTCCCCCTGACTTCTGTGAACATGGAATTCTCCAGGCAGGAATACTGGAGTGGGTAGGCATTCCCTTCTCCAGGGGATCTTACGTCACCCACATTGCAGGCAGATTCCTTACAATCTGAAATGAAGCAATTAGCGTCGGTTGCATTCTTCAGATATGCCAGCCACTGTGCCTGGCACTTGAAACATACTGTCTTATTCAGTCTTTGAAACAATTCTTTTAAGTGGGTTTGTTTTCCCACTTGTAGATGAGAAATTTAAGGCTCAGAAAAGTTAGGTAACTTGCCCAAAACCAAATCCTCTCTACTTGGTGGAACAGGGACAAAAAGAACTCTTTCCATCACTCCACATGCTGATAAGCCTTCTTCATGCAAGTGAAAACTGCCCAGTTGCTAGAACCAACATTCTTTGATCCAACAGGAAAAAAAAAAAAAAAAGGGTATTCCTATGAAAAGGGCAGATTTAGCGAGAGAACGTATCTAACCCTATTGCTAGCTAGAAGAGACATGTTCCTCTGAAATGTGCTGAAGGTGAGAGATGCCTCCATCTAATTCCTAGGTCATGTCACCAGACATACATGCAAGGATAAGAGCCTGAACATTGCAGACAAGGATTTAAAGCAAATTCAGGCTGGTGGGCATTCCCTGTGTGTTTCCACCTGTACCTTCTAGAAGCTGCTGAAACAGGCAAAGGTCAAGATGGTCTTGTGAATAAAACAATAACAACAACACGAGGAGATGATGTAATTGAGTAACAGTCCGCTATGGGGTTTCCTGTGAAGCTGAGGACTCTACCTCCTATTCTGATTTCTAATGTTGTTCTTTTGAGTTAATTTTTCCTGACCTAGACTGATGAAATTCTCTTCCAGTGATTTCCTCAAAAGAGTAGAACAAAACATCCTTCCCTTTAAGCAAACACACACACACACCAGCTCTATTTCTCCAGTCTTTTGCTCCCCTTTCTCTTTTTGGTGATAGAAATTCTTCCCAGACTTGCTTTGTCTACAATGCCGCTGACTGTGCTGCCCTGCCTGCCTAAGAGCATGCTGAAGACGCACGACTGGAAGAGAAGAGTCCCAGCCCTGTGTGCGGAGCCTGGCAGCCGTGTATGCCAGATTTTCCTTCCGAAGAGACGGGAGAAGCATCATTTTTCTCCCAGTTCAGAATGCCCTTTCCCCAGAGAGTTTCTCCAAGTGCTTTCTTACCTCCATCAAAAGGTCTCTTCCTTGCCCCTGATTTTCTTCATCTGTTACCTTACAGTATTGAAGGCTTCTTTCTACACCATGTGAGGTTCAGGGTAGAAAGTGCCAGCAAAAAGTGTCCTCAATGGCAGTGCAACCTGCAGGGTGCCCCTGGTGGGTCTGGACCACTGCTGCCTCCTCGCATGAATATTTCCTAGAAAATCCTTACCACCTACAGCAATCACCCAGCATTGGACACAGGCCAGCCATGGTGTTAAGTAAGAGCACAGCATCTCTGGTGATGCTCAAAGTGATCTATGAGACAGGCATGATTAGCATCATTTGCAGATGAAGCATCCGTGGTCATCAAAGAGAAGCAATGGAAGTTCACAGAACAAGTGGCAGAGCTTGGACTCAGACTTCAGTCTGTCTGAAACGAAAGCCTGTGTGATTTTTTTTTTTTCCTTTGTTGAGCCTGTATGTTTTATTCCTTCCCAAGGGAAACACTGAAAATTTGACATCAGTGTGACTTGCGACAGAACACGTCAAGTCTGCCACGCCCTTGCTGATTTTGCTTTTTCTGCCTGGAATGCCCTCCACGCCCTCTGTGCTTGGCTCAGATCTGTCCTTCAGCCCTCACCCTTGACTTCCTCTAGGCTGGACTGGGTGCTTGCATGCTAAGCTGCTTCATTCGTGTTCGACTCTTTGCGACCCTATGGACTGTAGCCTGCTGGGCTCCTCTGTCCATGGGATTCTCCAGGCAAGAATACTGGAGTGGGCTGCCATGCCCTCCTCCAGGGAATCTTTCCAACCCAGGGATCAAACTTGCATCTTCTGCACTGGTAGGCGAGTTGTTTACCACCAATGCCTCATGGGCAGAAAAGACAATGGCACCCCACTCCAGTACTCTTGCCTTGAAAATCCCATGGATGGAGGAGCCTGGTATGCTGCAGTCCATGGGGTTGTGAAGGGTGAGACACCACTGAGCGACTTCACTTTCACTTTTCACTTTCATGCATTGGTGAAGGAAATGGCAACCCACTCCAGTGTTCTTGCCTGGTGAATCCCAGGGACAGGGGAGCCTGGTGGGCTGCCATGTATGGGGTTGCACAGAGTCGGACATGACTGAAGTGACTTAGCAGTAGCAGTAGCAGCAGCAGTACCACTGGGAAGCCCTCTAGGCTGGACTGCTGCTGCTAAGTCACTTCAATCGTGTCCGACTCTGTGCGACCCCATAGACATCAGCCCACCAGGCTCCCCCATCTCTGGGATTCTCCAGGCAAGAACACTGGAGTGGGTTGCCATTTCCTTCTCCAATGCATGAAAGTGAAAAGTGAAAGTGAAGTCGCTCAGTTGTGTCTGACTCTTAGCGACCCCATGGACTGCAGCCTACCAGGCTCCTCTGTCCATGGAATTTTCCAGGCAAGAGTACTGGAGTGGGGTGCCATTGCCTTCTCCCTAGGCTGGACTACTTCTCCTCAAATAAGCTTCCCTTGTGCCTCTTCACTCACCTATGTCGAGCGCCCCATCACCTTTGCACCATAAGCATCTCCTCCATGGCATGGTTTCCACCTTTATTTGATACCAGCCTCCTATCAATGAACCACACTTGAAGTAGAAGTTGAATATACATATATGTATTTGCAATGCACTTGCAATACTATTTTTCTGAAAAATAGCATAATTGTCAATAAACATGTAATATAGATCCCTTATGATTATACAGTGAAAGTGAGAAATAGATTTAAGGGACTAGATCTGATAGACAGAGGGTCTGATGAACTCCATCTGATGACGGAAGTTCGTGACATTGTGCAAGAGAAAGTTATCAAGACCATCCCCAAGAAAAAGAAATGCAAAAATGCAAAATGGTTGTCTGAGGAGGCCTTACAAATAGCTGTGAAAAGATGAGAAGCAAAAAGAAAAGGAGAAAAGGAAAAATATACCCATTGAATGCAGAATTCCAAAGAATAGCAAGGAGAGATAAAAAAGCCTTCCTCAGCAATCAGTGCAAAGAAATAGAGGAAAACAATAGAATAGGAAAGACTAGAGATCTCTTCAAGAAATTTAGAGATACCAAGGGAACATTGCATGCAAAGATGGGCTCAATGAAGGACAGAAATGGTATGGATCTAACAGAAGCAGAATATATTGAGAAGAGGTGGCAAGAATACATGGAAGAACTGTACAAAAAAGACCTTCATAACCCAGATTATCAAGATGGTGTGATCACTCACCTAGAGCCAGACATCCTGGAATGTGAAGTCAAGTGGGCCTTAAGAAGCATCAATACGAACAAAGCTAGTGGAGGTGATGGAATTCCAGTTGAGCTATTTCGAATTCTGAAAGATGATGCTGTGAAAGCGCTGCACTCAATATGCCAGCAAATTTGGAACACTCACCAGTGGCCACAGGACTGGAAAAGGTCAGTTTTAATTACAATCCCAAAGAAAGGCAATGCCAAAGAATGTTCCAACTACCACATAGTTGCACTCATCTCACACGCTAGTAAAGTAATGCTCAAAATTCTCCAAGCCAGGCTTCAGCAATACATGAACTGAGAACTAACAGATGTTCAAGCTGATATTAGAAAAGGCAGAGGCGCCAGAGATCAAATTGCCAACATCTATTGGATCATCAAAAAAGTTAGAGAGTTGCAGAAAGACAACTATTTCTGCTTTATTGACTTTGCAAAGCATTTGACTGTGTGGATCACAACAAACTGTGGAAAATTCTTCAGGAGATGGGAACACCAGACCACCTGACCTGCCTCCTGGGAAATCTGTGTGCAGGTCAGAAAACAATAGTTAGAACTGGACATGGAACAACACACTGGTTCCCAATAGGAAAAGGAGTAGGTCAAGGCTGTATATTGTCACCCTGCTTGTTTAACTTATATGCAGAGTACATCATGAAAAATGCTGGGCTGGAAGAAGCACAAGCTGGAATCAAGATTTCTAGGAAAAATATCAATAACCTCAGATATGCAGATGACACCACCCTTATGGCAGAAAGTGAGGAAGAACTAAAGAGCCGCTTGATGAAATTGAAAGAGGAGAGTGAAAAAGTTGGCTTAAAGCTCAACATTCAGAAAACAAAGATCATGGCATTCAGTCCCATCACATCATGGCAAATAGATGGGGAAACAGTGGCAGACTTTATTTTTGGAGGCTCCAATATTACTGCAGATGATGACCTCAGCCATGAAATTAAAAGACACTCACTCCTTGGAAGGAAAGGTATGACCAACCTAGTTCAGTTCAGTTCAGTCACTCAGTTGTGTCTGACTCTTTGCGACCCCGTGAATTGCAGCACACCAGGCCGCCCTGTCCATCACCAACTCCTGGAGTTCACTCAGACTCACATCCCTCGAATCTGTGATGCCATCCAGCCATCTCATCCTATGTCCTCCCCTTCTCCTTCTGCCCCCAATCCCTCCCAGCATCAGAGTCTTTTCCAGTGAGCCAACTCTTCGCATGAGGTGGCCAAAGTACTGGAGTTTCAGCTTTAGCATCATTCCTTCCAAAGAAATCCCAGGGCTGATTTCCTTCAGGATGGACTGGTTGGACCTCCTTGCAGTCCAAGGAACTCTCAAGAGTCTTCTCTAACACCACAGTTCAAAAGCATCAATTCTTCGGCGCTCAGCTTTCTTCACAGTCCAACTCTCACATCCATACATGACTACAGGAAAAACCATAGCCTTGACTAGACAGACCTTAGTCATTAAAGTAATGTCTCTGCTGTTGAATATGCTATATAGGTTGGTCATAACTTTCCTTCCAAGGAGTAAGCATCTTTTAATTTCATGGCTGCAATCACAATCTGCAGTGATTTTGGAGCCCCCCAAAATAAAGTCTGACACTGTTTCCACTGTTTTCCCACCTATTTCCCATGAAGTGATGGGACCAGATGCCATCATCTTTGTTTTCTGAATGTTGACCTTTAAGCCAACTTTTTCACTCTCCTCTTTCACTTTCATCAAGCGGCTCTTTAGTTCTTCCTCACTTTCTGCCATAAGGGTGGTGTTATCTGCATATGTGACGTTATTGCTATTTCTCCCCGCAATCTTGATTCTAGCTTGTTCTTCTACCAGCCCAGCGTTTCTCATGATGTACTCTGCATATAAGTTAAATAAGCAGGGTGACAATATATAGCCTTGTCCTACCCCTTTTCCTATTGGGAACCCGTCTATTTTTCCATGTCCAGTTCTAACTGTTCCTTCCTGACCTGCATATAGGTTTCTCAAGAGGCAGGTCAGGTGGTCTGGTATGCCCACGTCTTTCAGAATTATCCACAGTTTATTGTGATCCACAGTCAAAGCCACTATGCTTTGGCATAGTCAATAAAGCAGAAGTAGATGTTTTGCTGGAAGTGTCTTGCTTTTTCCATGATCCAGCGGATGATGGCCATTTGATCTCTGGTTCCTCTGCCTTTTCTAAAACCAGCTTGAACAACTAGAAGTTCATGGTTCACGTATTGCTGAAGCCTGGATTGGAGAATTTTGAGCACTACTTTGCTAGCATATGAGATGAGTGCAATTGTGTGGTAGTTGGAACATTCTTTGGCATTGCCTTTCTTTGGGATTGTAATTAAAACTGACCTTTTCCAGTCCTGTGGCCACTGGTGAGTTTTCCAAATTTGCTGGCATATTGAGTGCAGCACTTTCACAGCATCATCTTTTAGGATTTGAAATAGCTCAACTGGAATTCCATCAGCTCCACTAGCTTTGTTCGTAGTGATGCTTCCTAAGGCCCACTTGACTTCACATTCCAGGATGTCTGGCTCTAGGTGAGTGATCACACCATCGTGATTATCTGTGTTGTAAAGATCTTTTTTGTACAGTTCTTCCATGTATTCTTGCCACCTCTTCTTAATATATTCTGCTTCTGTTAGGTCCATACCATTTCTGTCCTTCATTGAGCCCATCTTTGCATTAAATGTTCCCTTGGTGTCTCTAATTTTCTTGAAGAGATCTCTAGTCTTTCCCATTCTGTTCTTTTCCTCTATTTCTTTGCACTGATCGCTGAGGAAGGCTTTTTTATCCCTTCTTGCTATTCTTTGGAACTCTGCCTTCAAATACTTGTATCTTTCCTTTTCTCCTTTTCTTTTTGCTTCTCATCTTTTCACGGCTATTTGTAAGGCCTCCCCAGACAGCCATTTTGATTGTTTGCATTTATTTTCCATGGGGATGGTCTGTATCCCTGTCTCTGTACAATGTCATGAACCTCATTCCATAGTTCATCAAGCACTCTGTCTATCAGATCTAGGCCCTTTAATCTATTTCTCACTTCCACTGTATAATCATAAGGGATTTCATTTAGGTCATACCTGAATGATCTAGTCGTTTTCCCTACTTTCTTCAATTTAAGTCCGAATTTGGTAATAAGGAGTTCATGATCTGAGCCACAGTCTGCTCCCAGTCTTGTTTTTGCTGACTATATAGAGCTTCTCCATCTCTGGCTGCAAAGAATATAATCAATCTGATTTCAGTGTTGACCATCTGGTGATGTCCATGTGTAGAGTCTTCTCTTGTGTTTTTGGAAGAGGGTGTTTGCTATGACCATTCCGTTAGTCTTTGCCCTGCTTCATTCCATGTTCCAAGGCCAAATTTGCCTGTTACTCCAGGTATTTCTTGACTTCCTACTTTTGCATTCCAGTCTCCTATAATGAAAAGGACATCTTTTTTGGGTATTGGTTCTAAAAGGTCTTGTAGGTCTTCATAGAACCGTTCAACTTCAGCTTCTTCAGCGTTACTGGTTGGGACATAGACTTGGATTACGGTGATATTGAATGGTTTGCCTTGGAAACGAACAGAGATCATTCTGTTGTTTTTGAGATTACATCCAAGTACTGCATTTTGAACTCTTTTGTTGACCATGATGGCTACTCCAATCTGAGATTCCTGCCCGCAGTAGTAGATATAATGGAATCTGAGTTAAATTCACCAATTCACTCCATTTTAGTTCGCTGATTCCTAGAATGTCGACGTTCACTCTTGCCATCTCCTGTTTGATCACTTCCAATTTGCCTTGATTCATGGACCTGACATTCCAGGTTCCTATGCAATATTGCTCTTTACAGCATTGGACCTTGCTTCTATCACCAGTAACATCCACAACTGGGTATTGTTTTCGCTTTGGCTCCATCCCTTCATTCTTTCTGGAGTTATTTCTCCACTGATCTCCAGTAGCATATTGGGCACCTACCGACCTGGGGAGTTCCTCTTTCAGTATCCTATCATTTTGCCTTTTCATTCTGTTCATGGGGTTCTCAAAGCAAGAATACTGAAGTGGTTTGCCATTCCCTTCTCCAGGATACCACATTCTGTCAGACCTCTCCACCATGACCCGCCCATCTTGGATGGCCCCACTAGGCATGGCTTAGTGTCACTGAGTTAGACCAGGCTGTGGTCCATGGGATTACATTGTCTAGTCTTCTGTGATTATGGTTTCAGTGTGTCTGCCCTCTGATGCCCTCTCACAACACTTACCATCTTACTTGGGTTTCTCTTACCTTGGGTGTGGGGTATCTCCTCAGGGCTGCTCCAGCAATTCGCAGCTGCTGCTCCTTCTCTTGGAAGAGGGATATCTCCTCACCGCCACCACTTCTGATACTGAACGTGGAGTAGCTCTTCTCGGCCCTCCTGAACCCATGCTAGATGACATATTAAAAAGCAGAGACATTACCTTGCTAACAAGGGTCCATCTAGTCAAGGCTATGGTTTTTTCAGTAGTCATGTATGGATGTGAGAGTTGGACTATAAAGAAAGCTGAACACCAAAGACTTCATGCTTTTGAACTGCAGTGTTGAAGGAGATCCTTGAGAGTCCCTTGGACTGCAAGGAGATCCAATTAGTCCATCCTAAAGGAAATCAGTCCTGAATATTCATTGGAAGGACCAATGGTGAAGCTGAAGCTCCAATACTTTGGCCACCTGATGCGAAGAGCTGAGTCATTTGAAAAGACCCTGATTCTGGGAAGGTTTGAAAGCAGGGGGAGAAGGGGCCAACAAAGGATGA
Organism: Ovis aries; assembly: GCF_016772045.2. Lineage (NCBI taxonomy): Eukaryota > Metazoa > Chordata > Mammalia > Artiodactyla > Bovidae > Ovis > Ovis aries. Next base: position 2,428,039 of record NC_056074.1, on the reverse strand, counting down.
GATGGTTGGATGGCATCACTGACTCAATGGACATGAGTTTGAGTAAGCTCCAGGAGTTGGTAATGGACAGGGAGGCCTGGTGTGCTGCAGTCCATGAAGTCACAAAGAGTCAGACATGACTGAGCAATTGAACTGACCGTGTAATACAAAAAATTTAATGTATCATTTTCAATAATTTTCTCAGTATCTTGATAATTACAGTGGCTTCAAACTACCATAGTGTTAGATTTTCAGACACTATTTATACTTCATGTTCATCATTAACAGAATAGAAACAGATCAATATTTTAAGTCATCTTGATTTTTACCCTTTTCTCTGGCTTCTCAGCAGATCCAGTTCACATCAGCACTGCTTGGACCTCCTAATGTGATAACGTGCCCTTCAGTTTCCATAACTATACAGCTACAGGGACTCCATTCTAGAAAGCAGTTAAACATTCCTTTTCCACAACTTTTCACCAGTGGGGGATGCCAGTGGGATTTCGCCTGCCCCTGCTCAAGTAGTGAGCCTGGCTCAGGTCCCCACCTCCTTGAGAAGCACTTTCAGTCCAGTTGTCCTGCATGGTCTGGCCTCCTGATGGGCTCTGCCTGTTTGTGAACAGGCGGCCAGGAGGCCAAGAGGAGAGCCTCTCAGCCTTGCTCCTGATTTTGCATTTACATTTCATTTCTAGTCCTTGGGGATAATTGTCTTGTTTTTTAAAGATTCATTTTTTGCATGTAGATCATTTTAAAAGTCTTTATTGAGTTTGTTACAACACTACTTCTGGTTTATGTTTTGGTTTTTAGGGGTTTTAGTTCCCCAACCATGTAGGGATGGAGCCCACAACCCCTGCTTGGAAGGCAGAGTCCTAATCACTGGACCCCCAGGCAAGTCCCTAATCATCTTGTTTTAAAACACAAAATCTCTTGTAAAAGTTCTCATTTGATGTCCACCACCCTCCTCCCCCAAATCTGAAAGAGAGAATGGTACTTAAAGGCACAATTCACAGCATTATCTCAACAAAAGGTCTCTTATCTCTGTATTCCCAGTGATGAACACAGCTTATCCATGAGTCAGTGCAGGCACGCAGGACTCCCTTCAAGGAGAAGGTAATTCCTGTTTACAGGACTATCTTGAGGCTTGAAGCAGTTGGGGCTGACCCTTGCCTTTCTCGTTTGAACTTCTCAGCTAGTTTTACACCATTGGAGTTAGTGCCCTGAGGAATATCTGATCGTTAGGAGCTCTTGGGAGGAAGGAGATTGCACGAAACCCTCCTAATCTAAGCTGGCTTCGGCCTGAGGACAGATTTTGGGAGACAAATCAAGTGACTTCATAATTGGAAAGGAGGCGAGAACACCAGATTTACAAAGGAAACCACTTGGCTGGGAGAAGGAAGTGTGCGAAGACTAAAGCCAGATCTTCTGGGTTAGAGTAAAAGGAGATGCTGTGTGTGCAAGAATTCGAAAAAGTGTAATCTTAAACTTGTAATAGGGGAATTAGCAATCAAGAAACTCAGTCAACCTCTCTATGGTCTGGTCGCCTTCTACACAAATCAGGAGAAATAAATTCTGTGTTTTCCACACCCTGTAGCATGTGTGAACGTTTGGCTAACGGTATCAGTGAAACGGTTTCAGCTTCCTGGAAGAAAAAGGGCAGCACTATGTAGGTATATTAATTTTAACTGTCTTATATTAATATTAATAGCAAAAGCTTCAAATATTATTTTTATGAACCCTTCTGATGTAGAGGTGTTTATTATATATGCTCTGCAATTCTGTTATTTACATTGCATTTCTTTAATTTTATTTTTCTCATATGTAATTTAAAGAATTTAATAGGAGATCCTGGTTAGGAAAGGTACTAAAACTCACATTCTCTTTTTTATGCACAGTAAAACTTAAACCTCTGGGGATAAATATATTTTAAATATATTTGTAGTCACCGTAAAGCAAAGCTTGGTCTCTACTCCCTCTTTGAGGCTGAGAGCAATCTGCATTTGGAAGGTGCCTCTGGAGTGACCTTGTTGAGTAGAGGTTGACCCAAGGCTATAAGGACACTCAAGCACCTGGCGTATTTGCCAACCTGTTGCTGAGTCTGTATTTGACTGTCAGAAAATTTCTTCTAATAAATAAAAATAAATGAGCACATGAAGGAACCAGATGCTATGGAAATAATTTTGCTCAGTTTGAAAATAGGTTTCATGAACTGCAATTTTTAAGCACAAGATTTGCCCCGAACAGGCTTTTATAATGGAAATGGAAACTCTTGTAAAGACGAAAGGGAGGTTGGTGTGTTTGAGTACCCACAGAAAGATGTATTTCCTAATGTGAGGTGACAGGTATGAAATGAGACCACAAAATTGTTGGCATTTATAAATATATTATTTATACTCTTTCCTGAATCCAGGTACCATACTGCAATTTTTTTATCCAGCAGTGAAAAACCTGTGAACCCTGATAAAATTTAACCAAGGGTTACTGTATTTATAGCATTACAAAAAGAGACCCCTTTTATTGCTTGAGTTAAAAGTCTGTCCATTTTCATTTTAACCTTGACTTCTGTAAGTTTTCATCTGTAAAACTGTATCAAGGGTTGGGCTTGTGAATTCTTCAGAATTGTAGGGTCAGCACAGATTTTCTTCTGCTCTCTAATCACTTTCATACATTTTACTGTGAAAGGCACAGGATAAAGCAAGGGGATCTAAAGATCAGGGCGTTCTAGTTGCTTGTTCGTGTTGCCAAAGAGGTAACATTCCTGTTCCGGATTGAATTATTCATTGATTAGGCCTAAAACTGGCAAACTGATGTTAAAGAATACCGTCTAGGCTCCCATCTCTTTCAGATGGTGTGTATACGTTGATCCTTACAGTGGCTTTATGAAGCAGAAAGTAATATCTCCATTTTTATAAATAAGGAAACAGAGGCTCAGAGAGGTTAAAGAACTTGATCAAAGTCACACAGCAGACAAGTGATACAAGGGAAATTCCAACCCCTGTCTTCCTGACTTCAAAGGCCCTGCTTGCTGTATAGTCCTTCACGACTGTGTATTCTAATGGGAGACCTCCAAGAAGGGGCATGCAGCCCCCTTCAGTTTTTTCTCTTCAGTGAGAAACTTCCATCATCAACAATCATGTGATAAGTGTACAGATGAGAACCAGAAGTGCCCCTTTACTCACACTTTGCTGTGGGGAGAGTCGGACTTTCCCTTGAGAAAAAGCTTGAGTAACCAGCCTGTATCTTCCTTTTTGTCCGCCTCTCCAGCCCCATGGAATGCCTTCTCCGCATGGACACCAGGCTCCCTGGCCACCACCTAGGTGTCCCATGGCCACTCTTAGCCTTTATTCCCAAAGGAAGCCTCATTCTGTAAGCCATTGTGGTCAGTTAGCAAGTATGTAACAAGGATTTATGTCAGAAACTATAGCAGATCTGGAAGAGGTAAGGAGAGATAAATAATGCATAGGTCCTGCTCTCCAGGCGTTCAGTCTTTGGGGTTGTGGTTTGTAGCTAAGCTGTGTCCAACTTTTTTTGCAACCTTATGGACTTGGGTAGTCCGTCAGGTTCTTCTGTCCATGGGATTTCCCAGGCAAGAATACTGAGTGGGTTGCCATGCCCTCCTCCAGGGGATCTTCTCCATCCAGGGATCAAACCCATGTCTCCTGCATAGGCAGGCAGATTCTCTACCACTAAGCCAACAGGGAAGCCCCATTTATAGTCTTACAAGGGGGGGAAATGCATTCACAGATAATGAACGACAGCATGACAAATATTGCAAGACAGTTATGAAGCAAAAAAAAAAAATAGTAGACAGACTTTCCTGGTGGTCCGGAGGATAAGATTTCACCTTCCACTGCAGGGGGTTCAATCCTTGGTCAAGGAGCCAAGACATTCCATGTCTCCTGGCCAAAACACCAAAACATAAAACAGAAACAATGTCGTAACACATTCAATAAAAGCCAGAAAATGGTCCATATCAAAAGAAAAAAAAGGACATAGAGTGAGAAGTGAACTATCCCTGCAGTATTAGATCAGGTTTCTCCGTGGAGGTGAGCTTTCTGTTGAGTTTGAAACATGAATAGGAAATTAAATAGCTGAGGAAGACAAAGAGTAAAATTCCAAAACCAGAATTTCATGTATTCAATAAAAGGGCAGAGAGGAGTACACGGACACAGCAGTGGAGTCCATGGGTTTCCTGTGGCCATCCTAAGAAAGTATCAAACCTTGGATGTCCTAAACAATAGAAATGTATTGTCTCACAGTTCTGGAGGCTAAACGTCTGGAATCAAGGTGTTCCCAGGGCTGCGCTCCCTCTGAGAGCCCTAGGAGAGAATCCTGCTTTGTTTCCTCCTAGTTTCTAGAGGTTGCTGGCAATTCTTAGTATGGTGGCTCAGCTAGTAAAGAACCAGCCTGCCAGTGCAGGAGATCCAAGAGACATGGGTTTGATTCCTGGGTCGGGAAGGCCCCCTGGAGACAGCAATGGCAACCTGCTCCAGTATTCTTGCCTGGAGAACTCCATGGACAGAGGAGCCTGGCGGGCTACAGTCCATGGGGTCGCAGAGTGGAACAAGATTGAGCACATGCGCACACTTAGCTTCTAGATGCTTCAGTCTAGTCACCTGGCCATCTTCTCACCAGTGTCTTCATATCTCTTTTCTCTTGGTGTATCTGCCTCTGTACCCAAATGTCCCCTTTTCATATAACATCAGTCATACGGCCTTAGGGTCTACGCTTCTGATCTCACTTTAACTTGATTACACTGTATAGACCCTATATCCAAATAAATTTACATTCTAAAGGGGTTATTACTTCACCATTTATTTAGGGGGTACTCAGTTTAACCTATAATATAAAGTTAAGATTGAAAAGGTCAATCTGAACTATTGTGAAGAATCATTTATTCAACACAGTCATCAATTACATAACAAGTGCCAAACACTGTGCAGGAGGGGAAAAAAATCGTTCCTGTCCACATGATGCTCAGTGTTATTGGAGCTGTGAGCCAGTGAACTTAGGATGTAAGGGAAAAAAAAAAAAAAAAAAAAAGCACTGTATCACCCAGCTTCTGCTATGTAATTGATCACTTCAAACTTGGTGGCTGAAAGTCACAGTCATTAATTACTGATCATCCCAGGGACAAAGGTGCCTGGCAGGCTACATTCCACGGGGTTGTAAAGAGCTGGACACAAATGAGCATGCCCCCATGCATGCTTGCAACTGCGGGTCGGCTGGGGCAAGCTGATCCAGGCTGTGCTTCTCTGAACAGGCTCTGCTTCAGACAGCTCTCATCCTGGTTCCACTGGCCGGTTGCTGCCTGCTCTTATCTTGACAACGGCAGAAGAGAAGGAGAGCAAGTGAAATAAGGAAGGGTTGCCACGTCTGTTCATACATCCTTGGTCAAAACAAGATTTGTCACCTAGTTCAAAGTTTCAAGGGAGCAACTGTAAAGTCACATGGCAAAGGGAACAAATATAGATATGGTGAAGAATTGAGGGCAATCTACCCTATGGGGTTTACAGTCAAATAGGCGTAAGGGTATGTGTGGACAGACTTATGATCCATAGATTGGTAGATAGATAGATAGAGTGATGTAGAAATGTGTGAAATTATTATTTTGGTAACATATAGTCCCTTGGGTCTCTTTACAGTAGGCAATAGCTTGCTGCTGTGCAGCAGTCCACAGTTTTTATGGCACCAGGGTCTGGTTTCACAGAAGAAAATTTTTCCATGGACTGGAGCGGTGGGGGGATGGTTTTAGGATGATTAACACATTACACTTATTGTGACTTTTATTTCTATTATTATTACGTCAGCTTCACCTCAGTTCACCAGCATGAGTCCACAAGCTGGAGACCCATGCATAGAGTATGTGAAGTCAGACTGCCTCCTTTTTCCACTCTTTGTCCTTTTAATCTGCTCTTAATTTGCTGTCCAAGATGAAAAAAGCTGATATTCAGTATAAAATCTGAACTGATAATGAGATAATATAATGTCTTCCCAGGACTACTCTGAGGGACTCTGTCTAACCTGACAGTGGATATTGCTCACCCTCTCACAAAGGGGCAATAATGGAGGAATTTTGCACCGGTGATGGACTGTGGGGTTAGGTACAACCCTGCCATTACCCTACATGCATGTGTGCATGTGACCCCATGGACTGAAGCCCACCAGGCTTCTCTGTCCATGGGATTTTTGCAGACAAGAATACTGGCGTGGGTTGCCATGCCCTCTTCCAGCGGATCGTCCCAACCCAGGGATCCAACGTGCATCTCCTGCATTGCAGGCAAATTCTTCAGCACGAGCCCCCAGGGAAGCACCACTCTCCATGGGCAGCCACCTATTTTACCCATATGTAAAGGGATTAAGATGATGGCTGGATGGCATCACTGACTCGATGGACGTGAGTCTGAGTGAACTGCGGGAGTTGGTGATGGACAGGGAGGCCTGGCGAGCTGCGATTCATGGGGTCGCAAAGAGTCGGACACGACTGAGCGACTGAACTGAACTGAACTAAAAGGGATTAAGATGCTAAAGGCCCCGAAAAGTCTCTGTACCTTTGTCTCCTCATCAGTTTTCAGCAACTGAGGGTGGCCCCTGGGGCCATCAGGATGTCCTGTGTAAATGTAGATTAAGTTTAGACCTCAGACCGCGTCTGCCTGTGCTCTGAACACGTCCTCACGCTGTCCGCACTCACTCCGCGTGTCTCTCCCACATCACTGTCATTAGCATCACCCTCCCACCCGGACACGTGGTGTCCGCCTCCCTGCCATGGAAGCTCCCACACACCCCAAGGGTGAGGCCATCTCTAGGCTTCCACCCGCAACTGAAGTAGAGCATAAACCGCATCAACTCTTGACCTGGAAGAAAAAGAAGGCTCTGGAATGCTTCCTGTGGCAGAAATACACATTTGCTTTTATGGAGAAAAAAATCTGAAATGAAGGAATAAAGGATTCTTTAGGCTCACTTCTACGAACAAGATGTTTTTTGCTCTAATTTTGAAGGTAAAGGGAATTCCCTGGTGGTCCAGTGGTTGGGACTCAGCACTTTCACTGAAGAGGCCCCGGTCAGGAAACAGATCCCACAAGTCCCGTGGGGGCAGCCAAAGATAAATAAAATAAATAAGAGGAGAGCATGATCATAAACATTAGGGAAAATTATAAAAAGACTAAATAAATAGTCAGCCCTAATGCTATCACCCAGAGATAACCATAAGTAAAGCACTGGCATCCTTTTTCATGTTACTCTGGCATACACATAAATGCATATTTTACAGAAAAGATAGCTTACTTTTTACTTATCTTTTTAAAATTAATTTATTTATTTTGATTGGAGGCTAATTACTTTATAATATTATAGTGGTTTTGCCATACATTGACATGAATCAGCCATGGGTGTACATGTGTCCCCCATCTTGAACCTCCCTCCTACCTCCCTCCCCAGCCCATCCCTCTGGGTCATCCCAGTGCACCAGCCCTGAGTGCCCTGTCTCCATGCATTGAACCTGGACTGGTGATCTATTTCATGTATGGTAATATACATGTTTCAATGCTATCTCTCAAATCATCCCACCCTCGCCTTCTCCCACAGAGTCCAAAAGTCTGTTTACACCTGTGTCTCTTTTGCTGTCTTGCATATAGGGTCATAGTTACCATCTTTCTAAATTCCATATATATATATATACATTAATATACTGTATTGGTTTTTTCTTTCTGACTTACTTCACTCTGTATAATAGGCTCCAGTTTTATCCGCCTCATTAGAACTGATTCAAATGCATTCTTTTTAATAGCTGAGTAATATTCCGTTGTGTATATGTACCACAGCTTTTTTATCCATTTGTCCGCTGATGGACATCTAGGTAGCTTCTATGTCCTGGATATTATAAACAGTGCTGCAATGAACATTGGGGTACACGTGTCTCTTTAAATTCTGGTTTCCTTGGTGTGTATACCCAGCAGTGGGATTGCTGGGTTGTAAGGCAGTTCTTTTTTTTTTTTTTTTTTTGTAATATCTTCACTTTTATTTTTATTTATTATTATTATTTTTTAATCTTTAATTCTTACATGCATTCCCAAACATGAACCCCCCTCCCACCTCCCTCCCCATAACATCTCTCTGGGTCATCCCCATGCACCAGCCCCAAGCATGCTGTATCCTGAGTCACACATCGACTGGCGATTCAATTCTATTTCCAGTTTTTTAAGGAATCTCCACACTCCATAGTGGCTGAACTAGTTTGCATTACCAGCAACAGTGTAAGAGGTTTCCCTTTTCTCCACACCCTCTCCAGCATTTATTGCTTGTAGACTTTTGGATAGCAGCCATTCTGACTGGAGTGAAATGGTACTTCATTATGGTTTTAATTTGCATTTCTCTGATAATGAGTGATGTTGAACATCTTTTCATGTGTTTGTTAGCCATCTGTACGTTTTCTTTGGAGAAATGTCTATTTAGTTCTTTGGCCCATTTGTTGATTGGGTCATTTATTTCTCTGGAATTGAGCTACAGGAGTTGCTTGTATATTTTTTGAGATTAATTCTTTGTCAGTTGCTTCATTTGCTATTATTTTCTCCCATTCTGAAGGCTGTCTTTTCACCTTGCATATAGTTTCCTTCACTGTGCAAAAGCTTTTAAGTTTAATTAGGTCCTATTCATTTATTTTTGCTTTTATTTCCGTTACTCTGGGAGGTGGGTCATAGAGGATCCTGCTGTGATTTATGTCAGAGAATGTTTTTCCTATATTTTCCTCTAGGAGTTTTATAGCTTCTGGTCTTATGTTTAGATCTTTATTCCATTTTGACTTTATTTTTGCGTATGGTGTTAGAAAGTGTTCTAGTTTCATTCCTTTACAAGCAGTTGACCAGTTTTCCCAGCACCACTTGTTAAAGAGATTTTCTTTTCTCCATTCGATATTCTTGCCTCCTTTGTCAAAGATAAGGTGTCCATAGGTGCATGGATTTATCTCTAGGCTTTCTATTTTGTTCCATTGATCTATATTTCTGTCTTTGTGCCAGTACCATACTGTCTTGATGACTGTAGCTTCGTCGTATAGTCGGAAGTCAGGCAGGTTGATTCCACCAGTTCCATTCTTCTTTCTCAAGATTGCTTTGGCTATTCCAGGTTTTTTGTATTTCCATACAAATTGTGAAGTTATTTGTTCTAGTTCTCTGAAAAATGCCTTTGGTAGCTTGATAGGGATTGCATTGACTCTATAGATTGCTTTGAGTAGTATACTCAATTTCACCATATTGATTCTTCCAATTCACGAACATAGTATATTTCTCCATCTATTAGTGTCCTCTTTGATTTCTTTCATCAGTGCTTTATAGTTTTCTGTATATAGGTCTTTTGTTTCTTTAGGTAGATTTATTCCTAAGTATTTTATTCTTTTCATTGCAATGGTGGATGGAATTGTTTCCTTAATTTCTCTTTCTGTCTTCTCATTGTTAGTGTATAGGAATGTAAAGGATTTCTATGTGTTGATTTTATGTCCTGCAACTTTACTATATTCATTGATTAGCTCTAGTAATTTTCTGGTGGTGTCTTTAGGGTTTTCTATGTAGAGGATCAAGTCATCTGCAAACAGTGAGAGTTTTGCTTCTTCTTTTCCAATCTGGATTACTTTTATTTCTTTTTCTTCTCTGACTTCTGTGGCTAAAACTTCCAAAACTATGGTGAATAGTAGTGGTGAGAGTGGGCACCCTTGTCTTGTTCCTGACTTCAATTTTTCCCCATTGAGGATAATGTTTCCTGTGGGTTTATCATATATTGCTTTTATTATGTTGAGGTATGTTCCTTTTATGCCTGCTTTCTGGAGAGTTTTTTTTATCATAGATGGATGTTGAATTTTGTCAAAGGCCTTCTCAGGATCTATTGAGATAATCATATGGTTTTTATCTTTTAATTTGTTAATGTGGTGTATCACATTGATTGATTTGCAAATATTGAAGAATTTTACTCACCTTTAATATTGTTGGTATTCATCCAGATCATTTTCACTAGTAACTCTTGAAGGGGATGATTTTTATTCTTTTGGTTCAACAAACTAATGAATTCCTTTTCATGTCTACACCTCTCATGGTCACATTTGATATCCATGAGTCAAAAAAATAAAGGTCCCATTTTAAGGATATTCATGGCTAAGATACTGACCTCCCATTCTTGATATTTGTTATAAACGGAGTCTCTCAGAAAGCAGAGTCAGTGACAGAGGGTATGTATTCTCTCAGCTTACTGGGAGGGAGGGGAAGAGGAGGAGAGGAGTGGGGGAGGAAAGAGAACCAACACGAGGAGGCATCGTCAAGTTGGCCATCACAGGACAGTTCAGCAAGCTATATACCCAGAATCTCAAGGTCATCTATAGGACAGAGGAAGAGCCTTTATCTATGAGTACCCATCTCCCATGGGATGTGGTTCAGAGCATTAATCCTGCACTTTGGGTTTGCACACACATGGACACCAGGTGACTTCCTGGTCATCAGCCAAAGGCAAGGCGTGGTCAGCTGGGACCACATGAGGTCCCAGCAGCTGGTGCTGAGTGGAAAAGAGACAAGGAAGTGGGACAGTGTCTGATCTAACACCTTGTCTACACTGTCGGCGATTTCACCACCGTTTAAAATACAAAACAAGATCAAACACCAGTAAATGTTTAAAAGACCAACCAGTTTTACAGTTAGTCTTAACAGCTTTAGGAGGCCAAGGGAGGTATGAGTTAAGAAAACCAGGGAAGAGGGGTTTGTGTGTCATATCCCTAGTGGACAGTCATTCCTGCCATTCTAGCCTCTTGCCATTCCTTCAAATTCCTCTAAAAATAACCATGCTGGGATGCCTTTCATCATTTATTCCCCCTGAATGATCATCGCTTGCTTGGTTCTCAGCTGGCATTTTTTGTGCTCTCTTCATACTGCAGTCATGACAGTCTCATAGGGTGGATTCTCAATTTGACAAGGTAGAAATTCCTAACTATGACAGCTTAGCCTTCTACAGATATGCATGTCCTCAAAATTGAGTAGTAATTTAAAATAGAATTTGAGAGCTAGGGACACTTCATTTCAGTATGTAAATGACATCCACTCTCCATTCTGTAAATAGCAACGTTTGGGACAGTTCGGTGGACATGGAGATTTATTTGATATGGCAGTGGGGCTGGGAATAAGGTAACACAGGTATACAAATGCCTTGACCACCCACTGGTTCACACCAAGAATGGATAAAATACACATAGGAATCAGATACAACCCTTTCTTTAAAAGCTTTTACAGTAGGAAAAAAAAGCATTTTCTACACTGGTTACAAGCTCCAAGTACACTTTTTTATATATTAACTGGTTAGATGTTTATAATAGCCCTGGGGAATGAAGGTTAAGCCTCAGGGCTCTGGATTTAGAGGGAAGTAGTTTCAACTTTGGTTTTTCCATTAGTGGTTGTGGGGTCGCAGGAGTGGGGAGGAGGTGTGCATTCCAAGCCTCACTTCTCTCATGTATAAAAGTAGAATAATGATAATATGTACTTCATCCGGTTGCTGTGAGAATAAGATAAGATAATATATGTAAAGCACTTAGTACTTCAAGCATATAGTAATTCAATGAATGTTAACTGTTTTTACATTGTTCGAATTTCACAGTGGATTTAAATGCATTGTTCAGGACCACATGTCATAGCCAGGGCTAGAACCTTTGTGGGTTTTTTTTTTTTTTTTTTCTTGCCTCCGAGTCTAGTGATACTTCCTTTGAAGTATAGCAATGAGGAATCTGGACTTTTCCAGACTTTCAACCCCAACATCCAGCACAATATTCTGCACATAATGGAGAGTGAGGAAATGCTGTTTAATAACTCACTGGCAGGCGACTCCCAGTCAAATTATAGAGTTGCAAATGCAGAATAAAAATAAAATGTGTTTCAGTGCTTTCCTTGGCATCACTTTGGGGGATATCAAAGATATCAAACATAGCTTGTTCTTTTGGTCCACCAGCTGGCGAGGGAAAATATAGGTGCTCACATCATGAGCAGATCCTTTAAGGATACATCTTGCTTTAGCAGAGTTGTCCTGACCACAGGGATGTTGAGGAGATAATCCCAGTTCTCATCCTCTTCTCAGGTGGAATGCAGGAGGTGATGGGACTACCGAGGGAAGGAAAGGCTCTGGGCTTGGGGCTGAGGGAAAGCCTGTGGCTGATTCCATGGCCCAGGCATCCAGAGAGGGGAAACACTTCCTGGATCACTGGTCTCACTCATGGGTTTGCGACGAGCAAGATAAGTCCATGCAAGTGTGAGAGGTTCAAGTGGTTGGAGTCCAGCCCAGATAGAATAAAAGGATCGAGGCTTCCTTGAGAAAGAGCGAGGGCCGTGGAATCCAGATCCTGAAAGGCATACACATGTTTGTTCCCTGGCAACCAATGGCTCTAAAAAGCCATTTTTAACACTGTTAAAGTTTCCTGCTTCATTTCTTCAGGCACCAGGAAGTTTCCTGTCGCCACTTGTTGGGCATCTACTGTACCCCATGGTACAGCATCTACTGTACCCACATACATAACCACGTATGGTCCTCCCAGTTCTCCTACAGCCGTGGAAAGCTGGAGTTCAGGGTAGGGGAATCTGTTCATCTTCCCTCCACTGTATTCCCAGCATCCTAGGCTTCCCAAGTGGCACAGTGGTAAAGAATCTACCTACCAATGCAGGAGACACAGGAGACCTGAGTTTGATCCCTAGGTCGGGAAGATCTCCTTGAGAAGGAAATGGCAACCCACTCTAGTACTCTTGCCTGGAGAATCCATGGACAGAGGAGACTGGCGGGCTACAGTCCATGGGGTCACAAAGAGTCAGACGTGATTGAGCCCATATACCCACATACCCCCAGTGCCCAGAAAAGTACTTGGCAGAGCAGGTTCTCAGGACTTTTCACTGAATGTATGACGAGGACAGAGGTGATTACCCAAACCTGAGTTTCAGAAGGGTGAAGTAGCTGCACAGCTAGGACATGAAGTGGCTGAGGCTGAACCCAGACCCACTGAGTCCCAGGCCCCCTCTCCTGGCCGCTGCTCTCCTCACTGCTGCCGGCTTGCCTGTCTATTCTCCAAGCAGGGCACGCATATCACCACTGGGGCCCTGAAACACCATCTTCCTGTCATTCCGTAACTAAAAATCCTCAGTGTCTCTCAGCTGCCTTAAGATGATGTTCAGACTCCCTTGCCCACCTTCCCACCATCTAAAATCTGAACTTCACGTTATTATTTTCCACTAAAACTCCCACAGAAAAAAGCGCTCTAGCCCGGTACTCTCACCGCCCTCCATACTGATCCTTTCATCCGGGTCATTTGAAATGATCCATTTGTCCTTCCCATCTCACTGAATCCCCTCTCATCCTTTAGGATTTGCCCATGCTCCACCTCTTCAATGAAGCTTCTGACTGTCTCAGCATGCAGTAATTTCTCATTTCCCAGAAAGGAAAAATCTCTCATTAAGTGTCCTACTCTCTAGGCAGCTAGGAAATGTTCCTTGTGATTGTTGGTCTTTGTTAGGAGTCTAACACCTGTCTCTACAACTAGAGGCTAAGCATATTGTGAGTCAGGAATACAGCCAGCAACAAACAAAACAAACACAATTGCTACCTTCTAAGAACAATTAGTTAAATGGTTAAGGCAACTAAATATTTTAGGTTAAGCTAGCTAGATGGCATATGGTAAAAATAGCTCTGAAGTTTTGATTAAAAGCAAAAAAAAGACTGTAAAAGGTCCCTCCCCTCCTCTCTTTCTCTGCCTCTTTGCTCTTTTTGGTTGGGTGGGCGCTTCTGTGTCTGTTGCAGGGCAGAGACTGTCAATGCTGGGAGACAGCCATTAAGTAGACAAATGCAAGTTCACGGTAGCCTGGAGGCCAGTCTGGAGTTCAAAGATCCTGGGCAAGATTTCAAACTGGCTCCATTCAAGAGCTATGGACGTGTGAGTGGCTGCTTCCAGGTCACTGCTGATGCAGTTTCTCAGTGTCTTCACCAGTGATGTGACGGAGGACCACCCAAGACGCTTGACCAACTTAGGGAATGGCACCGACAAAAACAAGAACTGGGAAAGATTGTTATTCAGCAAGACTTGTTAATGCAAAACCACAATGATACACTGTTTCCACTTAGGACGAAAGGATCATTCAGACTAAACACTAGTCTTCCTTCCAAGTTAATCAGTTGTTGCTTAGTCACTAAGTCTTGTTTGACTCTCTGTGACTTTACGAACTATAGCCAGCCAGGCTCCTTGGTCCATGGGATTTCCCAGGCAGGAATACTGGAGCCGGTTCCCATTTCCTTCTCCAGGGGATCTTCGCGACACAGGGATCAAACCCAATTTTCCTACATTGGCAGCGGGTTCTTTACCATTGAGCCACCTGGGAAGCCCCAGTCGATTGTTAGGAAAATGCTAAGGAAACTGACCAAGGAGGTGCCCTGTCAGAGTGGATATAACCATACGTGCCACCTCAGTAAAGAAGAAGCTGCCAAGTCCATTCTCTGAAGGACTGTTTCTAACCCTTTGGGAGCAAAACAATGGTTTGTGCTGAGCAGTCTCCCATCACTAGCTCTTTCTGTTTCAGGGCGATCGCTACTGGGAATGATCCCCTAGGGACTGTGCAGGACCCAGCTCTGGGGCTTCTAAACCACATGAAGTAGTGACACACATCTGAGATCCTAGTAGCTACGCTGGATGTTTTTTTAAAATAGCAAGCAAGTTAGGGACTTAGAGACGCTCTGAAAGGGACTAGGACCCTGCAGAGGAAGCAAGCATAAGCTTAATTAAAATCCCTGTTAACATGTTCCGGGGCACAGAAAAGGTGAGCAGATACAGCTAGAGTAGGATGCAAGCTCCTTGAGGCAGGAACTCTGTCACATTAACCTCTGGGCTCTCTGCTTCTGAAATACAATAGAAGCTCAGTGATGTGATAGCAAGCATTTATGTTTGCACAAGTGAATACACGGACTAATAAGTGAATAGAAGTGGTAGTCTTTCTCCTTCTTGGTTCTTATGGAGCTTATTAATCTAGTCTTAACCTTGTTGTTGTTTAGTCGCTAAGTCATATCTGACTCTTCCTACCCTATGGACTGTAGTCCGCCGGGATCCTCTGTCCTTGGATTTTCCAGGCAAGAATACTGGAGTGGGTTGCCATTTCATTCTCCAGGGGATCTTCTTTGATCTAGGGATAGAAAATGTGTCTCCTGCTTGGTAGGCAAATTCATTACCTCTGAGCCACGTGGGAAGCTCCAACCTTAACCTTATCAGAATCCTCTATCAGAATTACACTCAAATTTCCAGTAATTAATGCTGGTGTTTCATGAATTCTCGAGAGCTTCCAGATATTCTAACCATCATGGGCTAAAGCATGCATGTTCACTAGAGTTAAAACAAAAACAATACTCTGTCCCCATTTCAAAAAATACTAAGCAAAAAATCTGAGGTGATCTCTAAATGTTGTTTGTCAATAGTAAGATGGGGCCAGCTTCTCTGAAAATCACTCTGTACTGCCCTCGCAAGCTGGAGGACATTCCACAGATCCGCCGATTTCCACACCACTCTGGCCTGTCCTCCTGCTTCCAGGAACAGCGCTTCAATACCTGTAATGCCATTAACTGTCACTCCCAAACAAGTTCAGAAATATGTCCCGAGAAATGAAATTTTCTTCAGACATTTCTTCACCTAAGCCTTCCAACTTGGAAAGATAGAAAGCTCTATAAAGTGAGTCAATTTTGTCTTAAAGGCAAATAAAAAGTTATTGGCACCAGGTTTCCAATATCTCAGGGAAAGTAATACCTGCAGCAGGGCTAAAAAAAAAAAAGTTACTGATTTTAGGCACAACTTGAAGAAGATGAAAATAGTTTCCATGTAACTCCTTAAACAGTCTTTCGATTTTTTTTTTCAGGTGCCTAATCCATGTAAGTAATCCAATTGCTTCTTAAAACCAACCAGGATCACTTGTAATTACCTGCCTCAAAACTGTCGTCTCAAAATTTCACAAATCCAGTGACTATTATGGCAACAGCGTTCATAAAGTGCAGAGACAAATTCAGGTTCATATCCATGTAAAACTGCACTTAATATTGACAGGAAAATCAAAGCTGCTGAGGCAGCAGCAATTTCCCCAGTCTAGTCCATTTCCCCTATTTTGATTCTAATGGTGGGGGAGACGCACCCTAATTGTATATGATTCCATACAGGAAAGCACTTCCTTCCATCACTCAGGTGCCAGGCCCTGGTAGCATAAAATCAAATGAATCAGGGTGTAAAGGAGAGAAACCTGTAAACAGGGCCAAGTAAGGGCAGACAGAGGTTCTGTTCTTCCCCCAGATGGGGCATGTGTATCCCCTCCCAGCAGCTCTGCTGCTGGCTCCAACCTGAGGAGAACGGGCTAGAACACCCTTCAGTTCAGTTCAGGTGCTCAGTCATGCCAGCTCTTTGCGACCCCATGGACTGCAGCCAAGCTTCCCTGTCCATCACCAACTCCCAGAGTTTACTCAAACTCATGTCTATCGAGTCAGTGATGCCATCCTACCATCTCATCCTCTGTCGGCCCCTTCTCCTCTTGCCCCTAATCCCTCCCAGCATCAGGGTCTTTTCCAAGGAGTCAGCTCTTCACATCAGGTGCCCAAATTATTGGAGTTTCAGCTGCAGCATCAGTCCTTCCAATGAACACCCAGGACTGATTTCCTTTAGGATGGACTGGATGGATCTCCTTGCAGTCCAAGGGACTCTCAAGAGTCTTCTCCAACACCACAGTTCAAAAGCATCAATTCTTTGGCACTCAGCCTTCTTTATGATCCAAGCCTCACACCCATGACTACTGGAAAAACCATAGCTTTGACTATATGAACCTTTGTTGGCAAAGTAATGTCTCTGCTTTTCAAAATGCTGTCTAGCTTGGTCATAGCTTTTCTTCCAAGGAGCAATCATCTTTTATATCATGGCTACAGTCACCATCTGCAGTGATTTTGGAGCCCTCCCAAAATGAAGTCTCTCACTGTTTCCTTTGTTTCCCCTTCTATTTGCCATGAAATGATGGGATCGGATATCATGATCTTAGTCTTCTGGATGTTGAGTTTTAAGCCAAGTTTTTCACTCTCCTCTTTCACTTTCATCAAGAGGCTCTTTAGTTCTTCTTCACTTTCTGCCATAAGGGTGATATCATCTGCACATCTGAGGTTATTGATATTCCTCCCGGCAATCTTGATTCCAGCTTGTGCTTCATCCAGTCCAGCATTTCTCATGATATACACTGCATATAAGTTAAATAAGCAGGGTGACGATACACAACCTGGATGTACTTCTTTCCCAATGTGGAACCAGTCTGTTTCTCCATATCTGGTTCTAACTGTTGCTTCTTGACCTGCATACAGATTTCTTAGGAGGCAGGTCAGGTGGTCTGGTTTTCCTGTCTCTTGAAGAATTTTCCACAGTTTGTTGTGAACTGTAGATGGTTTCCCCACCAGGCAGCTGTGCCTGCCTAAGCAAGATGAATTGGTTAGCTAAAGCGATTAACTGGCAATTCAAGTGCCAACACCACCCCATCATTGGGAGCAGAGAGAATAATGTGGAGTTTTGCCAAATGAGTCAGACTAACTGATTTCCAGGTTGAGTTAAAGGGGCGTGGCACTTCCATCCTTGAGGATGCAAGATCAGTCTTCACATGGGCTTATTCTGATACCTGAACCCTTGTGTGCATGTGATGAACAGTGGTTCTCAAGTTTTAACAAGCATCAGAAGAGTGAAACAACAGGAGGGTTTGTTAAAACTCAGATTCCTAAGCTCCACATCCAGAATTTCTGGTTCACTAGGTCTGGCACGATGGTGATAGACGGGGAAGCCTGGATGACTAGGAAAGCCTGGCGTTGCTGCAGTCCACGGGTTGCAAAGAGCCCGACACAACT
The DNA here is from genome assembly GCF_016772045.2 of Ovis aries. Classification (NCBI taxonomy): domain Eukaryota; kingdom Metazoa; phylum Chordata; class Mammalia; order Artiodactyla; family Bovidae; genus Ovis; species Ovis aries. Next base: position 2,410,171 of record NC_056074.1, on the reverse strand, counting down.
GAGCCACCGAACTAAGCTGAGGTCTGATGTGGGGCCTGGGAATGTGCATTTCTAACACATCCTTTTACCAATTGATGTGAATGCCGCTGGTCTAGGGACCACATTTTGAGAACCACTGATGTAGGCCTCTCTCTCAGGAAAATGACAACTCCATGCTCTCCCACATCCTGGAAACCTGAGCAAGCAAGGCTGAGATGATTCATTCAACCTGCAGACATTCCCGTTGAGCATGCACCATGTGATGCCCACCTTGGTGATACAGAGATAAACACGTTTTTATCATCAAGAGGCTTCCTTTCCGGTGGAGAGATGGAGACAAAACCAGAGGAAGGTGAGAACGAGGCAGTGTGACAAGTGGTTTCACAGAGGTAAAGACCAGTTGCTGCTGGGAACACAGACCACAGACACTCCACTGGGACTGGAGGTTCATTAGGAAACGCTTTGGGGTTGGTGAGGTAGCAAAGAACTGAGAATAAAGGTGCTCAAGTCTCAGTCGATCAGTCATGTCCAACTCTTTGTGACCTCATGGACTGTAGCCCACGAGGCTCCTCTGTCCATGGAATTCCACAGGCAGGAACACTGAAGTGGGTGACCATTCCCTTCTCCAGGGGATCTTCCTGACCCAGGGGTTGAACCTCGATCTCCTGCATTGCGGACAGATTCTTTATCAGAGAAATTAAGAGACAGAGATTCCCATTTCTGTTGACATCCAAAAATGTCAGCCTTACTGAATCCAAGGGCTGGTTGCCATGGGTAAGCTTCCTGATATCAGGAACCATTTACACCACAAAGACTTCCAACACCTGCCCCTCAGCACATAGTAGGGTTTCAGTGTGTTAATGAGTTGCTCTCAATGCTGCAATGACTCAATCTGCTCAATGGAAAATGTAGGGAGAGAAGCAGCTTGCTTCAAATTGATCCTTGAATCAGAATGGAGGGAAAAGAACATTTAATCACCACAAATCTGGTGTGAATTAGGACTGGTAGATTTTGAAATTTAAAAATGAAAACAAGACACCTGGGACTTCCCTGGTGTCGCAGTGAATAAGATTCCGCCTGCTGATGCAGGGGACACAGGTTCGATTCCTAGTCCGGAAAGATTGCCTATGCTACAGAGCAGCCAGGCCCCTGAGCTCCAACTACTAAAGCCCGGGTGCTCTAGAGCCGGTGATCCGCACCAAGTGGAGCCAACACAGTGAGAAGTTTGCCCACCCCGACTAGAGAGCGGCCCCTGCGTCACAGCTGGAGAAATGCTCACGCAGCAGCAAAGACCCAGCACTGCCAAAGGTAAATCAATTAATTAATTTTAAAAACCAACCTAATCTTACGATCAAATCCTTGAACCTGCTACTTCCTCAGAGTCAGTAGTTTTCTTTTTTTTTTTTTAACTGAAAATTAACCGTATTTGACAAGTAATTATTTGGGGATGAACAAAGTTATCAGATATAAAAATAGATCATGCTCTTCCGGCTCCCTTTGACAACAGCCAGGGGCAGCAAGGTGCTGGTTCACAGTGACATTTTTGTTATGCAAATAGTTTGATGCAGTTCATTTTTGAAAAATTATGCTAACATTCATGGCTAACATTCGGCCCAGTGAAATGAAATAGGTATTAATTTGTTGAGCTAAAGTATTCCAAAAATAAGAGTAAGTAGATCTTTTCATGAATTTAAAATGAAAATGGGGTCTATGTTCCTTAATTTAAGGCAATATGCCAACATTTATTTTTAATAATACTATACTGATTCAATTAAGATCAGGTAATAAAATCAATTGCTATAATTTGTTCACCAACCTCTTGAAAAGGCTTTTTTCTTTTCTTTGGTTCAGGGGCCCCTGAGTTTAGATGGATTTCTTTTTCACATTCCTTTTTGCATTAGTCAATGAATGGGTAGAAGATGGTATATTTCTTCCTTTTAGCAAGTAGACAAAAGTCTTTGTTCTGCGCCTAGACTGCTTTTTTCTGAGATGCACTAGAGGCTGAAGCAGTAAGCCACTATGACTTACAGGTAAATTAAAAGACATGAGAGAAAACTCTACTCTTCTAACTTTTAAGACTTTATGGAACTTGTAATAAATTATTACCTCACTTTTATGGTATATAGCAACTATGGGAATGGGACATCTTTCACAAACAAGCCATGTTCCTAAAAGTTTGTAAACCAGTTGTTTTGAATGTGAAATAGTTTTTCTACAGAAAAATATTATAAATTGTGATCTGATTAGATTAGTGCACATAAGCATATTTTATTCATAATATAAATTACATATTTTACTGAAATATAGGGGAAGACAATAAGTACCAATACTTTATAATTTGAAAGGGAGTGGTTTTGAATAAGAAACCTCTGAAATTAAAAAAAAGAAACCTCTAATATCTTAGTGTTTGATGACATTTATTATGTATACTACTATCTCAAAACATAAATCAGACGTAGCACTGAATATCCCATTTGCTTATTAGCCACGCTTAGTGTTGAACTTTATGAATAAAGAAAAAGGATGAATGAAAGTTCCCTCTGAGTGGCAGTGATCATTAAACAAACAACTTGAAGTATCCATTTGCAGTTTTTCTGACTGTTACATTTTTTGTATAATCATTTAATAAAAAGTGCCTTCTCCACTGACCCAAATATCCAGGAAGGCAGATATTGAATCATTTTTTCTTAACCATTAAAATCTTAGCACTTAGCAGACAGCCAACTGTGTAGGACTTTTTTAAATGAAATTTTTGAATTGATACAAAAGAAAGAGGAGTGGTCTGAAAAATGCAGAATTGCAAATGTGTTAAAAATGAGTGTCTGACATTTCATTTATAATTTGTCTCCACATAGCCAAAGAGGGGAGAGCTGCAGCTAAAGACAGATGTATAAAAAGAAATTTCCCAAAGGATAAGGACAGTAAGACAGTTTGCTTGGTGAAAGCCAAGTGGTTAGGACTGTCCAAGTTTCCTTTGGTTGTTGTTCCAAAATAAGGGAGATTGGGATTAGTCAGCTTTAGGATAGTTTTGGCCAAAAAAAAAAAAAAAAAGGACCCCTGCAAGAATCATCAGTGGCTTGTGTTCCAAAGATGGGGCAGTAGGAGAGATCTGACCCGCATGCAGGTGTTGGATTGAATGGAAGTGCTAGCTGTGTGGAGAGAGTTTGAAAAGAGAACTCAGCCTGCTCTTTCCCTCCTCACGCATGCTCACTTGTGTCCAACCCTATGGACTGCGGCCTGCCAGGCGCCTCTGTCCATGGAATTTCCCAGAAAACAACACTGGAGTGGGCTGCTATTTCCTCCTCCAGGTTGATCTTCCCGACCTAGGGATCAAACCTGAGTCTCCTGCATCCCCTGCATTGGCAGATGGATTCTTTACCTCTGTACTACCTGGGAAGTCCTGTCTGTTCTTTGTATTACTATAGACATGCAACTCTGAAAACATCAGTGATAAAACATTCTTCTGTAACAAGATCTTTTTCTAAGTTCTGAAAAAATCCTGCAGTTAAATTATTGTAATTTAGTTACTGTTGAGTTTTAATTTGGAGTTTGTAAACTCCAAATTAGCACATTTTAATTCCTTGTCTTTTAATAAGCTTTTTTGTCTAAGTGGAAGTTAATTCAGATAACTTCTTGTTGCATAGTGGGTCCCCCAACACACGTGGCTTTGGGTATACATGTTTATTTTAAGAGTAAGTTCTTAAGAGTTTGAAATAATCCAAGTTCATTTCAGGTACAGTTTATGCCTCCAAACCCTGCAGTTAAAGTGAAGTCACTCAGTAGTGTACGACTCTTTGTGACCCCGTGGACTGTAGCCTACCAGGTTCCTCCATCCATGGACTTTTCCAGGCAAGAATACTGATATGGGTTTCCATTTCCAAACCCTGAGATATTACATATTCTTTCTAGTAAATCTGCAGGAGCAATGCTAGCTTGGTGACTAAAATCGTGAAGAAACAGAACTTGAATTTCAGGATAATTTTTTCATGCACAACCTTTTCCTTAATCTGGGTTCTTTGGAGGGACCTTAGAGACACTCATAAGCTACTGAAACAGAAAGCAAGATGTATATGTGTGTGTACGTGTATTTTTAAAAAGAGGTTCTGTAAGTTTAATCAAAGATGTGTGCGACTCAAAAAGCATAAAATGTATCCAAAATCTCATCTGTATTCTTTGATGTTTTATAATATGCAGAGTCAAATGAGGAAACGTTTTTCTACGATAATATTTGAATTATAATTAGTCATATATGCACTCTATGGGGACTTCCCAGGTGGCTCAGTGGTGAGGAATCCACTTGCCAACGCAGGAGACTCGGGTTCATCCCTGGGTCGGGAAGATCCCGTGGAGGAGGAAATGGCAACCCACTCCAGTACTCTTCCCTGGGAAATCCCATGGGCAGAGGAGCCTGGTGGGCCACAGTCCATGGCGTCACAGAGAATCAGACACGACTGAGCGACTGAGCACTGAGGCGTGTGCTGTACACCATTGTTAATTATAACATATAATCTTGCAAAAGGTGAATTTGAGATCTAAGGAGGACGGGCTGTCCCTGGTGGTCCAGTAGTTGAGAATTCACCTGCTAATGCAGGGGACGTGGATCCGATCCCTGGTCTGAGAAGATCTCACATGCCACGGAATAAGTAAGCCCAAGGGCCAGAACCACTGAGCCTCTGTTCTCCAGCCCTGAGCTGGAACTACTGCAGCTCACATGTCCACATAGCCCACATTCTGAAACAAGGGAAGCCAGCCCAGGGAGGAGCCCATGAGCCACAACCAGGGGGGCCCCTGCTTGCCAGAGCTAAGGACAGCCTGTGCAGCAGCGGAGACCCAGTCCCGCCAAAAGAAATCTGAGCAGGTCTGTTTATTAGTGAGGTGCAAAAAAGGCTATACACAGATGTCCTCATCCACCCGTGAGTGATCCCCTTATACACGCACAGTTTATGGACTGCAGGATACTGAATATCTGGAACATCATTTTGCTGTATTTAAATAAATGTTTGGCCTTCACTGGCGAGGTGAATAGTAAGATGCCCTTCCAGATCTGAAGTGAGTATCACAGAATTTTAGCATAGTAGATCTGAACTTTGTTCTGGATTCTAGCACTGACTTTAAGCTCAGATGCTATAAAATAGTTGCCTAATGATTTGTCTCTAAAAGAACAATAATAGTTAAGATTTGTTGGGTACTCATTACATACTGAGTACATGCTGTTATGAATTATCTTATTTATTCTCACAATTGGAGAAGGAAATGGTAGCCCACTCCAGTGTTCTTGCCTGGAGAATCCCAGGGACAGAGGATCCTGGTGGGTTGCCGTCTATGGGGTCACACACAGAGTTGGACATGACTGAAGCGACTTAGCAGCAGCAGCAGCAGCATTCTTACAATAATTTTATCATTGTACTGCTCCAAGCTGTGTATGAAGGAAGTAAAATCTAGGGAAATTAGGTAATTTATCCAAGATAATACAAAAGGTGAAGGTGGAAAGTGAGGATCCTAACTCAGACTTTCTGCCTCCCTCCAGGGCCTGCTCATTTCACACCTCCCTGAACTGACTCCCTGCCATCACATAACTTGACTTTATCTGTTTCCAAAACACCCTAGTACCATAGTTTCTGGAAAGATCCACTCCTATCCCAAGTTGATAAATACCTATCGTTTGATTAAATACTTCCAGCGAAGAAATTCCATCATGTTTCTCAATAGTCCAATAGGCAAACTGTTCTGAAATGTTTATGGAAGGTTAGCAGTGAGACAGACAAGTTCCTCTGCAGTTTTTTATGAGCACAGAAACAAAGTGAATGGGGTTATTAAGAACAGATCTGTGTGGGATTTAATTGATCACAAAGAGGAGCTAGTGTAAGTGTGTGTATGTGTGTGTGTGTGTGTGTGCGCGCGCGGTACAGCACATTTGGAAAATCATTTGCTCCTTAATGTAAATATTTAGGATTGATGGTGAATGATTCTCTGGGATCATGATAAACAAAGAGCCTGATAACAAAGACTTACTTGAAGTACTTTATTGGGATGTGTGACCTCAGGGAGCATGTGAGGGACAGCGGAAGGGACCCAGCTAAGGATGGAGAGCCAGTACAAGGATGCGTTATCAAGCTGGCCACTGCTTCGGGAGACTGGCTCTTCGGAAAGACCACCGGAGAAGCTCTATGGAACACATTTCAGGATCCTTTGTTGGAGGATGGTAAAGGGAACATTTATCTATAGGCTCCCATTGGTCAAAGATTTATCACAAGTGTTTAAGCTCTTGCACTTCTTTTTGAGCTTCAGTCTACACCAAAACTTCAACCAACAGGCCTCTGGGTGGGAGGAAAGATGCAACAGAGGTTGAGGGTCAGACACTGTCAGACTGAAGCCAGCTGGAGCCCATTTAGAACTTGGTTCCAGCAGTGGCTAAAAGACATGTGTGGAGCCCAGAGGATAGGAAGTGGCAAATGGGAGATGTGATATAGCAAGTAACATAACATTTTTTTCTTATAGGTTCACATTTTTTCAATTATATCCTATGTCTCATATTTGTTGGGTCTAACGGGCAATTATCAAGCTTTCATTATCTGTTTACCCTTTGAATATTTATTGAGTTTTACTAATACTCATTGAGTATGTTGGGCCTCGTGTAGGGAACTGGGGACAGAAACATAATTATTGTAAACAGATTCCCCACTGTCATAAACTTACTATGTTATCAACACTGAGCCTACCACAGTACTAGCACAGAGTAGGCACTTTTTAAAGAAATAAAACAGCCTTTTAAGAATGCATATTTAATGTTATGCAGATCTTAAATGACCAGAGGGGTGTCCCACTAGATGAAACACTTTATCATTCTTGTAGAAAGTGTTTCACCCCCTGCTGTAATGGCTTATGTCTTCCAAGGGAGTGAAGACTATTTACTTTATTATCTATGTACTGCCTGGGGACAGGGGAGGTTGAAACCTAGACAGATTTCTGTACTTATATGTAAGGTGCCTCTGAGGCATAAGAGAACATTCTGAGGAGCTGAAATCCAGGAGGGGTAGCCGCTGTAGCAGCAGCCACACCTACATTTACCTGGCAGTCTTCCAAGGCAGAAGGTGGAAGATGCTTTGTCTCCTTGCCAGCACTCTTTCCTTGAGCGTCCCGGTGGCCAAACAACTGCTAGCTGACCAAAGTGCCTGGTTTCAGGAGCCAACTTGTTTCAGCACTTCCATAGGAGTACCTGGGTGGGAAATGCACTGATTTGTTAAAACCTTTGATGCAGTTAGCTGAACTCTGCTGGTCACAAGAAAGATGTTGTGCCAGGGACAAGTATACCCACTATATATATATATATATATATATATCTTTGTTTTGCTTATTTAGTTGCTAAGTCGTGTCCAACTCCTTGCGTCCACATGGACCGTAGCCTGCCAGGTTCCTCTGTCCATGGAATTTTCCAGGCAAGAATACTGGAGTGAGATAGTGTGATGCTCTTTCCTTCTCCAGGGCATCTTCCCCACTCAGGGATGGAACCTGGGTCTTCTGCATTCCAGGCAGATTCTTTACCATCTGAGCCACCAGGGAAGCCAGCAGGGAAGCCCCATATATATACATACACATATATATGTTTTTATTTGTACAAACATACATATTTTGTATGTTTGAACATATTTATATGTTCATATATATATACACATATGTAATAAACTTCCCAATGCCTTAGAAAGCTAGTGAAATAAACATAAAATCAGAACTAAATTATTCAATTGATAATATTTTGGAGGACTGGAAAGTCTTCCTAGCCCCGTCGGTGGTTCTCCCTCCCAGCAGATCGATCTTCCGGCCTTCAGCGACAAGGAAGCCCTACGTAACATCATGCTGATAGCCTCCGAGATAGCTGATGTGCGGGGAGCCCTCACTGTTCTTCAGTGTTCACATTAAACTCTCCGGGCAGTGACCAGAGCGTGCTGGTACTTTATGGGGCAGTCAAGGCGGCGAGGCTACTGCAGGCCTTCGCGGGAAGCCCTCCACCTGCGGAGGGCGGTGGGGCCACTGTGCAGCTGTGACAAGGCAGAGGCCCCAGGCCGAGAGCTGGAAGGGCAGAAAGGCAGACTCAGCTGATTCTTCCAAGGGCTTGCTCTTCTGACTGAGCACAGTCCCAGTGGCTACCCCTACCTCATTCCCCAAGGAGAATTTTATGGTTTGTTTTTTTTTTTTTTTAAAGTAACGATTTCTTTTGGAGAATAGATCCGTAGGCCTGGGGCACCTCCCTGTGATGCCAGCGGTAGAGTCGGTGGGGAAACTGCCTGGCAGAGAGCATCCCCGGGAAGGCGCCAGCTTGTGCGCCTGCGAAGGGACAGACGTGCGCTGCTGCATGTGAGGAGTGGGAAAGGGGGCTGGGGGTGGGGGTGCTCAGATGGCTGCTCAGTTTTGAGGGGAAGAAAGGCCGGGATAGACAGAGCGGGGATGAGTTAGGCCCCGCAGCAACAGGGCGTGCGTGGCAGTGGGGTGAGAGTGTGGTCTGGGATCTTAGGAAGGGTGAGGGCGCAGAAGTTACTGGAACAGGCGGACTGATGGGTTGGCCTTGCAAATCACCAAGCCCCAAGTCACTCCCTCACTCCACTGAGAGTAGCTCTCCTCCATTTCGACCAAAATGATATAAAACGATCTGGGGGAAGGGAAGAAGATGGGCCACGGAAAAATACCCTTCCTCCACAGGGGACCCCCAGGATCCAAAAATGTGTAGGTAAGTACCAGGAGCCCAGTCTGGGAAGCACGTATACAATCAAAATGCGCAGCATCCGATGGTTTCCAGTTACAAAGTCACCTCAGGATCTTAGATAAGCCTTGTAAACCTCGACGTGCCTCAGTTTCCTCCCCGGTCCCGAGAGAGCAGCACCGGTGAGACCTCGGCGAGGGGCCGTGGAGGGGCTGAGATAGAGAGCGGTGAGGGCGAGCTTCCTGGAACCAGCATCACCACCACCACCCGCGCCAGGAAGACACGTTCGCGGAGTCCTGGAGCCCCAGAGAGCGGCTGGGGAAGCCAAGATCTAAAATTAGTCCCGCTTCCAGGGCGGGCGCCGGGAGCACCCTCCGGCTAGCCGCGCCGCCCCCAGCCCCCGCCCCCGTCCCCCCGCCCGCGGCGCTCCGAGCCCGCGAGTCATCCCGGCCGCCGCAGCTTCTCCCCCCTCGCCCTTTGCGCTGGCGGTTTGGGAGGAGGAGACAGCGGGAGAGAAGCGCGAGGGGGGCGGCGAGGGAGAGGGGCTTGGCCGCGCGTCGGCGTCGGCGGTGATGGGGAGCGCGGAGCAGCCGGGCGGCAGGCACTAGCGGCGGCGGCAGCGGCTAGGAGCAGACGCGGGAGCCGGCGCTCCTCCCGGCAGCTGCGCCGCGAGCTGCGCTGCGGGTCCGGGTCTGGCGCCCCCGGCCCCCTCCTCCCGGCTTCTCCCCTCCGCCTGCAAGCCCCCGCGGCGGCGGCGGCGTCCCGAGCGCCTCTGCTAGCGGCTCCAGCCCCGGCGGGCGCGCGGCGGGCACTGCGGCGGCCGCGGCTGGGTGGCCGACTCGGCCCGGGCGGGAGCGCCAGCCGAGGAAGAGCCCGCGGACAGCGCCTGGTGGAGCGGAGCGTCGCCGGCGGAGGCAAGGGTGCGTGGGCATCTTGAACGCGATGCTTTGGCTGCCGGGTGCCCCGGCTGGAGGGCGCCGCCAGACGCACAGCTGCAGCTGCCGGATGGGAACTGGGGGCTCGGGGGGCTCGGGGAGGCGAGAGCCGGCTGGGCGCGCGGGGGAAACTTTTCACCGGTAAAGTTCCTGCCTCGGCTCGGCTCGGAGCAGCCTTGGCTGCCGCCGCGAGGAGGAGGGGAAGGAGGCTCGGTCTGGCGGCGGCAGCCAGGAGGTTGGCATGAAGAGTTGGCCAAGTTTGGGGCTCAGGATTTGGAAAAGGGGGCGCGGGGCGGCTTTCAGAACGGTGCACCCGGCCCCCGACTCCCGGCCGCCCGGCCGCTGCAGGTGGATCGGAGGGGCCAGGCGGCGAGCCTGCTCGGTGGCCGCTGCCGGTGGGGCGCTGTAGGGACGTTCAGAAGCCAAAGGATGCACTTGGGGACCCGAGGCTCAAGTTGAGTCGTCCCCTGGCGAGGAGCCGGCTGTAGCAGAGCCCAGACTCCACTCTGACCAGGGAGGGGAAAGGGTTACGAGACATTCTGCGGGTCCCCTCCGCGTGTGACTCTGGTATGCGGGGGTCACGGGCGGGGTGAGGTGTACCAAGCGGCAGCGACTCTGGGACTGGGGCGACAGATTTTTTGTGGAGTGGAGGGGAGGTGGGACTTTCCCTGCTCTCCTGGGGACAGGCAAAAGGAGTGCCTTGGGAGAGCAAGGGTTTTGGCGGGCGTGCGTGAAGGTGGCTTGTCTTTGAAAAGAAAGCCGCGCAGGTCTGGGCGTCCTAGGGGGTGCGCTGCGGTCCGCCCTGGATTGCCGAGTGGGGTCGAAAGCGAGCGTGCGCCAGCTCCAATCTCAAGGCCCTTTCCCGGGCGGTGCCGGGCGGACCCCTGCGCCGGGACCAGTGTGTGGCGGGGTCCCGGCGGGGGTCTGCGGCGCGCGGGCGCGGCGGCGGAGGTGGCCGGGAGCGTGTTCGCCCGGCGCGCTCGTGCGCCGCCAGTGGGGGTCGCTGAGCTAAAGTGCATCGGGCCCCCAGGCCGGCGCGGGGCCCAGAGCCCGGGTCTTTTTAGCCTCGCTGTGGTCTGCACGCCTCTCTCCCTTCTCTCGCCTACTCGTGTCGCGTGTGCTTTCCGAAACGGTTAAACGGGGACGGCGATGAGGCTTCGCGGAAAGCAACTTTCATTGTTCCCTTTTCCCAGCCCGGCTCTAGTGGGCTGGGGAATCGCTAGGGGCAAGGACGCGGGGGTGGCGGGAGTGTGGCTGCGGGCTCAGCGAGCCTCGGGGTAGCCTTCGAGGAGAGGAGAGGAGCCCCCCGCCCCCGTTGTGTGTGTGTGTGTGTGTGTGTGTGTGTGTGTGTGTGTGTGTGTGTGTATGTGCTGGCGGCATCCTGCGGCTGTAGCTCCACGTAATAATGGGGGCAGAGCTGGCAGTGGAAGGGTATCCCTGGAAGGCTGAGGACGGAGGGGGCGAGCCTGCAGGACCCTGGCGTGGGGCTCGGGGAGGCTCCCGGGAGCTAGAGGCGCCGGCGGCCTGGAGAGCGGGCGCTCGGTAGCCTCGGCTCGCCCCCTCTGCCGGCCCAGCCCGCCCCGGCCCCGCGGCCGGCTCCCCGCGCGCCGGTCCCGGCTCGGGCTTGGGGCCGGGTAACCTGCAGCCGCCGCGGCGGGAGGCCAGCGAGGAGCGCGGGGCGCGTCGCCGGATAAAGAGGCTTTTCTCCTCCTCTCCCCGGTCTCCCGCCCCTCCCCGTCCCAAGACCCCAGCGCGTTTGTTTCCCAAGTTGGATCCCACTTCCATTTACAAGTGTCAGACAAACCCGCGCGGGCTTCCCCGTTCACCCCGGGCCCGCCAGGCGCGCGGTGGGCGAGGGGCGACCCGGGCGGTGCGGCTCCCGCGGGGCGTCCGACTCGCCCGGGCTCACCTCCGTGGGGCCTGGGTGTTTAAGAGACACGTAAACAAACCACGACCCCTAGACCACTCAGGCCACTTGTGTCCCGCTGCTTCCCTCCTCCTCGCCTCGGACGTATTCCTTTTCTGGCCCCAACGCCTGTCTTTTCAAAGGCAAGTCGGGGGCGGGGGAGAGGCAGGGGGGCGGGAGGCAGGCCGACCGGTTCATCGCGGCGGGTTTGCGTCCCCGGCTTTGTTGCTGGGATTCGATTCTGGGACTGCGCCCGGGCTGAGTTAAAATGCAGGCAGAGAGGCTGAGAACCGGCCTGAAAGACTGCGGACGACTTGGCCCCGGATCCGGGCGGCAGGGCTAGGTGGTGGACTGGGGAAACCCGCCATCTAGGAACCCAAGACTGAGGGACCCCCGTCTCGGTGTCGATCAAAGTCAGCCCGGATTTCGCTTCCCCTGGCAGGCGCGGAACTTCTCTTAACGTTTATGGACGGCTTGCATGGCGTTCTGGTTTGTGACGTGGAGATTTGAATCTGAGAAGGAAAGAAAGGGAGGGGATGGAAGAGAGGGAAGAAAGGAGAGATGGGGATTCTGCAGAATCCTGGAAACAGCACCAAGCCAACTGCTCCTTTTTTTGAGTTCTTATTCCTAAATTGGAGCAGCTGAGCAGTCAGAGAATAAAGGACAGCCAAGAAAACCAGGGCACCAAGAGACAAAGGCAAAAAAACAAACAAAAAAAAAAAACAAAAAAACAAAAACACGCATAGTAACTTTAGCGCTTTGATGTGCATTTTTTCCTTCTTGGATTGGAATGGGGGAAGGGCATTTCACGTTTTACCAGGAGAAAAGTTGCCTCTCAGAATTAAGGGATGCTGGTCTTTAATCATGGATCCCTGTTGCCTTTTTGGAACTCAGACAGTGAATGGCGCTGGGGCCAGTTTCTGAACACAGCGAACCGCGATAAGAAAGTTCCCAGCACTGCCCAGTTATTATGTCTTCATATTGGAGGCACACGGAGAACTTCACATGAAAGGCAGCTGGTTCGGAGATCAGAAATCGCTCAGCTGCTAGGCTGGCTTCCTGTCTTGGAGTCCCGGGATTTTCACAGCCAGTGTTTGCTGACCAGTGACTGGCTGGGAGTCTCCCCACCCTCCCACCGCACCCCCGCCCTTTTTCAAATTTATTTATTCTGCCTCCTGGCAGAGTCTTTTTGAGAGGGGTTTTGTTTTTTTTTTTTTTGATAGTCAGGACCCAGTCTATCTGTTAACTAGCAATTACAGTTGTGCTGAGCTACTCAAAAATGAAATGAGTAGCAATAAACAGACCGACTGCCCACTGACCTGTAGGCTATATGGTTATTTTGCCTGCTCACAGCTTTTTGTAAACAACAGGTCTTCAGGCTGTTCGCAGAAGAATATTTCTGATGTGTCAGGTTATGTTATCAGCCTTGCTTTCTTCATGTGCTGCAGAATGACCCACTCTAATCTGGCTGATGAATTATGTGAAATAGAAAGCAGTTGGCAGTTACCAGTGAGGAGAAGATGCTTAGGCATTAGCAGCTGGTCTGAGGCTGCTCCCCATGGCTCTTGTGTTGTTATGCTATCTTAATGGAGGCCAGGAGGACCAGGGTGGCTTTATTTTCCTGTTTGCAGAGTTGGGTGTGGCATTCCTTCTGTCCAGCTGACTGTAGATTGGCTTTTTCCTTCGAGCACAGAGGGAAAGGGCCACATTGGAGGGTTTGGTTTCTTGCACTGGGGCACTCCTCCGCCCTTTTCTTCTGCAAGAGCACTGAGCGGGGATCTTCTGATGGGATCAGGTGGGACCATACATTTGGGATTGATTTCCTTTGATTGCTGGGGAAGGGCTATTGATGAACCCTTGTCTTTGCTGACTGTGACAGACACCAGGAAGGAACGATAATTAAAGAGAAAGAGGCCTGAGAGACCTAGTAGAGGGTATGTCTGCCCCTCAGCTCCTTCCTGCGGAAGAGAGAGCCCCCGATTTCCCCAGATGCACCGGGAAATGCTTTTCAATCTCTAATTGTTGAGTGTATCTTTATAAGCATCTTTCTCTTCCATTGTGAGGGTTGAGTCTCTTTTTATAGTCTGTCCTTTGAGAATGACCACAGTCCCTACTGCCTAATAGACTCTGAAGAAGCATTTGTGGCTTGGGTGACTTCCTCTATGATGACCCCAATGGTACATATCTTTCTGTGTTTCACTCAATTTGATTCTGCATCCTTCTCAAACTTAGTGGTTGTTTTCTGTCAGTTGAAGAGTATCTACTTCTTTAATGAGCTTTTTTCTTCCCTTGTTTACACTGACCCTTTCTCCCAAATTTCTTTCGATGAATAACTTTAGGAAAGCTTAATAACTTTAGGAAAGCTTACCTTTCCTTAAAGAAATAAAAACAAAAAGGTTCAGTTTAATGCCACAGATTGAATTTATTGAGAACATATTTGATGCTTGTCTAGTGGCTTTGAGCCAGTTTCTGGTCTACCAGAACAGGCTATCAGTTACATGTAACAGTGACAAATGACCATTCTAGTAGTTCTGGATTGGAATGGCACTCCCCGGTTAGTCTTAATATTAGTCAGTTCTAGGATTGAGATATTTTTGTATTAAAGTAGAAAGGATGAAAATTTGAGAATGGATTTCCTGCCATGATGATGGTTGGGGAAAATAGAGAACAGATTTCAAAACTTAATGATCACACTCTTCATATAACTAGTGTGTTGCTTCCTTTGCTGGATAGATATGTGAGTGTGGAGGCCTGGGAGGAGGTCTGGGGAGGGTTGTGAGTTGTCCTTCTTTAGAAAATGCTTTTTGAAAGAATTTGCCTTGTCTGAACAGAAAAGTCAAGGTCCCTCATGAGACCCTGAAAGGGATCCGTGAGCAGATTTTAGTATTTCATTTTTCTGATCTTCCAGGTTCCAAGACTGTGGATTACAACCTCTATTTAATAAAGTGAAGTGAAAGTCACCCAGTCTTAGGTCTGACTCCTTGCGCATGGACTGTAGTTTGCTAGGCTCCTCTGTCCATGGAATTTCCCAGGCAAGAATACTGGAGTGGATTGCTATTCTCTTCTCCAGGGTATCGTCCTGACCCAGGGATCAAACCCGAGTCTCCTGCATTGCAGATGGATTCTTAACTGTTGGAGCCACCAGGGGAGCCAGTATTTAATAAAGAAGATTTGTTCAATTAATTCTTGCCCTTCTATGTCTTAAATTTATCCCTTAATTTTTATTCTGTTAAGTCGCATTGAATTTAAAGTTTCAGTTTTTCTTTTTTAAAAAAACTTTGTTTTTGATATTTGATCAATTTTTATTTTCTTTCACATGCTACTTTTCCTCTGAGCTCTAGCTCCATATGTCTCTACCTGTCTTCAGAACCTCTTACTTAACTGCAGTGTCATCTTCTGAAACTTAACATGTTCCACACTGAACATGAGGCTCCTCATATCCATTTAGTTCTCAAATCTTAGAAATTAGTGGCACTACACCATTTATGTTGAAAAGGGGTGGAAGCTAAGGTCGACAACTTTCCCTGGTGCCTCAGAGGTAAAGAATCTGCCTGTCGATGCATGAGATGTGGGTTCCATCCCTGTGTTGGAAGGATCCCCCACCCCCCCTCTGAGAAGGGACTGGTAACCCACTCCATTATTGTTGTCTGGAGAGAGGAGCGTGGTGGACTGGAGTCCATGGATTCGCAAATAGTGGATATGATTTAGGCACTGAGCATACACGCATTAAGCTTGAGAAAGTAGGAGGTGAATGTAAGAAATGCCGCGGGAAGAGGCAGCCACCCCTATGGACCGTTGATCAGGGCTTTATTGGGCGGTCGCTCTCCGGCAGAACTCCTGGGGGCGGCTAAGCAAGGAAGCGAGGGGTGTCTGCGAAGCAAAGGGAGTGTGCGAGGGTGGGGAAGGGTTTTATAGCCCGGGCGGGGCTCCCATATAAGGAAGAAAACTCCGGCTCAGCGGTGATTGGTGGCCAATGGCTCCGTGTCAGCTCCTGATTGGACGGCGAGGGCTTCCTGTCGGCTCCTGATTGGTCGGCTTGGTTGCCGGCCCGTCTCCGGGCCGTGTCTGCAGCACTCTGGGCTGGGACATGTCCCGACATGCCCGGGCATGCCCAGGCATGCCTCAACATGCCTGACCTTGCCCTGACCTTTCATCCTGACCTTGCCCTGACCTTTCAGTGAAGTTATGGAGAACTTAGAATGTCAGGCTGAATATAAAAATGGAGTCACTGGGAGGATTGAGTTGAGACAGGATGAAACTGCTTTATTCTGATTAATTCTGGAGTAGAACTCACTGTGGAAATCTGGGAAGAAAAATAATGCAGAGAAACCAGTTAGGAGTTTCTAGTAGTAGTCTGAAAGTCAGTGATGGTGAAGGAAATAGAAAAAAGAATTGCAAAGTTTCCCTCTTTGAAACCTATTTTATTTTGTTTCTTTATCTCTTTAAGGAATTAATTTCACTGAATTTCTTTTCAGTAGTATTTACTGACCCTACGTCCCTTTGCAAGGCATCACACAGGATTCAGATGTACCCTTTGTCAAAGTAAAATGTATCCTTTGTTTCTTTGTATTGTTGGGAAAATGGGAGATACCCCTGTGTGCAAACCAGAAATCAACACCAGGACATATTAGTTGACGAAATAGTGTCGCTGAACAGGGTCCTGGAGAAGAGAGATTAATATGAGCTGGAGCAAAGTTTTAGGAGGAGTGCTGTTGTCGCTGTTTAGTCACTCTGTAGTGTCTGACTCCCTGCGACCCCATGGACGCCAGGCTTCGCTGTCCTGTACCATCTCCCAGAACTTGCTCAAACTCATGTCCATTGAGTGGGCGATGCCATCCAACCATCTCGTCCTTGGCTGAGGAGAAGGTCTCCTCCTGTCTTCAGTCTTTCCCAGCACCAGGGTCTTTCCTGATGAGTCAGCTCTTAGCATCAGGTGGCCAAAGTATTGGAGCTTCAGCTTCAGCATCAGTCCTTCCAATGAATATTCTAGATTGATTTCCTTTAGTATTAACTGATCTGAGGACTATAAAGTGAATACAATCCAATTTAATAATTCTTAGTAAAACTCTAATGTAGTCAAGACAGTACAGAATTAATCACGTCTTTCATTTCTTTAGTGCTCCTAGGGGAAAGAACATACTCATGGATCAGGCCAGATAGACTGTTGGAATGTTTTTCAGTATTTTGGTGAGACACCTGAATTATTCAGGCCCTTTTCTCCATTATCCTTTGTGGATAATGGTGAGCTTCAGAGAAGCTTCAGAGAAGAGCTGCAGGTGTTTGAAGCGTGTCTGGGAGCCTGCATACCAGTGCCCACTCGGGCCCCTGCTTCCGACCCTACCTGCACACACTTTCTGGCTTCCTTATGTTTCTGTCACCAATTCTGGGGTTTTTAAGTTTTTTCCCTGTTGATAGTGTTTAAAAAGTATGGGTGCAAATAAAGGACAAAAGGACTGCCCTATAGGGGGTCCTTTAAAGAATCATTTATTTTTGCTATTTTGCATCAAATTTACTGGGTCCTTTATCACAGCCTGTTGCTGTTCAACAGTTAACTGGGAAGCTTCTCATACCACGAAAGCTCCCCCAGGGATCCTAAAGTGAGAGTCCTTGACCTTGATTGCACTTTTGGAATCCCCCAGGGGCTTTTAAAACAAATGACTCACAAGTTGCATCTCGACCATTTTTTAAAATACCTGTTAATTGTATTCTATTTTTTATTTTTAATTGGCGGATAATTGCTGTATAATGTGTTGGTTTTGGCCATACATCGCTGTGAATCAGCCATGTGTCCCCCCACTCTTAAACCTCCCTCTGACTCCTGCTCCATCCCACCCCTCTGTTGAAACATTTGTTACCACAGTAAAACAGCCAGCCAGCCAATTTGCTGTGTGTTGCAGAGACCTCAACCTGGAGCTCAACCTTGGCCAACCAGTGGCATCCAAACCATTTAAACCGGGCTCTCGGGTCCTAGGACCTAGGCACCAATATTTTTTAAAGCCTCCCAGTGGATTTTGCTGGTAGCCAAGGTCGAGGACCACTGCCTCCTATTTGGAGTTAGAGTTCACTGGTTAAGGAAGCTCCCAGGCCCTGGGGAGTTTGAATGAAAATCAGAAACACATGGTCTGCGTTCTCCTGCTGTGAATGTAACCCCTGGGACTCTGCACAAAGTTGAAGTTAAGCTGGACTCATGCTGGAGGAAGTGGCTGGGAAGGTTCGTGGCTTCTTCCTCCAGTGTTCTTTTGGTTCTCTGCTTCGCTGGCGTTTAATGCTTTCTGCTGCCTAATGTGGCTTTGTCCTCAGTTTGACTCTAGTTGGCCAAGATGCCGTCTCCAGCTGCTAGTCGTGATATGGTCCAGGAACTGGTAAATGATATTTGCAAAGTTTGAAACATCTTCAGGAACAGAAATTCTTCCCTTTTTCATATTGGACTCATTGTATCTGGAGTCTTTTATGTAAGTCTGAATTTGGGAAATGACTGCAATGCAGTCCATTAATACATGCTCAGTTTTCTTTTTATTTGTGAGGAGTATAAGAAATACACTGCAGAAAAAAATGAATCATGCCTTCAAGAAGCTTACAGTTGTTAGAGCTCAAAATGTGTACACTTAAGGAAAAAAAATCACAGCACTGTTTAATATTGGGGGTCGAAGGCATGCGTGCTTCTGGCATGTGTGGGGAAGATATTTAATTCCCATGTATCTTGTAATTGGCATCTTCTTAGTTCCATTTCCCTCTGGCCCTTAGTCATCTCACAGTTAACCTCTAGCATAGAGAACTTTGAGGTGTTTGGTCCTTTAGGAATTCAGCATTCAGGTCTGTTGCTGGCTTTTTAACGTTAAAAAAAAAAAAAAAGTCAAATAAATGGTAAGCCTTGTAATGCTAGCTTTCAGAAGATGGGTGAAAAGGCCAGAGCTTTACCTTGGAGGTTCAGCATGAGTTGCTGATATTTTTACTTTGCAAAGCAGTTGCAAATACTGTTTCAGTGACTCTTTATTTCTTTTCTTTTTCAAGATGTCAGAGATAAGCCCAGATGTTGAGTGATGTGCAGATAGGAAAGGTTAACTAGAAGTTTAAATGTAACTTTAGGACTTCGACTAAATTAAATTCCCAACAATCTGATAAAAATTATAGCCTTTACAGTACCAGGAAAGGTTAAAAAGTGAGCTCACTGGAGCGGCTATTACATTTCACATTTTGAAATAAACTCAAAATTATTGGTGCTACTAAATATCATTGAACAGTACTTAACACGGGTAAACATCTGAAAGTGCGCCCCATAATACAGATTACATCTAGTGACAAATGCGCTTGATTACAGTATAAATATCACTTTTTTCTATCAGATAAACAGTGAGTGTGTACGTTTTCTTCAAAAGCAGGAGGAGGCTGTATCTCGGGAGAAGAGGTAGCTTGGCCTGTTTTGATACCGAGAACATCTATTATGAATGATGTTTTGTTGATTTTTCCAGAATCTGAGCTTCTGATTAATATTTTGGGGCATCTGAAGTCTGTTTTAAAGACTGTGGCTTGAAATTCTCTGTTTGGCTCTGCGTGGTGGCTAAATGATGGCCGTTAGCGCCACGATTGGTTGAGAAGGGCCTTGTGGGATGCATGTGGCGTGGTCCCACACCAGGCTGGAGCCGGTGGCTACGGTTTCATCAGATTGGCCTGGCTGTAGAGAGCCTCTCCATAAAGAAATGTACACATGAAAGTGGGCCAAGTGCAGATGACTTTAACGTTGCTGGAGTTGGGAAGAAAAATGTGAATCTTTCCCGCATCTCAAAAAAGAAAGTTTCATACTAATCACTTCAATCAGATGAGCCAAAAATCAGAAGTGTGTCATAATCTCCCTTGAGAACTTGGTACCTATCTGATAGAACTGTAAAGGCATTTCAGGATGTCAATTAAATGGAAAGATATGCCTGGGATTGAATATAATGAAGAAATGTTGAAGTCTGGTGTCTACATGTTCAGACACTGTATTCGATGGTTCAATTAGTGAACCAGGGCTTGGATTTATTGACAAAAGGTCTCTTTCTCATGGCATGCTTCACTCATTAAAAGCTCATAATGTCTTGGATCTTTTTAGCTGTTGGAACTTGACCATTTGCCATTGTGTGCTTCTTGACTTTATTATTATTATTATTTTTAACTTTACAACTGATTCGGATGATGTTGCTTCTCCCAGTGGATGCATATTCCTGAGGAATGAACCCGTGGTATTTCCTAACATTATGAAGTGTCGCCAAAGCATCACACAGGGCTTCATACTGAAAAACAAGGATGGAAAAGTGAAATTATTACAGTGGAATTTGTGCTCTAGCCGTTTGAAAGTAATTTGTGAATTTGTTGAGATGAATTTCTTCCCAGTACTGTCAGCTCTATATTATATTTATCTAATATTGAAATTCACACTTCTCTGTGTCCTTCTCAGTTTTATGGTTGATCAGTTGGTAGTATAATCCTTTCTACTCTAGATTGTGGCTGGAGTTTCCCCAGACATGTAGGAGAATGGGACATTTTTTTCTTTTTTCATATCCTTGTTGTGCGATGTATTTCTTTTTCAGCTGCATTTGATGATTCTAAATGCTTAAAAATACTGAAAATAATAAAGAAATAATGGGAATGTTGACACCGAGTGAGGAAGAGGGCGAAACACAGTTCACCTGATCCTTGAGGATTTGTTGCTACCTGTTTACAGTTCAGATTTTAGCTGCCTCCTGTACTGGTATGAATGTGAACAGTTAGTTTGACACGATTTCTCAATTTCTCATCTTCATAGGTTAATTCTCTAACTAGGAGCAGTTGAGTGCACTCTAGCATTCCATCTTTCCTGTAGACACAGCAGATCACTCACAGTCTGGGAAAACTAAGTGCACATTCCATCGTTAGCCTTTCTGAGGGCCTGTGCTGAGTTCTTCAGATTCATGTCGTTGTTGGCAAACGTGCTCTTAGTCCCTTGGACTGATTTTACATGGAGCATATTAAACAAATGTGGTGCCTGACCCTTCGAAAGTTAGCCTTTTCAGTTGATTCTCATTTCTCTAGTAGGCCCAGAAAAGAGCGAAATGCATGTGCTACCCAAGTCAGAAAGATGGCACCAGCATCTTTTATTGACATGAAGTGATGTCATCTACTTGGAAATGCCCGCATTAGCAAGGGGACAGAATGCCTTCCATTTATATTTAGAAGACGGTGACTACAGTGAGGAAATTATGCAATATAGGCAATTGATTAGGAAATGTAAGACAAAAACATACTACCTTGCCAAGTCAATTTCCTAGATCTCCTGAATTATCCAATAATTAGATAATCTTTTACTTTGGAAGTGCAGATTTTATATGTGTAATTATTTGTTTTAACCACTGTATTCCCAAGCTGTATTCAGTGGTAATACACAGTCTGTTCAATTTGTACTCTCTTTCTGTTAACTAGATAGGATTAATATCATACTTCTTCTCAAAAGAGAGAGAGGGAGATACAGGTATTTTATAAGATTTGCCACTTTCATAGAGCTCATCAGTGGTTATTATAATACTCAAAGTGAATAAACTTAGATTGCTCTTATACAACAGATATGTTTTTAAACGGAAGTGTAAAACCCATTTTTTAAAGCAAATCCCATTTTAACTGCATTCAATTAGGGAAAACTCTCCACTATTTGAGCAGATCCCGTGTCACGTTCATTTATAAAGTAAAGAATATTTTGTTTCTCCTTGATTTATGTATGTTTCAACTTTAAATGTTTGTATATCAGAGTTCTTAGAGGCAAGAGCATATACCTATGGGCAATATATGTGCTTTTAAACATGTGATGAACTGAAAATTTGACCTTCTCTCTCTGCGCTGCTTTGAGGAGAGGCATCAGAGGGGAAGCGAAATGGGGAAGACACGCCTGGAATTAGAGAGGATGGGGACGTCCATGTCATTTGTGGAGGCTGAGGAAATGTTAGAAAGCTTGAGGATTTCTGTGCCATAGAGCCAGGCCAGTGCAACCCAGAGTTACACCTCTGATGATATCTGCTCCTTTGTGACATTGGCTGAAACAAACAAAAAGAATCACAACCTAAAATTTGAGAGTTATGTTTTATTTGGTGGATGAAACTAAGAGCTTAAACCTGGGATCCAGCATCTCAGGTAACTCTGAGAGACTGTTCTGAAAGGTGAAGGAGGAAGTCAGGATATACAGGGGTGTTTGCAACAGAGCCCAAGTAGTCAGAATGTCAAAAGATGACTATTAATAAAACAAAACCAGATATCTCAAGTTAAGGAATTTAGAGCTTTTCTCTGTGTGGGAAGATGCAAGAGTCTGGGCTCACTGAAATCACACCTTTGATGTGGACCTCGGCTCTTTGGAGCTGGTATCCTGTGCCTTCTCATCCTGAGTCTTCCCAGGGCATGCCCGCTGGGCTGACGGCTTGATGACTGGCATCTCCTCCCAGCCTCAGCTCTCACCTTCGGGGGCAGCTGTGGCGTCAGACAGCTGCAGCGTCCATCCCAGCACAGTAAGGATGCCGAGTGGGCCCAGCCCCCTCCCCAGCCTTTGGAGCATCTGGAGGAGGGTCCCTTGGCTCAGGGCTCCTCAGCTGCCACGGTCCCTTCTCCTGGCTTTTGTTCTCTGTGCTCGTTGGCATCTTTCTCCCTGTCCAGCTCCTGCAGCCACTGCTTAGAGCCCTGTGCCATCCTGCAGGTCTTGTTTCAACCTAACCTGCTTTTTAATATTTCTATATGCAGTTGCCTGCTTCAGTTGGCGTTACTCTCATGGCAACTAATACAGTCTGCCTTGCAATGAACTTACCTGTGTTGGTGTCTTTTGTCTCCTGGAGACCTGCATTCCACGGGCTCAGTGACATAACGTGAATCTTTGAACCGCCAGTGTTATCACTGCTGTAGCTTATCATTGTTTAATATTTTAAACTCTATGACCATATCTGTTGATGTTCCAGCTTGAATAATGTATCATTGACTTTCACAGTGGAACATCTAAGACCAAACCTTGAAAATCATCCCCTGGGTGTTAAGACTTCCTTATGATTCTTGTACTGGTAGGATTTACAGTCGGCCCTCCATATCCACAGGTGTTGTATCTGTGGATTCTACCAATCACAGAGAGAAAATATTTTAAAAAATTCCAAATGATTTCAAAAAGCACAATTTGAATTTGCTACACTGTGTGTGCGTTAAGTCGCTTCAGTCATGTTCAACTCTTTGCAACCCTATGGACTATAGCCCACCAGGGTCCACTCTCCATGGGATATTCCAGGGAAGAACACTGGAGTGGGTTGCCATGCTCTTCTCCAGGGGACCTTCCCAACCCAGGGATCGAACCCATGTCTCCTGTGGCTCCTGCATTGTAGGCGGATTCTTTACCACTGAGCCACTTGGGAAGCCCATGCCACACTGGAAACTGTTTATTATGCATCGCATTTACATCACATTTATAATTGTTTACATAGATTTGGGGCTTCCCTGGTGGGCGCTAGTGGTAAAGAACCCACCTGCCAATGCAGGAGAGTTAAGAGGCCCAAGTTCAATCCCTGGCTTGGGAAGATCCCCTGGAGGAGGGCATGCAACCCACTCCAGTGTTCTTGCCTGGAGAATCCCACTGACAGGAGCCTGGTGGGCCACAGTCCACAGGGTTGTAAAGAGTCAGACAGGACTGAAGAGACTTAGCACAATACAACCTAGCTTTTACATTGTATTAGGTATTATAAGTAATGTGGAGATGATTTAAAGTATTTGGGAGGATGGGATGTAGGTTACACGCAATCACTATGCTATTTTATATAAGGGATTTGAGCATCCACGGATTTTGGTACCAAGGGGAGCCTTGCAGCCAACCCCCCCGTGGATACTGAGGGAAGGCTGTAGTAGACTTGAGGTCCTTACTGTCTAGTTGAAGAAAAACCCTCCAGGCATGTATATCCAGGTTCTTGATTGGCTTATCTGTCTACTCTGTGACTCTTTCCAAGAAGTTCTCAGTGAGTGCAGTAAAGACATGGAAAAGGCATGTATATCCAAATGTTTGTCACTTTTTAGGAGCCCCACTTTGTTTCCCAGGAGGTTCTGATAGGCAGTTACGTAGCCTAATTGTACATACACGTGAATATTGATGTACACAGTCAAAGGTCAAATTTATGGGGAGGTGGCGACATCTTGGTGCTGAGTCGTCTAAGGACAGCATAGGCTACATATGTGAGAACGTTTTTATTGCAAGAACCTTTGGAGACTTTTACATTTATATTTAAAATGAAATTCTTTGTAAACATTTTTGCTGTAACTCTTGTTATACTAAATTATAATCAGTGCGCCATTCCAGTGAGTACCAAGATACAGAGCTTCCCCAAGGGTATCGCTTACCCAGTTCTGCCCATCCTGGGTAAGAGAATCCTACTTTAAGGGCTGAATTTACAGTGTCTGAGGCATAATAAAGCTTGTGTGTGCATGCATGAATGCACAAGGTTACCTGGCAGTTAGAATAGATTAAAAACAAGTCTTGTAAAGTTCCAAGTATTTTTTTCTGTTTTAAACTACATTGCACTAGAAAGCATTCTTTGAGGAGCTAGCCGTTAAAATCAACATGTGACCAGATGTGCGTCTCAGGAATGTCATATTACAAAGCATGCTCACTAACTATATCTTGAATGAATGGAAAAAAGGCTGTGTCTGTCTTTCAGACACTCCATCATTCTGTGAGCTTAACAGACAAAATCTCATTAACACCGAATGCATGGGAGCATGAGAAATGTGTAATGTTCTTAATTTCTTATTAAGTGATTTGTGTTTATTGAAAATTGGCTTGAAGGTACACTGAACATAATTCATAATATTGGATTTAGGTGAGTCTAGATATCTGAGTCTTTTCTGTACTTAGAATGTGCTTACAAATGCACTATTGGAATACGGGGTGGGAAGAGTGATAGCTTATTCCTGGAAGGATTTGCTGAAATGAGAAGATGAGTTAGACTTGGGGCGTCTTTCTGATGCTCCTGTGCCTTTTAGGTCTGTGTGAGTTGTGCAAGGCCCTTATTTGTGCAGGCACGCTTCGTACGTGTCTACAAGCAGATGAGAGGCAGTGAGGGCACTCAGGGGCTGGTAGAGGCAAATGTGAATCCCGTTTTTTTCGCTGTTAACTCATGAAGCCTGCTGGGTAGCAGCAGGCACTAGCAGACATTTAATTGTGTGCTAGGTAAGGCTGGCACAGCTCCAGCATCACAGTGGAGTAAGAATTACCCTAATCAGCTGGGATATACTGCATATATTGATTAGAGTTGGATTTTGTTATGCAAAAAAAAAAAATCTTTATAAATAGTGGGAAAGTAATTGAGAGTAATTAAAAGGCAGAGAGTTAACTCACAGTTCTTTAGATGAAAAGGCATTTTGATCCTTTGCTTCCATGCAGATTACCAGGCAGGCTGGAGCAGATTGTGAGTTCCACGTCTGAATGGTGGGATGACTGTCCCGCTGCCCCGGAAAGAGACTGAATGGGCAGGCTGTGTAGTTGAGGTACGGGGGACCAAGGTCCAGCAGCTTCTTCTCGGTGGCTCTTTGCTGTGGGAAGCCTTCTTCTTTATTTGAGTCTGGGGGCTTTTCCTTTCTTTTGCTTGGCCTCACTAATAGCTTTTGGTTATTATTAATATCCCTGATGAGAACTGAACTGAGATCCCAGTGTCCTAGTGAACACTGATGGGAACATTAACCACGCTGGAATTACCTACAATTTCAGTGTGTTTTGTCATTGCTTCCCTCTTTCCTCAAACTGAGAAGGCTTTGTAGTCATCTGGTGTCACGGAAGCTACTTCATCTCTGGAGTGATGACCTGAATAGTTATATGCCTGGAGAATTCCATGGACAGAGGAGCCTGGCAGGCTACAGTCCATAGCTTCGCACAGAGTCTAATACGACTGAAGCGACTTGGCATGCACACACACACACACACACACACACACACACACACACACATCCTTTCTTGCTTCCTAGTCCTTTCATTCATATGCAATGTCTGCCACAAAAATATATGCACAAAATACCTGCCGGCTGGATGGGTGAATGGTCTGCTGCTGTATACATTCGGGATGCTGGCATGATTTAGCATCTTTGTGAGAAGTTGTAGATCACGTATTTTGGAATTCCAAGATCATTATGATCAGAGATTATGAATAACAAGGAGGCAAGGGGAATGGGGTATGGAAGAAGAAAGGGCTAAGATTTATTGAGCATTTACTGTATCGGGCTCTTTGCATATGTACTTTCCTTCCATCATCCATCATGTTGTGGGAGGTGGTTGTTAGCATCATCATTTCACAGGGACAAATACATGACCAGGAATTGAACCAAGGTGATAGACCTTAATTGGCAGGGTCAGGATTTGAACCGACAGCCCTAGTTGATAATCAGGCCTCTCAAATGAAGCTGGACAAGTCCCCTTATCAGCAGAGGGGGATGTTCTCATACTGTCGGAGCTTAATGGGGGAGCCCAGAGACAGGCCATGAGCATCAGGCAGGCCTTCTTTGAAGGCCGAGTGTTTTTCTACAAACATTTATGGGAACTTTACAGTGTCTTCCATAATGTGTTTGGTTAAATGTGAAATCATATTTTAAATTACTTGGTTATCAAAGTACCAATACTCAATTTTTCTGTCCTAAATCTTTACTTACAATGGACCCACCTAAAGTTGCTCCTCCTGTGTCCTCTGGGACTCCTGTGGGCGTTCCATGAAGAGAGAATCAGAGCTGGAAGTTTGGTTGGAAAAGGGACTGAGGAACCTATCTTGAAATTTTGTTCCATTAAAGCGTAGTGTTTTACTTAGATTGCAGTGACCTGGGGCTGTTAGTGAGGAGAAGGGTGCTAAAACTTTCCATGACTTTGTCTTATTTATCCAGGAGATTTAAGCATCCTGATGCAACTGCTGTGGATCCACGTTTGAGAAGCAGGCACAGAACCATACTTGCCTGCATTATTTGAATGATAATTATGACGCCCCAAACAGTTGCTGTGCCTGTGATTAGTCGGTCAGTTATAAATGGCATTTTATCCTAGTTTTACTGTGCGTATGATAAAACTTACAGCAGACACTTGAGAAAAGGAGAATTTGGATTAACAATCCTTGAAAAACAGAATACTCCTAAAGTTCCGCTGGTCAGCAGGCACTGAATTTATGGAAGATTCTTAGAAAGCAATTCTTGACAATATTAATAATAACTTGCATTTTTTAGAACTTTACCATTTATAATTCATCATTCATTTTTGCATTTGCTTGCAACAGCTAACATTGATAAGACATTTATATATAGTATCTCATTTGCCTACCAGCAACTCCTTGAGGCAGGTATCATTATTTTCTCTACAGATGAAGAAATCGGGGCACAGAGTTGACAAGTGACTCGCCCAGGATGACACACTCTGGCAGGTGTCAGGGTCAGGATTCAAGTTCAGCTTTATCCACCTGTATAATCTGTGCTCTTTATCCTTCCACTGGGCTATGAGCTGTTTCTCTCCTTGGTGGAGTTCTGAGTTGCTGGCCGGTCGTTAGCCTCGGTCATAGTTTGTAGTGACCCTTAGCTATCCTGGGCTTCCCTGGTGGCTCAGATGGTGAACAATCTGCCTGCAATGTGAGAGACCTGGGTTTGATCCCTGGGTCAAGAAGACCCTCTGAAGAAGGGAATGGCATCCCATTCCAGTATTCTTGCTTGGAGAATCCCCACAGACAGAGGAGCCTGGTGGGCTACAGTTCATGGGGTCACAGAAAGTCGGACAGGACTGAACAACTAACACACAGTGATCCTGTGGAAACATCCAGATGTCTCCAGACTACAGTACCCTTGAAAACATCTGCCGGTGCGTGCAAATCTGGTTTGAGTTTCTAAAACTTGAGAATGCAACTCAGGACAGAGGAAGCAAAATGAGTCCCTCTAGAGGGTCACAGCGGAGAAGGCAATGGCACCCCACTCCAGTACTCTTGCCTGGAAAATCCCATGGGTGGAGGAGCCTGGTAGGCTGCAGTCCATGGGGTCGCTAAGAGTCGGACACGACTGAGCGACTTTGCTTTCACTTTTCACTGCATGCATCGGAGAAGGAAATGGCAACCCACTCCAGTGTTCTTGCCTCGAGAATCCCAGGAATGGTGGAACCTGATGGCCTGCCATCTATGGGGTCGCACAGAGTCAGACACGACTGAAGCGACTTAGCTGCAGCAGCAGCAAAGGGTCACAGGAAGAGCTGAGATGTTCCCTCTTGAAAATTAGTTTTCCTTTCCAGGATCATATGGCAACAAGAGGAAATAGAAAGGTTAACCAGTACGCATAAATGTGGGTTGTTGCAACCTTGCTGGAACTAACCAGAATTGCTGTGCTGATATGAGTTGATCTGATTCCTGGGAGTTGGGCTATTAGATTCCCGGTGACCATCATACAATTATCCATGGCTCTTGCTTACCCAGGACAGTTTGCATCAAGAAGCTGGAAATCTGCTATTTTCTGATTTTGATTTCTCAGCTGAATGTAAATAAAAAGATGGAAGATAAAAAAGCAGAAAATTGCATTAGCTTGATTAGGGGCTTTATTTGCATAAAAGAGTCTTTGAATTACAATTACCCTCTGGCTTTGGACCCCGGCTCTTCTTGCCTTTTTATTATCCGATCCACGGTCGTTACTAAAAGGCTTCCCGTTTCATGGACGAAGACTTACTGAAATATTAATTTCATTGCCCGAAGTAGATTCATATGGTCTGTTGAATAACTCGAGGTTCTGTCAAAATCACAAAGTGAAAGAGTTATTCTTATGCCTTTGGAAAGGTGGTTTGGGAATTTAACAGGCAGCTTAAGCTCCACTCTCATTTTGCCTGTGTTGTTGACAGAAATGGGTAAAACTCTTAATGTTCTTTGGTAATTACAGCAGTGAAACAACCATCACTGGGTAAGTTGCATCTTTAAGGCATCATACAGGAAATGTTTTTGTTTTATTTTCCTTTAATTGCACTGTGACTGGATTTAGATTTGCTGCTTAAGACTCTGAGAGGGAAATGAACTTGTGACATTTGAAGTTTGGAAGTTTTTTTTTTTTTTTTTTAAAGTACAGGTAGAGCTTGAATATTCATTATTTTAATGCATGCCTTTTCAGTTTGTATCTGTTTTAACACAAAAACTCGACTTCAGTACTGTTTTTTTTTTTCATTGTTCTTTTGCAGCTTTGACTGTATATGTAATTTAATCCAATGTATTTAATAGAAGTTGCATTCTTCAATGGTAAGGAGCCCTCCAGTCTCCCTTAGTGGTAGCTAATGATAATAATGCTTGCAAGCACAATTCTTTAAAGCAAACTAAGGCAAAACAAAAACAAACCCCAGACTGCAATTGAAGGCTTTTGCATCATTACAGGCAGTAGCCTAAGGCTGTGACAGATAAGCTTGGTGAGAGTTTGGCTTGTTTTATTGACATGTTGTTTTGTCTGTTGTGAGTAGACAGTCTTTATTCTTAGCCCAAGTAATACACATCAGTTGACAGAAGCCAGCAACTTACTTACCTGGTCTCACTTTGGAAATATGCTTGGAAGCTACTATTTTATTGTTCTTTTCGGCTGGTTTCGCTCACAGAGTGACTCAGTAGCTCTTTCCATAGCTGTTTTCCAGCCTATGTTATAATCCGTACTTGTTCCCTCGAGGCACCCCCACCCCATCCTTGCACTGCTGGAATCATTTCTGTTTTACTTTAAAAACCGGTGTGCTAAATGTCACAACAAAATAAAGCATGGATTAGAAACAGCATTGCAGTTGCAGACTTAATGCCTTTGTGACATCTCATTGCTATGTAAATGAGATTCAAGGAGGTCATCTCTTTAGCAGTCACTCTAGCCCTGGTATCTACTTGATATTCCTTGGCCAAACTTGCTAAGCATTCATTACTGAACTGGCCTAGGTGTTTAACTGTTTGTTGACTTTGAACCTGCTAGTCGAGGCTGCTGAGTTCAACAGCTCCTTCTTTAGTTGATGTTTTCATTTTAAGGACCTCTTTGCAGCTCCACACTGCTTTTCAGACTGTGGGTACCTCAGGAAACCCATACTTCTGTTCGCAAGATACACTTGTTTTTATGCCAAGACAGTATTGGGAAAGCTTATTTGTGGTGTTTCCTTTGCTGTCCCAGGTATTTTTATCTTTGCTAGCTGCTATATATTTAGGTAGATGTTTTATTCACTTGCATCTGTCACAAATTCTGCAAATACTCTGTAGAAAAATGTGTGTCTGGGCTGGTAACTGTTCACATAATATTTCCTTTAAAATTAATTGTTCACAGTTCAAACGATTTCATCTAATTTTGCAGATGCGTTAATAGTAAGTACACTTGTTACTAAAGGCGGTGGAATCTGATTTTAATTCCGTAAGAAACATTAATGAGTACAGATTATTGCTGGTATTACATTTGCTTGGTTAAAGGGAGTCTTTAATTCACTACTGTAATTTGTTCTTTTTAAAAAAATATAATTATAAAAGTATGATCAATTTGTCTCATAATTCCAGTTTTGAAGGAGGCTTTTGCGGTTTGAGCAACTGGCCATATTTTAAATGACTGATTCATTAAGTCATTATTCTCTCAGTGGTTATGTCAATATAGTGGGTTTTCTTTACACACAGGCAGATGCTGAGCTGGGTAAACACTGAGTTCTGAGATTTTGACTAGAATAACTGCTAACTCAAGAAAGCACACCTTACACTCAGTATAAGAAGGCCTAGGCATGTGGAGAAGAGCATTCATTTGACACCTCGCTCCCCTCCACATTAAGAATTGAAACATTGACATTGATGAGAGGGGTGATTTGAGCAGCTCTGTGTTCACATGAGAATTCCAGAATGAGGATTTGACCCCTTTCATGGATTAACAGATGTCTTTGGATTAAGGTACTGAATCAACTACAGTAATTTTTTAAAAGCTATTTTGGCCTCTTATAAACCAGTACCTTTCAAAGTGTCATCTCTGACTGCCTACTGGCGTGAAGGACTGCTCAGAGGTCTGATAATGACAGGTTATCTGGAATTCTGCTGAGAGTGGCATTACACCTCCATGATTTTGATCAAGGGCAGTAGAAAACTACTAGTAGTTAAAATAGTGGAACAGTATTTCAAGGGCTGGTTCGATGCAGGATTAGAGTGAAAGCTTAGCGCCACCCTTCTCTGTGCTTTTCTACCTCCTCTCCTGTTCTTTACTGGATCATAAACGTTCATGGTGACCCAGTTACACTCTGCATCTTGCTGGGTGCGGGGAGAGTTGAGGATGTAAATACATCACTGTTCTTGGCCTCTGGAAAGCTAAGATATGGGGGTGAGATAAGCCCTACCAGGAACCATCAAGGAATAAGTCACGGTTTTGCTACAGTGGCTGTGCTCTGCTGGTTTGGACACAGAAGTGTTTTCTCTGAACCTCCCCTTGCAGTTGATTTCTCATCTGTCTCTTATGAACACCTCTGAAGGCAGCAGGAGAAGGGGACGACAGAGGATGAGATGGCTGGATGGCATCACGGACTCGAGGGATATGAGTTTGGGTAAACTCTGGGAGCTGGTGATGGACAGGGAGGCCTGGCATGCTGCGATTCGTGGGGTCGCAGAGAGTCGGACATGACTGAGCGACTGAACTGAACTGAAGGCAGGACACCCTGTTCAATTCTGGAAGATCCTGATACAGAAACCATGGGTGGCCAGTTATCTAACAACTAATGCTTGAAGAGTCCAATTTCTCAACCTGATGCTCCTGATCTATCCTGACAATTGCTATTTATTCAAGGAACACTTAGAAGGAAATCTTATTTAGTAGGTGTGTTATGAAAAGTGTTAGTTAGTTGCTCAGTCATGTCTGACTCTGCGACCCCATGGAGTGTAACCCACCAGGTTCCTCTGTCCATGGAATTCTCCAGGCGAAAATACTGGAGGGGGTGGCCATTCTCTTTGCCAAGGGATTTTCCTGGTTCAGGGATTGAACCCAGGTCTCCTGCATTGCAGGCAGATTATTTACTGTCTGAACCACCAGGGAAGCTAGGAAACAATACGTTATTTTTAGAGATTTTTAAAAAATTGTTTTGAAATCTTTTTTTGTAAAGAGGCCCTCCAAGTTATTGTTTTATCAAGAGACAGATATCATTTATGATTTGTAAATTTGAATTTACCAAACAGTGTTTGATATTTTAAAATCCAGGGATAACCTGAGTTGGTCTGCAGACCATCTTGCTGCCTGGCAGCTGCCCTTTCTCCACGGCCTTCATTCTTCCACCTCAGCCAGGTGCTGAGTGTAGGACCTGTTGAATTGAAAGCAGCCAACACTGATTAAAATGAAAAGAGGAGACAGAACTAGAGAATGTAGAAGCTAAAATGAGATAAAGTCTGAATATCATTTGTCTCTGCTGTCATGGTTTCCATTAGCACTGATGATTCAGTGGAATGCTTTCAGGCATGGGTGAATTATCACAGTGGTAAGTTTTCTTCTGGGGCTTTTGAGGAAAGTTTTAAAAATGAGTTCGCTCGGAGTTAAGAGTTAGACAGAAATGTTCTTTGCTGGAAGCCCTGGTTTTTGTTGTTTGTTGTTGTTTTTAATTGCCTTGCTCTGTGCTTTAGAAAACTGTCAGAAAATAAAACATTAGCAGGTCAAACATTTTGCATCCTCCCCAATCCATTGTTTCAGAAAGCAGCTTTCTTTTTGCCAGAGGTGCTGGTTGATAGACTGTTCTACGCTCACTGTTGTCATCAGGGTTCCTAAACCCAACATTAAAGAGTTCTCTCTGGATCCTTGGCCTGCTAATAGGGTAAAATGCTACCAGATGAGCCACAAGGCTTCGGTCTGTGGTCCCAACCATAAGCCAAGGACTTTAATTTTAGATCCAGATTCCAAATCATGAATTTTTCACTAGGTATGATTTTTTTAAACTACAGATCCAATCTTTATTAAAATGCCTTAACATAGTAAATAACAACTCTCTTACTGTTGATTATATATAACAATGGATAAAAATCAGAGTTTAAAGAAATGAGCACCCAAGTAAATTTAAGGCCTTTATCTTTCCACTGTGATTCATATGTCAACCCTTTTCTTATACATATACTTGATTAGAATGCTCCTCTCTGCCTTACAATTTTTCCCTCAATTCTAGGGTCAGAATCTCTTTTTGGGGAAAATTTAGAAGAGGCCTTTGAAGTAGCTTAGCCCCAAAAGACCTTGGAACTGTTAATTGTCATAAGAAGAGGGGAGGGATATATTTGAAATGTGAGAATTTGGGGGTAATTGTATGGTGTTACAGTGTGTTTATGTCGTTGAGTTCCTGATTGAACTCTGTACTACTCGAGTAAAAACTTACTCTTTTGTGTTCACTTTATAGCTCTTGCTAGGTGGAGTAAATAAAGGCACAAATCTCTAATTGAATTTGAATTGAACAACCAGCAATTCTTTTGCATAAGTATACCCCCCAAATTACATGAAACATATTTTTATCTGTCCATTCAACTCCTGCACAGATCACAGTTCATCCTATAGAGAGTATTGAGAAGGGGTTTGTTGAATGACTGAATGAGCCTCCAAGGGGAAATATCCAGGCATTAGTTTAAAATGCTAACTTAGAGCACGGTAGAGCTTGACTCAAGAGTTGCGGTCACACGCAGGGGTGGTACTTGAAGCCCTGGAGATTGTCTAGGGTCATTGTGTTGACCTAAGGTTCTTAGGGGGCTTTCCAGGGTGGCACTAGCTGTAAGGAACCCACCTGCCAATGCAGTAGACTTAAGAGACGCGGGTTCGATCCCTGGATCAGGAAGAACCCCTCAAAGAGGGCACTGCAACCCACTCCAGTATTCTTCCCTGGAGAATCCCATGGACACCGGAGCCTGGCGGGCTACAGTCCACGGGGTCTCAAAGAGTCAGACACGACTGAAGCGACTTAGCGCACATGCACACAAGGTTCTTAAACTGCAGTTTGTATCAGAATCTCCGGGAGGGTTTGTAATGCATAGATTCCTGTGACCCACTCCATAATCCACGATTTTGTAAACTTGCTGCGGGATTCAGGGACTGCTTATCCAGCAGGTTTCCAGTTTACATCAGTGCTCCTCATCTGGAAGCACACTTTAGGAGCTAGAGCCTAAACTCTGAGAGAGGGAACTGCAAAGTCTTAGGTAAAGGCCCGAGAGTAAAGAGTTCAGGCTCCTTCGGCTGGACTGTCTCACCCTGACTCTGCCTCCTGCAGCTGCTGTAGGTGGTGTGTAAATGAATGAATGGGCTGTGGCTCTGTTTCAGTCAAGCTGTCTTTACCAGACTAGGATGCTGGCCTGATTGGGCCCCTGGGTCAGCCTCAGTTTGAAGCCCCTGCTCTGGGCTTCAAGAAAGGTAAGCACTGAGGATGTCCAGGTTTAAAAGCCAAGTGGAAGAAAAGGAAATGGAGGATAAATGATCTGAGCCATGGTAGGGTACCCGGGCAAGTGGAGTAGCCCCAAAGCCAAGGAAGCGGAACTTCACAAGAATGGACACCTGATCACCCTTGCCAGTTGCCTCCAGGCAGCAAAAGCTGCCGGAGGAGATGGAGGCTGGGAGAGGCCTCTGGATGGGCAGTTAGGCTATAATGACGCTGCTAACTGAAGTAATCTGAGTGGAGCAGTGGGAGAGATGCGCCAGATGGCGGCGGGGGGAAGTGAAGGAGCTGGAGGCAACAAGTGCTGAGTCCCCTTTCGGGAAATTTGGCCGTGAAGGACATGAGGGCGTCGGGGTCCTCAGGAGATGGCGCCCACTGGGTTGTGCACAGGGAGTGAACAGGGAGCGGATGAAAATCCAAGAGAGGAGAGAGCGTTCAATGGAGGAAAGATGTCAAGGCAGCAGTGGGAAGGCAGTGAGAGAGCCCGCAGAGACTGCCCCGGACAGGAGAAGGGAAATGCTTCCTCCAGGACAGGAGCGGGTGAGCTCGCTCTGTTCCCTGGAAGGAGAGAGGCCTCCCAACCCACAGCCTTGGTTTCTTTGAAAGGCTGGGAGCTCGGCAAGAGTGAAGTGACTGGGAAGCAGGGATTTTAAGGAAATTGTGATGGTTTGGAGTAGGCAGTAAGGCAGAAAGTACCACATTTACCGTGCAGCGTGGAGACTCTGCTGGGGTGGAAGCTTATTTGTGGGCATCCAGAGTCAGACACGACTAAGGAACTAATACATAGACACACACACATCACACCTATGTCACTCTGGTACATGGGACTTTCCTGCAGTCTTAGCTGCCTGGAAAATGCAGAACATGTAACAGACTGAGGGGTATGCAGAAATTGCAGGTTGTCAAGAGATGTTGGTCAGAAAGGGATGAGCTGATAGAACTGGAGATGCTTGTGAATGGGAATATGGCATGGGGATGACCCAGAGAGATGTTGTGGGGAGGGAGGTGAGAGGGGGGGGTCATGTTTGGGAACGCATGTAAGAATTAAAGATTTTAAAATTAAAAAAAAAAAAAGAAAAACGAAGTGGAAGTGGAAAAGGAAAGGAAACCGAGAGTGTCACAGGCTGAAGTCTTGGTGAAGATGAAGAGGAGCAGGTGTGGAGGGAGATGAGAGGGGCTTGAGGCGGTCGGAAGTTACTAGAGATGCTGGGGTTTCTTAGTGGTTTCAGGGATGGATAATCTCAAGGGTTTGGGGTGTGGCTGTGGAATCAGTCTCTGAAGCTGAGCTGAAGGGTATATCTTCAGGGACTGAGGTGAGTATGCTGGGTAAGTTAGCTCAGTGGATTTCTTTTTTAAGCATTTATTTATTTTAGTATTTTGCTGGGCCAGGTCTCAGTTGCCTCATGTGGGATCTTTCACTGAGGCTGTGGGCTTGGTGGTTGAAGGGCATAGGCACGTGGGATCTTAGTTCAGTGACCAGGGATCGAACCTGGGTCCCTGCACTGACTGGGGCACTGTTTAACCACTGGACCACCGAACAAGTCCAAGCAAGGTGGATCTTAAAGTCACTCAAGGTCGTGGCGGGAGAGGAGGCAGCTCTTGTTCCAGCAGGGGACCTGCCTCCTCTTCGACCTGAGGGAGCCCGCAGATGGCCTTCTTCTGGTCTTTGTGAGGCTCCGCAGCCCTTGCTCTTCTGGTCTGTCTCTGCCCTTGCTGGGTGTGGCATGTCTTCTCGTGGCCACTGGGGCAACTCCCCGCACGTTTCCGCTCGGTGTCCTCATCCCCCCCGCTCCCCGGCAGAAGCCTGAAGAAAGATGCTACACCAACACTGCGCTACCTCTCCGGGGCTTCTTTGTTGGTAACTTGAATTTCCATCACTATTTTGCAGATCAGAAGAGAGCTGCTTTCCAGTTTCCTCTGTGAAAGAGAAAGCAGTCTTTCTCCCTGAGTTGTTGCTAAGTTGTTGGGTGTTGCTGAACATTTACTGATACCTTCGAATCTGTGCTGTGACTGCCTTCTTAGAGGAAGCCTGTCTGTTGTAAAATATTTGGGCTCACTTATTTTTTTACCAGCTTTTGGTTGCAAATTACCCTCTGAAAGGAACTGGATCCTTTTCTACTAAAAAATGCAAGTTCATGTATGATAACTTTGTTAAACTAAATAAAAATTACACTTAAATGAAAATTTAAGAGGAACCTAAAATAAATAATTAAATGGTTTCTCTCTAGAGAAGTTTCTACCCATCA
Organism: Ovis aries; assembly: GCF_016772045.2. NCBI lineage: Eukaryota > Metazoa > Chordata > Mammalia > Artiodactyla > Bovidae > Ovis > Ovis aries. The sequence continues at coordinate 2,374,038 of NC_056074.1, read as the reverse complement.
TTCCCGATCCTTCCCCTTTTCTCCTCTTTTTCTATACAACCACTATTTTTTCGCCTACAGAAAAGAGGACTGTGTTTTAAATTTACCTTTGTTTCTGAGGTTTCTTTCTTTTTTTTTTTTCTAAAGGAATGGCTTGATTTATATCTCATGCTGTCTCCTGTATCAGTTGAAAAATCAGAGAAAATGAATTGAAGAGTGTATCATTTTTTAATATTTGAATCATCACATCTCACACTAGATTTCATATCTTATACAGATGGCATTATCCTTCGCATATTTTCCCTCCAGTTTGGAATTGCCAAAGGAAAGACTTAAATATGAAAGGTAATGAATGTTGGGGAAAGATTATTGGAAGAGCTGTCAGATGTTATGAATGCCCTATCTGTTTGACTGGAATGTGTAAGTGTTTTCCCTTTGACAAAATCTGTGCAGAAAATTTTACGCTGCACTTGACATCCATCAGTATTTTCAGAACTAAAGCATTAAAAATAAAGTTTTCTTTCAATACTCTATCCCAACTTTATTTATATTGTCATTGGGGGAAATAATAGATATTGGAAAAAAAGAAAAACAACTGATGTTGATTGTGTTCAACAGACAAATAGGATCCCAAAACTGACTACATGATGATGACATTTCTACACGCATTTTGGTAAGGCATAGAGTTTGTTTGGCATTTGAATAATCTGTATTAGATAGGCAATTCCTAAGAGACAGAGTGAGTTCTAACACCATAGTTCCATTTGCGATCCTGAAAAGATGTAACAACTATGGCATTTTACGACTGAAAGAAACTTTAGAGAGAGTCTGTCTTAATCTCCTTTCTTTACAGATCAACTGAAATTTTGAGGGCTAATAAATTTCCCAGGATCGTGAAACTAATTTGGGACCTAGTGAGGGGCTAGACTGGAATATTCTAAAATACAAATTCTGCACTCCATCTAGGTCCTGTATTAGTTCCCTGATTGATCATCTAGGTTTAAGCGCTTTAGCATTTGCAGGCTCAATTTCAAGGTGTGGTAGGCATGTTAGAGGGCTTACTTGTGATTTGAAAATAAAGTACCTGCATTTAGCTCACAAAATACGGGAACATTTTGACAGTTCCGTCATTCTGGAAACAAACTCTACCCCCTCAGATGAACTTGCAGGGAGTAACTGAGATGAACGTGATGCTCAGATGGGGAATGGGAGACAGCGACAAGGCAGCCTGTGTCTGTGGCCACCGAGCCACCACCTGCGACTTTGAGGAAAAGTGAAAACGCAGAGGCACATGTCCCCCAAGATGTGTCTCTCACTCTTCAATCTGTGTTTATCAGAACTGGAGGTCTCCGTAAGAGAACTGAATGCTTTCAATCCAGACATGTCAGTAATTGCAATCGACCGAGCGTTCTGTCACACCTGCCTGCTTTTCTTTCTTTTTCTCTTTACTTCATTACATATTGATTGACTTCTTGGGTTTTACAAGTTCATAAATCACCTTCTTTTAAGAGGCTTTTTGGCTTTTGTGTGTGCAGACTGAGAGTACTGGAGAAGATTGATACTTGAATCACAGTAACAAAGAACTTCATCTTTCCTCTTTCAGCTTCATATGCAAGAGTGAAGCATCAAAAGACAGTGTCATTATGATGAAACCAATTTAAAAGCAGTGGAAACACCTTGTAAAAACCTGGAGTGGTAGCAACCAGCCCTCCTGAGTGTAGTGGAAGCTCTCGCCTTACACTCACGGAGAGATTAAACAGATCTGGAGAGACTTCACAACCAAGAAAAGAATTCAGCACTAACCATGTCATGAAGTGCCACCCTCGCAAAGAATAGCAGATATTCTTAGGTACATACATGCTCAACCATGTCCAACTCTGCTGCCCCATGGACTGTAACCCACCAAGTTCCTCTGTCCATGGAGTTTTCCTGGCAAGGATACTGGCATGGGTTGCCATGAGGTCCTCCAGGGCATCTTCCCGACCCAGGGACTGAACCTGTGTCTCATGCATTGCAGTCGGATTCTTTACCACAGAGCCACCAGGGAAACCTGCTTGATTCCTACTTGATTGCAAATCTGTAATCCTGGTACAGGATAAAATAGATTTTTGTCTGTCATGGAGGGTTGCATTTTATGTGCCCGTAGTAGAATAATAAAAGGCTTGATACCTTTGGTCTCATCTCCTCCTAAAATTTTTTCAAATTCATAAATCTTAGGAATCGAAGTTTGTTACTATACTTTTCATGAAAAAACAGTCCTTGTTCTCTTTGCTGTGAACATTTTAAATTCCTGTTTTATGGATGAATCCTAAAATAGTCACTTCTATTTCTGGATACAAACATATTTAAACTCTGTAAGAATTTTTTTTTTTCTATTTCTAGCACCTAAGTGTTTTTCATTATAATATAAAGCAGTGATAAGACATTTAAAATTCTTATTTTGCAGATGAATCCTAAAATACTCTTTTTTAAAAAAAATTACTGATACAAAGTGGGATGTTAATGCTGAAGGTATAGTTTCCTGTTTTTGGCATCTAAGCATTTTTTATGATAATATAAAACAGGTACGTGGAACTTTTATGGAAAGGCCTATGAGGCTGTATAATAATAATGTCTATTGTCCCCTTAAATAACAAGGAAGTCTACTTTGTAGATTGGTCGCCCAGCATTAGCAACAAAAAAATCATATTCCAGGCATTCTTTCATAGCTGATTTAATTTGGAGATATTCAGTCATTCCTTTCTGAATTAATTTAATTTCTGACAGCAAGTTTAATGCATCAAAAGGGAAAAAGAAAGCAAAAACTGCCATTGAGGTTGTCTGTAATTAATAGAGCTGACTTCTGAAGCACTCCAGACCACTAAGCTCTCACATGTGAGAAGTGGCTTATTCTGAAGGGACCGTGCTTTGAAAGAGCAAAACAATTGAGGCTGGAGAAGAGAGGCTGGGAACCAGTGTATTCTTTGGTGACTCAGAGCCACGGTTTCTATTTTCTCTGTGAGGGGGAGGCAGAAGGGGGATGGGAAATGTTCTGGGAGTAGCTGTCTTTTCTTCACAGCGTTTGCAAACAGCATTTACAGGCAGAAGTGTGTCTTCTGCGCTAGTTTAGTAAAATGACATGAACGCTCACGAGGTTGCTATGGAAGGTCCCATCCATGAAGTGAGGTGATAAATGGTGGCCGCATTTACTGCGGCTCTGTCAGTGTCTGCCATTCACGTGGCATTTTCTTGAGATGGTTTTTAGTAAATAAACAGAGCCAGAGAAATTCCCTTGAAACCAGAATCTGAAAAACCAAAATGAAGTGTGTTTCAAGACTTTAGTACAAATCAGCATCCTTGTTACCTGAAAGGCAGCACTGTGATGGTACAGGTGGTCTCAAGTAAGCGTCCTCACCTCTGGCCGCTGCTGGTGATCCTGTCCTTCATCTTTATAGATGAGGAAACCGAGCCTGAGGTAGGCGCCTGAACTCCATATACGGTGAGTAATGGAAACCAGGTATATTATTGCAATCACAGTCTTTCTTCAAAATCTATAGAATAGGTACTTACCTGGTGGTCCCAGTGGTTAAGAATTCACCTTGCAATGCAGGGGATGCAGGTTCGATCCCTGCTCTAGAAACTAAGATCCCACATCCTGTAAAGCGACTATGCCTGAGTACCACAACTAGAGAGTCTTGAGTGCCGCAGCCAAATAAATATTAAAAAAAAACACAACAACAAAACTGTAGAATGTATCAGGTTATACTAGCTGAATTCATCCAATTATTCATCTTAAGTTTTTAAGGATCTTTTAGACATTTAGGAACCTTTAACATTTAAGGAGACATCAAAGGATGAGATGGCAGGATGGCATCACTGATGAAGTGGACATGAACTTGGGCAGACTTCGGGTGTTGGTGATGGACAGGGAGGCCTGGTGTGCTGCAGTCCATGGGGCCGCAAAGAGTCAGACACAATTGGGTGACTGAACAATGACAATAGCATTTAGACATAAAAGCAGGCATTCAGTTGTTAAAACAAGGAAAAAGAATTGATGGAGTAACTGAAATACAATGACTTCATGGTTTTCCACAACCAGATATTTTTTCTACCCTGGTTTCCTTACCTTTTACATCTCCAGTAACATGTTTAAGGAATTCGCATTTATTTTAGTATTAATCAAAGTAAAAATTAATTTAAAAGAGATGAATCTGTGGGAAAAGGCCACACATTATATTTCATAATTTAAAATTGCCTTTTCAGCAGTTCATTGAATGAACATGAAATTTGAGTGCCTACTTTGTTCCAGGCTTTCTGACGCTGCCAGGGATACATGAGGATGAGACAGGCAAAGTCTTGTCCTCATGAAACTTACAGTTTTTTGAGGGAAAAGATAGCTAATAACTAGATTTGGTTTCTTTTTATCCATTTGAGTTAGCTGTCATTTGGAAAGACTAGGAACAAGCAAACTGATGTGTTAATAAGTACTGTTAGTTTGCTTGGGAAAATCTTCTCTCCTGTTTTGCTTTAACAAACTTGAAATTTCCATATAAGTAATTCATTGGTTACTTTTTAAAATGTAATTTTTTTAATTGAAAGATTTTATTATTTTTTAGTTTTTTATTTTTTAAATTTTAATATCTTTAATTCTTACATGCGTTCCCAAACATGAACCCCCTCCCACCTCCCTCCCCATAACATCTCTCTGGGTCATCCCCATGCACCAGCCCCAAGCATGCTGCATCCTGCGTCAGACATAGACTGGCGATTCAATTCTTACATGATAGTATACATGTTAGAATGTCATTCTCCCAAATCATCCCACCCTCTCCCTCTCCCTCTGAGTCCAAAGGTCCGTTATACACATCAGATTATCTGGAGTTGCATAGTACTCCTTTTTTTTTAATTGAAGTATAGTTGATTTAATATTGTGTTAGTTTCAGGTATATAGCAAAATGATTCATTGACATCTGTGTGTACACACACACACACACACACACACACACACATCTTCTTTTTCAGACTTTTTTTCTCCCTTATAGGTTATTACAAAATATTGAGTAGAGGACCTTGTGCTATATAGTAGGTCCTTGTTCATTATCTATTTTAGTTATTTCAAAAATTATCATTTATTCATTTAGCTACAGCTCAGCACTTGTGGCGTGCAGGCTCCACAGCATGTGGGATCTTAGTTCCCCAACCAGGGATGGAGCCCAAGTTGCGTGCATTGCAAGGCAGATTCTTTACCACTGGCCTACCAGGCAAGTCCTATAGGAGTGTGTATATGTTAATCCCAAACTCCTGATTTTTTCCTCGTCTCTTTCAACAACTAACACTGGAATGAATAAACAAGGCTTTGAGTGTTGATCATAAATGTGTAAACACATCAGAAGCCACTCGGTCAGGTGGTACTTCTAGAAGGCCTTGGGGCATCAGCAACCATATATCTGAGGAAAGGAAGTGCCTGAGGAAAGAACGCAGAAAATACATTCAGCGACTTTGCCAAAGACCAGCTTTTCACAGTCTTTGGAGCTGAGAGCTCTTTCTCCTAGGTTGTGTATCCACGTCAGGGCTGGGCAGAGACACGGGCTGCACTGGAGGGGATCCTGTAGGTCCGCTGCCCACGGTGGCCCTGGCGGCTGCACTGCCCCGAGGGACACAGGCACACAGCTGCCGGGCCGGGAGCTCTAGGACCGTCTCTCAGGGACCCTGTGTTGTGGTTCTTCTTGGAGGGGATATCAAGGAGAGAAGGGGCTTCCTCTAAATCATGTTACTGAACACCTCAAACAGTCTACTGGGCTGCAAGCGCAGTGTCGGAGCCTCAGATCACTCCCTTTCCTTCCACAGTTTCTTGGCCCCATCCCCTGAGGGCTCTAACCGTCTCTGACAGTGTGTTAGTGTCAGAGCTGTTTCCTAAGCCATGGTTCCCAAACTTGGCTCTGCGTTACAATCAGGGGAGCTCTACGATTTAGATTCCTGGGTCCTGCTGTCTCAAGGCAATTTCCTTGGCAAGAAATAGCGAGTAAGTACAGGTAATCTTTCCAACGTGTGCATGAATGCTAAGTTGCTTCAGTTGTATCCAATTCTTTGTGACCTTATGGACTGTAGCCCACCAGGCTCCTCTGTCCGTGGAATTCTCCAGACAGGAATATTGGAGTGGGTTACCATGCCCTCCTCCAGGGGATCTTCCTCACCCAGGGATCAAACTCACCATCTCTTACATCTCCTGCACTGGCAGGCAGATTCTTTAACATCTGAGCCACCAGGAATAGCAATAAGTAACTCTCTCTCAACTCCTACATCAAATTTGCAGGAAGGGCATCTTCTCTTCACCTCCCTCCTCTATGCCTGCCTGTAAAATGTTGGATGTGGAGTAAGTTGTGTAAGTCACACATATTCCATCTTGCTTTTCCCAGGGGATTTGACTGTCACTCTATCAGTACTCAAGCCCAGGTACCTCCTGCTGTTTCTAAAATCATTGCATATTTTCCTTACGCTGTTGCCTTATTGCAAGCAGAATTTTGCAGGCACCTGGGCCTGTTGCATAAATTCAGTCACTCCCAACCCCTCCGCCCACCTCATCTCCCCCAGACCTGCTCCAGGGAGCAACCTGGAGGTATGTCTTTTATTCCCTCTGGGCAGTTGTGAGTGGCCCTGAGCAGGACCTTCACATGTGTGCCCAAGGTTCTCACTATGATGCTCAAGGGCTCTCCCTGTCCCATGTTGCTGAGTGGATCTGGGTAATACATCCACTGAGAGGGAGGAAAATTGGTCCATCACACCATAAAGGAGCTATCCCTTTTCTTCACCTCCCTGCATCCTAGATGGCTTCTACTTGTCTTTTTCCCACCGATGCATTTCAGACTTGGTCCTTGTTCTTTTTGGGGAGAGCTCTCTTCAACTGATATGTCAATTGGTATATTTATTTATTTATTTGGATTAACTCATATACTTCATTATTTTATGCAGCACTAAAAAAGAAAAACAAATGCTGCTAATTAAAGTATAAAACAACACTTTTTACCGCTTAGAATTTTAAGTGCATACTTACTGAAAGAGCATTTAAACAGATAAATATAGATTTTAACATATACCACACTTGTAGATATAGTGTATATATATATATATATGAAAATATTACTGATATAAATTGGGAACTATATTCCTAAAACTTTCAAAGTGGTACCATTCCGAATGGCTTTCGTCTCAAAGTAATCAGTGTTCTATGCCATCAAGAGCATTGGTATTACATCATTTCATTTCTTAAAAGGATCTTCTATTGTCTCCTGGGTTTTCTTCCAAGCTGCTTATCTTCATTTCTCCAGCTTTAATTCAGGCACTCTCTGGATTTTATCAGATGTTGTCAACAGAAGATTTTGTAGACTACTTCATGGAGATATAGCTTCAAAGGGTAGATTTGTGGTCCTTTGTCAGTTTGAGTGACAGTGAAGCCTGCTGTGTTGGGAGCCCCACTGAGGGCCATCTCTCCACTCCAAGTCATCCCAACATGAGGGAACTTTCAGATAAATTTGGGTGCAGTGGGGTCTTAGGCTCTGGGCACATGGAGAACTCGTAACCAAATCCTTGCCTTCCAACCATCAGCCTCAGCCCAGAGTTGAAGCCAAAGAGTGAAACTCTATTTGTGATGACCTCCTTAGTTAAAAGCATTACCCTCCAGTCTTGCCTCCCTGGTATCAGCAGGTAAAGAATCTGCCTGCAGAGCAGGAGGCCCTGGTTCAATCCCTGGGTCGGGAAGATACCCTGGAGCAGGGAAAGGCTCCCCACTCCAGTATTCTGGCCTGGAGAGTTCCATGGGCTGTACGGTCCATGGGGTCGCAGAGAATCGGTGACTTTCCCTTCACTCCTCTTCTTGCTAGTTTTTCCTGCTTATTTCCTTGGTTTCTTCTCTGAGTTGGGATTTTTTTTTTTCCCCCAGGTGATAGGACCTGGTGCTTTTGCTTGCTAAGGGCACCTAGTACATATTTATCGGCTCTTTGAAAAGGAAACCAACTGGAAAGGTTTAGGATAATTACTTGGTACTTGGAATTTATAGAGAGCATTTTTAATAGTAATTCAGTTTCTTTTAATGTGAAGTAATATTGTTCTCAGATGATGAGAACCTTAAATTGCAAATGTGAGTTAGCCATATTTTTTCTTCCTAGTAGTTTTTTTAAAGGAAACTTTTAAGAAAGTCAGCCTTTGTGGGGATTTTTTTTTTTTTCCTCTTTTTGAACTATGGAAAAGTCCAAGGTAAGTGGTCTGAGCTGACAACAGATTCGAGTCATGGAATCTCAAGTTCGAAGAGATTTAAGAAAGATTGTCCGTCCTCTACTGTTGAATTCTGGACTGAAAAGATCACATTGCAAATTCCTAGATCACTCTGAGAGTTAATTCATTTGGGTTCGGACACTTGAACTAATTCCAGTCAGGTATTGATAGTTTTCTAACCCCTGAAAGCGGCAGCCTCCTTTCTTGACATTGAAATTCTCCCTGGAAGCTCCAGATTTGAAATAGATGAAAGCAAAGTTCCCTAACTGCAGAGGAAGAGGGCTCTGAACTAAGGCTTCTTACATCATCCTCTGGCGCTTTCTGCCTTGTATGTGTGCTTCTGACTGAAAGATGGAGAGTGGAGGAAAAGTCGAAATCCAGCAGCTCTGCCTGCTCACTGTCATCTAGTAAAACTATACCATCTTTCCCATGCCGAAGGTCCTATTCTGTACACCCAAATATGGTCATGAGACAAGATTTAAGAAATGTTGACATCCTGAGAAATCCCACAGAAGAATCCAAGATCCTGAGTTAATCAGAGATCAGTTTTATTTTAGTCACCAGACTGTTACTAAGATACAGCACTGTATTAATGCAAAAGAAGGATCTTAAAGGACAAAGTGTAAAAAGAAAGTTTCAAACAGTTAAGACCTTGACAGCTAGAAATATTAACCCTGTTCACAAAGCATTTGGGAAAAATAGGGCATTGCAATATTTTAAAGCCATTATATATTGAAACTTCCAAATCCTTAGTTAGGGAGGAGCCTTAGATAAAGTCCAAACTGGTGATGGACTCCAGGCTACATGGTAGAGGGCTACTTGAAATTTTAGGGTTGGGGAAAGCATTTTATGACCCACTATTTTATCAGACTTTTAGAGGAACTTATCTAATCTCTAGGCATACATAGACAGCCAGAGAGTTGGGGGGAGGAGGGGAAAAGGTTGGCATTTTGAAGTTTTATTGATAGCCACCCTGTATTATTTTAAAAAATTAGCAAATGACTGAACAATTCTACTGGACTGGAATCAGGAATCCAGGTGTTCCAGAGACAAATCCAGTGCCACTTTGCTTTTGTTGATGCTGTGGCTGAAGTTAGACCTGACATCAGGAATCTGTGTTTCCTGGCCCTCCAGACCAGGATGGTGCCCTCCATCCTGGGTGTATGCATCCTTTCTCAGGGTCCTCCCGGGCTTGTAGCAATGATTTTGATTGTATTTAATTAGTTACTTACATAATTCTTAATTTTAGGGCTTTCTTTGGTAAGTTTTATTTAATTATTTGTTAAATTTTAATATTAGAGTTTTTGAATGAAAATTTCTCAGTAGTTGCCTTGAGGGCAGATACAGTGTTTGTCTTCTTCGTTACTGGAACCTTGTTAGCTTGCACGGCTCCTGCCATATAATAGAAACTTAATTAAATGAGCATATTGAATGAACGAGTGAGTGCTGAAACAATCAGATTTCTACATTTTTATTCGGGAAAAGGAGCTGATGTGGGCATTTTGGATACAAAGGAGGCGGGCTACCGGAGTAGTTATAGGCATTGTGCTCAAAGCAGGAGACACAGGAGACGCAGGTTCAACCCCTGGGTCAGGAAGATCCTCTGGAGGAGGAAATGGCATCCACTCCAGTGTTCTTGCCTGCGAAATCCCATGGACAGAGGAGCCTGGCGGGCTACAGTCCATAGCGTCACAGAGTCGGGCACATAGGCACATGCACTCTGGATTGAGTCTGACTCTACCTCTCCCCAGCTTTCAGGGCTTTGGAAGTTGACTTAACCTTACCGTGTCTTAATGTTCTCTGTAAATAGGTGAGAATAATAGCCCCAATCCTATAGAGTTTTATGAGTAGGAAGGGGGACCTGACACAGAGAGAGTGCTCGAGAGGACTGGGATAAAGATGAATGGATAGGCCCTCGACTAAGCAGGGACAAGCTTCCCTGCCATGTGAGTTTCAGACTGGCACCAATTAGAAACAGGGCCTTTACTAGGACAGGGATGTCAGGAGTGGGTGAAACCGGAGAAGGCGTTCGTTGCCCAAGTAATTAATATGGAGGTGACAGCTACCCCATTATAGCAGAGAAAATCAAGTACAGGTGACCCTTGGACAATATGGGGGTCAGGGGCACAGTGGGAAATCGGGGCATAACTTATCCCTCTGTTTCAGCAGTTCCTCCCTATTTGAGGTTTTTCATCTGTGGATTCAACCAACTGCAGGCCATGTGGTACTGTAGTATTTGCTATTGAAAACAGTAAGTGGGCCCATGCAGTTCAAGCTCATATTTGTTGTCCAAGTGAAAATAAAACAGTGAACAGGTTACTTGCTCAGCCATATCCAACTGTTTGCCACCCCAGGCTCCTCTGTCTGCCAGACTCCTCCGACCATGGGATTTTCTAGACAAAAATACTGGAGTGGGTAGCCATTCCCTTCTCTAGGGGATCTTCCCGACTGACCCAGGGATCAAACCCAGGTCTCCTGCATTGCAGGCAGTTTCTTTCTTTACTCTCTGAGCCACCAGGGAAGCCTCTTTGGGGTTGATTGTAAAACTAAAATGTTGAGCTTCTATGCAAATACCCTTCAGCTCAGCTCAGTCACTCAGTGTCTGACTCTTTGCGACTGCAGCACGCCAGGCCTCCCTGTCCATCACCAACTCCCAGAGTTTACTCAAACTCATGTCCATTGTGTCAGTGATGCCATCCAACCATCTCATCTGTTGGCCCCTTCTCCTGCCTTCAATCTTTCCCAGCATCAGGGTTTTTTCCAATGAATCAGCTCTTTGCATCACGTGTCCAAAGTATTGGGGTTTCAGCTTCAACATCAGTCCTTCCAATGAACACTCAGGACTGATCTCCTTTAGGGTGGACTGGTTGGATCTCCTTACAGTCCAAGGGACTCTCAAGAGTCTTTTCCAACACCACAGTTCAAAGCATCAGTTCTTCAGCGCTCAGCTTTCTTTATAGTACAACTCTCAAATCCATACATAACTACTGCAAAAACCATAGCCTTGATTAGAAGAACCTTTGTTAGCAAAGTAATGTCTCTTCTTTTTAATATGCTGTCTAGGTTGGTCATAACTTTCCTTCCAAGGAGTAAACGTCTTTTAATTTTGTGGCTGCAGTCACCATCTGCGGTGATTTTGGAGCCCAGAAAAATAAAGTCAGCCACTGTTTCCACTGTTTGCCCATCTATTTTCTCATGAAGTAATGGGACTGGATGCCATGATCTTCATTTTCTGAATGTTGAGTTTTAAGCCAACTTTTTCACTCTTCTCTTTCACTTTCACCAAGAGGTTCTTTATTTCTTCTTCACTTTCTGCCATAAGGGTGGTATTATCTGTATATCTGAGGTTACTGATATTTCTCCTGGCAATCTTGATTCCAGCTTGTGTTTCCTCCAGCCCAGCATTTCTCATGATGTACTCTGCATATAAGTTAAATAAGCAGGGTGACAATATACAGCCTTGACATTCTCCTTTTCCTATTTGAAACCAGTTTGTTGTTCCATGTCCAGTTCTAACTGTTGCTTCCTGACCTGCATATAGGTTTCTCAAGAGGCAGGTCAGGTGGTCTGGTATTCCCATCTCTTTCAGAATTTTCCACAGTTTATTGTGATCCACACAGTCAAAGGCTTTGGCATAGTCAATAAAGCAGAAATAGATGTTTTTCTGGAACTCTCTTGCTTTTTTATTGATCCAGCAGATGTTGGCAATTTGATCTCTGGTTCCTCTGCCTTTTCTAAAACTAGCTTGAACATCTGGAAGTTTATGGTTCACATATTGCTGAAGCCTGGCTTGGAGAATTTTGAGCATTACTTTACTAGCATGTGAGATGAGTACGGATACCCTTAACTTTTGTGAAAAACTGATGTACAGAATACAAAAACCCATGATTCTTATCTGGATATTGAAGTGTGCTAATGGTTACCTTTTTGTCCCCTAGCCTAAGTGACACTGAGTGTCTTTCATTGTTCTGTCTCATCATTGCCCAGTTTCACTCTGAAAGGGTTTGGCACCCGTTTGTTGGAACAGCAGTAGGTGCTTCATGGAGCAGGGTGTGTTGTTCTGGGAGGAGGAGGGCGTCCAGAGGAGACCACCTGGGAAAAGTGCACACTCAGTTCACACACACTGTTAAAACACTCATGGTTTCCCTCAGTGACATAGGAATGCTTTAAATGTTTGGAATTTATGATCAAGGGGTTTCCAAGTGAACAAGGTTGTACATGACTCATCTGTAAAGGTTATAAAGCAGTGTTGATCATAAGATACAGAAGCCCTCCAAATTTAAGATTGCTAATTTTATGAACAAACAAGGAGACAACTAAATAAAAAGGAGATAGTGAATTAGAAAACCAAAGTACAAAACCGAAAGAAAATCCAGGCATCATTTAGCATATGTGAATCAAGCCTTTTCTTCCTTTTTAAAAAATCATCAGAAGTGTATTTGATTTACAATATTGTGTTTCAGGTGTATAGCAGAGCGACTCAATTATATATATTTGTATTTTTCAGATTATTTTCCATTATCTGTTAGTAAAAGAATAATTGTTCCCTGTGTAATCTTTGTTGCTTATCTATTTTATATATAGTTTGTGTATCTGTTAATCCCATACACCTAATTTACCTCTTCTCTTCTCCTTTCCTCTTTGGTAACTGTAAGTTTGTTTTCTGTCTGTGAATCTGTTTCTGTTTTATATGTAGATTCATTTGTATTATTTTTTAGATTCCACATGTAAGTGACACGTAATCTTTGCCTTTCTCTGTCTGACTTCACTAAGTATCTCTAGGTCTATCTATGTTGCTGCAAATGCCAATATTCCTTCCTTTTTAAATTTTTAAAATTAAATAAAAATGATTTATTTGGCTGCCCAGGGTCTTAGTTGTGGCACGTGGAACCTTCATTCTTCCTCTAAGCATAGTATCTTTAGTTGTGCCGTGTGAACCTGTAGTTGTGGCCTGTGGGATCTAGTTCCCTGAGCAGGGATTGAACCCAGACCCCTTGCATTGGGAGCGTGGAGTCTTAGCTATTGGGCCACCAGGGAAGTCCCATATTTCATTCTTTTTTATGATCAAGCCTTTTCTAGGTGTAAGACACTGTGATTCTTTTGGGTTTAATAGTCATTGAGAAACCTATATGCAGGTCAGGAGGCAACAGTTAGAACTGGACATGGAACAACAGACTGGTTCCAAATAGGAAAAGGAGTACATCAAGGCTGTATACTGTCACCCTGCTTATTTAACTTATATGCAGAGTACATCATGAGAAACGCTGGGCTAGAAGAAACACAAGCTGAAATCAAGATTGCCAGGAGAAATATCAATAACCTCAGAAATACAGATGACACCACCCTTATGGCAGAAAGTGAAGAGGAACTAAAAAGCCTCTTGGTGAAAATGAAAGAGGAGAGTGAAAAAGTTGGCTTAAAGCTCAACATTCAGAAAACAAAGATCATGGCATCTGGTCCCATCACTTCATGGGAAATAGATGGGAAACAGCGGAAACAGTGTCAGACTTTATTTTTGGGGGGCTCCAAAATCACTGCAGATGGTGACTGCAGCCATGAAATTAAAGGACGCTTACTCCTTGGAAGGAAAGTTATGACCAATCTAGATAGCATATTAAAAAGCAGAGACTTTACTTTGCCAACAAAGGTCCATCTAGTCAAGGCTATGGTTTTTCCAGTAGTCATGTATGGATGTGAGATTTGGACTGTGAAGAAAGTTGAGTGCTGAAGAACTGATGCTTTTGAACTGTGGTGTTGGAGAAGACTCTTGAGAGTCCCTTGGACTGCAAGGAGATCCAACCAGTCTATTCTAAAGGAGATCAGCCCTGGGTGTTCTTTGGAAGGAATGATGCTAAAGCTGAAACTCCAGTACTTTGGCCACCTCATATGAAGAGTTGACTCATTGGAAAAGACTCTGATGCTTGGAGGGACTGGGGGCAGGAGGAGAAGGGGAGGACAGAAGATGAGATGGCTGGATGATATCACTGACTCGATGGACGTGAGTTTGAGTGAATTCTGGGATTTGGTGATGGACAGGGAGGCGTGGTGTGCTGCAATTCATGGGATCGCAAAGAGTCGGACATGACTGAGCAACTGAAGTGAACTGAACTGAACTGAGTCATTTAAGTGATGTTGTTGTTGTTATTGTTGTTGTTGTTTTTTTTTTTTACTATTCGCATTTACTGTGAATTTCCTCTGAGCCACAGGATGTTTTGTGTTTAACATTTCACTTTTGTTGTGTCGAGATTATCGTAGTAGTTCTCTGAGGTCAGTGTTATTATATCCATCGTATAGTTGAGAAACAGAGGCCAAGGACATTATCTGGTGTGTCTGAGATTGTATAGTCAGTCGGTTGTGGAGTCTGCATTGGAACCCGGGTGTGCTTCACATACTCTCCACCCTTGGAAAATGTGGGCTTTTGGTAACAAGAAACAGATCTTAGGTTGATGAGCAAATTTTGCTTCTCTCTTTTAGTAATTTTTTTGGGCGGGGTTTTAGAAGTCTATAGCCTGCGTTTGACCATTCATGTTTTGACTTAGACAAATCCAAATGAAAACTGCATACTTTAGCTCAGGTTGTTACCTATTTTGAGAATGACAACACTGAAAAATAAATTGCCACGTGTGGAACCTTGCTGGGGAGAACAGCTATGGTGAGATTAACTCAGAAATGCATGGAAACCTGACATGGTCTTTTCCATTTGTGCCTAGGATTGTTTTGCCCCCTTGCAAAGAGCAGAGGTCCTGGTTTTCATGGCTGTTTGCAATTTCAGCTCAGGTCTCATTATGAAGTTTACATTTAAAGCTTTACAGGGGTACCAGGTTCAGTCTAAATTTGAAAGGAGCTGTGGGGGAGACAACTTGAGCATTTCCCCAGGGAAGTGGACTGGAAAATTGCTGGAGAGTGAACTGTAGGGAGCAAGCTTGAATTGGTCTCTTGGGTTGGCCATAATTACCTAATGGATTTTCCATTTCTTAAAATTTTAGGAAGGGAAAAATTGCGTTAAACAACAACAGAAACGTGAAATGGAACTGCCTCGATTTCTTTTCAGGCTTGTAAACTGCTGCCCTTCTGTCTCGCCTCTGAAGAATGGGTGTGTTTTCAGATAGAGACAAGCCAGGAGCGGCGTGTATAGAAGAAATAAATGAAGTACAATTGAAACTCACAAATTCTGTAGCCTCGTTTCCCCTTCTGAGTCAGTGCTGAATGCTGAGATTCAGCACCATTCAAGATGGCTTTGGGTACAGCTGAAAGTATATTTTAATGACCAATATAACGTAATTATGATGGAGCATTTTGTTTTTCCATGGAAGGAATATATGAATTTTTGTTCACTGGCTTAGCTGTTTGTATACTAGGGTTTCCTGCTCAAAGAGGCTCGTTATGCAATCTGTTTTCACCTAGAACACCATCCACCCCCACTTCCATTTTGCTTGGAAATTGTGTCTGAAACCAGGAATGTTAAACCTAGTCCCCACCGTGAGACATCCTGATAACCGTTCTATTCTGATGCATTCTGTTGTTACTCAGATTGTCCCAGGATGACACAGCATCTCTTGCTCTCCTCGGTTCAGTTCAGTTCAGTCGCTCAGTTGTGTCCAACTCGTTGGACCCCATGGACTACAGCACACCAAGCCTCGCTGTCCATCACCAACTCCTGGAGTTTACTGAAACTCATGTCCGTTGAGTCGGTGATGCCATCTGACCATTGCATCCTCTGTTGTCCCCTTCTCTTCCTGCCTTCAGTCATTCCCAACATCAGGGTCTTTTCAAATGAATCAGTTCTTCACATCTGGTGGCCAGAGTATTGGAGTTAACTTTTATTATTGGCCAATGTATATAAAACTGTGCATGACTTTGGGGATAAATCTGCTCCAATAGGGAAGCAGAGCCATTGCTTTAGCGACAAAGGTCCATAAAGCTACGGCTTTTCCAGTAACCATGTGTGGATGTGAGAGTTGGACCATAAACAAAGCTGAGCGCTGAAGAATTGATGCTTTTGAGCTGTGGAGTTGGAGAAGACTCTTGAGAGTCCCTTGGACTGCAAGGAGATCCAACCAGTCCATCGTGAAAGAAATCAGTCCTGAATATTCATTGGAAGGCCTACTGCTGAAGCTGGAGCTCCAGTACTTTGGCCATCTGATGCGAAGAACTGACTCGTTGGGAAAGACCCTGATGCTGGGAAAGATTGAGGGCAGGAGGAGACGGGGACAACAGAGGATGAGATGGTTGGATGGCATCACCAACTTGATGGACATGAGTTTGAACAAGCTCTGGGAGTCAGTGATGAACAAGGAAGCCTGGTGTGCTGTAGCCCATGGGGTTGCAAAGAGTTAGACAGGAGTGAGTGACTGAACTGAACTGGCTGAATAGGGGTTCCTGGTGGCTAAGTGGTAAAGCACCCGCCTGCAGTGCAGGGAACTGGAGTTCGATCCCTGTGTCAGGAAGATGCCCTGGAGGAGGAAATGGTAACCCACTCCAGTATTCTCACCCAGGGAATTCCTTGGACAGAGGAGCCCCGAGGGCTACAGTCCATGGGGTCACGAAGAGTCGGACACAACTGAGTAAGCAACAATAGAGGGAGCCGGCTTCTGCGATTCCACACACGCTCTTCAGACCAACGTGTGGGTGCTTTCTATGTGCCTTATGCTGTGTTACAGCCGCGAGGGACCCACATTTGAAACAAACACTGTCTTGCTGCTTTTGTGAGTGGGAGAAATAACTCATTTACGGAAGAAGCAAAAATACCAGATATATAGCATAGTCAAATTCATAGAGTCAGAAAGTACATTGGTAGATGGCGGGGAGTGGACGGGTAGGGAGGGGAGTGGGGATTTAGCGTGTAGTAGGGAAAGAGTTTCAGTTTAGGAAAGTGAAAAGTTCTGGAGGCAGATGATGGTGAGAGTTGCCCAGCAACATGAGTGCACGTAGAGTGTGAATGTGCGTGTCGTCAGTCATGCCTGGCTCTTTGCCATCCCATGGACTGTAGCCCACCAGGCTCCTCTGTCTAAGGGGTTCTCCAGGCAAGAATCCTGGAGTGGGCTACCATTTCCATCTTCTTGACTCAGGGATCGAACTCGCATCTCCTGCATTGGCAGCTGGGTTCTTTACCAGTGGGCCACCTGTGCCTAGTGAATACACCCAGTGCCACTGAAGTGTGCAGTTATGTGTTTAAAATAGTAAGTTTTATAATATGCGACTTTAACTCAATAAAGGAACATTTAAAACATAGCCGGTATGTTATGGCGAGAGCTTTGAAGGACCCAAGTGCTGTGAAGTTCAGATGAGGGAGACTTCGCCTTGGCTTGAGGGCTCATGGGAGGAGAGATGGTTTGAATTAGCTACAGTCTTGCCTGTGCCAGGAAGTGAGGGTTCAGCTGGTAGAGCAGCAGAGGCCCAGGACTGGGGAGCCCAGGCGTGACTGGCCGGGCACTGTGCATGCTTTCCTTTGACTGGAGTGTTGGTTGTGTGGAGGATGGTAGTGGGCGAGAAAATCGGAGCCAGATTTTGAATAGTTTTGAATGCCAGGGAGGGAGCTTGGACTTGATTCCTCCAGCTTTGCTGAAAAGAAGTGAACCTCTTGGCGTTGCTGTAAGAACCACGATTACTATAGAGTTACCTGGAGGCAGTGTGGTGTACCCCGTGGGAGGAACGTGAGGGCAGGAGAGAATGACACAAAGAATCAGATGAGTCAGGATGAAGACGATGGGGCATGGATGCAGAGGAGGTAGGATGGAGGTGGGGACCGAGTTCAGGGGTGCTGTGGACGCAGAGCCCATGGCTGAGTCTCTGATTCTGTATGGTTAGAACACGGCGGGGAGCAGTCTGGACGACAGAGAGAAAGGCTGTAACAGAGTTAGGTGAGAAAGGAGACGAGTGTGTGTGTGGGTGTGCGTGTGCATGGGTGTGCGTGTGTGTGTGCGTGTGTGTGTGTGTGTGTGTGTGCGCGCGCGTGGGTGTGTGTGTGTGTGTAAGGGGAAGGTGGGTCTATTGAACTGGAAAGAGCTGCAGCCAGGCTGGCCGCCTTTCAGAACCTGATCTGATGCTTTCTTAGCTCTGTAATCTTGGGCTGGCAGTTCCACCCCCCCAAACATGCTTCTACATCTGCAAAAAGACATCTTTAATTTTTGCTACTTATTATTCCAAATGTTATTTGTTTTAAAAAATAGAGAATGGAATGGTTCCAGCAATTCTCAGAAAGTTAAGAGGAGAGAAGAACAGGAAATGGAATATGGAAATCTTCTGAACTTTCTGCTGCTGCATAAGATTTAAGCTCTTGACATTTAAAGCAAAAAAATACAATTTAAGTGAATGGTGGAAGGATATGTTAATTAGTGAAGAGGAAGTTTACACCTTTGACACTTATGATGGCTATAGTTTGGGGTGGTATCTACATTGGCCAGCTTTATTATCAAGGCTAATTGTGCATTGGGTAATAAATAGGAAATGGGTTGAAATTTCCAAAGAGACCCACACTAATGGACATGCAATGGATATTACAAGCTGAAAAAAGCCTACCTTTAAGTTCTTGTCTTGACTTTATATATGGTAGATAACATAAGAAGAAGAGGTCCACCTTGAATTGGTGGTATAGGTGGGTGTACTTAGTGCTCAAAAGAGCACTTCAGGAAGAACTGAAATCTTTTTCTACATCTAACAATTTGTAAAAAACCTTGTGGCTCTAAGCTACTTGAAGTTTTGTTGAGTTGAAATGATTTGGAAAGGAAACAGACCTGTCATTGAAAACGAATGGATTGAGCTTCCTTAAATACTGGAGAGCACCTAAATGACCTCCCCAGGTTTTAAAGGAGAAAGTTTTCAACCTGCTTTCATCTCTTCTTCCTCTGGGTATTTTTCATGTAAGGGATGGAGAACAGAAGACTTGGTTGGAGTGTTTCTAAGCTGGGACTGGGGTTTGCCCTCCAGTCATTCAAGGATAAGACAGTGTTACTTACCAGGGATTGGATCTATTACACCCTGGGCAGCTGCTATTTTTGAGGCAGGAAAGTGAGGCTGAAGAGCTTTGTACAGCTGTCATGCAGAATCCTAAGCACCCCATTTATAAAACCTGTCAGTGTGACCTGGTTTCTTGGGCATATGCAGCCTTTGGCGATCTGGCCTCTTTCCCCGCTAGCCATGTTCCTTCCTTAGTCTTGTTTTTGTTTCCTGTTAGGAATGTTTCAGATTTAGCAGCTTGTAAGAGGGATGTGTGTGAGTACGTGTATGTGTGTTTTTAAGAGTCTTCACTTGTGTGCTTGAACTCAGACTCCTATTTGTCTTCCAGGAGTTATTTAAAAAAAGAAAAACTTGATTCAGGATTCTGAAAACTTTGCCCCATAGGGAAAAGGAAGAGCAGAAATCCTTATCAGCTTTCTTATTTGGTTATAAAAGTGGTAAGGCATGAAATTGGAACAGATGGCATAAAAATAGCTAGACTTATTTCCTTTAGTTGAATTTTGCTGAGAGCTTCTTTAAAATCTTTGTAAACTCCTGCTTTCAAGAGTTCTTTTAGGGCCTTATAGGCCCTGTGGGTAAATGCAGCAGTGTAATAAGCTTCCATCCAGATATGTTACAGGAAAGGACCATAAACTAATTCAGGACACGAAATCTAGACCAGGAAGCCTCTTTTATGTACCCCTAATAAAGAGAGCATCAAGTTAACTTATCACCTCATCCTCTGTCATCCTGAGGTTGAGACAATGTAGTTACAACCTGAGGCTGTACTTGAAGGCGGATGTGCACTGGCCAGCCTGTCTTTGATAAGTTAAAGTGGACATTAGAATGTCCTTTAATAGAAGACTTGAGATTTTGAGAATTGCAGGTTGAGTATGCCAACACATAGGACATCAGATAGACAGCAAAATAACTTAAGTAGTGGTTATCCTATTCGCTTTTTGTCTGGAGATATTAAACAATATGAATAGCTGGGGGAAAAATGTTATATCATTATCCATGGGTAGTGTGGTGCTAGTTTATTGTAGGGCAGAGTTACTGGAAAAGAAAGAGCCTTATCATTATTCATATTAAAAAATGCTGTGACAATGTTCTACTTCAGATGAGTGTTGCTCCCATAAATCATCCCAAATCCCTGTACTCAGGGGATTTTTGAAAAGATAGTATTTTCAGAGGCAAAATTATTTCAGTTTCTTCATGGGAGGAATTTTAGACTGTAAGGAGGAATTCATCCAAGCAAGAAAGCCATTTACTGAGTTCCTATTATTAAACAGGGAAGGTAAGGAGGAATCTACCCAGTTTAAAGGTATCTTAACACAGCTCTCCCCAGCCTGGGGTCTCAGACCTCCGGGTTATTGCAGTTGCGTCAGACCTCCATCGCCTACAGACTTAATGAGTAAAAACTGAATCCTTTTCTGTTTGTGGAGGGGGAGTATTAAAAGGGCCTCATACTCACAAGGGTTGAGAATTGTGCTTTATGGTAAGGAATTCTAAGAACTGAGCTTTAGTTTGCTCTTTTGTTTTTTTGATTTGGCTGTTGTCTTATTTATGGACATTTTAGCCCAGCTCAGAATAGAACAGCACAATTGCAGTCACCAGCTGAACCCAGTTCAGTTACAGCATTCAATCTAAGGGTTTTGTAACTTCCAAACCTTTGTATTATTCCAACCCCTCGGTGGCTACATATCTTGTATATTGGTACTGCATTTCTCAAAAGATTTCTTTCTAAAAGCAGAATAGTGCCAGAACTAAGAGTTAAGGGCAGTGTATTTTGAATCTCCAAAGCAGCAGTTCTTTGACTTACTCATGCTGGCTAGACGCCAAGGCATTTTAACCATTCCTTTCATTCAGGATTCTCCAAATTAATGCCTTCTAATTAATTTTCCAATTAAATTACATTATTCTCTTTCCCCTGAATTCCAGGTTTTCTTATGCCTATATTGCTTCCCTTTATTATGTATTTGCTTTTTTCTTCACAATAAAAAAATGCTTTAGTCTTTAGAAGGGTAAATAGACATTATTTTGCTTCCATGTGACTTAAAGAAACTTGAACAAAGACTACCATATTAGGTGTGGCTTTTGCTTACCAGAGGAATCTGAAATGACAGAATTATGATAAGAATGTCCAGTGAAGGAGCATTTAATTGGAAATTCCATTCTTGAACAGATCACAAAATAGAAGGAGCCCTTTTTAGTTGCCTGCAATAGGTAATAACTGCTTGTGGATAGTTTTAGTGTATTTCAAGATTCTTTGTCTTTCCTTCTCCTATATTTTCTTGTGAATAGATGTCAAGAAGTAGTTTTAGTGACTCTTCTGAGGATTGAATAAAAAGAGCAAACATATACCCACTTTCACTGAATTCAGAGGAGTCACTTGATGTATTAAGCTCTTTCCATCAACTGAAGAAACCTTAGCACAGAATTTGGAGAGTCCAATCCCTGAACTATTAGGAGAGACTTTGAAGGTATCCATGGCCTGGTAGACCTTTGAATGACACAGTCACTGTCTCAGGAAATTAAATCTGTTTCCCCATCCAATGGGATTTTTGCTAGGCCTATGAAATGGGCAGTGCATGATATATTTCAAATAATTTAAAGGAAGAACTGAATCAAGTTTTCCTTTGATAATTATTTGGAAGTTTCTTCATACCCCTCTTGAGGAAATTTGAAGATTCCATACTGGACCAAAATAATGCCAGGGTTAGGGAATATTCCCAGAAGAAGGGAGGGTGCCAGTGACCGTGTTGCCAAATCTGTAACACCTGGTCCCAAAGCAACGCTTCTGAAGGCTGCTTGTCAGTTCTCTCCTGTAAAGAACAGCATAGTAGAAGCACAGAGAACTTGAGACTCATTCTGGTCGAAGTAGCTTCTGAAGTTCAGGCACGCCTCTTTGGGCCTGCAGTGCCCCTACAGTGTTACCTTTGACCTTCTTTTTAATTCCGGTTCGCCTTGTAGCTGGTTGCTATACCCCGTGTTGTTTCTTCTAATAAATGGAATACTGATCACGCCCACCTGGGAAGTTTTGGGGGCTCTGTTTGCAATGTTTAAAGTACAGTGCTGAAGAGATGATGTTTGTGTGTGGGGCGGCATCTCTATGTAACCCCGCCAACCCTTGCTGGGCTCCGCACTTCTTGAGGTCTGTCCATCATCTTCTTTTTCAATTTTTTAACCTAGTTTTCTTCAGGGTTTTTGTGTCAGATCACAGTCTGGAAATATATATACATACACATACATACATATATATATATTCTTATATATGTATTATATACATTATATATATATATATATGAAAGTGTTAGCTGCTCAGTTGTGTCGGACTATTTTGCGACCCCATGGACTATAGCCCGCCAGGCCCCACTGTCCATGAAATTCTCCAGGCAAGAACTCTGCAGTGGGTAGCCATTCCCTTCTCTGGGGAATCTTCTTGACGCAGTGATTAAATCTCGGTCTTCTGCATTGCAGGCAGACTCTTTACTTTCTGAGTCTTCAGGTTCACTACATGTATAGCGTTGACATTATGTACATTCAGTTCAGTTCAGTTCAGTCTCTCAGTCGTGTCTGACTCTTTGCCATCCCATGGACTGGAGCATGCCAGGCCTCCCTGTCCATCGCCAACTCCAGGAGTTTACTCAAACTCATGTCAGTCAAGTTGGTGATGCCATCCAGCCATCTCATCCTCTGTCGTCCCCTTATCCTCCTGCCTTCAATCTTTCCCAGCATCAGGGTCTTTTCAAATGAGTCAGCTCTTTGCATCAGGTGGCCAAAGTACTGGAATTTCAGCTTCAATATCAGTCCTCCCAATGAACACCCTGAACTGATCTCCTTTAGGATGGACTGGTTGGATCTCCTTATAGTCCAAGGGACTCTCAAGAGTCTTCTCCAACACTACAGTTCAAAAGCATCATTTCTTAGGTGCTCAGCTTTCTTTATAGTCCAACTCTCACATTCACACATGACTACTGGATAAACCATAGCTTTGATTAGATGGACCATTATTGGCAAGGTAATGTCTCTGCTTTTTAATATGCTGTCTGGGTTGGTCGTATTAGACAATTGTAAATAGAAAATTGATTTCTTGAGAAAGATTTCATATCATCAAGTCTATTGGCATACTAACCATATCACTGCTTTATAAAAATTTTAATGGTGTGCAAAACACTGTTTATGCTTTGTCTCAAATTTCCTTCTCATATCTGCATAAAATGTGAAGATTAGATCTGTTAGGTAAAATTCCATTTATAATAAAGTGTGATATGACAAGTGTGGCATTTAAATATAAGTATATATGTGTGTTATGGAGATCAGCAGATGGTCAACACCAAAATCAGATTGATTTCCTTTCCAGCCAAAGATGGAGAAACTCTATACAGCCAGCAAAAACAAGACCAGGAGCAGACTGTGGCTCAGATCGTGAACTCCTTATTGCCAAATTCAGAATTAAATTGAAGATAGTGGGGAAAACCACTAGACCATTCAGGTATGACCTAAATCAAATCCCTTATGACTATACAGTGGAAGTGAGAAATAGATTTAAGGGACTAGATCTGATAGACAGGGTGCCTGATGAACTATGGACGGAGGTTCATGACATTGTACAGGAGACAGGGATCAAGACCATCCCCATGGGAAAAAAATGCAAAAAAGCAAAATGGCTGTCTGAGGAGGCCTTACAAACAGCTGAGAAAAGAAGAGAAGTGAAAAGCAAAGGAGAAAAGGAAAGATATACCCATTTGAATGTAGAGTTCCAAAGAATAGCAAGGAGAGATAAGAAAGCCTACCTCAGTGATCAATGCAAAGAAATAGAGGAAAACAATATAAAGGGAAAGACTAGATATCTGTTCAAGAAAATTAGAGCTACCAAGGTAACGTTTTATGCAATGGTAGGGATCTAACAGAAGCAGAAGCTATTAAGACGAGGTAGCGAGAATACACAGAAGAACTGTACAAAAAAGATCTTTACAACACAGATAATCACAAAGGTCTGATCACTTTCACTCACCTGGAGCCGGACATCCTGGAAGTGAAGTCAGGTGGGCTTTAGGAAGCATCACTATGAACAAAGGTAGTGGAGGTGATGGAATCCCAGCTGAGCTATTTCAAATCCTGAAAGATGATGGTGTGAAAGTGCTGCACTCAGTATGTCAGTAAATTTGGAAAACTCAGCAGTGGCCACAGGACTGGAAAAGGTCAGTTTTCATTCCAATCCCAAAGAAAGGCAATGCCAAAGAATGCTCACACTGCCGCACAATTGCACTCATCTCACATGCTAGTAAAGTAATGCTCAAATTTCTCCAAGTGAGGCTTCAGCAATATGTGAACCATGAGCTTCCAGATGTTCAAGCTGGTTTTAGAAAAGGCAGAGGAACCAGAGATCAAATTGCCAACATTCCGTGGATCATCGAAAAAGCAAGAGAGTTCCAGAAAAATATCTATTTCTGCTTTATTGACTATGCCAAAGCCTTTGACTGTGTGGATCATAATAAACTGTGGAAAATTCTGGAAGAGATGGGAATACCAGACCACCTGACCTGCCTCTTGAGAACCCTATATGCAGGTCAGGAAGCAACAGTTAGAACTGGGCATGGAACAACTGACTGGTTCCAAATAGGAAAAGGAGAATGTTAAGGCTGTATACTGTCACCCTGCTTATTTAACTTATATGCAGAGTGCATCATGAGAAACGCTGAGCTAGAAGAAGCACAAGCTGGAATCAAAATTGCTGGGAGAAATATCAATAACTTCAGATATGCAGATGACATCACCCTTATGGCAGAAAGTGAAGAAGAACTAAAGAGCCTCTTGATGAAAGTGAAAGAAGAGAGTGAAAAAATTGACTTAAAGCTCAACATTCAGAAAATGAAGATCATGGCATCTGGTCCCATCACTTCATGGGAAATAGATGGGGAAACAGTGGAAACAGTGTCAGACTTTATTTTTGGGGGCTCCAAAATCACTGCAGATAGTGATTGCAGCCATGAAATTAAAAGACACTTGCTCCTTGGAAGGAAACTTATGACCACCCTAGACAGCATATTAAAAAACAGAGACATCACTTTGCCAACAAAGGTCCGTCTAGTCAAGGTATGGTTTTTCCAGTAATTACGTATGGATGTGAGAGTTGGACTATAAAGAAAGGTGAGTGCTGAAGAATTGATGCTTTTGAACTGTGGTGTTGGAGAAGACTCTTGAGAGTCCTTTAGACTGCAAGGAAATCCAACCAGTCCATCCTAAAGGTAATCAGTCCTGGGTGTTCATTGGAAGGACTGATGTTGAAGCTGAAGTTCCAGTACTTTGGCCACCTGATGCAAAGAGTTGACTCATTTGGAAAGACCTTGATGCTGGGAAAGATTGAGGGCAGGAGGAGAAGGGGACGACAGAAGATGAGATGGCTGGATGGCATCACCGACTCAATGGACATGGGTTTGGGTGGACTCTGGGAGTTGATGATGGACAGGGAGGCCTGGCATACTGCGGTTCATGGGGTTGCAAAGAGTTGGACACAACTGAGCGTCTGATCTGAACTGAACTGATGCGTTTTATAATATTAATTCTAAATGATTCCCCATGAACAAGTGAGGAAATATTCTCCCAATTTATCATCTATTAGCATTTGGCATATCCTATTTTGTATTTCTTTTTGTCTTCTGACTCTCTTTTTCAACTTGACTTACTTTTCTAAGGCGCCCAAAAGCAAGGAACAACAGTTGGTATTATTTCTTAGGAGGAAAGAATATTGACATATCCTGAACAACCACTGTGTTTCTAGGTTTTGTGCTAGAGAGGCAGTGTCAGAGAAGAGCTATGAGGCAGGTATTATTACTTCCACTGAGAAACTGGGCTGCAGGCTAGTTAAGTATTTTAGGCTCATGGTTACCTTTGGGCTACAAACCAAGCAGTGCCAAGCCCGTGGTCTCATGTCAATTTCACCATTTTCCCTCTTCTACCTTGTGTATTGTAAGGTGTCATTTTGTTGGTCTTGGCTAATTCAACTATAGAAGTGATACATAATAGAAACCAGAGTAATGTGATGTTTTTCTTATCTCGTGACAAACCAAGGGAGATTGTGTGTGTGTGTGTGTGTGTGTGTGTATGTGTGTGTGCGCATGCATGCTCAGTCCTCTCTGACTCTTTGTGACCCCTGGACTGTAGCCTGATGAGTTGTTCTGTCCATGAAGTTGCCAGGCAAGAATACTGGAGTGGGTTGCCATTTCCTTCTTCAGAGGATCTTCTGGACCCAGGAATCGAACCTGCGTCTTTTCGTGTCTCTTGCATTGGCAGGCAGGTTCTTTACCACTGTGCCACCTGGGAAACCCCCAAGGGATGTTACCCAATGCTAATATGATATATTTATTTCATATTTGAATCTGGAACGACTTGGGACTTGAATTTTGAGCCTTGTTTGCTGCTTATACCTATTTCAGGATAGTGGGTCTTATTGCATTGATTTCCACATCTAAAGCACTGAGCCTGAAGTTGATTATCTGTAATGCAAATGAAATGTGTATTGAAATGGTTAAGTTGCAGACACCAATCTTGGGTTGTTCAAGGACGTTACAGTCATCTGTGCCCCTTGTCCTGTAGAACACACAATGCATTTAGAGGGAGCTTAACCAGTAGTTCAGGATGACCACTGTCACATACCATATACTTACTGTGGGTGAATCCAGGTTACTATGACAATGGATATATTTTCATCTTCTCCTTTTTAGAGTATAAACACACAAAGCTGAAATACTGCTCAAGTCCACCATTCATATTTGTCTTTTCTGACTTCATATTACAAAGAAGTGAGAAAGACATTAGGCATATTTCTTCAGAGTTACGCGATTATTTCTCTTTTTTGCTCTCATCTCCTAGTGGAGGTCCTGGAACTCAGCTTGGATGTCACTCAGCTATGCTGACAACTCCTCTTAAGGACAGTTATGATGAGAGATTAGACATCTTTCCTCACTGTTCTTATTCAAAGATTAGCATGTATTTATTTCAACTTCGATTTGAAATCTAAATCTCCTTGGGTAAAGAAGATTCAGAATCAGAGATACCCAGACCCCCCTTTATAGATGGTAAGGACTTCAGTCTGTGAATATTTTGTGTGAGTGTTGAGGGGAGATTCTTGGCATTCAGGAAAGAAAAGAAGAGAAGAGAGGAGAAAGAAACGAAACAGTTACTAAGCCAAGTATCTGGAAATTACACCAAGGTTCCTTGGGGCTTTTTCTCTTGGGGTTCCTTCTTTGGGACCCACAGTATGAATTAAGAGGGCTGCTAAAGAATCAAATAGCTGTAGAATCAAATCAAAAATCAATTTTTCAGCCATTTACATGCTGAAACCCTGTGTTTATAAGAAAGACAGTACACGTACTGGCTTCTTCTCTGCTGCTGCTGCTACTGCTAAGTCGCTTCAGTCGTGTCCCACTCTGTGTGACCCCGTAGACGGCAGCCCACCAGGCTCCCCCGTCCCTGGGATTCTCCAGGCAAGAACACTGGGGTGAGTTGCCATTGCCTTCTCCTCTGCTAGGCTAACAAAACATATTGCTTATGTGACTGTGTGCTCAGTCGTGTCCACTCTTGGTGACCCCGTGGACTGTGGCCGACCAGACTCCTCTGTCCATGGGATTTCCCAGGCAAGAATACTGGAGTGCGTTGCCATTCCCTTCTCTAGGGGATCTTCCTGACCCAGGGATCAAACCCATGTCTCTTGCATTAGCAGGAAGGTGCTATACCACTGTGCCACTTGGGAAGCCCAAACGCTGCTTAGGAGGTTTTAAGGAGTACAGCGCTGCTGCCCAGTGCTTTCCTGGGCCCTCTCCCTGCAGCCCCTCCATTCTCTTTTCTTCGCCTTCTTTCTGCATCCTCTGGTATGGACTGAGTGCTAGGCACTGTGTTGGGAGCTGTGGACACTGTGGTGCCTGGGGCAGACCTGTCTTTCTGTCTTCATAAGTCCCGGGTCTCAGGGGTAAGCCAATGGGTAGACAGAAGATGATAGCATGGTATTCAGCATTCCCTGAGAGGGCAAGGGGAACCCAAGGCCTCTGGGGCTGGAAAGACTTCCTGGAGAATGGCTCAGGGGGCAGAGCAGGAGGCTCCAGGCTTCTTTCCCCTCTTCTTTCTGCCTTCCCCTTTCCTTCCCTCATTTCTTCCTGTTTTTGGTGATTATCTTGAATATTTGTCCCAACTGAAGTTATGGCTTCAATAACTATTTTTTTATTATTAAACATAAGGCATGATTTGTAATATTTTCCTCTCAGTCTTTAACTGAGAAGGACATTTATCTCAGGTTCTAAATGCTGCTTTTAGAGAAATACTGACTAGTTTTTCATTAAGAGAAAGGGGATAATAAATAAGCTACATTTCTTTTCAAAATTCATCAACATAGCTCTCTGAACAGTTCATGCTGTTCGTCTCATTCTCTGGTTTGAGAAGCTGGCCTCACAATGAAAAATTATGCCCAAACATCCCTGAAACTGTATTTTCTCTTTAGTATGGGCAGGAGCTAAAGGAGTGTCTTCAGACCCCAAATGCTCTTTATTTCCGTGTTTGACACGTACAAATCCTCCTTGATAAAATGTCATTAGGGAGGCATATTGAGCTGTGTGGCCTCAGTTGGTAGGTACGTTTCAGCTTTTATCACTGTCTGTGTTAGAAAATTAAGTGTAATCTAGGGTGCTTTCATTCCTTTATCGACTCTAGTGGGTATGTTTTATTTTAGGGAATTTAGCACAACATTTTGCCTTGGAGAAATGCATGTCCCTTTCCACTCTGACAACCTCAGCCTCCTCTGTCTAGGGGTTTGTGACTGAAAACCCTTTTTGTCTACCCTCTGGTTGAAAGCCTTCGGCTGAGGGGTAGCAGGAATTGTTCGCAGATACTCAGCTCATCTGCAGTTCTGTTTTGCAGAGAGACTATATCTTCTTTTTGTAGGGTAACTATTTGCCCAAAATGTTATGGAAACACTGTCTGAAAATTTGGGTATGCTTTTTGAGTGCCTTTTCCTGATTTCATCTGATGATTTTCTTACTCTGTGATTCACGCCCCAAGATTCTTTTAATTCCAGTGTGTCACCCACCGAGTAATATTCATAAGCAAATGGTCCATTAGCGTGTGTCTGCGTGCTCGCCTGTGGTGATAGGAAACTTCTGGAAGAACCTTGGAGTCGGCCACTGCTCCACTCTACTGTGGAAAGGCATTGAAAGGCTGTCCGCCTGGCAGCATCCTGCTTGTCACCAGCCAGAGCTCCCTAAACGCATGCCACGCTGATGCTTTGCACCACTTCATTTATTGAAAACATTTACTGCAAAAGAAACCTACTCAGCCTTTGTGAGTTCATCATATTACTTGTTATTCAGGACAGAAGCAATGGGACAGAAAACAATTTTTTGTATGTCCCTGCACTCCTCAACCAGTCCATCTTAAAGGAAATCAACCCTGAGTACTCATTGGAAGGACTGATGCTGAAGCTGAAGCTCTAATACTTTGGCCACCTGATGGGAAGAGCTGACTCACTGGAAAAGACCCTGATGCTGGGAAAGACTGAAGGTGGGAGGAGGAGAAAGTGGCAGAGGATGAAATGGTTGGATAGCATCAACCATCATGTCCACTGACTCAATGGACATGAGCTTAGCCAGACTCTGGTAGATAGTGAGGGACAGGGAGGCCTGATGTGCTGCAGTCCATGGGGGTTGCAAAGAGTTGGACACGACTGAGTGACTGAACACCACCACCACTTCTCAAAGATGAACACAGTGCAGAGATTGCTCATTATAGGTTATTCATTTATGTTTGTAAAGAATTTGTAAATGAATGCGGAAACTTCTTACCAGAAATCTAATTAGCTAATCCATTCTGATTAGTTAACCTTATGTATAAAAATAATGTGATATATATGTTTTGCTGGGGTTAGAGGAAGAAGAGCACAGAAGCTAGAGGTCCCCTTCCAGCCTGCAGTGCATAGGAGTTGGGGAAGGTCCTTGGGCCAGAAATGATACTTGGGAGCAATTGCTTTTAGGAAGGAACAACTGAAGGGTTTTGGAAGTATGGAAAAAAGCAATGATGTCACAGGATGGTGTGTGTGTGTGTGTGTGTGTGTGTGTGTGTGTGTGTGTGTGTGTTCAGTCGCTCAGTTGTGTCTGAGTCTTTCTGACCCTATGGATTGTAGCCTGCCAGGCTTTTCTGTCCATGGGATTTTCCAGGCAAGAGTACTGGAGTGGGGTGCCATTTCCTGCTCCAGGGCCTCTTCCCAACCCAGGGATCTAATCTAATCCGTGTCTCCTGCCACGTCTCCTGCATTGCAGGCGGATTCTTTACCGCTGAGCCACCAGGGAAGCCCGTGACGGTAAATGAACCCCCTAAATACATCTACCAATTAGACCACTCACATCCTGTCCAATTTTTTTTTTTTAATCCTCTAAGTGACTGTATGTTAAAGGGAAGTGAAAAAGCAAAGCTTAATTCTGACAGTTCTCGACAGAAGCTACTTGTTACCCTTATTTATTTGGGGATACAATTGAATCTTGAACAATACCAGTTTGAACCTTGAGGACCCAGTTATTTGTGGATTTTTTTTCAGTAGTAAATACTACAATACAACATGCTCCATGGATCACTGAATCCACCAACACAGAACTAGGGATATGGAGGGCTGATTATAAGTGGATTTGGGAGTGCGCAGAGGTGCCCTTAACCCCCTGTTGTCCAGGGGAATTGAATCCAACAATACATTAAAAGAATCATGCACCATAATCAATTGGATTTATCCCAGAGATGCAAAGATTATTCAGTATCCACAAATCAATCAGTGTGATATACCACATGAACAAATTGAGGGAGACAATAGATGACCATCTTAATAGATGCAGAAAAGGCTTCTGATAAAATTCAGCATCTGTATATGATAAGAACTTTCCAGAGAGTAGGCGCAGAGGGGACATGCATGTGTGCTGAGTGGCTTCAGTCCTCTCCCACTCTTTGTGACCCTGTGGGCCGTAGTCCACTTGGCTATGTCCTCCAGGCAGGAATACTGGAGTGGGTTGTCACGCTGTACACCAGGGGTCTTCCAGACCTGGGGATCGATCTGGCGTCTCTTACATCTTGGAATTGGCAGGCGGGTTCTTTACCACTAGCACCACATACTTTAACATAATAAACATGTCCTGAAATTCTTAAGCAGTCGAGTCTGTGAAAATCTTTATATGGGGCTGTGTAAGGGCACTTCCTTTGCGTAATGATGTACATGAACACTTATTTGTTAGGATTTGGGGGGCTAGTTATTTAGATTAAATGAAATAGCACTTCTTCATGAGATCCTTA
The DNA here is from genome assembly GCF_016772045.2 of Ovis aries. Lineage (NCBI taxonomy): Eukaryota > Metazoa > Chordata > Mammalia > Artiodactyla > Bovidae > Ovis > Ovis aries. The sequence continues at coordinate 2,342,556 of NC_056074.1, read as the reverse complement.
CATAATTGGAAAGTGAATCTCCTCTTCAGCGTGCATAGGCTTTTAGAGTATAAAGGAAATTGAGTTATTTGCTCTAAGTCCCTCATTAATTAAAAGAGGAATAGTTAAAACAAAAAAAGGGAAGGAGAATAATTTCTGGTACCAGCTTTGTGCTAATTATGTCGGATCAGTAACTTTTTTAATCTTAGCTTTGAGTGATGCTTATTATCCCCATTTCACATAATGGGAAACTGATACTCCAAGACGTTAAGGAGCTGGTCTGGAGAAACACAACACAAGGCAGAGATGAATTTTAAATTTAGATCTGTCTAGTGTCAGTGCCCATGTTCCTTCCATGAAGACCCCCAAGTTAAGGCTATTCAGCTAGTTAGTGATAAGAAGAATGGACTAGACCCAGGTATCATACTCCCCTAAATGGTGATCTTTCCAATATATTATATATTACTTAACTTGGAAAAATTTGAACATATATGTCAGTTGTAAAAAAGATTAATATAGAATTCCTTTTCTTAATTTTTTCAAAAATAAAAATAATTTTCCTTGAGACTATAATTTCACAATTCTCCTTCCCTATTTCTAAGCTTTTTTTTTTTTTTTTTTTGCATAAAAGCTAATTGAGCTTTCAGACGCTTCACTAACTTAATTTTAATCTCTGGTTGCCCTCCTGTATATATTTCTTTTCCATTCAGACGATAAGCATGCAATTGTAGTTAGCCTGATTAATGTTTTACATATTTCCCCAGGCATTCATACAGATTTGACTAAAACATAAGTTACCCTTGGCTTCAGAAAACTTCTGGCATTTAGAAAACATGCGCAAAATATACCCCTTGGTAAGCAGTGCTCCAACTTACAATTTTCTTCCTTTTAAGGAAGGGGGAAGAAAAAGAGACATTTTCAAGGGAGATTTTGGTTACAGTAAAGAGATTCTGGTTTGAAACCATTATTTTTTTCATTTCATTCCACTTCAGCCTTTTCCTTGGCATAGGAGAAATTAAAAAATGAATGTATTCAGGTGTTTTTAACACGATGAACTGGAAGGGAATGCAGAATCAGCTCTTTTCTCCTTTTCATCTCAGAGCAAAAATATCACCATATCTTAAATTGCTTTGGGTCAGAACACTGTTTGTTGAATTATTCAACAGTTTGAACTGGTAGAATTAGAGGATTCATTAGACCGAAGGTCAAAAGTTAAGTTTAAAACATTTCCTTATAGTTATGATATGACTCACAATGTTGACAGATTCCAGAAAGGCCGCAGGAGCTGAGAGATGTGTGGTCTTAATGAACTAAAAACACTCTTTTGCCTGGCCATTCAGCCCCTCGACCACTCAGAGGTGCCCTGAGTTCAGGTCACTTGCGCGTGTGTTAGATCTGTAGCCAAGTGTGTATTGGGTGAGATTCCCACTGGTTTTTTCCACAGGGTATTTACATGAGAATGGAAATTGTTCTATTGGTTTATTTTCATTTTCCTGTTTTTATCCACATCCCATGAAAAAATAAATCTGGGTCATACCGGGTCATATAATTTGAACAAGCAGAACTTTCTGCTCTTCCGTTCATCTCTAAGTGAACTGTGCATGCGCGCTATGTCGCTTCCATTGTGTCCGACTCTTTGCAACCCTATGGACCACAGCCCGCCAGGCTCCTCTGTCCTTGGGATTCTCCAGGCAAGAACACTGGAGTGGGTTGCCGTGCCCTCCTCCAGGGGATCTTCCCCACCCAGGGATCGAACCCTCTCCTGTTATGTCTCCTGCATTGGCAGGTGGGTTCCATACCACTAATGCCACTTGGGAAGCCCTAAGTTTATTTGTCGAAAGAGCCTGTGGCTTGAAGTCATAAGATGAAAACTATTTCTCATTAGAAATGATGTTGAAAGAGAGGATAATGTACAATAGTGTGCATACGCAGGGAACCAAGTACTCTCAGGCAGTAAAATACTTACCCAGCTTCTCCCTTACCCACATGTACTTAATGTTGAGTATCACCGTTGTAGAAACAAGTAAGATGATTTGCTGAATCAAACCAGGAATGCTGTGCTCTCGACATCAGTCTGCTCACTATGACCCGCTTCTCCTTCCCGTTTGGCAGCTTTGGGAATTTGGAAAGTTGGGCTTTGGGAAGTGTTCTACCTGACATCCTCTAGTGCCCCCCAGTAATTCATTATCTTGATGTCTGTTGCAACTCACTTTGTAACGTGCATTAAGTTATTAGTTTGGACACTTCGGAAATAATTGATGGTGAAGCCGTCTGAAGAATAAAGATGTTCCCTTACTATTTTGGCTGTGGCCACTCTCCTCCCCATTAAGGCTCCTTCTCTCCAGGTGATTGATGACATCTGGTTGATATGTCTTTTAAGGTTCTAAGCTGCCAGAGGGGGTGAGATTTATTTCTCAGCAGCTTTTGGTATAGATGACCACTTCCTTTGCCTTGAAGCATCTTCATTTTTGGTCTTCAGTAATATTTCCCTGTCCTGGTAATATGGAACATTACCCTTCCATCTCACTGGCCATTCATTCTTGGTCTCCTTTAGTGACCTCCTGTGTGCTGTGCTTAGTTGCCCAGTCATGTCTGACTCATTGTGACCCATTGGACTGTAGCCCACCAGGCTCCTCTGTTCATGGGATTTTTTTCAGGCAAGAATACTGGAGTGGGTTGTCATTTCCTCCTCCAGGGCTTCTTCCCAACCCAGGGATGGAACCCATGTCTCTTATGTCTCCTGTATTGGCAGGTGGGTTCTTTACCTGCTGAGCCATCAGGGAAGCCCATTGACCACCTACCAACCACTAAATATTGAGAGTGTTTGGGTCTTGAACTTGGACCCTCTTCTCTCTTCATCTGCATTCTCCTTCTTTACCTCTAGTGATATCATTTAGTCCATTGGTTTTCATACCATCTGTAGGTTAATGGCAACCCACTCCAGTGTTCTTGCCTGGAGAATCCCAGGGATGGGAGAGCCTGGTGGGCTGCTGTCTATGGGGTCACACAGAGTTGGACACGACTAAAGTGACTTAGCAGCAGCAGCAGTAGGTTAATTACATTTAAATTTACATATCCAAACTCTCATGTGGATGTCTGAAGGACTTTGTACGTATGTCGCTAAAGAGAACTCCTGTTCTCCAGTCCCCATCCTGAAGCTGACTTTACCCCCTTGCCTTTTCAACCTGCATGTATGGCACCATCCTCCACGCATTTTTTTTTCAGGCTAAACACCTAGGAGTCACCCTCAATTCCTCCCTTAACCTCATTTCTCCCATCCATACCATTATCAAATCCTATCTGTTTTACTTCCCAGGTATATCCTGAGCCTCCCCACTTCTCACCATTTCCGTTGTTACCACCCGTGTTCAGGTAATGGGCATCTCATCCCTGGACCACTGCAGCAGCTCCCGTCCACTCCCCTAGTTTAAAAATTCATCCTCCACACTAAACCAGAGGGTTGATCAGGCACCTCCCTGTCTTGCTTCAAGCCTTTCAGTGGCTTCCCACTGATATTGGTATAAAATTTAGACTCCTCACCGCAGGTTCAAGGCCCCTTGTGACCTGGCCCGTCTCCCTCTGACCTCCCCGCCCTCCACCACGTGTCTCTGGGTGTCATGCCGCGTGGCCTTCTCTCTGTGTCATAGACGTCCTGCTCCGTCACCTTTGTCTCCACCATGCCATCTGCTTCTGTTTCCTCTGGTCATCTCTCTTCCGCTTTCTATCGTTTATGTCTTGACTCCCTCCCTCCAGGCACACGTGCCCGACCGTCCTAGCTGAAATGATTCCTCTTCAGCCCTCTCTGAATGATCCTATTTCGTCTTCTTCACAGCACATCTTAATACTGAAATGACTGTGTGTGTGTGTGTTCTGCTCTGTCACCCACCGTAGCAGCTCTGGTCCTTGGGCGCCTGTCGGTTCACTGTGCTCCCTCAGTACTCAGAACAGTACATAGTACAGTCCACAGTGCTGCTGCTCGGTACACAGCAGCAGCACACTAAAGACCGCTCGACTATATTTGCCTCTTGGTTTCTGTAGCTCTTTTGATTCATTTTTTAAAAAGAGAGGTAACACTTCCCTTTGATATGCTGGACTAAGTTAGATTTGCCGCATTCATCTAAAGACATTGCCCTGCCAGAGACTATTAATCTTTTGAATGTAGCTTCCCTTTTTTTGTCTTCTTCTTATACCCATTTTGGAAGTGGATTTATTTTACGTTGTAAAACCACTGCCCCCTTTTTTAACCTGTGTGTTACAACTGTTAGAAGCAGACTATATTGACTTCTCTCCCTTCTCTCCTCGATTGGGAGTGGCTTGCCTTGAGATTCCATCTTTTTCATTATGAAGTTGTGTAAGAATTTAGACCCCTCCTCTGAAGCAGTCATCATCCTTCAGCTCATTGCTCTGGAGTTGCAGAAGGGAAAATCCCTGGCTTATTCATCAAAGAGAGTTCTTTCATTGATGTTGCTGTGAATTCCTGCTCACATCAGATGTAGAGGTGACGATGGGAAGGAACAGGGAAGCCACTGAAAGGTGTCGGAGGGGAAACTGAGGAGGGGTACTATTGTTCACTGTCCTCTGTATCTTTGCGAGTCCCACCTGATTACAGATGACCAAGCAGGATAGAAATCTAGCAAGTAAGGCTGAGTGGTCTCTGCCAACTTTCTGGCTAAGGTTTCCCTGTTCCAGCATAAACTTTGCATTCCTGTGGCACAATTAGACTCCTCTCTGTGTTGCTCATAAATGTGTGATATTTTGTGAATTACTGAGGATGGGTGCTGACAGTGGTTGGGAAGATGAAAAAGAGATGGATCGTGTGCTCAGGGAGCTCTTAATAAATATGAAAATAATCAACATAAAGGGCATAATGTGATTTAGGCCAGAAGAAAGAAGGAAGCAAAATGCGGTGGGAGTTTGAAAGGGGGCAAGCCCATGTAGGTTGGTGGAAGGATGCATGTAGGGAGATGAAGAGGGAAGGAAGAAGGGCCATTTGCGGAGCTCAGGTGCTGTAGGGGCGGGGCAGCTGGGGAAAACGTGCCCCAAATGACTGAAGTGTTAGGGAAGGGTAACCCTCGGGGGTCCTTCTTGTTGTCCATGACTTTGGACAGCCTCATTAAAGAAAGGATTGCCAAGGAAGCCTGCTAGACCTGTTGCAGAAGATAGGTTGAGCCCAATACACCCAAAATCTGCAAACCTGCTGTCCAGCTTCCAATGGAGATCCGACCCTACTCCTTTTCAGTATTGTATTTTTGAGCAGGGAAACTGGGAGATGCCTACCCCATGGACTCTGAGGTCTACTTCTTTTTTGCAGAAGATAGTCTTATTTATATTGATACAGAATCATTTTGCATTCTTAGATCCGACACTGGTAGGTGCTTTATTTCAGTACGTTATAAAGGTGAAGGTGAAGTCGCTCAGTTGTGTCCGACTCTTTGCTACCCCGTGGACTGTAACCTACTAGGCTTCTCCATCCATGGGATTCTCCAGGCAAGAATACTGGAGCGGATTGCCATTTCCTTCTCCAGGGGATCTTCCCGACCCAGGGATTGAACCCAGGTCTCCCGCATTGGAGGCAGACGCTTTAACCTCTGAGCTACCAGTAAGTTATGAAGGCAAACAAAACGGAGACCAAGTGTTCTCCATGAGTTCATCTTACCACAGTGGGAGCATCTGGAAACGCCGTGGAGCTGGCACACCCTACAAGCCAAGGCCAGGAAACTGTTTTGCTTTGGCTGGATGATGGAGAACCTTCAACTGCTGAGACTGTGCTTTCCTTTTCTGAACAAGCATTAATGAAGGAAAAGATGCTTCTTAGCACTGAATAATTTAAACACACTTCCGAAAGCAGAGGTTAACAGTATGAGTGGTTTCCCAAGTTAGGTTTTCAAGTATCACCTTCTCCTGAAATGTCACTGATGGGTACCCCATCCTCCTACTTATGTCACAGTTTTCTATAAATGGATCCTCTGTTTTACTTAAGTAAATTGAATCTCATCCTAAAATAGTATTTGGAAATCATGAGTCTGATGCACCAGTTATATGTTTTCACAAATTATAAACCACCTACCATTCATCTCATGTCTTTTATTTATATGTGATGCTGAGATGCTGAATCTGTTTGCATGGAACTTATGTCTTCTGCCTTTAAAGTCATTTCAGCTTTGGGGAAAAAATAAAATGACATCTTCACCGTCTTTGCAGGAATCCTATTAAGTCCAGCTCCTTCATTTTTCCCCTCCCCTGCCCTTGTCATCCTCCCCACCCTCTCCAGATTCTGTAACATTCTAAGCCTGCAGGGATTGACATAATAAAAGATCTTGGGTATTTTAAGGATTTGAAGTGCAATGAAAGGAAATTACTGACACACTGAATCGCCTTTTAATGGGAGATGGTGATATCGATCTGGTAATGTTTCCTGCTGTCCTAGTTGTAATAACTGTATAATATCATACACTTTATCAAAATAATTTAAAAGCTGGCAAATGAAGTTGTTATGGAACCTCTGTGTAAAATGAAATGAAAGTCACAGGGTCTAGAAGTTGGTGAAGGAGGAAGAACAGACTATATTTAGTCCTGCAGGGCTAACTTAGGGGAGAAGTATACAGTTCTGTAGCCAGAATAAATTTCTGAAAATCAAGTTCATGTCGACAAGGGTCTCTGAGTCTCTGGGCCCCTGTTATTCTATAGAGAGTAAAAAATGATGGTCTCATCCCCTCATTTGTTTTAACCATTGTTATTCTTCCTCGCTGATATAAGTTAGTATGCAAAGTTGCTTGATTTGTGGAATATGATTATGTTTATTAGAACATTTCTGGTATAATAAACTGACTTTATGAGGGGCCTGCTATCAGCAGGTTTCAAGTTTAGTACATAGCTCAATGCATTGGTTTTTATAGCCTGTAATGAAATGTCTGCTGTTATCAAAAATTTAATGAAAATTATGATGGTATTTCTCAGCTTTCTTATTAAAAATCAGGTCTCAATATTTCTAAGCCTCATTATTACTTTAATCAGTTTGTGCTCCAATTATCTTTCTCGAGCACTAAGGTTCTTGAAGTTTCACATTTTCATCGGCACTGTCTTGTCATTGTTTCCTTCACACGCATGATCTAGAACGTGATTGCAGAGGAAAGGTGGAGCATAATTAAGGGAGATTTTGCTTTCTTTATTTTAGACAATAGGCACACGTTGGAAAAAAACACTTTCCTGTTATTTCCTTTATTCTCATATTACTACCGCACTTCATGTCCGACGCTGGATGTGTGGGTTTTCTACACAGCAGCCATTTCTGCAACACCAAATGTACGTCCTACAATTCAACTCAGTGCTGACATTGCCTGGAGGTGGCATCACTTTCTTTGAAGGAAGGATTCAGTTTCACAAGACTATCTCAATTTAAGGCACCAATGGTACATCTCAGGTTGTCTTCTGATGGAAAGAAAGTGAAAGTGAAAGTTGCTCAGTCGTGTCCGGCTCTTTGGGACCCCATGGATTATAGTCTGTGGAATTCTCCAGGCCAGAATACTGGAGTGGGTAGCCTTTCCCTTCTCCAGGGGATCTTCCCAACCCAAGGATCAGACCCAGGTCTCCCACGTTGCAGTGGATTCTTTACTAGCTGAGTCACGAGGGAAGCCATCTTCTGATGGACTGGGCTGTAAATCTGGGTTCCTATGACCCTCTCCTAGAGTTCCATAATTTGCTACAACAGCTCACATAAGTCAGGGGGACACTTACATCTGATAGTTTATTACATAATCAAGGATACAGATGAACAGCAAGATGGAAGAAGTACACAGGCTTCCACCTCCCCTCTGGGAACACCACTCTCCCAGCACCTCCACATGTTCCAGTCTGGAAGCTTCCTGAAACCCATTCTTTGGGTATTTTCCTGGAGGCTTCATCATGTGGCCATGCTCAGTCATTAACTCAGTCTCCTGTCTGCAAAGGATGAGGATGGGGCGGAAAGTCCCAGGCTTCTAATCGTAGCTTAGTTTTGATAATTTCAAGCTTCTAATCACTCTTTAGTTTTTTTGGTGAAGCTATACAGGAGCTATACAGGAACTCACCAAGAGTCACCTAATTTGAATAAAAGGCACCACCATTGATCAGGAAATTCCAAGAGATTTAGGAGCTCTTTGTCAGGAACCAGACAAAGACCAAAGATCAGAACAGAATGATGCTCCCAGTGCTGTTAACACTTAGGAAATTAGAAACTTGTTAGGAACTCTGTGCCAGGAACTGGGGGCAGAGACCAGTGTGTGTATGTGTGTGTGTGTTAATCTCCGATACTTTAGCCACCTGATTCAAAGAGCTGACTCATTGGAAAAGACCCTGATGCTGGGAAACATTGAAGGCAGGAGGAGAAGAGGGCTACAGAGGATGGAATGGTTGGAGGATACCACTGACTCAATGGACATGAGTTTGAACAAGCTCTGGGAGATAGTGAGGGACAGGGAAGCCTGGCGTGCTGCAGTCTATGAGGTTGCAAAGAGTCGGATACGACTTAGGGACTGAACAACAGAGACATATATATGTATATACATATTATATATATAATATTTGTGTGTATTTTTCCATTATTTCACAAAGTAACTTCTTTTTGTAACTACATTTGTAATAATACTGCACATTTTCTTGATTTGCTCTTCAATTAAAAATATCTGATTACTCGAAGGGTTACTAATGTTTGATTCAGAATTATTGATAAGAAGAGTGTTTTCTAAAACATTAATATTGCAGTTGATTGCAATTACATATTGCAAATTTTGATTTAAATTTAAAGTCCCAGAGTTTTGAGCACTAATTTGTTTTATTGCTTCCGGTCGATTTTCAAATCTCATTTCTTTGAATGTGATATGCCAAGTTATAAAGCATTTTTAAATAATTAAATTGTATAGGACTTATCTTCTAGAAAATATTTTGGCCAAAGGTTTTTATACACTTTTAAATCTCTAAAAATGTTTTATATTTCTGTTATTTCATTATATTTCTGTGCTTCCATTATTAGCTTAGGGACAAAACTATAGTATTTTGACCTTGCTATCATCTTCAGTTCAGTTCAGTTCAGTCGCTCAGCCGTGTCCGACTCTTTTGTGACCCCATGTATCGCAGCACACCAGGCCTCCCTGTCCATCACCAACTCCCGGAGTTCACTCAGACTCACGTCCATAGCATCAGTGATGCCATCCAGCCATCTCATCCTCGGTCGTCCCCTTCTCCTCCTGCCCCCAACCCCTCCCAGCATCAGAGTCTTTTCCAATAAGTCAACTCTTCGCATGAGGTGGCCAGAGTACTGGAGTTTCAGCTTTAGCATCATTCCTTCCAAAGAAATCCCAGGGTTGATCTCCTTCAGAGTGGACTGGTTGGATCTCCTTGCAGTCCAAGGGACTCTCAAGAGTCTTCTCCAACACCACAGTTCAAAGGCATCAATTCTTCGGTGCTCAGCCTTCTTCACAGTCCAACTCTCACACTCTCATTTTATCCATTTTTGTAAACCCAGAGGAAAATAGCACACTGAATTCCTGACCTTTCCTGTGACTCTGTAGGCACTCACATTTGTCTAGGCTTTCTTATATGTTTATTTTTCTGTGTTATTTGCTTTTATGAATGTTAATATAAAGAACTTTACACAGCTGTTGGAAACCCGTAGATCCATATGAAAGGATGACGACTTTGTAAATGGGCATTAGGAGACATTTTCCATAAAAAGATTTATTTGCACACATACGCAATGGTCACTTCTGCAGTTTAATAATGTGCATCAGATCTTTGATGCAGTATAAATCAGCGTGGCAACAATAACCAGGGACTTCTGCTGCAAGATGAGCCCTGCATGCTAAGCCTTGACTCTCCTGTCTTCCCTGGCATCAGAGCCAAAGCCTTCTTCACCCTGCCCTCCCTCCCTGAGAGGCACTGCAGCCCAGCCAGCCCCTCCTCTCCTCGTCTCGTGCTGAATTAGGGACACAGCCTCTGCAGGACTCCTCTTTTTCCTTTCTTCCTGGTTGTCCATCCCTGTTGCTAGAGGAACGTCTCCCTTCTGGCTGCTTTCAGCATTTAGCTCCCCCACCATAGTCAATCCAGACTCCGGTGCCCAGGTTTCCCAAGCAGCCATCATTGGTCTCAGCTTCCGTACTCCTCCTAATTTCTCTGTAAATGCTGAGAGACCCTCTGTCAGTCTTTGGTTCTACTGATGGCAAACACACCAAGCTTGTTCTCATTTCCGAGACATCAGTTATGGCTCCCTTCCCCCAGCCTTTCTGGACTATTTCCTAAGTCATCTTAAGTTTACCAAAACTTGTCTACCTTTTAAAGTCCATCTCGATTCTTACCATCACCATGTACCCAAATCACTGCTCTTCCTCACTTGGTAGACAGGCATGAGTCTCTATCACTGATGAACACTTCCAAGGCAGTCCCTTGGATAGGACTCAGTGTTCTTACTGCAGGGCTCCCGGCTTCCATCCCTGGTCTAGTCGGAGAGCTAAAATACCATAAGCCACTGCCCAGCACAACCGACCAACCAACCAACCAAACGAACAAAAGACTTACTGACTTATACACACTGTTATGTATAAAACAGGTAACTAATAACTTACTGTATATCAATACCCTATAATGATCTATATGGGAAAATAGTCTAAAGAAGAGTGGATATATGTATACATGATTCACTTTACTGTCCAGCAGAAACCAACACACACTGTAAATCAACTATACTCAACAAATAATTAAGAAAATAAATTTAAAAAGAGATATAGAGTCATTAAAAAGTAAACTACCAATTGAATGATTACTTTTCAGGAGCACATGCCCTTTGAAAAATAAGGAGCACCTTTTAAGAGTCCATTTTGATGTAATGATTCCCAAATTTGAGACTTATTTACATTTATGCTTATTAATCTCAATCTTTTATTTTCAATAATTCAAGTTTTCCAGCAACTTTCCTAAGCTATAAAATGAAATGTCTCATCTTTAGAATATTTTCGCCATTAAAATTAGAGTCAAATTTTTGTACATAGTTTATCATATAGTTATAATATTATATGTATGTGATACATGTAGGGTAAGATTTTTTTCAAGGACCTGATATCTCAAAAAGCTGGCTTAAAGCTCAACATTCAGAAAATGAAGATCATGGCATCCAGTCCTATCAATTCAGGGAAAATAGATGGGGAAACAGTAGAAACAGTGGTAGACTTTATTTTGGGGGGGGCGGGGGGGGGGCCTCCAAAATCACTGCAGATGGTAACTGCAGCCATGAAATTAAAAGACACTTACTCCTTGGGAGGAAAGTTATGACCAACCTAGACAGCATATTAAAAAGCAGAGATGTTACTTTGTCAACAAAGGTCCGCCTAGTCAAGGCTATGGTTTTTCCAGTGGTCATGTATGGACATGAGAGTTGGACTGTAAAGAAAGCTGAGTGCCGAAGAATTGATGCTTTTGAACTGTGATGTTGGAGAAGACTCTTGCGAGTCCCTTGGACTGCAAGGAGAACCAACCAGTCCATCCTAAAGGAAATCAGTCCTGAATATTCATTAGAAGGACTGATATTGAAGCTGAAACTCCAGTGCTTTGGCCACCTGATGCAAAGAACTGACTAATTTGGAAAGACCCTGATGATGGGAAAGATTGAAGGTAGGAGGAGAAGGGGACGACAGACGATGAGCTGGTTGGATGGCATCACTGACTCAATGGACATGAGTTTGAGTAAACTCCGGGAGTTGGTGATGGACAGGGAGGCCTGGCGTGCTGCAGTCCACGGGGTCTCAGATTCTAATACAACTGAGCAACTGAACTGAACTGATACCTCACTGATACATCAAGTTTTGAATGTGAAGAGGAGGCTGCTTGGCTGTCATGATGGAACATTTTTATCTGCTAAATTGCAGATCTCTGTGCTTGAATCTGCATGGACAACTAGACCTGAATTAAAATGTCTTTAGCTCAAACTGTTTAACAAAAAAGTCTAGCAATGCATTTTTATCTAAGTAGTCACAAAATTGTGGGATCATAAAATGATAGAGCTAAAAGTGACTTTAAAAATCAATTTTAACCAGAATTTTGACATATTCAGGACCACAAATAAGCCTTTTACTTTGGTCTGTGTGGTAGATTAGATTATTGTTGAAAATATTCACTCCATTCTCTGTCCCCATGGGAGAAATATATTTCACTCTGGAATCTTGGACTGACCATTCACTTGATTTGTCCTCAAGGTTGGTAGAATCTGCTGCCTGTTCCTTGGTAACTCGCTCCCTTCAGCCAGTGGAATATTAACACTCATGACATGAAGAGAGGTTTGAATGGTGTCTTGTGCTTTGGCTTTGCCATGAGAAGAACTTCCACCCTTCCCCACCCTGCCATAGGTAGCTGGGTGCCCGAATGCATGTGTGCAGAGCAGACCCAGCTCCACCTGCAGTGAAGAATCAAGTTCAGCTGGCCCATGGTTTGAAGCAGAGATGCTGACCTGCTGAGATCAGAGCTGGCTTGGGACCTATGGGCATGAGATTGAAATGCTTATAATTGATCATATTCCATTGAATTTGGTGTATTTTTTATATAGCATAATTGTGACATTATTTAATTGATGTAGACTCATAGGACAACCATATTTGCTATTAAGTCATTTCTGTTTCTGGCAAAATCTTTCCTAACTAACTCACTTTCCGAGTTAGTTTCTGGGCCCACAGACATTCTCTTCCCACTCTGATAAAACAGTCTGACTGATGCTTGTGACTCACTGATCACAGGCAGCTGGTAGCTTCTTCTTCAAGCTGCCCACATGCTTCTGCCCAAATCAGTCATTAGGTGCTTCCAGTAATAAGTTTTGGTTGTGCTCAAACTTGCTGATACCAGTTGTAGTGAAATACATTTGTGTAAAGATTTGTTTCTTTCCATATTAAATACTGGGGGAAAGCTAGTTTCCAAAAAGTTTCTGTCAAATAAGGCAAGTGAGGTAACTGTATAAGAATGGAAAACAATTGTAAGCTCTTGAAGATTGCTTTGAAATTATCCTAACTTATTACTTTACTTTAAACAATGTTGTTGTTATTGCTGTTTAGTCCCAAAGTTGTGTCTAACTGTTTTGTGACCCCAAGGACCGTAGCCTGCCAGATTTCTCTGTCCATGGGATTTCCCAGGAAAGAATACTAGAATGGGTGGCCATTTCCTTCTCCAGGATATCGTCCTGACCCAGGGATCAGACCCGGATCTCCTGCTTGTGCCTAACTAGAAATCATAGACAACAACCTGTGTGTGCCATTCATATAAAACAGAGCTGAGAGAAGACTTGGTCTTCTCTAATGATGTGTAAAGGAACCTTTGCCAACAAAGGTCCATCTAGTCAAGGCTATGGTTTTTCCAGTAGTCATGTATGGATGTGAGAGTTGGACTGTAAAGAAAGCTGAGTGCCGAAGAATTGATGCTTTTGAACTGTGGTGTTGGAGAAGACTCTTGAGAGTCCCTTGGACTGCAGGGAGATCCAACCAGTCCATTCTAAAGGAAATCAGTCATGAATATTCATTAGAAGACCTGATGTTGAAGCTGAAACTCCAGTAGTTTGGCCACCTGATGCGCAGAGCTGACTCATTTGAAAAGATCCTGATGCTTGGAAAGATTGAAGACAGAGCAGAAGGGGATGACAGGATGAGATAGTTGGATGGCATCACCGACTCAATGGACATGGCTTTGGGTAAACTCCAGGAGTTGGTGATGGACAGGGAGGCCTGGCGTGCTGTGGTCCATGGAGTCGCAAAGAGTCGGACACAACTGAGTGACTGAACTGAACCAAAAGGAACTTATATCCATGTATTTTATGTTAAAATTATGTGTTTAAGACATGGTTTCCTATTTTACTCATCTATCACCTTTTTTGATCCATTGACACAACTATTGGGTTAAAAAGAAGCTTTGTTAGGAATATTTAATTGGAGTTTGCTCCCTTGTAGAAAATTTTTGGGAAATTTGTGAGGTTTTGACTATTGGAATAAACATTTCTTCCTGTTTGTTCTTTATTATAGTATTTCTCCTTGTAAGTAGGCATTTATTTGGATGCTCCACACATTTAGAATTTTCTGGGGCTCTTTGGAGTTTCAGTGTACAATTTTAAGGGTCGAGGTTTTGGACTTATAAAAATCTAGAAGTAATTTTAGAGAATATATACTGATAGAAACTGGAAGCTGAGTTGGGTAAATGATTGTATATATATATAAATATTTTACATATGTATTCTTTATGAAGTACATATAGATACACCCATATATATACTTCATAAATTTATAGTGTATATATATATATATATATATATATATATTCTGTCCCTATATAAGGAAGTCATAAGCACATATCAAAGTAAATGGATGAATAAAGACAGGTTGTGATTCAGCTCTTTAGGTCTGAATCCTGTGTGTACAAAGTTAATCTGCATCACACAGTGATTCATGTTAGGTCCCCTTGCCATGAGTGCCAATTGGAAAAGATATGTGATTGAGTAAGGGACATTTTTCTGGAGACCAGCCCATCCCAAGAGACATTCTGTCTCAAGGATGATAAATACAGTGTTGGTTGATTGTGTGGCCAGTTAATGTTTTCATCATGGGTGGCTTCCTGCCCTTTGTGCTGGACACTACTGGATTCCAAGGACCACAGGAACATCAGGAGAAGAGGTAAGGGAAACAAAAGCTCTGCGTTAGGAAATGTCTCTCCCACGAGGATGAATTCTAGTCTGAGCAGTACAGAGATGGGTCCAAAGAAAAGGGGTATCATTTATAGTCACACTACTAAACATTTTATGGCAGAGTTTTAAAGCTTTTTATACTGTCCATAAGATGATCTTAGGGTATGCAGGTTTGTCTAGATGCCCATCAGGTACCACCTGTCTCCTGTCCTTGGTGTGACCCATCCCAACATATGGCCCAACCTCCCTTCACTGACTACTGCTGAGGCCGTCTATATAAAGGGCAAGTATAGGTCAATTTGGAGGCTAAGCTCTAAGGTAGTGAGCACATATCTGTCAGAAGTAAGGAAGATATTGAATAAATTTCTACAGAGGGAAGGTTCTGGAGAGAACCTGAACAGTGGATTTGGGAAGAGAGACTTGGAGGTCCTTCTAGAACTGCATCAGTCCGTGCCACCCTCTCCCTCTCAAATGGGACAGGTCACCTACAGGCCTTCTTGTTAGCAGTGCTCTGTGTTTGGAATGGTCTCCGCATCTTGCAGATTCTATCAGCTTACTGTGCTTTGTATGCACCCCTTTTGTGCCTCTTCGTTGCCTTGCTCCAGGGCATTCTTCCTTTGCTCCTGGAATGTTCAAGTAGGTCTCCAGGGTGCCCTTTCCCTTTTAATGTACCCCTTATCTATTATTTCCCCAAGCGTGACCTCTAAATCACGAATACAAGCATGTTCATCGTGTCCTCAAACTAAACTTAAATTTCAGAGTTTCTGGTAACTAACTCTGTGACGGAGCTAAATCCTAGTACCTCAGCCCCCGAGACAGTTTGTGTCTGTGAGTTGGTCCTTGGCCATCTCTTCAGCTTCTCCTCTGTTCAGCTACTCCCTTGTCTCATCATACGTGCCCCGTTGACCTAGCCTTGCCCAGTTATGACTTGAGGTTCCTGAAAGTTGTCAGGTTGGTTCATGTCCATGTACTATTCCTCGTATCACATGGCCCTTCCGTGTCCTACTGCGTGCGTGCTCCGTCGCTTCAGTCCTGCCTGCCGCTTTGCCACCCTATCGGGCTGTAGCCGCCAGGCTCCTCAGTCCATGGGATTCTCCAGGCAGGAATACTTCTCCAGGGGATCTTCCTGACCCAGGGATCGAATCCTCATCTCCTGAATTGCAGGTGGATTCTTTACTGAGTGAGCCAAGTACTTGTGGCTCTCTTTTCCTAGTACTTGTATTTCCCCTTCAAAACCCAAGCCTGGTTAAAATATGTGTATTCTATTTGACCTAAGAATTCCACTTCTAAGAATTTAAGTTAATGAAACAAATATTTATGTGCAAATATGTTTATTGCTACTGTTTATAATAGAAAAAGTACTGTCTTTGAAACAACTTAAATATCCAGTAGTAGGGAAATGATTTAATAAACACCATGCAATACTGCATTTACCTTCCGTTAGACTTATATTTTAATAGATTTTTTATAACATAAGAGAACTTCTGTAATATTAAATTATAAGAGTATGAAACACAAACATATGTATATTTATTCTCATTTATTAGTTTTAGTATCTGTTCCTCTATTTAATGAGGAGGGGAAGAGACAGATTGGAAAATATCACTAGAAGGAAATATCTTAAAAGTGATAGAAGCTCTTTGGGTGGTAAAATTATAGGTGATTTAAATTTTTCTTTATATTTTATTTATGTAGTAAATACAATTTATATAAAATATTTATATTAATTTATTATGTTTTCCAAGTTTCCATGAGCGTATGTGTATTTTATAATCAAGAACACAATTCTAATTAAACACATGCAAATGAGCTCAAGGGTCCACGTGCCCGGGAAGCCTTCCAGGACCTCCGCTCCCCGTGGGGCTCTCTCTCTTTCACATTTCCGCAGGCCCTGTGCTCAGCTTCAGTTGTGCATCTGTGCTACTGGATGCTAGTCACTCATCTGTTCATCTCTCCCAGTCCCAGGCTGTGATATTCTGCAGGGCAGACAGGAGTCTTTAATGCCATAGCTTCCCTACACAGAGTACTCAGACAGAGGTCATGAAACCCAGAAACCAGCCAGGATGCCTGCTCCAGAGTTAGGCAGCCACCTGCTCGTTTACTGGCCTGCTGTGTGATAACAGGAGACCTGGAGAGCAGGGGGTCCTGGGAGAAGAGATGGTGGGTTTGGAAGGCTGCTTTTCTTGGAACTTAACCCGAAGTCCTCACACTTAAGCATGTCCTATTATCCAAGTCCCCACCCCCACCGTCTGACCTCTACAAACTGCCCCTTCTTTCAGCTCTGTTTCAAATGCCATCAGCTCCCCGAAGCTTTTCCTCATGTCTTTGGTCTTATCAGAGATTTGAGATCTCTTTATCAGGACTTCCTGTCTCTTGCCTGTATTAGTTATTTTGTTTACATCCTTTATTCTGTGAAGGTGAGGAGACTTTAAGGATCCTCAAGGGTGTGAAGCATGTCTTGTTTAGATTTCAGTCCTTAACAGTGAGTGCCTATTATATTTTGTACATTATTATAATGTACTTATATTTTACCTCATTATAATTATAATTATAATTATTAAACTTATAATTTTGTACATAGTTGGTACTCTGTAAATGATTGTGTCCTTGTATCACCAATTCTGCCTTAGGAATTTTTCTTACCTGCATCTTTCCTAACCAGTCAATCTAAAACTAAAAATTTTATTTGCCCAAGAACTTGAGTGTCTCTTGCATGCTAAGTCACTTCAGTCGTGTCTGACTCTTTGCAGCCCTGTGGACTGTAGCTCGCCAGGCTCCTCTGTCCATGGGATTCTCCAGACAAGAATACTGGAGTGGATTGCTATGCCCTCCTCCAGGGGATCTTCCTGACCCAGGGATCAAAGCTGTGCCTCTCATGTCTCCTGCATTGGCAGGCGAGTTCTTTACCACTGAGCAACCAGGGAAGCCCTATCTGATTTTTATTTTATTTTTCTGTATAATCATTGTCACCAGCAGACATATATAGTTTACTTATTTATGTCTCTCTAACCTCCAGTGGATGGAAAGATGAATGGTAGTTTTGTTCACAGCTGTTTCCCTGGAGCCTATGACTGTGTCTGGTATGTATTAATAGAAGGCATTCTGTCCATATTTATGGAAAACACAGTGAAGGATAAATGCATTCAGTTCCATTCATTTCAACAAGAAGGTACAAAATGCCTGCCGTTTGTAAAGTGCTATGAAAAGAACTAGATAAGGCTGAGACAGCATGACTCCTGGTCCACAGAATTATCTCTCGGTCTCATAGGAGATACTATGTATAGACATGATACAACATGAACTTTGATAAGTACAATGATAAATATATAGTGTCCGGGGGAGTCTGAGGAACAGGTGTATCTTTGATTTCCTCTAGGTGTATCTATGAGGGCTTCTTGGAGGAAGTAACATAGCTGAATCTTGAAACATGGGTAAGATGTAGAGAGTGGTATAGAAAATGGTAGCTGGTAGAGATGGCTGGAGGGAAAACCAAAAGTGGTGGATGACAAAATGAATTGGAGGACAGCGAAGAGGTCCTTCATCTTAGTCTAAAAGAAGAGGGTGGGCGGGGATGACGGAGGAGGCAGTTTGGAATTTTGCTTAAAGCCGTGAGCATCCCTGTGGATGATTAAGGCTGTGTTGTGAAGCCTGGGGAAAGGTTTGTGGGGAGGAAGACCAGGAGTCAGAAGGGTACAGAAAGGAGAGTGACCCGCTGGGGAGCCACTGGATTCGGCCTCATGTGAGTGGGTAAGAGGCTAAGTGAGGGTGGCAGGAGGTGTTATGTCCACGGAGCTTGAGAGTTTACAATGTAAAATGGTGCAGGGAGGTTTGGAAGATAGAATGAGTAGAACTTAATTCTTCCTCTGTTGTTTCATTTGTGCAACAAGAATAGTAATATTCTTTGTGCTGTGCCTCATCACTTCAGTCATACCCGACTGTGTGTGACCCTATGGACTGTGGCCTGCCAGGCTCCTCTATCCAGGGCATTCTCCAGGCAAGAATACCGGAGTTGTTGCCATGCCCTCCTCCAGGGGATCTTCCCAACCCAGGGATCGAACCTGTGTCTCTTATGTCTCCTGCATCGGCAGGCAGGTTCTTTACCGCTAGCGCCACCTGGGAAGCTCCAGTAATACTCTTTGACCCCCTCTGAAGAGGCTGTTTAGGAAGTGTGAATTAATTTTTGTTGAACATTAGCTTTGCTGTGAACGCAGGAAATTTCAGCACTGCTTGGGGCTTCAGTAACCCTCATTTCTACCTTTTCTGTTTGCTGTTACCCGAAATGTACAATCTGATTTAGCTTTTACAAAATAAGCCTTTGATGTAAGTATGCTTATCTTTGTTTTATAGGTGAGAAAACTGGGGTGTAGAGTTGGAATGATTTTTCCACAGTCGCAATTAAATTACGGGGCTGCTGTTCGAACATGACCTTCAGAATTCTACTCCTGTGTGAATCCTAGTTCAGTGCTGTGTCTACAGCTCAGACCAATTCTTTGGATAATCTTCCTCTCTCATGTTGGCATTATCTCCCCAGAAAAGATCATACCAGTAACCATTTTATCCCCATTAAAGCAAAACCAAATCTAAGGCTTACTTATCCATGGCAAGCTTTGCCCCTGATTTGCGGGGCATTAGGAGTTTTTTTTTTTTTTTTTTTACTTGACAGGTAGGTTGGAGTATTATAAAATTCATCAGACAGAGTTTTTGATGCCAAACTGCCACCTCAAGAATTAAACCTTAGATCACTTTCTGAATCATCTTAGCTACTGTGACAGTCAGATAGGCCTGGTTCTATCAGAACACCAGCTCTGTAACACCTCTTAGATTCTCTACTCATTGGTTTTCCTCTTTTGGGTTTCAGAGAATTTTTAGCTATCCGTTCAGTGAATGCCCTAAAGAGCTGAATCCAGTTTCTTCTACAACATTTGCAGTTAATGATGGCCTATTCACTTGAGTAAGCTTCGGCTCTCACCTTCAATTCAGGAAGAGCCAGTGATGCTCTCGGTGCAACTGGAGTCCTGGTGCTTTCTGAAAATCTTCGCCTGGAACAAAGTGAGAGCCACAGGATGAGTTGGCCACGTCCTTCATTCATGCATGCATTTATTCCTTTATTTCACACTGATTATTGGGCTACTGTACCTTGCAGAAACTAACCAGACCCTGACCTTGCCCTAAAGTAACTCAGTATCTAGAAAGGGTGATAAGACTTCTGCTGTAAAGCCTTTGCTGACTCACTGAGGTGGATGGTAATAAAGTCCCAAGAAACCTTTTGTGTTTCTTGGGACTTTATTAAATCTTGTATCCTATTGTATTGCATTTCTATATGTCTGGGTCTCTGAGTTTTGTGAGAACTTGGAACAAATTCTGTTCATTCATCTCTGCCTCCCTAGTAACCAGGCACAACACAGCACAGGTTTTTAATAAATGTGTGATGAATATGTAAACACGTACGTGTGGGCTGAAATACAATTCTGTTGGGAAGATGGTGGAGGAGGTGGCATCTGAGCTGGCTTTGCAGGATGGACGTGAAGGAAAAGGAGAGGGGGCATCACAGCGGTGGAGGCAGCACGTTAAAGACACAGAAATGGAAATGCGTTCAAAGCCCTGTGAACGCAAGAGGGATTCCTTCTGGATGCAATGTGGGATTCACCAAGGTAGGAAAATGAAAATCATGTTGGAAAAGGAGCTTGGGATCTGATATGGGCTTTGCAAAAAAGGCAACAAATAGCCAAAAAATTTGCAGCTCACTGACCTTTGCACCAGATCTAAAGACTCCATCTCTTAGGCTTTAAGGTGAAGAAAGGTGAGGGACGAGAAAGGCAATATCATGTAATGAGGATCAGAGCCTGGGAAATACTTCAAGGAGCTCAGGACCAAATAGGACTAGGATGGGAAGAAAGCCAGTGTGCTTGGAATGGGCCCATCCCAGTGGAGAGTACTTGCGTGTTATTTTCATTTGTCAACCTTGGGCCATGCTGTGTTTGAACAAACCTGTGCTGGATTTTTTTTTTTTTTTAAGATGAACTTTGCAGAGGCTGAGTGCTTGGAAGACTAGGTCACTCTGCCCCTTAGCTCTTTGCACATGTTTACAACATAGCACCTCAAATACCATTGTCCTGGGGATGCTTGCAGGTCAGTCTTCGGCACAGATGGCTGCAACTGGCTGAGACGACTTTGTTTCCCCAGATTGAGTGCAGCGCTGGCACAAGGAGGAGCCTCTGTCAATATTGTCTGAGTGGAATTGAGTTGCTGAAATATAGCCAAAGACAGTATTGCTCACCTCAGGGGCATCAGACACAGAAGTTTCCATCCATATCAGAGTTGGATGCTCCTAGCTTATGGGTAGCAGCGTTTTCTCCCGGGAAAATGACACTGCAGGCATTCTGTTCCTGCAGGTCTCATGCCACGGGGACTGGGGGAGCAGAAAGAGGAGGGCAGGGGGCGGTGGGCTGTCCTCAGCCCAGTGGCTCTCCCTGGGACACGAACGGGGGGCTTAGGAAACTGTGGACAGCGTGGAACTGATGTCTTCCCTTTGTCCCAGGGGAGGAGTGAGAGAGCCCAGTGCAGTGGAGACAGCTCGGCAGGCTCTGCTTATGAGTTGTGTGTGCACAGCTCAATGTGCAACTGGGTTTTCGGAAAACCTGCCCAGTCTGTTTGTTTCTCCAGTTAGACACACGTGGGTGTACACATCCAGTTTTTTCCTGGGAACAAGCTGTTATCTGTTAACATGGTATTATCATTACCATTGTTTTGCCAAACAGACTTTCCAGAATGGGAGTAAGTAGACTATGCAACTGTGTGCAGAGAAATGGGAGAGAGTTGGCATACTGGGGCTGGAGCGATGGACTGTGTTCTTTTCGGAGGGTCTCCCCTTCCTTGCATCTCACTTGAAGCATCTACTCAAGTGGCTGTTTGATCATTGGTGTGACATCTGGGCACAGGCAGTTAGGTCTCTTCTGTTTCCATGAAATGATCTCTTAGTCCAATTTGGAATTATTTCCTTTATACTTGGGGAAAAGCAGGATCTTGGCAGAAGGGTCTTCGATCTGGCTCTGTTGTGCATGTCAGTGTTTTGTCTAAGATGAGGCATTCCTATATTTTTAATTCCATGCCAAAACGAACAAAAATTGTCTCTAGTCACTTATGCATTTGCCTCTGTGTGTTGAATTGAGGCAGTAGAGGGTGGAAATGGCCGCATATGGAGAGGATTCTGTGTTTTGTTTTCTAGAATGCCCCAATTTGCGTGCCTGCCCCTCCTCAGAAGATGATTGGGCCTGGTGGGCGGGGTGGCAGGCAGCGGGTGAACAGCTTGGCAGCATCTTGAGTACTACTGCTAATGCTCTTCCCCAAGATGGGAGTGCTGGCAGAAGCTGCTCCTCGACAACAGCGGGACTCCCTCCTCTCCCTGGGGACTGACTGCCTCCCTTTCCTGCTGGCTCCAGGCTTTAGATCAGAGACACTTTCTAATGGGAAACTCTCCCCAGTTTTGGCAGTGGGGATACACTTCGCTGGTGATGCTTTGTCACTCCAGCAGATGATTTATTACAGAGATTCGGTGTGCGGTGTCGGTGGATTGGAAAAATTCAGGGCTCAAGTCTATTTTATCAACTTCTAGGCAGGCAATCACTGCCAGTGACAGCATCGGTCCAGGGTTTTTGATTATTCTACATTTCATGTTGCAGAAGCCTGGATAATCTAGTGGTGGGTGAAGGATGTGGATGCCCAAATTCTGGAAATAGCTTTGTGAAACTTTCCCCTACACTCACGGGAGGGAACGTACTGTGTCTGTTCTCTATGTAATCAACAAATAGTTACTGGAGTGGAATGGGTCCTGTTATTTAAATTTGGAACATGTTTTTGCTGTAGTTGTGTTACTAAATGACCACATGTGCAGCAGCAATATTCTCTGATAACTAGTTTGTTTTGAAAAGCCTCACAGTTCCCTTGTATTAATCACACATTAAACACTTAGGGGCCCGATTATGAGCATTTTATTTTAGTGATAACATGGGAGAAAACCTCTAGCTGTTGCCAGCCGTTTTTTTTTTTTTTTAGGTTACATACTAAGAGCTCACTTGCCTTTTCCTATTAAGGCTTGTGGCATGTATTTAAGAAAAGCTACTCCTGGTGGTTTGGGCTGTGTTAGGGGTGTAGCCTGAAGTATTCAATGAATCAATCTGTGACTTCACGTTGGCTCTTTACTTCCTCTTGAGCAAAAGACAATACGTGAAGAATTCTGATTACAGCTCAGATCTTGAGCCTCAAGATTTTGCCCTTTGAGCTTGCTCTGTAAATACTGATTAGTCACAAACCTTCAATTTTGGTCCTTCACCACCCAGAATGGTGCCTGGATACAGACGAAAAGTGCTTTTCCCATTGCAGGAGCACTTGAAACACTAGGTTCTTTTGCAGGGAGACGAAAATAGGTTTCCTATTGTTCAAATGGGTGTTTTAAGTGCTTTGCAGGTGTATCTTAGAAAATGGAGGTATTTATTTTTAATGAGAAGTGCTGAAGAATAACAATAATCGAAGCCTTGGGGAACTGCAGATCAAAGCTTTTCTTTCATTATAAAACAAATGAAGGCCTCTATCTAGGAGCTGGTAAATTTATTAATTTTTAATAGAGGAATAGACTTATACATGGTAATTTGATTCTTTGGGGAGAAGATCCTTTAAGTGGTGTTTAAAAATCTCCATCCTGAGGTGGTTTGGAATGAGAACTTGCTATGACGGTATCACAAGGTAGTCAATGTGCAGCGTGGTTGAGAAACTTACTCAGAAGCACCATGAGTCCTTTATAACTGTTCTTCTTCTGCCCGATGTACAGTATAGTATCTTCTACTGCAGCCACATTTACCTCTTACTTTGGACCTGGGTTTCCTATCTTGCTTTTTGAATCAGAAATGCCACCGTCAGGAAGTAGAATTTTGTACAGAGTAATAGGCAAACTCCAGATCTTCCAAGTCTAATTTGTAAAAATTATGTGTTTATTTATCCATTCATTCCTGGCTGCACTGGGCCTTCTCTGCTACATGCAGGCTTTCTCTGGGTGCGGCAGGCGGGAGCTACGCTCCAGTTGCAGAGTGTGGTCTTCTCACTGCGGGGCTTCTCTTGATGCAGAGCACAGGCTCCAGAGTGTGGGCTCAGTAGTGGTGGCTCCTGAGCTTAGTTGCTCCATGGCCTGTGGGATCTTCCTGGACCAGGGACCGAACCCGTGTCCCTCGCGTGGGCAGGTGGATTCTTAACCACCACACGATCAGAGAAGTCCTCTTCCACATCTTCTATTTCACATTTTTTTCTTCCGTGGTTAAGATCTCCCCTCACCCTTCCAAATACTTGTGGTCCCCTCTAAGTGATCCCCATCATTTTTTCTCTTTTGGTTCGCAACTAGCAGCCATAATACTTCTTGAAGAAGCCAGCTTGCTTTCCATGAGTTGCTTTGTGGAGCTGGATTTTTAAGCCACTGAGCTTAGTGACCACTGCCCTGTGCCCTTGCAGCCATCTTCAGCATTGTGGTGCTGGCTTGGAAAGAGCCAGTCTGCTCCAGAGTGCCGCATGTAGCAGGGGGCAGCTCTTCCAGAATGCGTCTGCTGTCAGCTGGACACGTTGGACTAGCCATGGAACTGAGGCTATAGCATTTGTTAAACTGGCCTGAGTATGAAACCATTTGCAGGAAAGTCGCAGAGCAAATGCACTGTCTCTGATCTAAGTGTGTGGAGGTGTGCATTTGTCAAGCAGAAGTCACTCCTGGGCTCAGAAATACTTTTTGGGAAATAAGGTGAATTGTGAAGTTAAGAAAGCATTGAGGTAGGGACTTCGCTGGTGGCCCAGTGGTTAAGACTGTGCCCCCAATGCTGGGGGCCTGGGTTCCATCCGTGGTCAGGGAACTAGATCTCATGTGCTGCAACCAAGGCCTGCTGCAGTCAAATAAGTAAATAAATAAATATTCTAAAAAAGCATTGAGATAGAGAAGACCCTGTTCGTCAGGTTCTACCTGCAGCTTTAGCAATGAGGAGACTGACTCAGAGGGACAGAGAGAGAGCCTAGAGCTGATCAGGACCTGAGCCTGCCTCTCGCCCGCCCTCTTCTTTAGCTCTGCAGCCTGGCTTATTTACGCATTTCCTCATTTCAGATCTTGCCTGGAACAGGGCAGTACATCAGTAAGTGAATGAATTTATACTTTCTGTGTTTTAATGTGCATGTTTCGTTCATTCTTATCATCTGATGTATACCCATATTGTAAATCTGGCGTGTTTGCCTCCTCCACCCATCAGATTGGGATTGCAGGAAGATAAGGACCTTGCTGCAACTAAAACGAAACCTACAGCATCTAAAATCCCATTTTGTGCTATGAGTTTTCAAAAAATGTTGCTAGGGAATGAGCCTCATAAATCAGACATTTCATTTTTAAAAAATCCTAGTTTGCTGGGACCACACTTGGTAAGCTCTTTGGTGAAGGGTAGTTAAACCTGATCTGGGAAAAGAAAGGTTTCCCACGTCACTCCCTCTCTGTCCATTCCTTATGAATGTACTGACAACTCCCTGTCTGAACTGCTGGAACCTGAAGATAATCCGCTGTGAGCACCAGGCCGGCTTCCTGGGCTCTAGAGTCAGGGCGAGAGGTCAGGCCTCGAGGCGAAGAGGGACAGAGCTGTAAAAACAGTCATAGGTAACCCCGTGGGGTCCACACAAGAGCAGGCATTCTTTCCATGACCTCTCCCGTGATTTCAGTCACACACGTTGGCTGGCGAGTTGGAAACTCCCAATGTTGGAAGGGTTAGTCCCCAGGTCCGACTCTGGTGCTCGTCAAGCTGGGGACAGTTTTCCTTGCCTCTCACCTGTGTTTTAGTTCCAGGCTCAGGTATGGGGACCAAGTTCTGGGCTGCCTGATTCTGAATGAAAATTCCTGTTGCACTGTCTCTTTCCTGCTTTCTTGTACTTTCTAATGGTGAGCATAGATGATGGAATTCCTTTCGTCTTGAAAAAAAAAAAAAAAAACAACACAAACCCTTCTTTTGATTTCATATCTCCCTCAGGACACTGCCCCATTTTCTGCCCCCCTTTCACTGAACCTCCTTAAAGATTTGCTTATTCTTTTGTTTTTTTAAAGCAGAGGGTCATTTAAAAAAATGTTTCATTTTACTGATTTATCTTGGCCATACTGCAAGGCATGTGGAATCTTAGTTCCTTGACCAGGGATTGAACCCAAAAGCCAGGCTCCCTGCAGTGGAAATGCAGGTTCCCAACCACTGGAATGCCAGGGAAGTCCCAATAGTTGCTTATTCTTGTTTCTCTCGCTTCCTTTCCACTTCATCCTTATCATGCCCCTGAAAATACTCTTGTCAGTGTTATCAGTGGCCCCGTGGTCACTAGATCCAGTGGTCAGCACTCAGCCCTCTTCTTCTCTGACCCGTCAACAGTACTGGACACAATCCCTCATTTCTTGCCTCTTGAGACTCATTCTTCGAGGAAAGAGACACTGGCTTTCCTCCCACCACACAGCCCCTCCCTTCTCAGCCTCCTTTGCTGATGTCTTCTAGGTTTCCTTGTTGCAAAACAGCGGGATACCCTGGGGTCAGTTCACTTCTCTTCTGAAAGAAGACGCATTCCTTAGTGATGTCTGTCTCGTGGCTTTTAATGCCATCTATATGGATCCTACCTGAAGAGCTCTGGCCTAACACTCCCTCATGCTCCAGACTCATATATCTTCAGTGGTTCACTCAACATCCAGGTTGGATCTTCAGAGGGCATGTGAAACAGCATATGGCCATTATGGATCTCCAGGTCTTTATCCCATATACCTGCTGCTTCTGCCATATTCCTCAATAACTGCAGCTCCAACATCCTTCCAGCTTGGAGTCTCAATTATATAAATTATGTGTGTATATATATATATATATATATATGCACATATATAGTACATATATGTAAATGCATATATCAGTTCAGTTCAGTCGCTCAGTTGTGTCTGACTCTTTGCAACCCCATGGACTGCAGCATGCCAGGCCTCTCTGTCCATCACCAACTCCTGGAGCTTGCTTAAACTCATGTCCATTGAGTCGGTGATGCCATCCAACCATCTCATCCTCTATCATCCCCTTGTCCTCTTGCCCTCAATCTTTCCCATCATCAGGGTCTTTTCAAATGAGTCAACTCTTTGCATCAGGTGGCCAAAGTATTGGAGTTTCAGCTCTAACATCAGTCCTTCCAATGAACACTCAGGACTGATCTCCTTTAGGATGGACTGGTTGGATCTCCTTGCAGTCCAAGGGACTCTCAAGAGTCTTCTCCAACACCACAGTTCAAAAGCATCAATTCTTTGGCACTCAGCTTTCTTTATGGTCCAACTCTCACATCCATACATGACTACTGGAAAAACCATAGCCTTGACTAGACAGACCTTTGTTGGCAAAGTGATGTCTCTGCTTTTTAATATGCTGTCTAGGTTGGTCATAACCTTCCTTCCAAGGAGTAAGCGTCTTTTAATTTCATGGCTACAACCACCATCTACAGTTACTTTGGAGCCCCCCAAAATAAAGTCTGACACTGTTTCCCCATCTATTTGCCATAAAGTGATGGGACTGGATGTCATGATCTTCATTTTCTGAATATTGAGCTTTAAGCCAACTTTTTCACTTTCCTCTTTCACTTTCATCAAGAGGCTCTTTAGTTCTTTTTCACTTTCTGCCATATGAGTGGTATCATCTGCATATCTGAGGTTATTGTTATTTCTCCTGGCAGTCTTGATTCCAGCTTGGGCTTCCTCCAGCCCAGTGTTTCTCATGATGTACTCTGCCTGTAAGTTAAATAAGCAGGGTGACAATATACAGCCTTGACGTACTCCTTTTCCTATTTGGAACCAGTCTGTTGTTTCATGTCCAGTTCCATGACATGCATGTATATACATGTATATATGTAATAACTAATAAATATAGTATGAAGTTATAAATTATTTTTGTAAATTATACATTTCTATATTAAATATATTTATTATATATTTTAAATTAAATAGCTCCAGAATCTGACCACATTTTATTGCTCTCACCTTGGTTCAGGTCACCATTATCTCCCTTTTGGATTGTTGCAGAAACCTCTTAACTATTGCTCCTCACGTTTCCCCTTCTTTGCTGTGCTCTTTTCAACACCTCAGCTCAGTAATATTGCTAAACCTTTGTCAGTCATCTCTTTTCTCTGCTCAGAACGCTCATGGCTTCCTCTCTGACTCTTAATCAGCTTGGCAAAGACTGCAGATCGGGACCTGGTTTCTCTCCGACTTCATCTTCCCCTTTTTCTGTCTCGTTGACTCCTGCCACAGTGCTCTCATTCCCGCCCCTCAGCAGAGCAGCCTGCTCCCCGCTGGGGCCTTCCCTTGTGCTGAGTCATCAGCCTGGCACCCTCTCCCCTTCACGTCCACACGGCTCACCCCCTTCATTCAGGCAACGCCGTGAAGACTCTTACCTGCCTGCAGAGTGGCCTGCCTGCCTCTCCTGCCATCTTGCCACAGTCCTGATCATCAGTTTTTTTATTTTTTTCATTTCTTTTTTGTCTCTCTCTACCAGAATGTAAACCCCTTTGGGGCAAAGATTATCATCTGCTTTCTGTCTAGGCCTGTATCACTAGCTCCTTAATGGTACCTGATCCATAAGAAGCCATCAGTGCCTTGAATAAATGAATGAATGCTTTCCAGCAAAACCTGCCTTTTCAAGGTCCAAAGGTTCTGTTTTCAGAGATGTTAATTTTTAATAAGAGATATTCCAAGCTCAGCAGCAGGAGTGCATTTAGTTTATAGAATGGTTTCTTAGCTGCACACTGGCCACCTTAGAACTCCAATGTGACTTGTCTAACTAACCAGGGAATTTTAACATAATTATAGTGGTGATATTATAAATATTAACTTTAAAAGCTTGCACTTGCAAAGATATATGAGAAGCCAGATGCCCCCTAACTGTCTTTTAAAGAGACCAACCATAACAAAAACAGCTAACACTTGAGACTTGCCTGGCGGTCCAGTGGTTAAGAGTCTGCCTTCCAGTGCAGGGGTATAGGGGACGCAGGTTCGATTCTTGGTTGGGGAACAAAGATCCCACATGCCGCGGAGCAACTAAGCCTGAGTGTTGCAGTTAGAGAAAGCCCACGCGCACCACAAAGAGGGCCCATCCCAGCCAAAAAATGAAAAACTAACAGTGAGCCTTTACTCTGTAGTTTACTCCGCTAAATGCTTTTTGTCAACTCTCACACACACCTACACACACAGTGAGGTAGGTGGGCATTTTTTTTCTTCATTTTGCAAATAAGGACCCTAATGTGTAAAAAGCATAAGCAGCTTGTCACGTTCAAAGGTGACTCAGCGGCCAAGTCAGGAGATGTCTTAAGCACTCTGCTCTGAGGACGGGCTCCTCAGGGATCACTGGGCAGGTCTTGCCTTTCTCATCAGGCAGGTGCTTCTGCCCCTAGTGGGAGCCTGACGCATTCATGACATCAGGTCCAGTGAGAGGAGAGAGGCAGGCTGAGAAGAGTAGGGATCCCGTGCTCAAGGTTTGGGCTGGTGTCCAGCCCAAACCCTCAGCCTGGGGGCCCAGCTCTATGCTTCAGGCTGGGGAGGGAGTGCTTCAGAGGCTCAGCTGGGAAGAGAAGCACAGTCTCTGACTTTGCTGGGCTCAGATATAGCACCTGCCTCCTACCTGTGTCTGGACAAAGCAGTTTGGTCTAAATGCATGTCCTGCTCTGGGGGCCCAAAATTACTTCTGCTTTCCTAGGTCTGAGCCACAGAAAAAGCCCAGATCTGCTCTGATCACCAAATCAGAGGATTTCAGAGCTGAGATGGATTTTAAAGATCCTGCATCACTTCTTCTGAAAGGGGGACCCTTTCCAGGGCCTGAGAGTGAGCTATTGACTGAAAGTGAAAGAGAAAGTCACTCAGTCGTGTCTGACTCTTTGCAACCCCTGGCCTATACAGTCCATGGAATTCTCTAGGTCAGAATCCTGGAGTGGGTAGCCTATCTCTTTTCCAGGGGATCTTCCTGACCCAGGAATTGAACCGGGGTCTCCTGCATTGCAGGCGGATTCTTTACCAGCTCAGCTACCAGAGAAGCTGGAGCTGTTATCTAACACTCAGAAATGAACTGTCCCAGGAGACACACGGGCTGACAAAGCAAGAGACCTCACTGGGAAGGGGCGGCTGGGGGTGGAGAAGCAGGGTGAGGGCACCTCGTGGAACTGCTCTGCCACGTGGCTGGCAGTCTTGGGAGTTTTTGGTGATGGGATTAGTTTTGAGGCTGTCTCTAGCCGATCATTCTAACTTAGGGTCTTTCCTGGTGGCCACGCGTTGCTCAGCCAAGATGGATTCCAACCAGGAGGATTCTGGGAGGCTGGTAGAACACATAGCATCTCCTTTTGACCTTTCTCGAATTCTTCTGGTTGGTGGGGCTTTTTAGTTCTGTGTTCCTCACTAGGACCTCCTGTCTTAAAATAACTCATGCAAATAGTTACTATGGTGCCTGGCCAGGGTGGGCCATTTAGTCAGTGTTTCCCCGAACACTTCCTTACTGCGTGTGCTCCAGCCATCAGGGAAAGCACACAAGTGCTCCCATCCACTTCTTTCTTCTCATGCTGGCCCTTGGCTTGCTCTGCTCCCTCTCCTGTGATATAGTCCCTCCGTTGTCCTTCTGGCGAATGCTTTAGAATTTGGCCTGTATTGAGGACACAACTGAAGATTTGCAATTATTATTAATTTTTTTTAGTATAGAGTAAGGACAGTAAAGAATCTGCCTGCCAGTGCAGGAGCTGGAGCTACAGGAGACCCGGTTTTGATTCCTGGGTCGGGAAGATCCCATGGAGAAAGAAATGGCAGCCCACTCCAGTATTATTGCCTGGAGAATCCCGTGGACAGAGGAGCCTGGCGGGCTACAGTCCATGGGGGGGGTCGCAAAAAGTCAGACATGGCTGAATGACCGAGCACACATGTGTGCATGCACGCACGCACACACACGCACACACACACGCACACGCACGCACACACGCACACACGTACACACACGCACACACGCACACGCGCACACGCACACGCACACACGCACACACATGCACACACGCACACACGCACACACACGTACACACGCATGCACACGCACACATGTACACACACGCACACACACACACGCACACACACACACACACAAGGATGGTTAGCGGTGTCATGATTTGCTTTCATGTTTGCAGTTTATTTCCTGAAAAAATACTGGTTTATGTAGAAATTGCATATGTGTGTGCTGGCATCAGAAAGTTTGGTTAGTCTTTTAATCCCTCTTGTCTATTACAAGGCAAAATTTAGCCACAGATGTGAAACCCAAATAAGTGTTATTAATTAATGGATATTGATGGTCTGCAATCAAGGCACAACCTGTTGGCTAAACATATTCTTAGATTAATGATAAACAGAAGAATATTTAAAAAAATATACTCAGGGTGTAGCATAAGAGTGTGACTGCATTAACAGTGGGTTTATCATTATTATCCTTAGGGAGAGCAGGGGCTAGGTTATTTTTTAATGAATCCAGATGTCCAAAACTGTATTTTCTATCAAATTTAAACATACTTCTAGCAGTAGTTTCAAAGCTGGAGCTGTTGAACAGGACCATGGGGATGGGAAGTGAGGTAAGACAGCTGCTTTAGTCTGTGAGGAAACTTAATTTGTGTGACAATCGCCTTCTGTCTTCCAGAAAATTAGCATGCATAGTTTTCAACCACAGAATGGAGTGCCTCCATGTTTATTAAGCAGATCCAGTTTATGCTTCTGCATAGCTCTGTGACTCTGTACAGAAAGTTTTAGACTGTGCTGTGTATAGCAAATTTGTTTCTCTTGGAGGAGGGGGGTGAAGCTGAGTGCCATGAGGGATCTTAGTTTCCAGACAAGGGATGGAACCCATGCTTCCTGCAGTGGAATCTTCCAGTCTTAACCATTGGACCGCCAGGGAAGTCCTCTATAGCAAATGTCTCTGCAACAAAAATGACACTTTTATCTAAAAGGGAGATTTCTATGTGGGGCCCAGTAAGAAGGGAAAACCACATTGATTGAGCACCTTCTGTGTGCCTGGCAGAGGGCTACACGTGTGCTTTGGGCATGAGCTGGCATTTCCTACTGGACTCTGAAGGCAGGGGTGTTTTAGGAAGGGCAGAGGGTTGGAGTTGGACATCCTGGACATTTGGGAATGGAAGTGGCTCTCAGTGACCTGAGCTGATGGAGAAGAGAGTCTGGGAGTGTGGCAAGTGCTGTCCCAGGACCTCTCGCGTTCGCTGAGGGAAGGCTACAGGGAGAGGGAGGTGCCTGGGGGCCCTGCGGTCTTCCGCCAGCTCTGGGACTGTTCTTTCCTCTGTTCTGCTGGAGGCAGTGGCCGTGTGAGGTTGTTGCCACAGGCATATGGGTCTTTTCTTTAGAAGAATCAACAGCCTGCACCCTATGGGGGTTTCTCTTTCTCTTCATTCAAGAATGATTCAATTGTTTATTGAAGATTTAAAGAATGTCCATGAATATGAAAAATAAAACTATAATCCTGCCTATAACCACCTGACCCTGACATACCTAGTTACAGTTTTGAAGTGGAGCCTCAGCTGTTCTATAGGTAGTTTTTCCTTCTCCACTTTGAATGTACAGAACAAACTGCTTTAGTTAACTTATTAGCCATCAGCTTTCTTAATTAAGCAATTAGCAAACAACTGGTGTGTAGAGAGGGGCCTCCAGGAGAGGCTCCGGAGCCCGCCAGGGCTCAGGCCACTGGAGCCTGATGGTCGGGGCGCTCTGGCTCTGCGTGTAGTAACAATGCTGCTCAGCCTTGCATTCATGAAGCTCTTTAAGATGGTTCAGAGGTTCTCTGCTCCTGTAGTGTGACTGATAGTTGATAAAGTGGTCTAGACTTGTCCATGTTGGAGATGAGGAAAGAAAATATTGGGCTAAAGTCATTTACCTCCAAGTGCACAGTCGGATGGACTTCCCTGGTGGCTCAGTGGTGAAGAATCCGCCTGCCACTACAGGAGATGCAGGTTTGACCCCTGGGTCAGGAAGAGCCCCCAGAGGAGGACATGGCAAAGCACTCTTGTATTCTTGCCTGGAAAACCCCTTGGGCACAGGAGCCTGGCAGCGACAGTCCATGGAAGCACAAAGAGTCAGTCACAACTTAGCAACTGAGCTACAACAACATCATTGGATAAAGATCCAGATTTCAGATGGAGTGGTTTTTTCCCACCACATCACTAAGTACATCAGTTCCTTGTTGTCTAATCTCAGGCTGTTGTAACAGAATACCATAGGTGGCTTAAGCAACAGAAATTCATTTTCTGAAAGTTCTGGAGGGTAGAAGTCCACGATTTAGATTTTAGCCAATTCAGTTTCTAGTGAAGGCCGTGTTGCTGCCTTCTCACTTTTTTCTCACGTGCCATTCTTTGGTGAGTGCACGCATGAGGGGAGGGGAAGGGGGGGAGAGAGAGAGACAGGTACTGAGTGTTCTCTGGGCTCTAGTGGCCCTTCCTGTAAGGGCACTGAGTCTTATCAGTTTGGGGCCCAATCTTTAAGACCTCATTTAACCTGAATTATTTTTTAGAGGCCTATCTCCAAATACAGCCTCACTGTGGGCTAGGTCTTTGCTATACAAATTTGAAGGGATACAGTATTCAGTCCATAACATTACCCAACAAATATTTTTAGGTATCCGCTGCTGTTGTACTGCTAAGGGATCTAAGGGATGGAGACATATCCATATGAAATTGCCATGTGATGCTATAGTGTAATTGTAAACTCGCATAGGACTGTATGTTAGAAAGGACATCCATTGGGAAGTGATCTGTGAGTCACAACTTGAGAGACAAGTAGGTGTCAGGGAGAAGAGGAGACAGCAATTAAATGTTGACTCTATAGTGCTGTCTACCTCAAGCACAAAACACAGAACTTATTTTTGCCTTTGCTTTCTTATTTTACTGTAGGTAACATCATCTTGCTGGATTAATAAGATTTTGTGAGCCATGAGAATCCTTTACTCTCTCTCCTGCATTTTTTTGTGGAAAGATGGGATATGAATAAATAAAAGAAAATGCAGAGCCTAGAGTCAGGCAGATGTCATGATGTTAATTCCAGGCATGTGTTTCTCTCTATGCCCTCTTCTAAGCTTTGTCTGTTTAAAGAGATTGTTGGGCGATTTTGTGGAGCTGCGTAATCTCTCTCAATCCCTGTTGATCTTTCGTAGTGTAGTTTGCTTGCTTCATTCAGTGGCTATAGGCATGGTTTCTTTGCTCAAGGTCTTTCTGATCACCTGGTCAGGAGCAAACTTGAAATCTCAGTTTGCTAAGAAAAAGACATCAGAGTGCTGAAGATTTTCTATAAAATGCATTTCCCATGTTGCTGCCTCGTTTACTCACTCAGCTCACATTTACTGAACATTTGCGGCTTGTCATAAGCTCTTCTTGGTGGAACTAGTAGGTACAAGGCAGAATGAGATAATTCTTCACCTGGAGGTGTGTGGGGGCTAGTACAAGGATGGAGAGTCTGCAGTTCATATACAAGCCTGGTTCATAGGGTCTGCTAGGAGCAGCTATGGATATGTTAAATGTTTCTCAAGGCTGTGTCCAGACTTGACCAGGAGGTTCTGCTGGATCGGTGGGCCTGTGTGTGAAGAGAAGGCTTGTTTGATCCCTGGGTCAGGAAGATCCCCTGGAGGAGGGCATGGCAGCCCACTCCAGCATTCTTGCCTGGAGAATCCAATGGACAGAGGAGTCTGGCAGGCTGTGGTCCATAGTGTCGCAGAGAGGGGTTTCTCTGGTGGCTCAGATGGTAAAGAGTCTGCCTGCAGTGCGGGAGACCCAGGTTTGATCCTGGGTTGGGAAGACCCCCTCGAGAAGGAAATGGCTGGATTCACTTCAGTATTCTTGCCTGGAAAATTCCACGGACAGAGTCGGACACTACTGAAGCAATTTAGCACATATGCACACGCACATGTGTGCAGAGGAGTGACTTGCAAACTGCACATTTGCCGTCCCAGGCTGGGTGATGTCTGAATACGATTTTTTCACAGAATTGTGGATGCAGGGTCAAAAAGTGCATCCTTTCAGTTGGAAAAAAAATAGTTTCCCCTGATGATCATTTATTTTATGTTTAATCTAAAAACATATGTTACTCTTCTGAAAAATTTTCCCTTTGTTGCTTTTCTTCTACTTCTCCTTAAATTTTAGGTTACAGTCAGGAAATTGCTTTCTTCTTGCGAGAGTAGTCCCTCATCAGCCAGGGGTGTATGTATATATATACATCCATGTGCTTCCACAACAGCATGAGATAAAGCTAGCTGCTCTGCTGACTGTGGAAGAAGGGGCTTCAGACTCTTGAGTTTTTTTCTTTAATTCAGTAATTCTGATTCTCAGATGCACAATGAAATCACCGTGGATGTTTTGAACACCCAGGTCCTGCTCCAGGCCAGCAGGGTCTCCGGGGTGGTACCCAGGCCTGAGGTTCCCGTGTAGAGCAAGGCAGAGGGCCGCTGTCTTACCAGGTTTTCACCAGGGTTTGGTTGGTTGGATGACTGATCACGTGCAGCTGCTCCTGGTAAACTGGAGGGAATGGATGGGAGGAGTAGATGAAGGAAGTCACTGAGGGATTCTTCTCGGTTCAGCGGTCATGGCCAGACACACAGTGTCTAAATATAGTTGAAATCATTTGTGCATGTCTAGACCACATTCTTTTTTCTTTTTTTTTGAGGTATGGTTGATTTACAATGTTACATAAATCTCGGATGTACAACATAGTGATTCTCAGTTTTTAAAGGTTATGCTCTGTTTATGGTTATTATAAAATATGGCTACATTCCCTGTGATGTAAAATATATCCTTATAGCTTACTTATTTTATGCTTATAAGTTTGTACCTCATAATCCCCAATTCCTGTCTTTCCCCTTCACTCTTCCCTCTCGCTGCTGGTAACCACTAGTTGTGCTTTGTATCAGTTAGCCTATTTTCTTTTTTGTTATGTTCATTTTGTTGTTTAGTTACTATGTCCTGTTTGACTGTTTGGCAATCCCATGGACTGTAGCCTGCCAGGCTCCTCTGTTCATGGGATTTCCCAGGGAAGAATACTGGAGTGGGCTGCCATTTCCTTCTCCAGGGGATCTTCCCGACCCAGAGATCGAACTTGCATCTATTGTCTCCTGCATTGTCAGGCAAGTTCTTTATCACAAGGGCCACCTGGAAAGCCCATTATATTCATTAGTCTGTTATATTTTTTTAATTCTACGTATAAGTGATATCATACAGTGTTTGTCTCCCTTGGGCTTGGAGGGTATTATGCTTATTGAAATAAGACAGACATATTTAGACCTGCATTCTCAACAGTTTCCTAGGTTAAAAGCTCAGAAATTCACCTCTGATTCCCACACAGTCTCAGGGAAGCATTACAGAGCTGTGGCTCAGAGCACATGATCAAGGTCACAGGCTTTGAAGTTGGAAAGAACAGGATTCACATCTTGAATTTTACACTTACCAACTGTGGATCTGGAGCAGCTACTTTCTGCTTTTGTGGCTTTGCTCCCTCTCTGGAAAAATGGTAGAATAAATGCATGGAGCATCATAGGGTTTTAATGGTTAAAACAGACTGTGCACAAAGAGTAAGCCCTTCATTCTATTGGCTGTAGACAGACGCTCACTAGACACTGAATTTCAGGGTCGTTGTGTGTCCAATATGAGGGTCAACCAGAGATCCCGGGCTCTGAGTGCCAGCCCAGCAGCAGCGATGCTGGGTGTGTGCATGCGTGCGTGCATGCCCAGTTGCTTCAGTCTTTGCAACCCCCTGGACTGTAGCCCACCAGGCTTATCTGTCCGTGGGATTTTCCAGGCAAGAATACTTGCATAAGAAACTCAGAGGTGTGAGTTGCCCTTTCCTCCTCCAGGATATCTTCCCATCCAAGGGATAGAACCCCTGTCTGCTGCACTGGCAGGCAGATTCTTTACCACTGGACCACCTGGGAAGCCAGTGACGCTGGCTACCACCCTCTAACTGATGATCTGAGAGTGGAAAGCAAGTTCAGGAAGCTGCTAGTGACCAACTGCATGTCAGGTCCAATTTGCCATGACATGTCTGTTTTATGGGTTTTTGACAATCAGTGGAATTAATGGATGATATATTTCATAAGTGTTTTGAAGTCCAGAATGAAATGGAGCTGAGCTAGGGTTAGCCTTTTCCACCTCACAACTGACGTCCTTATTTATCAGGATGGGGCGTGAAGGATGACTCCATTGTACTTGCTGCCTGAGATCACAGCAGATCCTATGCGTTAGCACTCTCCAGGCTTCGAACCTGAAAAAACAGACGGACCCCTTTTCTGTATTTGACTCTGCCTCCTGTGTTATTAAGACCACTCAGTGACCCAGAGCAGTGAGTATGAAATGATCCTTAGATTTCATTTTAGTAATAAAAACCTCTGTAGGTGTCAGCATTATCCATGCTTCAAATAAGCAACAGCATACGAGCTTGAATTTTAGTTTTCTTGCTTTTGCCTTGTCCTCTAGAAACAAGCAAAGTCTGAAAGAAGAAAGAGGAGCAGCCCCAGAAGCAGATGGGCCACAGCACTTTAGTCATCATTGGTAAAGTCCTCCTTTATGGCGCTGTCCTCAAATTCTTATCCTGCTCCAGCCAGATACAAGGTCTTGCGTTTTCTGAATTCTCATATTTTAGTCACTTTTTAAGGACTAGTTTTCTGTTATTAAAATTATTTATGTACAGATTTCTACAAGCTTCTTGACGGGAGGGACTTATGTTAGCTATTTTCGTATCTCCCTTACTATCTAAACCTTTTTACAAAGTAAGTACTCAATGTCCATCAAGTGAATGGATACATGTTCTGGGCGCAATTACAAGAAGTTAATCTGTACTAAGACTCACCATTGTAATCCTGATGTCTGAATGACAGCTGTCATTTACTTCTCAGACCACTTAATTGCAATACTGATGTCCAGACCTTCTAGAGTCCTTTTAAGAATTTTTTAATACCTTAATTTTGATGTCCATCCTCCAGACGAAAACCCATAGCCAAAAGCAAGGAAGAGCTTCCACTGTTAATATTTTTCCTCCAAATCTGCAACTATTATGTAAGCATACATTTGCAAACTTACTGTTTTCTTTATTTTTCTGGTGTCTGAGTGTAGTTATCATTTAGAATTCTCCCACCTGCTTCAAGATGTCAAAGGTGGGGGAGGGATTGCTCTTGAGAGCTCATCAATTCTGCTTCACTGGACACTGGGAAGACACACAATGTAAATTCTCTTTTGAAATTTTAAATTGTTTGCAATATGTGGCAGCTCTGGCTTTATTTGAATATGTTGGAATGATTGGGATGGCAGTCATTTCAGTCAGAAATTCTGTCCAATAGAAGCTGGACATTAAAAAAAACCAGCATTTGCCTGCCTAGTGGTAAGCTCTTTGGGGAAGAATAAGCTTGTTCCTGTGTGCACAGCAAGGAAATGGGGGTGGTGAAGACATCTAGGATGAGACGAGTGGTGATTGACAGCCCAGCTGGTGGAGATGGGTAATTGGAAATTCATGGCACATAAATCTCCCAGTACTTATCTTGAAGCCCGGGAAGAGAGGAGATCTGAGCAGGGGAACATTTAACTCTTTCAAAGGGCACTAATAATGTAGCAAATCTTTAAGTTCTTCATTTTAACTTTAATTAAATTACGGTTTTCTGTCTTGGAGAGATAAATGCATTCTGCTTAAGGAAATGATTCTGTGCATAATAAATGGAAATGTGCAGAACTGTGGAAGAGAAAGTTCTTCATGTGTTACTTTACCTTGAAGATGTGTTTTCCCATGGGTCCCATTCCTTTCGAGAGCAGTTGTTTCCCTCTCTCTCTCGTTGGGTTTCTGGTTTCTCTGCGTATGGTGATGTCTCCTTTATGCATCTTAACTTCTAATTTCCAAACTAGTGTTTTGTAGAATGAGGTGATAGTAGATCATTAACAAGTAATTTGAATTAAAGCTGCTAGCATAAGTGGAAGAGACATTCATCATACTTATTGAGGTTTCACGTTTTCTCTGATGACCTTAACTTGGTTCAACATCTTTGATCTGGACAACTACCCTTGCGTTATTTTGCTGTGATAATCCATTGTACTATTAAAGATAATCACTAAGTTCCTTTTAAATTTTTATCTCTAAGTCAGGCAACTCCATGCAGACTAAATAGCTAAAGATTTTCATCCCAACAGATTATTGAACTTGTCAGGGAATGAGTGAGATTGGGAAACTTAGGATGTCCAGTTTGAACCTGAACCTGATCAGTGGAACTCCCTGGTGCCTTTGCTTGATTAGGATGGGTCTCTTGGGAATGGATCTGTTTTATCAGCTGGGCTTTGCCCATGTCTGTCTCATTTGTACTGAACTTCAGACACGTATCTAATCTTAGTGCCTTGTATGCTCAGAGATGTGTGGCCACATTTGGGTTATTTCTGGTTGGCCAAATGTTGCATGTGTTGCCATGCCAGAGTTCCTGCTGGTGAACAGAGTTTTGCCATAGGGGGCCAGCTCTCTATGGCTTTAGGACTTTCATGAGCCTGATGCCCTGACATCTGAAAAGGGAATAGAGATTGAAGAGGTATGCTGGGCACAGACATGAGAGTTGTTATAATGGTGGGGCATAGGATGTATGAGGGTAGGGCATAGGGCTTCCCTGCTGACTCAGACAGTGAAGAATCCACCTGTAAGGCAGGAGACACGTGTTCAATCCTTGGGTTGGGAAGATCCCCTGCAGAAGGGAATGGCAACCCACTCCAGTATTCTTGTCTGGGAAATCCCATGAACAGAGGAGCCTAGGAGGTTACAGTCTATGAGGTCACAAAGAGTCAGACACGACTGAGCAACTAAGCTCCTATAGGGTGTATTAATTAATCTGAGGAAATACACTGAGCTTTTAAGTTCTGAGCCCTTGTGTTAGGCAACCTTCGACGTACCCAAGAAGGACAAGGCATGATCCGTTGATGATGTGAAGCTGGGAAACCCAAGTGGACATTTGAGCTCTTCCAGGAACCAACCAGGTTACCTGGGTTGGACTAGATCTGTAAGGTGAGATGAAAGAGTTGGACTGATGATCAAGTACAGTAGGAGGAAACACGCCATAAACTTGCTTCCTCTATTCCAAGGCCATTAAGGCTACTTTACCGTTCTGACGTGTGAAGGATGCCCTCTCCCATGATGCTCCTTGCTGTGCATAGAGGGGGAAGATGATAAATACATGTGGGTTGACTGATTCGTGTGAGCCAGGTGATGGCAGAGGGGTGGCTCCCAGGGAAGGGGTGAAGTCTTAGGTTTGACAACCACAGCAGGAAACTTTTAGTAGAAGAGATTATTAAGCTTTTAAAACCATGTTTCATGCCTTAAAAAGCACTGTAATTAATATATGTCTCTTCAGTGAAGGACACAAAAAGCCATATCTTCATTTAAACAACATCAGCAGCACCTTGTCAGCACGACCAGTATAGGCTTTATAAGGGCAGGTTTCTGAGTTCACTGGCAGGTTAAGCTCACGGCTGTCATCCTTGCGGTTTTCTTGTGAATTGCAAAACCTTCAGTGGCCCCCATACCTGCAGAAAGAAGTTCATCTCTCTCTAGCCTTCACCTTTCAACCTTCACAAACTGCCATGAACCTATCTTTTTACTCTTCATCCAGTACAGAGTGCCAGAGGATAACAATTCAAAATGAGTACATTTGCTGTTGAAGAATGTGCATTCTAGCAAGCGGGGGAAGACATAGAACAATTAAGCGCTTCCGTACCATAAGAGTAATCTTGGCAGGATGCAGACGTCATTCATACACATGTCATGCATTCCCAGGACACTGTTCTTTCCCGCATCGTACTTCCTGGGCCCAGAATGTTGTTTCTAGCAGGTCTGGTGGCAAAATCCAGTTCTTCAGTCAAGGCTGTGGTCGAAGGTCACTTTTTAGTAATTTTCATGGACTTTTCCCATTGGGGTTCGGGTAGCAGTTTGGGGTACACTTATTGTGTCTCTGAGTCTCCTCCACTGCACCATGGGGCCTTCAAAGGCAAGGGCTTTGTTCAGAGTTCACTTTGGTGAAGAGTAGGAGCTTAATGAAAATTCACAGGCATGCAGGCCCACCATGACGGCGGGTCTTCGTCATCGTGTCCTCGCTGTCCATGATGTGTTTGGCCCAGATCTCTGAACTGATGACTTGGTCTCAGAGAGGCCTCTCCTGACCTTTTAGAGGCCCTCTTCTCTAAAACAAACCCTTTCTTTCATCTAGGTTGCTCTTTATCACTTTGTCAAGGTGTGTTGTCTTTGTAGCAGGCATCACTCTGTGAAATTATTTTGCAATTGCTTTTTTAAAATTGAAGAATAGTTGATGTGTTAGCTTCAGATATGTAGCAAAGTGATTGTGTACACACACACACACACACACATATGTATATGTTGTCAGTCACTAAGTTGTGTCCGACTTTGCAACCCTGTGGACTGCAGCATACCAGGCTTCCCTGTCCTTCACCACCTCCCAGAGTTTGCCCATGCTCACATCCATTGAGTTGGTGATGCTATCTAACCATCATTTTCAGATTCTTTTCCATTATAGGTTGTTATAGGTTATTGAGTAGATTTCCCTGTGCTATACAGTAGGTCCTTGTCCTTGATTGCTTACGTCTGTTGCTCGTAACTGAAGCTAAGAGTGGGGATGTGGTGTGTCTTATTCACTGCTGGATCACTCTCACCTCAAACAGCGTGGAGAGCCTTCATCATGTATTTGTCTAATCCACGAAGGGCATTTGGTTCCCATTTTGCTTAGTTTGCATTTTTGGTCCAACATACATTTTTATTATTTAACAATGAGCTTGCGACAGATTTTCACAGTGTTTTCTTCTTTCGCTGGGCTGGCTGGAATTTTCTGGTACCTTGAAGATAAACACGGCCGCATGGCATGTTATCCCTGACCACATTTGGCTCTAGGCTGCTGACTTTTCAGGGCTTGTCTTCAGCAGTTGCTGCACAGACATTCATGGGGTCCTGGATCCTCCACTCACGTGCTTTCGGGGCCTGGCTTCCCAGGGTCAGGGTTTGGTCTGATCTCTTTTGTTTTTTTCAACTGTCTGTCTCCATCAAGTCAGCTGCCCACCCTGATATATGAGTTACATTCGTGAGAAAAGAAAGTGAAAGTGAAGTCACTCAGTCATGCCTGACTCTTTGCAACCCCATGGACTGTAGCCCACCAGGCTCCTCCGTCTATGGGATTTTCCAGACAAGAGTACTGGAGTGGGTTGCCATTTCCTTCTCCAGGGGATCGTCCCCACCCAGGGATTGAAACCAGGTCTCCCGCATTGTTGGCAGATGCTTTACTGTCAGAACAATGGTAATTTTTTTCTTCTTTCTTTAAATGCTGTTCCAAAGGAAAATAAGTTCATGAAGTTGAAGGAAGAGGAGAGGATGGCAAAGGAGAGAGCGCCATGGGGGATAAACCTGTGACCAGGAAATACTGGGGTTCCAGCCACTCGAGTGTCCTGTATGCATGGAGCCTCGCCCACTTGGCTTGGAGTGGCTGTGTGCACACCCCTCACCCTCCCCCCGACAGAATCTGCTTTTTTCAGTAAGATAAAAGCAGAATAGAAAGAGAATGCCCCAGTTCTGGGCCAGCCAGTCACCCTTACCTTAACCACCCTCTTCTTCATAGTCTGAAGGCGGGCAGAGGGGTAAGGGTGTGGAACTAGCTTTGCTGGATGGCCAGTCCATCACTCTCTCCAGTGGAGACAGTTATACCTACTGTTCTCAGCCTTGAGACACAGAACAGCCAGTTAAGCTGTTATTATTGTTCCTCTGCTCCAAGTGAGCTTGTAATTTCCTACAGTTATTACAGGGGAGCGTGGGAATCAGAATGATTGAAGTGTCAGATGTCATAACTGGAGCATCTTTGTATGCCTTATATTAGGTGTGTGCGTGTTTTACGTTAAGCTACAGCCCCCACCTCTTTCTAAAGGGTCCATAGAAGCCTTGAATAATTCAGGGTACAGCCTAACTGTTCAGAACCTTCTAGAATTCCGCTGACATGTCCTAATGAAATGTCAGGGTATTAACTCCTGTAATCCCTGCTTTAGGGATGAAGCTGTGCACGTGTGTGCACACACCTACATACATGCACAAATATGCGCAGTTGACCGTCTGGCCTTCCTGAAAAATCATGTATAAGTGGACCCAGGCAATTCAAACCCATGTTGTTCAGGGATCAACTGTATATATAACCATCTCCCCATAAGAGAGTGCCATTACCTTATTTCTCATTAATGATCATTAGCTTAAGAGGTAGAGACTAAAAAAGATGGAAATATTTTCCCATGAGCTTTAAAATACTATGGGATAAAAATTAAAGGAATAATTAAAAGAATTAGAAAGTGGGCAGAAGACCTAAACAGACATTTCTCTGGAGAAGACATATAGATGGTAATAAACACATGAAAAGCTGCCCAACATCGCTTATTGTTAGAGAAATGTAAATCAAAACTACCATGGAGTATCACCTCACACCAGTCAGAATGGACATCATCAAAAAATCTACAAACAGTAAATTCTGGAGAGAGTGCAAAGAAAAGGGAACACTCTTGCACTGTTGCTGGGAATGTAAATTGATGC
Organism: Ovis aries; assembly: GCF_016772045.2. Classification (NCBI taxonomy): domain Eukaryota; kingdom Metazoa; phylum Chordata; class Mammalia; order Artiodactyla; family Bovidae; genus Ovis; species Ovis aries. Next base: position 2,299,252 of record NC_056074.1, on the reverse strand, counting down.
AGCCGCTATGGAGAACAGTATGAAAATTCCTTTAAAACTACCATATGACCCAACTATCCCACTGTGGGCCAATACCCTAAGGAAACCATAATTGAAAAAGACACGTGTCCCAATGTCCACTGTAGCACTATTTACAATATCTAGAATATGGAAGCAACCTAGCTGTCCATAAACAGATGAATAGATAAAGCAGTAGTGGTACATATACCAACGGAACATTACTCAGCCATAAAATGGAACACATTTTAGTCAGTTCTAATGAGGTGGATGACCTAGAGCTTATTACATAGAGTGAAGTAAAGCAGAAAGAGAAAAACAAATATCGATACATTAATATATGGAATCTAGAAAGATGGTACTAGTGGACCTATTTTCAAGGCAGCAGTGGAAACACAGATGTAAAGAAGAGACTTGTGGACACAACAGGGGAAGGGGAGGGTGGGACGAGTTGAGAGAGTAATACTGGAACATATATATTGCCATCTGTAAAACAGATAGCCGGGGGGATGTGCTGTATGCCACAAGGTGCTGGAATCCCGATGCTTGGTGAAAATCTAGAGCGGTGGGATGGGGTGAGAGTTGGGAGGGTGGTTCAAGAGGGAGGGGACGTATGTGTACCTACAATGAGTTCATGTTGGTGTATGGCAGAAACAATCACAATATAGTAATGATCCTCTAATTAAAAGTAAATAAATGAAAAAAAAAATACTATGGGATAATATTCAAACCTCCTGCTGGTTTCATGTCACAGAAACTGAAATTCTAAGGAAAAAATTGGCCTTTGTCTGCAGCATGGCCTTATAATGAACTAGAGTAGCATTTAATCAGCTGAAAAACTCTGGCAGTTCATTGTATAGATGTAAATTGTAATTATCTATCTAACCTTTTCTCATGTAAAAGTTGTTATTGAAAAGATTGTTTTATTTCCTTACTTTTTCTTTCAGGCTCAGTGCCATTTATATGTATATTGAATTTAATTTAGGGAAAAGAAGAAAAATTTGCTAATACCAATGGGTAGAAACCACCCCTTTCTGGACTGTTATCTAATTTCTCTAGTAGCACGGAAGGCACTGCATTTACAAACAGTGTCTCCATTTATAAACATTTTTTTCTCAGGCTGGCAGGAAAATCCAAACAGAACTCATAGATTGATTCTGAATGAGAAATAGTCTCAAGTTAGAATGCATTAGTATAATCACTATTTTTATTAATCACTGAACAGTTGTGTTGATTAATTTTCTGGCAGTGTTATGTAATAAGATTTGAAGAAAGGGAAGAAGTCATTTCGTGTATGTGGGTTTAGTTTAATTTTATTCACAAAAATGGTATTTACTTAATAACATGGGTGGAAATAAGCAGGGATTCGGGGTTGCCATCTTCTATTTTAGTGCAACAGCTAGTGAATGGAGTGGGTGCTTGTGGAGAAGTAGGGTGTGAGTCACAGGGGTGCTGACCTCTCCGGAATGTTTGCAATTTGGATCAGAGATGGTTAGCTTCTACCAGAGTGTCATTTGTTCACGGATGCTTGGCCCATCCCAGTTACTGAGAAGAACTGAGATCCCATGTATAATTTTAAGTTTGTGCTGATTCTTAATGTGCGGAAGTATTAGTTGCTCAGTGGTGTCTGACTCTGTGACTTCATGGACCTTAGCCCACCAGGCTCCTCTGTTCATGGAATTCTCCAGGCAAGAATACTGGGGTGGGTTGCCATTCCCTTCTCCAGGGGATCTTCCCCACTCAGGGATCAAGAACCCACTTCTCTTGGGTCAGGTGGGTTCTTTACCACTAGGACCACCTGGCTTAATGCAGGGATTCCCCTTTAAATGAAAATCAGTTTCACAAGGAATTTATTTACTACTTTGTAGATAAAATTTATTTTAAAATTTAGGATTGGTGATAGTTTTAAAATTCTGTTGTGTTATTTTTGCTTCCATTTTCCCTCTTTTAATTGCGTGGTGATGGGGTTATTTGCTCGTTTTTTGAATAGAGATCTGTCTCATGCACCAGCCCACATGGTTGTATCTTGTGACTGATTTCCAAAGTTTCACGTCTGAGAGTACTTAGTTTTCCAACTCTTAAAAGTGCCATTGGAATACTTTACTAACATAGTTAAAGGGACTAATAGTCTGAATCACCTTAGGCCCTGAAGAATTTGAACCAAGTGGTAGGCATTGCTTCTGTAATTTGCTCTTATAGAGTCTAGATGGTCTTTGAAATTCTCACCATATAAATGGATTTCAGAACAATATTTGTATGGTTTAGCTTAGAATTCCAGTAACAGAGCCTAGGTGCTGAACTAGCTCTTTAATTTTGCCCCCTTATGAAAGATTTGTTTCTTGAGATGAATAGTCAGAGAAACCATGATATCATAGCTGGGGGTGGACTGGCTTCACCTCATCACATAATCATTTCATGTTGGATGAAAATTTAGCACCTGGTGTTGAAAACCTAGAGAAAGTTTTGACAGCCCATTAAAATGTAATTTAGAGGGTTTTCCATCCTATTAAATATAATCCATATAGAAGCTTGTTTTAGCAGTCACATGGTTATGGAGAGATTGTGATGGAGAGTCCATAGGGTTTGATGACATACTGTTTGGTGTTCTACTGATTTTAAAGGTTTGTAGAGTGTGTACCTAAAAAGTAAGGGAGCTATGTGATGTGGTTTTCAAGGCACTCTCTCACCTTTTCCTCAGAAGACTTTTCCCGCCTTAATCCTCTCCAGGTGGTCTTCTGGTCCTTCAGCTTGAGGAGTGAGCCATAGTACCGGTCTCCATGGGGCTCAGAAGGGGGCTGGCTGACTTCTTTGCTGACCTCCACCTTTCTTTCTGCTTGATAAATCAGGGTCCCTCTTGCGTCTACTTGTCAGTGACAGAGTAATTTCTCTGGAAAGCAATTACTTCTCAGTTCCCTCCTCGGTCTTTCTGACGGGGTTTAGTATAGGCCCAAACCTCAGGGCCTGTATGTCTCCTGTATAGGTGTCGGGAGAGAGAACGAGAAGACTCATACACGGGGTGAGAAGGCGCCCCAGTTTTGGCCATTACTAACTACTCTTGCTCTCACAGAATTTCCTCTTGGCTGAGTTTTCTTCTATGTGTGTGTAGTCTGCATGACGAAGTTTCAGTCTAAAAGCCAGTCAGGTCAATCAGCGCTGTGGTTGTCTCTCAATTGTCTGTAGACGTGGAGGGGCAAAGAGGGCAAGTATCTGGCTCCTGTCTCTGATCAGGACACACCTGGGTCCGAAAGATGAGATCTGGCCGGTTCTGCACGGGCGTTATTTGAAGAATGAAAGGGGACGACTTCGTCTGGGACTCAGAGAAGCCCGATCATTCATAGAGCGGCAGGAGGTATGCGAGGCACATCCTGGACGTCGCACAGATGTGGGGATCCATGGAGGGTGGGGAGCTGTGGGCAGGAGACATGAGGTGTCACACGTAGGCCATTCTGTGGGTCTTTTCAGCAGGGTGGGCACATATGCTAGGTGGGAATAATCTTTTAAACGGGTCAGGCCAACCCAGGCATGACAACCAAATGCAGTGTGAGTTTCAGAATTCAACTCTGGACTGGAAAAAGGACATAAACGGGACATATTGGCTAAGTTTGCTTGCTAGACCTTTGTAGGAAAAGTTTTTCCATTTGTTTCAAAGTTCTCTCATTGTAAGCCTCTGTTTCTAATGGGAAACCGTTGGCATTTCTCTGTCCTTTTCTTGCATCTTGTACCCTCTCCTTCTCTACAGTGGAGCTGCTGAAAAATATTGAAATGCCAACTGAATGTTGAAAGCAAAGTCTTCAGAGATTTCCCATCATCCAAAATTCAGGTGGTCCAGAGAGGTGATGTTATGTGTGTGTGTGTGTGTGTAATATAAATCAACTAGGGAGTAATTACATTTTTTCATTTTTTTTCTTTTAAAAGTCCCTGTTTTGGAAGGAACAGCTCCTTCATACTGTAGAATTCTAATTCATGAATGTAGAAGGAATCATATAAATAGAAAATCGTCCTTTGGCAAATGTCAAAGCAATAATCGTCACAGACAGTCATCAGTGGGGCTAAAAGCAGTGCATGAAAGTATGATGAGAAATGGGATAGTTGCATGTTCCCACAGTGTCTCCCTGTGAGAGACGTGTACATTAAAAAGGGAAAATAGTAATTCTACAGTGGAGAAACCTAGCAACCGCAACCTTAAGCAGATGATCACAGTTATTTTTACATGACATATCAGTATCATGTAACGCTTGGTCTGATTGCAGGAGAAAGGAGAGCATCATTTCTATGGTATTCTCTCCAAAAATACACACCCTGAGTTAGTCATGAGGAGGCACGATGGAAACTCAAATTGAGAGACATTTTACAAAATAAGTAACCAGTACATTTTTCAAATGTCTAAGTGATGGTTGTTGAGGGAATGTCACAGGTTTAAGGATATAGGACACAGATTTAAGGAGTAAGGACACAGGACAACTCAATGCAGTGGCAGCTCCTGAACTGGATTCTGAACCAGCAAAGGGATGACAATAGGCAGAAACTGAGTGGTCTATTGAATTGTTAATAGTGTAGCATCAGTGTTAATTTCCTATAATTGTTATATGGTTGTATAAGATGTGAGATCTAGGAAAGCTGAGTGACGGGTATATGGGAACACTTTGTGCTAGCTTTTCAACTGTTTTATAAGTTTGAAATTTTAAAAAAAAAAACAAATATTTTCTTTTTCTAGGAGACATTAAGCTTCATTGAGCTAATGGATTCCTTCATATCCTGTCTGCATATACCTAGTCCCTCCTCTAAGAAAATTAAAGCACGTGCACACGCCCCTTTGCTGTTATAATTTCACTTGAATATTCAGACTACATCTTTTAGCTTCTCAAGGTTGCTCTCTCCTCTCATCATCACCAATAAGAGAGGATACTCAAAGTTCTACTGAAGAGAGGAGGGCTGGTCTGGGTTTTCCCACCCAGGTACCTGAGTCTTCCCACCCTTGGGCTGTTCTTAAGTGAGATCCCAATGATTATAGCGCATATTTACCATGAAGTCACTGAAGCATCAGCTTTAGAACCCTTCACTCTCAGGGACCTCTTCGAAAAACCTCTGACTTAATTTTTTTAATTTATTTAAAAATGTTTTTTGCATAATATCTTTAATTTTTTTTAATTTTGGGGACAATTGCTTTACAATGTTGTTTTGGTTTCTGCCGTACAACAATTCGAATCAGCCATAATTTTATATATATCCCCTCCTTCTCGAGTGACAGTTTTGAACTCATAGTTTTATATGTTTCTTAAAGAGGGTCCTGCACATGGTGTAACAGGCCACACAATACCTGAAATATTCCTGCTTCCTGGGAATTATTTTGCCTGAGGCAGTCCCACCCAAGATGACACAGTCCATTTACATCCCGACTCACATTTCAGAGCAGCCGAGAAGAAAACAACATCAAGCGGAAGCTGGATCAAATATTTAAAAGTTTTCCTTCGCTGGGTTTGGTTCACTATTCGACTAGGCAAAGTTAGAATCAAATAACAGCAAATGCAAATACAAAGCACCCTTGTCAGCAGTCACGTTTGGTCTGAAGATCAGCTTTGCTGCATCCGAAAGGTCACTGCCCAGAGGAGCACACTTTGGACCCTGAGAAGCAACGTGCCATGAATTGACTTGGAGGCACAGCTGACACTTGTAAACCCCAGCCCGGCCGTCAGCTCATCCCACCTCATCATGTCTCTCAGATACGCTCACAGCCCAGATTTTCAAGTACCAGACCTCACAGGAAGAGGCCAATCACCCGCATGGAGAAGGCTGTGTTAAATGAAACATAGGATCAAGCCAGGGAGCCTGAGTTAGGGACTAGCGTTGACAGCTCCTCATTCCCGCCACTTACTAATTTTATTTCCCTCCTCAGCTGGTGTCATTGCCTAAAAGCCATTTAAGCACAGGTTTTCTTATTCTGTGATTTAACTCTTTAAGACCTTTTGTAACACATGGGAACTAATAACCTCTTCTCTATGAACATTTTAAATTGAACTTATTCTTATGGAAATTTGATCTTTAGCGGTCTTATCAGAGTGATTTTTTTTTTTTAAGCTGAGTATAAACCTAGGTATTCTAACCCTGAGTTTACCATGGACTTTTATCTTTCTGGTTTATCTTTCTGGTCACTCACTTCTGAAATCAGAAGATTAGAACTGTAACACAAGACACAGGTACTTATTTTGAAGTTGCCTTCTCTCCTGAACTTTACAGTTGGGGTGCGTGCGTGCGTGTGTGTGTGTGTGTGTGTGTGTGTATTTTCAGAACGTTTTACTGCTACACCCTCTCTCTCATGGGTTGGTTAAATATCTGTGTTTTCAGAGTAAGCAGAGGACAGAAGGCAGAAGGAATTTGAAATTACAAATTAAACTAGTTGTGCTAGAAGTAAAATATTACTAAGTGAACATCTGATGGGTTGGAACCCTCATTGACAATGGTTCCTATTTTTATATCTAGCAATTTTTAATTGAAGAATAGTTTTCAATGCTGTGTTATTTCTGGTGTATATATATGTATATATATATATAGCAAAATGAATCAGTTTTATTTATATACATATTTATTTTTCATATTATTTTCCATTATGGTTTATTACAGGATATTGAATATAGTCCCCTCTGCTCTACAGTAGGACATTGTGGATTATTTTATATATAATAGTTTGTATCTTCTAGTCCTGCTCTCCTAATTTACCCCTCCCCAACCTCATTCCCCTTTGGTGACCTTAAGTTTGTTTTCTATGACTGTGAAACTGTTACTTTTTCTTAAATAAGTTCCTTTGTTCCTTTTAGCTCCGTAGATAAATGATGTCATATGACGTTTGTTTTTCCCTCTCTGACTCACTTTACTTGGTATGATAGTCTCTAGGCCCATCCATGTTGCTGCAGGGGGCATTTCATTCTTTTTTATGTCTGAGTAGTATTCCATTGTATAAATGTACCTCATCTCCTTTCTCTATTCATCTGTCAATGGATATGTAGGTTGCTTCTATGTCTTGGCTATTACAAATAGTGCTGCAGTGTATCTGTTTGGGGTACTTGCATCTTTTCAAAGTATAGTTTTCTCCAGATATATGCCCAGGAGTCGGACTGTTGGATCATATGGACCCTCTACTTTTAGTTTTCAAAGGAACCTTCACACTGTTCTCCATGGTGGCTGCACCAGTTCACATTTTCACCAGCAGTGTAGAAGAGTTGCCTTTAGCAATTTTGGTTTTGATGTTTTATCTTTGGGCTTTGGAAAAAAATCAGCTGTTTGATAATCAGATGAGTCAGAACCAGGAAGAATACTATTTCTAAGGAAGGCTTGCTATGAAGAGTGTTGAGGGAACCAAGTCAGGTTCTCTAAAATGTATATGAATGAATCATTTGAGAGAACACTGGAATTCTGCCACGAAGAAGCCAGTAATCATGAGAGTCTTCTGTGAGTCAAAGTTCAGAAAACTTTGCACGTGTAACAGTCTGCAGTCTTCAAAGACCTAAGGAGACAGCAGAGATAATTTCATTGGCCGAAAAGCTCTATTAGAGTTAAGGTTCTTAAAATATGCCCAACAAACTCATCACACCCTTTCTGTCTTTACTTACTGCCTGATACGTGTGTGGCTCCCCCTCTGAGCCCCCCTCCACTGCCCCCAATTTGGCTGTCACTCTACGGCGGAAATAAAAATGCAGCAGACCGAGTTTCCAGGCTGTGTTACTTCATGGAGATGCTAAAAGGCAGCTTATTTCATATTGATCATCCCAGGAGCTAGCCAAGTGTGGTGTTAATTGGGTCCTCTGGAATTCTAAGCCCTCGGGACTGAAAGCTTTCTAGTGAGAAGGGGAAATAACCCACAGGCTGCAGAAAAATGAATCCAGGAGCCTGCCCCATCCCAGTTTGCTGTGGCTGGGACCGCGCATTGTGTATCCAGTTGCTTCTTTCAATTAGCTGGTTTGTGTTGTGTTTCCCCACACCCCCTTTTGCTGCAAAGCTGTGAAGCCTTGTTTTGAAAACTGCTGCCCCAGAGTGCACTGGTTTGGCTGGCCTGCTCTCATTGTTCCAACGCTCATTCCATATGTGGGTCACATCCTAGCGCTCCCCCTCCTCTCCCCCGCATCCCTTCAGTCATCTCCCCTTCCTTGTTCAGGCATCCAAGCACTGGCATGCACTTGCTAGTGTGCACACATGCACAGACACACTCTCTCACACACACATACACACACTTTTCTTCCCTTAAGAGGCAGAGGTAAGGGGCAGATTCTTTCAGGAACTTGCAGGCAAAGCCATTCAAGCTTCGAAAGCTTGTTGCTGTGCATTTAGTTTATGGCAAACACCTCTTCACCTTCATGAAAGTCATTACTCTGTTCATCTCCATTTTTTCCCTCTTCCCAGCCCTTGCTCTTTTCCCTTCTTTTTTCCCAGGACAAAGGTCCTTAAGAAACTGAGATTGCTGCTTAGTTCGACCCTTTCTTGTTACCGTGGTAGCGAGTGGGTATCTCAGACAGTGAAGGATGGAGCAGGCAGGCTGGAGTTTTTATGCACAGTTCTTTGGAGGCTGCAGAAACAGTCTGCTGAGAAATGTGTGCTGCAGGCATGCCTGCTGAGTCCATTCTGCTGGTTATCTGTCACTTACTCTGACTAAAAGGTAAGGGCTTCTGTAATTTGCTGCTGCAAAGAATTCATTCATTGTTCTATTTCTAAGGCCTTCAACTAATTGACTCTTGAGGGAAGATGGGAATGAAGAGTTTTTGTTTGACTTCTTTAGCTTATCTATTAGATCTCTCTAATTTTTAAAAAATATCTGAAAGAAACATAATCTTGGCAATCTATGGCCACTAATGGAATATCTATGTGTCTTCAAAGAAAAATAAAACAACTTTGATTCCATGATGTTTCTTTTCTTTTCATCTAAAACTTTTTATTTACCAGTAAAGAGTTGTAGGGTACATGTGATCACCACTTTCGATGATTTCTGTAAACTTTGGGAATAAGAGTTGTAGTCTTGTCCCCAAATAAGACTATTTTATTCTGGCAGGCTGCATTTTCACCCAATTAAGAATTATAGTGCAGTGCATTTGAGTAGTAACAATGAGGAAAGTTAGAGAGTATTTAAACAAGATGTAGCATTTACACTGATTGGTAATCACTGTAGCGTGAGCTAATACATGTTGATAAATACAAATCACCAACTGTGCCTCTTGTTTTGTGTGTATTTAGAGGAAACTTTCCATTTTTGTTCAGAAGTCAGATAGGAACTGAAATAACTTAGGATTCTCAAACTTGCCCGCTTAAAGTAATAGGAACTATCAAATGCCTATTATCTTGGGGAAAAAGCTTAATTTTGGTTAAAGAAACAATCTCAAAAACAGATTGTCCATCATTGTGGAATTTGTACAGTTGGAAACCAGCTTAGTTTTACTGAAAAAAATATGATTACACCTTATTTTCTTAAGCTCTAGTGATTTATTGGGATTCTTTGGTAGGAGTATAGGCTGTATTTTCTTGGAGATGGAAATCTCTTTAATGATATTTTCTTTTATAGCTACTGCTCAGAACATGTGATATGTATTGCAATCTAACTGTATTTATCAATCTGTGTCATGAGCCATAAATGAAGGAAAGGTGTATATTTGGATATCCAAATTGAGTCAACTTATTTTATTTATTACTTTATAAAATTTGGGCAAAGAGCCTTGGGAAATGTTTCCTCCAATGTTGGTGCATATTCCTCTAACATACTGATGGATCTGCTTTAACAACCTCGTGATAGTAGCAAAATGAAGTGGATTTCTTTAGTGATTAGGCTTTGAGAAGAAACAAGAAGTAATGTGTATTCTAAAGGGAGGATGTTGTGTTTAAAGGGGAAAGTTTTATTTCCTTCATCTTAACTCACAGTTTCTTAGTGGGAGTTTTGGAGATTGAGTCGATGGGTAAGGCCCACTGAAGGGCTTCCCAGGTGGCTCAGCGGTAAAGAATCCACCTGCAATGCAGGAGACATGGGTTCGGTCCCTGGGTCAGGAAGTTCCTCTGGAGAAGGGAATGGCAACCCACTGCAGTAGTTTTGCCTGGGAAACCCCATGGACAGAGGAGCCTGGCGGGCTACAGTCCGTGGAGCCTCAAGAGTCAGACACGACTTAGTGACGACACCACCACCATCAGGGCCCACTAATCTTGGCCTGCAGAATGTGCGGGACTTTTCCAGGGAGTCGAAAGTGACGACCCCAGAGTTTGGAGCTCCGCGTGGGGCCCGTGAGTTGTCTGTTCCTCCGCTGGTTTCCAGCGGCGGTGCCCGCCAGACCACACAGTCGGCTCCTGTCCTGACCCGGGCAGTTGGCTCATCTTCCCCGACTCCTTCACGAGGCCTTTCCCTTCCAGGTGCAGCCGCTGGGACGTTTCCTGGGCACATGTGCAGTCCTCGGTGAGACGACGGTGCTCAGAACTTACGCACTTGACTACCGGGCTGATGCTTTGACCATTATATATACCTGACTTGTTTTTACTCTTCAACATCCTGTTAGGGACTGAATATTTGTGTGCCCACCTCAAATTTATATGTTGAAGTCGTAACCCCAGTGTAGCCGTTTGTGGAGATGGGCTCTATGAAGAGGTGAGAAAGGTTAAATGAGGTTGTAAGAGTGAGACCCTAATCCCACAGGTTCTGGTGCCCTTCAATAAATGACCCCAGAGCTTTCTGCGTATAACAACACGGAGAGAGGGTGGTAGCTGTCTGCAAACTAGGAAGAGAGTTCTCACAAGGAACTGAAACCGCCTTCACTTTGATCTTGGTCTTGTCAGTGTCCAGAACAGTGAAAAATAAATTTCTGTGGTTTAAGACACTCATCCTGTGATATTTTATTATTACAGACATAGCTAACTAATACACATATATAGCTTAATTTTTACCTTCATGAACTTCTGGTTGAAGGTAGGAAACAAGAAAATTGATGTTGAAATACAAATAAGCTGACCAGAAGCATAAAAATGATAATCCTGCTAATAACCTTAAGATTGTTCTAAGCATATCTTCAAGCTGAGTTGATTGGGGTTCTTATATAGCATATTAGGTGCTAAAAATATAAGACCCAGTGCCTGCTCCATCCACTACGGTTCTTCATTTACTTTGATTAAAAATTATTTATATCCACTCTGTGGTTATTGAGATGTGTGTGCTCATAAAAATTACCCAAAAAAGTAGGTTAAGCATATGATGAAAACATTTCAACTATCAGATCACAAAGTTAATTTTTTAAAAAAATTTTGACACAATATGGTGCAGTTGAGCCTCAATATGCATGTTAACATGTGTGTGACCCTTTAAATTTAAATTGTATACAAATGATTATTTTCCTTACACTCAAGGTAAATGAAATAGCACTTCTTGTCAACTGGAGGAAACGGTGAAATTTGTTTTCACACATAATGAATGTAATTAAAATTGTATTAAATGAACTTTTTGATAATATCTTTAATAATATATTGATCTCAAGTGAAATGCTTTATTTTAAATCCTTCCTAATGTACTGTGTAAAAAGGATGAAATGAATAAAAGATTTCCTAAGGGGTTTCCAGTGGTGATACATTATAGTGAATTGTGGTCCCAAGTAAAAACGAATGGACAGTGCTAGGCCGAGAGGTCCCCAAAGACCTCTGTAGAGTCTGTAGCGCTCTGATATGCCTGGAACAGAGCAGAATTAGGAATATAAAGAAGAATAGGAAGAAGAGATCCCTTAAGAAGCATAAAGAAGATACTCCTCTTGGAGCTCCGCAAGTGTAGAAGGTTTCTTTGAGATGAAAGAGAGGTTTCAGTTCTCAGACATAGGCTGCAACCTAGGATAACATGCTTGTTGGCAGTAGTGTAACTGTTGGTCATTTAAGAAGTATATGAAAATGCTTAGTTATTAGTTGCTTTGATTTATAAAGGGCTTCCCTGGTGGCTCAGAGGTTAAAGCGTCTGCCTCCAACGCGGGAGACCCAGGTTCGATCCCTGGGTCGGGAAGATCCCCTGGAGAAGGAACTGGTAACCCACTCCAGTATTCTCGCCAGGAGAATCCCATGGATGGAGAAGCCTGGAGAAGTCCCACTATAAAAGCAATGTAAATGTCTGGTTTTCTATTTACAATGGTCCTTTTAATATGCTTTTAAAAAGCCTCTAGTTACCCATGCTTAATAAATTGAATTGATTTATCTCTTGACGTGGGCTTCCCAGGTGGCACAAGTGGTTAGGAACCTGCCTGCCAAAGCAGGAGACATAAGAGGTGCCGGTTTGATCCCTGGGTTGGGAAGATCCCCTGGAGGAGGGCGTGGCAACCCACTCCAGTCTTCTTGCCTGGAAAACTTCATGAACAGAGGAGCCTGACCGGCTACAGTCCGTGGGCTCACAAAGAGTCGGACACAACTGAAGTGACTGAGCGCGCACCTCTTGACTGCTTCATGATGTGACTGCTTCAGTTAGTCTAGGCAAACGACACAACCAAACTGTCGATGTTTCTAGTACCACTGCGAAATTCAGCTGACAGCTGGAATCCCATGGTGCCCACCTTCTCTGTGTGTTGAAGAAAAAAATGATTACATCACACTTTGGACTCACTGGGTTTTAGATCAACACTCTTTTTGACCATCAGTCTAGGTTAAGGAAAGCCCGAGGGAGCCCATGCTGCGGTGTGCTGAGCTGATGCCCTGTTCAGTAGTGACCTCACTGTGGCTCTCAAGCAGTGATTTCCCGCATCCTCCCCTTTCTCCACTCTGGAGGCAGGTGCCTTGGGAAATGGGAAACCTGTGGCTTGATTTGAGCAAAGAAGGGATTAACCAGACACCTTGCCAACCCTGGGGCATATGGAGCGTATTGGCTGTGTCACGAAGGAGGTGGCTGAGGAGGAACTGGGACCTCAGGACTGACAATGCTGAGGAAGGAGGAAGTGATGAAAGAAGGAGAAAAGGAAGGAAAGAGGGATGTGGGGCAGGGGGATGAAGGAGAAATAAAGGATGAGAAAACCAGAAACATGCATTTTAAAAACGCATCCATCCACTCCCTCCAAACATGGACGTGGAGACTCACAGGCACTCTTTCTGGATTTAGTTATATTCTGTTGTTTGCAGGATATAAAGCTTAATTTTTTTTAGTTGCAGTTTTGTTATGCCTTTTTATTGCTGAGTTGATGCCAGGTAGGCAATTTTGCTGGGAAATCAAAGGATTTGGTTGTTTGAACTGTATTAGCATGGGAAAGGAAAGTGGCCTGGTATCCCCTATGGCCAGCCAGGGTAGACTTGCAGGAAGAGGCGGAGCTGGTCGTGGGGAAAGAGCTTGTTCTTTGTGATTTAGAGAGAAGTGGGAGAGTCTTTGTTGGGCAATCCGTCAATCAAGCTCTGCTCACAGGTTTGGCAAATATCACGTTCTCTTTGCCCAGTTGGGTAAAGCCTGTCCCAGTTAACTGTGGCTTCTCCCTGGTTGGTAGTAAGTATATACTTGAGACTAACTAGAAGGGCCTTACGCTGCTTCAGTGCTCACAACTTTTTTGAAGGCTTTCCACGTCTTCAGACTGCTAGAATTGAAGGATACAGGGAACATGGTGGAAGGAAATACTCCGGTCGAAGTCAGAAATGCAGTCACTGTTTTTAACCAGCTGCTCTTGGGGAGTTCTTTTAGCTCAGTGGCCTCAGCCTTGTTGTTGTTTCCTGCTAAGTCGTGTTCAACTCTTTTGCTACCCCAGGGACCATAGCCCGCCAGGTTCCTTTGTCCGCGGGATTTTCTAGGCAAGAATACTTGAGTGAGTTGCTATTTCCTCCTCTGGGGGACCTTTCCAACCCAGGGATTGAACCTGTGTTTCCTGCTTGGCAGGTGGATTCTTTACCACTGAACCATCAGGGAGGCTTGATTCTAATAGTCTGTATTCTTCTCTTTGCATTTATTTAATACGAAAGCTCCCACCTGTGATCAAAGTTGGCCTAGAGTGACTGGAGGGAAAGAGTTATTCCAACTTATCTGCCACTGCTAGAAATCTTTTTCTTTAACAGAAATCATCTACCTTTACTTTGAAAATATTTTGTAAAGTACTTTGCAAAGTCCAACTCACATAGCTTCCCATGGGGGAGAGGAAATACCATATTGGGCCCAGATTTCTAGAAATAGACAAAGAGCTACAGACAGGTAATGTGACAGCCTTGATATCCCACCTTGGGTTTGGAAGCATTATGGGAATCTTTTGCTGAAAGTCATTTAATGCTTTCATATATATATGTAAACAATGAGATTCTGAAAATGTGAAGATTATGAAAACAGGGCATTTGCTTGTATCAGCGCTTTCTGAGTTTAATTCAATGGAAAAATGTTAATAGTTATGGGGGAGGGGGATGGGGAAGACAGAATTTTCCTGGTCAAAGGAGTTTAGCAAACATTGGGCTAAAGAAAGTTAGCTGGGGGGGTTCATGTTTGGGAACGCATGTACACCCGTGGTGAATTCATGTCAGTGTATGACAAAACCAATACAGTATTGTAAAGTAAAATAAAGTAAAAATAAAAATTAAAAGAAAAAAGAAAGTTAGCTGGGTTTCCTTACACATGCTTTTTTGTGACCTTTAATTTTTTTAACATAATCTTGTTTGTTTATTTTTGGCTTGCTGGGTCTTTGCTGCCGCGTGAGCTTTTCTCTGGTTGCGGGGTGCGTCCGTTCGTCGCTGTGGCTTCTCCTGTTAGAGCAGGGCTCTAGGGCGCCGGGCTCCAGTAGCTGAGGCACGTGGGCTGGGCAGTCACGGCTCTGAATCAGGGATCAAACAAATGTCTCCTGCATTGGCAGGTGAATTCTTTACCACTGCGCCACCAGGGAAGCCCTGTAGTGTATAATTTTGATGTGCGCTCTGGACCGGCAACCTGCATTATAGCCGTAGTTCCCAAATCTGAAATCATAATCACAAATTCCTAGGCTCCAAAGACTCAGTGAATCAAAATGTGGGGAAGTGGGATTCCGGACTTTCATTGAGGACACCTTTGGGAGACCACCTTTAAGCAGCTAGTTTAGGCAGCTCGCTCATCTGCCCCATCGGGGCTCCAAGGCACCACTGTCATGCACAGAGCAGCCCTCCTCGCCCTAATTTATGTAGCTGCACAACTCCTTTTATCCTGGAAGTGCATGTTGATATTTATGGAACTAGCAGATTAGAAAATGCTGGTCAATGCATTTCTCATACTAAAGGCTTAAAGACTAAAAAAAAAAAAAAGATGATCAAGTACTGGTTTGGGACTTTCCTTTGAATTGTGTATTTCCTATGTGATGGTGGTTCAGATAGCACTAAAAATCACACCTGTTTTTTCAGTCCACATTGACGTGTTATTTAAATTTTTTGTAGTGGTGTTTATTTCATTTATATTATCCTTATAGTTTTTTTCCTTTTTTGCAGCAGACATTCCCAGGAGATATGTAGTAAACTGTTCTGTTCTCACCTTCTGTTAGGGAATAATGCTTAAACTTATTTGATTTATAAAAACCCAAATCCCCAGAAATAGGAAATTTTGTAATGAAAATGAGTTTGATAAACTCTTGGCATAACATAGATGTCTTCTAAGAGAGGAGAGAATGAAGAATCTCATTTTTAAAAGATCCTGGTTGTTTCTAGGGCTGGACTCTAGATTGTTAATTTATTGTGCGGAAGGGGATTATGACAGTGGCTTAATTAAAATGATGTGATTAGACAAATATAAAACAAAAAATACTGGTTCTGGAAAGGAGATGATTTTTTGGAGGGACAAGAAAACTTGGGAAAACCCCTCTGAAGAGGTTTACCTTTCTCCCCATAAGTGCTCTGATGGCACATCTCAGAGCCTCAGAGCTGGGCAGTGGAACCGGATCAGTTCACTGCAGGCTTTGCGTTTCTGTGTGGACAGCCTTGAAGGTGTCAGGGGTGCAGCTGTATTTTGAGTGGAGAAAACATGCGGTAATGGGTAACTCTTGTCGCAGCCAGTAGAATCAGGTTAAATGTAAATACAATCTTCTTTTCATTTTGAATATCCTTTTGTGTGGAAAGCTGTTTTTCATATACTCATACTTGAGTGTCTGTTCTTTTAATAAGATGTTGCAAAGCAGATCACCATTTCTATGCAAGCGACTGTTGCTTAGTTTCAATACCATGGACCTTTGCAGTCATAGGTGGACGAAAGAGCTTTGAATATTTTTGTGCAGTCGTCAAAACCCTTAACTGCTGAAGCGAAGATTCAGGTTCAATATGGGCCTTGTGTTAGAATCCCAGGAAACCACATGCACGTAAGATAACAAAGCACCGATAACAGTATGTGGTGTTAACTCATCTCATGATGGTGGCCTCTAACTCATCTCATGATGATAAAAATTGATCTAAAGATTCTCTGAATAAAAGACCAATTATTGCTGACATTCCGCAAGCTAGAACTCCCTGTGGATTAGACAGAGGCCCTGGCTGAATACTGCCACCAGGAATTTGAAGATGGTTCTTGCAGAGATCTTCCAGGAACTAGGGCCTTTAATCTGATCACATTTAAAACCCGTTTCAGGCGTGTTAGGTGAATTATGTCAAGGCTCTGGGCAGATAGCTCTGGCATCTGAGCATTCTCTGGGGATTGTTGTTTGACATTTGGAGCAGGTGAGGGGCCTACAGCTTGTGAAGTCATTAAGGTGCAATTATGACAAGGCTGACTTGATCCTTTCTGATGTGCCTGCCAGACTTGACGGCTCCAAACAGTTGGTGGGGACCCAAAGATGCTTCTTCTTGGTTCCTCAGCACAGTGAAAATGTTCTGTTCCCTGTGGCCAGAACGGCATGAAAGACATTTTTCCTGAGAAAAGGTGGAAGCACTTGGGTTGGCGTTTGCTGTTAAGTTAGAAGCTTGAGCCTATTATCAATGACTCCTTTGGTGTACAGAATGGGTATATTTCCCCTTTTTCTGTTTTTAATTGTGCTTTAATTGACAGTAGGTGTCTCCTTATTCTGACAGATAGCTCCTTGCCTTAATGCTCCTTTGATATCCGGCTAAAATGGTGTCTGTGCTTTTGGAATGTAGGATTGTGGCGTGTCTACAGCAGCTTGAGTGACATAGATGAAGGGTCCTTCTTTATTTATGGGAATGTGTGCATTTCTTTTATGCATGCCTAAGCCTTTGTAACTTAGGGTCTGGCTCCCATGCCATATCCAGATTGGTAAAGTAGTTCAAAACAAGCACATCTTGAGTAGGCAACATCATCTTACGAAGAACTCTGGGCTCTGGGCTCACTCAGGGTGCATCTTTTACTAGTTATGTGAATGAACACAGGTAATTTACTTTCTAAGACTGAGTTTTCCCAGATGCCCATCTGGGAAATGTGACTCATTTACCCTCCCTCTAGGATGATCTGAAGGCGAAGTGAAACATTGCATTGGAATCACTTAACTAGTGTCACGTACATATTAAGCACTCTGTAAGTGGTACTGCGGGGCTTCCCAGGTGGTGCTAGTGGTACGGAACCCACCTGCCAATACAGGAGACATAGGAGTTGTGGGTTCAATTCCTGGGTTGAGAAGATCCTGCAGGAGGGCATGGCAACCCACTCCAGTATTCTTGCCTGGAGAATCCCATGGACAGGAGAGCCTGGAGGGCTACAGTCCACGGGGTGGCAAAGAGTTAGAGATAACTGAAGCAGCTTGGCATACACGCACACAAGTGTACTATAATTATTGCTTAGAGTCCATTTCATTAGCATAAAATAAATATATTTTAAAAATATTTTTCTTTGAAAGCTTAAATGATAAATGATATGGATATGAACATGGAATACAATTTCTGAATTAATGCATCTGCTCTCAGGGAATTTTGTTGGTGGCTTGTCACATCAGCAAGCTTTAGATTACTGTTCATAAGTCTTTGGTTTCCTTGGTTTCTCTTTTTTACTTTGTTCTTAGCATCTATTTAATCTGTTATGTATAAAAGTATTTTATCTAATGTTTCATTTTGTAAGAAGATAGGAAATGTTTATATTCTTCAGAAATGCATTTGGCAGCAAATATTAATAATAAAATCCCAACTATAACAGCTTAAACAAATAGAAGTTTATCTTTCTAATTTAGCAGATTGTCTACGGACCTTAGTCGGCAAAGTAATGTCTCTGCTTTTTAATATGCTGTCTAGGTTGGTCATAATTTTTCTTCCAAGGAGCAAGTGTCTTTTAATTTCATGGCTGCAGTCACCATCTGCAGTGATATTGGAACCCCCCAAAAATAAAGTCAGCCACATAGTCAGGGTTGATTTCCCTTGGGATTGACTATTCCCATCACTTCATGGCAAATAGATGGGGAAACAGTGGAAACAGTGGCTGTTAACTTTGGGGTTGCAGAGTCAGACACGACTGAGCAACTGAACTGAACTGAGCTGAACTGAAGTCCTTTGCATCAGGTGACCAATGTATTGGAGTTTCAACTTCAGCATGAGTCCTTCCAAGAATATTCAGGGTTGATTTCCCTTAGGATTGACTGGCTGGATCCTCTTGCAGTCCAAAAGAAAGGAAAGTGAAGTCACTCAGTTGTGTCCGACTCTTATCAGGCTCTTCCATCTATGGGATTTTCCAGGCAAGGGTACTGGAATGGGTTGCTATTTCCTTCTCCGGAGAATCTTCTTGCAGTCCAAAGGACTCTCAAAAGTCTTCTCCAACACCACCGTTCAAAAGCATCAATTTTTGGTGCTCCGTTTTCTCTATAGTCCAACTCTCACATCCATACATGACCACTGGAAAAACCAGAGCTTTGACTAGATGGACCTTTGCTGGCAAAGCAATGTCTCTGCTTTCCAATATGCTGTCTAGGTTGGTCATAGCTTTTCTTCCAAGGAGTAAGCATCTTTTAATTTCATGGCTGCCATCACCATCTGCAGTGATTTTGGAGCCCCCAAAATAAAGTCTGTCACTATTTCCACTGTTTCCCTGTCTATTTGCCATAAAGTGATGGACTGGATGCCATGATCTTCACTTTCTGAATGTTGAGTTTTAAGCCAACTTCTTCATTCTTCTGTTTCACTTTTATCAAGAGGCTCTTTAGTTCTTCTTCACTTTCTGCCTTAAAGGGTGGTGTCATCTGCATATTTGAGGTTATTGTTATTTCTCTTGGCTAACTTGATTCCAGCTTGTGCTTTATCCAGCCTGGCATTTCTCATGATGTACTCTGCATACAAGTTAAATAAGCAGAGTGACAATATACAGCCTTGACATACTCCTTTCCTGATTTGGAACCAGTCTATTGTTCCAGGTCCAGTTCTAATTGTTGTTTTTTGATCTGCATACAGATTTCTCAAGAAGCAGGTCAGGTGGTCTGGTATTCCCATCTCTTGAAGAATTTTCCACAGTTTGTTGTGATCCACACAGTCAAAGGCTTTGGCATAGTCAATAAAGCAGAAGTAGATTTTTTTTTTTTCCTGGAATCCTCTTCCTTTTTCTATGATCCAACAGATGTTGGCAATTTAATCTCTGGTTCCTCTGTCTTTTCTAAATCCAGCTTGAATATCTGGAAGTTCACGGTTCATGTACTGTTGAAGCCTGGCTTGGAGAATTTTGAGCATTACTTTGCTAGCATGTGAGATGAGTGCAATTGTGTGGTAGTTTGAACAACCTTTGGCATTGACTTTCTTTGGTATTGGAATGAAAACTGACCTTTCAGTCCTGTGGCTGCTGATGAGTTTTCAAAATTTGCTGGCATATTGAGTGCAGTACTTTCACAGCATCATCTTTTAGGATTTGAAATAACTCAACTGGAATTCCATCACCTCCACTAGCTTTGTTTGTAGTGATGCTTCCCAAGGCCCACTTTAATTTGCATTCCAGGATGTCTGGCTCTAGGTGAGTGATCACACCATCGTGGTTATCTGGGTCATGAAGATCTTTCTTCATATAGTTCTTCCGTGTATTGTTGCCACCTCTTCTTAATATCTTCTGCTTCTGTTAGATTCCTACCATTTCTGTCCTTTATTGTGCCCATCTTTCCATGAACTGTTCCCTTTGTATCTCTAATTTTCTTGAAGAGATCTCTAGCCTTTCCCATTTTATTGTTTTCCTTTATTTCTTTGCTTTGCTCACTGAGGAGGGCTTTCTTGTCTCTTATCCTAGTATTACATTTGAGAAGCAGACTTGAAATTGCCTTTCCTTTCCTCTATCATTTTCTCAAAGTGAAACAAGCATAATCAGAGCTTTAAGATATTCCTTATGCAGTCTAGATAGCTTTTTAATAATATTTATGAAAAGATATGGAGTCACTCTTTTTCTTATCGGCATGAAAAGAAAAATATTACTTCTGAAGGCTTCCTGTACAAAAGCACCTAGGCCGAACAAATGACTTCCTTCTTTCATTATTGTTAGTTTTCTACTTGCACAGCCAGGAGTCAGAACTGTGGAATCAGAGAATTCAGGTTTCTTTGTAGTTCAAGCAGAAGGCGGCAGGGAATGGACAGAAATAGGTCGCCTTGTGTTCAAGAGACCAGGACGATGGAGAGTTTCTTGGAGTGCTTAGACACTGATGGACTCTTATTTGGGGGCAGGGTGTTTCAGAAAAGTCAGAACCCAAGATTTATAGTGTATGGCAGCCTGTTAAACATCAAAAAACCATTTACTAGTCTGTTTTTTCCTAGTAAAAGGAATTTGGCTATTTTCTTTCATCATTTGTCAAGAAGAGACAAGAGGCTTTTCCCAAGCTAATTAGAACGTGGGTTGAATGTGTCTTTTCTGTGGCATGTAGCCCTTGAATGATGTTTGGCCATCACCAGGTTCCCACGTGACTGGGGACGGAGAGAGCATCAGCGCCTTAGATGAGAACCCTGGGTGCCAGCCACTGGTTTCGCCAATAGCAGTCATGTGGCAGTGACTTTGAGAGAAGTCACTTAGCTTGAGGGAGTTCGTACCAATGAAGCAGTGGATATATTTGACCTGTTCAACTTCCAAAATCAGGGTCTTGCTCTCCCTTTGCGGTGTGCAGTTTTAAGGTAATCTGGGAATGTTTGGAATATTGCTCTGAGCCTGAGGAAGTATTAAAAATGGGGAAGAAAGAGATGGCAGCACTTTTGTTTTCCTCTTTCCACAAGAGGACAGGGTGGTGCCCAGCAGGCCTGTGATTCTCAGTTTTCCAGACTAACTCAGAGTGTCGCATGGCTGCAGCTCCTGTCTTATCCTTGCTGCCCCCCATCTGGGATTTGGGGGCTCTGCCCCTTCTGTTTCTTCTCAGTTCTACCCAGATGTTACATGCTTTGGATTCACGCCCTCCCTCCCGCCGGCCCCTCTAGACATGGCCTCCCTCCCGCTTCAGAATGTCACTCCCCTGTCCAGTCACCTTCTGCCTTCTCTGAACATTGAGCCAAACTCAGCTAGTTGCCAGGTTATTTCATGACAGTGATGGACGTTAGGTTGCCCCATGGTTCTGAACTTCAACAAGCTATTTGCAATTTCTTACAAGTATTGCATTCTCCTGAAAAGGATCTCCAGTTGGTTAAATAGTGTGGAGGTAGGACTAACACGATATATGATGCTTTATTCACTGCAAAAGACTTTCAGATTAATCATATTTACTGTCATCCTCATACCAGACCAAGGAACAAAATAGGGATATCCCTCTTGGATTTTATTTATTTCATTTGAATGGCTAAGACTCAGAGAGATTAAGCAGGTAATGCTCAAGGTCAACCAGCTAAAAAGTGAAAAAAAAACAAGACATTGCACCTAAATATTCCCATCCTGGGCTCTGGCTTCTGTAGGAGCCACCTCTTCACAATTTCTGCTTCCTGTTCCTCATGTTTTCCCTTGCTGAATCAAGTACAGGCCAAAGGCCCACCATGTGTTCAAGGGACATGCTGACTTTAGAAGATGACTTGCAAATTAGACGGAGCTCAAGCGTATGCAGGCTCAGCTTTGCAGCTGTAAAATATCTACCACCACCTGCTTTTTTTTTTTTTTTTTTTAGCTTTTCTCATCTTTTAAAAGTGGACTCAGTGAAGACAGGTGTGTTCACTTGTGTCTTGGATTGTGTGGCATAAAGAAACGGGGACATTTTCTACCATGACATGGGCAGTTGTCTACCTAGGGACGGCACTTCATCTGACCCATGGAGGACAGACAGTGGGGATGGTACAGGCTGTCATCTGCTTTGACGCTTTAGAAGATTGCGTTTAAAGCACCAAATAAAAAATCACAGCTCTTCAGTCCTCAAATAGTATGCTTTTAACAATTCTTCATTCTTCAAACAACAGGGAAGAATATGAAGCAAAGTGTAAAATCTACCCCATTCAAATCCTTTTGGGGGAATTTTGAGTGTATAAGCTTCTGGACCTTTTTCTATTCCATACAATGTATGTATGTATATACATTTTAAAAAATGAATCATACTTGCTTTAAAAAAAATTCTTCACTGTTAGTCAAAAAGACTTACTTGATTCTTCTTAATGAGTGCCTGACATTCTATTGGATGGAGTCACTAGAGGTACTTACCATTGTGTACGGAAGGGCATTTAGTCTTTATTTAGTATATCACTACTAAAACAGTCTAGTAAAAAGTATTATGACAGTATTTCTGTAGATAGATTCAAAGTGAAATATCAGAGTCAAAGAATATGAAATATTAAAATTTTAATAAGGGCGGCTCACTGTCCTCCAAAGCTGTCATCCTAAATTACTCTCTTATTAATAGTTGCCGTGTTTAAGTGTGCCCGGTTCCCCACATATTCACCATCCTTGGGGGATGTGACTCTGATTTGCCAATTTGATAAAGAAAACAGGCCCGCATTTGATTTATGTTTCCTTGGTCATGTGCTGGTTGTACATCTTTTTCATAGTTTTTTGTGTGTGTCCTTTGCCTCTTGCACGTCTTTTTCTGTGAAGGGCTAGCTCATGTCCTTGTTCCAGATTTCTTTATCAGTGCAGTCCTTTCTCCCCACTCTCTCCATGAGGAATTGGTTTATCCCCCAGTTCCCCTCCTCGGATACCCAAATCCCCTGATGCTTAAGACCCTTACATAAAATGGCTTACTGTTTGCACATAATCTAGGCATACACCCCCTGCTCCTTCCACTGTATACTTTAAATCAATCTCTAGATTACCTGAAATACCTTATACATTGGAAATATATGCAAATAGTTATAAATGCAACATGAATACTATGTAAATAGCAAGCAGCAAATTCGAGTTTTGCCTTTTGGAATTTTCTGCAATTTTTTGTGATTCATGGTTGGTTGAATCATGAGTGGCACTCATGGATATGGAGGGCTGACTGCATTTGTCTGCCTCTGAGTCCAAGCTCTCTCTGGTCTGTCATTCAGTTCAGTTCAGTTGCTCAGTCGTGTCTGACTCTTTGCAACCCCGTGAACCGCAGCACACCAGGCCTCCCTGTCCATCACCAACTCTCGGAGTTTACCCAAACTCATATCCATTGAGTCGGTGATGCCATCCAACCATCTCTGTTGTCCCCTTCTCCTCCTTCAATCTCTCCTAACATCAGGGTCTTTTCAAATGAGTCAGTTCTTTGCATCAGGTGGCCGAGTACTGGAGTTTCAGCTTCAGCATCAGCCCTTCCAGTGAACACCCAGGACTGATCTCCCTTAAGATGGACTGGTCATTAGTCTCTCATCCGTCTTTTTTTACGGCATCTTCTGCTGCTCAGATGTTTTAATTTACATGCAATCAAATCCATTAGCTTTTTTCTTTCTGCCTTTCTAAGCATTGTGTCTTCCCCCTGGCAAGATTTTGGAAATATTATAATTTTTTTTCTACCGATCCAAGATTTTTTCATCAGTGTCTTATATTTTTTGTAGTACAGGTCTTTTGTCTCCTTAGCTAGGTTTATTCCTAGGTATTTTATTCTTTTTGATGCAATGGTAAATGGGATTGTTTATTGAATTTCTTTCTCTGTTAGTAAATTGAAATGCAACAAATTTATTTGTATTATTTTGTAACTTGCAACTTTAGCAAATTCATTGATGAGTTCTAAATAGTTTTCTGGTAGTGTCTTTAGGATTTTCTATGTATAGAATTATGTTATCAGCATAAATAGAGACAATTAATTTTACTTCTTCTTTTGCACTCTGGATTCTATTTATTTATTTTTTTCTTCTCTGATTGCCAGAACTAGGACTTCCATAACTATGCTAAACAAAAATGGCATGAGTAGACATCCTTTGTCTTGTCTAATATCCATTGAGTATGATGTTAGTTGTGGGTTTATCATATATGACCTTTATTATGTTGAAATATGTTCCTTATATGCCCCCTTTCTGGAAAGTTTTTATCTCAAATGAGTTCTAAATTTTATCAGAAGCTTTTTCTGCATCATATGGTTTTTATTCTTCAGTTTGTTGATGTGCTGTATCATACTGATTGATTTGCAAACATTGAAAAAATCTAAAACCATGGTCCCAAGGATACATAAACCCCAATGTTCATTACAGCATTGTTTATAATATCAAAACATGGAAGCAACCTAAATGTCCATCAACAGAGGAGTGGGTAAAGAAAACGTAGTACATATATATACTGGAATATTACTCAGCTATTAAAAAGAATGAAATAATGACTTTTTTAGCAACATGTGTTGGACATAGAGATTGTCATGCTGAGTGAAATCAGACAGAGAAAGAGAAATATCATATTATATCACATATACACAGAATCTAAAAAGAAAGATGTGAATGAACTTATTTATTTACAAAACAGAAACAGACTCTTAGACTCAAGAGAATGAATTTATGGTTACCAAAGGGGAAAGATAGTGGGTGGGTTTGGGATCGATGTACACACTGCTATATTTAAAATGGGTAACCAACAGGCACCTACTGTACAGCACATGGAACTCTGCTCAGTGTTATGTGAGAGCTGGGATGTGAGGGCATTTGAGGGAGAATGGATACATGTATACGCCTGGGTCGCTTTGCTGTGAATCTGAAACCATCACGACATTGTTAAGCATCTATTCTCCAATATAAAAGTTGAATTTTTTTCTAGTCCTTTTAAAGTTTGTTTGTTTTTTCTTTTTTGCTTTTGTTTGTTTGTTTTAGGGTATAGATTCCTGACTCATGTATGATGGTAGGTAGACTTCTTATTTTACTTTGAAGTTCCAAAAATGGACAATTATTTAGGAAAGAAAATAAAATTTAAAATTGTACCAAAAATAAAATGAATTCTTAGTGATCCAGGATCTGGAGGCCTGTATGGCATGAGGTTGGTGATCCAGATCACCTAAGGGTATTGGTTTCTCTTGACGCCATCTTCCCACCAAGATCTGAGGAAAGTGAAAGTGAAGGTCACTCAGTCATGTCCAACTCTTTGTGATCCCATGAACTGTACAGTCTATGAAATTCCCCAGGCCAGAATACTGGAGTGAGCAGCCTTTCCCTTCTCCAGGGGATCTTCCCAACCCAGGGGTCGAGCCCAGGTCTCCCGCATTGCAGGCAGATTCTTCACCAGCTGAGCTGTGAGGGATGCCCATGATCTGAAAAGCTATAAACTATCCCCTGTCCCTACTTTAAGCCTATCAAGATATGTTTTGGGACCCGTCCACCTTGGTTTAGTGACTAATGAAAGATAATGAGTCAGTCATTTGAATTGGTTTCTTAGTAGACAGTGTGAATGAACATGCTTGATGACCAAGAAGATGTTTGCTAGAGGAAGCATCTTGAGATGAAGAACAGAACTTAGTGGAGTGTGGCAAAGACCTGCATTTACACAGGGTTCCAGAATTTAGTGTATTTCTTTTGGAGGAGAATCCCATCCACAAACAGATGCATTATTGTCAGTACAGAATGAGAAAATAGCAGAATTCATGAAAAAATGTCTTCAAATAATATAAGTGCATGAAGGACTAAGGGATATATATAAGTAACTGGCTTAGAGGATTGCTTTTAGAGGAAATGAGGTCAGGACAGAAATGTAGGTAGAAGGTATTTATCTTCAGCAAATCTTTCTTAGAAAAATGGAAACTGAATCTTAGGTTAGGAAGAGGGTGGGCTGCAAGGCAGTTGAAGAACACTGGTGAAGTGTTGATCTATTCTGAGTCCCCTTTTCTCTGAAGACATCTGTAAATTCATGAAAAGGAACAGGAACGGATCTTAGGGTGAGAAGGATGTGGTCCTCCAAAGGTCAGAGTGGTGAGGGAACCAGACCCCAAGCCTTGCCGTGTCTCTGTCAGGAAGGAGTAGACACGTGTCGATGCTCACCATGTCACAAAAGGGCTTTCAAAATCTTTTGCTAGAGAAATCTTCCAAAGTTAGATTTTCACTAAGCCAGTTATAACTTAAGCTAAAATGTACTAAAGAGAAAAAATATATATATATCCATGAATTAATACTTTTCTCCTCTAACTAAAAGCATGGCTGAAGTTATTTTGCTTGGGGGTCCATAATAATCAAGGCATCTGTGAATGAAAACCCTGAGATGTTAGTTCTTTTTGTGGGCCTTAAGAGCTGATTAATTTTCCCAAGTCACTTAGTCTCTCGGAGCCTCATTGTCCCTCCCTATAAATTGAGAAATAATGCCTCCTTCAGAGAGATGCTATGAAGAAAATGCTAACTGGTCCATATAAAAATTACCTGAGTAATTTGGAAAATTCTGTGTGGAGGGTGAGATTTTAAGATATGTGATACTAGTGCTGTAAATGTGAACCATTTTTGGACGACTTTCTGATATAAATCAAGTTTCCTCTGGGGCCAGTAAAGGTTGTATCTTGATTCTTTGTACCCTGAAACACCAGGCATTATAGATACATTTTTTTAAGAACTGTGACATTAAAAGTGAAATCTGAATTGTATTTTTCACACTGTCAAGGTGGGTGGTGAGGTAAGCTCTCTGAAGTGATGATTTCATTGTCTACTTTTTTTTTTTTTAATTCTCTAGTGTCCAACTAGCGTAGTGCTGTGTGCCGTAAAGAGGTTCAGATTATCTCTGAAATGTGCTGCGAATTTACCTGCAGCGTGGACAGTTAGGGCTTGCCAGGGTATTCTTATAGTCTCACCGTGCTTCTGTGTTGCTTCTGCACCAACTCAAACTAAAATGCTGGAATTCCAGCTGAAATATCAAAAAGTCCCCACCACCTCCTGTTTGGGGGAGAGGAAGAGCTGCTCAGAGACAGGCACCAGGGCGTTCATCCACCCTTTGGCTGTGTTCTCACTTACCTGCCACAAAACCCAGGACTTCTCATTTACTCCAGAGCTCACATTTCCACAAACTAGACCTTGGAGAACTCTATGGGAAATGGATCTTGGCAGGCAATTTCTGAACAGGCACTAGGCTTTCTGCTTTCTACTTTCATAGATCCTTAAGAGTTGTTTGCACCTAACACAGTCTTGTCAGTTAAAACCTCAAGCCAGCTGAGCCCTGAGGATTCAGGGAGTTGCTGGGGGAAAACTGCCTCTGTGTGCTAACTTGTTTTAACTGCAGCTTCTGAAAGATGGGGGCCAACTCAGATTCTTCCTGCTGCGCTTCCGTTGCTGGGCACCTATCTTTCTTTGTTTCTTGTCTCAGACAGTAAACAGAGGGTAATGGTTGCACAAGCATCCAGTTCTTTTGTGATGGCCTGGGAGCTTCATACAAGGAGATTTGAACAGGTTGCAAAAGGGAGGCTGGTGCTAAATGCAAACAAATATAAAATAAAAGCCCCCCAAACAAAATGCACGCGCGCACACACACATACACACCCCAAAACCTCTCCCTTCCTAGCTTGTTACTCCAAAACCCTTGTGAGCCTTACCTGTCAGTGAGTCAGAATCTTGACAGTTTCTGCAGTCATAAGCTGTAGAGGAGAACTGAAATGTACACTTGGTGATATCATAGGAAGTCCTTGTTGTTGTTGCTGTTTAGTTGATTAATCAGGTCTGACTCTTTTTCAACGCCATGGACTGTCACCAGGCTCCCTCTGTCCATGGGTTTCTCCAGGCAAGAATACTGGAGTGGGTTGCCATTTCCTTCTCTAGGGATCTTCCCAAACCAGGGATCGGTCCAGGGACTGAACCTGCATCTCCTGTGCTTGAGGCAGATTCTTTACCACTGAGACACCTGGCAAGCCCAGGAAGTTCTTACCTGGGCTTAATAAACTTCAGCTTCATTTGAATGTATCTTTCCATAGTCACTGGGCTTCCCTAGTGGCTCAGTTGGTAAAGAATCTGCCTGCAATGCAGGAGACCAGGGTTTGATCCCTGGGTCGGAAAGATCCCTGGAGAAGGAAATGGTAACCCACTCCAGTACTCTTTCTTGCCTGGAGAATTCCTTGGACAGAGGAGCCTGGCGGGCTGTTGGATCACAAAGAGTCAGACATGAGAGTGTGACTTTTTTTCTTTCATAGTCATTAAAAATTGGGCATAGTCTTAAAGTCAAACATTAAAATGACTTTGGACTTTAAATGTTTTTTTCTATATAATTGCACTTGAAATTGATCAAATAGGAATTGATTTATTTAGTACAGAAAATCAAAAACTGGTTTTCCAACTCAAGTTACCTATAGGTTGGTAGATCACTAACACTTTTATTTGAATAGCACTTTTGAATTTAACATTTTTTCCATGCATTATCTAACTGAGACTTTAAATATTTTAAAGCAAAGGTTATAAATTCTTAGCAAAGAATTTTGCTAAGAAGAAAACTAACAGACAAACCCCAAAGCAATTTTAGGGTAGTGGACAGAAAACTGAAGGAAAGAGTAGAATTATTATCCTAGAGATCATATATAAATCAAAATAAAATACTATCTGGGGAGAAAAATCACAGGGCTCCACGAATGTTGAAATTAAAATTATGTATTTCTTGACTGCATGATTGAAGGACTTGGCATGGACATGGCAGCTATTCTCTTCTGCTTCCTGCGTTGCTGATGTCCCAGCAATCATGAGTCTGCTTATTGGGGAATGCACCCCAGCTGTGTTGGCTCTGTTGCCCTCTGGATTTTAACTTTGCAATACATTTCCTCTCTCTTGCGGCTGGCTTCCTCCTCAGTACACTGAGAAACATTTCATAGGTCACTTTTCAGGTTACTTTCAAATACATAGTTTCATAGTAGCTCTGTGGAATAGGAGCGGTGGAGCAGTTGGAACATTTTGCCCAGGATCATAAGCAAGCAGGAGTTCACTTTGCATTCACTTCCCAAATCCAGTTTCTTCAGCTTCACTGCTTGGCTAGGGTTTATTATAAACAGTGAGGACCTTACATTGGGTAAAGGACGAAGTAAAGTGAAGTCACTCAGTTGTGTCCGACTCTTTGAGACCCCATGGAATGTAGCCTACCAGGCTCCTCAGTCCGTGGAATTTTCCAGGCAAGAGTACTGGAGTGGGTTGCCATTTCCTTCTCCAGGGGCTCTTCCCAACCCGGGGATCGAACCTGAGTCTACCGCATTGCAGGCAGGCGCTTTAACGTCTGAGCCCCCAGGAAAGCCCGGTAAAGGATAAGACTATGCAAATAGTTCAGTTCAGTCGCTCAGTAGTGTCCGACTCTTTGTGACCCCGTGAATTGCAGCATATCATCCTCCCTGTCAATCACAAACTCCTGGAGTCTACCCAAACCCATGTCCATCGAGTCAGTGATGCCATCCAACCATCTCATTTTCTGTCATCCCCTTCTCTTCCTGCCACCAGTCCTTTCCAGCATTAGGGTCTTTTCAAATGAGTCAACTCTTTGCATGAGATGGCCAAAGCATTGGAGTTTCAGCTTCAACATCAGTCCTTCCAATGAACACCCAGGACTGAACTCCTTTAGGATGGACTGGTTGGATCTTATTGCAGTCCAAGGGACTCTGAAGAGTCTTCTCCAACACCACAATTCAAAACCATCAGTTCTCCAGCCCTCAGCTTTCTTCACTGTCCAACTCTCACATCCATACATGACCACTGGAAAAACCATATCCTTGACTAGACGGACCTTTGTTGGCAAAGTAATGTCTCTGCTTTTAAATATGCTATCTAGGTTGGTTATAACTTTCCTTCCAAGGAGTAAGCGTCTTTTAATTTCAATATGGTAATCCAAGCCTATGCCCCAAGCAGTAACGCTGAAGAAGCTGTAGTTGAACAGTTTTATGAAGACTTAGAAAACCTTTTAGAACTAATACCCCCAAAAGATTTCCTTTTCATTATATGGGACTGGAATGCAAAAGTAGGAAGTCAAGAAATACCTGAAATAACAGGCAAATTTGGCCTTGGAGTACAGAATAAAGCAGGGCAAAAGCTAATAAAGTTTTGCCAAGAGGATTCACTGGTCATAGCAAACACCCTCTTCCAACAACACAAGAGAAGACTCTACACATGGACATCACCAGATGGTCAACACCAAAATCAGATTGATTATATTCTTTGCAGCCAAAGATGGAGAAGCTCTATACAGTCAGCAAAAACAAGACTGGGAGTGGACTGTGGCTCAGATCATGAACACCTTTTTGCCAAAATTAGACTTAAATTGAAGAAAGTAGGGAAAACCACTAGACCATTCAGGTATGACCTAAATCAAATCCCTTATGATTATACAGTGGAAGTGAGAAATAGATTTAAAGGACTAGATCTGATAGACAGAGTGCCTGATGAACTATGGACAGAGGTTTGTGACATTGTACAGGAGATAGGGATTAAGACCATCCCCATGGAAAAGAAATGCAAAAAAGCAAATTGGCTGTCTGAGGATGTCTTACAAATATCTGTGAAAAGAATAGAAGCTAAAAGCAAAGGAGAAAAGGAAAGATATTCCCATCTGAATACAGAGTTCCAAAGAATAGCAAGAAGAGATAAAAAAGCCTTCCTCAGCGATCAATGCAAAGAAATAGAGGAAAACAACAGAATGGGAAAGACTAGAGATCTCTTCAAGAAAATTAGAGATACTAAGGAAACATTTCATGCAAAGATGGGCTCGATAAAGGACAGAAATGGTATGGACCTAACAGAAGCAGAAGATATTAAGAAGACTTGACAAGAATACACAGAAGAACTATACAAAAAAAAAAAAAAAGATCTTCAAGGACCCAGATACATATAAATGGAGTACTTTATTGTTTAATTGTTATTTATTTGAGTAAACATTTACATGTTGCTATTATGTCTCCAAAATTTGTAATTGTTTTATTATTGGGAACATTAGCACTTTGGAAGGAAAAGCTTTAAATATCTGACAAACATATCAAATATTGAATAATATGAAGCATTTTAACGAGTTTCCATTGACTTTAGTTTGCAAATTATGGTAATGGAATAAAGGAAGGGATTTCTTGTTAGTGAAACTGACAGGAGTACAGTGTGTATGCTTGTGTGTGTGTGTGTGTGTGTGTGTGTGTGTGTGTGTAACATCTACAACCACAGTTACAGCTTTTCAGATTCCTTTATTGAATCTGTACACAGTTGTGTAAATAAATGTTAAGAAAATGAAACCTGTAATAAAATCCTTTATCATGTCAAGTAAAATGTATTCTTAGGAGTGCCATTTGAGATAAGTTTTCAGGCTATCTCTCGATGTAATAGATCAACAGTAATTTAACATTGCTGAGCACTCCTATTGCACAGTTAAACATTATCTATGGTTGAATGGATCATGAAATGCAGTGTACATAAGATATGTTTTCTTTCTTCCCTTTTTTTCTAAATGCGGTTTCCATCGAAACCTCTCTACGATATCAAAAGTCCTTCTCTGATCTGAATAAATATTTTCTCTTCAGGCAGGTCATATATTATAGTTTGTTTGACCAAATAAAGGCCTGTGGCAGAGGCGCAGGAAGTGCTGCAGATCATAGTAAAATAGCACTGGACGAAGCCCCCCAGGGCAGGCGCAGGCTGTAATTTCAACAGAGAACCCTCCTTATGAAAGTCTCTGCCACAGGGCTTCAGGAGCAGCTGATGTCCATAGTGACTGTAACACACATCCTCGCTGCTTTGCCCTGATCATGGACTGACATTCCAGTAGTGAGGGACTGACATTCTTGTCTTTAGCTTGTGAAATTCATAATACAATGAAACCTAATGTGAATGAAAAACAGCATTGGAACTTTGCTTTTAGAAAAAACTTTCCTGTATTCTTGTGACTCAATCATTTTTCACTCTGTTGAGTAAAGTAGTATTGCTATGTAATTGAAAGTGAAAGTGAAAATCACTCAGTCATATCCGACTCTTTGTGACGCCATGAACTATACTGTTCATGGAATTCTCCAGGCCAGAACACTGGAGTGGGCAGCCTTTCCCTTCTCCAGGGGATCTTCCCAACCCAGGGATCGAACCCAGGTCTCCCACATTGCAGGTGGGTTCTTTACCAGCTGAGCCACCAAGAAACCCAAGATATGTAAATAGGGGGCTTTATAAATGGAGAAACAATACATTAAATATGAATGCATATACTAAAACTGAGATGAATTAACTAGACTAAGGGCTATTATACTGTGTTTCTTAAGATCGCCTTCTCCTAGCTTAGCGTTTCTTATCAGACTTCCTTGGCTCTTATCTCTTCTCTTTTTTTTAAACGTTTTAAAAAGATTTAAGTATTCATTTATTTTTTGTGTGTTTTTGTTTTTGTTTTAAATTAATTAATTTATTTTAATTGGAGGCTAATTACATTACAAAATTGTGGCGGTTTCTGCCATACATTGACATGAATCAGCCACGGGTGTACATGTGTCCCCATTCTGAGCCTCCCTCCCACCTCCCTCCTCATCCCATCCCTCAGGGTCATCCCTGCACACCCTCCCCAAGCACCTTGTCTCATGTATCAAACCTGGACCGTTATAATCCCACACACATTAGCTACAGAGCTAGAATTTTCCTGAAGCAGCTCTTCCATCATGATGCTTCCCTGATCAACAAAAATAGCCAGGGAGAGGGTTCCAGAACTGCCTCTAAAGTTCATGGTTTTCAGTGTGATACTTGCGCCGTGGAGGTCATTCTCTTGAGCTTTATTCATCTCTTTCCTCGTTGTGGCCTCTTGCTTTCTTTAGTCCAGCTGCCCTGGGACATTGGTTCTTTCCAGCTCTCCACTGTCCCACCTGTGTGTTTTCACCTCCATGGAGCTGATCATTAGAATTCTTTCTGCACTTTGCGACCGCTGCACGTGACAGGGTAATTCTGTGGTGGGTGAGAGCCTGGAAAACACTGCAGTCTGGCACACTCAGATGGAATTGTAGTTCCATCATAGGTGAACGAGAGCATGGGCCCAGGCCTGAAACTTTTCAAACCTCGGTTTCATCATCTATAAAATGGAGGAAGCGATACCCCATGAATTTATTGTAAAAATGAAATAAAATGATACAGATAAGGTGCATAGGAGAACAATGCCTGGCATTTAGTAGGCATTCAGTAAAATATTATTAAACATCTCCTCCTCCATGGAGTTTCTCTGTTTTTCATCCTACAAAGCAATTAGCCTCCTTCTTGAAGTTTATCTCTGCTAGGTGTTTCACAAATGTTGGTTGAATGAAGTTGAGTTGCTGAACCACTGTACTTAGTAACAGTGGGGTTTAAATGATTTCCTCATAAAATAAATGGGAATTAAAAATAATTAATGGTTTCTAAGTCATGTCAAAACTCAAGCATCATTTTTATAGTGTAATGATTGAAACTGAGCTGAAAATAAACAGCCCTGGAGGCCAGATCCTTAAATTATAAACAGCTGGGAAGGACAAAGAGGGCAGATAACCGATGCAAGGCCATTCAGCATGGAATTCTGTGTAGGGTGTTTGGACATTAGCACCTGTGATTTGATCTGCACTCTTTGTAAAAAGTTACAAATATTTACTGTAATGGTGATTTCTCTGTATTTTACATTCTCTTTAAAGGGCCTCCCTGGTGGCTCAGTGGTAAAGATTCCACCTACACTGCAGGAGCCACAGGAGACTTGGGTTCGATCCCTGGGTCAGGAAGATCCCCTGGAGAAGGAAATGGCAACCCACTCCCGTATTCTTGCTTAGGAAATCCCATGGACAGAGGAGCCTGGTGGGCTGCAGTCCGTGAGATCACAAAGAGTCTGAGCGACTGAGCACAGGTCATATTGGCAGTGCTGTCTTTCCATTCGTCCTGACTTATGTGACTCACTGCAGTTGTGCTGTAAGAGAGCTGGGCAGTCAAGTCAAGCAGCAGCTGACCCCCCACCTGTGACCCAGAGGGAAGGGTAGTCAGCCTCTCTGGCTGTCCTGCCCCTCTCCTCCTCTTCTCTATGTGCCTGTGGTTTCTCTCTGAATTTCCTAATCTGGTGGGGAGTTGGGGGCCACAAGTCCTGGAACACATTCAGGATTCTCCAGATTCTCATCTTGAATCATCAAAGTCAAGAGAAACTGTGAAAGTTTTTTCCAACCTTAAATCATGTTCTAATTATCATCCTTCCTTTATCTACCTCTTAAATGTAGGCTTTACTTTAAAAGTTGTTTTTTTGTTTTTGTTTTTTCTCCATTAAGGCAGCCTTGAGATGTGTTTGAAGAAAGGACAAAATGTTAGGGGCTCTCCCTAGTTTTAACCCATGCATTTGAGCTTCGAGGCATTAATACTCTTCCTAAAACATCTCTTTAATCATAGCTCTCCCCTGATTCCAACCTTCACTCCCCTAACTCCCAAATCAAAAGGGGAGAAAACTTTTTCACTTGGTTCCCAGTTAAGTAGATTACAATTGGTGAAGGACTGAGGGTGAAAATTGAACTGTTAAGCAAAGGAACTGACCTGTAACCCAATATTTCCATCTTACCTTTCTTCTCTTTTAGAGTGACTTCACGAAACAGCGTCCTGACTTACAGAGAGCAACATCATTATCTTGGATAGACTTTGCAAAATGCCTATCAAAATGGCTTATGACTATTGTCAGGCTTCACTTCATACTCTTACCTAAGAGGCTAATCTGTAGCTGATGGTTTTCTTTCCTTCTCCATTTCTAAACTTCACTCATCTATAGAGGGATTCCAGGTTTCCCTGCTGGCTCAGAAGTGAAGAATCTGCCTGCAGTGCAGGAGACACAGGAGACACAGGTTCTATCCTTGCGTTAGGAAGATCCCCTGGTGGAGGGCGTGGCAACCCCCTCCAGTGTTCTTGTCTAGGGAATCCCATGGACAGAGGAGCCTGGTGGCTACAGTCCGTGGGGCTGCACAGAGTCAGACGCAACTAACTGAACACATAGAGGGATTCCAGAGTGCGGTTGATAAAGGTGTACCTTTCCGTGAGTTAGGAGGGCACATCTCACATGCAGACAATGCCATTCATACTGAGCTTATAATTCTCTCCCTGGTAAAATAGGAAGACACCACCTTGAGGAGAAAAGATACCTGCCTTAATTATGGGAAGACTTTGAGATAGCCCTGGGCTAGCATTTGTGAAACCTGTTCAGAGATGCTCTATTCTGTCAGTGAAGAGCTGACTCAGATAAGAACTGGTCACAATTAAATTAGGCTTCTGTGAGGGAATGTTGGGCTGGAAGGACTGCCCTGTATGTCCACCATTGATTAGACCTGTGGAAATTCTTATCCTGAAGGCACTGTATGCCAGGATCTTGAGGAATCCTGCATGAATTAGAAAGGAGAAGCGCCGACTGTGTTAAATGCCTGATGGTGCTGCACCGGGGAACATGCGTCATGAGACGGACACCAACCCGTCATCGGCTCACTGTGAGACTCCCCAGGAGTTACTTTTATTAGTCCGTTTCCTCCCAGCCTGTGTATTGGATTCTTCTCCTGTTGATTTATGTGGGGAAACCTACGTACTTGTTTTTGTTTTAAAAAACAGCAAACATTTCCCAACTGTCCTTTACCCCGACTCAGACACTCAATGTATGTAAATTTCCAAATAACTTGAAATGAAGGTTTCACTCCTTTGACTTTTCATTTGGGTTAAGTGGTTGATTATGGCGTTTTTTGTGAGGCAGGGGAGTTTTGTGATCCATTGGATGGGCGGTGGACAGGGATGATGTATTAGAATTATTGTATACTTCCTTGGTTTGAGTGCGGTGATTGTTTGCTATTATGTAATCTATAACAATCACTCCCTCTTTCCAAAAATATATGGCTTTTCTGAAAATCTCAACGGCTTTGCATAGTATGAAAGTGAAAGTCACTCAGTCGTGTCCGACTCTTTGCAACCCAATGGACTGTAATACGTGGAATTCTCCAGGCCAGAATACTGGAGTGGGTGGCCTTTCCCTTCTCCAGGGGATCTTCCCAACCCATGTTTCCTGCATTGCAAGTGGATTCTTTACCAGCTGAGCCACAAGGGAAGCATCAGTGTATAAATTTGATGCAAAAAAGGAAGTCTAATGTTATAAAAAACATATAATATTTACTATCATATTCATTTTAAATATGTCCTTCAGTAGCATTAAGTGCACTCACATTGTTTTCTAACTATAAGCTAATGATACTGAGGAGGCCTCAGCCCAGAAATAAGTGGTTATAATGTGACAGAGATTGTGAACATGTTGCTCAAAAAAAAAAAGATTCTGGAACTGAACCTAAAATTGAATCAGTGGGAAAGGAACTAACTAGAGCAAGAAGGACAGTCCAAAATTGCCCCCCAAATCAAACAGAATACAGTCCAACGTTTCAAAGACAGGTTGATATGTGGTGAATCATATGAGTATATATTGTATATAATCTATATGTGAGTATATATTCTATATAATCTGTATGTGAACTGTGGAAGGGCAAAAACACACAAGTCATTTATTCATTGGCTTCACTCTTACTTAGTGGAGAGATCAACATTTTTATAATCTGGAACAGAACTGACTTTTGGAAGCCATTTTTAAATAAAACCAAGTCACTAGTAGCTATTTTATTGTAAAACTAAATAACCTCAGCTACCAAATAATGTTTCTTGACTGTTTCTTAATGACATGTTGAATCCAAATACACTCTGGAGTGGGAGAGGTAGGGTCATATGCCATATGGCTTCTGTTTGCAATTCTATGAGAGTGTGGTAAGTAAACATTCTCTTTGTACCTCGACACGTACACGGACATGCAGTCATGGGGTCACAAAAAGTTGGACATGACTGAGCGACTGAACTGAACTTGTACTTCTAGAAACTTATTTTAAAAGCTAATAGTATTATAACTATTTATTTTTGGTTTAGAGTTTGAGTTCTCATCCTGGCCCTGCCTTCAGCAAGCCCCTGTGATTAGTACTGAATTCTGACCATCGTCATTCAACCTCCATGCCACGATTGCTGCATCAAACTGTTACTGAGCACAAGTTCAAGGGCCTAATGCACAGTGAGGCCAAACAATACCAAAATGTCAGAGTTTGGAGCAGAGAAATGTTTATTGCAGGGTCATGCAAGGAGACAGGTGGCTCACGCCCCCCAAACCTTGAGTCTCTGCTTTAGCAGAGCCTTTGTCAAGGCAAGGTGAGGGAGGGGCGTGGTTAGTTGTTGCAAACCTCTAGGTGTTGGAATCCTTTGTTCTTAGAGCTGTCTTGGTAGATCAGGTTGTGATCTGTTCATGTAAACCTGAAAGATAAATCTTCTCTCCGTTGTAAAACTTTTTATCTCTGTACAAGTGGAAAAGTGGTATACCTTTAAAGGGCAGAGACCTGAGAATGGGCTAGCCTGTCTATTTCAGGCTATAGGCACCATTCTTTAATAAAAGGTACAGAACCAGCAGGACAGGGCACAAAGGGTAAAGAAACAGAAGATCTAATACGGAGTCATATTTGTTCTTCCCTATTATAAAACTAGGCTTCCCTGGTGGCTCAGTGATAAAGAACCTACCTGCCAATACCAGAAACATGGGTTCAATCCCTGGATCGGGAAGATTCCCTGGAAAAGGAGATGGTAACCCACTCCAGAATTTTTGCCTGGGAAATCCCATGGACAGAGGAGCCTGGCAGGCTGTATTCCATAGGGTCCCAAAGAGTTGCATAGGACTTAGCAAGTAAACAACAATAATTACAAAACTACTTCTAAAGGTCCTTTTTTTTTTTTAAGTTCCTTCTTTCTTAACCTTTCTAACTCTAGAAGCACCAGTTATCAAGTTATCTTAGATAACAAAACAATGCACCAAGACTGGCCATGTGGTAGGCACTCATTCTGTGTTAGCTCTTGTTAGTCTTTCCCAAGTCAACAAATATTTTTTGAACGTCTTGGATTTGATCTTGCAGAATATATGGGAGGCACAGGGTAGTGATGCCTATGATTCTAGTTAGGGACATTTAATATAAGTAATTGCTCATTAATATCAGTTGTTCTTTCTCTTAAAAACATGTTTAAGTAGTGAAAGGACAGTATTGCTTCCCTTGTAGGCTGAGAGCTGGCATCTTTCTTTTTGATGTGGAAGACAAGAGATTTTTGAAAATAATAGTGCAGCCTAGTGGATTTTTGAAACTCGGAACTTAGAGTGTTTGGCATACAGACTTTTCTGTTGCTAAATTCTTTATTAATAATGTTTAGTCTGTTTACTAATAACACATGGCCATTGAAAAGCAAACTTCTGGGCTTACATTTGTAATGGTTGGATGACATTTGCTTGTAATGGGCAAACCACTGGGGCTTCTTTCTTTAGTTAAAAAAGGAAGTGGGAAAAGCATGTTAAATGCAAGAGAAGTCTGTTCTCAAGGAAAATTCAAATCTGAACCCCTTAAGTAGAATGGTTTGCTAAAGGTTAAACAAACCTTTTCTCACTCTTGTGGGACTTTAAAGTAAATTTCATCTGAATTCTCGTCAGCTCCTCTGTGCAGCTGTCCCTAAACATCTGTCATGGCTGCTCAGAATGGCGGCTTACCCCCTGATGGTTTACATATGCTTGTGTAAACTGTTTATTTGTAATACATAATTAGTGGCAAAATGTATACTTGGTTTTTAACTACATATACTCACGGGTAGACAAGAAGAAAGCTCTATTTAACTTCACGGAAAGGGAGTAGTTGGTTTAAGGCTTGTAAGTGTCTCAATCCCATTGACTTGCCAGCAGCTGTTGACATAGAGGGGTGTTGAAAAATCTGTTTGGGCTTTTGCAGCTTGGGGTAATTGTGGAAGTTGTGCTTGGTCTCTCAATCCAGACTGGGTTTGAGACCCCTGCCTTGTACACCATGCTGCAGAGGAAAATGATTCCCTTGAAGCCATGAAAAAGTGAAGCTGCTCAAAGACTGGGGAGTCTGTGGTCTTAGTAGGCATGCAGAAAAAAAATTATGTAAACCTCAAGAGACGTGGCCCTCCATTGACCTGGAAAGATCAACCTTCCAAGGTCTTGATTTTGTTGGCAGAATAAATGCTTCTGTAAAGAGTGAGATCCAAGTCAGGTTGGTGGAAAACTGGAGCGGCGAGTCTGGCTGTCAGAGTGACTGATGTCCTGGCCACACGTGACTGCTTCCTGGAGAAATCAGGTCAAATGGTCCTACCCCTGAGAGGTGAAGGTTTCTTCATTCTCGTTATAGACGGGGAGTTGAAAACCCAGCAAGGCTCATATTCTAGGCATAGGAGTAATCCCATCCCTAACATAAAGAAAGTGAAA
Source organism: Ovis aries (assembly GCF_016772045.2). Taxonomy (NCBI): domain Eukaryota; kingdom Metazoa; phylum Chordata; class Mammalia; order Artiodactyla; family Bovidae; genus Ovis; species Ovis aries. The sequence goes on along the minus strand of NC_056074.1, from coordinate 2,259,882 downwards.
GTGTTAGTTGATCAGTCATGTCTGACTCTTTGCAACCTCATGAACTATAGCCTGCCAGGCTCCTCTGTCCATGAGATCCTCCAGGCAAGAACACTGGAGTGGGTTGCCATTTCGATTTCCAGGCAATTGTCCAGACCCAGGAATTGAACCTAGATCTCCCACAATGCAGGCAGATTCTTTACCAACTGAGCCCCAGGGAAGCTCCTAGCAGAGGAGAACTCAATTCTTAGTACCAGACACTAAGAGCTGGTCTCCCTGGGTATATCCTGGGCATATCTCAAGGGCAGCAGAAGGCTTTGCACAGTGTCTCTGCTATGAACCATGATTCTTGGGAGTTGTTTTATTCATATACATATTCTACCCTTCTCAATGGGGGCTTCCCAGGTAGCACTAGTGGTAAAGAACCTACCTGCCAGTGCAGGAAACATAGGAAATTCAGGTTTGATCCCTGGGTCACAAAGATCCTCTGGAGGATGGCATGGCTACCCACTCCAGTATTCTTGCCTGGAGAATCCCATGGACAGAGGAGCCTGGTGGGCTGCAGTTCATGAGGTCACAGAGAGTTAGATACAACTAAAGGGACTTAGCATGCACACAGGCACGCTTCCCAATATAACTGCCCTGGTTCCCCTAGATCAGTCACAGCCTAAGCATTAATTGACCTTAACTGACCATTAATTGACCTTAATTTACCATTAATTGACCTTTTCTCCTGATAATTCTTTGTTTGGGAGGCATCTTGTGTCTTCTAAGATGTCTGGCAGCATCCTTGGCCCATGCCCACTAAGTGCGAGTGGCACCTCTCTCCTCATTGTTATAGTGAAAATGTCCACAGACACTGCCAAATGTACTCTGGGGACCCAATCAGCCCCAGTTGAGAACCACTGCTCTAATCCTGTATTCTCATAAGACATTTATAGTTTACCCAATATTTGCAAATACTAGGCACCCGATATGTGCCAAGCAGTAGTTTTAATGTGGGGCAGCAGTGATAACCCTGAGAGACAGTCCCTTCCTTCATGTAGTTTATGGTCCAGTTGAGAGAACAGATATTAATTGAATAGTCTTACTAAAATATAACTAAAATAGTGATAACCGTTAGGGAGAAAAAGTTCTGGGTGCTCTGAGGACCAATAACAGGAAGCTGCAGCTAGACTTGGGGACCAGACAAATGTGCCTGGAGAGAGACAGAAGCTGTGAGGAATGTGCCTGGGATTCCTGATGGGGAACTGGGGACAGGAGCTCAGCGCAGGGTGGCCGCCTGAGCAGAGCCCGGGGTGGGAGGTGGTCCGCCAGGGGCAGGAGAAGGGCCAGGGGACCTGGGCACGCCGTGACTGGAGAGGAGTCCAGACAGGAAGTGAGGGCCGGGGGCCTGGGCTCGCCGTGGCCGGAGGGGAGTCCAGACAGGAAGTGAGGGCCGGGGGCCTGGGCTCGCCGTGGCCGGAGGGGAGTCCAGACAGGAAGTGAGGGCAGGTTCACTCCACATGCGTGATGTTGGCATCACTTGTGAGGCGCGGTGACAGTTCAGATCTTTATCATCCTGAAATACCAGGAAATGTGCCCTCAGCAATACCCTCCTTCTTACCAGCCGTGAGTGACCTGTAAGCTCTTCCAACTCCAGAGTCCTGGATTTGAACTCACAGCCTTCTGGTAACATTCATTTTTGTTTTGAATTTACTACATCTGGCTGCTTTTCTGTTTCTGGGTCTCAGGATCCAGAATGATACCAAGGTCCCCAGAAGCCAGGGGACGGGGTGGGGAGCACTGAGGGAATGTCCCACCACTTCATTAACCAGGCCACCACGCCGGGTCTTCATTCTTCCAAAATTAGGATGTGCGGCAGGATTGACAGAGATGGGGAAGCAGTAGTTTAGCGTCTCTCAGGGTGACTACGTTGAGCGGCGCAGTCTGTGTGCTTATGAGCTGGTCTCCAAAGGGAGGGTCTGCCTTTGGCCTTTTGGCTTCGTTCATGGCCCAGAGTCGTCCTCAGACCAGCTCTGAGGTGTTGAGTGATCACACCTAGTTCATGTACAGCTGTTTTGGGATAGTCACCCTGCCCTGCACCCAGCATGTCAGGATAAGGTTGGTTATGCTGAAATTACTATCTAGGTGTTCAGAGGTTCTTTGGCAACTACTTCAATCTGGGTCTACAGAAATGTTCACAAATGTCTCAGCTCTCTCTGGAAACACGTTTTCTTTAGTGAACATGAGGATCCCACAGACACATGATTCTGCATCCCTAGGCATCTCAAGATGAAGAGTAGTCGATGCTCAGCAATCCTTGTTGACCTGTTCTTAGGAACTCTCTGGGTAATCCCATGTGGGAACTGAACTTGTGACCCTGGTCTCATTAGCACAGGGTACTAATGCAAGCAATGTTGGCCTAAACCTGTGAGTCGATAATAAATAACATTCATGGGGACTGTGGGAGAGCTGAAGGAACACGATTTGCATTTGTGCCTTGTTTGCTGAGACCCAGTTGTCAGTGATGGCAACGTGAGGAAACGTGACTGACAAGATTTCTGGATTGTCAGCAAACTTCAAGACGGCATTTCTTGAACTACGTGTGAGCTGTTTTAAATCCTGGACAACTTGTTTCATTGCCTATTCCCAGATCATCTGCTTTGCCCTTTCTTACATTAGGAAAAAAAAAAAAAAACAAACTCTCACATAATGTGTTCGTTTTTCATAAATTAGCCTGTTTTGTCATTTCTTTAACTTTTTGAGGTTATTGACATTGCTGCCTAAGATGCTGTTTTCTCAGTCTTACCAATTTCCTGATACATTGTTTTTTTCATTTCTTGCCCTGGTATTATTCTTCCACACTCATCTGCCTGTTCCCCAGCCTTCATGAGGATATACACATAGTATCACTCCATTGTGGAGAATTGTTCTCTTGCTACCTTCATTTAGCAATGCTGTTTTGTGCATAATATATAGGGCTCAGGCTGCTGCCTTACATCAGCTGGGCGGTGGCGAGGGGGAGGGCGGGGGGGCAGGGCAGAGGAGTGGCAAGTATTTACCTAGACACATAGGCCTTTCCAGAACTGCCTTCTGAACTTGTGACCTGCTTTGTCTAGAGTAAGACCTGATCCTGTGTGTGATTTTGGAAAACTATGGAATTGAATTCTCCCAGAAGACTTCCAACAGTGTTTCGGATGTTATTTTCTGCATCTTCCTTTGGTGATTCAGTGCTGCAAGAAGAGGCGAGCCTGATGCTTCTCCTCACCTTGCTTTGGTCCTAGAACTCTGGGTCCCTCACCCCTCCTCAGCTCTCCCAAGGATGCCCTTCCTAGCATTACCATCACTTATCACTGAGGGAAAAGGGAGGTAGACAGAGGTTCCCCATACTCTCTTTTTGATTTACTATTCAGAATACTCTTTTTGTTAAAGACCACTTTTCAAGGGGAACAGCAACTGGGATAGCAGAAAGGATGTTAGCTTTTACACATAGTACAGACCACAAGGACTTAACACAGCAGTAAGTATTTGTTGTTGTTGAGTTGCTCAGTTGTGTCCGACTCTTTGCCACCCCGTGGACTGCAGCACGCCAGGCTTCCCTGTCCGTGTCCTGGAGGTTGCAGTAAGTATGGGTCACGTCAAAAGGTAGTCAGCAAAGGGCTCTGGATTACTTTATAATGCCTGATGCAACAAAAACCTTTGTTGTCTTGTGCTAAGTCTCTTCAGTCGTGTCTGACTCTTCGTGACTCCAAGGACTATAGCACAGCTGGCTCCTCTGTCCATGGAATTTTCCAGGCAAGAATACTGGAGTGAGTTTCCATGTCTTCCTCCAGGGGATCTTCCCGACCCGGGGCTCAAACCAGCCTCCCCTGCACTGCAGGTGGACTCTTCATCACTGAGCCATCAGGGCTTAGAGAACACATTTCCCTTCAATTGCATTTTGCCCTGTAACTATTGGAATGAACACTATTTAAAGGCATGCTTTCAGCTAAACTATTCGAGTTCTTTTTTCTTTTAGGCGGTTATCCCAGAGTAAATGTTATTACTTGGACAGTCTCTCTCTCTTTTCTTTTTTCCCTTGCTTTTTTTTTCTTCATTAAAAAAAAAAATCTTGGGAGTAAGCGAATACTCTTTGGTTTCTGTCAGTGAAGCTCACCAGAGAAAATTGAAATCATGCATTTTTCTGGAACATTTTCTTAGACAGCCAAGCGTAGAAGCAAATTACATCCTCTCCGTATATTTTTTTTTTTCTCTTACTCCATGATGAATTTCTTTCTCCAGAGGGAGAAGTGATTTTTAAAAGGCTTGAACAACATGCTAATCTTTCCTTCTGATAGCCCCTGGTTGAATTACCCCTGAATTTGAACCATTTACTGATGAAATGATACTTGACATTAACCACTGTTGTATGGAAATATTTCTAGCACCTGGGGAGAAAATAAAGCGGATGTTCATAATACTGCCGCTGTGTGGCTGAATCTTCCATTTTTCTGAGAACCAACTTGAATTACACTTGCTTCATGCTGACTGACTTTTCTCCTGAGAGACCACTTTTAGACAATAGAAAGATTTGCACCACTGGAAAAAAATGAGAATTTACAGTATTATTATAAGGAAAAAGATTGAGTTTGGGTAATGGTCTGCTTGGCTAGTTGACAGAACCAGCTGGAGGCTTTGGTTTGGGACTTACTTAGTCCTTGTTCAGAATGACAGATATCTTATCCTTGTTGATGAAATACTCTTTTGCTTATAAAACCCTGCTTAGACTTGGGGCTCAAGTAGACAAGCAGAATTTTCCAGTGAGGTGTGAAATAGGAACTTGGTTTTAAGGTTTTGCATCTCAGAGTATTTTTGACTTGGCAAAATACCTTATGGCTATTGAATAAGTAAAAACAGATAATAAAAACTGAAACGATTAACATAGAGTCTTCGTATTAGGACTGTGAAAATTCTTAATTTGCCTTTTTTTCAATGAGAAAAGAAAATGTACAGTACACTGTGGCATTTTCAGCTTTTCCTTCATTTGAAGCATGGAGATGTGTTTATATGATAAGCATTGAGGCAGTTTCTTCAGGGATAAGTCCCTGCTTAGTTGAAATGAGAATGCATACCTTGTGCTATGATGTAGCAAGAATAATGAACCAGTCTCAAGAATCCTGGGATTACCTCCCGCCTTCAAAGCTTTCCAGGCAGCTGTTTGACCTGTCTAGGCCACAGTATCTAACTTGGACTTGATCAGTGTTTCCCCAACTGTATTCACAAAATATTCCTTCTTCTCTTGCCGGTGGCAGTGTGGGGAGAGGAATGGAGAGGAAATTCATGATCAAAAAGATTTTAGAAATTGTGTATATAATATCCCTTGGAATCACAATTTACATAATATGCTTGTACACACAACAAGCATTTACTGATTCCTGACCGAGTATCAGGGAACTTTATTTCTATAGTGGAAATGATCAATATAGATTGTGCTTTCCTACAGAGATTGCAAAGCAGGAAAAATTGTTGCAGGATGAAACTGTTAGAGATGACTAAGGAAGGGAGATGGGAGAAGTTTATTTTGGAGCATACTAAAGACTCCAAAAAGTTCTAAATGAAGAAATCTGTTTACCTTTGTTTAACCGGTGTCTCCTAAAATGTTTTTTAGTTGCACACATATTCACATGTTCGTAGAGTGATATGGGATACAGTTTGGGAAATGGTGGACTAGCTATTTCACCAGGGTCTCTAGTTTCGATGATTATAATTCCTGATTTGTCTAAGGCTCATTTTCATTCCCTCCCTGGAGCATGTTGTGGAGTTGCAGTGTACACTGGCTAGACACGAGTCATTCCACAATTTGATTGAAGTTTTGCCTTTTCAAGGCATTTGTTAAATACTCTAAGAAGAAGAAACTCTAAGGAGATTGCAGTGCACTATGTAATTTACTAACCCAAGTAAGAAACTTTAATACAAGGAAGGCAGTGCTGTCGGGGGAGGTGCATATAGATAAAATACAGACAGAGTTTAGAGAAGTGGTCCTCAGAACGCTGATCGCCCCGAGACCAACTTCTCCTGGGAACCTGTTAGAAATGAGATTCTTAGCCCCCATGGAGACCAACTGATCCAGAAACTCTGGAGGGGAGCCCAGCAATGTGAGCTTTAGCAAGTCCTGCCATGTTTCAGATATGTGCTCAAGTTTCAGAATTGCAGCCTTAGATGTGGAGCTCACTGTGGATTGAGTAGAGGGGTATCTCTAGGATTGCTTCATAGAGTATGCACTGTTTAGTTAAGTCAAGGAAGAAGAGTCAAACCAGTGGAGGCCTATATTGTAAAGGAAGCAATAGCAATGAGACAAATTCACAATAGAAATCTGAGGTCTGGTTTTTAGCTTTTTTGTTTTAAACTGGCAATCTGTGTGACCTTGTCCAAATCATCTAACCTTTCTTGGTGTATTTCCTCAACTCTAAACCTGGGGTGTTGCATGAGACAATTTTATGGTCCTCAGTGGGTTTATGTGCCTCTGGTTTAGTATATCATAATATCTTCTAAGTAATGGCATGACATGGATTATTTATGACCCAAACACCTAGTATATTATCCTGTGGACTCTCTAGCTGCAATGATTTGTATTAATAAAAACTACACAATAAACGCTTCTTCTACTTTTCAGGCAGCCATTAGCATTGGCCAGAGAGTAAAACTTTATTCCCAAGTGTGTTGTACAGACAGTCTGAAACTGATTTCAGGAGCAGGGACCCAGAACATCAAGTAATGTCATGAGGGTGGTAATTTAAGCCATATTGGAATAAGCTGCTCTAGAAGATAGGGTTTAGCAGTATCTGGCTGTGCTGGGTCTCATCGTTGCCAGGAGAAATCCTGCTAGAACTCCCCAGGACTAAATGCCAAGTCTAAGGAGTAGCTCCCTAATGCAGCTCTGGTTTCCTAAGTTTGAAAGTGTACACTCAGGAGTTGGAAATAAGTTACAGAACTGTGGCAAGAGTCCTTAGCCCATGTCACCATGCATGGGACCTCTCCCTGGCTCTGACCCCCACCCATGGCAGGGGCCTGGGTCTGTGGAAGAGTGGCTTTCCTATTAAGGATGGACTGCTCCCTGCCTGCAATGCAGGAGCCAAAGGAGATATGGGTTCGATCCCTGGGTTGGGAAGATCCCGTGGAGGAGGGCACGGCAACCCACTCCAGTGTTCTTACCTGGAGAATCCCATGGACAGAGGAGCCTAGTGGGCTACAGTCCATAGAGTCACAAAGAGTCAGACACGACTGAAGTGACTCAGCATGCACATACTCCATGGATGGTCTTCTTCTTGAGCCGGTATCCTTTTCCCAGTTTTCAGTTACTTTCTGCTTCGTATCCCTTCTTATGAACACTTTAATAGTTATACAGTAGTCCTCTACATACAAACCTTTGAGTTACACATTTTCGAAGATGTGAACCTGTGTGCCAGCCCCTGTATGCCAGCTGTGGTACCGTACTACTGCACTTTCCAAGGTACTGTATTATAGTATGAAATATGTTGTCCTTAGTTTTATGTTTGTTTCTTATGTACATATTATTTGTGTGAAAAGTATTACTGAACCTATTCTATTACATTACTGTATAGCTGATTGGGTCACTTGGGTACCTAAGCTAACTTGGACTAATGAACAGGTTGGACTTACGAAGGTGCTTCAGAACGGAACTCGTTCGTGTGTAGGGGACTTTCTGTAATGCCAGTTCATATTTGTATAACATTTACTGTGTGCCTAACAGTTGGAAGCCTGTTTCATGAGAGTGGGAAATGCTATAAGCCCCCTATTTTAAAGATAAGCCCTATTTGAAAAGCTTTAAGTGTTACCCCAAAGTCACCCAGCCAGTAAGTGGCAAAGCCACCTTTGGGTCTCATGGACTGGCCCTTTGCTGTTAGTAAAAAAGTAATCCTTTCCTTTACCTTTGATGTGGATTCTCTTGTTGAAAAAGAAAATGTCAGCATAGGTTGTGAATTTCCTCCCTTATCCTGCATTTGTGACTCACAGATTTGTGTCCTCTCTAAAAACTGCCTTTAATGATATTAATGGATAGCAGTTGAACCTTACCATGTGCCATGGACTGTTTTAAGTGCTTTATATTTATTAACTCAAATCCAATTCAGGAGGCACTATCGTTCTCATTGTATAATTGAAGACAGCGAGGTGCTGACAGATTAAATAACTTGCCCAAGGTCACACAGCTACTCAAGAGCAGTGCTGGGATTCAAACCCAGGTGGTCAGGCACCAGAGTGTGTGTTCTGGAACCGCTGTATGCACAGGGTTTGCATAGGTTCCGGGCTCAGTCACAGGCCTCACCTGAGCTTCCTTTGCATTTCTCACATAAGGCATCTTGGTCAAGTATGCCTGTGAAGGGGAAGCCCTTCGGATACTGACTTTGTCTCATAGGCTCTCAGAGCTCATTCCCCAAGTACCATCTCTATCTGGCCTATCAACCCCTTTCAAAAATCTGTAAGATAGGAAGAGATGGAGTAAAAATAGAACACTTTTCTAAAGCACTGTTCTACTCTTCAGAAATCCCAGCTGTTTCAGGAGCCCAGTTTAATGGTGGCAAAAGGGAGCTTCCCCAGGTTCCCCAAGCAAGCTGAGCCTCGCTCTGAGCCAAGGCTCACAGAGAGGTGGCTTTTATAAGAGCTGTTCTCTGCCCTGGGGTCTGTGGTGTTTTTTCATCCCTGGAAAGGAAACAGCCTGCCCTTCTGCAGCCCAGCCTGAGGACCTCCATCCAAGCGGACAGGGCCGGGCGGTGAGGCAAGCCGCGCTGCCTCTGGAAAGGAAATGTCTCCAAGATTGATGACTCGATGATCTCTTCAGAGATTATATCAAAAATTATTGATTATGTTACTAAGTCGTAGAAAATAGGCTCCGAGGTTGGGAACTAAGTGCTTTCTTTAAAGTAATCCAGAAGCAGTAAAATAAATCAATGTGCAGAGCTTCTCAAACCATCTCTCATACTCAGGGTTCACAAATAGCTTGTCCCCAATGTGGAAAAGCTGAATTCTTTTTTTTTTTTAAGAAAACATCTTAACAGTCATCTTTGCATACTAAAAAAAGTAAGCCAAAGTCTTATTTTAATACTTACTTTACAGAATTTTAAAGAATTTCTCGCTTCTGGCACTCCTTTATTTTCTAAATTGATGAAGAAAACTGCAAGCTTTTGAATTAATTTGTGCCATATAGGGTTCTTTTTTTTTTTTTAACAAAACTAAAAATACTAAATCCTCATGAGATATTTTTGTTTTAACAACTGAAGTTGACAACTCAGTCCTGCTCAGGGTTTTGAAGTTAAATCCAGATTTTAGAACACAAGAGTACAATTTGATTTCAGTGTAGTTTGAGTCTTTTCATTTGCATTTAAGATCATTAATTCTGCTTTATAAGAAAAATATTCCAGCAGTGTATCTTGCTAAAAAAAAAAACTCAATATGCAAAATATCATTTTCGAATAGTTAAAATGAATGATTTTTTTTTCATATTATGACAACATTTTTTGTTTTGACGGATTCACCAGAAGGGTTTGTAAAAGTAACTCTCCCCCAGGGCACTTAAGTGTTTATTTATAAACAGTTAACTACTTAGAGGAGGGAGTAACTCTAGGGGGAGTAATAAGATGTTAGAAAACAAAGATGACTGCAAAATGATGATAAACCACAGAGTGAAATTTATAATACAACTGAAAGGAAACTGAATTAGTATTCAGTTGGCAAACTTTTCTACTTGGTATTGTCTAGAACCTGGGAGATCTGAGACCTTATATTAGCGGATCTCATCCTATTTTGGGGCAGCAGTTTCCTCACCTTTAAACTCAAGAGAGTGAAACAGATAATCTTTTAGCCTCCTTTATATGTGTGTGTGCTCAGGCCCTCAGTGATGTCGAACTCTTTGCAACCCATGGACTGTAGCCCGCCAGGATCCTCTGTCCATGGGGTTCTCCAGGCAAGAATACTGGGGTAGGGTGCCGTTCCCTTCTCCAGGGGTTCTTCCTGATCCAGGGATCGAACCCGCATCTCTTGTGTCTCCTGCATTGGCAGGCTGGTTCATTAGCAGGCTGGAGAAGGAAATGGCAGGATTCTTGCCTGGAGAATCCCATGGATGGAGGAGCCTGGTGTGCTATAGTCCACGGGGTTGCAAAGACTCGGACACGACTGAACGACTTAACTTTCACTTTTTCTTTCTTTACCACTAGTGCCACCCAGGAAGCCCTTCAGCCTCCTTTGAATTTGTATAATTTCTTGATTCTCTTTCCTGAAGTAAGATGTGCTTATTTGGAGGATTTGGGAGCTGAACATACTACAGGCCTCTGGGTCTCTGTTTACTTCCCTCCCTTAATATTGTGTTTAGTGGGGACTTCCCTGGCCATCCAGTTGTTAAGACTTTGCCTTGCAATGCATGAGGTGTGGTTTGACCCCTGGTTGGAGGGCTAAGACCCTATATGCCTCACAGCCAAAAAAACAAAACATAAACCAAAAGCAATATTGTAACAAGTTTGATAAAAACTTTAGAAGAGTATTGTGTTCAGTACACCAGTATGGTATACCTTCTTCGTGGTACGTGGTTCTTGGTACGCGCTGGTATTGATGCTGGGAATAGGATGGTGTCCAGTTTGGGCGCATCCTGACAGGTTTCCTTCAGGCTGGGCTTAGGGTGGAAATGTGGGGACAGATTAAGAAAACTTTAGTTGAACTAAATTCACCATTGGAGTGGTTTTCTTTTCTGGTGACCGAAGAGTCCAGATTCCTTGGGTGATGTATTGGTAAAACCACAGGAAGTGCGCTGGACATAGACTCTGTTGAAAAAATGAAAGTGTTAATCACTCAGTCATGTCTAACTCTTGGAGACCCCATGGACTGTAGCCCTCCAGGCTCCCCTGTCCATGGAATTCTCCAGGCAAGAATACTGGAGTGGGTTGCCATTCCTGTCTCCAGGGGATCTTCCCTACCCAGGGATTGAAGTTGGGTCTCCTGCATTGCAGAAAGATTCTTTACTGTCTGAGCCACCAGGGAGGACTGGTGAGTAGGTAACGAGGCAGAAACAAAATCTGCATTTCCCTAGAGATGCTGCGAGTACCCTCTTTTCTACCTTAAGAGAGTATGCATGCCTTCAATTATCCTCTTATAAACACCCATCTCCTTCCACTGTGTTCATAGTGAACGTGAAAATGCCTCTTCCATTTTGAAGCATTCTCAGATGGTGAACTAAAAGAGTCTCTTAAGTCATGTGGGTTCTTATTAAAGCTTCTCCTGGTTTCTATCTGTAATCCCTAAGGATCCCTTCTTTCAGCTGAGTGTGCTCCACAGAGAGGTACCCCCAGTTGCACTGATCCCCTGGGGTTCACTCTCCTGGGAGGGATATTTGAACTTCTGCCTCCAAGCTGCTTCTCCGCACATAACTTAGCACATGGAGCATTTCCCAAAGACAGACAGCGAGAGGAACTGCCTGTGAAATTAACTTCTTATACAAAAGGTCATTACATCAGCATGTTTTATTTTTAGTCTTTATTTTGCTTATGAAATTCCTATATTAAACTGTACTGTTATTGCTTACCTATTCAGTGTCTCCTAGATGCTGCATCTGATGATAGCAGCAAGGCGTATTTCCTTCTCAGGTAGAACTAAGCAAATGCAGGCCCAGAATTTCGCTTATGAGAGTTTCCTGGAAGGCAGAATTGGGGAAAAAATGAGAAAGCATTGTGGAGTGTGGAGAGAGTCTGAGTTCTAATATTAGGAAAGTGAGGTTCGATGTTATTATCTACAAAAAATTATAATAATATGTGCCTTGCCAACCATGGATATTTTTATAAGCTACAGAAATACTTGGTAATATTTGAAGATGCTAAACTTCCCTGGGGGATTTTTCAGCTTACAATCAGTGACTATAACTAGTTTAAAACCAGAATGGAGGTAACCAAATAGAGAAGCTGGGTGAGTTTTATGTTTTTCCGTCAGTGATAAATACTGACTAGTTCCGTAGAATTAAAGTAATATGTGCTTCTGGGAAGCGTTAATAATTTCATTCTTGCTTATGTTGATAGAGAATTTAGGAAGACTGATGGTGTGATGGGAAAAAGCATGGATTTTGGAGCAGAAAAGACCAGGGTTTGAGATGCTGCTCTGCTGCTGGAAACTGGATGGGCCAGTGTTCCAGCCAAGTGGGTTAACAGTCTTCTAGCTTTCAGTTTTCTAACATGTAGTTGGGTTCTGTAGTACTTTAGGTTGTTGCGAGGATTAAATGTAACAAAGCAGCTAAGTCACAGAATGCCTGCAGAAGGGTTCCTTTCCTTTCTCCTCTTCTCTTCCATTCTGTTTCCCATAGAAGAGACAGAGAAAGGAAATGTGAGGGTCTGGTGAGTATGTCTTGGTGGAAGAACTCATACATTTGGTTGTTCTAAAAATCTGAGCCAAAGCATATAAATAGAAAGCTCTTTCCTGTTAAATAACATTCCCCTTCTCTGTTTTTAAAGCACTTGACAGATTTTACAGTTAAAATAGGAAAATATTTTTAATCTTTTCTTCTACACAGTCATAGAGCTGTGGTGACTGTGGAAATTTAATAGTAGCTGATAAAAATAATTGGAAGTAATTCCTTCAATTACTCATAAGAAGATAAATCTCTTGTCATTCTTTAAATTTTCCTTGCACAAAATCTTCCTTACCTCTCTTGTTCTGAGAGGCACAGTCCACTCGTGAATATCGCTTAGATCAGGTAACTCCTTAGGGATGGTCCTCCCTGCTTGGTTTGTTACATGATATTTTGTTAATCTTCATTGTATTGGATTATGCCTAACTCTTGATCGGTTTAAAATTCAACACGACAGAGATGGTAATACTTGGAATACATTTCTTTAAATATCCTAATTATAAAAAATAATTACACAACCATTGATGTACAATGTTGATTTAAGAAATATTAGAGGATACAAGATGCTCCCCAAACTCACAGCATAGTTAATTCATTTTAAAGATAAAAATGCAGTTTATATGTAAATGTTTAAGTCATAATAGAATCATATCACATATACTGTTTTATGGTCTTTTTTCCATGTAGTATTATATTTTTACTATACCTGAAAATACATACCTTTTTAGTCCTTATTTTTAATGGCTGCATAGTATTTTGTTTTCTAAAATGTGCCACAAAGTATTTGCTTTTCAATTGATAAGCATTAATATTTTTTCAATTGTTGTGTTTTAAACTGTCCTGTAAATGTACACATGTCTAATTATTTGCTTAGGATAATTGCCTAGAATTTAATATTATGTCAGCAGTAAATGAACTTCTTAAGCCTTGCAGTATGTATTTCTAAACTGACCTTCAGAATACAAGAAAGCTTACACCAGTGAACAGTCAATCCTATCAGCACTGTAGAAGTGTCACTCAAAAAAATCGGGCATGATAGGTATAAATCCTAGTGATTTTTAATTCCTTGTCATCTAATAGTAGGGAGTGTTCTACTTTTTTTTCTTGTATTGATGTTTTAGTAAAAAGATTTTATAATAAAGTTTTCAAAACACACTGTTTCATAATAGTTGCTTCTGTTCCTTCTCTCATGTTCCTCTAGGTTAATTTATCTCTTCTCTCTCTCTGTTTTTCCCCTCCAGGATGGAAGTATGATGTGATGGATATAACTATGGGATACTGTGTGGGCACACGGCCTCCCTCTTGCCTCATTCTCCTGCTTCTCAAGCTTTTGGCTACACTCTCTCAGGGGCTGCCTGGGACCGGAGCCCTGGGTTTCCACTTCACACATTCCATTTATAATGCTACCGTGTACGAGAACTCGGCAGCAAGGACTTACGTCAACAGCCAGAGTCGCATGGGCGTCACCTTGATCGATCTGTCCTGGGACATCAAATACAGAATAGTGTCTGGAGACGAGGAAGGCTTTTTCAAAGCCGAGGAAGTCATCATTGCAGATTTCTGTTTTCTCAGAATAAGAACTAAAGGTGGCAATTCCGCCATATTGAACAGGGAAATTCAGGACAATTATTTATTGATAGTCAAGGGCTCTGTCCGAGGTGAGGATTTGGAAGCATGGACCAAAGTGAGCATACAGGTTTTAGATATGAATGACCTGAGACCCTTATTTTCACCCACAACCTACTCAGTTACAATCGCAGAAAACACACCACTAAGGACTAGTGTTGCCCAGGTGACAGCGACAGATGCAGACATCGGTTCCAATGGCGAATTCTACTACTACTTCAAGAACAAAGTTGAGCTCTTTTCAGTCCACCCCACGAGCGGGGTCATCTCCTTAAGTGGACGATTAAATTATGATGAAAAGAGCAGATACGATCTGGAGATCTTGGCCGTGGACCGGGGAATGAAGCTGTATGGGAATAATGGAGTGAGCAGCACTGCCAAGCTTTATGTTCATGTTGAACGGGTAAACGAGCATGCCCCTACTCTCCACGTGGTCGCTCACGTTCCTTTCTCATTGGACACAGAGCCTGTATACGCGGTGGTGACAGCAGAAGACCTCGATGAAGGGGCCAATGGAGAGATTGAGTCTGTTTCCATCGTGGCTGGGGACCCTTTAGACCAGTTCTTCCTGGCCAAGGAAGGAAAGTGGGTGAATGAGTACAGGATTAAGGAGAAGAAGCCGGTTGACTGGGAGAGCTTTCCCTATGGCTACAACCTCACTCTTCAAGCCAAAGACAAGGGGTCACCTCAGAAATTTTCAGCAGTCAAGGTAGTCCACATCGCCAACCCCAAAAGAGACACTGTTCCAGTTAGATTTGAGAAAGAAGTGTACGAAGTGAGCATTAGTGAATTTTCCCCTCCTGGTGTTGTGGTTGCTATAGTAAAATTAAGTCCCGAACCACTAGATGTGGAGTACAGATTGTCCCCTGGAGAGGATGCCCAGTACTTCACAATCAATCCCCGGTCAGGTCTGATCGTCACCGCACAGCCACTGAATACCATTAAGAAGGAGGTTTATAGACTGGGGGTGACAAATAAAGAAGGAGATTTAAAAACACAAGTCACCATCAGCATAGAAGATGCCAATGACCACACCCCAGAATTTCAGCAGCTGTTGTATGAGGCATTTGTGAATGAGAGTGTTCCCGTGGGAACAAGCGTTCTGACAGTTTCAGCTTCTGATAAGGATAAAGGAGAAAATGGGTACATCACCTACAGTATTGCCAGCTTGAACGTGTTGCCATTTGCCATTAACCAGTTTACAGGCATCATCAGCACCACTGAAGACTTGGACTTTGAATCCTCTCCAGAAACGTACAGGTTCATCGTCAGAGCCTCTGACTGGGGCTCGCCATACCGCCACGAGAGTGAGGTCAACGTGACTATTCGAGTCGGAAATGTCAATGACAACAGCCCCCTCTTTGAAAAAGTGGCTTGCCAGGGAGTGATCTCCTATGACTTTCCAGTTGGGGGTCATATCACAGCTGTCTCAGCGATCGATATTGACGAGCTGGAGCTTGTAAAGTACAAAATCATCTCTGGAAACGAACTTGGTTTCTTTTATTTAAACCCAGACTCTGGTGTTTTGCAGCTTAAAAAGTCACTGATGAATTCTGGCATTACAAATGGAAATTTCGCCCTCAGGATTACAGCCACTGATGGAGAGAATCTTGCGGACCCTATGTCTATTAACATTTCAGTCCTACATGGGAAGGTGTCTTCAAAGAGCTTCAGTTGCCGAGAAACTCGTGTGGCTCAGAAGCTGGCAGAGAAGCTCCTCATTAAGGCTAAAGCCAATGGGAAACTGAATCTAGAAGATGGATTTCTTGACTTTTATTCAGTTAACCGGCAGGGACCACGTTTTGACAAGTCATTTCCTTCTGATGTGGCTGTGAAGGAGAATCTGCCAGTTGGTGCTAACATCCTGAAGATTAAAGCCTATGATGCCGACTCTGGCTTCAATGGGAAGGTGCTATTTACAATATCTGATGGGAATATGGATAGCTGTTTTAATATTGATATGGAGACTGGGCAACTTCAAGTCCTTATGCCCATGGATCGAGAGCACAGAGACCTCTATCTCCTTAACATCACCATCTATGACTTAGGGAACCCACAAAAGTCCTCATGGAGGTTGCTTACCATCAACGTGGAGGATGCCAATGACAATAGCCCGATTTTTATTCAAGACAGTTATTCAGTTAACATTCTTGAGAGTTCAAGTATTGGCACTGAGATTATTCAAGTGGAAGCCAGTGACAAAGATTTGGGTTCTAATGGTGAAGTGACTTACTCAGTCTTGACAGATACACAACAATTTGCCATCAATAGCTCCACTGGAATCGTGTATATAGCAGACCAATTGGACCGGGAATCCAAAGCGAACTATTCTTTAAAAATAGAAGCCAGAGACAAGGCAGAAAGTGGCCAGCAGCTCTTTTCTGTTGTCACCCTGAAGGTTTTCTTGGATGATGTCAATGACTGCTCCCCAGCTTTCATTCCCAGTAGCTACAGTGTGAAGGTCCTTGAAGACCTCCCTGTTGGCACTGTCATTGCTTGGCTGGAGACCCATGACCCAGATCTGGGACTGGGGGGTCAAGTGCGCTATTCTTTGGTCAATGATTACAATGGGAGATTTGAAATAGATAAAGCAAGTGGCGCCATCCGCCTGAGCAGGGAGCTTGACTATGAAAAGCAGCAGTTCTATAACCTCACAGTTCGGGCCAAGGACAAAGGGCGGCCTGTCTCGCTGTCATCTGTGTCCTTTGTGGAGGTGGAAGTTGTGGATGTCAATGAAAACCTCCATACTCCCTATTTCCCGGACTTTGCTGTTGTTGGCTCTGTAAAAGAGAACTCACGGATTGGAACCAGCGTGCTGCAGGTGACTGCCCACGATGAGGACTCGGGGAGGGATGGGGAGATCCAGTACTCCATCAGGGATGGCAGTGGTCTTGGAAGGTTCAATATTGATGACGAGAGTGGTAAGTTTCAAGTTTTGTGCCAGAAGTGTTGTTTCACGTCTCTTCAGTTGTCAACACTGGGAAAGTGAAGGGCTATTCTTGAACTCAAGTGGAATGACAGATGAGGTTGCACTGGTGCAGAGGTGACCAAGTCAAAGCTTTTCCTTAGAATGCACTGACTTGTAAGAAGACCTCTTTATACATGAGAGCCGGTGGTTTTCAGTGGGAGTCCCTGGTTTCTTTCCTGTCCAGCCACGCTGTCACTAGGTTGATAAGCATAGGTAATTCTCACCTCTGCTGAGTGTACTCAGGACCTTCACTAAATTAAGGGTCCTGATAAAGTAAATTACATTTGCATTGGCTTTACATTAGTAGTGTGAAATGAGTTTTCAAGTGGCTCTTTTTTCCCTCTACAGACAGGCTTTGCTGAAGCTATCTGGCATTAGTTGCTTGGTCTCTGGGGTCTCATAGGCACCTCTGGCCCTTGACTGACAGGCGTTTGCACTGTATCGGCCCCACTGATACATGGAGGCATCCTTCTACAAACACTTTCATGATAGACTAGAGGAGGCATGCTGTGGATTTTATTTATGTAAAAAAATGGTTTTAAGATTTTACCTGTAAGAATTTACATTTTATAGAAACATTTTAAGATGTGGGACAAAATTGTCCTGATATTTTTGTTGTCCCCTACCTGTTGATTTACACATCATCATAGCTACAGATAGGTATTTTATTTCTATTCTTATTGTCATTATTTGCCTTTAAACATACAGGTGCTTGGCTGTGTGTATGTGTGTGTGTGTGTGTGTGTGTGTGTGTGTGTGCGCGTGCGCGTGCGTGCGCATGCCTTGATCAGCAGAGTAACTTTTTCTTTTTTTAGTATTTATTTTTATTTATTTACACGGCTGCGCCGGGACTCAGTTGCGGCACGTGGGATCTTGCGCTGCAGCCTGTGGGATCTAGTTCCCTGACCAACCTGGGCCTCCAGCATTGGGAGGCCAGTGCTGGACCACTCGGGAAGTCCCCAGAGTATCTTTTTCTAGTCTTCTCTAGGTTGTAGACATCTCAAGACAGGGGCTCCGTCTTCTCCATTCCCGTGTGAATGGTACTGTTGGCGCTCTTCATTTGCGGGGACGCATTTGGATCCAGGAAAGTATTTTCTACAATGCTCACAGGGTGTTTTGTTCCCAGTAAGGAAGACGGTGATGATGCTGATGACGATCATGAAAACAGGTAGTGGGAAGGGGTTGTCATAAGGATCCTAGTTTACAGTAGTTATACCAGAAAAGGGGCTTGAGAAGCTGTTTCAATATTGGATAGAAGTAGCAAAACTCTCTGTACCATCACAGATTTAAACTTTAAATTGTATATTTTTAATATATGATTTCTGATTACGGCCAGTATAAACCATAAAACTGATTCCATAGCCACAAAGAAGGAAAAGGTAAATGTCAGGAAAACTGGGTTCTGATTTAATCGTATACTCTATCTTTTATATGTAACTTGTCATTCAGTTAGAATGTATTTTTACCTTTGAAATACAGAATGAGAAAAGCGATCTTTACTGAGGGTCTATTCTGTGCTACTAGTTTACTATTAACAGTAATGGCTTCATTGAGTACTTGCAATGGGCAACATACTGTATGAAGGGTTTTATAGTCAAGTCTTATTTAATTCTTCCAATAGTCCCATTAATCTTAATACTCAATTCATGAACCAATATTCAGAGAAGATACATAACTTGGAGCCTAGTTTCAAGTTTAGCTCTCAGTAACTGTGGTGTCCACTGCAATCTCCAGTCTAAAGACAAGCACGGGCTTCCTTGCTTGTTTCTAGAGACACTTGAGTTTGGTGTTGATCTAACATTTGTAAGAGTACAGTGTTAAATGTGTGTCAGAATCCTTAGAGTCCTGAGCGCAGAGACGGCTGGCACCAGCCGTTAATCGCCGTCCTCTCCCCTTGCGGTCCCATTGTTTGTGTGCTTCTCCAGTGTGAGAAGCTTCCCTTTGGGACTCAGGTGGGTATAGGTAGGTAGGTCAACAGTAAGGTATCAGGCTGAATGAGTAACCACTTCAGCCTAATGGCTGCATCAAACCACAGGGGGTTGCTCTGTTAGGAAGTTTCCCCTTGTGTCACTTGATGCAGGCAAGAGCAGGAGCAGTTTGGCGAGAGTGGCCTAGACTTTCCCAGTTTGTACTGTTCTGTTTTCATCTAGGGTATTACTGCAGAAAATGTGTGTATAGTTATTTGATGCTATAGCTGGTTTTATAATTCATTATATAAATTATTTTTATTGAAGTATAGTTGATTTGCAATTATATATATGTATGCTGCTGTTGCTGCTAAGTCGCTTCAGTTATGTCCAACTCTGTGCGACCCCATAGACGGCAGCCCACCAGGCTCCCCCATCCCTGGGATTTTCCAGGCAAGAATACTGGAGTGGGTTGCCATTTCCTTCTCCAGTGCATGAAAGTGAAAGTGAAGTCGCTCAGTCATGTCTGACTCTTCACGACCCCATGGACTGCAACCTACCAGGCTCCTCCGTCCATGGGATTTTCCAGGCAAGAGAACTGGAGTGGGGTGCCAGTGCCTTCTCTGATATATATGTATATACTACATACATACATACATTCTATCCCTATTCACATTCTTTTCCATGATAGGTTATTACAAGATATCAAGTATAGTACCCTGTGCATAGAGTGGCTCCTTCCTTATCTGTTGTGTGTATAGTCCATGGGCTTGCAAAGACTCAGACGTAGCCGAGAGACTAAGCACAGCACAGCGTATGTAGAGTAGTGTGCATCTGTTAATCCTAAACTCCCAGTTTATCCTCTACCCGCCTTCCTCTTTGGTAGCCATAAATTTGTTTTCTGTATCTGGTTCTGTTTATAAATGAGTTGATCTGTATTATCTGTTTAGATTCCACGCATGAGTGATATCGTATGGCATTTGTCTTTGTTAGTCCACTTAGTGTGACAATCTCTAGGCCCAGCCGTGTTGCTGCAGATGGCGTCATTTCATGCTTTTCATGACTGAGTAACACTCCACTCACCTTGCTTTATCCACTCATCTCTCCTCCTTACCTGTTCATCTGTCTGCGGCTGTTCAGGTGGCCTCCCTGCTTTGGCTGTTGTAATCAGTGCTGCCGTGAGCACTGGGGTGCGTGTACCTTTTTCAATTAGTGTTTTGACTTCAGGAGTTTGGTGTCTTTTGCCTCTGTTGAAAAGTCAGCTCACTGTTTTGCATTTGTTCCCTTATATTCTGGATTGCATAAAACAAATTTCGCCATAAGTGATAAAAATGTCACTTTCATTTTGACATTGCTTTGTGACTTAATCTCTTTTCTTAGGTCATTAACTCCTCTGGGGTAAAGAGTAGCTGGGTGCATCATGTAAAGTCATGTACCTGTTTTGAGGATATATCTAGAACCATTTCCTCTCAGTCTTAACTCAGTACTCTGTTCTTTGCATTCATTAGCCATGTTTCTGATTTAACTTCCTAGAGAATTACTTAGTTTTAAAACTACAGTGACTATTTCTTTTTCTCCTTTATATTTCATATGGTTTCTCTGTTTAAGGAAGTAAAACTATGTTTTTCTCTGGTTATCAGAAAAGAGGCTTGGACTTGATGATGAAATGTTTTAATGAAGATTAGAGTTCCCATATGGTAATATTCTTAGCCATCTTTCTTCCATCTCGCTTCTTGTAGATTTTAACATCCCACCCTAAGAAGCTGACGAGGAATGATTGCCTCGACTTGTGCCAGGGGATGCTAAGGTTGGGGATAAGTTTGGCAAATGTATGAGCGACAAGAGAAGCCATCCCTTTGTACTGTTTGGCTTATGCTCCTGTTGAATGATCCATCAGCTCTGCCTGCAACCGCTAAAAATCATGGCTTGAGCCGCTGGCAGAATGAATGGATGGCTGTCTAGCCCTACTACTGTTACTGGGTCTGAAGTCTGGACTCTGCTCTTCGTTTGAACCCCAGGCATAAAACGGCTTAAACTTGTTTAGAGTTTGGTCTTTCAAGAGAACCTTGAAAGCTCCCGCCAAAGCTTGTGTTGTAGCTTGCATGGATTCATGGGTCTCAAGCTTTTGCATGCACGTGAATCAGCTGGAAAGTTTGTTAGCAATGCAGATCCCCAGGCCTGATTCCCAAGGATTCTGATTCCGTTGCTCTGGGATGGGAGCCTAAGAATCTTCACGTGAGCTCTTCAAGCTGTTCTTCTGTATGTGGTTCGGAAACACTGCCCTAAATTTACCTGGGCTCTTTAGAGTATGTTTACAGATTCTTTCCTATAAATTCCTTTTCCTCATTCTTTGGAAAGGCGGGGAATTGAACTCATGTTTTGGATGAATTTCTTTTTTAAGCAAGCTTTCCAACCCCAATAAATCTTCTATTACTCATTAATAGTGATAGTTTTCTGAATGCTTTCCTGATGAATCAAAAATCTATTTATATGCTTTAGTAACTGCAGTGCTCCTGTTTTGTGAATCAGCTTATGCTGGGATTAGTTGATTCACTTAGTAGTTCTAGGGGCTTCCCTGGTGACTCAGATTGTAAAGACTTTGCCTGCAATGCAGGAGACCCGGGTTCAGTCCCTGGGTTGGGAAGATCCCCTGGAGAGAGAATGACATCCCACTCCAGTGTTCTTGCCTGGAGAATTCCCTGGACAGAAGAGTCCATGGGGTTGCAAAGAGCTGGACACGACTGAGCAACTATCACTTATACTTTAATAGTGTTCTGTTCTTCATTATTTTGGAACTCAGTGAACAAAACCATACCTTTGGAGTTTTTTACCATGTACAGGCACTTATAAATGTTTAATAACATTCACAGTAAATAGATTAGCTGAGGGGCCTTCAACTACAGTGGATTCAATCACAGTTTAAATGACCAGTGACCAGTCTGGAAGATGGAACATGCAATTTAATCTTTTTTTTTTCCTTCACAAAGAACACATTCTTATTCTTTGACACGATAAAAATTCATATTCTTGGCTACTCAGAAGTTTTAGAAGGTTTAGACAGAGTACATTGTACATTTTAAACTATAATTTTCCGTTAGATACTTTTGTAAGCTGCAATGACTTTCACTGTTTTATTTAGCTGATATTAAAGAAATATTTAATCTAAATAGTTTTCAGTTCAGAATATTAATCATGGATAATTTGGAAGATATTTTACCATTCATTATTACTAATTATATTATTGATCCATTTATCAAGTACCTGTTTTTTGCTAGGCACTGTGCTGGGTGCTTTGTAGGTACTTTCTAATTGATACATTAATCCAGCAAGGTGGGGTTCAGTGAGATTTGCCTAACCGGGGTCTAGCATTTGGGAGTTGTCTGAGCTGGAATTGACAGTCTAGTGACGTGGACTCCAAATCTCATGTTAATCCCCTTCTTTTCTACTCTAGTCTGCCACTATAACCTTGCTAAGTGTATGTATTAGTCAGGTTTTCTGTATTATTGCTGTGTAAGAAACAATCAAAAAATTTCAGTGGCTTATAAAAGCAGATTTTTTTTTTCTTGCTCTTGGGTCTGGCAAAATAGTTGAGGTTGTTGCAGGGTGTAGTGTGAGTTACGATCTATTCTACATGCTTTTCCTACTCCAGGACCCAGGCTGAAGAGAGTACTCAGTGTCTGGGCTGTAGTGTTCTTGAAGTCAGGTCAGGAGTGCCAGAGGCTGATGGAAACTTGCAGTGCCTCTTGAAGTCTTAACTCAAGACTGGTCTGCATTCCATTGATCAAAGACCACCTTGGGATCGAGTTGAATATCGATGTGGGGCAGAGAAGACTACTTCTCTTACAGAGAAAGGGAGGAAGAGGCATGGATCATTACTGAATGATAACGCAGCCTGACATAGCATATGACAGCGGTCACTGCTGTCTTCACAATCTATTGTTGTTTGGGCACTACCTTTATGGGAGGCACTGGGTCAGTTCGCGGTGACACAGAGGGCCACAGGTGTCAGACTGGGCCTTCTCCAGTGCGATCAGGATCTTTCTAGCTCTCCAATGTTGAGATGCTATACTTGATCTTTTATAGGGAGAAAAATTCATTTCAGCTGGTGGCCAGGGAAAGAATAAAGATAAGAATTAAAGATTTTAAAATTTAAAATTTAAAAAATAAAAAACTAAAAAAAATAAAAAATAAAAAAAAAATAAAGATATGCAACTATGTAGCATTTATTTAGTTAGTTCAAATGAAGAACTGTTTGCTAGCTGCCAGTGCTGAGTCTAATACTCTTTATTTGCAGACTCTAATCAAGTGTCAAGAGTGGGTGAATCAAAAACAGGAAGAGAAACATTTGTATTGTTAAAAATTTGAGGAGCCTTTTATCATTGCAGAAGTCAGATATTGAAAGAGCTGGGTAATTTCCATAGGATCATGTTTCTTGCATAATGTCATAAAGTATAAGCTTCTGTTTTCTGACACTCAGAGGCATTGGAAATCATATTTTTTCTTATAGACAGCTGCTAACTGTTCCAGCTTCTTTTCTGAAAACTTGCTGTTTCAACTCCTTTTTGACAATTTGAGGAGTAAGACAGACATTACTCGGCAACTTTGGTGTAGTTCACGATAATTCCAGACTAAATGGTGATCCCCATCCTCATTCTTATTTCCAGGTGATATTTGTATCGCCCGCCCATCTAGGTCGAAAGAGATTCATTGAATTTGGCTCAAAATTTGCCCCTGGGACCAGAGCAAGTTAAGGAGAGGAATGAAGTTAGGTTCAAGTGATAGCAGAAGCTTTTCTTGGCCCTGGATTTTTACCCTTTAGCTCTAGACTTTTTGATCATAATTATCTGAGAGAAATATAATGTTCCCGGAGGAGCTCTGAACACTCCACGACATTCAGATGAATCTAGTAGTTGTCATGTAAATCAGGCAGGAGGGAGGGGTGGAAGCTTCTGGAAAATAATGAACAGCATGCTTTCATTGCTCTTTTCAGCAGGTGCCTTCTTGACCTTTTCTTAGCAGTAGGCTGAAGGCAATTCAGGCTTTAATAGAGGACCCTTGGTTCAAATCTGTGACTATTTCTGCCCTGTGCATCAACTCTATGCTGCCATTGTCCCCATGCAACTAGTAAATGATAAGTATAATGGCCAGCATAAAGAGGAAACCCACACTGGGGGGCAAGCCGACAATCTCGAAGCTTGTGTGGTCTTTCCTCTGAGCCCATTCTTCCTTTTATGTTTTAATAATAGAGCCTTCCCACAGTTTACCTGGCCCTTCCTGTCAGCAGCATCATGATTTCCTCAGTGCTAGGTGATGCTGAATGGTATTTACTTCTTCAGTTAGCAGAGAATGAGATTTCAGAGGCCTAGTAAGCAGAGGTTACGAACACGATCATGATTGCTCCATGTATTACTGGCTTTCTGGAAGAGGTATTGGGGTAAATTTATTGTTTGTGGCTTCAGGTAGCTGGTATCTCATTTCAGTCTTCTAAAAAAATTTTTTGCAGGTGTTTTATATGCACATTGAAGGATACTTTCGTTTATTATTACATTTGGAAGAATTATAGAGTTTGGTAAATATTTATGTGATGCCTCTATATTCACTGTGTTTCATTGAAAAGAAAATGAAATGAAAATGAAAATGGGCTGCAGTCTGTAGTTTTAGCTTGCCAGTTTTTATGAAAGCTTGTCTTATCGACAGACAGAATCTACGAAGAGTTGTGTGTAGGATTCAATTCAATTTATATTAAATTCTGGGCACTGATACGCGAATTATTGAATATACTAGGACTCTCCAAATTTTTCCTTTGGACATTTGATGATTTAATGGCTCCTCTAGGACCATTCTGCGTGATTAAATTCCCCGATTTTCATTTGCATAATATAGGTAACATTCAAGTTGCTTTTAAAAAGCAGTATGCTGGTGAGAATAATGCCAAATAAAATAATATATTGAATAAAAATATTTTGAGTCTAAAAGTTTAAATAAATTTGAATAAAAATGGAAGGAATTAAGAGAAAAATTTATGGTGCATACAGGTCAGCACACACACACATACATATACATACACACACACACGGATGATATGGTAAAAACATGAAGGCTTTGTGATTTAACTGCATGATCTATGAAACAGTGCTTAAACCATTTTCAATTCTTTTTCTACACTTTCTTCCTTAAAAGTCTACCTCTTCACTTTCGCTGCTTCTCTGCTCCCTTTTTTCCTCCTCTTCCTTCTTTCCTTGCCACATTTATGTAGTACACGAGTTCTCTGCAGGCTTTGGGGCTGAAGAAGATGCATAGATGTTTAAGACGAGGATGAGTAGTAGAGACAGAGAAGCATGTAATTGCAAACTGTGGGATACATAGGAGACATAACCTAAGTGAGAGCCTTGTGCTGGCCATTTATCATGTTCATTGTGGCCTTGGCATCAGCCTTTGGCATTATGCGATGATTTTTACAAATTCCAGTTGGAGAAAGGACAGTCTGAGAGATAACCAGAGCATTAAAGTCAGTTGATGATGATATATCAGCAAGGCTTAATTGTCAAGGAATGCATAACCCCAGAAATAGATCGAGGTTTTATGAAGCTTGAAACTCATACAATTTGGGTGGCTTCTTTGAGGAAAAAGTATAAACAGTATGACTGCAAAGTTTTTATATTTGCTTAGAATGAGGAAAGAAATAACAGTAATTCATGAGTTTGAAAGTCAACAAACACATGTATCACAAATCTCAGAAAAAATATATTTTGTTTATATTTTTATATTTATTTTAAATATAAATGCAATTTATAATTATATAATATTTTGTTTGTATTTTATAAAGTATCTACCACACATTTCTAATACATTTTTTCCCATATACTTTTTGGTTGCATTTTTTCTTTGATTGCCTCTTATAAGATAATAATCTTATAATTGTTTCTATAAAAAGTTCAGAAACATTATTTTTCTCCCAGTGTGGTTGATTGAAATTTTTTTATTCAGAGTTTAGAAATGTTTTTCTAGAGACACAGCTTGTTATTGATAGTGCTATATGTATTTTCTCCGTTGCTGTCAAAGTTGAAAAAAATCTCTTGTCAAGTTTATTTCTCATATAAACTGTTTTAGATCTACTTGCTGTTAATAATAACTGACTGCTATAGGTCTGTGCTCTGTAAACAAACAAAAAAACATTCTAGTAATTTCCATTTCTGAGAATCTAATCAACCAAAAGAAATAACTTATGGTGCACTTAAAATTTGTATGCTTCTTTTCAGGAGAAAACTTTCAGAACCAAATCTTCCAATTAAAAGCTTGCATGTCTAAAGATTGCGGAATTTTCCACAGGCTAGCTCCTGGCTCTGTACCTCTGGTCCCTAATTTCTCCTCCCCAGTGGCCGTAATTCTTATACTGGTCACCCCAGGTTGTGATTGTGTGGTGATGCAAGCTCTGTCCTGTCACATCTGTGCTACAGAGCTGGCTGTTTCAGTGCAATGGGTAGGAAAAGGCTTTTGGTAAGCCGTTCCTACCCTGGGCAGCTGGTAGCAATTTGTCTATATGTGGCATTGATGGTGAGCCATTAAATGCAAGCCTAATGTATCTTCAACTCATTCTCACTTAGATCCCTAAGTTGTTTCAGTCTTTTCCAACTCTGAGACCCCTTCGACTATATCCCACCAGGCTCCTCTGTCCATGAAATTTCCCAACAACAATACTGGAGTGGGTTGCCATTTCCTACTTCAAGGGAACTTCCCCACTCAGGGATCCAACCTGAATCTCTTATGTCTCCTGCGTTGGCAGGCGGATTCTTTACCACTAGTGCCAAATGCGTAATCTTGTGAACCATTACTTGGATTCTCCCTGGGGCTTGGAAGCTTTGATGGCTTCATATTAAATGTGCATCTGTGATGAGTACTGGTAAATGAACATTTTTTTTCTGACATTTTTAAGGTCATTGGTGGGAAGGACTGGAGGGTTATTGGAGCTGGGCCAGGCCACAAAGTCTAGTGTTGATTTGTAGTTTGCTGACACCTAGACCAGGTTTAAGGTTCTTGTCACTCTAGTGTGTTATTGAACCAACAAACATAACATTGCAAAGGTCATAAGATCAAGGTTGCAAGTGAGTGGATCCAGGTTCCCTGGTATCTCCAAGTATCTAAAGAAGGTGCCCTGAAGTCATGTGGCCAAAGCAGCACTCGAAGGATAAGTCTGAGGGTTCAAGAAAGATGGTCTTGAGTGCACTGCTTTCTCTGAGTGGTTGGCTGCTGGGGGAATTGCCATTATTCCTTGGGCCCAACTCTTTTTTTAACTCCTATTTGGGAATTTACTAGAAAGAATATACCAGTTTTTCTTGGAAGCCAAGAAAAATGGCCTTTGAGAGCTGTCCTAATGGTTGTCACAGAGTTCCTTATCTTCAACTCATCTTATCCTAAAAGCATGACTTTGAAGTTTCTCCTGAATTCTTAGGGGTTTCACTTAACTATAATTTTGGCATTTTACACACACACACACACACACACACACACACACATACACACACACACACACACACACACACGGGCTTCCCTGGTGGCTCACACAGTAACATATCTGCCTGCAATGCAGGAGACCCAGGTTTGATCCCTGGGTCGGGAAGATCCCCTGGAAAAAGGAATGGCTACCCACTCCAATATTCTTGCCTGGGAAATCCTGTGGACAGAGGAGCCTGGCGGGCTATAGTCCATGGGGTTGCAAAGAGTCAAAGGACTGAGTGACTAACACTTCATGCGTCATTCTCTCTCTCTCTCTCCCTCTCTCTCTCTCTCTCTCTCTCTCTATATATATATATATATATATATATATATATATATATAATTTATTTAGGCTGCACCAGGTCTTATTTGCAGCATGCAAACTCTTAGGGGTAGCATGTAGGGTAGTTCCTTGACCAAGGATTGAACCCAGACCCCCTGCATTAGGAGCATGGAGTTTAGCCCCTGGACCTCCAGGGAAGGCCTCCAGATTATTATTACACTGTTTTTTGACAATCTAATATATTACTATTATATTGTACATGTCAGCAGCACATCTCACAATTGGTCATTTCCATCCCCATGGGCTGCTGTCATTGGTAGGATGTTCCTAATTTCCATCACTGTACTTTGATAAAGTCTTATTAATAAAAATAAACATTGACGAGATCAGCTTTGATAGAGAATTCTATACTTGGGATATCATGTCATACATGAGCCAGCATGAGACCCTGAGATCTTGAGTGAGACTGTGGTGATGGAAAGCAAGGCTAAAGCCTTCTTTTGTGTATATTCATCCTCTGCTCTCATACATATCAGTATCTCTCCCCAAACCTGGGTAGAGTTCTGTATTTCTTTCTCACACCTTGAGGATACTGCTAAAGAAATTTTTGCCACATGATTAGACTGAATAAGCCTTGCATTGAAAACATGGTGATTAGTTTTGGATAACAATTTCCTAAAACATTGTCCTAATTGCTAAAAGTGCAGTCT
Source organism: Ovis aries (assembly GCF_016772045.2). Taxonomy (NCBI): domain Eukaryota; kingdom Metazoa; phylum Chordata; class Mammalia; order Artiodactyla; family Bovidae; genus Ovis; species Ovis aries. Next base: position 2,231,555 of record NC_056074.1, on the reverse strand, counting down.
TTGTCCATCTGTCTGTCTGGTAGTTTTATTCAAGAAGGCAAATAATCAGAATGAGTCACACTTTCATTTATGGTCACTAAACTCCTGTGTTTCACAGCTAAGACAAGGTAGGCACTCAGTGGTGCTAATGCTAAGGCAGAATTCTTGCTCCACAGTCACACCACATGACTCAAAAATGTACAGTTAGCTAATTTGGAACTTGATAATTTGGTAGAATATAATCAAGAAGCAGAGTGTAAAGAAAAATTGCTGTGGGGAGCCTTTTACAAAACTTTAAAAATAATTTGTTCTGACATACATTAACTCTTGCATTTTTTCCGGGATCTTATTTAGTTCTACTTTGCACACAATTCTAGTAAGCTAGAATTCTCTCTTTTTTTTATTGGAATATAAGTGCTTTGCAATGTTTTGTTGGTTTCTGCTGTACAACGTTGTGAATCAGCCATTGTTGTTCAGTCACTCATTTGTATCTGACTCTTTGTGACCCCATAGACTACAGCACGCCAGGCCCCCTGTCCATCACCAACTCCCGAAGCTTGCTGAAACTCAGGTCCATTGAGAAGGTGATGTCACCCAACCATCTCATCCTCTGTCATCCCCTTCTCCTCCTGCCCTCAATCTTTCCCAGCATCAGGGTCTTTTCCAGTGAGTCAGCTCTTCACATCAGGTGGCCAAAGTATTGGAGTTTCAGCTTCAGCATCAGTCCTTCCAATGAATATTCAGGACTGATTTCCTTTAGGATGGACTGGTTGGATCTCCTTGCAGTCCAAGGGACTCTCAAGAGTTTTCTCCAGCACCACAGTTCAAAAGCATCAGTTCCTCAGTGCTCAGCCTCCTTTATGGTCAAGCTCTCCCTTCCATACATGAACACTAGGTCAGCCATGTATAGCCCTATATCCCCTCCCTCTTGGATCTCCCTCTGCCTTCCTGTCCTTCCCCTCTGTGTCCTCCCAGAGCACCAAGATGAGCTCCCTGTATTTACAATGGCTTCGCACTAGCTGTCTTACTTTCCTAGGGATCTTACCGACCTAGGGATCGAACCCAGGTCTCCCGCATTGGAGGCAGACGCTTTAACCTCTGAGCCACCAGGGAAGCCCATATATATGTTAGTGCTCCCCTCTCAGTTTGTCCCTCTCCTCCCCCGTGATGTGTCCACAAGTCTGTTCTCCATATCTGTGCCTCTGTTCCTGCCCAGCAGATGGGTTCATCAGCACCATTTTTATAGATTCCATAAATATGATCCTCTAGTGTCTTAGAGATTGTATAGCAGAGAGGATTGCTGTATGGTGGCATAGTAGCAACGATGAGGATTAAGCCTGTTAATCAGACAGTGAGAGAACTCAGTGGCTAACCCTCATTGAAGGTTAATTGTGTGTCAGGCATTAGAAAGTATTAAATCATTTCCTTTTCACGAGGATTCCATGAGGTCGTTATTTGCTTACCCACATCTAAGGATGAAGAAACAAAAGCTTGGTTTTCAGTTACTTGTCCAGGTTTCCCAGCTTGTGATAAAGCTGGGATTTGAATGAGGCAGGCTAGCCCCGATCTGAGCTCTTAATCACTTCCCTACACTTCAGACACTTGCTGGATAAACAGCGAAGTGTCTCCTTGAGGGCTGACCCAAAGGGAGCCCATGACTTCATTAGAAGCCAGTATAAGAGCTGGTCATTATAATGAAGAGTCCCAATCATCGCAGAGGCCCAGATTCCTCAGGAAACAGAGCCCAAGGCAAAAATTACAGCACATGTTAATGTTTATTAAGGGTGCAGTCCCAGGGGAACACATATGCGGGCAAAAAGGAAGTCAAGACCTGCAGAAAGGGAGGCCAAATATAAATGAGTGTGTAATTTAATTGGTCACAGCTTTACAAAAAGTGCCAGCCTGTTTCTCCGTCACCCTGCTTGTCTCTAGGGAGGTCACATGGAACCTCTGCATCTTGGGCCCCTCAGCCTGGAGATGGAGGGAAGGACAAGCAGCTCTTCTCTTGATTCTTTACCTGTTTGACCTTCTATTGATCAGATCTGCCACCTGGGGCATCAACTCCTCAACTCTGTTGGGGTGGGTAGTGGATGGGGCTGAGCTTAATGGATCTTGGCAGTACACAGAGGCTGGGCAGAGAATTTCAATGTATTTGGGAAAGAGTTTTGGTCAAAACAAAGCTAAGCAGAAAGAAACACAACCCATAGTATTGTGATGCCTACGTAGATGCCTGGAAAACTCCATTACCCAAAATGGCACTTTCCCCAGTGGATCTGTTTTGTGCGGGTGTCATGGTTCCTGTTTCTTTGACCCCTGGGTGCGAAGAATGGCCCTGGAAGAACTGCCAGCGCTCCAGATCTTTGATTGATGTGTGCCAAACCTCTTTGCAACACCTCTCCTTTCTTGAAACCTGAGTGCTGTTTTATCAACCGTCTGTGTGTGCATGAGTCTGGGGGCTAGAAATGCAGGGGAGGGAGAAGAGAGTCTAAGGTCTGAGGGTGCCGTGAAAGGGTGTCTGCTTCGCCTGCGTCCCCATCTCATTCCTTGTCACAGTGTAATCATCTCCGTTGTCCTCCTCGCTGGGACCACCACCACCACCTAGCCCTGTTTCGTCTGTTAGATTCTCTGCAGGGTGTGTCACGTACTGGAACCCATGCAGTCCGCACATTAAGCTTATGGCCAGGGTCTCATGACCCTAGACTTACGGGTGTGGGAACTGAGGTTTAGAGAGGTTGGATAACTTGCTTAATTTCAAAAAGCTACGAGTAGCAGAGCCAAGGATCATCTCACTTCAGAGTCCTTGTCCTTGTCCTGACTACACACTGCCCCTGGAGCCCCCATGTTGGGGCCTCTTAGAAAAATGCCTCCCCCACCCCCACCCTGGCCCTGTGCACCCGTTTTCTCATGTGCCTTTGTTGCTAGGAGCTTAAAAGGAATATCTGCAATATTCAGCAACCCCTTATAATATGTGCTGCATATTATACATGTCATATTTAATGTAATGATCATATAAGAGGACTATAACACATATTAAATACATTTATAATATGTTCTAACTCTTTGTGACCCCATGGAGTGTAGTCCGCCAGGCTCCTCTGTCATGGGATTCTCCAGGCAAGAATACTGGAGTGGGTTGCCGTGCCCTCCTCCAGGGGATCTTCCCAACCCAGGGACTGAACCCATATCTCCTGCGTCTACTTCATTGCAGGCAGATTCTTTACCACTGAGCCACTGGGAAAGCCCCACCCCCCAAACATACTATATAACACATAATATATATCATATAATAGCATATGTTATAAAGGTATAATATGTTATATATTTGATAGTATCAGATAAGGCATGCCATTATATATTGTATATATTAAGCACCTACTATGTGATGAGCTTTGTTCTAGGCACCAAGTTAGACCAGTGAGTCAAGTGGACAAAAATCCTTATCCTTGTAACATTCTAATGGAGAAATGGATAATAATCAAGGTAAGTATAACATGCGATGTGTTGCTGTGTTTAAGTGCTAAGCACCTAAAAAATCCTCGAGGAAGGAAGAAAGAATGTGTGTAGGTAGCAGAGGGTTTCAGAGAAGCCCTCACTAAGACAGCCTCTGGATTGAGTCATAAAGGTGTTTTAGGTGTGGAAGCTTGTTACTTCAGCTTGCAGGAAGGCAAGAAAGACAGGGTGCAAACTTGGCTGATGGTCACAGACAAACTCTGATAACTGCTGTTCATGATTAACAAAACCACCAGGAACTGTAGGAGGAGTGTAATTTAAAAGACACAATTGTAAATGCAGATTTGTTCAACCCAGAAGTATCCTATTTTAAAGTATTTTCCAGTGACTCGGAAGTCTTGATGTCAATGTGTATGTGTTGATTGCTCAGTCCTGTTTGACTCTTTGCAACCCCATGGACTGTAGCCCACCAGGCTCCTCTGTCCATGGGATTTTCCAGCCAAGAATACTGGAGTGGGCTGCCATTGCCTTCTCCATGGCGGCGTCCCGACCCAGACTGGACCCAGGTTTGCTGCATTGGCAGGTGGACTCTTTACCAGTCTGAGCCAGGGAAGTCTGATCCATCTCAGACTTCATTTTTAATCCCGACATGCCCACATCTTAAGAGGAAAATATATTTACCTTGGTAATGATACAGTTATTTCCCATCCTCCTTCTAGAGTCTGTTTTTCTGAATACTGTTTTACAGCAACTCTACTTTGATTTTTATTAAATGTGTTGTCTTTAAGGGGCTTTTCCAGTGGCACAATCAGGAAAGAATCCGCCTGCAATGCAAGAGACCTGGGTTTGATCCCTGGGTCAGGAAGATCCCCTGGAGGAGAATCCACTCTAGTATTCTTCCCTAGAAAATTCCATTGGCAGAGGAACCCAGAAGCCTACAGTCCATGGGGCCACAATGAGACAGACATGACTGAACAACTAAGCACTCGCTCACTCATTGTCTTTCCAACTGTCGAACGGAGCAGATGCTGTATCAGGTGTGATGTCTTAGCTGCTGGGTGAGGTGCTTGGTGCCTTGCTTGGAGAATTTCTATTCTAGTTGGGAGGATAAGGCATGCCTGTGGGGAAAGAGGGAGTGTGCTGTCCTGTTTAATAAAAGAAACATGTATATACCCTGTACCTAAATTACTAATTTTCAAAGAATTTGAGTAATTTAATATCCCTTTTTTGGCCAAAATTATAATTGAACTGGATATTTAAACACTCTTTGATGATTCTCTGGAGCATATTTAGTCCAGGGCCCTGCTTTGAAATTTGAGGACGACGAGACTTATTGAGGTAAAGGGACTTATCTACCATCCCCAAACGGTCAGTGGCACAGCTGAGCCTAGAACCCAGGACTTGCAGTCATGTGCTGCTATCTGCTGAGATCTGTTTCCATGATTCAGAAGATGCTGTGAGTCTTAGGTTGTCATTGTTAACCATATTTACTACTGAGATGTGGAGTCACCGACTTGGCCATAAGCAGACATCATCTTTTACTAGAACAGCTGACCCCAGAGTTGACTGTGCGCTTTATACTTGTGAGGATCCTGGGTGACCATGCTTTATGATATTTTGCAGCTTATTTTACATTCTGTTGTTTACTGACCTAAAAACATCGCACCTATCATTTGAAGCAAAGGGCAGGACACACTTTTCTTTTTAAATCACACATGCTCAGTTTTTAGTCGCAGAACTCTGGAAATCATTAGCATATGCAAACACTCCTTTTCCCAAAGTGGATTTCTACTCTGCAATTACTGTGCTGTTTGGGGTAAGATTAAATAAGTCCAACATTAGAACACGACACATTAAAATGAGAAACAGTAGCAGTGTCATTCTAAAATATTAGGGAGCTATGAAAAACATGAACACCACACATCCCCCTCTGGCTTCTGGCAGTGCCTGATAAACCCAGTGATGCCCAGCCCTGTTCCACTGGCTTCGCTGGGAGAACACTGGGCTGCTGAAAATTCTCTGCTAAAACTGGCTGGCCAGGCCACTAGTGTGGGTTGGTGAAAGGGAGAGGCTTCTGCTTTCTTTGTTCTCATCAAACTCAATGCAGTTTCTCCAGCTGTGAGGTTGAATTTCCAGCCCTTTGGTAAAATTAAACCGTCACTTTGTCTAGTTGCCAGTGCTGGTCTCAGGCTGCCAGGGCTGCAGTGGGAAAGCACACGGGTGGGAGCGTGCAGGTGGGATTGGTTCTGGGACAGACACTGAAGCGTTCTGGGGACCTCGGATGCTCAGTTAACACGAAGAGCTTGGTACCCGGGTTTATGAGTAGATGCCCTGTCACTCAGGAAGATTTCTCTGCTTGCTGGGGAGTCTTTCCTAGTTGGCCCATGGGATTCTTAATGAAGATGTTGGAAATAGCAGCACTGCCGTGTTTCAGCTTCTAACCAGAAGCTGAATGGAGATCAGAAGTTCTCTGTCCCTCTCAAATGGATCCTAGCATTTCTCACTTCAGATAACGAGTGTGGTTTTCTTTTCTTATATGTTTCTTGTTATTGTTTTCTGTCTTTCAGTGTCTGTGAGTCGCTCAGATTTGGTAGATCTTGAATAAACATATGAACCCCAAATAACTGTAGTAAGAAATGCAGAAAAATACTGAGCAGGAAGTCACTGGATTTCCTTTAGTAAGCAAATGTATCCTAGAAGCTCATGGTTGAAAATTGCTTTTTATTTAATGAGTCACTTTTATTGGAAGGTAATGATTATGTCCAGGCCATAAATACAGTGTAAATTCCCTTCAGCAGACATTAAAAATATGACTTTCAATTGCAAGCAGCTTTAAAGGCTTAAGAATATTGCGGTACAAATTTTCAGACCTGTGTGTTCTGTACACATATGGATAAAAAGAAACGAATAAAACCCAAGAAGAGTTCATGCATAGCAAAACATGTTTCTGACCACCATCTGTGGTTGAATACCGCAAGTTGAATGAGAGCATGTAACAGTGTAATGATAAAGGGTTTTAAAGGTGTTGCTGGGTGTGCCATCTCATTTATTGTTGCAGTATCCTGCGAGTTATTACCCTCTCTCCATTTTACAAATGAGGCACAAGATGGTTTGGTGACTTGCCCAAATACTTCATTTTTCCAACATGTTGCCTCTTCTTGTGTTTATCAATATGTAATTTTTAAGACTATCGGTTTGAACAATCCAGTTTCAAAGTTTAATTATATTTTTCTTCCAGGAACTCTCAGGCAGCAATAGGAGTTATTACTGGTGGTTAAACTTAATAGTTTATATAGGAATAATTTTTAAAAATCCAACTGTGCTCCAAATTTACCTAGGAAATAAAACTGTATGTATCAAGATTCTGTTCAGCTGCCCAGAGGGCAGATGACAAAACTTCTTCAAAACATTTTTATACTCATAATACCAAGATACTGAACTGTTTCCAGCTAGCTCTGTGATTTTGTTGGATTAGCCAGGCATGTGCAAGATTTGGGTGTATAGGCCCAGCTTGAACTATATCCCTCATCTTAGTTCAGCATCAGCTATGTATCTATCTTATTCTTTCTGCTTAATTGTAAGCTCCTTTGGCAGGATTTATTTTTCTTTTTTTCGCTTTTTAAAAAAAATATCGAAATGTAGTTGATTTACAACATTGTGTTAGTTTCAGGTATACAGTAAAATGACTCAGTTGTATATGTGTGTGTGTGTGTGTGTGTGTGTGTGTGTGTTTCAGATTTTCCATTATAGAATATTATAAGATACTGAATGTAGTTTCCTGTACTATACAGTAAATCCTTGTTGTTTATCTATTTTGTATATAATAGTTTGTATCTGTTAATCCCGTACTCCTAATCCAACAATCCTACTCCTGGGCATATGTCTGGAGAAGACTGAAAAGATACATGCATCACAGTGTTCATAGACAGTGCTATCTGCAGTATCAAGACTTGGAAGCAATGCAATCATCTACCAACAGATGCTAAGTCTGCTGCTGCTGCTGCTAAGTAGCTTCAGTTGGGTCTGACTCTGTGCGACCCCATAGACGGCAGCTCACCAAGCTCCCCTGTCCCTGGGATTCTCCAGGCAAGAACCCTGGAGTGGGTTGCCATTTCCTTCTCCAATGCATGAAAGTGAAAAGTGAAAGTGAAGTCACTCAGTTGTGTCTGACTCTTCGCGACCCCATGGACTGCAGCCCACCAGGCACTTCCATCCATGGGATTCTCCAGGCAAGAGTACTGGAGTGGGGTGCCATTGCCTTCTCCAGATGCTAGATCTAGGTATAGGTATACACACCACGAAGGATTTCCAAAGATTTATTTCTTAAGCACAGTTGTGTCCTGTGCTCACCAGTCAGAGCTTGAGTGGGGGTTTTTGGAAGAAAAGGAAAAGGAAAGGGCTGGCTGTGTACCTCCAGCCTCAGCTCTGCATTTCTGTCTCATTCCTTGCAAAGGTTGGATGAGGTGAAGGAGACATGTTTTCTGGTAATCAGCTTCACCTCTGAGCAGGTGGGGATTTGACCCAGGAGCTTTCTTGTTCTACTGTGGTTCAAAGTTTTGAATAACCAGTATGTAGATTAAAAAATTGAGACACAAATGCTCTCCTGAAGAGCTTCCTTGCCAGTGCTGGAGATCCATGCCTTGTTTTCTCCTAGTTATTGAAGGTAGAGACAAAAATAAAAATAGGCTATATTTAAAAGTAGTTTTACTTTGTAATAACTTTTCATTGTCCCATTGACCCCAGTAGGGTTTTTTAGCTTGTATTTAATCATTCTTTCTCTGCACCCAAACAGAGCCAAAAGGAAAAACCAAAAAAAAAAAAAAAAACGTCCACAGAACTGCCCATCACTGTTTGAAAATATTTTGGGCACATGAAAAGCCATGTGAGATCTTAGTTCCCTGAGCAGAGGGTGAGCCCAGTCCCCCTGCAGTGGCAGCCAGAGTTCTCACCATTCAGCCAGCGGGGAAGCTCCTGCCGCTGCTTCTGAGTAAGCATCCTCTCTGATTACCATGCTTTCTCATCACCTGGACGCTTTTCCTGTTTCATGTCCTCTTGGCCATGTCTTAGGCTGACTCTGTTATCTGAAGGACTTTGTCCTCCACATAATTCCTTTATCTTTCTTTTCTCCACTCTGTTTTTTCAGTAAGGCCCTATCAGCTTATTACTGGCAACTTCCGCTCACCAAGCCCTGCACATCCCTGTCTCTTTCAGCAGCTGCTGCCTCATACCCTGGCCGGCACTTTGGGATCATTTCAGGCAGTGGTTGTTATCTAATGTATTCCATACTATTTCCACTGGGCCAAGGGCCTCCAATTTCACCACTCTCTTTTGGGCATTTTTTAAAAAAGTATCTTCATCCTCAGCTTCTACTTTATGTGCGTTGCCTTCTTCTGCTGTTTCTTTGCAAAAGTACCTTACTGTTTTTCAAAGTTAGGTTTTTGTCACCCGCCAACCATCCTCCCATCCATGTGCTTTCTATTGACAAAACTCCTCTGACTTCTTTAACAATTTGTCTTTTCCTTAATTCTACCTTCTTCTTCAGCAGGAAATAATCTACTTTTCTTCTTAGAATAGCATGGTTTCAAGCTTGTTCCACAACTGATTTTGTATATATACTAAATGAGTTATTTTATATATCATCCATGGTCAAGATTCCTTATATGTATTCTTTAGCCTTTCTCACTCCAAAAGGAATGTAATGGAAATTAATGGTGCTCAGTTGTACCTGACCCCAAAGGCTGAAACATATATTTGAAACACAAGAGCATTCAGTTATCAAACATTTCTATATTTACCAAGCCATGACTCCTTTTTTTCTGACAGGTAGTGTATACTAGTTTTGATGAGTTACATTGTTTAATGCGGCCAAGAAAATGGTCCTCACAGACGGGGAATCATCTCTTCTGTACAGGCCAGGCAGTTCTCACTGGTGCTAACCCAGACCAAGGCAGATTATTCTGGGTTGGCCCCCACCAAATTGAATATATTGAGTGAGAGATGAGAAAGCAGCCTGATACTCGGGGCTAGGGCGGTTCATTTTCTGTTAGCCAAGAGACTCTTTTGGACAAATGAGAGAGAGGTTTGCAGGTCAGCCGTTAGCTTTGGCTTCTTCATCTGTTTATACTCAGGGTGAGAGTCTTCACTGATATTATCAAAAACAACCTAAGTATCAGAAAAAAAAAAAAGCAAAATCGTGCATTTGGGTTTGAACTTTATCACTGTTTTAGAATTGCCAACATGACTAGAATAGGGTCTTTGGAGCAAAAGAATATGGGGTGAAGTTCTCTCTGTTTGAGGAAGGAAGAAGCTCGACAAAGAATCAGAGCAAGTTCTGAAAGATGGATGTCCCAGGATGGGGCTGGGAGGTGAGGTCAGGTTGAAGGGGCTGTTTAGGTCATCACTGGAAGAACATTCGGAGGAATTAACCATGAGACAAGAGGGATAGCACCATTGCTTGATGACATTGTTGGGATGGAATGCCATCATCTAATCAGATTCCTCTGTGTGTGTGTGTGTGTGTGTGTGTGTGTGTGCAAGGAAGAGCCAGGAACAAAAAGTACAGGTGAAGATCTGTTCTCAAGATAAATGGGGTTAAATTTTATAACAGGAATGATATGCAGGAAAGGTTCAGGTTGAAAACAAATGTGAGCGTGTCTGTTACAAGGAGTGGCATCTCTTATCCTCACAATTCCCATTTGACCTTTGTGACCTTTGACACTTACTGTGCTTCTTGCTAATAGCTGGAGTGCACAGTCTGTACCTGGGATGTGGACATCACACTTGCCCTGTGGCCTTCAGTGTTTTGTGGCTATTCAGTGTGGCTCCGTCACCCTTTTCCTGGCTGACTTGGCTGTCTGCTTGATCTGTCTCCTGTGATTATACAGCTGTTTCTTTTCTTCTTTTTTGAGCACCCTGAAAGAAACCGTGTTAACTGTGCCTCCCTACATGAGGTGGCGCCCATGTGACCTTGACAGCCACAGGCATAATTATCACCCACCCTTCAGGGTTAAGGATAGACAGTATAATTTAGCTGTCTTCATAGGCTGCCCTGGTGGCTCAGATCATAAAGAGTCCGCCTGCAATGCAGGAGACCTGGGTTCAGTCCCTGGGTTGAGAAGATCCCCTGGAGAAGGGAATGACAACCCACTCCAGTATTCTCACCTGGAGAAGCCCATGGACAGAGGAGCCTGGTGGAATATAATCCATGGGGTTGCAAAGAGTTGGACACGAATGAGTGACTAACACTTTCACAGAGCTGAGGCAAAACCCAGATCTGTTTCTCTTTAAGGAAGCTCCCTTTTGAGAGAGAATGTCTTGGTAACACACCAGTCTTTGATTTAGCAGCTAGAATTCGTTCACGGGTTGGGAGAGGGGTGGGGGGTCATATCTCCACGTGCAGGTGCCAGAATATAGACTCTGCTCCACGCTCCCTACCCCAGCTGACCTCTTTCTGTCCATGAGCTGTTCGAGGGATGATGTCCTTAGGGAAACATGGGCATCTTCCTGGTTTTGATTTTGGCTTTTGTTGTACCGAGGTGAAACTCACATAACATGAAATTTACCATTTTCAAGTGCTGGATCTGGTGTCATTCACACTGTGGTACAGCCAAGACCTCTTTCTAGTTCCAAACCGGGTACTCACTGAGCAGGGACTCTCAGTCCCCTCCCCCCATCACCTGCCGACCACCAGTCTGTCTTCTATCTTCTGTTTCTATTGTTCCTAAGCACAGAGTATAGCCATGTGATTCAGGGACCCCATGGTTAAAAGAGAAGGAGGAATCTTAGGGACTGGGATTTATGTTATCATAAATCCAGGAGGTGAGTTTCAAGGATAAAACCACATCTTGCTTTATCTTCCCATTAGTGATAAAAGAAAGATGTTATATTTCTGAAGCACCTTTGATCTGACTTTGAAAGAATAAACCTATACATTTTGTTCGAGCAGATAGCCAGCTAGCTGAAAAATAATGAGTTGATGAACTGTTTTTTTTTTTGTTTTAAAATTGTATATTTTGTGCTCGCTTCGGCAGCACATATACTAAAATTGGAACGATACAGAGAAGATTAGCATGGCCCCTGCGCAAGGATGACACACAAATTCGTGAAGCATTCCATATTTTTGACAGGAAACACGAAAAGGGTGTATAAACCCGAACCCAAAACAATAAAGTAAATGGTAATGGGATCATACTTATCAATAATTACCTTAAACATAAATGGGTTGAACGCCCCAACCAAAAGACAAAGACTGGCCGAATGGAAACAAAAACAAGACCCCTCTATATGCTGCTTACAAGAGACCCACCTCAAAACAAGGGACACATACAGACTGAAAGTGAAGGGCTGGAAAAGATATACCACGCAAATAGAGACCAAAAGAAAGCGGGAGTGGCAATACTCATATCCGATAAAATAGACTTTAAAACAAAGGCTGTGAGAAGAGACAAAGAAGGCCACTACATAATGATCAAAGGAACAATCCAAGAAGAAGATATTACAATTATAAATATATATGCACCCAATATAGGAGCACCGCAATATGTAAGACAAATGCTAACAAGTATGAAAAGGGAAATCAACAATAACACAATAAGAGTGGGAGACTTTAATACCCCACTCACACCTATGGACAGATCAACTAAACAGAAAATTAACAAAGAAACGCAAACTTTAAATGATACATTAGATCAGTTAGACCTAATTGATATCTATAGGACATTTCACCCCAAAACAATGAATTTCACCTTTTTTCCAAGTGCTCACGGAACCTTCTCCAGGATAGATCACATCCTGGGCCATAAATCTAAACTTGATAAATTCAAAAAAATCGAAATCATTCCAAGCATCTTTTCTGACCATAATGCATTAAGATTAGATCTCAATTACAGGAGAAAAACTATTAAAAATTCCAACATATGGAGGTTGAACAACACACTTCTGAATAACCAACAAATCACAGAAGAAATCAAAAAAGAAATCAAAATATGCATAGAAACTAATGAAAATGAAAACACAACAACCCAAAACCTGTGAGACACTATAAAAGCAGTGCTAAGAGGAAAGTTCATAGCAATACAGGCATACCTCAAGAAACAAGAAAAAAGTCAAATAAACAACCTAACTCTACAACTAAAGCAACTAGAAAAGGAAGAATTGGAGAACCCCAGAGTTAGTAGAAGGAAAGAAATCTTAAAAATTAGGGCAGAAATAAATGCAAAAGAAACAAAAGAGACCATAGCAAAAATCAACAAAGCCAAAAGCTGGTTCTTTGAAAGGATAAATAAAATGACAAACCATTAGCCAGACTCATCAAGAAGCAAAGAGAGAAAAATCAAATCAATAAAATTAGAAATGAAAATGGAGAGATCACAACAGACAACACAGAAATACAAAGGATCATAAGAGACTACTATCAGCAGTTGTATGCCAATAAAATGGACAACGTGGAAGAAATGGACAAATTCTTAGAAAAGTACAATTTTCCAAAACTGAACCAGGAAGAAATAGAAAATCCTAACAGACCCATCACAAGCATGGAAATTGAAACTGTAATCAGAAATCTTCCAGCAAACAAAAGGCCAGGTCCAGACGGCTTCACAGCTGAATTCTACCAAAAATTTTGAGAAGAGCTAACACCTATCCTCCTCAAACTCTTCCAGAAAATTGCAGAGGAAGGTAAACTTCCAAACTCATTCTATGAGGCCACCATCACCCTAGTACCAAAACCTGACAAAGATGTCACAAAAAAAGAAAACTATAGGCCAATATCACTGATGAACATAGATGCAAAAATCCTCAACAAAATTCTAGCAATCAGAATCCAACAACACATTAAAAAGATCATACACCATGACCAAGTGGACTTTATCCCAGGGATGCAAGGATTCTTCAATATCCGCAAATCAATCAATGTAATTCACCACATTAACAAATTGAAAAATAAAAACCATATGATTATCTCAATAGATGCAGAGAAGGCCTTTGACAAAATTCAACATCCATTTATGATAAAAACTCTCCAGAAAGTAGGAATAGAAGGAACATACCTCAACATAATAAAAGCTATATATGACAAACCCACAGCAAACATTATCCTCAATGGTGAAAAATTGAAAGCATTTCCCCTAAAGTCAGGAACAAGACAAGGGTGTCCACTTTCACCGCTACTATTCAACATAGTTCTGGAAGTTTTGGCCACAGCAATCAAGAGCAGAAAAAGAAATAAAAGGAATCCAAATTGGAAAAGAAGAAGTAAAACTCTCACTGTTTGCAGATGACATGATCCTCTACATGGAAAACCCTAAAGACTCCACCAGAAAATTACTAGAGCTAATCAATGAATATAGTAAAGTTGCAGGATATAAAATCAATACACAGAAATCCCTTGCATTCCTATACACGAATAATGAGAAAGTAGAAAAAGAAATGAAGGAAACAATTCCATTCACCATTGCAACAAAAAGAATAAAATACTTAGGAATATGTCTACCTAAAGAAACTAAAGACCTATATATAGAAAACTATAAAACACTGATGAAAGAAATCAAAGAGGACACTAATAGATGGAGAAATATACCATGTTCATGGATCGGAAGAATCAATATAGTGAAAATGAGTATACTACCCAAAGCAATTTACAAATTCAGTGCAATCCCTATCAAGCTACCAGCCACATTTTCACAGAACTAGAACAAATAATTTCAAGATTTGTATGGAAATACAAAAAACCTCGAATAGCCAAAGCAATCTTGAGAAAGAAGAATGGAACTGGAGGAATCAACTTGCCTGACTTCAGGCTCTACTACAAAGCCACCGTCATCAAGCCAGCATGGTACTGGCACAAAGACAGACATATAGATCAATGGAACAAAATAGAAAGCCCAGAGATAAATCCACACACATATGGACACCTTATCTTTGACAAAGGAGGCAAGAATATACAATGGAGTAAAGACAATCTCTTTAACAAGTGGTGCTGGGAAAGCTGGTCAACCACTTGTAAAAGAATGAAACTAGATCACTTTCTAACACCGCACACAAAAATAAACTCAAAATGGATTAAAGATCTAAATGTAAGATCAGAAACTATAAAACTTCTAGAGGAGAACATAGGCAAAACACTCTCAGACATAAATCACAGCAGGATCCTCTATGATCCACCTCCCAGAATTCTGGAAATAAAAGCAAAAATAAACAAATGGGATCTAATTAAAATTAAAAGCTTCTGCACAACAAAGGAAAATATAAGCAAGGTGAAAAGACAGCCTTCTGAATGGGAGAAAATAATAGCAAATGAAGCAACTGACAAACAACTAATCTCAAAAATACACAAGCAACTTATGCAGCTCAATTCCAGAAAAATAAACGACCCAATCAAAAAATGGGCCAAAGAACTAAATAGACATTTCTCCAAAGAAGACATACGGATGGCTAACAAACACATGAAAAGATGCTCAACATCACTCATTATTAGAGAAATGCAAATCAAAACCACAATGAGGTACCACTTCATACCAGTCAGAATGGCTGCGATCCAAAAATCTGCAAGCAATAAATGCTGGAGAGGGTGTGGAGAAAAGGGAACCCTCCTACACTGTTGGTGGGAATGCAAACTAGTACAGCCACTATGGAGAACAGTGTGGAGATTCCTTAAAAAAACTGCAAATAGAACTACCTTATGACCCAGCAATCCCACTGCTGGGCATACACACCAAGGAAACCAGAATTGAAAGAGACACATGTACCCCAATGTTCATCGCAGCACTGTTTATAATAGCCAGGACATGGAAACAACCTAGATGTCCATCAGCAGATGAATGGATAAGAAAGCGGTGGTACATATACACAACGGAGTATTACTCAGCCGTTAAAAAGAATTCATTTGATTCAGTTCTGATGAGATGGATGAAACTGGAGCCAATTACACAGAGTGAAGTCAGCCAGAAAGAAAAACACCAATACAGTATACTAACACATATATATGGAATTTAGGAAGATGGCAATGACGACCCTGTATGCAAGACAGGAAAAAAGACACAGATGTGTATAATGGACTTTTGGACTCAGAGGGAGAGGGAGAGGGTGGGATGATTTGGGAGAATGGCATTCTAACATGTATACTATCATGTAAGAATTGAATTGCCAGTCTATGTCTGACGCAGGGTGCAGCATGCTTGGGGCTGGTGCATGGGGATGACCCAGAGAGATGTTGTGGGGAGGGAGGTGGGAGGGGGGTTCATGTTTGGGAACGCATGTAAGAATTAAAGATTTTAAAATCTAAAAAATAAAAAACTAAAAAAAAAATTGTATATTTTGATGAATCCTAGTAACAGTATGAAAGTGTATGGGTTAATTGCCCTTTTTAAGTATCCTATTCTGTTTTTTTTTTTTTTTTTTTTGGAGGGAAATATTTTTGGAACACTAAGTATTTATTATGGGAAAATAAGCATGACAGGCCTAAGAAAGAGAATGAAAGAAACATGAGATGCTGTCTTTTTCTCAAACATTGGAGGGGAGTTTGTGTGCTTGCAGCGG
Source organism: Ovis aries (assembly GCF_016772045.2). Lineage (NCBI taxonomy): Eukaryota > Metazoa > Chordata > Mammalia > Artiodactyla > Bovidae > Ovis > Ovis aries. Next base: position 2,215,592 of record NC_056074.1, on the reverse strand, counting down.
GATTTTTGTTTCATGAGTTTTTGTTGCTTCTTTATTGCAGTATTAGTTACTTTCAGAGGACCTGATCTTATAAAATGCCAAAAGATCCAGGAGAAAATTGAATGCTTTGGCTCAAATCAATTGCATATTATGTTAGAAGACAGCAGACTTCCTGAAAACACCTCCTGTTAAGGGGGCAGAAGCTGAATTTTCCTTTGATTCTAGATTTTAATATCGACTTCTAGGATTTAATAATTAAATAAACACGGTTTCACATGTATTTTTAATTTTCTCAAGTTTGAAAGTTGCATGAGTCTCACACTGACCTTTGGAAGTAGATTTCAGAGTTGGTATTTAAAATACAAGATTCACAGAGACCAAAATGGTGGGGTGGTCAACTGGAGTGTCATTTTCTGGAATAAGCAGTATTTACATTATCTTTTTTCAATATTTTCTTCAGTTTTCATTTGGTGAATCTGGTTGTTATTAAAGTAACAAAGCTAATGGAGTTACCTGCTGGGGTGGCTTCTCCCAGGAAGGCACCTGGAATAAAACCTTTCATATACTGAGGGGAGGTTGTTATGAGGTTCTGCCTCACAAGAGGGTCCCCTGAAGGCTAAACAGGAACATTCTCTGATTCTTTGAGAGTGTCCTTTGGTGTTAATCTTTCTGCCACCACCTAGATGCCTGTCAGCCCCAACTTAAATCCATTTTGAGAGACACCTTGGTCTTCCCTAAATTAAGCACAACAAGAAAAAACAAATACCTTGGAGGATTGTACCTCCTTTAAGTTTTGCTCATCTTGAGACTGCCATAGTTTAATGGCCTTTTTCAAGTGTGTGTCAGGAAGGATGTTCATGGACACACCAAATCATAGATCAAGACGTACTATTTCAGGTGACTCTGTTCTTGTTCAGTTTTTTTTTTTAATTTATTTTTAATTGAATGACAACATTTTAAAATTCCATAGTGCTTTACAGTTTTCCAAGTTTCACACACATGATTTTATATAAGCCCACAGTAAGCCTTTTAAAAAAGTCCTCTACCTTGGCACTTCCCTGGTGGTCCAGTGGTGAAGAATCTGCCTTCCAATGTAGGGGACACGGGTTTGAGCCCTGGTTAGGGAACTGGGATCCCACCCGCCATGGGGCAACTATGCCAGCTCATTGCAACTAGAGAAGCTTATGCTGAGCCCACGGTCTCTGGAGCCCATGCTCCATGACAGGAGAAGGCCAACCCTGCAAGGAGAACCCCATGGGTGCTGCAGCTAGGGAAAAGCCCAAGGGATGCAATGAAGCCCCAGTGCAGCAAAAAATAAAAGAGATACGGGAGTAGAACCCTTACATTGCCCTCTCATCCCTCTCCCTGCTGGTAACCGCTTGTTTGTTCTCTGTGTCTGTGAGTCTGCTTCTTTTTGGTTTTATTCACTAGCTCATTTACTTTTTAGATTCCACATTTTTGTGGTATCATGCAGCATTTGTCTTTCTCCGTGTGGCTTACTTCACTTAGCATACGGCCATCCAAGTCCATCCATGTGGCTGCAAATGGCATTATCTCATTCTTTTTATGTCTAAGTAATATTCCACTGTATATACGTACCACTTCTTCTTTGTCCATTCTTCTGCTGATGGACATTTAGGTTGCTTACATATCTTGTCAATTGCAAATAGTGCTGCAACAGACATTGGCGTGCATGTGTTTCTTAAAGAGTGTCTGCCACAAGATAGCAGGTGTAGAGAGAACCAAACATCTGCACTTAAAAGTGGATAATTCATTCTAAATCAGATGATTCTGAGATAAGTGATGTGCAGAACACACTTGGAGGTCCACTGTCCTGGCCTGTTGAAGTCACTGGGGGGCCTTGCTTTATTATTCAGGATATTTGCTTTTCCTTCTGATGTCGAGTCATGAGAAAATTTGGTGAGATGTTCAGGACCTAATTCCAGTCATTAGAAAAATGTTGACAAAGGCAAGTAGCCTGGATTCAGAGTCCAGAGACAAAGCCCTGGAGACTCTTATTCTACATTGGCACTGCCTTCCGTATACTGAAATTGAGACACTTTTATACCCTTTCCCTGGCTTGTCCTTCAACCCACATTTTCCCTGTCACGTCCTCTGGGATCTCATGAGAGATTTTGTCAGATGCCTTGCTGTCATCCAGCTATGCTAGATCTACAGAATCTCCCTGATCCACAGTTCAGCAAACACATTATTTGAAAGGAAAGAAGAAAAGGGATGGGCAAATAAAATTTTTTTAAAGGAAAAGAAAAATGAGATGAACTTGGCATGTTATCTCTTTGCCTGCTGATCCAAACATATATTTGAACCAACGAATTTCCTCTGGAATGCGCAGATTGTAAGGTATACTTCCCAGGAGTCGCTGGAGCCTAACAAAGAAATTTACATGTGTTTTACAGGAGGTTTTGCCTCCCCACAGGAACATGTGCAGACACAAGTGTGATAACTCATTAATACCAGCCTCCCTTTCTGTGTGATTGGAAGCAGGGGGAGGAGGGGCTATCTTTTAACTCTGAAGCAGCGATTTTGGGGCAGCGTGCAGAGATGGCATTTCCTTGTAAAAATCTCTGAGGGTTTCACACTGGTCACCCCTCACTTTCTTCCCATCTGCATACCCTCTGCTAAATAGCCTTCACTCTTTCTCTGTCTGGTATATCAGGGAAGAAACAGGGAGAGGATGGCTTCCCAAAGAAAAAGGGAAATTCCTGCAGTGCATTTGAATGACAAAACTGTATTTCTCAGAGGGTTTATTCCTAGAAAAAGGAAAGAGAATAGTAGGAATATGTGTGTCCCAGAATTCTGACCATGAAACCGCAGAAAAGAACTTTGACTCACAACTCACTTAAGCTAATCCCTCCGCTAGACGCCCCCCCCCCCCCCCCCCCCCCCTCCTCCAGTCCCTGATATGGTGATTCATTGTGAAAATCTGAAGTGAACTGAATTTAGGCACGTGCAGAAGCTGGAGTACCAGGCGTCTGGGATCATGCAGTGCCATCATCCCTCTCAAACTGATGGCTCAAAAGCACTGCCCTTCTGATGCACAGATTTTAAAAAGTGAGGGAAGCAAATTAATGATACTCAAAAGGAATTTAAAGTAGACTAATCAGGGGAGCTGTTTGCAGATGTGCTGATGTAGAAAAATCAGTATTGGCTTTGTCTGGAAGAAGGAGTGGAGTTCGTCTTCTTGAGCTAATTAAAATGGGCTTATCTGTAAATTTAGTTATTCATAAATCTTGCTTCCACAGAGCTGCTGTTTTTCTAATAGGATGGGAAGGCTGGGTTTCTGTAAATGTGGGTCAGCCATGTGATTGAGTGACCCAGATTTCTGCAGACGCCCAGAAGCCAGAGCAGAGAGAGGATCTGCACGGCAAAGTGTGGGCACCCGGAGCTCCTATTCCATGTGCTGACCACAGAGCTTGAACTGGACTGCTTTCACTTGGAAATCACGCTGTAGTTTCCTCCAAAGAAAACAGCACCAACCTCCAGGTCTTCCTGTTTTTTTTCCCCCTTGATCACCTCTCTTTCTTAATTCATGCAGGGATCTTTTTTTAAGCAGTGAAATTAGGTAGCATCTTTCTTGGCTATGGCTCCAGTTGGGATAGCAGGCAGCACAGGACGCGGGCTGGTGGCCCTGAGTGTCCGTCAGTGGAGCGTCTGGAAATGGACTCATGCTGATTTTAGACAGCTCATCAAATTAGCATTTTATGATCTCTCTGCATATTTTCTTTATAATGTAGCAGCAACTGTTTTCACTATGTGGTCAGCCAAATCATTTTTTGTTATAAATTATGCTGTTATAAATTATGCTCAAGATGACAGGGCTCAATGTAGAAAAAGTAGAAAACACAAAGCAATAAAAGGAGGGATGCAGTAATTAAAAAGTGAGAGAAAATAACTTCTTATTCTTCTGAAGCCATGAGCAAGAGGCGGTTTTGTTTAGTGGATTACAAAAAAAAAAAAAAAGCTCTTGAACCAGCTGTACTGTGCTGTGCTTAGTTGCTCAGTCCTGTCCGACTCTTTGTGACCCCATGGACTGTAACCCTCCAGGCTCCTCTGTCCATGGGATTTCCCAGGCAAGAATTCTGGAGTGGGTTGCTGTCTCCTACTCCAGGGGATTTTCTCAACACAGAGATGGAACCCAGGTCTCTCACATTGCAGGCAGATTCTTTACTGTCTGAGCCACCAGGGAAGCCATGAATACTGGACTGGGTAGCCTATCCCTTCTCCAGGGGCTCTTCCCGACCCAGGAATCGGACCAGTGTCTCCTGAATTGCAGGCAGATTCTTTACCAGCTGAGCTACCAGGGAAGCCCCTGGAAACCACTACCTGCATTGAAATAGAAGCTCTACCACTTCTCAGCTGTGGGATTTGGGGCAGTTGTCTATATCTCAGTTTCTTCTTTGATACAATAAGGATACCTACTTCAAGAAAATGCCTTGGTCCCCTTAAAAGACCTCAACATAGTAAACATTCAATACATGTTGGGGGGAAAAGATACTGAATGAATACATAGGTGGAGTGTTTCCCATTGGATATGAAATTGTGTATCTGGTCCCTGGGCTTCCCAGGGGGCGCTAGTGGTAAAGAGCCATCTGCTAATGCAGGAGATATAAGAGATGCAGGTTCGATCCCTGCATCAGGAGGATCCCCTGAAGGAGGACACCCCAGGGTTCTTGTCTGGAGAATCCCATGGACAGAGGAGCCTGCCTGCCTATCACTGCCTTGGGTCATTTAAACTCGAGCAAGAAGAAGATAAGATTTATGAAATAATAGTACGTTGAATAAGTTCAGTTCAGTCGCTCAGTCATGTCGCCAGGAGTCGGACACGACTGAGCGACTGAACTGAACTGAACTGAATCAGTAAGTTGTGATCCACTTGGTACCCATTTGAGGGGAGGGCTCCCCGGGAGCTATTTTGTTTGGCAGTTTTTCTTTTCTTTGGTGTGTTCATCTGATTAGACTGCTCCCATTATAGCCTGATTGTTAGTGGCTAGCAGACCCAGGCCCAGATCATTCCATCACAGAATAAGAAATATGATAAGGCTCCATGGCATTCATCCTTTAAATTATCTTTAAATAAGCGTTTCCCAAGTCCTTACCGAGTGGCAAGAGCCATGTCAGATTCTGGAGCTGCAAAGACATTTGTAGGGGACACAATTAAGGAGACCTGTGACTCAAAGGGGAATTACCGTGTACTGCGATACGTGCTGAAAGTCAGCAATGCCCAGGGCCTGTAGGGGCTGCTGTGTGTTTGTGTATATGCTTATGTGTGTTGGAGAGAGAAGTTATCAGAACATCCTTCCCTCAAGGAGGTCCAGTTGGAACTACATCCCAGTAAGAGTCTAGGTATTGGTTTCATACGGTGGGTGGGGCTCATTGCAGCCTAAAGTCACAAGAGTGGCAACTGCAACGATTGCAAAAAGGAAGACAGGTGAGAAGGTGAACCGTCATCCTCAGTTCAGCGTGGGCAGAGGTCTAGGGGGATGAAGGGTATGGGGCTCTATGCCGAATAGGGCTCGTTGTCATTTGATGGTTTTTAAGTAGAGAGTGAGTTGGCCAGGACAGCAGTTTGGAAAGCTCGTCAAGAGCTATATGTATTTGGAGTCAGGATGATTTGGCACGACTAGTTGTGGAAAATCCAGAATTAAGTGGCTGGACTAAGGGTGGGGCAGCAGGGATGCAGGGAAGGAGCCAATTCACATGGTGTTAAGGAAGGAGAAGTCACAGAATCTGGCAACCCATGGACGCCTGTGTTGGGAGGAAGGATGGTGATGCTGGGGGAGTGACTAATGACAGAATTAGTGATGGTCCTCAGGCTTCTAGCTTGTGATGTGTGTGGGCTGATGAGACCATTTATCTAGATTAAGTATGTAGGAGAAAGGTCACTGTTGAGGTGGAAAGATGCCAAACATACTGGCGGGTTTTATGAACCTCTGACACATCAGAGGTGGCTTCCCAGGTGGCTCAGTGGTAAAGAGTCTGCCTGCCAGTACAGGAGACGCAGAGGCGTGGGTTCAGTCCCTGGGTCAGGAAGATGCCCTAGAGAAGGAAATGGCACCCCACTCCAATATTCTTGCTGGAAAAATCCCATGGACAGAGGAGCCTGGTGGGCTACCATCCAAGGGATCACAAAGAGTCAGACACAGCTGAGCACACAGGCTCTTATATTGATGTATCAGATGGAGCTTTCGATAGGAGTGGCACCACGCAGGCACTGAAGCGTGGGTTTCTTCACGCAGGCCATCATCCTGGATCAAAATACGTTACCTGGCTTTTCCTCATTAAGCAGTTGTGGGAGTGACTGGCGAACATCAAGTTCTGTCTTCTTAGAGAACCGTGGTGTGCTCTGTTTGTCTTAAATACACTACAAGGATGTTTTCTGGTGAAGGGAATTAATCTGAACAACTCATTTCCATTGGGGACTTTTGCTAGGCTGTTGGAGGCAGCAGTTAGAAGCATGGAGATGGAAATTGACACTGCTAGTTTTTGATGCTTCTGCTGCAAACTGATAAAGTAACAGAAGTTTTATGATTTCAACATGGTTTTGTGGACGTATCATTATTTATATGTTCTTTTTCAAAGTAAAGGAAATACCAGTTCCTAGTGGGAAATATGCGCTCACCTCGTGGCTGAGTCTGGCCCTGTGCTTCCCTTCCCTTGCCAACAGTGGGTCAGGTCATTTTAGTATGCTCCTTAGGAGAAAAAATAACAGTGAAAATCGCTCAGTCTTGTTCGACTCTTTGAGACGCCATGGACTGTAGCCCGCCAGCCTCCTCTGTCCATGGAATTCTCCAGACAAGAATACTGCAGTGGGTAGCTGTTCCCTTCTCCAGGGGATCTTCCCAACCCACAGATCAAACCCAGATCTCCCGCATTGCGGGCAGATTCTTTACCAGCTGAGCCACAGGGAAGCCTGAGAAGATGCTGCCTTATCTTCTGACCATCCCCGATGGGATGGAAATTAATACTTGCCCATCTGCCTTATGGTGCTCAGTGCCTCGGGCCAAGAGACTTCCTGGAAGAGACATGGTGGGAAGAAAAATTAGGAGTTTGAAACTCACATAAACACACTGCTGTTTATCGAATAGATTACCAACAAGGACCTACTGTATAGCACAGGGAACTATACTGAATATCTTGTAATAACTGATAAAGGAGAAGAATCGGAAAAGAAGAGATATGTACCTGCACCTCTTTGCTGTACACCTGAAACTAACACATCATTGTAACTCAACTGTACCTCAGTCAAAAGAGCAAACCGTTATTCAGAAAAATGAAGCTGTGACTGTAATTTACTTCTCCACGTTTCATATGTTACGTATATAGAGGCAGCATTGAGAATTGTTCATGTTTCAACAGCGCTTGTTTGGAACTTACTGCTGTGTATCAGAGAGTGTAGTGTGTTTCCTGCTGGGGTGATGAAGGGGCTGCATGTATAAACTTCTTGGGGAAGATGAGTTTCCAAACAAATAAGAGCAAAGCAGTCAGTAAAGTACTGTAACAGAAGTATATCCAAAGCAGCTTGGAGCCTCAGAGCATAACTGCCTAGCAAGCGCTAAGGCGTTCTTTTTCTGAACTTGCTCACTTCTAACTGAAGGGTAATTACATATTGTGTTGGTCTCTGCCATGCGTCAGCACGGATCACACGCGTGTCCCTCCCTCTTGAGGCCCCCTCCCAGCCCCGATTGTCACAGAGCCCTGGTCTGAGTCCCCTGAGGCACACAGCAGCTTCCCACTGGCTGGCTGTTCTGCCTGCGTTGGTGTGTATCCCGTGATGCTCTCCACCCTCTCCTTCCTACCAGGAGTTCTCCAGAGAGGAGGCTCTCTGGGCAGCCTGCATGCTTGCTTACCTTGTTTAAACGGCATGGCAGACTTGTTGAAGGTCATGTCCTTTTCCCTGAATTGGACTTTTCTTTACGTTTCATCTGTGCTTCTTTGTACTGCAGTTTTTCGGGTCCGAGTCTTGTCTTCTGCACGATTCCAGAGCCCCTTTGGGGTAAGACCTCTGTCTATTCAGTTTTTCTATTCCCTGCTGTACCCAGCAAATGCCACCGTAACACACCAGTTTCTCACTTTATTCTCAGAATAGCACTGTGGCACAGATGCTATTGTTAGCCCCATTTTTATAGATAAGAAAACTAAAATTCAGAGCATTGAAAACTATTGTTAAGGTATTTTAAACAGTTCCAGTTGCTTAAATGAAATGCAGTAAACTAAATGGATTAAACAGAAATTTATTCTTTGACAGTTCTAGAAACTAGAAGGCCAAGATTATGATGGTAGCATGATCAGAAATGGCAAAGTTATTAGGATATCATGGAGGCCCTCACAGTGTCTCCCATCCCTATCGACTGTTCTGTTGGTCTCTGTCCTGGCATTGGACTAAATACACTTCTGCTAATGCTTATAACTTCAGAAGGCAAGTTATTCTTATTTTTGTTTTACAGATGAGAAAATAGTGGAAAAACTTGAATCTAGTCTGGGGAGAGAAAGGCTATGTTCAAGGAAAGTGAAACAAAAATAGATTTAAATAATAAAAACTAATAATGTTAGGTATACCTTAAGGTAAAAGGTAAAGAATCTGCCTGCAGTGCAGGAGACCTAGGTTTAATCCCTGGGTTCGGAAGATCCTGGAGAAGGTAATGGCTACCTACTCCCGTATTCTTACCTGGAGAATTCCATGAACAGGGGAGTCTGGCATGCTAAGTCCATGGGATCACAGAGAGTTGGACATGATGTAGCGACTGACACTTTCACTTTCAAGGTGGGTTGTCAAATGCATGGTGCATAATAAAAGCTCTCATTTATTCAGTGGTATGGACGTGCTCATCTTGGTGAGACGCCTTATAATAATCTTCACAGTAGCAGGTAGAAATGGGTAGTTACTTTCACCTTTTCCTGAGGGTGAAATCAGACAGAGGAGTTAGTGATCACATATTAGTAAGTGTCAGAGGAAATGTCACATCTGTTTGTTTCCAGTGCTGTTCTTATAAACACTGCAATTACAGCAGTGTAACGCCCTGACATATTAAACTGAACTGTGCTTTTCCTCACTGCCTCGCTTTTTGATCAGTCTAATCAGCTGGTAGTTTTCACTGCCTTGTGGAGAATTGGGGCATTCTAGACAGGGAGCAAAGTAAGCAGCAGGCATGTCCATAGAAAAGCAAAGAAAGCAGAAAAAAATGGGGGAAAGAGCTATTTTTTAACTTCCAAAATAGGCTTTTGAAAGCCACATCAAAGATAACAGTTTTAAAAGCACAGGTTTTGATCATAAGAGCTAAGTTTTGTTGAGAGAAGAAAAGCCTCCTGAGAATAAAAAATAAAGGTCTCTGGAAAAGCTGGTCGTAGGGTTTATGCCATAGTAATAGATTGGAAAGAGACTAGAGGAAGATTTATAAGCTTCCCTCTCCCCACCTGATCCTCCCCAGCCTAGCTGAAGCTCTTCAGGTAGGCAGAGGAGGAGAGTTAGTTAGGACCTGAGCAGGGAGAAGGGGTCTGGGTTCTGCAGTGATGGGGCCAGACCTGGGCCGTCCCCTAGGAAGACAAGCAAAGCCGCCACCTCTGGAGGGAGTGCCAGGGCCAGCCATGGCCATGTCTGCTGGCCGTCCCCTTTCCCAGGGCACCACGTGTCACCTCCGGGAGCCGCGGTGGTTGTTCCGCGCTGCTCCTCAGGGCCTCCTCAGCGGCTACCTGCGTGCTGCCCGAGCACCGTCCAGTAGAACCCATGCTCCCCCACAGCCTGGCATTCTGCTGAGCCTTGATGTGGGCCACCCAGTCCGCGGGGATGCCTCATTGCAGGGCCCAGGATAGTCAGAGCCTTGCAGAGGAGACCTAGATCTTACCTGGGTAGGACTGACTATATTTCCAAAGGAGAAGTGAGGCTACTCTGCGATGGCTTCCGGGGGCAGCTGGGACCAAAGCTGATCTTGAGGACAAGGAGGACCTCGGAAGTGAGGGGATGAGACAAGCTGTCAAGGAGGGTGAGCAGAGTGTATAGCTATGGAAAAGCAAGATTCGTGTTGTGAAAATACTTAAATCCTGAAGTTACAGTTTGGGGCTAGCATCTGCCATGGGGGACCTTGAATGTGAGAGTAGAGTTTCGACTTCAGCCTGCAGGCACTGAGGAGTCATTGAAGCTATCTTTTGTTTGGTGATCTTTACAATGAAATCCCCTACTAAGCGTTTTGCACACATGTAAGAATGACTCACTTAATATTCAAAAAGAGCTCCAGAGAGGCTGAATAACTGACCTGAGGTTACACAACTGGGAAGAGATAGAACTCCGCAGATTTGACCCCTGGATTTGTCTGCCTGAGACAGAATCTCATGTTCTTCCAACTCTACCAAGCTGTCCCTCAGCCTGTGAGTGCAAGTCGGGACTAGCATCCTTGGTCATGCTTGGCTCTAGAGCAGTCAGACTCCAGGCTCCCTCCAAGGCGGGGAGTTGGGATACCTTTGCAAACTTGCAGATGAATGTAACACCCCTGTCCCCCCAAAGGTTTCCTAGCCTAGTCATTCCCACGTTGGCCCCTCATGCTCTCAATTTGTATTTTGACTGAGGAGTTAAATCACTGTCATTCACCCATTAGTTTTGGTCCCAAGGCTGTAGATGGATGGTTCTTTATCTTGACATCTTAGCTCCTGCATCTGTGCTTTGTAAAAGTATGTAATGTTTTTCTTCTTGTTCTTCAGAGTGACTTAGTTCCTGTGCCAGGGGAGGGCAATGTGTAAGCTTTTACTCTGAGCTCTTCTTATTTGTATGGAGTTTAGATCTGTGTTCTGTCAGCTCATTAACTGGTCTACTTTTCATCCAGTTAATGACAAATGCCGACCGTGCGATGTTTGACATTCAAAACAGACAGCTCCGCAGTTTAGTGCTTTTAGGTCAGTCACTCCCTCCAACTGGGAGATTTATCTCCATGAGCCTGACAGTTGACCTCTTTGCAGGCGCTTACTTCTACCTGTCCTTTCTGGAGTTTTTCTTGGCACCTCAGAGTGAGGGATGGGATTTGTTAACATCAACAGTTCTTTGAGATAGACAGGACAAGCGTCCTGGTGCTCTCTTCAGAGGTGAGGCATCCACAGAACCTAGAAGTTGCTCCGCTGTCCCATGGAGTGGTGCCAGTTGTCCGGAATGCTCAGTCACGTCCATTCCATTGGCATCCAGCAGTTCAGCATCAGGCTCAGGTTGGAATAACTCAGACACCTACCTTCAGGTTATCAGCCGCGTCTCTCTTCTTGCTTCTCCCTCCTCACGTCTTCTGTTTGTCTCTCACACACATGTACACAAATATACATCATATTCTAGCCCAATTGAAGCATGGTAATTTCCCAGGATGCTCCGTTTGTTTTCTTACCTCTGAGCATCTGCCAGTATTGCCGTTATTGTTAGCATTGATATAATGGTAATCACAACAGTGATGGCTATCCATTCCTCAGTCCCAGGTTCTTTCCTCACATTCTTCCATAAAGTAGATGAAGAGGGAACGCTGGGAGCATTCGATGCTCCAGGACAAATTTCTGCCCGGCTCCGGGGCTGTTCCGTTTGCTACCCGGCTGCTGTGGTTTCTCTCTGGGACTGAGGGCTCCTCCCGCCCTGCTGTGTCTCTACACCCCAATTCCTTAGTGTAGCAGGATACACACTGCCTGGTGTGGGTCAGCGGATATGGCTCTCTCCTCTACTTGAGTCAGGGACCGCAGCGTCTGTCTTGTTTGGAACTGGGTTTCCAGGTCGAGTTTAGGGCACACTGCCGCAGCTCGCTCAGGGTGGAATGACTGGTGGACGGTGTTGGGCCGGCGTGGAAGGACATGCTGCCCAGCACCCCTCGGCTATTTTCTGTTCATGACTTTTGAAGCCCTCTCCCCTCCAAGCCCATAGCAATGATCAGTAAGGATTTGTGGACCAGCTCAGGGAACCTGAGGAAGATGAGTGTGCAAAGTCTGTGACGACTCTCAGGACCTGACAGAGCCTTGGCCTGCCCTGGAGACTGGCGGACCCTGACCTCATGTCTGAGCTGTTGGCAGGCCATCTCTTCCGTGACTGTGGGTGTGTGCAGAGGCGGGGTGACTGCTTGTTTCTGAGTAGGACCTGTATGTCAGTGTTATGGGAAGCAAAAGGGAAAGTGTTCGGCGCTCAGTCGTGTCTGACTCTTTGTGTGTGACCCCATGGATTGTAGCCCACCACACTCCTCCATCCATGAGATTCTCCAGGCAAGAGTACTGGAATGGGTAGCCATTCCCTTCTCCAGGGGATCTTCCTGACCCAGGGATTGAACTTGGGTCTCCTGCATTGCGGGCAGATTCTTTACTATCTGAGGCAACAAAAAACGAAATAGTTCTCCACATGCCATTCCCTTTCCAGGGGACTTTGCATTCTAGGCAGATGACAGGGACCTACGGAAGGCTGACCTCACTTGACTGCGTGTGCACGTGTGTGCATGTGGCTCATGTGTGTGTATTCTCTGTGTGTCTGTCTTGGGGACTGGGAAGGTGTCCGTTTTGCCCCCAGCCTCTCGAGGAAGGCATGGCTGTCATCGCAGGGAAACACGTGCGTCACAGCAGCAGCGGCAGGCACGCCACCCTTTGCATGTCTGCGCTCTGGCAGCATCTGCTGACGCTCGAGACTCTTCTGCCAGGACCTCGCCTGCCAAGCCACCGGACCATATGCTCTCATCAGCAGTAATAGCCACACCCCAGGTCTTTTAGGGGTGAGGCATCGTGAATCAATGACCGGCATCTTGGCCGGGATGAGCACAGCCTGTGCTTGGCTCTCAGAATGGAGGGGATGGAGTGGGGTGCTCTGCATTTTTGATTTCAGAAACAATAGGTACTAAAATAGTGTTGAATTTACTTCTGATCCAGACAGTAATTGACAGTGTAATGAATGGATTAACTAATTTCAAAGAGCTGCAGTATTTTCTCAGGGCCTAATCTACTGGCTTGTTGTTGGTGAGAAGCATCATTAAGCAGAATAGCATGAAGCAGTTGTTTTCCTAAGTGGCAGAAAAGAGTGTCTAAACTTCTGGTTGAGCAAGATTCTACTTTCTATGGGCACTAGCAAATAAATTTTATACGCCAAAAATTGCTCATTATTGATTGCTTTCTAGTTGTTTCAAATGTATATTTTCTGCCCCTTCTTCTTCCTAGAGAAGTAATGAGTCTGTTAAAAATAGGGGCTACTTATGTTTTTCTTTTCTACTCCTAGGAATGTAGTACAGCATTGGGCCCTGAGGAGGTACCCAAAAAATCACTCAGTAAAAGAATAACATTGGCAGATAAGATTTATTTAGGAGGCATTACACTATGTTAAGTCACCAACAGATTATAAAAGGTTAAATTTTTAGCAAATGAATTATACACAAGAATTAAAGCAGAAAACTTTTATCCCAAATTAGATTCAGTCTTTCCCGAGTTTCTTGGACAGTTCACAATTGACAGGAAAGTCATAGTTTCATATATATATATATATATATATATATATATATATATATGCCATAATGTATGCATAAATGATGCTAAAGCTGAAGCTCCAGTACTTTGGCCACTTGATGCGAAGAACGGACTCATTGGAAAGACCCTGATACTGGGAAAGATTGAAGGCAGGAGGAGAAGGGGACGACAGAGGATGATGGCATCACTGACTTGATGGACATGCATTTGAGTAAACTCCGAGAGTTGGTGATGGACCGGGAAGCCTGGCGTGCTGCAATCCATGGAGTCGCAAGGAGTCAGACATGACTGAATGACTGAACTGAACTGATGTCATAAAGCATTTGTATCTATCTACACACAGATGAAGCCTTTTGGAATCTTTAAAAGGGGTTAAGAGTTTTTAGTATTTCCTTACTTCTCTCTAACTTTTAAAATGAGAACACATTAACTATATCCGTAGAATTCAGCTCCCATTAGGGCAGGGATGTGTGTCTGTTTTGTTTTTCTGCCTCACCCATTAGCTGCAAGAATGCCTGGTACAGACTAGATATTGAATATTTGCTGAGTGAATACTTGAACCCCAAATATTTTCTAACTTAGTGCTATAAATAACCTTTTTTTCAGTTTAAGACTATTAATTAATAATTAAATACTTTCAGTAGTTGTTCAGTAGCTCATTCATGTCTGACTCTTCGTGACCCCATGGACTTCAGCATGCCAGGCTTCCCCGTCCTTCACCATCTCCCAAAACCTGCTCACACTCATGTCCACTGAGTCAGTGATGCCATCTAACCATCTCATCCTCTGTCATTCCCTTCTCCTGCTGCCTTCAATCTTTCCCAGCGTCAGGGACTTTTCCAGTGAATCAGTTCTTTGCATCAGGTGGCCAAAGTATTGGAGCGCCAGCTTCAGCATCAGTCCTTCCAATGAATATTCAGGACTGATTTCCTTCAGGATTGACTGGTTTGATCTCCTTTCAGTCCAAGGGACTCTCAAGAGTCTGTCCAACACCACAGTTCAAAAGTATCAGTTCTTCAGTGCTCAGCTTTCTTTATAGTCCAACTCTCACATCCATACATGACCACTGGAAAAACCATAGCTTTGACTAGACGGACCTTTGTTGGCAAAGTAACGTCTCTGCTTTTTAATATGCTGTCTAGGTTGCCATAGTTTTTCTTCCAAGGAGCAAGTATCTTTTAATTTCATGGCTGCAGTGACTGTCGGCAGCGATTTTGGAACCCCCCAAAATAAAGTTTCTCACTGTTTCCATTGTTTCCCCATCTATTTTCAGTAGTACTAAATACTTTTTTCTCTACAGTTTCCCTTGATATATCCCCTTGTGATCTTTATCAATTTCTTTTGTCTTTCTCTAAAACAAAAAGACTTATGGTTGAAATATATACTTGAGTAGTTTGACAGTATTGACATTATTTAGCACCCATCACTTACTGGGTGCTTAGTAAATATTTGTTGAAATATTGCAGCCCATCTGATTGACTCTCAGTCCCCTTCTGCATATGGACAGCTTTTTACTCATTCGTATTTTACAAAATGATTCAGCATGCCTAGGTCTTCCTGTTTTATCTCTTAGACAGTGTTGTCTAAGAATTCTGTATTCCAGCTTCCCCACATTTCACCATATTTCTTTCCATTGTTTAAAGATAGACTAATTTTTCATGACTCCTTTTAGCTCCTTTTGGGCTTCCCAGGTGGCTTAGTGGTAAAGAATCCACCTAGCAATGCAGGAAATATAAAAGACATGAGTTTGACTCCTGTGTCAGGAAGATCTCCTGGAGGAGGAAATGGCAAACCAATCCAGTATTCTTTCCTGGGAAATCCCATGGATAGAGGAGCCTGGTGGGTTACAGTCTGTCGGGTCGCAGAGTCAGACATGACTGAGGGACTGAGCAGGCAAACAGCTTTCTCACGCTTTCTCTCTGCTCCTTACTCTGCACTGTCGTGACCTGCGTTCAGCGTCACCTGCTCTTGTCTGGGACATCCCTGACTCCTGGTGATATTTAGCCAACAGTGCTGTGCTCTACACTGGTCTAGGTGTGTCTCGAGGTGGGTGCGCAGGGAAACTCGCTGTTTCACTCTTGTCTCCTCCTCCCTCTCCTTTACTGACAGCCATCCCATCCTGAAGCCTACTCAGCCCCCAGCCCAGGTAGGACACTGAAGTGTTTACAGCATGACTGGGCGAGAGCTTCCCTTACACAGATGGGTAAGGGATCTCAAAGTTGCATGTAATAAATCTGAGCCCATCCCTGAGCCAGGCATTTTATAGTTACCATCTCATTTAATTCTCAGAAACTTTGTAAAAAGAGCATAATCATAAATCCACCCTCTTCCCACAGAATCAGAGATGTGCAGCTGCTGAGTAGAATGTTACAGTGAATGATTTGTTTCCTTGTCTAAACTTTTGTCTTACTCTGCTGCCCCACTGTCTCACATGCGGGTATTTTATAGGAGCCTGGGCTGCAGAATTTAACAGTCATCTGCTTGCTCTCCTCTTGATACCAGTCATGGTTCTTGACTTTCCTTAATCAATAGAAATTGATCAGAGGGCAGATAAATTCAGGCAAGGTTTTACTGGGGCACTGCTGCTGGAGCGGGAAGCGAGAACAAGTAACAGGCTACCTTGTTAGCTCACTCGCCAAGGGAGACTGAACTGCCCCTTCTGTGGGTGAGGGTGGTGGAGACTGAACTGCCCCTTCTGTGGGTGAGGGTGGTGGAGACTGAACTGCCCCTTCTGTGGGTGAGGGTGGTGGAGACTGAACTGCCCCTTCTGTGGGTGAGGGTCGTGGAGACTGAACTGCCCCTTCTGTGGGTGAGGGTGGTGGTGAGTCCAGGGACTGGGCCAGGTGGGTGGCTGAGGTGTTTTGCCCACCCCTTTGGTGGTGTTGAGTGCAGGGTGCACGGGGCATGCAATAGTACCCTGCTTTTGCTCCTAGCTCTTCAGAAATTGGGCAGTTGACTTTTTGTCAGCAGTTTTAGGCTTGCTGTTGTAATGCACGTTGTGACACAATTTAAGTGCCTACAATTCACACTGTATTATCATTCATAGAGGAAAAGCTGTATTATTACCAAATCTCAAGTTATGCACAAATATATGTAGCCAGTAAGGGTGTCAAAGGGACAACGAAAGAAACCCAGCGACTGACTCAGTAAGCAGAACAGGTCGTGCGATGAGCCAGCCTGGCATGCTGTCACCCTGGGCTGCACTTGGTCGTCTGATCACCGCCCTTGCCCAGAGTCCTGGGCTGGGCCAGGCGGCTGATTGACGCATACCTCAGTACCTGTTACCGTAACACTAGCCGCAAACTGCCCTATGAATCTACCGTTGTGTACAAACCAGGTCTCCCACTGCCAGGTCTGATTCAGACAGGCTGGGACCTGGGACCTGGGGGCCTTTGCTGCAGAGCTTGTACTTAGACAAATATCTCCTCCAGAAACTATGAAGGATTAAAAATAGCTGAGTGCAGGTGCAAATTATGGACAACAAGATATAAAGTGACCAAAAAGTCAACTGCCAAATTTCTGAAGAGCTAGCAGCAAAAGCAGGGTAACTGTCAAATGCCTAGCTTCTGTGTGTGTGTGTTTTTTTTTTTAAAAGGACTAGAATTTGGGGGATTTGGGCATTAAGCAATACATTTGCCCAGATGTGAAAAGTTAATTTCTAAGGGATCGAGAGATCTTGTTTATGGTATGTGAATGCAGCTTAAAGGGAATTAGCTTAATTGTGTAAGAATATTAAGCAATCTTCTGCCGTCTGCTGCCAACGGCACATGGGTCCCTGAAGGTCTGCTTTGCCATTACTCTGGTCTTCTCCCTGTCTGGATGGAGTTCCCAACATCATTAACATGCTTTACACGTTTTTTTCTTTTTGGAGCTGGGGCTTGGTTAAATCATTTTCACTTATGCAAAGTGGATTGGCGAAAACCTTTTCCCCAAATACCCGCAAAAACAGCTATTTTGGTCTTCTCTTGCACGCGACACACGGCCAGTTTCATGCAGCATATTGGCCTGATCACCAGCTAGTCTGTTTCACCGTACTGCTCTCCCTGCCCGTCTTCCCAGCTAAGCTCCTTCTGTGCTGGCACCACCCTCCATTCACCACCCTGCAAATGCTCCATCTCTCTTCTTTTTTCACCCTAGAATTTTTTTTTTTTTTTAATCTCTGTCTTCAGGAGATTGCCCGATAGGTTTTTATTTGCCTGTGTTATGGAACACTGTTTTGTTATGGAAGAAACTGCTTTGGGTCACAGTCTACCGTAGGAATTAAATTTTACCTTGTGAACTGGAATATCCATCCTCAGCCACACAAGCCCAGGCTGCAAAAGGACTCTGCAGAGGCTTTTGAAAAACAGTACCGTGTGAGTTTCCTAGGTGCTGTAAGAGTGGGCCCCGAACGGGGTAGCTTGAGATAACAGAAATGTATTGTCAGCCCTGGAGGCCAGAGGTCAAGGCTGGCTTAGGCGCGTTCTCCCTGATGACTCCAGGGGAGAACGTCCCTTGCCTCCTCTTAGCTTCGGGGGTGCGTGGTGATCTTTGGCGTCCTGGGTTCTCCCTGTGTGTCTTTGCATGGTCTTTCTTCTGGGTGTGTTGGTCCCCGGTCAGATTTCCCTTTTTCATTAGGGTGCCAGTCGTATTGGACTAGGACTTACCCTAATAGTACTTCATTTTAACCTGATTATCTCTGTAAAGACCTTCTAGCCAAATAAGGTCACATTCTGAGGGACTCGAGTGAGGGGTACCCCAGTTAGGATGTGACTGTATCTTTTTTTGGGGGGGATGTGATTCAATCCATCATGATCACCAATCCTTAAGTAATATCTTAATGTCTATTCTCTTCTTTTATGAAAAATGTTGCTTATTTCTTGTGAAATTAACTTCATGTAAGTTTGAATTACCATTGAGGACAATGGTTCTGAGTTTGAACCTGGCTTCTCTGATCTTCGTTTCTATTAAAAAGATGGAGATTTTAATCCACAATTTACAGGATTATAGTGAAAATTAAGAAGAAACGATGGTAAGATAGTTGGTAAGTTATTAATTTGGCTTCCCTGGTGGCTCAGCGGTAAAGAATTTGCCTGCCAGTGCGGGATCCCTGGGTGGGGAAAATTCCCTGGAGAAGGAAACGGCAATCCACTCCAGTTTTCTTACCTGAAAAATCCCATGAACAGAGGAGTCTGGAGGGCTACAGTCCATGGGGCTGCAAAGAGATGGATGCACATAGTGACTAAGTAACAAGTTAAATATAATAAAGAAGAAGTGAAAATGAGTAGAAAATTAGGAGTGAAACTACACAGAATCCATTATATCTGGTGTAATCTGGATCTGTAGTTGTTAATCAAAAAATTCATAATACCAACAATTATATATACATATCATACAAGATAGAAATTATTCATTTATTCTCCAGTCTTTTAATGTTGGACCAAGAATTGTGTTTGTTGCTGTTGCTATTGTTTGAATGCCATGGTTGACATTTTTACATCATTTTTCTGCATAAAGCCCATATGCAGAATTTTTATGCATAAATTTTCTGCATAAAGCCACATTTTTTCTGCATAAAGCCACAGTTTCCTTTTGGAGATTTTTTAAAAAAAATAATGGATTAAATACTAGAGTGAAAATTAAAAACACAAGGCAATTTCACTGTAGAATTCTGGGCAGAGCTTTCTCTACTGATGTAGAAAATAGTTAAGTATTTTCCTGGAAAGTTTCACAATGGTCTTGTGTGTGTGTATGTGTGTGTGTCTGTATGTGTGTGTTAATCACTCAGTCGTGTCCAACTCTTTGCAACCCCATGGGCTGTAGCCTGCCAGGCTCCTCTGTCCATGGAATTCTCCAGGAAAGAGTTTGGAGTTCATTACTTTCTCTAGGGAATCTTCCTGACCCAGGGATCGAACCTGGGTCTCCTGCATTGCAAGCAGATTCTTTACCATCTGAGCCACCAGGAAGCCCCCACAATAGCCTTACTCATGTCTGATTTGATGGCTAATTTAACAAAAATCAACTCTCATTCAACTTAGTTTTCTTTTTATTAACACTCATATTCTATTAGCTTTTGCAGTATTTAATTAAATTGTACAGTTTTTGTTAACAAGTAAAACTGGTATACATTGTTTAGGGCACAAACTCAGCTGATTTTCAGTGAGCTTAACAGCTCAGTTGATGGGGACAAAGGAGGAGGCATTGTGGAGAATTGTCTTCTGGCTAAGGCCCTTCAGTCTAGCCATGGGTGTGGGTTCCTATTTTATGAAGAAACCCAGAGCAGTGGTTGATTTGCTGAGCTGGGTAAGTGCTGGTGGGTTAAGGAGCTCTCACATTTTGAGGAGCACTTACCTGAATCAGTTCTCCATTTAGGGCCTCTTGTCTAAACCTTCTGCAGCCCTCCCCATCTGTATATCTACCACAGGTATACAGAATGCATGGAAAGCAGAACCCAGCTGCTGGGGTACACTCTTCAAGCCTGTAGGGCCGGCACTCGCCCAGTTTTAAGACTGAAGAAAGAGCCTAGAGGCAGCAGCAGAGCCATCAGCGGAGAAGAGGAGCTCATAGGCGTGAAGCAAGGTCCTGGAGCAACACTCCACCATCTACTGTGGATGGCAGCAGGATGTGGATGTAGCTTTTGCTCTTGGGGTTAGGGGGAGATGGCCAGTTAAAGCGGAAATTGGCCTCAGGTTGGCTCACCAGTTACCAGGGAAACTGGCAGAGGGACATGCTCCCCCCCACAGATCCTTTTGATAAGAACAGTCGCTAGCTGGGGTGGGGTGAGTACATAGGCAGGTGAGTATGGTGTAGGTGAAGCAGGCTCTGGTTGAGCAGAAGAACAGCCACCTTGAGTGGCCTGAGCATAAACCAGATGACAGGAAGTGCATTAAAAGTGAAACAGCATGGAGAAATAGAAGGAGCTTGATAGGCGTGCTTCTTTGTGCCTGCTCTGCTTCAAGGATGCTCTTGGTGTGGACTTGGGGTGTCTGCTCTTATCTTGGTGCAGGGCGTATTGGCTCATCCTGGCTCTTCTCAGCATCTCCCAGATTGTTAGGAGGGGAACGCATCCCTCACCATGAAAGAGCTTTCTCTACTGATGTAGGTGACTTTTGCCTGTGTCCGTATTTTTATCGAGCAGAATGGGTTTAAGCTGAACTTTAAAAAAGGCAGATATGTATCTCCACTAGGTATTTACTAGGAAATGTCAAGTGGTGTTTTATTAACTTGGTGAGATAAAGCCAGAGAAATACACGGGAGGTCTGCAGCCTGGCTTGAAACAACTGAGAGCCGTTTTCTTTGTAACTGTCATAGCCTTGGATCGCTTATCAGCACAAGGAATATGCTTTGACTTTGATTGTGCTCTTTTAAGTGTTTTCTCTGCAGATCACAGTGCTCAACAAACAGGCCTAATGCTCAGAAGATAAAGTTGGTCAGAAATCATTAGCACTGTACATGGGTCAGATTATGGAGGAATTTAAAATAAAGATATCTGAAAGTAAAAGTATTGTGGTCGCTGGGCAGTCAGTGGCATTATCATCTTCCATTTTTGCATTACTTATTCTCTGTCAAATGTGCATTTTCTTACCAACATCTTTATAAGAAAAGTGCTCTCTGTAGTTTCATTCCCAAAGACACTGAAACTTGGGAATTTAAATGCTAGATAAATAACAATAAGATGAAGCACTAAAAAGAGGGAAGATAAAAGTACAAATTAAGTAAAATATATGATAAAACAATGAAAATTGATATGATCAACAAATGAGAGGAACCACAAATCAGTAATATTCAAAAATGCCTATTTACAGGGTTACGTGCATGAGTGCTAAGTTGCTTCAGGTGTGTCCAACCTCTGTGACCCTATGGACTGGAGCCTGCCAGACTCCTCTGTCCATGGGATTTTCCAGGCAAGAATACTGGAGAGGGTTGCCATGCCCTTCTCCACGGCATCTTCCTGACATACGGATCAACCCACGTCTCTTACGTCTCCTGCATTGGCAGGCAGGTTTTTACCACTAGCGCCACCTGGGCAGCCACATTTAGAAGATTAGTAGAAATTTAAAAATTTGTGTATATACATAGAGTCACAAAGAGAATGACGTGAACAACTAATTTTAAAAAAATCTAAATGAAGTGTACAAAATTCTAGAAAATATATAGATTAGTTAGTTTAGTTCAGTTTAGTCACTCAATTGTGTTCAGCTCTTCACAACCCCATTGACTGCAGCACGCCAGGTCTCCATGTCCATCACCAATTCCCAGAGCTTACTCAAACTCATGTCAATTGAGTTGGTGATGCCATCCAATGATCTCATCCTCTGTCTTCCCCTTCTACTCCTGCCTTCAATCTTTCCCAGCAACAAGGTCTTTTCCAATGAGTCAGTTTTTCGTAGTAAGTGGCCAAAGTATTGGAACTTCAGCTTCAGCATCAGTCCTTCCAGTGAATATTCAGGACTGATTTCCTTTAGGATAGACTGGTTGGATCTCCTTGCAGTCCAAGGGACTCCCAAGAGTCTTCTCAAACACAATTCAAAAGCATCAATTCTTCGGTGCTCAGCTTTTTTTATAGTCCAACTCTCACATTCATACATGACTACTGGAAAAATCATAGCTTTAACTAGACGGATGTTTGTTGGCAAAGTAATGTCTCATATCCCCATCTATTTGCCATGAAGTGATGTGACCAGATGCCATGATCTTCGTTTTCTGAATGTTGAGCTTTAAGCCAACTTTTTCACTCTCCTCTTTCACTTTCATCAAGAGGCTTTTTAGTTTCTCTTCACTTCCTGCCATAAGGGTGGTGTCATCTGCATATCTGAGGTTATTGATATTTCTCCCGGCAATCTTGATTCCAGCTTGTGCTTCATCCAGCCCAGCATTTTGCATGAGGTACTCTGCATATAAGTTAAATAAGTAGGGTGACAATATACGGCCTTGATGTACTTCTTTCCTGGTTTGGAACCAGTCTGTTGTTCCATGTCCAGTTCCAACTGTTTCTTCTTGACCTGCATACAGATTTCTCAGGAGGCAGGTCAGGTGGTCTGGTATTCCCATCTCTTTCAGAATATTGCACAGCTTGTTGTGATCCACACAGTCAATGGCTTTGGCATAGTCATTAAAGCAGAAATATATATTTTTTGAAATTCTCTTGCTTTCTTGACCCAGTGGATATTGGCAACTTGATCTCTGGTTCTTCTGCCTTTTCTAAATCTAGCTTGAGTATCTGGAAGTTCACAGTTCACCTATTGTTGAAGCCCAGCTTGGAGGATTTTGAGCATTACTTTGCTAGCATGTGAGATGAGTGCAATTGTGCAGTAGTTTGAACATTCTTTGGCATTGCCTTTCTTTGGGATTGGAATGAAAACTGACCTTGTCCAGTCCTGTGGCCACTGCTGAGTTTTCCAAATTTGCTGGCATATTGAGTGCAGCACTTTCACAGCATCATCTTTTAGGATTTGAAATAACTCAACTGGAATTCCATCACCTCCACTAGCTTTGCTTGTAATGATTCTTCCTAAGCCCACTTGACTTCACATTCCATGATGTCTGGCTCTAGGTGAGTGATCACACCATCGTGATTATCTGGGTTGTGAAGATCTTTTTTGTATAGCTCCTCTGTGTATTGCTGCCACTTCTTCTTAATCTCTTCTGCTTCTGTTAGGTCCATACCATTTCTGCCCTTTATTGTGGTCATCTTTGCATGAAACGTTCTCTTGGTGTCTCTAGTTTTCTTGAAGAGATCTCTAGTCTCTAGTCTTTCCCATTCTATTGTTTTCCTCTATTTCTTTGTATTGATCACTGAGGAAGGTTTTCTTATCTCTCCTTGCTATTCTTTGGAACTCTGCATTCAGATGGGTTTATTTTTCCTTTTCTCCTTTGCTTTTTACATCTGTTCTTTTCTCAGCTCTTTGTAAGGCCTCCTCAGACAGCCATTTTGCCCTTTTGCATTTCCTGTTCTTGGGGATGGTCTTGATCTCTGCCTGCTGTACAGTGTCATGAACCTCTGTCCATAGTTCTTCAGGTACTCTATCAGATCTAATCCATTGAATCTATTTCTCACTTCTACTCTGTAATAGTAATGGATGTGATTTAGATTATACCTCAGTGGTCTAGTGGTTTCCCCTACTTTCTTCAATATAAGTCTGAATTTGGCAATAAGAAGTTCATGATATGAGGCACAGTCAGTTCCTGGTCTTGTTTTTGCTGACTGTATAGAGCTTCTCCATCTTTTGAATATAATCAGTCTGATTTCGTTGTTGACCATCTGGTGATGTCCATGGGTAGAGTCTTCTCTTGTGTTGTTGGAAGAGAGTGTTTGCTATGACCAGTGCATTCTCTTGGCAAAACTCTGTTAGCCTTTGCCCAGCTTCATTTTGTACTCCAAGGCCAAGTTTGCCTGTTACTCCAGATGTCTCTTAACTTCTTACTTTTGCATTCCAGTCCCCTATAATGAAAAGGACATCTTTTGGGGGTGTTAGTTCTAGAAAGTCTTGTAGGTCTTCATAGAACCATTCAACTTCAGCCTCTTCAGCATTACTGGTCGGGGCATAGATTTGGATTACCATGATATCAAATGGTTTGCCTTGGAAACGAATAGAAATCATTCTGTCATTTTTGAGATCACACCCAAATACTGCATTTCAGACTCTTTTGTTGACTGTGATGGCTACTGCATTTCTTCTAAGGGATTCTTTCCCACAGTAGTGAATATAATGGTCATCTGAGTTAAATTCACCCATTCCAGTCCATCTTGGTTCACTGATTCCTAAAATGTTCATGTTCACTCTTGCCATCTCCTGTTTGACCACTTCCAATTTACCTTGATTCAGGGACCTAACATTCCAGGTTCCTATCAATATTGCTCTTTACAAAATCGGACTTTACTTCCATCACCAGTCACATCCACAACTGCGTGTTTTTGCTTTGGCTCCATCTCTTCATTCTTTCTGGAGTTATTTCTCTAGTGATCTCTGGTAGCATACTGGACACCTACCAACCTGGGGAGTTCATCTTTGAATGTCCTATCTTTTTGCCTTTTTATACTGTTCACGAGGTTCTCAAGGCAGGAATACTGAAGTGGTCTGCCATTCCCTTGTGCAGTGGACCACGTTTTGTCAGAACTCTCTACCATGACCTGTCTGTCTTGGGTGGCCATACAGGGAATGGCTCATGGTTTCATTGAGTTAGACAAGGCTGTGGTCCATGTGATCAGTTTGACTAGTTTTCTGGGACTATGATTTTCATTCTGTCTGTCCTCTGATGGATAAGGATAAGAGGCTTATGGAAGCTTCCTGATGGGAGAGACTGACTGAGGGGGAAACTGGGTCTTGTTCTGAAGGGCAGGGCCATGCTCAATAAATCTTTTATCCAATTTTCTGTTGATGGGCGACGCTGTGTTCCCTCCATGTTGTTTGACCTGGGGTCCACAGGTCCAAAGCCCGCAGGCAGTGAACTAGAAGCCAGGTCTCCCAACTGGTTCCATGCCCTTCATGGTGTCTATGACTAAGCTCCCGAGAGCAGCACCGGGCACTTCCTGTTCTGGGTATAGAACATGGTTGGCTATTTGATCAAACAGACTTTAATTTGAATAGATTACTTACATTGACCCCAGAAGAAATAGAAAACCCCAAAAGATTAAAACCATGCAAAGGAGACTTCTAACTCCATCTCTGAGACGTAGAGAGTTAGGATATTTTCATTCTCAACATTACAGTGTTGACTAAAAAAGATACACAACCTAAAAGCTGAGAGTTATGTTTTTACTTGGCAGACAAAACTGGGGACTTAACCCTGGGACATAGCCTATCAGATAACTTTAAGAGACTGCTCCAAAGAAGTAAGGGAGGGACTCAGGATATATAGGAGTTTTGTAATAAAGATCAGGTTGTTGGAACAGGGACAGATTAGTGTTAATTAAAGAAAAGCAGATACCTCAAGTTAAGGAATTTAGCACTTTTCTTTGTATGGGAAGATGCAGGAGTCTTGTATCACTTCCTTTGATATGGACCTCAGCTCTCTGACACCAGTATCCTGTGCCTTCTCCTCCTGAGCGTCCTCAGGGTACATCATGGACAGGGGTGGCTGCTGTGTCTGATGGCTCAGTGGAGGACGTTCTCCTTCCATCCTAAGCTCCCTTAGGTCTTACCTTCTAGGCTAATGGCTGCAGTAGCCTTTGTTTACTGACCTAGCAGGCAGCATCCTTAGTCTACAGCAACACTGGATCCAACTGGACATTGAGTTTTCTTGGAATTTGGTTACCTGGAACGGAAACCAGCAGGTGCCATAAACTAGTAGGATATTTTAATAGTAATTTCGATGAATTCCTGATGGCTGAGAACAGACAAGTGAAAGACTGAAAAGCTACTGGGAGCTGAGGTCTAAGTGGGTCACCACTATTCACAACCTTTACCTCTGGAACCTGGGTTTCTCAGGTGGCTCAGTGGATAAAGAATCTTGCTGAAATGCAGGAGACCTGAGTTAGATCGCTGGGTCAGGAAGATCCCCTGGAGGAGGGCTTAGCAACCCACCCCAGTATTCTTCCTTGGAGAATCCCATAGACAGAGGAGCCTGGAGGCTATAGCCCATGGGATCCAAAGAGTTAAGACAAAATTGAAATGACTAGGCACACGTGTCCACACCTCTGGAACCTACCTAGTGCTTAGGAAGAGGACACTGGAAAGCACCCTCATGGCCTTGGGAAGGGAATGGGTGAAATAAAGGGGCTCCGCCCAGGCCCTTCTCCTTGACACAGGTCTGCTCTTCAGTGGTGAGGGCTTTTCCAGAGGGCAGTTCTGACACCTTATCTCAGATGAGCGAGGGGAACTGGCCCCACTCCAGCTGCCCCAGGCTTCTCCCCTCACGTCAGGAAAGAGAAATAGTGGGCCTTTCAGAATGTTCCAATGGCCCGTTACAAGCCATAGTCAACAGGGGAGGGAGTTTGAGGAAAGAGACTGGAAATGTTACAGCCAGGAAGATGATTAGGAGGAGAGAGGGGAGAAATAGGCCTCTGCTCCTGGAGAGGGACAGAAGGCACAGCCCTAAGACAGGCTCACCAGCCTGAGACACAGGAGCACGTCTGAGGACACGCCTCTCCCCCACACCCTACCCCTGCACTAGCCAGCCTCCAGCAGGAATACTAGTGGAGTAACGCTGAAGAGACAGCAAAACACGGGCTCGCTCTGAGAAAGAGAAAAAAGGGAAGCCCAAACGCCCAGAGAGGAGGGACGGGAAACCCCGTGGAAGGATCTGAAGCCTCGGGTACCCAGCCGCTACACCAAACATGAAACACAGCTTCTCTCCTCGCCAGATTAATACCGATTCTCACACTAAAGTCCTATTTCTTTCAGTAACTGTCGTTCTGTGTTCCACGTCTTGCTTTCAGTAAGAAATCATTGCAAAAGGCAAGAAAAATTTCTCTCTCATACTCACACACATGCACATGTGTGCGTACATACACACGTACAGTCTGACGAGACAAAGATTCATCAGAACCAGGCCCAGATAGGACGTGGATTCTGCAATGATTAAAAAATTTAAATTAATTGTGGCTAATATGTTAAAGGCTCTAGTGAAAAAAAATAGACAAAATTCAAACCCATGTGGTTAGTGTCAGCAGAGAAGTGAAAACTGCTCAGTTGTGTCTGACTCTTTCTGACCCCATGGACTGTACAGTCCATGACATTCTCCAGGCAAGAATACTGGAGTGGGTAGTTTTCCCTTCTCCAGGGGATCTTCCCAACCCAAGGATCAAACCCAGACCTCCCACATTGCAGGTAGATTCTTTACCAGCTGAGCCACCAGGGAAGCCCAAGATTACTGGAGAGGGTAGCCTATCCCTTCTGCAGGGCAAATTCCTGACGCAGGAATTTAACCAGGGTCTCTTGCATTGCAGGCAGATTCTTTACCAACTGAATCATCAGGGAAGCCCAAGAATCCTAGAATACTGGAGTGGGTAGCTTATCCCTTCTCCTGAGGGGTTGGTTCTCTTCCCAACCCAGGAATTGAACCAGAGTCTCCTGCATTGCAGGCAGATTCTTAACCAACTGAGCTATGAAGGAATGATACCAAAGAAAATAATAATAAAAGAAACAAAAAATGCCTTTGATAGATTCATAGGTAGATTTAACATCACTAAAAGAAAAGAATTCCCATCTCTTTCAGAATTTTCCAGTTTATTGTGATCCACACAGTCAAAGGCTTTGGCATAGTCAATAAAGCAGAAATAGATGTTTTTCTGGAACTCTCTTGCTTTTTTGATGATCCAGCAGATGTTGGCAATTTGACCTCTGGTTCCTCTGCCTTTTCTAAAACCAGCTTGAACATCTGAAAGTTCACAGTTCATGTATTGCTGAAGCCTAGCTTGGAGAATTTTGAGCATTACTTTACTAGCATGTGAGATGAGTGCAATTGTGCGGTAGTTTGAGCATTCTTTGGCATTGCCTTTCTTTGGGATTGGAAGGAAAACTGACCTTTTCCAGTCCTGTGGCCATTGCTGAGTTTTCCAAATTTGCTGGCATATTGAGTGCAGCACTTTCACAGCATCATCTTTCAGGATTTGAAATAGCTCAACTGGAATTCCATCAGCTCCACTAGCTTTGTTCGTAGTGATGCTTTCTAAGGCCCACTTGACTTCACATTCCATGATGTCTGGCTCTAGGTGAGTGATCACACCATCGTGATTATCTTAGTTGTGAAGATCTTTTTTGTAAAGTTCTTCTGTGTATTGTTGCCACCTCTTCATAATATCTTCTGCTATTTGTAAGGCCTCCCCGACAGCCATTTTGCTTTTTTGCATTTCTTTTGCATGGGGATGGTCTTGATCCCTGTCTCCTGTACAATGTCATGAACCTCCGTCCATACTTCATCAGGCACTCTGTCTATCAGATCTAGTCCCTTAAATCTATTTCTCACTTCCACTGTATAATCATGAGGGATTTGATTTAGGTCATACCTGAATGGTCTAGTGGTTTTCCCTACTTTCTTCAATTTAAGTCGTAATTTGGCAATAAGGAGTTCATGGTCTGAGCCACAGTCAGCTCATGGTCATGTTTTTGCTGACTGTATAGAACTTCTCCATCTTTGGCTGCAAAGAATATAATCAGTCTGATTTTGGTGTTGACCATCTGGTGATGTCCATGTGTAGAATCTTCTCTTATGTTGTTGGAAGAGGGTGTTTGCTATGACCAGTGTGTTCTCTTGGCAAAACTGTATCAGTATTTGCCCTGCTTCATTCCGTATTCCAAGGCCAAATTTGCCTGTAACTCCGGATGTTTCTTGACTTATTTTTGCATTCCAGTCCCCAATAATGAAAAGGATATTTTTTTGGGGTGTTAGTTCTAAAAGGTCTTGTAGGTCTTTATAGAACTGTTCAACTTCAGCTTCTTCAGCATTACTGGTTGGGGCATAGACTTGGATTACTGTGATACTTTATGGTTTGCCTTGGAAATGAACAGAGATCATTCTGTTGTTTTTGAGATTGCATCCAAGTACTGCATTTTGGACTCTTTCGTTGACCATGATTCCTACTTCATTTCTTCTAAGGGATTCCTGCCCACAGTAGTATATATAATGGTCATCTGAGTTAAATTCACCCATTCCAGTCCATTTTAGTTCACTGATTCCTAGAATGTTGACGTTCACTGTTGCCATCTCCTGTTTGACCACTTCCAATTTGCCTTAAATTCATGGAGCTAACATTCCAGGTTCCTATGCAATATTGCTCTTTTCAGTATCAGACCTTGCTTCTATCACCAGTCACATCCATCTGACCTTCCTCTTGAGAAACCTATATGCAGGTCAGGAAGCAAGAGTTAGAACTGGACATGGAACAATAGACTGGTTCCGAATAGGAAAAGGAGTACATCAAGGCTGTATATTGTCACCCTGAATATTTAACTTATATGCAGAGTACATAATGAGAAACGCTGGGCTGGAAGAAACACAAGCTGGAATCAAGATTGCTGGGAGAAATATCAATAACCTCAGATATGCAGATAACACCACCCTTATGGCAGAAAGTGAAGAGGAACTAAAAAGCCTCTTGATGAAAGTGAAAGTGGAGAGTGAAAAAGTTGGCTTAAAGCTCAACATTCAGAAAACAAAGATCATGGCATCTGGTCCCATCACTTCATGGGAAATAGATGGGAAACAGTGGAAACAGTATCAGTCTTTATTTTGGGGGGCTCCAAAATCACTGCAGATGGTGATTTCAGCCTTGAAATTAAAAGATGCTTACTCCTTGGAAGGAAAGTTATGGCCAACCTAGATAGCATATTCAAAAGCAGAGACATTACTTTGCCAACAGAAGTCCATCTAGTCAAGGCTATGATTTTTCCAGTGGTCATGTATGGATGTGAGAGTTGGACTGTGAAGAAAGCCGAGCACTGGAGAATTGATGCTTTTGAACTGTGGCATTGGAGAAGTCTCTTGAGAGTCCCATGGACTGCAAGGAGATCCAACCAATCCATTCTAAAGGAGATCAGTCTTGGGTGTTCTTCGGAAGGAATGATGCTAAAGCTGAAACTCCAGTACTTTGGCTACCTCATGCAAAGACTTGACTCATTGGAAAAGACTCTGATGCTGGGAGGGATTGGGGGCAGGAGGAAAAGGGTATGACAGAGGATGAGATGGCTGGATGGGATCATGGACTCGATAGACGTGAGTTCGAGTGAACTCCAGGAGTTGGTAATGGACAGGGAGGCCTGGCGTGCTGCAATTCATGGGGTCACCAAGAGTCAGACATGACTGAGTGACTGAACTCAACTCAACTGAACTGAAAAGAAAAGAATAGGTGAGTTTTTAAGTAAGTCAATAAAACTTCCAAAACCGAAATGTAAAGAGAAAAAAGAGTGGGAGAAAAAGACAAACACAACCTCCAAGAAGGGTGCGATAGTATAAATGATACAATGTTTCTTTTATGAGCAGCAGAAGAGACAAACAATAGGGCAGAAGAAATATTTGAAATAATGATGGTTGAGAATGTTCCAAAATTAATGACAGACACAAACCAAGAGATCCAGGTAGCTCAGAGACTACCAAGCAGGATAAATACCATGTAATCAACTAACCAATCAACCAGACAAATACCAAAAGCCCACACCTATACATGTCATATTCAAACTGTAGGAAACCGCCACAAAGAGAAGACCTTAAAGGGGGTTGGGAAGAGCGGGGTGAGCATAAAACAGTAGAATCAGAAATCAGAACTCTTTCCCTCTCTTCCCGCTTCCACCCAGCCTTCCCCGCACCACCAAGATACTGACCCATAGTCTTACATCAAGCTTACCTAACTTGCAAGTAGTACATAATCTCTATTCTATTCAAAGTCTTCTAGGAACTGTTAAAAAGTGGGACTGGGGAGTGAAGCCGATGGCACACTTTGTTTTATAAGGCTAACATTTTTACCAAAACTGGGTAAACCTAAGGAAGAGAAGCATGGGCAACTCTCACTTGCAAATATAAATGTGAAAATCCCAAATAAATTATTAGCAACTGAACCCAGCAGTGTAACCCACAAAAATACGTTATGTCTAAGAAGTGTTTCTCCTAGGAGACAGTGCAACACTAAGCTATCTGTCAACTAAAAAAACTGGTTAACAGATTAAAGGGGTTAGTTAAGTAATTTGCTCAGTCATATAGCTATTGATGGGTGAGTAAGATGCCTCATTCAGAGCCTAAGCTGCCCATCCACTCTTCTGCTTCTGAGCAAAGACTAAGAGTTGATGAGAGTGGAGGGAAAAAGAACGCCTTAATGACAACAAGTAGAAACGGACTGTGATAGCCGAGCAGGATGTCGCATTACAGCAGTCCCCTACTGGGGTTCTTGCGTCTTCTCTGCTTTACCCAATCTTCTAAGTCCCCACCCTCACTGTCTTCTTAAATTGTTCTGCTTCTAGGTTTCTCATTGACTATCTGGGTTTCCTTTAGCCACTCCCACTCCTGCTTATTCCGTGAAAACGCGGGCTGCCTTTTGGAACACAGGCTCCCAGAGGAAGCGCACTGAATGCCATTCGTTGCAGCATGTGATTGTGGATGTTACAGACCAGGAGAACAGTAGATGCTTAGGGATGGAAGCTGGGGATGATATCGAAGATGGCAAAATAAAGGAGTTAGATTTGAACTAGACCTTCAAATTCGGGGTTGCCATTTTCAGAGGTAGAGCAGATCTGTAAGAATGTTCTTGTCCATTATTAAAGGTTTAGAGATGGGAAGGTGTGGGTCCACGTAGGTCAGTCTGCTGCAGTGAGAAGAGAGTTTGCATTAAGGAGTGGTGGAAGATAAGGATGGGAAATATCGGTAATGGATTTTATCCTATAAAGACAAACAGCTCATGGTTTTGGAACTTTTATCTATGAATTTATTCATTTGGTTTTCACGTAGCAAATTGTTTTTGTCTGGTTGCTAAGTGTTGTCCTAATCTTCGCAACCCCATGGGCTGCAGCATGACAGGCTTCCCTGTCCTCACTGCTCCCCAGGGTTTGCTCAGGTTCATGTTCATTGAGTCGTGATGTTATCTAACCATCTCATCAAGCATCGATTCTATATTAATCTCTCTGCCATTATTCCAGAGTACAAGGGTTAAAAGGATGCAACTCATGCTTTCAAGGAGCTTTCCAACTGAAAAGACAGATGTGTCTGTAACTGAAACGCTCTGCAACAGGTGCTGTCCTGGTGGACTGTATTGACTGGGGATGGGAGGCGCAGAGCGGGGAGTGATTAATTTCGTCAGGCAGAAGAAAGAATAGCAAAGAATGGGAAGAATGTCATCCTAGGTAAACTATCCTGGATGGCTAGAATAAACAATCCACCTTTGTCAGGTCCTCAGCCCTGTTCCTCAGTGAGCTCTGGTGGATTTGGAGGTCTTCCCTCTGCATTTGGTCCCAGCTTGATCCCGCTGTGTGGGGGGCGTGGCCTCCGAGCCCAGCGTGGCCAGTGGGTGAGGCTGCCTTACTGGCAGTTGTCCTAAAACATCTCTTATTTACTACTGCTTCCTGTGTTCTCATGGCCATTTCTTCCCAAGCAGAACTCTCCTGTTTGACAGATCCTTCACTTCCAAGTGTTGAGGTTGCTTCTGTTTTCCCCAAGTTTACATATATCATTCTGATCGCGCAGGATTCCTTCCTAATGCCTTCCCGTGGTGCTTCAGAGAAGCAAAATGATCTTGAGGTACATCCGGGGGTGGTATGTGACATTCACGGCAGCAGAGCCTCTCAAACCCTGTTTAAAAGAGGTCGTATTATTTGGGAGGAACTTTCTCTGTATCATGATCTCATCCAGTCTTTTTTTGAGTGGTATCAAAGGATGGGCTTCCTGGGTGGTGCTAGTGGTAAAGAAGCAAGCTGCCATGCAGGAGACATGATACTCAAGTTCCATCCCTGGGTTGGGAAGATCCCTGGAGGAGGGCATGGCAACCCACTCCAGTATTCTTGCCTGGAGAATTCCACGGACTGAGGATCCTGGCCGGCTGCAGTCCACAAGGTTGCAAAGAGTTCCCACAGACACACGCACGCAAAGGATGGCATGAGAATGAGGCTCCCATTTATTTATACATTGACATCTTTGAACTAATTGGAGAAATTTTCAAAAAAGTATGCATTTAGTGGGGTAGAGAAAGTAGGAAATGGGAGTGGCCACAAATTTTCTATGCTTAGGCAGTTTGCAAATATTTAAAATTTTCTATGACTCTGCAAAATCAGTTTGAGCTTTTCCTATTTCATGGCTTAGTTAAAGTCATGAAAACCTTGACTCTTTTAGGATGTAATCTTGAAACTTTAAATATGACTTGTTATTGTAAAAGTGGTTCAAAAAAAGCTTCATGCTTTGGTTCATGCATACATGTTGCTTGATTTATTTACGGCTTCTGATATATCCTACCCAGGCACCACTGAGAGCTCAATTTCCTCCTTTTCGTGTGGCAACAGCAGAATTTTTAAAAGGCCTCTCTTTTACCATTTAAGCCATACCTTCTATGACTCTGTCTTAATGTTTCTATGGAGATCGTCTTGTTCTTTGAGACACTGTTTCAGGAGTTAGTAATCTAGAGAACAAGAGCTATTTTATTTCTTATTCCTTGTGTTACCCCAGTCCCTGATAAAACCATATTTTAGTAGCAGTTTAAACACTTCCTTTCTAATTGTATATTTAGCACATAAGGGATCCTTAAAAATTCTTTTGTAGCTAATTGTTCCCTTTCTTAAATAAATACCTTAGTGCTTCCTAAATTAGAGTAACCAAGGGAACAGCATCTGATTTCCCCAAACATAATCTGATTTCTTTGCTTTATGCACATGATTAATTTGCTGGCAGGAAAGCTGTACAGACTGCACGGACTTCTAGAAATTTTTCCAAAGGGAAAGATAACTTATGTGGAGTCTTTCCAGTCATGGGCTCCGTGAGCCTGGCCTGGAGGGGCACTAATTTCAGTCCCTTTCCAGGAACCAGGAACAGCACATCCTAGTAGCTCCCAGTGGGCAAATTCCAGGTGCCTCTGGGTCCCTGGCACCCAAAGTTGCCGAAGTGGATTAGACAGACACATCCTTCTAGGAAACAATAGATTCTCCAGATCTGTGCCCTTTTCCCGACCAGCCGACGAATCTACCCTACAGACCCAGGAGAGGCCTCTGTTTCTTCATGACATTGTCAAGTTAATGACTGAAGAAATTTTCCCTTACTATCTTAGAAGGCTTGACCTCTGGAGATAATTAGAGAAAGAGACCCTGGAAGACTGAACTTTTCTGAAGATGACAATTATTCTACCTGCCAGAGACCTGCCTCAAGGGAAGTCTCTCTGTTCAGGCTTAAACCAGATGATTTTATTTGCTAGGAAAATTAGTTAGGAGGTACTGCAAGAGAGTAAAAGGGGCAGAGTAGGTTTAAGAGAGAAAGATAGGGAGATGGAGATTGACTTGTAACACGAAAAGGATTCTTTTTGAAAAAATGTGTTTATTTGTTCATTGGATGATGGAACAAATACTAAGGGTTGGGTGCTGTTGAGGAGTTGAGGATGCAGAGGTGAAGAGAAAGGCAGGCATGTGCTCTAGAGCTTCTCAGAATGATGCTCACGTGCTATTACTTCATCGTGCTCAGTTGTGTCCGACTCTCTGCGACTCCGTGGACTGTAGCCCGCCAGATTCCTCCGTCCATGGGATTTTCCAGGCAAGAATACTGGAGGGCATTGCCATTTCCTTCTCCACTATTACTTCAGTGGTCTCCCAAATACCCAGAACACTGCCTAGTACATAATAGGTACTTGATAAATAGTTGTTGAGGGAAAGCATGAGTAAATAGTAAGAGTGAGTTTCTCTGCTGACAGTAAAGTGTTACCTTCTGAGTTTTCAGTAGTCAGTACCTTGGCTTCTGTTCATGCTTGTAGTGTAGTTTGCCTGCAAAACCCTGGGTTGATTTGAGAGGAAATGCCCTTGATTACAGACATATAACTAGTCACGACTGATCAGATTGAAATCGAATGTAGACCCTTAATTTAATGAGGAGAGAAAAAATTACCCAAACAAGAGCATGTGTAATTATGCTAAATTTCATGACTTCAGGGTCATAAATGGATTTTTCTTGATGTTCATCTGACACGAATTAATTCCAGTTGTGGCTGACTGTGAAGCAACGGCTTGTCGGGTCCTTTATAATAAGAGGGCATTAATTCCTGTTAAATTATGATGAGCCTCCTGCAGAATCATCTGTTTCATTCATATGGATGTAGCTAATAAGGAGACAATGAAAGTCCAAGGGGATCAGAAGGAGGCTTCTGCTGTAGAAATTGAGGGGGAATGAACCTTTGCATCCCATGAGGCAACATGGCAAGGAAGAGCTTTAAACCAAGTGTCTTAGCCAGTTCCAGCTGCTGTAACAATATTCCACAGACTGGGGGCCTTAAAGAACAGAAATTTATTATCTCAGAACCCTGGAGGCTGGGAAGTCCAAGATCAAGGTTCAGGCAGGCTTCAGTCTCTGCTGAGCGCTCTTTTCCTGGCATGTTTGATGGCCCTGTCCTCGTGTGCATCTTCCCTCTGAGTGCTCACCGAGAAAGATGGAAAGAGGATGCGATGGCAGGGGCCACGGGGGTGGAGAGACGGCTCGCTCACGTCTCACCTTCTAAGGACACCAGCCCTGTCGGATCCAGGCGCGGTGCTCATCACCTCATTGTGTCCTGATTACCTCCTGCAAGGCCCTGTCTCCAGTACATATGCTCTGGTGGGTTGGAGCTTCAACCTGTGACTTTGGGGACACAGCTGAGCCCAGGCCAGTGGGGCAGCTTGCATTGCTTCCTCTGCTTAGCTGTATCCACCCTGGCTGGCTGCTTAGGTTCTCTGAGTCCAATTCTCCTAACTCCATGTGCCAGGGGAGCAAGAATCACAGCCTGAGTCGAGAGATTGAGTTGGATCTGTCAGTAGCTGAGAGATGTTGTCCAGGACAGGGTGTGTAGGGGGCACTCGCCAGAGGCCAGCCCTCCCCTGCCCTTACCACTGTGTCCACTGGGACTGCCTGCTTCTCTCCCTGACCAGGCTGGGCTCCAGGGTCATAGGCACACTTTTGGTGTGGATGCCCCTTTTGGTAATCAGTGGATCATATTCTAGGGGGGCAGAAAAATCTTCAGAAGCAAGGATTCAATGCAGAACGTGTGACAACCGGAATAAGTGGTGATGTTGAGAAGATGAGAGGATTAGCGAATACATTAACACCAGTGGAAACTGTGGAATCGTGAGGCTCAGGAAGGCATTTTTAATGACTTGAGTAAATGAGAGAGTGACTTTCATTCCATTCTTCCAAATTATGGGATTAGGCTAAGGCCTTTCTTTGATGAAAAAATAAAATGGAATCATTTTCAGCAGGACTCCATCTTAAAAGTATGCCCATCTTTAAATATTTTTCTTTAATAATCCTGTCAACTGTTAATGAATTAAACATTATATATAAAAGTGTTGTTTTTATTTCCTGCTCTGCAAATAAGTCTCCTGAGAAAAGAGTCCCTGTCTTTTTTGGGCTTTCTTCTTGTTGTATTTGAAATTAAATTCCTCTAGCCAAGTGTTACATATAATTGTTATTCCTGATTTTAACACCAATGTTAATAAATATCACCCTAGTATATTCACTTTCTTTATTAACCTGATTTAATGAAATTTTCATATATATATATATGGGGACACACAGTTGAGCCCAGAGCCGTGAGATACATATATATATGGACTTCCCAGTTGGCACTAGTGGTAAAAAAAACTGCCTGCCAATGCAGGAGACGTGAGATGCAGGTTCAATCCCTAGGTTGGGAAGATCCCCTAGAGGAGGACATGGCAACCCACTCCAGTATTCTTGCCTGGAAAACCCCATAAGAGAGAAGCGTGGCAGGCTTCAGTCCATAGGTCACAACGAGTCAACATGACTGAAACAGCTTAGCACGTCTGCAGGCATTCACACACACACACACACACACACACACACACACACATTTATAAACACAAATCTTACAGCCCGAAACTTGATATTCTTAAAGAGATAAGCATATTTTCCCCTTCCTTTCTTTGTACTGAATAAAATCCATCTAGTGTTATGCCAGCTGCATTCCAGTACCTTTGCAGATTTTCGTTAAACATGCTGTTTGTGCCTGCGTATTAAGCCCTCTAATGAGCTAATATCAGTCCTCTGCTGTAGTTTATCAGTGGCATTTCCTCAGCTCAGCACATACATCTTCTTTCATTCATTCAGCCTGTGGAGTAGTTGTCAGTTGGTACTATTTAGTGTGACAGGTGGAAGGAAAATAAGCTGTGCTTGAAAGTGCTGTCAAATTATTATCAATTTTTGGTCCCAGTCCTTGTATTTGATATTCAAAAGAAACCCATTATTTTAGGGCATTAAGTGCACAATTAGATCAGTTCCATGAGATAATGACCATATTTCACGGTTACGAGCTGGTGTGCCTGCAGACCAGCACATGCAGCTCAGAGTCACTTCTTGCTGTGGTTCTTCATTGGAGTGGACTCGTATTTTTAATTTTCTTTTGTGTTTTGCCCATCTCAGACAGTGTTCTGTGCTGGCAGTTGGGATGATAGACCTTGAATTTCCCTAAATGAAGTTGAGTGGAATGGGCATCCGTTTTTGACTGCTAAATTGTGCTATTGCATTGGTTTATCTCCTCAGTGGTAAGAAGTAATGAAGAGCATGCATTCTAGGAAAAGAAAAAAGGCATGGAAGGAGCAAGGGTCAAGATACAGGGAATAAAAGCATGTGCAAGTTTTAGACTGTTTTTACCTGAGGACCTTTTTTAGGATTATGAGTCTTATCTGCTCTGTGTAAGGTGCTCTGCGGATTTTTGTTTGTTTGTTGTCATCAGATGTACTGCGGCTTAGAGATTCCAGAAATCCTTTTTACTGTGTTCTGTTCTGGCTTATTCACCTACATGCTAATTGCTTTTTGTGGCCATTTAAAAGTTCACTGTAGTAGAAAGTTTTGTAGTGTATGTGTGTGTGTGTGTATGTGTGTGAATAGTCACTGGGACTAGTTTAAGGGAAGAGTGGAACTTTAACCATGCTGTTGAGACATCTGAGAGATTATGATATGATGACCCAGTTGCTGGGCATATAGTCTTAGAAACACCTTTGTTGAATCAATTGAGTTAACTTGAAGCCTAAGAGGCATATCCTCACTTTTTCCTTGGGGGGGGGGGGTCCATAGTTTTACTGTTGTGTAAATTCTTATGTCATTTGTTTTGCATTTAATTCTTAGTAAGTAAGCGCGATAGCTGATGGGCAGGAGGGGGAGTTTAGTGAGTAACTTTCCAGATCAGCTTCTGACCTGCACTTCAGCTGCAACCAGCATGATTTCAGACACGCCAGGTCCTCATTTGCTCATTGACCTCCCTGCCCTTCCTGCCAGAACCAAGCAAAATAAACAATAAATTAAAAATACGGCTCCTTTCCTGCCTTTTCCTTGGAATATAGTCTTGGGGACATAAGCCAAAACTCAGAGGGAAAATAAACCTTATCAGAAGGAAATTTTCATATATCACACTAGATATTTTTCTTGATATTGAATGTTAGATACAGTTGGTATATGTGACAATTTCATGTGCATAGATTGGAAGCTCTTAACGCTGTGGAGTCACTTAAGCAAAGAAACAGGAAAAAATAATACACGAGAAATGACGCTAGGAAAACCTCTAGGCAAGTTACAAAGTCAGAATGATACACTTTTTAAACAAATTTGTTCAACTATAGTGGATTTACAACATTGTATTAGCTTCAGGTTTATAGCTTCAGATTTTTTTCCATTATAGGTTATTGCAGGATATTGAATATATTTCCGTCTGCTATACAATAAATCCATGTTGCTTATCTGTCTTATATATAGTAGTGTGTATAGGTTAATTCCATCTCCTGATTTATCCTTCCTCCTCCCCCTTCTTCTTGCATAGCCATAACTTTGTTTTCTGTGGCTGTGGGTTTGTTTCTGTTTCATAAGCTGATTTGTATTATGTTTTTAGGTTCCATATCTAAGTGATACCATATAATATTTGGCTTTCTCTTCCTGACTTAGTTCACTTATATGAGAATTTCTAGGTCCATCCATGTTGCTGCCAATGGCATTATTTCATAGAATGACCCACTTTTAAGGGAATGGTGAAGGATGGTATTACTTACCGCGTGCATGCTGTTCACATTGTGCTAGGTACTGTAGAAAGTTCAAAGTTGAATCAGACCAAAGTTTAATAGAAAACTGCATTAGCTGCCATGTGTGCATGTGCTAAGTTGTATCCGACTCTTTGTGACCCTACAGCTTTAGCCTGCCAGGCTCTTCTGTCCATGGGATTCTCCAGGCAAGAACGCTGGAGTGGGTTGCCATACCCTCCTCCAGGGGATCTTCCTGACCCAGGGATCAACCCAGGGATTGAACCCACATCTCTTATGTCTCCTGTGTCGGTACACGGACGGTACCACTAGTGCTGCGTTGTATGAGGACAGTGACAGTTGCCCAGAGAAGCAGATGCATTTTTATGAGACCTGAAGTAGGGAGAGACTAACTGCATCCAGGTCATTGATTCTGGAAGTGTGTCTTCTGATCTGCCGCTTGTTGGACGTGCAGTTTCACTGGCCCCCTCTGAACCTATTCTGGGGGTGGGGCCCAGGAATCAGCATTTTAATGACCCCTCCAGGTGTTACTGATGCTTGCTATAATTTGAGAAATATTCTGTGTATAAAGAGAGACTCAGGGTTTCGTGGGGGAGGTGGTATTTAAATTTGGCAAGAGGAGCAGACCGAACGTGAGTAGGCACTACAGGAAGGCAAAATTTGCAAAGTCTTCAAGCCACCATCTATTTTAGTGCCTCCAACTCTTCGAATGAAAGATTTATTTTATACTTAATCTATATTCGTCGTGCTTTTCCATAAGGCTGTTTCCTCTGTTTTCATTCTCAGTGGAATTGTGAATCATGGTGATCATATTTTGTATAGCAGCCTTTGCTATATTTCAAGGAGAATATTAAGTTCCCCACTGCCTTTTCTTCACCAGGCTAATTAATCCTTGTTCGTCAGCCTTTTCTCCTACCTTCCAGCCCTTTTATCATTTTCATTGCTCTTGTCTGGGCTTTCCTCAAATTTTCCATATTTCTCCAAAGTTACAAAGACCCAGATTATACCTGGTGCTGGTTGAGTCTCTGCCTCAGCAGGCAAAGTGGATGAATATCTTGAGTCCCACATATTATTTTTTCTTTGTGAGAATTTACCTACAGAAATAAGAGAGTGTGGGGCAGGGTTTTCACACACTGTCTTTGGGTTCCTGGGGAACTTGGGATTGATTACGTGGAATCTTAGCTCCATGTATATCCTGGCCTTTGTCTGCAGACTCAATAGCAATTGTAATTTCTATATATGAATAAAAATGCATTTCTTTTTTTCCTAACTTATTTAAGTATAATTCAGTTTGTTCAGGTGCTCAGCTGTGTCTGACTCTTTGCGACCCCATGGACTGCAGCACACCAGGCTTCCCTGCCATCACCAACTCCCAGAGCTTACTCAAACTCATGTGATTAGCAAAGTTCAAAAAAATATTGTTTTTAACTTCTTATGCTATCATAACAAAGTAAAAGTTGAACTCCCACAATGTGAACCTATGCAGTTTTTAATGTCAGCAAAGACGCCCTTCTGGGTTTGAAAACACATTTATTGGGGCAAAAGTCCAGACATTCAACCCAGTGGCCTGTCTTCCTCAGTACAATGGGAACAGAAGGATCCATCTTGCATGGTATCAGCATAGGCCATGCGACAATCAAGTGGTTAGTGTGTGTAAGAGAACACAGGCGGCGATTAACAGATGACAGTTATTATTTCTGTGGACTGTCTCTGGTATCTCGTATGTGCCTTTAAGCCACCCCGATCATTTGCTCTTCCTTCTAGGCCTAGAATGCTGAGATCATGTCCGTCAGTGGTGCCACATGTTTGTCCATCTGAACCTCTGTTCTTATCTCTCTCTCCTGTTTAAGTTTCTGTGGGTAGGGGACAAGGAAAGACCCGTTATGGAGAGATCCTCAGTCTGAGTTGGGCTTCCCTGTGCTGTATCTTGCTACAAGAGGCCCCTTCACACGCGATTGGAGGTCTAGAATTTCAGCACTTCCTACTTGAACTAAAAGCAATAAAAGAGGAAATAGTGTGGGTGGGTTTGCTGAATAGCAACAAGTTGAAAATTTAAGACACTTTTCTGTATGGTCATTTGAGTTTTCACCAAGAACATTATTTCCATATATGTTGACAGGCAGGAGAGGAAAATTTCTGACCCATGAGTCTGTAAAGCGTTGAAGACTAAATAAATGTTCTTAGCAGAGCTGAGATGAAGGTGTGGCCAGTCTCAGCGGAGCCTTTCATAGAGGAGAGGGTGTTTTCACAGCCCAGGCTCACTGGAACTCTGAGACCTATGTGTATTATCTTGGTGATGTTGGCATAGAGTGTCCTTTCATTTGCTGCTGTAGGAACAGGGGACGCCACACCTGCCTTCTCCGTCTGCTTTGCATGTTATACAAGGAGGTCTGAGAGGGCTCTTGGACACATGCTTCTTTGAGGGGTCACTGCTCAGTGAGTAATGCTCAGTTCTCATAATTTATTCTTGTGCTTCATGCTGGGATACCATCTACTATCTTTCTCATCTATTCTTCTTCTATCCTTAGCCTTTGTTTTGAGTTATTTTGCTTATATGAAAATCCCTTATCTAGAAACAGGGCTTCCCAGGTGGTGCTGATGGTACAGAATCTGCCTGCCAATGCAGGAGACCTAAGAGACGCAGGTTCAGCCCTTGGGTGGGAAAGATCCCTTGGAGGAGGGCATGGCAACTCACTCCAGTATTCTTGCCTGGAGAATCCAGTGGACAGAGCGGCCTGGTGGGCTGCAGTCCATGAGGTTGCAAAGAGTTGGACACGACTGAAGTGACTTAGCATGCACATATAAAAACAAGGTGGCAGAGATCATCGCCCCCAGGCCCTTAAGTCTTACGCAGGGCACTAGGAGCTACGATGAAATCAAGACCTCCCCCAAATCTAGTGAACAAGTGAGAGTCTGCTGTTTTCTGAGCAAAGCAGAAAAATGTGTCCTGGGTTGGTGTTCCGGCCAATATAGAATACTTGATGTTGATTAGAAAGGTAGACCCCTTAGGTGATTTCTCTGGCACATGTGGTTTTCCATTGCAAAATAAACTGTAGTTGCGTTCATCGAATTTTAATTTTAGCCTGTTTTTTCTTATTTTGCCTTTTTAAAGCATTGCATCGGTTTTGTATTTCTTCACTATCTCTTCGCCTACAAGAAGTACAGCACACGGGCTTAGATGGCACTCTTTCTTGGAGGCATATTTGACACAGCTGCATATAGTAACAGCATAATTTTCTCAGCAGGAGAGCTCCGCGTACTACTCTCTTGCAACTGGGCTTTACAAAAATCTA
Source organism: Ovis aries (assembly GCF_016772045.2). Classification (NCBI taxonomy): domain Eukaryota; kingdom Metazoa; phylum Chordata; class Mammalia; order Artiodactyla; family Bovidae; genus Ovis; species Ovis aries. The sequence continues at coordinate 2,173,246 of NC_056074.1, read as the reverse complement.
AAGAATACACTTACTTGGATAAATGCGGCTTGTGTTTTAATATTTTCGCAGTGACATCTTTGATTCTGAACATTCCCATTTGAAAAAATATGTGAAACTTTCTTTTCCCGATGTGCGAGGGGAAAAATGGATCCTCTGGCCAATTTCAGCATGGAGAACCACGGTGCTTGTTTAAGTTGTTCTCTTTGTAAAAGTATAAGCCTAGAATAATCCTGTCATTTCCCAATTCTGAAATATGTTTTCATCTGATCTAATTTATTCAGCAATGAGTGCTGACTGCGTTCCAAAGATTGATCAGCCTCTCAGTTTGTTACTTGCCTTGGGTACTGCATTCCTGGGTGTTTGTGTGTTCTTGGCGTGTCTGAATCAGGATGGGCATAGAATCAGAAGCCCTGGAGTGGGAACAGATGCCCTAGGCCCTTAGCTAATCTGTCCTGCATCACTAGAATAGCAGAATTATATTTTATTCCCCTTGTGCTAGCCACAGTTTCCGAAGAGTAGAGAATCGCTGGAGCAAACTTAGTCCACACTTCCTACATCCACAGCTGTGGTTTAGGAAGATGCTGCCTTGTCATGGTTGCACAAAAGAACATCTAGTGTCAGAGAGGAACAAAACTACCGCTAGGTGCAAGGCAGGTGGTTCAAAGCATCTGAAGTCTAGGACTGACTTTGGGAGTTTCCCTGGTACCATTGGCTTTGCAAGATCGAAATGACCCTCTGAAATATAGTTTGTTATAACCTCCACCACTTCGCCTTTAATTTTAAAAAGGGTTATTTGTGTTTCGCTGCACTGGGTCCTCGCTGCAGCACGTGGGCTTTCTCTGGTTGCGGTGCTCAGGCTGCTCACCGCAGCGACTTCTCCTGTTGCAAAGCATAGACTCTAGGGCACGCAGGCTTCAGTATTTGCAGGGTGTGGGCTCAGTCATTGTGGTTCCCGGGCTCTGGAGCACAGACTCAAAGAGCACATAAGCTTAGTTGCCCCAAGGCATGTGGAATCTTCCCCGGGCCGGGAATCGAACCTGTGTGCCCTGCATTGGCAGGCAGATTCTCAACTGCTGAACCACGGGGGATGTCCGCGCCTTTACCACTTGAAAGGCGAGAAGCAGTGTGAATAATCATGTGGGTCAATGTATTCGTCTTCCAGTATAAGATTTTTTTTTTCTTTGCTGTCTTTTAAACAAACCACTGTCCCACAGTCAGAACTCCTTAAAACCTGTTTAACTTTTCATGTTAACATTAATGATAATTAATTTCTATGACCCTTGAATTAGTTTATTTTACATTTTTCTTTCTTTGGGAAAATGAACATGCTGTTTTGTTAAGTGTGTGTAAGAAACCACTGGCAGAGCCACCTGAATCAGATATCTCTAAGCTTCATCAGTGCTTTATCCAGTACAGGACATTGACTTGGCTCGTTACATAAACAGCTTGCATGGTTGCCACCAGACCCTTGAAAGTAATTAGCATTTTAGCAACCTACCCCAGAAGCTGCCTGATAGACGAGGTGTCCGTGAGGCGCGAGATCACCTGCGAGGCACTGTTGTTGAACGGGTCCCGGTTCAGAGGCCAGCACACAGAAACTGGTGAGATGCTTCCTCAGGGCTCCTCCACATCCTTCACAGGCACAGATCTGTCCGCATCCTGCTGAGAAAGATGGACGTGTCTGACCTTTGGTGGAAGCAGAGAGTGGGCAGGACAAATGCTGGAGGTTAGGCAGCGGCCAGGGAAATTTGGCCAAGGCAGCATGGATGGGTGCCTTAGATAAAACCAACCATGCAGAATGATCCTGGAGATGGAGCAAGGGAATAGAGGATAAAAAGGCTATTGAGACAATCATTTGATTAATTTCCCTTTCCAAGTTTAGAAATGAATTCCTAGTCATCATTGCTTTCGTACAACCTGCTCTTTTGATAGTTCTTACGAAATGGTGGTGATTTTGTGGTTGAGTTGAGTTGAGTTCCTACTTTAAGACTGTTAACCTATTATGAAGGTCATTTCTAAGTCACAGCTATGGGGAACAGTTTGCTGTCAGCTGATAACAGGCTTGTGTTTCTCATTAGATAATTAAACCCATTCCACGGACTTGATTTTGAATGGTCCACTCTCAAATTCAGCATTCAGTTCAGTTCAGTCGCTCAGTCGTGTCTGACTCTTCAGCATTAAAATACATGTATTGGATACCACTTAGATAACTTTGCTGGATTCTGGAAATAGCAAAATGAAAAGAATGGACTGTGCTCTTCTGTAAGACATCATATGGAAGACAGATGTGTAAACCAATAGCTACCAAGGGGTGTGATGGGTGAATGTAGCCACGGAAATGCTGAGGTAGAAGCTGAGCATGAAAGAGGTCATTACCCACTTTGCAGGAGGAATGTGTGACTCAGAGAAGACTTCAGAAAGGGAATGGTACCTGAATCATGTTATCAGGAGAGAAATTTACCAGAAAAGGAAAAGACATGATGGAGAACATACTGGACAGAGCCACACAGCGTGAACAGAGTTGCATAGATGGGAATTTTTATATAATTTAGTCTTTTTTCTTTTAAATTTATCTCTATTGAATTGTAGTTGGATTATAGTGCTGTGTTGAACTGCTGCTGTTGAGCAAATTGACTCAGTTATATATATATGTTTGTATGTGTGTATATATGTATGTATGTATGTATGTATATATATATATATATATAGTCTTTTCAATTATGGTTTATCACAGAATATTGACTATAGTTCTCCTGTGTTATCCTGTGGGACCTCGTTCATCCATTCTATATATAATAGTTTGCATCTGCTAATCCCACACTCCCACTCTTACTGTCTACCACCGCCTCCCTCTTGGCAGTCACTAGAAAAATATGTAATGCTTCATGAATTTGCATGTCATCCTTGTTCAGGGGCCATGCTAATCTTCTCTGTATCGTTCCAGTTTTTTAGTGTATGTGCTGCCAAAGCAAACACAGTTTTAAACCAGTCTGGATGGGAAAGAATTGACTTATAAAATCTAAAAAAAATAAAATTGAGAAAAAAAAAAAAAGAGCCCAACTAAAGTAACAGATTCTGGCTCTATTAATAATGGCATACAGTATCACTGGTGATCCCTGTGGATATTTAAGCCATAGATGTTCTTAAATTTAGGTGAGAACCATCTTCCTTAAGTTTAGGAGAGGAAATAGTAGTAGTAGGTTTAGAAGCTGCTTTCCCCTTAAAGCGGCAGGCGCCCCGTGTGTGCCTGTTGAGTGGGTGCGCGGGGGCTCTGAGGTGAGAGTTCTAGCCTCCTTTCTGCAGTCACCGAGGGGGGGGGGGTCACCTCGGGTGCGTCACTTAATGGAGTCTCTCATCTTGATCAAAATTAGCTGTTTGTGTGTCTCTCTAAATTCTCCTTCCAACTCTGATCTCACTACCTATCAAAAGACCTTGTAATCTATTTTGACACATGAAGAATAATTCACCTGTCTCAACAGTTGCCTCATACTGGAAAACTGTATTCCATATACTATTCCATATCTTTTAGATTACTTAGTAAAATGTATTTTATGTAGTGAGAACCTCATACCCTGAAGAAGCCATTTACTAGGCTAGAGAAGCAATTACTTTAAAAATGATATTTAGGGGCTTCCCTGGTGGCTCAGTGATAAAGACTCTGCCTACCAATGCAGGAGACTTGGGTTTGGTCCCTGATCCAGGAAGATCCCACGTGCCTCGGAGCAGCTAAGCCTGCATGCCACGACAATTAAGCCTGTGCGCGGGAGCCCGGGAGCTGCAACCGCTGAAGGCCCTGAGCCCCAGAGCCTGCTCTCCACAAGAGAAGCTACTGCCCTACGGAGCCCGCGCCGTGACTGGAGAGAAGCCCAGGCAGCATCAGAGAGCTGGCACAGCCACCGACAGATTACCTTAAAATGATATTTAGGAATAACTATAACAGTAACCAGCTTTGGTGAAAGAGTTACACAAGCTTCCTCTCTCCCCAGCAGAGAACACAAACTTGTCTGTTATGACACCACCAAGCATCTCTCCGACTTGGTGTCTTGTAATTTGGTCGCCCTCCGCATGCGACGGGGTGTGTCACATCATCAGAAGGCGCCATACACCATGGCAAAGATGAAGCTTTGAGCAGCATCTGCCTCTTTGTGCCTATGGCTTACCAACCCTGCTGCCCTGGGGAGCATTCCAGCCAAGAGGGCTCATCCCCCCCTGCAGTAACAGATGCGTAATGTAGTCTGCTTAGGGAGTGTGTTCGGGTTCTTTTCTGAATCAAAATTCCGTTTGTTTGTTTGTTTCTATTGACATAACTTTGCTGGGAATTGCCTTTGTGGTATGTGTTACTAACAGAGCTGGAACCACCGCACAGAGTGCTTTCAGTCTTTGCAAAACATAGGTGTGCCTGTTACAGCTTTTAGGAAATCACTCGGCTTGGAGAAGAAAACATTTGTTAATATTTGGACCTCCTGGCCAAACATCATTCTAGTTTTCCGAAATTATCAGCAAAACAAAGGAGTGTTCAGAGAAGGCTCTGGCCTCTCCCTGGCCCCCTCCCCATGAGACTTCTGACTTACATTCACCAAATCTGAAAGCCCTTTAGTGCAGGCTTCCTGCTCCCCTCCCCCAGTCCATATTCTATATTAAATTATTAGCGTTCTCTATATAAACTCCCTGGGAAACCAGAACCCTTATTATGACTTCTGGATTTCATTTTCCTTACATAAGCATTTAATGGTAAAACAGCTTTCATGAACACTTAACATTTCAGTTCCTGTAAATGTTCTTAAATTTCACAGTAGTATGCTATGTTCGTTTCCATGTAGCATTCTTAAAAGTGGCTTAAGGCAGCGAGTGGTCCTCAACCGTTTTGGCACCAGGGATTATCTTTGCAGAAGACAGTTTTTCCAAGGACCAGGGGTGGGATGGTTTCAGGAAGATTGAAGTGCGTTACATTTATTGTGTACTTTATTTCTATTATTATTATATCAGCCCCACTTCAGATTAGACCCCAGAAGTTGGGACCTCTGGTTTCAGGGGCTTGCACATCGCTAAGTCAAGCTGACTTCCAGGAAAACCTTGTATAGGTTGCAGGTGACGGATGTTTATATTGACCTACAAAGATCCAAGAAGTTCATGGGGCCCTATTTTGTGTTAATCCCACCACAAAGTGTGCCTGAAGCAGAGAGTTTGGGGCTTTAAAAAGCTGAAGATCCCCATGAAGATTAATAATAAGATATAAAGCAGACATAGGAAGATTGTATGACATTTCTTTCAGACCTTGGATTTCTTTAATCCCTAGGTGTGTTGGGTTAGTGCTTATCTTCATGAATGGATTACCAAGGTGAATTTCACTCTCTGCCTTTCTAATGCCTTATTTTTATGACTGCTGTTACTGTTGTATACTTGTTCATCCCAATTGTGTACACGTCACTAAACCAAGGCCCCTGACTAGTCTTAAATGAGATAAATAAGAGTCTGGAGCCACCAATTCAATTCCAGGTATGCTCTTTTTAATTTGTGTGAAGACTTTATGCCATCCTTCCTGCCAAAAGATAGAATCACAGTTGACTCAAGGGATAACTTGCCATCTTTCAAGGGTAACCTCATAGAGACTTTAAAGAATTGGGGGAACTTGTGTAATCCAAAAAGATTGTTTCCTTGAGGATGTCCAAGGCAGAAAAACATGGAAAGCTCACTTAGATTTTAAGCTCATTTTTATTTCTTTAGTTATTGTCAGAGCAGTGGTCAGCAAAGCCCAACCTGTAGGCTGGCTGCCTGATTTTGTTGGTTTTAAAGAATCTATCATTTATATTTATTTGGAGGATAATTGCTTTACAATATTGTGTTGATTTCTGCCATACATCAACACGAATCAGCCACAGGTAAACATAGGTCTGTTCCCTCTTGAGAGGGATGCCTGGGATGGGAGGAGAGGGGGAGATTCTGATTTTGTTCAGTTTTAATGGGACACAGCTTTTACCACACAAGGCAGAGTTGAATAGCTGCCACAGAAACCTTCTGAATCACAAAACTTAAAATACGTACTCTCTGACTCTTTACAGAGAAAGTTTGCAGAACCCTGCCTTAGGATATTATTGATGCTTAATATTTATAAGGACAATTTAATTAATAATTATAGATTGTAAAAGGAAGAGTCTTAGATTAACATACACACACTGCTGCTGCTAAGTCTCTTCAGTCGTGTCTGACTCTGTGCGACCCAATAGACGGCAGCCCACCAGGCTCCCCCGTCCCTGGGATTCTCCAGGCCAAGCACACTGGAGTGGGTTGCCATTTCCTTCTCCAATACACACACTAGTATATAAAATAGATAGCCAACAAGAACCTACCATATAACACAGTGAACTATACTTAGTATCTTATAAGAACCTGTAAGGGAAAAGAATCTGAAAAAGAATAGGTGTATTTGTGTGTATTGGAGAAGGAAATGGCCACCCACTCCAGTCGCCAGTATTCTTGCCTGGAGAGTCCCACGCGCAGAGGAGCCTGGCAGGCTGCGTGCATGGCATTACCAGAGTCAGATGCGACCGAGTGACCAAACCTCCACAACCAGCAGCACTGCATGCACGTGTAACTCACTCGCTTTGCTGTGTATCTGGAACGAACACCACGTTGTAAATCCCCTATGTCTCTTTTCTTTCTTTTTTAAAAACTGCTTAGTTATTTGTTTGGCTGTGCTGAGTCTTGGCTGTAGCGCGCGAGATCTTCAGTATTTAGCTGTGGCATGAGGGGTCTTTAGGTTGCAGCCTGCTGAACCTCAGTTGGGGCATGCAAACTCTTAGTTGTAACATGCGGGCTCTAGCTTGCTGACCAGAGATCGAACCCAGGCCCCCTACATTGGACCGCAGAGACTTAGCCACTGGAACACCAGGGAATTCCCCCAAATCAACTGTATTTCACTTAAAAAAAAGGAAATGGTCTTCTCAGTAAGTCCATGCATTACGATTTCTGCTTTCCCCAAAGTGAACATTTTTTGATGCTCATAAAAGATGCAGTGGGAAAAAGCTGAACCAAGATTGCCCATGGATGGCTTCACTCAGCCTTAGTTCATGGAGATATTCTGGAGCCTCCATTCTCATTTTCCACCCAGTTTCACAGTGAGTGGGATTTCACATCTGAGTTCTGGTCCCAAAGGATTCAACAGTTCCAGAAGTCAAGGTTAGAGTAAGTGGTGATCAGCCTCTCAATTCCAATGGGGCTTGGAGGACAGAGAGAATACCCATCATAACCAAATCTATAATAATAATTTAAATTCTACAAATTCCAGGACTCTAGCAGCTTGATTTGGGAAATCTTTCCTGTCTTTTTTTTAAAAACAAGGGGAAAATACACAAACAGATTAAAGTGCACTTAGAAACCAGCTGGCTTGTTTTTCACCTCCCAAAGGAGTACTTGACTCCCTGTTACACTGTTTTCCCTTTTTATCAAATTGCTAAGAAACAGTAACTCAATTGATTTAAATGATTTCTATCACACATAGCCTTTAAGACAAGCAGTCGGTTTATTATGCTCAGTCATAACGGTGGTATTTTACTTCTATGAATTGTATTTTCAGCAGCACTCATAAAATACCCTGTTTGACTTCGTTTATTAACTTTCTCATTTTTCCATTAACTGATGTTTTTCTGTCTCAGATAATTTGCCTGCCCATTGATATTGCATAACTCAATGGAAATATATCTTTCAAAAGAATGAACAGATCATTCTTTGAGGCTTAGATAAGATGATTTTATCTCAATATATCACGAAGAATAATGCTTTGGTTTTTGTTTTAGTCAAATTTCACATTTAATGTTGTAATCTGAATATCACTTTGAATTTAATTACATTAATTTTGTGGCTTGCTATTTAGTAGTTTCTTATTGCTGAGAGCCTAGATATTAAAAAAAATCATTTTCTACTTTTTAGATAAGAAGATATTCAATTTTAATTTATTCGGCTCTTGTCTGCAAAATTAATTAGAAAAGATGCCTGGTTTTGTATTAGTAAGTTTCAGTTTGGTGTTTTATTCTCTGTTGAGTCCCTTGCAGTCTGTTGCTGAAGCCATCTAGGCCTTCATAAGGCATTTGCATTATTTTTTTTTTAGCTTCCTCCTGTTTTATTGGCAAGTGACCATGTGTATGGTAATTGAACAATTGTCTGCTTACTTGGGTTTATGGAATTTACATCAGCAAGTGCTAGGGATCTTAAATTTTGCTCTCCAAACAGACTTGAAGAGGACGCTTTCTGAAACACTGTCATTTGGTTAAAAATGTATTTGCATTTAATTGAGTGACAGTCACTCTGAAAACACTGAAGCTGCGTGTCCCTTTCCGCTCGGCCTCTCCTTGTGCCTTTGTAATTGCAGAGACTGGAGCCTGAAGCAGCTCTCCAGTCCCGCGGGGATGCGCGGTGGCCCGGGAGAGGGGACGGCTGCGGACCGGGTCCCGGGGAGCCTGCAGTCAGCCTGCTAGGCCTTCTCACGCGGCCCATTGCCTCTGCTGCCCACCAAGTGCTGGTTTTCCTTCCTGTCTGACAGCTGCAGATCCTGAAACTGAGATGGGGAGGTGGCCTTTGTCGGGTCCCCCAGCCAGTGCGGCAGAATAGAGCTTCGAGCTGTGCCTGTGGCTCGATCACTTTGTGATGCACCTTCCTGTCCCCTTGTCCTTGGCCTTTCTTGTCATGTGTGATTGACTCTCCATCAAGAGCACCTCATCTCTGCCCTGGCTGCGTCCCAGTGGTGTGTCCCCCTCTGTCCCCACCCGCTCAGTCCTGAACCGCCGGTGCCCTGCCCCCCTCACCTGACACTTCCGGTCCATTCCCGCCCGTCTCTGCCCTGTGCTTCCCTGACCCCCCTCACTTCTTCAGCTCCCCAGGGCAGCCTTAGTTTTTTGTTCTAATTCTGTGACCAGTGCCGCTGGTGATATGATAGGGATTGCACTGAGTCTGTAGATTGCCTTGGGAAGCATAGTGACTATGACAGTGCTCATTCTTGCAATCCAAGAACACCATACAGCTTTCCACATGTGTGGCCTTCAGCTTCTTTCATCAGTGTCTTATAGTGTTTGGAATACAGGTTTTTTTGCCTCCTGAGGTGGATTTATTCCTAGGTATTTTATCCTTTTTGACAAGATGCCAAATGGGATTGTTTCCCTAATTTCTCATTCTGGTATTTTGTTGTCAATGTATAGAAATGCAACAGATTTCCGTATATTAATTTTGTATCCAGCAACTTTACCGAATTCATCAATGAGCTCTAGTGGTTTTCTGGTAGCAGTTTTAGGGTTTTCTATGTATATAGCATCATGTCATCTGCAAACAGTGGCAGTTTTAAGAGGAAGGGATACAATCTTTGATAAGGAGAAACTTGGTAGGGTGCCTGGGGCTGGGGAGAAGAATACTTGACCAGAGGCTATGGCGAGATGCTAGGACCAGGGTGCATGTGTGGATGAGTGTGTTAGCAGCGGCCGTGGAAAGGTGTGCAGTGAAGGAGACAAAAGGCCTAAAGAACTCTGAAGATGGGCCAAGGAGCCTCGCATACAGACATGCAGTTATGGCTGCTGAAAGCTGCTGGGACTTGGTGGCTAGGGAAGAACAGGAAAAGTTCAAGTTTTACATCACCACTGGGTCCTTCTGCCTCTGTAACTTGGCTTGCTCCTTGTAAAGTCTGGATCACGTAGGTCACATGGTCTCAGAAAGTGGGCACTCACAATACTAGGAACTGGAGCTTATCTCACTCGCCCTTGTCCTGCTCGTTGCAGTCACCCAGCCCCTGCCAACCTGCTTAATCATGCCTGTCTGTGTAAAGGTCAGGCATCCCCCTCCCTGTCTTGACTGCTGTTCCCACACAGGTGAAACTGCTTAGTTTAAACCAGCCTATTAGCAGCTAGTGTTGCCCACTAGAGTCTGTCTATAAAAACTCTGTAACCCCTTTGTTCAGAGCTCAGAGCTTGGAGTGTTAACTCCTCTGGGCCCTCCAGCATAATAAACCTGAGTTCTCCCACTCTCTGAGTGTGGTGCTTGGTTTCTCGAGCACTGGTTTCTGCAACAGGGAAATCCTGCCTTGCCCTGTGTCTGACAGGCAATCCATGGATATTTACTGAATGGCCGCAGATGGAATCTGGACTTTATAGGTCTTTCTGTAAGGGAAACTGAGCTGGAGAAAGGTGAAGCTAGAGATAGCATAATCCAATAGGATGCCAGTATTAATCATTTTGCCTCTTCTCTGTGTGTAAGATTCACAAGAAACTGGAGATTCACTAAAGGAAAACACTTCAGAATCATATTCTTAATTGGTGTGTTTATATTTCTTTTGTTGTTCAGTTAAGTCGTGTCTCACTTTGTGACCCCATGAACTGCAGCATGCCAGGCTTCCCTGTCCTTCACCATTTCCTCAAGTTTGCTCAAACCCATGTCCATTGAGTCAGTAATGCCATCCAACCACTTCATCCTCTGCTGCCCCTTCTGCTTTTGCCTTCAATCTTTCCCAGCATCAGGGTCTTCTCCGATGAGTTGGCTCTTTGCATTAAGTGTCCAAAATATTGGAGCTTCAGCATCAGTCCTTCCAGTGAATATTAAGGGTTGATTTCCTTTAGGATGGACTGGATTGATCACCTTGCTGTCTAAGGGACTCTCAAGAGTCTTCTCCAACACCACGGTTCGAGAGCATCAGTTCTGGAGTATGAAGTCAAGTGGGCCTTAGGAAACATTACTACCCAACAAGGCTAGTGGAGGTGATGGAATTCTAACTGAGCTATTTTAAATCCTCAAAGATGATGCTGTTAAAGTGTGTTTATATATACTATTGCTGGGGACTTCCCTGGTGGCTTACCTGGTAAAGAATCTGCCTGCAGCGCAGGAGATCTGGGTTCGATCCCTCGGTTGGGAAGATCCCCTGGAGAAGGGAACGGCTATCCACTCCATTATTCTGGCCTGGAGAATTCCATGGACTGTATAGTCCATGAGGTCGCAAAGAGAGGGACACAACTGAGTGATGTTCACTTTCACTTATTTATATCTAGGAGAAGTGACATTAAAGACTATATGGAGCATAGACCAAGTAGAATCTCTGATACATGGGCCTTGCTCTTGCCTCTTCTCTGTCACCACGTGTCCCCGGGGCCGTTACAAACCCTGCCTGCCAGCCAGCCCTGCGTTTGTCTAAGTCAGTGCTTTTCAAACTGAGTTATGATCCCATCCATGGATCATGCTGTGAAGTCAGTGGGTTGCAGAGAGCATTTGAAATGACACATTATAAAATATAATAGAGATCATTGCATTGCACATCATGGGCTTCAGTTATGTTTTGTGACAGAAAATACATTTCTTATTGCGGGTCACCAGAAAGTTTGAAACACAACATTTTAAGCAAAAAGAGCTCATTACTTAGGAATATCATAAATCTGTCTTTAGCTCTGTGTGTAAAGAGAGCATGTGATTTATTACGCCAGCCAGGACACATTTCAGAGGGAAAAGGGTAGCTCTTAATTAGACCACAACAGGTGTAAACTGGGCCTGCCTCAAGCTAATTAAGAATTATGGCCACTCAGCCTGTATTAACCAGAGTTCTCCAGAGAAACAGAACCATGAGATATATAGATCTATATACATCTAGATCCATCTATCTCTGTATGGAGCAGAAGAGACAGAGGGGGGGAAAAGGGATGGAGGATACTGAGATTTATTTTAGGAATTGACATGCATTCTTATGGGGGCTGGCAAGTTGGAAATGCATATGACAGGCCAGCAGTAGGCTGGATACTCAGCTAAAAGTTGATGCTTCCATCTAAGTCCAAATTCTGCTGCAGGCAGTAGGCAGGGTTTCCATAGTGCAGGCCTGGGGGAATTCCTTCTTCCTTGGGAAACCTTTTAAGATCTTGAAGCTGATTGAATGAGGCCCACACACATTTTGGAGGGTAATCTACTTTACTTGAACTCTATTGATTTAATTATTTATCACATGAAATAATACCTTGGGACTTCCCTGATGGTCCAGTGGTTAAGAATCTGCTTGCGAGTGCTGGAACACAGGTTCGATCCCCAGTCCAGGAAGACTCCACATGCCTTGGGGCAACTAAGCCTGCCTGCCCTAGAGCCCAAGCTCCCCAACAAGAGAAACCACTGCAGTGAGAAACCCACGTACCACAACTAGAGAGCAGCCTTGTTTCCCCACAACTAGGGAAAGCCTGTGCATAGTAACGGAGGCCCAGCATGGCCAACAAAAAGGAAAAATTAAGAATGAAAATACACCTTCACAGCAACATCGAGACTGGTACTTGACCACGCAGCTGGGCGTCATAGCCCAGCAGAGCTGTCATAGGAAATTACCCAGCACACCACTTAGGGAAGAGGTGGTGGATGAACGTAGCTCAAAGCTTTCCTTAAAGCCCTAAGGCTGTGCTGAGGCCAATTTGTTAGGGGTTTTGTTGTGCTGTTTAATTTTATTTGTAGTTATTGGCTATTGAGTATTGCCAATTTGACCTTGTGGCTACTTGAAATAATTTTTTAGAGAAGAAAAATATTATTTCACTTTGGTGGTTTAGATCACTTTTTTACTAAGCATGAGTTTATGTAACTTTGTATTTAAAACTGTTTTAACATTTTATAAAACGTCTCATGAAATGTTTAGAGAAGAATGTTCCTAAATAGCTTTGTTGTTTGGGACACATTGTTTAAACTATAGAAACTGCTGTAAAAGTATATTTGTAGGTAGTCAATAATTTTCCATGTCTCTCACTGCAAGAGAAAGTATGAGGGCTCTCAAGTGCCCAGAAAATCCACAAAAGCATTAATTTTCACCAAATGGCAGGAACTGACCGCTAGGCAGCTTTGCCCTGTAGTAAACTGCACGGAGTAACCAGTAAACCCTTAGCAGAAACCTGGCCTTGTTAGGATCTTTGGGGAAGGAAAGAGAATTCTGCAAAGTTCTATACTGAAAAATATCCAAATGAATTGCTCATCCTTCATCTTTGCTGACTCAGTAGTCCACTTTGTGCTTAATTCATTAAGTGTTGCATTTCCCCTACTTTTAGAAGGATTGTTTGCCAACTATAGATCATTCGGAAGCTGTTGAAGAAGGGTGAAAAAGGAACAGAAATCAGAGTATAGTAGGATCATTAACATTTGAGCGTTTCCTTTCCATCTCATTTTCTGTGAGCTTTTAACAAGTTAAAATTGCATGGCTTACATACTTCTGTGCTTTGTGTTTTTGTCAGGTGACTTTATAAGGGAACATTTTCCAGCGACAGGAAGGACCTCCCGTAAGTCTTGTCTGCCGTCTTCATCATGTGAGATGTAGTCTTCATCATGGGAGAATGTCACATTTAAGTCATTCAGAGTTCTTCCCTGCTGGATCTTTAATATATTCACCAGTTCTCTTGTTATTGTAAATAATGCTGCAGTGAACTGCTTTGTGAATGAAGCTTTTCTCTTGTTTGGATTTCTTTAAAAGAGCTTTCTGGTTGCTCAGGAAAATTACCATCATGAGCTTCCTACTGAGCCCTGCCTGTTCTGGGTCCTGAGGTTGGCGGGGAATGACCCAACCCTCAGCGCCCTTGGAGACCTTCATGGAGGGCTGAGCTGCTTGCTAAGTGGCAACAGAAAGCTACTTTTTCAGGAGAGCCATTAACTTGGGTTGAGAAGGATGAGATTCAGTGGATACTGACCAGGTGAGAGGCCCTATGGGTCTTGGAATGTTTCACTTCACAAGGGATTAAGGGAGCCTTGTGAGTTGAGGACTTGAACTCAGGCCAGGAGAGCAAGGTGGGTCTGCGACGGAAATCCTTGCTGGGATTGCCCCTGGTCCTCCCTGGCAGTGCGTCACAAAAGCGATATTTGGACAAGAGGATGGAAGGCAGCTGTCGCTCCCGTGCTCATGTTTACGTGCATCAGCTCCACTGACAGCGAGAGCACAGTATGAGCTCATGCCCCAGCGCTCCTTTTGACTCTTGAAAATAAATCTGTTGTAAGTAGGATCTCCCTCAGTAGTTTAAAGAACTCTCACACTGCCTTATTTCTCAGAGCATGTGGTCAGGCAAGTTTGAGGTCGCCGCTCTAGAAGCCCCTAATCATGAAGCGATGTGGAGAGAAGTTGCGTTTTAGGGACTCGGAATCGCTCCCGCGTCATCTGCTGGACGTCGCATCTGCATTGTCGTCTCGTGCAGCTGTTGTCAAAGCTTTGCCTCCTTCTAGAGTCTTTGATGTTGCTTCCGAGCATTGGTTCTCAAGCAGGTAAATCTTGACCAATAAGGCGGTCTCCACTGCTGATCGGCCATGTGACACAGACTGTCTGCCCTCCTGTGCGTCTGCTCCTCTGCAGGGCCAAGTCTCACATCTGCTTCCGAGAGTCATGTTGGGGGTCGGGTAAAGAGAGCAGGGCACACAATACTCAGTACATGCTGGTGTTCGCTACACAAAGCCATTTTTATATTTATTAACGGCTGTCCCTAATTCTCTCTAGATTTTTGTCCTTATGCATGAAGTTTCAGTGCCCCGGTAGGTAGCGCTTCCCAGGTATCTATACTGGGACTGATGCTAACTGACATGAAGATCACAAGAAAGCCAAAACTGGTAACACAGCTCCTAAGGACTTCACTCTTTGGGATTCTCTCTCCCTTCCTGTTTTCTTCATATTTTCATTATTGACTCTGTGTCTAGCTCTCTGGTAAGTGCTGGGGATTTTAAGTTGAATAAAATGCCATTTTTGACCTCACAAAGTCTTTGTGGCCGAGTATTTCCCAGATTTCTAGCATGTAGATGCGTAAATTAAAGTACTCTGAGGATGCTCTCATTCACTTATGAGACACCCTGGGAGTTCTCTGGTGTGAAAAGCTCTGTACACTCCCTTTAGTTTGATGCCCAAAGTTATCTCTGCTTTGACAGGAATCTTTTCTGGAAGGAATGGGTTTCCACCTTTCAGAGTTTAGACACTGTCTGTCAGCTGAGCAAAGCTTCAAGGACCTGGCTTTTCCTGGCGTGGTTCCTGGTTCTGTCGGCTGCCACTCTTCTTAGAGATGGAGATGAAAGTCCGTCTCTCCGATCCGGGGACGAGTCTGGGTGGGACAGAGGTCCCTCTGTTCCATTCTGGCCTCTGACTTAGGGTTTCTGACGGGCCTGCTCTGCTGCTGTGGCACGTGTTCTGTGTTGTTTTGCCTCCTGAGTACAAAGCCTGGAGACTGCGGAGTGTTGCACAGCAGTCCTCAAATGAAAAATTAAGAGAAGGCATAATTTTGCATTTGTCATGGAAGCTTCCAGAAATTTGAGTCTTGGGTGGAAAGTAGTTTTATGACACTATTTCCTCAGTGCTGTCTTGATTCCTGTCTTTGGATTTTGGGTTAGTCAATGAGTCGATCACTGGGAAGTGTAGTAATAGCTATGACATTGATTCAGGGTTGGACTTCTCATTCCGGTTTCCTGGGAAACTTAGTGGATGGAATCTTAGAATGTCTGAGTAGGCAGTAAATAAACACTCATCCTCATTTTGAAGGATGCAAAGGCTTGCAAACTGAGATGTGAAATATTTAAGAAACACTTAAAATCTCATAGCATATCAGAGTTGAAATACTTTTGTGGTTATCTAATTTACCTTTATGCATTTTAACAATGAGAAACTTAAAGCCAACTTAAACTATTTCCCTGTGTTAATTACACAGTGATTAATTGGAGGTAGAGATACTGGGTTTGGAGCCAGCTCTCCCTCTTATTAGCTTTTTGACCTTGAGCATGTTATTTAACCTCAGTGTCCTCATCTGCATGCAAGGGGGAAATAGTTTCAGTGTAGCTCATAGGGCTGTTTTCAGTTAAATGAAATAAGCCACCAGGTCAGTTCATTTCAGTAAACTTTAGCTATTATTATGATGGAGTGTGGAGAATCGTGAAACAAATCCTCTCTGAGCTGATCTGCAAAATTACATTTTCAACAGGTGTTCATGGTGGGTGAGGATATTCTGGGAAGGAAGGACACAGAGACAGGGACTTGAGAGTCTTAATGGGAACATTAGGAGTAATCCAGCTTGACTCTGCTGCGTCATGCATGAATTCAAGAAGGGAGGTTCAGATCTGAAAAAAGTAGCTGAAACCTAATCATGGCTGGTCTTGGATGCCAGGACATGGAATTTAAAGTTCAGTCGTGTGTGTGTGTGTGTGTGTGTGTGTGTGTGAGAGAGAGAAAGAGGAACAGACAGATAGAGATATGATTATACCTGGAGTAAAGGAGAGTAGTTGATGAAATTATACAGGAAGGGAAGTTTTCTTTTGATAAAGTAGAATTATAGCTTGTAGTCTGACAGTGTATATTAAAAACTTACAAATATGTCTCATTCTTGCCTGGCAATTCTGATTTTAGAAAAGTATGCAGAAATAATAGGTTAAAACTAACAACCTAAATATCTAATAATGGGGGCTTGGTTAAAAGATGGCAAGTTTATATAATTCAATATTATCTAGTGATAAAATGATATTTCTCTTTAATTGACATAGATCACCGAGATAATGCTAAAATGATTCAGCAGGTGTAAAATACTATGTTTATGTGATCTCATAAAAATATATGTGTATGTATGGTGGCCCATGCCTTAATTCATAAAAGTCTGGCAGGGATTTAAACCGAAATATCAATAATGGTTACCTTTGGGTGACTTTTTAATTGAATTAAAATATATATAACATAACATTTCCTATTCAACCATCCTTAAGAAAACAGCTCTGTGATGTTAATACATTTACCATTTTCTGCAGCCATCTCCATCTCTAGAATTTTGGGTATTTTTCTTTATTCTTCATACTTTTATCTAGTGTTTGAATTTTTTAATTTTATAACTGAAACAAAATTTGAGTTAAAAAATATACAGTGAGGTTCCAGTGTTCACAGGGATACTATTGCTGGGATAAGGGAAATCACACCTTGCCTCGGTTCACGACTGGCAGAATGGAGAGGGAGCACGGGGACTGAGAAAGGGCCAGGCTGTCCTCATGGTTTTATTACAGCATCTGATCTCCCTGGATCAGGCGTGCTTTTCTCTGAGATATACTTGGGACACCATATTTATGGGAACTGGACTTAGGGGCTGCTGGGGACCTGAAGGCATTTGGTGTGCACCATAGGCTGTACGGCAACCAAGCCACCAGATCCACGATCAGGCTGTCACACCGGCTTCAGGAAACCTGGGGACCCAGGGCTGGTCAGGGTCGCATATCTAAGGAAATGTCCACAGAGGCACCAGTCCTCGCTTTGGCACATCGCTGCTTGTGGGAAAGCCTTCCTCTGTGAGAGCGTCAGGGATCTCCATATCAGTTTCATGCTGCTTGTAACTGAATTCTCTGATGACCAGATTCCTTCACTTACAGGGACCTTTGTTGCTTCAGTATTAACAAAAGGTCTCAAAGTAGCAAAACACTAAGCTATTTAAATTTATTTTCTGCAACACATGGGCTCCAGTGCTCTGTTCTAAAGCAGAATTGAGAATATTTTAGCACTTTTCTCTCGTATGCTCTGTCTTACTAGGTATGTTTATTATACAGCATAAAAGCCAGATTTCCCCATAAGATAGAAAAATAAATCCATAAGGAATCGTCCTTCAAGAAAAAACACATGGTTTCATTTAGGGCCATTTCTCAAAAGCTCACTTTGTCTCCGTAGACATGGAACAAAGCTACTGCACAGAAGCACAGATGCTCTGGTGGAGGTGAGAAGGAACATGACAGGGTGTCTGACCCCAGGGCCTCGTGATTTACTCTGTGGATTGCAGCTGAAGTCAGTACACATGTAAACGTCTTCACGGGAGACCTGTGCTTCTGCGAGGCACACAGTTCTTAGGATGGTGGCAGTCTCCCCGAGTGAAGGGCTGATGAGGATTGGGAGGCTGGAGCCTGGCCCAGAGCCTTGAACGATGGGTGACAGACAAGGGGATGATACATCAGAGGTGTCTTCTGGATGGAAAGAAGAGCCCAGTAGGAGTGCAGAATCGGGGATATACATTGTAATGTTTGGATAATGGGCTTCCCCGGAAGTAGAATTAGAGGCAAGGATTGGAATGCAAGTCTTATATTAGCGGGGGATCCCAGGAAACATTAGCAGGGGGTCAGGAAATGGGGACAAGTGGGGAGAGATGCCAGTGAAGGGTGGGTCATGAAGACACTGAGCTTGTACGCTCAGAGAAGCTCAGCCCTGCCGGGCAGCTCTGGGAGACAGTGTGTGGCACACCTCAGACTTACCCCAGCCGAGGCCAAGGCAGCTCCTCCTCACAGCACTCGGACCCTGCTGCTTGAGGACGCTCCCAGGGGCATGGATGCTGGCCCTTCCAGAGTGCCGTGCACAGATGGAACGCACGTCTGTGGCTGGAATAAAAATCTCTCAGCTGTTAGCCGAAATCTTAGTTTCTCCAACCTAACTCCTGGGACTAGAAACAAAATATCACATAAGTGGTAATGTTAAATTATTTGGCTGCTATGAAGTGAAAGTTTCTGTCTTTCCAAATTCATATGTTGAAACCTAACACCCAATATGATGATATTTAAAGGTGAGACCTTTGGGAAATGATTAGATTTAGATGAAGTCATGAGGGTGAGGTCCTCAGGATCGAATTAGTGCACTTGTAAGAAGAGATTAGTTAAATTAAGTGAACTTCAGTCACTCAGTCGTGTCTGACTCTTTGCGAACCCATGAACCGCAGCATGCCAGGCCTCCTTGTTCATCACAAACTCCCAGAGTCCACCCTAACCTATGTGCATTGAGTCGGTGATGCCATCCAACCATCTCATCATCTGTCGTCCCCTTCTCCTCCTGCCCTCAATCTTTCCCAGCATCAGGGTCTTTTCCAATGAGTCAGCTCTTCACATCAGGTGGCCAAAGTATTGGAGTCTGAGCTTCAAAATCAGTCCTACCAATGAATACCCAGGACTGATCTCCTTTAGGATGGACTGGTTGGATCTCCTTGCATTCCAAGGGACTCTCAAGAGTCTTCTCCAACACCACAGCTCAAAAGCATCAATTCTTTGGTGCTCAGCTTTCTTTATAGTCCAACTCTCACATCCATACGTGACCACTGGAAAAACGATAGCCTTGACTAGACGGACCTTTGTTGGCAAAGTAATGTCTCTGCTTTTTAATATGCTGTCTAGGTTGGTCATAACCTTCCTTCCAAGGAGTAAGTGTCTTTTAATTTCATGGCTGCAGTCACCATGTTCAGTGATTTTGGAGCCCAGAAAAATAAAGTCAGCCACTGTTTCCACTGTTTCCCCATCTATTTGCCATAAAGTGATGGGACCAGATGCCATGATCTTCATTTTATGAATGTTGAGCTTTAAGCCAACTTTTTCACTCTCCACTTTCACTTTCATCAGGAGGCTCCTTAGTTCTTCACTTTCTGCCATAAGGGTGGTGTCATCTGCATATCTGAGGTTATTGGTATTTCTCCCAGCAATCTTGATTCCAGCTTGTGCTTCATCCAGCCCAGTGTTTCTCATGATGTACTCTGCATAGAAGTGAAATAAGCAGGGTGACAATATACAGCCTTGACATACTCCTTTTCCTATTTGGAACCAGTCTGTGTTCCATGTCCAGTTCTAACTGTTCATTTCTGACCTGCATACAGGTTTCTTAAGAGACAGGTCAGGTGGTCTGGTATGTCCATCTCTTTCAGAATTTTCCACAGTTTATTGTGATCCACATAGTCAAAGGCTTTGGCATAGTCAATAAAGCAGAAATAGATGTTTCTCTGGAACTCTCTTGCTTTTCCAATGATCCAGCGGATGTTGGCAATTTGATCTCTTGTTCCCCTGCCTTTTCTAAAACCAGCTTGAACATCTGGAAATTCACGGTTCACATATTGCTGAAACCTGGCTTGGAGAATTTTAAACATTACTTGACTAGCATGTGAGATGAATGCAATTGTGTGGTAGTTTGAGCATTCTTTGGCATTGCCTTTCTTTGGGATTGGAATGAAAACTGACCTTTTCCAGTCCTGTGGCCATGCTGAGTTTTCCAAATTTGCTGGCATATTGAGTGCAGCACTTTCACAGCATCATCTTTCAGGATTTGAATAGCTAAACTGGAATTCCATCGCCTTCACTAGCTTTGTTCGTGATGATGCTTTCTAAGACCCACTTGACTTCATATTCCAGGATATCTGGCTCTCGGTGAGTGATCACACCATCGTGATATCTGTGTTGTGAAGATCTTTTTTTAATAGTTCTTCTGTGTATTCTTGCCACCTCTTCTTAATATCTTCTGCTTCTGTTAGGTCCCTACCATTTCTGTCCTTTATTGAGCCCATCTTTGCATGAAATGTTCCCTTAGTATCTCTAATTATCTTGAAGAGATCTCTAGTCTTTCCCATTCTGTTGTTTTCCTCTATTTTTTTGTATTGATCGCTGAAGAAGGCTTTCTTATCTCTCCTTGCTGTTCTTTGGAACTCTGCATTCAAATGGGTATATCTTTCCTTTTTTCTGTTCCTTTTCATTTCCCTTCTTTTCGCAGCTATTTGTAAGGCCTCCCCAGACAGCCATTTTGCTTTTTTTTGCATTTCTTTTTCTTGGGGATGGTCTTGATCCCTGTCTCCTGTACAATGTCATGAACCTCCATGCATAGTTCCTCAGGCACTCTGTCTATCAGATCTCATCCCTTAAATCTATTTCTCCCTTCCACTGTATAATCATAAGGGATTTGATTTAGGTCATACCTGAATGATCTAGTGGTTTTCCCCACTTTCTTCAATTTCCGTCTGAATGTGGCAATAAAGGAGTTCATGGTCTGAGCCACAGTCAGCTCCCAGTCTTGTTTTTGCTGACTGTATAGAGCTTCTCCATCTTTGGCTACAAAGAATATAATCAATCTGATTTCGGTGTCAACCATCTGGTGATGTCCATGTGTAGAGTCTTCTCTTGTGTTGTTGGAAGAGGGTGTATTCTATGACCAATGCATTCTCTTGGCAGAACTCTATTAGCCTTTGCCCTGCTTTGTTAATGAGCTCTTTTAGTTTCTCTCTGCCATGTACAACAAGAAGGGGGATGTCTGCAAACTAGGAAAGGGAGTCTTGTCAGACACCAGTGTTGCCTGTACCTTAACCTTGGTCCTCCCAGCCTTCCAAATTGTGGGAAATAAATTGTTTAATCTAATCTATGATATTCTCTTATAGCAGCTTGCACTGACTAAGACAATGGCAAAAGAGGTTTTGCAGATATAATAAGGACATTCATCAACCAATATAATTGTTTTTAGTTAATAAACTAAACTATATTTGGGCCTAATGTAATTATGTGAGCTCCTGACAAGGAGGGTGTTTTCTCTAGTTGTTAGCAGAAAGAAACCAGATTCAAAGTGCAGGAAGGACTTGATGCACCATTGGTGTCTTTGACTGTGGAAAGGACCATGTGGAAAGAGTCTGAGGGTAGTCTCTGCCTGCTGAGAGCAACCCCCGGTGGGCAGCTGCTAGGACACTGGGGATCTCAGTCCTGCAACCATAGGAAAAGGATCTTCCCAACAATCTCTGTGGGCTACAAAAGCGATTCTTTCTCAGAGCCTATAGAGGAGAATCCAGTCCAGCTGATAGCTTGATTTTGGCCTTGTGAGACCCTAGGCACAGCAAGTCCACTTGGACTCATGAGACAGTAAATGGATGGAAACTAGGATAATAAGTTTGTGGTGCTGGAAAAAAAAAAAAAAAGCTCTTGGAGAGTGATGCTCAGAGGTGTTTGTAATTAGAACCTTTAGCATGTAACAAAGAAAGAGATAAAACGTTGTTATATCCGTAACATGAATGATCATGGTAGAGAGGTGTCCGTGGAAGAAACTGAGAGTAGAAGGGAGCAGAATGGGCTTCTCTGGCGGCTCAGGCAATATAGAATCTGCTTGCAATGCTGGAGAACCGGGTTCCAACCCTGGGGTGAGGAAATCCCCTGGAGAAGGGAATTACAACCCACTCCAGTATTCTTGTCTGGAGAATTCCTTGGACAGAGGAGCCTGATGGGTTACAGTCCATGGGGTCACAAAGAGTCAGACATGACTGAGTGACTAACACACACACACACGCACAGAACAGATTGCCATGCAATGTCTTAGAAATCAGCCAATATGAAGGAAAATTTAAGTAAGGTGGGACAGTCAAAAGGAAAGTAGTATTTTACCAAAAACATAGCCATGATTGTGCTTTCATGATTGGATAACCCCCAATTATCCAAATACACGTTTAATTGAGTTGTCTGATGGAATAGGCTTGCTCTGAAAGTTGCTTCTAATTCTGGCTTTGCTGTTCGCTAGCTCTGTGACCTCAGGAACATCCCTCAACTTTCTGGATCTCAGGCTCCTGTTGAATAAAGTGAGGTGGTTGTTTCCAGTCTCTCCCAGCACCAAGAGGCAATTTATTTGGATGCAAAGATATGGTGCAGCTCCCGCCTCACTCCTTATCGTCTATTAAGTTCATAAGTGTACTGCACGTTAGTCAGAGAAGTAATCTAATTTCACAGTTAAATAAAGAGCTAATTTAAATGACTATTGAAATTAAAATGTTCATGGAATTCATCTGCTGGCTCTAATAAATGCACTCTCCAGCGTTCCCCCAACCCCGCCCATTCTCGGAAGCCCACACCCTGTATCTTCTCTGGACCTGTTCCTCTGTCTCCAGATGGACTCTAGAATCATATTGTTACATGTTGTTTTTCTTTTATCTATGGCCGTTTTGGCAGCAGGAATTATACATGTTTCCCTGACAGAGAACTTTACGTGGAGCATGTGTTTAAAAGATTAATATAAGCAATTGCTTCTGAAACAATTAATCTTGTTTTCCCATAGTAATGAAAAATGAATAATCAAAAGCAATAAATGGTGCCTGGAAGATGACAAATACTTCTTCAAGTATTTTAACACTGACTGTGAATTACAGCTGACCCCCAGAATGGGAAGGATGAATATGACCAGTGGAAACTCCACAGTGGGTGCCGCCGAGCTTTAATAATGGTCTTTAGCCGCTTGATTGATTTCATCGTTCCCTATCAGAACCCGGAGGACTGGCTGTCTGTCCTGCTGATTTAAATCTCAAAATGGCATCTTGTGCCTATTAGGGGAGTCTGTGTTTAAACCATTATAGAGCGGTTGTCTTCTTCCTATTCCTTAACTAATGTACAGACGCAAGTGGAGCTGTGTTCGGGTTTAAAATATAAATAGTAACAACTGAGTAATTCTAGATCCAGTCCCTGCAGATCGGGAACCCTGGAGGGATGTGTTTTATCCAGAACGTCATCAGTTTCCTGGATGTGAAGCCACTTGAGTAAATTTGAGAAGGAACCCTCGGAGACTTACTTTTACTTTCAGCCGCCCATCTTCTATAGGCACATTCATGAACCAGGGCTTACTTCGGATGTAAAAAGTTTTGGAAAAAACAGTGCGTCTCTTCCATGAGAGATTCTGTGAGGACATGAAGCCCTGAAATAAGTGATTGGCCTTCTTGTGGGATGTAACACTTCAGAAGCATATGTGGGCACACGTGGCATTCAGATTGCTATGTGCAATGCCACCATCCATGCATACATAGCTGTGCGTGGGTGCATGCTCAGTCCTGTCCAACTCTTCGTGACCCCATGGACTGTAGCCCACCAGGTTCCTCTGTTAATGGAATTTCCCATGCAAGAATACTGGAGTGGGTTGCCATTTTCTACTCCAGGAGCTCTTTCTGACCCAGGGCTCAAACCTATGTCTCCTGCATCTCCTACGTTTGCTGGTGGATTCCTCACCACAGCATCACCTGGGAAATCACATACATACATACATATATAAGATAGCTGTGTCCATACTTTCTCCACATTGAAGAAGCAAAAATTGCTTGGCAAGTGTAGACTCAGTGCACTTTACAAAGCAGCATTCAGGTGCAGAGACCCCTGAAATTTTCTGCAAAGCTGATGGCAAAGGGAATCAAGACAGGACCCCAGTCAAGCTCCTTTTCACTGTGTGCAACTGCCTGCATTTAATGTGTTTTAATATGTTTGTATCTGCCTGCTGCTCTGGTACCCAGAGAGGCCATATATTCATGCTACTGAATCAAAAAGCTGATGTGTCCTACTTCTCTGATGAAGCTTGGCAGGTAATTGTGAATCCCAAACTACATCTGAGGACACTATATAGTGTAGTTTTTTCCCATACTACCTATTAGCTGAGATTTGGAGCTGATGTGTATGATCTTTAGAATCCTCTGAAACAAAGGTATGCCTTCCCTTATATTTCCGAGAAATGTTATTGATCACAAATGTAACAGTGTGTGATACACATAAGCCCTTTGAAAAGTCTACAGTGATAGGCAAACACAAATCAATGGTTGTCTCTTAATGGACTGGCCAAAAGTTGATGATTCTTGTGTCTGTCTTGATTCTATTGTAATTGTAAACATAATTACATTAAAAGTTTTGTCAAGGAATAGTTTCATGTCTTGTACACTTTTCGTGAGTTTGTATTTTCAAAGCTGGAAATATAATTCTGAAATCTAAATCAGGGAGAGAAAAATCAATTCAGCTGATCAGTCTTTTGAGAGTAGAGAGGCTCTTCCTAGTTGATTGTTTCTAAAAATAAGCTTTCCAAATTTGGCGCTGCTGTTGGGGAGCAGGGATGGGATGTCAGTAGCCGAAAGTCCCCCAAGTGCACACCACACAGTATTGTCAGATGCTACGGAGCTACTGAGAAAATTCCTAACATATGTGTTTTGTTCTAAGAACTTAACACAGCATGCTTTTTTTAAAAAAAAAATTGCTTTTATAGAAACGTTCAGATCCTCCTGGATTCTTTTGAATTGTTGCCAGCATGTGATTTGGACCCTTGACTTGGTTGGCCCTGAGAAGAGAAGCTGAAAACCAGAGATGAATAGCCACGCGGTCTCTTACCCTTGAGGACTGTCCAGTTAATATTTCAAGTCACCAAGGCCAGCCTCGCAGAAAGCATGTATTTTATTTTCGTTCTAAAACATTATGTTTTGAGCTCTTTCCTGAAGGGCTTTTGCAGGAAACCAGTTTGTTCTGTGTGGGAAGATGACTGTTTCTCAGTGAGCCCTCTTTCAGGTCCTTTCTCCAGACTGCCATGCTACTGGTGGTAGGCTTATAATAATATTGATAAGTAAAAGGGATAATGAAAAGGGGAATAAGAAATTAGGAAGAAGGGAAGGATGAGGAAGAAGAGAAAAAGATCATAACAGTGTCCTTCCAGTAATTTGAAAGTGTGTCAGTCGCTCAGTCATGTCCGACTGTCTGCAACCCCATGGACTGTAGCCCGCCAGGCTCCTCTCTCCATGGGATTCTCCAGGCAAGAGTACTGGAGCGGGTTGTCATGCCCTCCTCCAGGGGATCTTCCTGACCCAGGGATCAAACCCAGGTCTCCTGCATTGCCGGTGGGTTCTTTACAATCTAAGCCACCAGGGAAGCCCTCAAGGAGTTTATTCTTTTATAATTTACAAAGTGAGTTCGTGAGACAGTTGTTGTCACAAGTGAAGAAACTGACTCTTTGGTGTGACATTGTTTTCTGTGTGTTACATAGCTTAAGTAAGAGAGCTGGAGCTTAAATTTCTGATTCAAAGGCTGACATTTTTTTCTATCCAACATTCCTAGCTCTCTAGGTACAGTGTGGTGTTTACAATGTGAGCTAATCTGTTTGTAAAAAGACTTGAACTAGGGTTCTGTGCAGAGTGAGTACTATATTGAAATATTTGATAAAGAAATATAATAAAAATTGTGCCATTCAAAGAATGAATGAAACATAGTTAATTGTTAGAGTTCAGGTCAGTCAAAGCAGAAAATATCCACTAGGTTCTGAAGAAGAAAAATATTTTAATGATGTTAAAGGACTATTCTTGGGGAAAATAATGCAGAATATGGTTTACATTACTTTCACAGAGGCACAGTGCTCTTTAAGAATGGATGAGTCGGTTTCACAGACATCAGACAAGAATGCTCAGGGCCCCTGATTATAGCAGGAGTCAGTGCCCACACCCTTGCCTTTCTCAAAGACGCTTTGTGGGGAGATCAGTGGTCACTGAAGAACTGAAGCGCTTCCCAGGTAGCTTCTGTCTTACAGGGAGAAGGTTCTGTCATTTAGATAACACACAATAAAATTCAAAAGTCACAAACTGTTATTAGCTGACTTGTATTTATATACTGAAGTCCTAACTTCTGGTATTTCAGAATGTGACTATATTTTGAGATTGAGTCATTAATGGGCTAATTAAATTAAAACAAGACCATTAGGATGGCCCCAATGCAATCTGACTGGTGACTTTATAAAAAGTGAGAAATGTATACATAGACATATACTTCAGGAAGACGGTGTGAAGACACATGGAGAATGTCACCTACAAGCCAAGGAGAGGGGCTTCTAAAGAAACCAACACTGCTGACACCTTAATCCTAGAATTCTTTGCCTCTGGAAATAAAATCTGTTGTGAGAAAATAAAATGTGTTGTTTAAGCCACCCAGCCTATGGTACTTTGTTATAGCAGCCCTAGTAACTAGTATACTGTTTCAAATCAGTAGCTCTCAAAACTGGCCGTGTTTAGAATCACATTAGAATTTTTTTTTTCTTTTTTTTTTTCAGATTTTTTTTTAATTTTAGTTTTTTATTTTTTAAATTTTAAAATCTTTAATTCTTACATGCATTCCCAAACATGAACACCCCTCCCACCTCCCTCCCCATAACATCTTTCTGGGTCATCCCCATGCACCAGTCCCAAGCATGCTGCATCCTGCGTCAGACATAGACTGGCGATTCAATTCACATGATAGTATACATGTTAGAATGTCATTCTCCCAAATCATCCCACCCTCTCCCTCTCCCTCTGAGTCCAAAAGTCCGTTATACACATCTGTGTCTCTTTCCCTGTCTTGCATACAGGGTCGTCATTGCCATCTTCCTAAATTCCATATATATGTGTTAGTATACTGTATTGGTGTTTTTCTTTCTGGCTTACTTCACTCTGTATAATCGGCTCCAGTTTCATCCATCTCATCAGAACTGATTCAAATGAATTCTTTTTAACGGCTGAGTAATACTCCATTGTGTATATGTACCACAGCTTTCAAGCTTCTGCACAACAAAGGAAAATATAAGCAAGGTGAAAAGACAGCCTTCTGAATGGGAGAAAATAATAGCAAATGAAGCAACTGACAAACAACTAATCTCAAAAATATACAAGCAACTTCTGCAGCTCAATTCCAGAAAAATAAACGACCCAATCAAAAAATGGGCCAAAGAACTAAATAGACATTTCTCCAAAGAAGACATACGGATGGCTAACAAACACATGAAAAGATGCTCAACATCACTCATTATTAGAGAAATGCAAATCAAAACCACAATGAGGTACCACTTCACACCAGTCAGAATGGCTGCGATCCAAAAATCTGCAAGCAATAAATGCTGGCGAGGGTGTGGAGAAAAGGGAACCCTCCTACACTGTTGGTGGGAATGCAAACTAGTACAGCCACTATGGAGAACAGTGTGGAGATTCCTTAAAAAATTGCAAATAGAACTACCTTATGACCCAGCAATCCCACTTCTGGGCATACACACCGAGGAAACCAGAATTGAAAGAGACACATGTACCCCAATGTTCATCGCAGCACTGTTTATAATAGCCAGGACATGGAAACAACCTAGATGTCCATCAGCAGATGAATGGATAAGAATTTTTTTTTTCTTAATTGATGCTCAGGGTACCATCCCAGAACAATAGTGTAAGAATTGCAGGGGACAGGATGTGAGTGGCTGTGTTTTGCAAAGACTTCCCCAAAGATTCTGATACTGTTTAGGTTGAGAATCACCATTTACACTGTCTGTCCCCAGATTTGTCCCCAACTGATTCCTTTCAGGAGGGATAACAAACCTTACATCCAGGGTCTGGATTATGGAGCTTGTTACTCAGAGTAAAGGAAGTCATCCCACAGGACCCAGTAATGGTCCAATGTGGCTGATCCTTCCAATCATTTGAATATCTGTTTAAAAATAGAGATTCACAGAAATTTTGATTTATGAATCTAGGAGTTCTAGGAGGCGGGGCAGGAGTTTGTGTTTAAGAATGTCTGTGAGTGATTCTGATGATATTTTAGATAAGAACGGCTGAATATTTATTTCTAGGTATGTGTGTATGTATGGGCTTCCCTGGCAGCTCAGCTGGTAAAGAATCTGCCTTCAATGCAAGAGACCCAGGTTTGATTCCTGGGTTGGGAAGATCCCTTGGAGGAGGGACTGGCAACCCACTCCAGTATTCTGGCCTGGAGAATGCCCATCGACAGAGGAACCTGGCGTGCTACAGTCCATTGGGTCACAAATAGTTGGACACAACTGAGCGACTCAGCATAGCACAGCACGTGTCTATGTATATATGTATTACGAATGTATTGTCTTCAGCAAGGAAAAGGTACACATAATTCCACCACCAAAGGAACCTATTCAGGTTTCTGATCTGTGATTGTTTCCCCATGTCCTTTTCCATCATTAGATAGTTCAAAGATGAAAGTGTTATGGACACTGGGAGTGATGTTTCCTAAGGCCTACTTGACTTCACAATCCAGGATGTCTGGCTCTAGGTGACCGATCACACCATTGTGGATATCTGGGTCATGAAGATCTTTTTTGTATAGTTCTACTGTGTATTCTTGCCACCTCTTCTTAATATCTTGTGCTTCTGTTAGGTCCATACTATTTCTGTCCTTTATTGTGCCCATCTTTGCATGAAATGTTCCATTGGTATTTCTAATTTTCTCGAAGAGATCTCTAGTCTTTCCCATTCTATTGTTTCCCTCTATTTCTTTGCACTGATCGTTGAGGAAGGCTTTCTTATCTCTCCTTGCTATTCTTTGGAACTCTGTATTCAAATGGGTATATCTTTCCTTTTCTCCTCTGCCTTTTACTTCTCTTCTTTTCTCAGCTATTTGTAAGGCCTCCTCAGACAACCATTTTGCCTTTTTGCATTTCTTTTTCTAGGAGATGGTCTTGAGCACTGCCTCTTGTACAATGTCACGAACGTTCATCCATAGTTCATCAGATACTCTATCAGATCTAATCCATTGAATCTATTTGTCACTTCCACTGTATAATTGTAAGGGATTTGATTTAGGTCATACCTGAGTGGAATTTTGCAGTTTGGTGTTTTGTGGTAATGACCTGAGGTTAATCAGTATTTTCTCTTTCTCAAACCTGCTGTTAGGGCAAAAGGTCTGATGCTAACAAATTGTGTCTTTCACAACTGAAGTGTAAATTGAACTTCTAATCCATTTGTTTGCTAATCATCCCTCCTTATGAATACAGTAATCTACCTCTTTGGGAAATTTACCTGTTATGTATAGTCATATATGCATGCAACATTTCATTGACACAAAGCTATTGCTCCCCAGCCAAACAAGATCAGGTTGGAAGAAAAAAAGAAAAAGTCTATGGCAAGTGAAAGTCAGTGTCAAAATAATAACTGACATCTGTCTTGAATGATAAATGCTTATGTTCGTCATCTCAAAACAACAAGAGAGGCGTTAGCTTAATCACCCTAAGTCCTGCAGCTGGGAAGTGGCGGAGGCAATTCCGCTCTGGAGCCTATGTACATTCTTAACAGTTATACCCTCTACTGCCCCTAAGCTTACCCATCGACTCCTCCGTGAGCCCCTTTTCAGTCTCTTTTACTCTCTTTTATATTTAATTTTTAACTGATTTTGGAGTTTACATTTCCTAACCAGTATCGTATTTCAAACATGCTTCCCAATCAAAGACCAGAAATTACACAATAAATATTTTTAGAGTAAGGGGTGCCTCTACGCAGTTCTCTTATTTTCACTTATGAAAAACTAATACACCATGATTTTCTTGAATATAATGTGTTTTTATAGTAATTCTTCTTATGTATTAAATTGTAAAGATATCCACATGTCCATAAGCTATATTCATAATCCCATCCTAATATGAAAACTAAGTTTGTTTTGCCTACTATCTTTTAGACTTCAACCTGCTGATGCTTTTTTAATCATTGCAAATGGAGCATATTTTTTTGTATTCAGTTTTTCACTTATCTAAAGATCCTTTGTGTGGTTTTGAATAGTTCCAGGTCGTGATCAAAGTAAGTGTCAGAAGATAGTCCTTGGAGTAACGCGTCTGGATTTGCAAGCTTGTGTCTTCACATTTTCAGCACCTCCTATCTTTTAAAATCCCTGAGCTTGTAAACTTTTTGAGATTGCCTATCCTCTTTAAAACCCATCTCTAAATTTACACAGGTTGACATATTGCAGAAGAAATTTATAGCAAATAAATGTTTATTGCATGTAGCCTAATAATTGTTATTCACATATTCTCTAGCTAGAAATCCCATACACACACAAAATATATATTTATATGTAGAAGTGAAGTCACTCAGTCGTGTCTGACTCTTTACAACCCCATAGACTGTAGCCTACCAGGCTCCTCTATCCATGGGATTTTCCAGGCAATAATACTGAAGTGGGTTGCCATGTTCTTCTCCAGGGGATCTTTCTGACCCAGGGATTGAACCCGAGTCTCCCGCATTGCAGACAGACGCTTTACCATCTGAGCCACCAGGGAAGCCTAATATATATATGTGTGTGTGTGTGTGTGTGTGTGTGTGTGTGTGTGTGTGTGTGTGTGTGTGTGTGTGTGTGTGTGTGTGTATATATATGTGTGTGTGTATATATATATATATATAATGTAATATATGTATATATTTATATTGGTAGTTTAGAGCACATATTTCGGAGTCAGGCTGACTTGGACTAACACTCTTTTTCTGTTTTTCACTCCCTGAGTCACTTTGGGGAAGACTTTGAACTCCCTCGAATTGGTTTTCTTTTCTGTAAAGTGATGACAGTATTTACTTGCAGGTGGAGACTGAATGACAAAATTAAGGTGGGGTTCTTCCAGATGTCCCAGCTTGGCCCACTAAATGCCCGGTAACAGCTAAAGAATATTATAACAAAAATTCCTTTGAGGCCAGTCTGACATAGAGTAGTTGCACAGAGCAAGGTAACACTTTTATATAGTCCTAGGAGGACAAGGCACAGAGTGAAGTTTCCCTGGTCTTATTTGGAAATAGACAACACACTTCTTTTGCTGAATCTGGGCAAGGTTTCCCTGAGTACATTGCCAGAGCAAGTGTCTTCATATAAGCGTGTCCATCCACTATGAGCCAGGACCTATAGTCAGGGATGTGGAAATATTTCTGGAAGGAGGAGTGGAAAGAAAAGAACCAGAATGGCTGCTTTCATCCAAGGCTAATCTCTTGAGCAGTGGGAGGGGAAGATAGGCCTGCCTAGAGCACTGGTACCTTTATAGAGGGTGGAGGCTGACTGTAATCTTGCAAACACACTGACAGGTAGGCAGGATTCAGAATGAGGTTCGCATCTGCTTGGAGTTTTAAAGGCTCATTCTAGAGCCAGAGGGAGGGCTTGTGGGTGGCTGAACAAACTCATTCTGGGGCCAGATGGCCTGGGTTTGGCTGCTTGTCTCAGCTGCATACTAGTTATATGACCTTGAGCAAGTCTTTTTGCTTTACTGTGGCCGATTCCCTTAATTGTGAAGTGGGGGTAAAAATAGCACCTACCTTCAAAGTTTGTTGTGAAAATTAAGGAAAGTAATTTATGAAAGTGCTTGGAAAAAGCAAGCATTCAGTAAATGTTAGCTTTTGTAATGTACCTACCTGTGGAGAGCTGAATGGTCAGTTTTGCTCTTGCCAAGTTTTCCTTCCCCTCTTTTTTCCATGATTGCACCTGGATTTATGCGCCTCTCCACTTAAGAGGTGACTCTGGAAGGTTTCTTGTTTTCTAGGGGCAGGAAAATGTATAGCATTATGAATGATAAGCCCTGAGCCTGTTCTGTTATTAAATTAAAGTCGTGGAGGCAGTTACTTTTTATATTAAGAATGGTTCATCTTTCTAACTAATCATTAAGATGTAAAGTCTGCACTCAGATAGACCTGGGCAGTACAAAACATAATTGCAGGCAGAACAGGAATTACGCTTCCACACATTTCTGAGATTAGAACATGAATTCGTTTTTAGCAGATGTGTTTGCTCAGGATTCCAATTTCTTTTCTCATTCTCCATGATAGATTCCTTCAACCACAGCTGGAGTGTTTGGTGGGGCTGGACTCCCTCCGCGCCCTTACTGTCTTGTCCGTGTTGCCTGCTGAGAGGCGCTGCGGAAACAGGGCTGCGCTCTCACGCTTCCTCCTTCCCAGCTCTTTCCATTCAGTCTCTGGGATTTGACTTGTCACTAAGCCCACTTTGTAGGCTTCCCTGGTGGCTTAGGTGGTAAAGAATCTGCCTGCAGTGTGGGAGACGTGGGTTTGATCCCTGGATCAGAAGATTCTCTGGAGGAGGGAATGGCTACCCACTCCAGTATTCTTGCCTGGAGACTTCCATGGACCTAGAGCCTGGTAGGCTACAGTCAACGGGGTCACAAAGAGTCGGACATGACTGAGTTACTAACACTTTCACTTTCAAACTCAATTTAGAGCCACTGATCTCTGAATTCTGTTATTTTTTGTGCTCTTGCTCTAAGATATACTACAAAGATCAGATTTTGCTGCCCGGATGGTTCCCAAGGGCAGCATGTGGCTAGGCAGGTGCCAGCCTAGTGTTGAGTCTGGAGATCCTTATGGCTGGCTGGCCTGTTGGCATGGAGGTGAACAGTTCAGCAAGAGGATGAAAGATTCTGATCCAGCCAACTTGTTGTGAAATCTGACCCTGAATGGGACTTTGTGGTAGGTGGTTTCAGATGCCTCCTCATTTACTCCTCACACCAACCTGATCGTTCGCCTGCAGATTGGTGGGGATGCCCGAGAGAGACCACGAAAAAGCATTGCCCCTCTCAGCCTGAATTCTGAACAGTTTGGGAAATAAAAGAGCAAAGATGGAGGCCAGGATATCATCTTCATTGTAGAGATGCTAAGGTGGCTGATGTAGGTTACCATCAGAGCCAAACAAGCTTTCAAAGAATGAACCCCAGAATCAGGACTTGCACATGCCGGTCCCAAACACAGTGGATGCTTTTTCACCTGGTCCCCTGACCCCAGCGGCGTCCAAGGCCTGGGAGGGGCAGCTGCACTGGCCTCTCTGTGGACCGCTCAGTTTCAGGAGGAAGGGTGTAGAGCTGAATGGAGTTTGTCCGGTTTTCTCCCCAGTGTGCTTTAACCACGCGTCACTCCAACTGGAGATGAATGGAATGAGTCAAGTGTTGGAGAGAGGCCATAGGAGCATGTTTTGGGAAAATATGTCCCCGTGAAAACAGTGTAGGGTTAAGTTCAGATGACAAAACCGAGGCACAGAGAAACTCGGTAACTTGCAAAAGGCTTCAACCGCTCCTTAGCAGTGGAGCTGAAACTTCAATACAATCCTTTCACTCTCCAACCTTAGGCTGAGCCAGAGATTTTCTCCACATGGAAAAATTGTAATCTTGACATAGGAAAGAGTTGTAAAAGGTCATTTGTCCTTTAGAATCCAAAGCATAATTTTACATGAACTGTCCAAGAAGAATAGGTCGGTCTTTTCTCCTTTAATTTTGCTACCTCTGCTTTTGTTGTTAACCCTCTGTTGAAAGTTCTAGTGGGCTTGTCGTCCATAATATGGGCCACTTTCTTCTCATGAAATTCTGGCCACTAGACTTCTTTCCCTCCAAACTGACTGATCTGGTACACCAAAGCCCACGTCTCAGAAATTTGCTTTTAGACCACAGATTATCAGCTTTCTTCCCCGTGGGCTTCACTAGTGGCCAGACAGTAAAGAATCTGTCTGCAATTCAGAATGGCTACCCACTCCAGTATTCTTGCCCAGTAAATTCTGCAGACAGAGGAGCCTGGTGGGTTACAGGCTCTTGTAAGAGTCAGACACAACTGAGCAACTAACACTTTCACTTTGTTTTCCTTCCCCATGCCATCTCTTGCCCAGCAATACCATCTCCTTAGCCAGAGAGGAATGCTGCCCTAGCACCAACCATCTGTATACCTCCTGCCTGACCTGATGTTCTCAGCTTTGACAGGCCAGCTGAGGACCCAGTAAATGTTTTGAAACGTTTTGTTGTTGTTTTAAATTCCCTTCTTTCCCATGTGATTATCATGGTGCTTACTATTTACATTTTGAATTGCATTTTTAAAACTTTTGGCATTAGATAGCTGAATGGCATTTTCTTTAAGGACAGCATACACAATATCCGGCAGGGGTGAGAACTTGCTCTCAAATTGTGTTCATGTTCAGAGCTCAGCTTCCTTGGGGCTTTGTGGGGAGGGGTGGGTGATGGTGGAGGGATTTATGGGTGCATTTTCCACTAGGAGGCTTCCTGGAAGATCTTTATGAATGAGCTAGATAAAGGCCCTAGAGGAAACATAGTATCACAGCCTCTGAGTACTGAAAGGCTTTATGAACCATACAGGGCTGGAAGCAATTAGCAGCAGCAAGACTTAGAAAATGGGAGGGAAAAGGTAAATCTTATAAGCAGAGCTCGACATGGCAATTTAGCATCTACTTCCAATGAATAAGAAGTTATATTCCAGAAGTCATGAAATCCCAGAATTGTACTTACTTGCATGTGAGCTAAGTTGTTTCAGATGTGTCCAACTCTTTGCAACCCCAAGGACTGTAGCCCACCAGGCTCCACTGTCCATGGGATTCTCCAGGCAAGAACACTGGAGTGGGTGGCCATGCCCTCCTCCAGGGGATCTCCTGACCCAGAAGTTGACCCCAGGTCTCTTCTGTCTCTTACATTGGCAGGCAGGTTCTTTACCACTAGTGCCTACCTCTTAGTAAAGGAGCTTAAAATATCCTTTCCTAAACTTAAAGTGTGTTCATTTTTTATGTTATGTTCCCTTGAAATGTTATTATCCAGATAGATGTGCATTGTTTAGAAACTCATCCTTTAATTACAGTATTGAAAATTTGGTAATCTTGGGCTTCCAGTTAAGGATTCCTCAAGAAATCAGGATTATTTAAAACAGTATTCTGATTCTTGCTGGTCTTCTGGAAATTTACTCTGGAGTTACTTTTTCCCAGAAACTGTAGAACAGCGTTTATTTGAAATTCTGCAGAGCATTTCCTTTCTTTCTCTCTTTCTCTCTTTTCTGTCTTCATGGCCGAAACCTCAGTGGTTAAGCAAGAAAGTTTAAGTGGTTTTGCAAAGGTAAACTCTTGCCTGTATGAAAGAAGTTGCAGCTTTGAAGGACCCTAGAAAGAAAACTGCCCTGCCCACATGTTGCAAAGAAATGTTTCCTATTTATGGTCAGGGTCATTGGCTGGTCACTCAGGGGAAGCTCCTCCTGAACAATTTAATTCAGGTTGGGAAGCTAGCAAACCTCCTGCACTGCTCTGTGGATAAGGGTGTAACCAGCCTTCCACGGCAAGTCCTGCTTCTGATTCCCTTGAGCTCAGATATTCTTTGGACTGCCAAACTGGCACCTTTGGATATTTCTATGACCTTGAAAATTAGAATAATTAAGTTTCCTCTGGCATAGCGGGAGTTGATATGCGTAATTAACAGCAGCAAGCAGTCCCTGGAGAACAAATTTATGAAAGACATTAAAGGAGGCAAGAAGCAGCCCTTTTTGAATGAGGGGAAGTGAGCATTAGTTATGTGAGCGTGGCAGTATTTGGATGTTCCTTATCACATGCATGTTGATACTTCTCTGAAATTTAATAATGCATTTTCCTTTTATTTTTCTTGGTAGCATCCATCATGTGAAATAGAGGGATGTGAATGATTGGCAACCAAATTAATGAACAGGGGTGAGAACTTAAAAAATAACTTCTTTATAGGGGAGAAAAAAATTAGTTGGAGGCTACATTAAATTTTGCAACAAAAACTTTGAGACCCCAGTAATTGTTTATGTGTATTTTCTTTTCCTAAGCTGTGAAAGTACCTAGTATGAATTGGTCACAAGTTCCTGCCTGAAAAATGGGCAAGGAATATTTTGAACATATGTCTTTTTAAACATTTCTCCGACAACCCTGACTCTTTATAGCACTATTTTCTAAGCAATTGTCTTTAAATTTATATAGATAGTTAGGCTGATGGATAGATGAGAGAAGGGGAAGGAGAACAGTCCATTAGGATGTGGTTCTGTCCATCTGGGTCTTCCCTGGTGGCTCAGAGGTTAAAGCATCTCCTTGCAATGCAGGAGACCTGGGTTCAATCCCTGGGTCAGGAAGATCCCCCGGAGAAGGAAATGGCAACCCACTCCAGTATTCTTGCCTGGAGAATCCCATGGACAGAGGAGCCTGGTGGGCTGCAATCCACGGGGTCGCAAAGAGTCGAACACGACTGAGCCACTTCACCTCACTTTCTGTCTATCTAGGCAGACTAGGTGTGGTCTCAGCTGATGCACATTAGGGTTCTATCTGTACATACTCTCTGTGGCTGAGCTCTTGTAAAGGGTGTGTGCTTCCTCTAGACTCATTCTGGTCTTTATTTCACAATGTTGGAAGTGACGTCAAAAAGTATGCAAGTGATAGTATCTGTCGGTAGGATATCCTTCTAGCTGTAAGATCACAGATTTTACAGTGATATACACACCTTCAAGGAAATGATCAAGGTGTCTAGTAGTCTGTGCTCCTACTGCTTAGTTACTCAGTCTGTCTGGCTCACTGCTGCCCCATGCACTGTAGCTCACCAGGTTCCTCTGTCCATGGGATTTTCTGGCAAAAACAGTGGAGTGGGTTGCCATTTCTGTCTCTGGGGGAAATTCCCAGCCCAGGGATGACCCTCGTCTCATGTGTCCTGCATTGGCAGGCGGGTTCTTTCCCACTGGCACCACCTGGGAAGCTCCCTGGGAATCTCTGCCAAGAGGCAGAGAGAGATCAATGAAAGTCCTTAGTCTTTGTGAAGAGCATCATAGACATCTTTGCCGCTGAGGACGGGTTGATCAGTAACTCAGAAGTGGTGGTTGGTAAAAGTTATAGCCAAGGGTGGGCGCTGGGTGGGTACACTGTATGTGGTCAGTCGATCTTAGTTCTCTGGTGAGTGTGGGATTGACAAAACTTGCTAAAGATGTCTAAGGAACAACCAACTCCGTTTATAAATCCAGAAACTCCTGGATATGTTGGATTTGCAAATCTTCCCAAATCAAGTTCATTAAAAATCAGTGAAAAAAGGTTTTGAATTCATACTAGTGGTGGTTGGCAAATTGGGTCTCCTAAAATCGATGTCATAAACCTCATCTTGCTGACTGACCTCTACCCAGAAAGAGTCTTACCTGGAGCTGCAGAGAAAATTGCAAAAACTCTTCAAATTGAGGCTCCGACTGTTGAAACTGAAGAGCGAGGGGTCAAGCTGCGTCTGACCACGCTGGACACACCGGGCTTCGGGCACACCATCAACTGCAGGGACTGCTTTAAAACAGTCATCGATGGCAGTTTGAAAAGTGCCTGCAGGATGAGAGTGGTCTGAACAGAGGCGCATGGTCAGTAACAGGGTGCACGGCTGCTTTTACTTCATTTCCCCCTTCAGACATGGATGTCAGCAGCTGTATGTTACGTTTGTGAAGGCAAGACACAGCAAGGTGAGCACTGCGCCTGTTGTTGAGAAAGGCTACACGCGCACACTGAAGGAGCAGGAGCACCTGAAGAAAAGGATTCTGGATGAAATCGAGGAACATGACA
Organism: Ovis aries; assembly: GCF_016772045.2. Classification (NCBI taxonomy): domain Eukaryota; kingdom Metazoa; phylum Chordata; class Mammalia; order Artiodactyla; family Bovidae; genus Ovis; species Ovis aries. The sequence goes on along the minus strand of NC_056074.1, from coordinate 2,135,665 downwards.
TCAGAGTCTGTCGCTTACCTGATGCAGAGTCCTGTGAAGATGAAGATTTTAAAGAGCAGACTAGACTTTTCAAGACCAGCATCCCTTTCTCTGTGGTTGGATCCAATCAGCTGACTGAAGCCAAAGGCAAAAAGGTCAGAGGCCACCTCTACGCTTGGGGCATCCTGGAGGTGGAGAATGAATGAAGCTGAGGACAATGCCCATCACTCGCGTGCAGGATCTCCAAGAGGTGACCCAGGACCTTTACTTTGAGAACTTCTGATCAGAGAGGCTCAAGAGAGGTGGCAGAAAGGTGGAAAATGAGGACATGAATAAAGACCAGCTTTTGCTGGAAAAGGAAGCGGAGTTCCACCGCATGCAAGAGATGATCACCCCGATGAAGGGGCAGCTGTAGCTGCAGGGCAGTGACAGTGATGGCAAGGTCTACGGGCACCACATGTGAGGAAACACTTCGCAAGATAAATATTCCCATGAGTAACACAGCTGCATATTTACAAGACTGTTGGAGGGGCGCCTGTCCACATTTCACAGTGCCTGTGCCTGAGAATTTATGTTTTTAACTTTTGATGTGTTATTTTGTATGAAGTGCCTTAACATTTACATTTCATTGTGATGTTATTCTTGATATTTTGTGAGGTGAACTGTCCATTTTCCTTCTTCTTCCACTTTAAGTAACCACTAATGTTAGAATCTCATGGACCAGTCAGCACGTATAGTTAGTAGGTGAATTTGGTTTGATTGGCCTAACCGACGAATCATGAGTTACTTCCAGAACATTCAGATTTCCGAGAATGTTCCTGAGCAGTAGAGACATGAACACAGAAGGACGAGCTGCCTGGTACGAGGCCGTTTCTCACTAAGCCATGGCACCTGCTTCCCTGCCTTGCTTTTGTCTGAGCACAGCACCTAAAACCAGTTATGCTGCTCTGACTCCATGCTGTTAATTCATCTGCACATTATCTGTTTACCAAATGAAAAGAAATCTAATTAGGTACATGTTTATACTTAAATAGCTTTTTCACAAACAGGCTGTTGGGGTGAGTTTTTTTAAAAAAGTCTTTGAATACTGAGGTCATTTTTTTAACTCCTGGTTTGGCTTCACTTGGACTGATCCCGTCCTGAATGGTTTTCAGGCAGATAGCAGTGTGTGGCCTGTCCTGTCCATTTTTAGCCGTCGTGGTTTCCTTCCTTACATGTTACACAGACTTGTCCACAGGTGGCTTGAGAGTGAAGGCTCTTTCAGACTTGCTCCATGGGCTGGCTGACGGCTGGCACCACACTGGCTGGTTTCCTTGCCCTGCAGTTGATCGGTCCCCAGAAGTGACACATGGAAGGAGACTGGAGGGGGTGGGTGCTGGCTCAGCGTTCTCATCCCACTGGAGCACGGGGGCTGATGTGGAGAAGCGCTGAACTCCAGGGCTGAGGCCGCCCAGGAAGGAAGGGAGACGGTGGCAGCTGGCCAGGCGCACTGCGGAAGGCCGTCTGGTGTTCTCCCAGCTGGCCTCGTGCTGCTGCCTGATTGTGGGCAGTCAAGAGCTATAGGTTTAGGTGCAGTGCACAGTTTTACCCAAGAAGTGTTCCATGACCTTAGGGTACCTCCATGCAGGACCAGTTATTTGGGTTATTTTGGCATTTATCAACTATGCTAGTAAAAGCTGTTGTTTAAAAAGGGGGCGGGGTGGCCCCCTTTTAAAGCAGTAGACATAGTAAGCCCAATTGAAAGTAAGCCCATAGTAAGCCCATTGAAAGCGGTAGACATAGTAAGCCCAATATAGTCTACTTAGTGCCAGCTGCCACCTAATGGATGCATGAGTGTGGGTGGACCTACACTTTCAAATCCCCTTTTGTTTTGCCTGCTCCAATCTAAATACCTTTTACTAAGAGATAAAACTACCTATAAAAATGTATTTTGAAAACTTATTTTACACAGCAATTTTATGTCCATTGAAACTAACCTTTTACCAATAAAGCACTATTGTTTAGATATTTAAAAGAAGATTACAGCAGTGAAGAGATTTTCTAAAAAGCATGTAAAGGTTGCTGTAGTACTATGATGGGAACAGGTACCCACGGGGCGGTGCTGTAATGACCTGTACACTGTGATTCAGTTAATGCTAAAGGAGACAAGCACATATTAGTTCTTTGATGGAAACAACTAACAAGAGGGCAGGTGATAACTTCCCTATAAACATCCACTGTGGTAACCCTAAATTGATGTCCTTGTTTTATTGCTGATCTCTACCAACTACCACTCACATCACTGCTCATTAGCTGTCTTCTCATCCAGAATGAATCAGCTTTGAGAAGATGTGAACGTTAAGAAATTAATCAAAAGATATCCTTAGAGCCTGGGCTCAGTGAATCAGTCAGAGTAAGACAAATTATTGCTCAAATGCTGCTTTTCATCCTGTTCACTAATAAAAACAAATGCTATAAATTAATTATTTATTATGTACCACAGTGTACTGTGTATGTTAGGCCAGGCAAAATGTCGTTTCCACTTTCTCTGGATTTTTTTAATTGTGCTAATCAAATTTCAGGTTCTCTGGTTCTCAATGGAAGATTCATTGTTCTTGTCTTTTTGGAGTCCAAATAAAGACTAGAATCATTTCCCAAAACATTAAAAAAAAAAAATCCTTTAAGGCACTCAAAAAGGATAAAAATGACGTACTCAAATGAGTCTGAAAAACACTAGCCATATTTCTTTTTTGAGTATCAAATTTCATATAAAGTAGAGCAGTGGCTCAGAGAAATCTTGGACCAAAGAACTTTTTTTTATTTCAGCTTACACTTTTACTTTTCAACTTATTCAACTCAGTTTTGCTTATTCACCATAAGAATTATACATAAATAGCTAACGTCTATTGATGGGGATTCTTGTCCAAGGTATTATTTTATTGTCTATCCCAATTTTGTTTCACTGTAACACATATTAACTGTCTGATAAGTGATCACCCATTTAAGGGAAACAAAATGTTGTATACCATATATGACTTGTGGACCTCATGGTCTGAATCAGCACTACCCAATAGATAGAAAATAGATCCAACAGATAGACAACCACACTATGTGATTTTTAGTTTTCTAGTTAAATGGGAAAAGAAAAAAAAAAAAAAAACCTCTGGTGAAAATAATTTTAGTAATATGACTCAGACAGCAAAGAATCTGCCTGCAACTCAGGAGACCTGGGTTTGATCCCTGGGTTGGGAAGACCTCCTAGAAAAGAAAATGGCAACCCACTCCAGCATTGTTGTCTGGAGAATTCCATGGACAGAGGAGCCTGGTGGACTACAGTCCATGGGGTCACAAAGAGTCAGAGATGACTGAATGACCAACACTTTCACTTCACTTATTAACCTACTAGGTATATTAATATTAAAAATATAAAACTTATATTAAAATGTCTTCTTAAAGATACTTTACGTTTTTACCATGTTTTCCTACTCAGTCTTCAACATCCAGCACGTATTTTGCGCTTATACATTCCGCAGTTCAGATAGCTCCATATCAACAACTCAGTAGCCGCATGTGGCCAGTGGCCACTATTCTGGATGGTGCAGGTCCTTTCCAAGACGGCCTCAGTGGGAAAGCCTTCCCTGAGCTTGTTTCCAGGAGTTCTGTGTGACCAGTTCTCCTTGACTCCTGTCAACTCATCTGGAATGCGGATCAGTTGACAAGAGACCTGTAGGCACACATTCTCTGTTTCTTTGACTGTTTCAGCTGCATTCAGCTCCAGCATCAAGTTTTCCCAGTGGAGAGGGAGCGTGATTGGGTGAATCTTCATGAGTTAATGAAAATCAGCAGGAAGACATCCATAAACCTCATTTAACCTTGTCAGGATAACATTTAATTTTACTTAGGGTAGGCCCTTGAGTGTGTTGGAAGCCTGATAGACAGTTGGATGTATGATTTTAAAGAAAGGTATTTTGCTGGAACATTGTTCTGGTCTTTGTGGGCTAGAAAAATTTCAAATGCAGTATAATTTAGGCAAGTATGTGTACAGGTATTTATTAGAAAATAACTGATAATAGTCATAGACAACCTTTCTTTGTGTTTTCCATGGGCCAAGCTCTATTAATATTCATTATCTCTTTTAATTGTTATAATTCTATTAATTGCCTCATTGTATAGATAAGAAAGCTAAGGCTTAGTCAGGTTAGGAAATTTTGATTGATCTTCCACCATTGTGAGTTTTGTTCAGTGCTGGAACCCACGCTGTTACAGAACATGGGATCCCTGTGTGCTCTTCATTGAAGAATTCACAACCTTCCAGGATCGGAATGGAAGCTGAGTTTGGGTAGTCACGGTAGGATGGCAACTACGGCATGAGACTGTGCTTCAGGGAACATCTCTGAATATCTTTTTCACTGGGGTGTTAAAATACTTTCTTCCTTTCTGTAAATGTGATGGTTATAACATTTCTTTTCTAAAAATCAGGGAGTAGTGTGAACTTAGGCTGGGAGAGTCAAGATAATTCTCTGAGTCTACTTTCAGTTTATCCAGACCCTGCAATTTTAACATGATGGCTCTCTCTATTACCAGAAATTGTGGCTCTGACAAGCTCCTGCTGCAGTCACTTCATTAATCTTACTCTACCAGGACACCTGTTCACTACTGTGCAGTGTCGGCTGATATCATGCGGTAATTATGTTGTTAATTCATGGGCTGATGTTTTCCAGACTGAAGCATGGCTTCCTGTAGGCAGTGATCTGGGAAATCAAATCGAGGAAAACATTGACAGTTTGCTTCTGCCTGCTTGGGAATATGGTGTGAGTTTGGGTGGAAAGAATTTCATTTTGTGAGTGTGGTGTTTTTCATTGGGGCTACTATTCAGCACAAATTCTGTTAACTGACTGGTGGTACAAAATATGAATTCTTGAGTGAGATGACCTGAATGGAGCTAGGGTCTCAACTTTGGCTCCATTCCTTAGTTTGGGATCTGGAAATTGCTTTCATTGCATGATAGAAGGATACCTGAGCCAGCATTATAGAACACAAACTCCTATCCCAATAAATACTCAATAAGTGTTAACTTTAACTATTATTTAGCAAATATATATCAATGCCTATTCTTAATTAGCAACACGAAAAAGCTTCTTGAAGAATATAATGCTCTAGTTCAGCTGCTTATAAATAAGTAGAGGTAATATAGAGGCTTCCCTGGTAGCTCAGATGGTAAAGAATCTGCCTGCAGTGCGGGAGACCTGGGTTCTATCCCTGGCCAGGAAGATCCTCTGGAGAAAGGAATGGTAACCCACACTAATATTCTTGCATGGAGAATTCCATGGAAAAAGGAGCCTGGTGAGTTACATACAGTCCATGGGGGTCACAAAGAGTTGGCACTACTGAACAACTAACGTTACAAACACATACACAGATAAGATAGAAGTGTATTATAGATGGGGAAACAAGGCCTTGTGTGGTCTTGTGTGGTTTGGACCCTTGAGCTGTGTTGTTGTTTAGTCCCTAAGTTGTGTCTGACTCTTTTGTAACCCCATGGGCTATAGCCCCCAGGCTCCTCTGTCCATGTGATTCTCCAGGCGAGAATACTGGGGTGGGCTGCCATTCCCTTCTCCAGGGCATCTTCTGAACCCAGGGATCAAACTCACACTTCCTGCACTGGCAAGTGGGTTCTTTACTACTGCGCCAGCAGGAAAGCCCACTTGTGCTCTGAGAATCGCAGATGAGATTGTACCCTTTCAGTCCTGTGATGTTGTAAGACTTGGACTAGACTCTTGCCTCTACTCCTTCACTGAGTGGCCCTGGGAAAATTTCTCCAGCACTTGGTTCCTTCATCTAAAAAGTGTAGAAATAAAAATATCTACCTCATAGGGTCTCTGTGAATACTAATTAAGTAGAACATATCAAGCACCTGAAGTAGTACCTTTCTCTTGGTAAACAGTAATTATTATTACTCCTGAGTAAATAATACTATTACTTGTGAAAATTATAGTTTCTCTGGAGATGCAAACCTAGCATATGAAAGAACGAGTAAGCTATGATTCATTACCACGTATGTGGTATAATTTGTAAGCAAAAACAGTAATATCCAACTTTTTCACCCCAACTTTTTCACCTCCTTATCATTCCCTCCTCTAATGACTGTTAAAGCCAAACAACAACACAAAACCTTTTATTTTTTTCTTACTTACTGCAGATAGTAAATAAATTATAAAAATAATAAGCAAAGTGAACAAAGTGATGGGAAACATTGAAATCCATGATCACACTACTCAGAGATAAGTTTGGTGGGGCTTCCCTGGTGGCTCAGAGGGTAAAGTGTCTGCCTGCAATGCGGGAAACCTGGGTTCGATTCCTGGGTTGGGAAGATCCCCTGGAGGAGGAAATGGCAACCCACTCCAGTATTCTTGCCTGGAGAACCACACAGATGGAGGAGCCTGGTAGGCTATAGTCCATGGGGTTGCAAAGAGTCAGACATGACTGAGCAACTTCACTTACTCACTCAATACTTTGATGTATAGCTCTTCATATCTTTGTCTTGCTGTGTGCATATATAAATTTTCTAAACATGGAATTATACTATGCATCTTGTTTACAACCTATTTTTATCATTTGTGGGTAAATTTTTATCTGTTAATAAATGTTTCTCAATAATAAACGACTTCATTCTTTCTTAATGACTATGTACTATTCTGTTGTATGGATGCACTGTAATTCATTCCATCAACACCCACCTCTGAGCATTTGGTGCTTTTTCTGTGCATGTGCCTTGGCAAATAGCACTATGATGAAACTATCTTATGCCTAAAGAGGATGCAGCTCTTTCCAGGGTTGGCCTCAGAGTAAAGCACTGAGGATGGTCACGGTCTGCAGCTAGGAGGTGAGGGCTAAGGCAGAACTGTCACCACTTCCTGGACAGAGGAGGAGGAAGAGCAAGCCTGTTCCAGGAAGCAAATCTTAGAGTGAGGGCAGGCGGAGTAAAGGATATAGTACAGACACCAGGCAAGGCAAGCTAACCCGGAGATCCTGCAGATGAGGACCAGAAAGAACTTCCATTAGCAGCACAGACTTTCTCTGTGTTGCCCATTGATGGGACTCGTGTCTCTTTGAGGCTGTGGCCCTCTGCCCCACGCCAACAGAGAAGGTCAAGTTGTGTGAGTGGGGGCATCCGGGAAACATCCTTGAAGTAGACACTGTAGGTGATAAATACGATATATAAATACAAATAGGTCAAGAGGAAATGTGAGAGCATTTCATATGGGAATACCACACGGATGGCCTGGTATGGCTGCGACTTGTGAGCTTTGAGAAGCTAGCCATGAAGGTGTGTGGTCGTAACCACTCCTCGGAGCTTCTGGTAGCTATATATGAGTTCCTTTGCAGTGAGGAGCTGGCCCAACTTGCTTGCCCAGAGAAGTAGAGGAGAGGAGAATGGCTAATAGAGGCATATCAATGTCCTTGCCTTAAAAAAAAAAAAAATCATGAAAAGGACCTCATTTAGAGGGCTTCCCTGTGGGTCCAGTGGTTAAGACTCTTTACTCCCAGTGCAGGGGGCCCAGATTCGGTCACTGGTCAGGGAACTGAATCCTGCCTGGTCAGCTGAGAGCTGACATGTGCTACTGCAGCCAAGACCCAGTGCAGCCAGATACAATTTTTTAAAAATATTTTTAAAGAGACATCATCCAAATTAGTCTGATCTCCCAGAATAGCACTCTATTTAATATACATTAAAATAGGGTTTCCCAGGTGGCTCAGTGGCAAAGAATCTGCCTGCCAGTGCAGGAGACACAGGTTTGATCCCTGGGGCGAGAAGATCTCCTGGAGCAGGAAATGGCAACCCACTCCAGTATTCTTGCCTGGAAAGTCCCATGGACAGAGAGCAGACTACAGCCCATCGGGTCACAAAAGAGTCGGGCATGACTTAGTGATTAAATAACATTATAATGAATAAACTGAAACATCGTATTAGAGCATTGGGTCAGAATTAAGCCAGCAGTGTACCTACCTCTCACAGAGACAGGTAAGAGAAAAAGCATCACCTCCTCCTGCAAAGCCTCTTACTTATGACCAGAAGGAAATCCCCAGTTTTCCCCTAAACACCGCCTCTTGTTAGGTGGTTTCCAATCTTTTTCTCCCATGGTAAACAGTGCTATGATGAGACTGTGTTATTCCAGCTCGGTTGTTCTGTTTTAACTAATGGAATTTCATTGTATTTTTGCCGTAGGGATTTGAAGCTGTGGGTAGAACCGTACAGGGCTTAACTGATAAATAATAAATGCCACGATGCCCATTAATCTATATTTGGAAGCAGCATTTCCCTTGCTCTTTCCAGGTTCTGACATTTACTTGTACGCTTTGTCCCTGACTATGTAGGTTTCTATAGTTGCCTTTTCTGTGGAATCATTTTCTTTATTTAAAAAATTTTTTTAAACTTTTTATTCTGTATTGTAGTATAGCCAATTAATGGGCTTCCCTAAAGAATCCACCTGCCAACGAAGGATACATGGGTTCGATGCCTGTATTCAGGAAGATCCCCTGGAGAAAGAAGTGGCAACCAACTCCAGTATTCTTGCCTGGGAAATCCCATGGACAGAGGAGCCTGGCAGAATACAGTCCATGGAGTTGCAAAAGAGTCAGACACGACTTAGCAATTAAACGCAACAAATAGTTGAATAACAAGGTTGTGATAATTTTGAGTGCACCTCAAAGGGACTCATAGGGATACATAGACATGTATCCTTTCTCCCCCAAACTCATCTCTCATCCAGGCTGCCATATAGCATTGAGCAGAGTTCCATGCGCACGTTCCAGTAGGTCCTTGTTGGATATCCATTTTAAATACTAGCAGTGTGTACCTGTCCATCCCAAACTCCCTAACTATTCCTTCTGCTCAGCAACTAAGTCTGTGAATCTGTTTCTGATTTGTAAATAAGTTCATTTGTCTGATTTCTTCTTAAGGAATATATATTTTTTTAGTTTCCAGAATCAGTAATGTATATTTTTTTACACCACTTACTCAGTAGCGAAGAAAGTTCATATGAATGAGGTCAAACTTGTTTTCTGTATTTTGCCATGAAAATTGAGAAATTCAGTACTGCCTCTGCACCCCCCCTTTTTTCTGATTGTCCTTCCCAGCCACAGCAGAGAGACTTTTCGTCTGTGTCCCTCACCCTAAGTGATGCGGGCCGTTGTGACTGTCCTTTAAAAGATCATTTTCATTGGCCTCCCAGGGGTGTCTTCCATGTTGGGCTTTTATATGGTGTGATGTCCTGCCAGGGGAACTGACAGGCGGCAGCACCGCTTTGCACGGTCTGGGCTCTGAGCAGGCTGTCGGACAGCTGAGCCCGGCTCGAGGAGGACACAGGAGTCCTTGCGTTGCGATTCCATCAGCCTTTAGCCTGTTGCTTTCATTCAGCAAAATTCATCAACCAGCATTGTGCCTGCCTTCTGGGGGCCAAGCACAGGCCCTTGATGACTGCTCGCTACATTTGAATTGAAGCAGCATTTGCAACTATTTATTATAAAGTGTTGAGACAGTTGGTTACAGATCCCCATATTAAGATGACATTGGTTGACAACCTTGACGTGCAGACTGTCCTCTGTTCCAGTCCTGTGACCCTCTGTGCCGGAGTCTGCTGGGGTGTGGCTTCATCTGTCCCGGAGCAGGGCACAGACCTGTTAGAGTGCAGCCGGGCGAGGACGGATGCCTGAATGGGGTAGCGCTGGCGCGTGATTGCACCGCAGGGTGCGTGCTCTGCCGGCAAAGCCTGCGACTTCAGAAACTGCTTCACGTCGGTGGAGGGTTCTGAGCACCCCATCACCCATGGGGTCTTCTAGTTGGTCCTGACAGCTGCTCCCGTAGTGCTGAGGAGGCGAGGAGCATTGAATGAGGGAACGTGCGGGGGGCTTTGGGGGTCTGGCTCCCTCCCCTGGCCGGCTCTGCAGCTTGGGGAAACCTCAGCGTGCCGAGCCTGAGTCGTCTTGTCCACCACAGGACACCATGCATGGCCGTCTTTCTGGGCTATTGTCAGCTTCCATTGAATAAGCTCCTCCTGTTCTTGAAAATGCTCTCTAACTTCCCTGTCTGCTCCTGGAATAGAGGACGGGTTTGGAAGTATTTGATGATGGAATGAACTGAAAGCACTACATGGATCATTCTGGTCAAACTTTCTCAAAGTCAAGCAGATGGGGTCTCATTGCCTTCCTGTTCATTTGAAGGGAGAGCGAGTGCCTCACTTGCTCATCTGGGGGAACAGCCAACACTGGTGTGATGTCACCAAGCATTTCTCTGGCCAAACATCAAACCCTCGTTTCCCTGGGGGTCCAGAGAATCAGGAACAGGAAGCTGGCTGGTGCGGGGATGTGTTTCTGACGTTCCTTCAAATGCTAGTTGATCTTGAACTTTGCATGCCTGGTCTGCAAGCCTGGAGCTCCTTCAAAGTGTGATACTAAACAAGAAGAGCTATGGTAGTGCAAGACAAAGAGAAAATATGTTTTGCTTTGTTTTGTCTTTAGCCCAGGGTTTATTGCTGCTGGAGACCTACTTATCAGCCAACTTTGAAAAGCAGCTGTTCTCTCTCTTCATTTTGCCTCCAGTGATGCCTGTCTTGGATACTTGGGCACAGCTTAATTTTAGCAGTGCTCTGTAAAGTGAGTCCTGGGAAATGTATTTTGAATCTCTTTCAGAGGTTCGAGAAATGGAAGTGTAAATATTGAATCCACACATTAAAGAGAGAATAGATAATCAAGCTCTTGTTTGTTCCCCGGCAACTTGTTGATGTGTTTTTATTTCCTAGTGAATGAGTGATGTGTTCCAAAGGGAGGTGCCATTTGGGAAATCAGGTCTCTGCTGAATCACAGCACTGATCTGTTCTCTGTCATGTTCGTCACGGGTCCGACTGACCCACAGGCAGGCAGCAGGGCTGTACTAATTACATAGCTGTCAGAATCACACAAATGAATGGGTTGGGAGTGCTGCTGCCTTACTGGGAGTGTTTGTGGGTTTGGATCTTACTCTTTTAACAGTGATCTTTTAGCAGGCAAGAGAGCACTCATGTGAAATTGACAACTGTCTGAAAACATATTAGAAAGTATATCTGTCTGTGTTTAGGGTCCCATGATACAGAGCGTGCTTGCCACCAGTCCAGAGAACCATTGCTAGTGAGACAAATAGGTGAAATGTAGAATCACACTGCGAGGCAGTGACCTTTATACACTGCAGAAACACGCTCATTCACACACAGCACACGTGCGCCCAGTATTTCCCCTCTCACTAGATACATGTTATGGTTGTTGTAAAGGTGAAGCATTATATTATAGGTACATAGGGCTTCCTGGGTGCTAGTGGTGAAGAACTCGCTTGCCAGCGCAGGAGACACAAGAGACTTGGGTTTGATCCCTGAGTGGGGCAGATCACCTACAGGAGGGCATGGCAGCCTATTCCAGTATTCTTGCCTGAGGAATTCCATCGACAGAGGAGCCTGGTGGGCTACAGTCCATGGGGTTGCAAGAGTCAGACACAGCTGAAGCACCTTAGCATGTACACACCCATGGTTACATTATGGGAAACTTCATGTTTCTCTGTGAATAATGGAGAATTCCCTTCCTGAGAATAATGCCCCTCCTGAGAAGCCATCACCACTGCCCTGCAGATACATTGTGAAGTCACCCAGAAACCAAATAGTAGGTTCTTTTTGTCCTGAGCTGTAAGGACCAAAAAAATGTTTCAAGAGCTATGCCATGCCTCACCATACTGCAGCCTGTTGTTGAAGGAGCAATCAGTAATAGCGATCTTGTCTTTATTTCAAATTTTGATACTTTATCATTAAAAACACTGTCTTAGGACAGTGTCTGTGTAGATTATGGTGGCTTTTTGGGCACCCACTTAAGTTTCATAACTGGGACAGGTCCCTTGCTGGTCTTACCCTAATCCTGGTCCCTTGGAGGGTCCTTTGCATCTTCCTAGAAGACAAGAGCACAGACGTAGGAGCCTCCCTGGTGCTGGCCCAGCTGCCACTGTTTCCTCCCTCTCCAGCGGGCCTGGTTGTGAGATAGTAACCGAATCGGAGTGTAGTCCTCACGTCCATACAGTTAATGGTCTGGAAGTAATGATAGACAAAATCAGAGTAAACACATTTATAAAGTCAGAGTAAACACATTTATAAAAATTAGAGTAAACACATTTATAAAAATTAAACACATTCATAATTTGTTTTTACAAAATGCAAAGCACTGTTTTAAAAAAAAATAAGCATTGTGATGTGAAAAAGAACGAGGGTTGTGAGGATGCAGACTGTCTTTTGGAGCAGAGTTGGGAACAGCCACGTGGGGCAAGGGGGCCTGGCACCCAGATCAAGGCCTGAGGAGGGGATGACTGAGTGGGGAGGGGATGAGCAAGTAGGGAGGGGACCCCAAGCAGGGGTGCTGGTGGGAGAAGAGCTAGCTTTAAGGGGAAACAGAAGGTGGTCTTTTCAGAGAGGGGCCTGGAGTCTGAGGCACAGGCCAGAGGAGAGAGGCCTTTGAAGGTTCAGGCTGGAAGTTGAGGTAAGGGAGCAGTGCGGTGTAAGGTTGCCTCCTCCGAGACACAGGTGCCCTCCTCTTGGTGCGCCCACAGCTCCCATCATGGCACTCGTCACAGCCTTGTTGTTGTTCAGTCACCAAGTCGTGTCCAACTCTTGGCACCCTGTGGCTAGCAGCACGCCGGGCTTCCCTGTCCTTCACTGTCTCCAGGAGTTTGCTCAAACTCATGTCCATTGAGTCGGTGATGCCATCCAACTGTCTCATTCTCTGTTGCCCCCTGCTCCTCATAACAGTGTGGTAGGTACTTTTTCATGTACCTTGTCCACAAGGACAAGGAATGTGACTTAATTGTTCACTGGTATTTCTTGTATCTACTTGGAGCTCATTAAGCATTCTAACATAACTAATCCTTAGTGCTCAGGAATACATACTGGTAATCCGGCTGAGAATAAAACCAGGAAGCCACTTGATATACTCCCTTTGGGACTGAGGGTATCAGTCTGTCCAAAAAAGGTTTAGGATTTAGGAAAACTCTTGGCTGTATCCACTGAGAGTCTTAGGACAAGAATCCCATACTCCCAACTCCATGAGTATTTTTACATTGTATACATTTTCTTTTTCATTCTCTTTCCCTTTGCTTATAAGCAAATGCCTGCTCACCTTAGCTTTAAGATTTTATCTGGCATATTAAGGCAGATTCATCATCCTTCTATGTTTAGAAATGGCAGAGGAAGGCAAAGCAGATAAGCAAACAGCAAGGGGAAGAGAGAACCCAGGGGAGTGTGGAGGACCATGTCGAGAAGTTCCGAGAAGTGCAGCCTCCTCCCTTTTTATTCTCAGAGAAAATCTAGGATGCTTTGTGCATGTTTTACCCAGAATAATTCCTTTGTTCATACTGGAGAGTTCCAAATCTCAATTATTAATTAGCTTTCAAGTTTGAAAGTCCTGATGCTGCAGTGACTAACTCTTCTTTGTGAACGCTTTTCATTAAGAATTGTGTTTTATAGCCAAGATGTAGAAACAACTTAAGTGTCTTTCAGCAACAGGCAAAGAATGATGGGCAAAGAAAACATAGAAGACCCTGATGCTGGGAAAGATTGAAGGTAGGAGGAGAAGGAAATGACAGAGGGCCAGGTGAATGGCATGAATGACTCAATGGACATGGGTTTGAGTAAACTCTGGGCAATAGTGAAGGACAGGGAAGCCTTGTGTGCTGCATTTCCTGGGGTTGCAAAGAGTCGGACATGATGAGCTACTGAACAGCAACCTGGCACCTGGCAGGCCCCAACAATAATATATGTCTCCAGATACAGGCAAGCGTTGGGCTAGGGTACGAGGGGTCACCATCCTGATTATCGTTAACAATACTGTGAGGTGTACTTGAAAACCACTAAGATAATCTTAAAAGCTCTAACTACGCATACACTTGCATCGTCATTGTTCAGTGATCGCTCAGTCGTGAAAGACTCTGCGACCCCATGGACTGCAGCATGCCAGGCTCCCCTGTCCTTTACCATCTCACAGAGTTTGCACAAATTCAGGTCCATTGAGTCGCTGATGCCATCTAACCATTTCATCCTCTGTCGTCCCCTTCTCCTCCTGCCTTCAGTGTTTCCCAGCATCAGGGTCTTTTCTAATGAGTCAGCTCTTCGCATCAGTTGGCCAAAGTATTGGAGTTTCAGCTTCAGCATTAGTCCTTCTGATGGAGATTCAGGGTTGATTTCCTTTAGGATTGACTGGTTGGATCTCCTTGCAATCCAAGGGACAGTTGGAGAGTCTTCTCCAGCATCACAGTATAAAAGCATCAGTTCTTCGGTGCTCAGCCTGCTTTATGGTCCAACTCTCACATCCATACATGACTACCAGGAAAACCATAGCTTTGACTAGACGGACCTTTGTCGGCAAAGTAATGTCTGTGCTTTTTAATGTACTGTGTAGGTGTGTCATAGCCTTTCTTCCAAAGAGTAAGCATCTTTTAATTTCACGGCTGCAGTCACCATCTATGGTGATTTTGGAGCCCCCAAAATAAAGTCTGTCACTGTTTCTATTGTTTCCCCTTGTATTTGACATGAAATGATGGGACCAGATGCCATGATCTAAGTTTTTTAAATGTTAAGTTTTAAGCTAGCTTTTTCAAAGTTTTATTTGTGTGTGTGTGTGTGTGTGTGTGCACATACATGTTGTTGTTCAGCCGCCCAGTCATGTCCAACTCTTTGTGACCCCATGGACTCAGCACGCCAGACCTCTCTGTCCCTCAACATTTCCCAAATATTGCTCAAGTTCATATCCATTGCATCAGTGATGCCATCCAGCCTTCTCATCCTCTAATGTTCTCTTCTCCTGCCCTCAATTTTTCCTGGCATTAGGGACTTTTTCAGCAAGTCAGCCGTCCACATCAACCAAAATACTGGAGTTTCAGCTTTAGCATCAGTCATTCCAATGAGTATTCAGAGTTGATTTCCCATAAGATTGAATGGATTGATCTCCTTGCTGTCCAAGGGACTCTCAGGAGTCTTTGCTAACACCACAGTTCAAAGGCATCAATTATTTGGCATTCTGCCTTCTTTACAGTTCAGCTCTGATAAACATACATAACCACTGGGAAGACCATAGCCTTGACTATACTTTGACTTGACTATACTTTATATATATATATATATATATATATATATATGTATACTTTATATATTTCATACTATTCTTGACTATACTTTGTTGGCAGAGTAATGTCTCTGCTTTTCAACACACTGTCGAGGTTTGTCATACTTTTCCTGCCAAGAAGCAATTGTCTTTTGATTTCATGGCTGCAGTCACCATCCACAGTAATTTTGGAGCCAAATTAGAGGAAATCTGTCACTACTTACACCTTTTCCCCTTCTATTTGCCATGAAGTAATGGGGCCAGATGCCATGATCTTAGTTTTTTTTTTAATATTTAGTCTTAAGCCAGCTCTTTCACTCTCCCCCTTCACCCTCATAAGAGGCTCTTTAGTTCCTCTTCGCTTTCTGCCATTAGAATGATGATATCCACTTTTCTGAGGTTGTTGATGTTTCTCCCGACTGTCTTGATTCCAGGTCGTAGCTCATGCAGCCCAGCATTTCTCATGATGTGTTCAGCATACAGGTTAAGCAAACAGGGTGACAGCAGACAGCCCTGTCGTACTCCTTTCTCAATCCTGAACCAGTCAGTTAAGCAGTTGGTGAACCAATCACACGTACATACAAGCACAAAAAACAGAACTATGTGAGGTGATGGATTTGTTAACTAACCCTATTGTGGTGATTATTTCACAATATAAATATGTCAAATCATCAGGTTGTATACCTTAAATCTACATTTGTCATATTCCAGTTGTACAACAATAAAGCTAGAAGTGGGGAGAATTGTTTTAGAAATTGAATTTCCAATAAGATATATTAGGTTAAAAGATTGCTTGTTTTATTCCCTGGCCAGCAAAGCCCCTAACACCTTATGCTCTGTTTTGTCTCAGAAAGAAATACAATTTCCCTGCAACCAAACCTGTTGTCCATTTGGCGTCTTTTATGCCCTTTATTTTTCCCTTTCACAAGCACACGCTGGTGTCTGCTGAGAACTGTGCTAACTGAGCACCCAGACCGCTATGGAGAGACCCCCCGCCAGTGGGGCTGGGTGGGGGCGAGAACAGAGGTGATGTGATGTGCTTCTGAAGCTCTGCAGTGTGAGAGCTGTATTTTTCATAGGTATTTGGGGAAGCTTCACAGAAGAGCAAACATTTGTGCCAGCACTTAAAAGGTGCCTAACAAATGTATACAAGTTTATATGTAGTTTAGTCACTAAGTCGTATCTGACTCTTTTGCAAACTCATGGACTGTAGCCCACCAGGCCCCTCTGTCCATGGCATTCTCCAGGCAAGAACACTGGAGTGGGTTGCCATGCCCTCCTCCACGGGATCTTCCCAGCCCAGGGATTGAAACTGCATTTCCCGTGGCTCCTGTGTTGCAGGAAGATTCTTTACCGCTGAGCCATTCAGTGAAGCCCTGAATAAGCAAATAAGTACTTCTAAATATTTCTCAGACTATTCCAAGCCTTAATCTCAGGCTCCAATTTCTGTTTAAAGTTATTTCATAGGAATGTTGAAATATCTGTAGCACATAAAGCTTGCCTGACTTCACTCTCCTCATAAGAAATAGAAATGCGCTCGGACCTATTTGAGAAGACAATGCCATTTAAACCCTGAGGGCTAATGAGAAGGCCAAAGCACACGTTTGATAAGCTTTGTCATCTTTTTGTCTGCAGATCATAGCCCTTGCATTTTAATTTACTGTACATCGTGCTTTCTTAATGAGTTCCAGTGGATGGCCATTGAAAAACACGCCGGGCAGCTGCAGACATGATTATGGGGGGAGGGGTGGGAGGAGGAAGCATTTATTTGATTTATGTGATACGCAGTTAGGGTACCTAATATTTGCAGCCAGGGTACAATAACGGCAGGGGAAAAAATCTTCAGTATTACTCTGGACAGGAGAAAGGTGCTAAATCAATTTACTTTTTCCTGTACGTGTGAAAACTACTAATTGCAAGCTAATTGAATTGCATTTTAAATGTTGTCTTGCTAGACTATGGTTTGCTTTATGCCAGAAAGTTCATATTAAGCCAGTGTAATTATCAGAATTATTTTTAAAGTGAAAATTGAATTGAGTCTTCCTAGTACTGATTTTGGCTTTGTTTTAAAGCTCTGTCTTCAAAACTAAATTGTGGCTTGGCGAAGAAAAGAAAAAGGACTGGGGATGATTCCTAAGAGTAAAACATGAAGAAAGTCACACATGTAGTTGCCACAGATACAGGCACCAGTTATAGGGCTTTAGTGTTAGTAAATGTTGAAAATCACTTTCATGTATATTACCTCATTGAAGTCTGCTAACTATTCTGTACAAGAAGTATTATTGTTCTCATCTTCCAGATGAGGAAGGCTTTAATAGCTTAATTAATTTACCCGAGGTAGGAGTGCTGTGATTTGAACTCTGACTGTCTTAACTTTGGTTTCCTTTTTAAGGGTAATAATACTTGTGCTTGGAATATCATTGTCTCAAAAAATCATTTTTTGGAAGCATTTACTAAATTACAGAGTATTACTACACAAGTAGACATACAGGGTGATGACTGCCATCAGTTGTACAGTTATTAATTGTACAGGGTGATGACTGTCATCAGTTGTACAGGTAAACCAGAAGGTGGGTGCACAAAGTGGACAGCGAGCAGCCAGAAACCTAACATCTGCAGGTCTGCAGGCACACCTCAGAGATGCTGCAGGTTCAGACCACTGCAATGAAACAAAAACGCAGCAGTAAAGGGAGCCCCAATTTTTTTGATGTCCCAGTGCATATGAAACTTATGCTTTTACTATGCTATAGTCTATTAAGGGCTTCCCAGGTGACTAAGTGGGTAAAGGACCTACCTGCAATGCAGGAGACATGGGTTCGATTCCTGGGTCAGGAAGATCCCCTGCAGGAGGGCATGGCACTCCAGTATTCTTGTCTAGAGAATCCAGAGGAGACTGGCGGGCTACAGTGTGCAGGGTCGCAAAGAGTCAGACATGACTGAGCAACTGAGCACACACGTGCATAGTCTATTGAGTGTGCAATAACATTATGTCTAAGAAACAATATACATATCTCAGTTAAACCATACTCTATTTCTGGGACTTCCCTGGTCATGCAGTGGCTAAGACTCAGTGCTCCCAAGGCAGGGGGCCTGCATTCAATCCCTGGTCAGGGAACTAGACCCCACATGCCACAACTCAGAGTTTGCATGGTGCAGCTAAAGCCTGAAGATCCTGTGTGCCACAGCTAAGACCTTGCACAGTCAAAGAAAGAAATAAAAATATATTAAAAAATTCCTTTATTTCTCAAATACACCATCTGACAAAGCAGGGTTGCCAGAAAACATCAATTAGTAAAACATGCAATAAAATGAAGTATGCTTATGTATAAATAAGAGAGAAATCATTCCTGGATGTTGAGTCATTCGATCTTATCTCTAGTTCTGAAGACATGATTCAAGCCTATCACTCGCGCACTCAGCAGTCCTCACCTTGTCTCCATCACGCCGTCCACTCGGCATGGGCCCGTCGCCACAGCTGCGACTCGCTTCATAACGTCTTTTGACGTGTTTCATGACTCTCCTCTTCTCTTCTGTGAATGAACACATAGAGACTTGTACACACCTTGGGGACTCTGTGGTTATTGTCTTGCTTTTTCTATTAATCCTTCCCTTCCTTGGGTTAATGAGAAGAGTCATGATCTCAGCTTCAATTTCTCTTCTGTGTAAAGAAGCCAACCCATGATGGCTTTGCTCATCAGTCCTCCATGCCCTTACCCCTGGCCTCTGTATAATTTGCTTAATCACGTCTGCGTGTGTCCAGGGCTTGCCATTCACAGGTTTGGTCCTTTCGTTGCTCTGTTGCCCACTGTCAGTTCTTCCAGACTGTGCCTGCATCCTGTGCCCCGGGTGAACTTCAGATTTGATGATGAATGTTGTTGAGGGTGACCTGACCATGTGCCCTCTAATGTGGAGGCGAGTGCATCACTAGTTTTGAATGTTTGCGGAGGTTTCACTGTTTCTGCAACCCTAGGGCTGCAGCATTAACTTCCTTCTTCCCTTTTAGAAGAAAGAATAATACAACTGGTAACATAGGTCCATTATCCCATATCCAAAGCCATGGGGCCAGCCAGGTATGTTTCAGAATTCAAAATTTCCTGTAATTTTTGAAAGGTAACAAGATGGGACATTTACTGTAATGTTTACATAACATCTTCAGCTGGATGCAGGGTAGTAGCTTGTAATCAAATACTTGAATATTTCCACGGCAAAAAATTCAGAGAATGACCTTGGTGGGCTGACTCTAATAGCCTCACATTGGGCCAGGTTGTGTTTAAGCATGAAATGATTTCTGGTTCGCTAACATTTGGCAGTTTAAAAGAGTTTTTGAGCATTTTGGGATTTTGGAATTGTGGATAAATCAGAGATTGTAGCCCTGCACTAACAGAGGGGTAACTGTAGAAAGCACTCTCCATGCCACATGTCTTTTTATGGAAATTTGACTGTATCTTCTTGAATTAGAAAGAGGTACATGTTTTCTCAAAATAAAATGCAGCAGATTAAAATATGGCTGGCCTTCCTTGGTGCTTTATAGTATTTATTTGGCGGCACTGGGTCTTAGGGGTGGCACTTGGGGTCCTTAGCTACAGCACGTGGGACTGTGTTTCCTGACCCAGACGCCGGCCTCGGAAGCTCCGAGTCTTAGCCACTGGATCACCAGGAAAGTCCTGATGCTTTATAAAGATCACAGAAGCCTGAGAAAGTTTTCCTGTCCTGTACACTATTTCTTATAGCGTCTATAAGGTACCAGTTCTCAATATATTCAGAAAAGAGGTACAGCAAAATCCCCCCTTTTCCCTTTGAGAGATAGAGATAAGATCAGCAGAGGCAAAGAGCATGTGGAGAGAGTGGATTAGATTTAGAGGCCTGTGTCAATCTTTATACATCATGTTTCTTTCCTGGTCATTTCTTTTTCTTGGATATAAGGCCATACCCAAGCTACCAAGGTGTCTCATCATCCCAAAGTCATCTTCAAATGTGTTGACTTTTAATGCTGAATAATAATTTCTCAGCATGGTTTCACTGTCTATTAGGGCCATAGCTTAACGAACCATAAGGCTGATCAAGGTCATTGTATATGTTAGAGATGATTAAAAGAGAAAAGGCGGGCATGTGGGATCTTGATTGTTTCATTCAAAACCCCCAAATTGTTCAGGAACTCATAAATTAGCCCTGTTTAATGTTTATGAAGATAATTAGGGAAAGATTGCTTCAAAGTAATAACTGTTATAAAAACGAGACCTTTTTAAAACCTTGATTTATAAAGCACTTATTTGCCTTCAAGAATTTTGGGGGCTGATTTATAAGCTGATTCACCATCTGTCTCTTCTTGGCAAAACAAAGGAGAAATGGTTGGATACTATTTTAGGAGCTAGATTAAAATATTAATTGTATATTTTACATGAACAAGAAACCAGGGGAGCTAGGATTTGCCTATGACCATGGGTGACTCCTTTTTATAAAGTATCTTAAATTGTCCTACCTTGTGATCATTTAAGATGAAAAATAAATATACTCTAAATAGAAAAAGTAAAGCTTGAAGCCAAACAGTGTTGGTAGTGAGCTTTTCATCAAAGCTTTTATTTTTTATTATTTTTTATTTTTTTTTATTTTTTAAATTTTAAAATCTTTAATTCTTACATGCATTCCCAAACATGAACCCCCCTCCCACCTCCCTCCCCATAACATCTTTCTGGGTCATCCCCATGCACCAGCCCCAAGCATGCTGCATCCTGCGTCAGACATAGACTGGCGATTCAATTCACATGATAGTATACATGTTAGAATGTCATTCTCCCAAATCATCCCACCCTCTCCCTCTCCCTCTGAGTCCAAAAGTCCGTTATACACATCTATGTCTCAGACTTTTGTTTAGTTTACATGCTGTGCTGTGCTGTGCTTGGTTGCTCAGTTGTGTCTGAGTCTCTGTGACACCATGGACTGTGGCCCACCAGGCTCCTCTGTCCATGGGGATTCTCCAGGCAAGAGTACTGCAGTGGGTTGCCATGCCCTCCTCCAGGGAATCTTCCTGACCCTGGAATCGAACCCAGGTCTCCTGCATTGCAGGCAGATTCTTTACCCTCTGAGTCACCAGGAAAGCCCTTAGTTTACATAGTGTGGCAGTTAAATATCCAGGATATATTATCCAGTGATGTTCTAATTCCATTTACAGAAGAAACCACTATATTCCTGGGATTCGTATATTCCCCTTTTTGAGTGCCTCCAACATGCTGCCATGATACTTATGCTCATTGTTTCTAAAGGTCCAATAGCCATGAATGACTAATACTGTGTTGTTACCCCCTTTCTTATGATGAATAAATTGAGTCTAAAGAGGTTGAGAAACATGCCCAAGGCCAGTTTCAGTCTAACCCTGAAGAATGTTCTCTCTCTTCCTTTCCATATTTGACTCTGATGCTGTCAAAATCCAGGTAATTCTAAGCAAATGTTTCATAAACTAACGATAGTCACGGTGGTTCACACCATCTGATTTCTGGTCAAGGTGTTTTACAGTCAGCCTTTTCATCCTGTGTTGTTTGACTTCTAGCATCAGCTGCATGAGGTGTACCTCTTACAAGCCTCAAAACCCAGTTCTAGCTGTATTTTCTACTTAAATCTGGCTTGGCTCTCCTTAAACTGTCCTCAAATGTAAGCATAGACATAGAAACCATATGCCCACTTCATGACTGGGGTACAAATTGCCGTTTTCATCCTTTGTCTGTTTGTCTTAATTGTCTCATCTGTCTTACTTAGATTGTAAAGCTTTTGGGAAACACTCAGCCCTCTGTACATGGAACCCACAGAACTTCTCGGGTTATTATTTTCCATTAGGTGAGACAGCAGTAATCCAAGGGTGATCAGTTCCAGTGGGTTTGGCTGAAATATCTGGGCTTAGGAACAGAAGTCTTGCATACATTTTTACACTGGTCTTATCTGTAGTTTCCAATGCTCTTTGCAATCTGGTGCTTTTCAAAATTGTCTCAGATTAATTTTTCTCCTGATCATTCAATTTTGAAAGAATCTCTCCATTATATTTATATGCATAACTTTAAGAAACTATTTGATTATATATCCTTTATAGAAATATCCTTTATAAATTATATCTTTATAACTATATCCTTTATAGAAATTTTGAAAAAAAAGAAGACAGTGCACTGATCGCATATTTTTACTTGAGAATTTTTGCAACTTGCTTCTCCCATTTAATTTTAACATTCTTATACACCTTAAATATTCTTTGAAAAATGTCAGTTTTAATGTCTGGATTGTAGCCTGTTTTATGGATATGCCAATTCCTTTTTTGTTTTATAAGAATTTTATATTTTTATGGCTATTACTTAAATATATTGCATGTAAGTTTTGTTATTACAGTGTTTTGGTGAGCATCTTTAAAGGCTAAATCTTTAAATATACTTTTATTAATTCTTTACTTTTAAGTAATTAAGTATAACCGTTGGGTTAAAAGATATGAGCATGTTTAAGACCTTTAAAGGTCTTAAAATCCATACATAATAATAATTTATTTTCTGTAAGATTTTTGAATGAAGGATTAGTATCAACATGTAAAAAGAAACTACAGAATCATGGTCCAATGGAAAAAATGTCAAATGTTTTGCTCAAGCATCTTACAGAGAATAAGCCAATGGTCAGTGAACATTAAGAGATACTTAGTTCAGTTCAGTTCAGTTCAGTCACTCAGTCATGTCCGACTCTTTGCCACCCCATGAATCACAGCACACCAGGCCTCCCTGTCCATCACCAACTCCCGGAGTTCATTCAGACTGACGTCCATTGAGTCAGTGATGCCATCCAGCCATCTCATCCTCTATCATCCCCTTCTCCTCCTGCCCCTAATCCCTCTCAGCATCAGAGTCTTTTCTAATGAGTCAACTATTTGCATGAGGTGGCCAAAGTACTGGAGTTTCAGCTTTACATCATTCCTTCCAAAGAACACCCAGGACTGATCTCCTTTAGAATGGACTGGTTGGATCTCCTTGCAGTCCAAAGGACTCTCAAGAGTCTTCTCCAACACCACAGTTCAAAAGCATCAGTTTTTCGGTGCTCAGCTTTCTTCACAGTCCAACTCTCACATCCATACATCACCAGTGGAAAAACCATAGCCTTGACTAGACAGACCTTTGTTGGCAAAGAAATGTCTCCACTTTTCAATATGCTATCTAGGCTGGTCATAACTTTCCTTCCAAGGAGTAAGCATAGCATCTTTTAATTTCATGGCTGCAGTCACTATCTGCAGTGATTTTGGAGCCCACCAAAATAAAGTCTGACACTGTTTCCACTGTCTCCCCATCTATTTCCCATGAAGTAATGGGACCAGATGCCATGATCTTTGTTTTCTGAATGTTGAGCTTTAAGCCAACT
Organism: Ovis aries; assembly: GCF_016772045.2. NCBI lineage: Eukaryota > Metazoa > Chordata > Mammalia > Artiodactyla > Bovidae > Ovis > Ovis aries. The sequence continues at coordinate 2,112,169 of NC_056074.1, read as the reverse complement.
TTTTTACTCTACTTTCACTTTCATCAAGAGGCTTTTTTGTTCCTCTTCACTTTCTGCCATAAGGGTGGTGTCATCTGCATATCTGAGGTTATTGATATTTCTCCCGGCAATCTTGATTCCAGCTTGTGCTTCTTCCAGCCCAGCGTTTCTCATGATGTACTCTGCATATAAGTTAAATAAGTAAGACGATAGGTGTTACAAGAGAGCATCAGAGGGCAGACACACTGAAGCCATAATCACAGAAAACTAGTCAGTCTAATCACACTAGGACCACAGCCTTGTCTAACTCAATGAAACTAAGCCATGCCGTGTGGGGCCACCCAAAACAGGCGGATCATGGTGGAGAGATCTGACACAATGTGGTCCACTGGAGAAGGGAATGGCAAACCACTTCAGTATTCTTGCCTTGAGAACCCCATGAACAGTATGAAAAGGCAAAATGATAGAGTACTGAAAGAAGTCAGTAGGTGCCCAGTATGCTACTGGAGATCAGTGGAGAAATGACTCCAGAAAGAATGAAGGGATGGAGACAAAGCAAAACCAATACCCAGCTGTGGATGTGACTGGTGATAGAAGCAAGGTCTGATGCTGTGAAGAGCAATATTGCATAGGAACCTGGAATGTCAGGTCCATGAATCAAGGCAAATTGGCAAGAGTGAACGTCGACATTCTAGGAACCAGCCAACTAAAATGGACTGGAATGGGTGTATTTAACTCAGATGACCATTATATCTACTACTGTGGGCAGGAATCCCTTAGAAGAAATGGAGTAGCCATCATAGTCAACAAAAGAGTCCAAAATGCAGTACGTGGATGCAATCTCAAAAACGACGGAATGATCTCTGTTCATTTCCAAGACAAACCATTCAATATCACCGTAATCCAAGGTAATCAGGAAAACAAATTAAAATTGCAAGAACCATTTCACACCTATCAGCTTGGCAAAAATTAAATTTGGCTCTAACCAAGTGAAGTAAGAAAACACTTGTGCACTGCTGGCGAGGGTGTAAATTGTTTCAGCAACTTTGGACAACAATTCAACAATATCTTTAGTAAAGAAGAATTGAAAATGCACTGACGCTTATCATTATTGGAGAAAACTCTCCTAAAAGTGCACGAAAGTTAATTATAGTGTTGCTTCTGGTTGCAAAAGTGGGAACATCTAACAAGTCCATTTCTGGAAAAATGGATCAACATAGTACAGTGTACTTATACAGTAGAATACACATAGATGTGAAATGAATAAAGCAAAACTATATTTATCAGCACAAATAAATCTCAAAAGACATCCTGTTGACAGGAAAAAGAGGATTTAAGAGAGCCAGCTTTTAGCATATTACATATATCTTTTAAATAATATTTAAAACAAACAGAGCATCAATTTATATTATTTTTGGAGATATTCACATGGAGTAAATATATTAAAAAAGCATGCATGAAAATGAGATATAAAAGCAGTGATGTATGGAGGCAAATGGAGTGTGATTTTAATTGTATCTGTAGAGTTTTAGCTCTCAAGCTAAATAAGCAGTATATAGTGTATATATTATTCCACTATACTTTTTAGTGTTCTGAAGTATACATGAACAATTTTTATGTTCACCATTAGAATGGGGTTATCCATTCCCCTTATATTTTCCAATACTGATAACAGCTTCATTTCTGATGGCAGTTTGGGAATCTGATCTCTGTAGCTTAATTTTGAATATTATTTATACCAGTCATGAAGTTTTGAACCCACACTCTCTAGTCTGTCTTGTGATAACCAATAAGTGATTGAAGACGCTGAGAAGAGTCACAGGTATTTTCTAAGGCAATGTAACTAATTTTTTTCTGCAAAAAAATTACCTGGCCCTTGGTTAGACGTCCAGATTGTTTCCAGCTAAGCTAATAATGCAAGTCAACACACGTTTTACAACATACAGTGCTGTGAGCCTTTCTTGCAACTGAATTTTCTGCATAAAAATTGAGCTACTAACACCTTTTCAGAGTCTGAACCCACTCTTCAGTGCAAACGCAATGCAACTGTCACGGCTTCCAGACTGCCTGCCACCCTCTTACTCAGCTGTCACTCTGTAGGCTGGATCATGCTTCTTAGAAGCTGCTCACTCTTCCTTTCACCGGTGACTTCCAGATCGTTCTTTCTGCATGTTTGACACTTTAGTCTTTATCTGCTTGGTAAACCCTTTTTATCCTTTAAGATTTAACATAGAAGGAAATTCCTGGGGACAGTCTTCCCTGATCCTCATCTCTCCTGCGTGCTCGTGGGTTCCTGTGAATATCCACGTCTACAGGCTTCAGCCCTCAATTGTGACCCTTGGTTTGTGTATCTATCTCCTGAATTAGGTTTATAAGCTTCTTAGAGTCAGAGACTGTGTTCTTCATGTTTGTAGACAGTTGGTGCAGTGCTTACCATAGAGCAGATGCTCAGTAAATGTTTGTTAACTTAATTGGAATTAGCAATCATCTCAGTCGTGTGTGTGTGTGTGTGTGTGTGTGTGTGTGTGTGTGTGTGTGAAGATGGCTGTTCAGGAAGTGGGGCGGAGAGAGAGAAAAAGAGAGAGAGAGATTGAGTTAGTTAGCCACCATCTTACGTTTTCACCTCTTCTACCTGTCTCTGGTATTTTATCCTTTTCCTCTGGGATCCTTTTTCCATTGATTGCAATTATTTTGAAGTTTAATCCAGTCATTTGTAGTATTGGAATATTATTGTTGTTGTTTAGTTGCTAAGTCATATCTGACTCTTTTGTGACCCCATGGACTGTAGCCCACCAGGCTCCTCTGTCCGTGCGATTCTCCAGGCAAGAATGCTGCAGTGGGTTGCCATTTCCTTCTCCAGGGGATCTTCCTGACCCAGAGATCAAATCTGTGTCTCCTGCACTGCAGGTGAATTCTTTACCGCTGAGCCACCCAGAAAAGCCACGAGTATTGGAATAATTTAGTTTAACGTCACTTGTATATTTAGTAAGCACAGCTTGGATTCCTGCATTGTAGTCATCAGTACAGACAGACATAGATTGCATAGGGCTTATACCTGGGACAAAGCATGGTAAACCTCTCCAGGTGCTTGTGAGACATTTCCTTTGATTGGTTTTGCCCTGAAGTTAAATACTAACTCCTAACCCCAAGTGTCCCAGGAAGAATGTATTTTATGCCTCATACAAGAGATAGGAGGACTTGGGTCAGCAAATCCTCTCACAGAGAAGACACTGTGTGAACTTTGGGGCTGGTAGAAACTTAGAACATTTTTTTTTTTAGGTTAAAAAAATATGCCATTCCTATAGTCCTAGTCCAGAAAGATTTGGGTTCTTCAAAGACTGTTAAAGGAGCAATCTCCTCAGGTCTCCGTAGGGCTTTTTAAAAAATCTATTGCTGTCACTTAAGGCTCTTGTCAAGACACTTCCACTGCCAGCATGCTTATGGAGCCACAAATCACAAACATCGTGTGGATACCGTGTTATGGGGGGACGTTAATTCAGACCAGAGGTCATGATGTTCAGCTGTCAGGAGATAAAGGAGTGGTCTTCTTTCCCTTTGGGATGGAAGGTCCTTCTGGACTACCCCAGTGTTCTCCAATAAATCCTACCCTGAGGCACACGCCTTTAATTTTCCCACCACAAGTGCAGGTATAACACTTTGTACAACAGGGGATCCTAAGCCAGCTAATGAGCTATCATAATTTCCCTCCTGACAACACATTTCTCTATCAGAAATGTATTGCCAGGAGGAGATATAGTGGATATACAAATATGTTGCCTAAAGTGAGCATGCATAAAATATCGGGTTAGCCAAAAAGTCCTTTCAGGTTTACCTTTCCATTTGTAGAAAAACCCAAATGAAGTTTTTGGCTAGCCCAATATAAAGGTTAAGAACCTGCCTGCAACGCAGGAGATGCCAGAGACATGGGTTTGATCCCAGAGTTGGGAAGATCCCCTGGAGGAGGGCACAGCAATCCACTCTAGCATTCTTGCCTGGAGAATCCCAGGGACAGAGGAGCCTGGCGGGCTACAGTCCATAGGGTTGCAAAGAGTTGGGCATGACTGAGTGACTGAGCCCAGCACACAGCAATATAAAGATGCGTGAAGAATAAGCTAACTCCTGGGACAGCCTCTGCAGCCTAACTAATTCTGGGAGTAGTGAGAATTTGATAGTAGTGAGGTGGGCACAGATTCTACCTGAACTGGTCAGAACCCGTGGACTGAGCATGTGTTCTGTGTGCTGGGAACCAGGAGTGAAGGAGTAGATGTTGTCTCTGCACTCCAGATGCTCAGCATGGAGCCAGGCCAAGAGGCCTTAGACATGGGCTCAGAGGGTGGGCAGGCATCCCAGTGAGAAGAGGGCACACTGGACACTTCGAGTGTGGTGACTGCTGTAACCTTGGGGCCCTTGGGAAGGCCACCTGAGATAGAAACCGGAGATCGAAGCTAACTCTGAAGTTACCCAGTGAAGCGGGAAAGAGGAGCGTGTATCTTTCCATTTGGGTCATGTAAAGGTGAAGACTGATTTTAGGTTACTCCGAGGCTGGAGACACAGGAAGAACCCAGGAAGTGGGGGAGACTCTGAAGGCCCCCACACATGTGCTTTGCTGCCCCGGGATCTCTTCTTACTCACTGGCTCTGCTGTAAGCAGTAATGTCATCTCAGTGGCCCATGCATGGAAGGCCTCATGGGTGTATTGCCTTTCTTGGATGTCTTCAGGAATTCTCCCTTCCCAATACCCACCCGGATATGGATGGCTGTTTTTAGACCTTACCAGTGTAGGTCTTGTTTAAAGGCTATTTTTTTATCTCACCATTTTCATGACATGGTCCTTGAGTGTGGAAAGTGTGTCTCCCTTTTAGTTCTGGGATTCTGCTCTTCCTTAATTCACCTGTCTCTTCGGAGAGTCTAAGATTTTCTGCATTTTTTTTTTTTTTTTAGTTCTTGTGAGGTTTTTAGTGACCTGTCCCAAAAACTATGTTGCTCCTCTCCTGGCAGAGAACTCCATGTGCCAGTAGCACCCTACTGGTTACGCTCTTCTGGACTGTCTGTTTATTGTCTGTGGGTCACTGATGAACAATAGCCATGCGCGTTCCCTGGGCTGCTGCTGTGAGCTGTTATTCACTGTGGGAAGCCCAGGGTCAGGGGGACCGGAAACAGTTCAGAAAGAACGCACATATACATGTGAAACGCTGCCTGCATGTTCCCCACAAAGACCAAGCCTGACAATTCTCTCTCCTATGAGGGGGGGGATTTTTCAGTTCTCAACTTTACCAAATAGTAAATTCTTTATTCCTTTTTTCAGCACTTACTCATTGACCAAAGCAAGGCAAATCGAAGAAACAAGCAGAGTACTTCAGCAAAACAAGAAAGATATGACAGTATTTCAAATCATTAGTCTTGATTATCTTTCATTCACTTATTTATGTGTATATGTTAGGAGCGTGATAGTTTAAATCTACCAGTACGGACTAGAATCATCATAGTCATGTATAAGTAGAAATTTATTTTTAGGGAGTCACCTTCATACAAATCCTTATAAAACAGCTTTATTGAGACAGCAGGTCATAAAATCAAGTGAAAAGGAAGAAATTAAAGACGGAAGGTTAATGTGGAGCAAAGGAGGAAGGTTAAGTGATTTATGAGACAACTCTAGTGAGAGATCAGCTCTCTTTCAAGGTTCATGTATCTGATGGAGGCATCGCTGGCTAGCAGTGAGTTAGGGACTGTGGGTACATGCGTGTGGGTAAGCCTGCGGAGGGGCTAGGAGAGGACCCCAGGACGGGGTGAGGGGCAGCAAAGAGGTATCTGCGCATCACTGAGACTGTGGCCACAGGACGTGTGCTGAGAGGGCAGCCTTTTGTTTTGTTTCAGCTCTGGCTCCATTGCCACCGTCTTCCTGTTGAAGCCATATGCCTAGGTCCACTCACAGAGCTGATCGAAGGGCAGTGTTCCAGTGAGGATCTTTCTCATTTGTGTAACCCAATTGCAAAATCATTTGTAGAAGCCATCTAAACACATCGGGGACATAAAATTGCATCAAAGTCTACTGTTTCTTCCGTCTCTTATTGCGGAGGCAGAATGAGAATTGGGGATTCTCTGGGACTTCTCGGCAGAGTAGCGCACACCCTGAATGCTAGAGCATGGAGCATGCAGAATGTGCAGAGTGCCGCAGTGGCAGCGAGGCTGGAGAGTGCAGCGTGAGTGCCTGAGCACTAGTGGTGCGCCTGCCGCATCACTTCAGTCACGTCTGACTCTCTGCGCCTCCGTGAACTGTAGCCCGCCAGGCTCCTCTGTCCGTGGGATCCTGCAGGCAAGAATGCTGGAGTGGGTTGCCATGCCCTCCTCCAGGGGATCTTCCCCATCCAGCGATCGAGCCCACATCTAGTACATCTCCTGCACTGGCAGGCAGGTGCTTTACCACTAGTGACACCTAGAAAGCCCTGGAGTGGCGTCAAAGACATTGATTGCACTGAATTGATCAAATTGAGTGGGTGATCTGTTCATTAATGAGTGAGCTTTGTGAGAAGGAGAAGCTAACTCCTGCCCTCATGAAGGCCCAAAGCTTTAGCCCATAAGCTTATAAACTAGGACACCCAAAGAGTTTTGCGGGGGGAACGTAAATGGAAAAGGGTAACGTACATTTACTAAAATACACCAGGTGTTATGAGTACTCTGCACCGGAGATGAATCAGTGGTGCAGAGGAGCTCAAAACTAATTAACTTTGTTCTGGAAAGGTGTAGAATATTGGCCATATCAAGTAAATTTGCTATGGCTTTCTTCTCTGCTTGTTTCTCTTGTCACCTTGACCATCATGTGAAGCCTCACTTTGTGAAACCAGTTATTTAATTCTGTCCAGACTGCCAGCAGGCAAAGATAGTAATGTGAAAGGTAAATGGTGTGCTTTAATTGCATTGAAAATTCCTCCATATGCTAAAAATTTTGTTTCTGAATACCTGATGGAAAGTTCATTGATGAACTTTATTAATGAGTTCAGAGGGACCATGATTGGTCTTTCGTTTATTGTTTTTAATTGAGACTGTCTGACAGCTTTATTTAAAATACTTCCCCACAGAAAAGAGTGGGGATTTCTATGGTAACGTGAGGTTGCTTGTTCTGTGTAGCAGATGACAATGTAGGTTTCACTGTGTGGGGTTTTCTGGTATGAAGTGTATTTTTGTGTGTGGCCTCATACTTTTTGTAGATGGTGAATTCAGCATTCTAAAAATACAAACTGTCAAACTCCTACTTCAGGGAATTGAATAAATTGGTACAAAATGAGACATGCAGCCTAACCTCCCATATTAGTGTGTCTCTCCCCTCTTTCCTGGGTAATTCATATACCTTTCATTTTGTAAGCACTTGTTCTTATAGACATGCCTTTAAATATTCCATCATGTTCTTTCCCTGACCTTATTTATTATCTCACTGGAATCAATTACTCTTTCACAATATCTACATCTCCTATAGCACTTAATTTGTATTACTGTACTTATTTATCCTGTTGTCCATGTGCAGGCTTGGATACGAGCTTCTTGAAGGCAGAAAATATGTTATTCAGCTTTGTAGCTTTTACGCTTAACACAGCTGGTGCCTGGCCCCAGAGCAGACGCCCAGGATATGTATATGGTTGAATCTGTTCAAGGCTCACTGGATTTTCTGTGTCCATATGAGAACTTGAGATCAGTTAGACAGCTCTGAGTATGCAAGTCATAATCAGCCTTGACCTTGGTTAACTTACAAGAGCATGCCTTGGGAGGTCAGTCAAAATGGCAGCTCGGCATGGGGTCTGTGAAGCCAGGTGGCTCATTAATAGTAATGCTGTCCTTGGTAACAGCCTTCGGAGCGGAAACCAGAAGGCCTGGTAGACTGAATGGACTAGTGAGGTGTGTTACTTCTCTGGAGTGTTCTTATGGGGAAAATTATAGTGTAGAAAAGTTATTTAAGGCCTCTAGCTATAGGTTAAGCACTGGTATGTGAGGCCAGACAAACATTTTCAAAATAAAATGCTTCCCTAGGCCTGGAAGACACTAATTGCAGTATTTATGTCACAGAGAATATCATGAGCTGGACATTCATCACCTTAGCGCTCTCTCAGACTGGTTGACTCTAAAGTTTCTGTAGATGCTACATCAGTTTCTCAAGTCACCCCAGCTTGACATCCTGAAAGCCATTTTTCCCTCTTCTTTAAAAATGTCTCCCTAGGCTTCCTTATTATGTCGCATGCCCGATTCTGCAGGTTTGCCTTCAGCAGGATGCTTGGTGTCTGTTCCTTCAGTTTTCCATCACTGTCCTTCAGCTCATGGAGTGGGTTCCCTTGATGGCCTCCACCACGGATCTGACTCCTTGCTTAGCAGAGGGAGCATTCAGTCTCGTGCTTTTCCATTGGCCGAGGTGCCTCATGGGGATAGCTCCCAACTCCTCTGAACCTCAGACTTTCTCCAGTGGAAAATAAGGTCAGTAATAGTGTCTAATTCTTAAAAATATTCAGAGTATTAATTGAGATGATGCTGGGAAAGCAATGGAAACAGGACTGGCTGAAGTTTAATAGATAAAATCACCAGAATTGACTCAGCCCTGTCATTAAGAGCAGGAATTGGTGATTTAATAGGGGTAGTGGGAAACAGTTGTTCAGAGTCAGCGATTTGTATTTATGCCCCATTACAGTGTAAACTCACGACAGCAGCTGCACAGCAATGCTGCACAGTGTAGCCCCAGCCTCCTGCTCGGGGTTGTTAGTTTTCTTTTCTATAGCTCTTCTACCTTTATTTCCAAGAAGGTAAAACCTTCTTGAGGGCAGAAACCCAATGCTCTAGCTCCACTTGTGGGTAACATATGAACGGGTTGACCCTGATCATATCAGATTATTTTAGATGATTCAGCTTAATTGTAGACAACCAGTGTATGTCAGTGCTTAATTGATAATCAAATTAGTATGTTTTAGATCTTTCCCACTCATTCACTTTCTGAGCAAGAACCTCCCTTGAGGAAAAGGTTTTACCCCTCATGATGGGAAAAATATGTGCAAATATTTATAAGCATGCATATATATTTTTAACTCACATCAGTGCAGTTTCAAGGAATTATGTTGCTTTGCTTCTGTTTATTTTCTTGTATGTCAGTATGGGGACCTGCCGTCTTCAATATTGTTCTTCAAACACACACACATGCATGTGCACAAAGAGAAAGAACATTGTGGAAAATGCAGGAAAAAGTATATAAGCCTAGAGACCTGAATTTCACCCTAGCTTAGTTGCTGACTACGGGTGTTAAGTTTGAGCAGGTCATTTCTGGGCCCATATTTCTTCATCTTAGGAACCAAATGATGAGGTCAGATGCCATCCACACCTTCTTCCACCAGTAAAATTATTGAATTTGTGTAGAACTCTCTAAAAACTTAAGAATTTTTCATGGGTAATCTGTTACCTATGACATTTGGGAGAACTGGTTTCTTCTAGACTTTTCTGGTTGTGCCAAATTCCATTTATACTGTAAAAAAAAAAAAAAAATGTAGTCATCTATTCATGCTGAAAATTCTGCTCTTACTCAGTGGGTGGTTGATGGTTGCTGTGGCAGAAGCACAGCTCTTGGGCAGGGAAGGTAGAAAGGTTTGGGTGAGCTGACCCACGAGCCCAGACCAGGCCTCCTTATTCAACAGGGCAGACAGCACCGCAGCTGTGAGACTGAGGTGGGGAGGCAGGGTGGAGGGCCATGTAAGGGGACACTCCCCACAACTGAAGGGGGAGACGAAAGTCATAATAATCTTGCCCTTTTAATCATGTGTCAAACTTCTAAGTATGCCTTTATAGTTGTACACCATTATATTCATTTATTGCTCAGCTTTTTTTTTTTTTGAAAATTGACTATTTTGTTGAACATTTACTATTGCCAAATATTTAGGAGACATACATGAAACAGACAGTTTCCACTTGAGTTGTAGATGAAATTTGGGGTGTTCTGAAAGCATGTAACAGATCATGTCTTCGCCTTCCCTGCTAAAGATGCATGACGGCTATGGAGCCATAGATGGAAGCTGACCCAGTGTCCCTAGAGTGTGAGGGAGGTGGGTGTAAGGGGACAGATCATCAGCAGAGGACCTTTCAGGCCTTTTGAACGTTTGGGGATGTTGTCCACATATGTTAATGATTTTATTCCCACAAACAACCTCCTGTGATAAACAGAAAATACTACAGTCTCCATTTTATAGACTTTATAAATGGCTGCAGTACGGCTAAGATGTTCAGTGTCTTGCCCGAAGTCCCACTTTCAACACTCATTCACTCACTCATTTAACAAATATTTATGAGCAGTTACTATGTGCCTCCGGGGTCAGGCCTAAAATTAAGGTTCAGGGTTCTGCTAACAGCCTCTGGTCTACTCAGGAATGTCATGAATGGCCCGACAGCAAGTGCCTGTCCCCACCCTGCTCCTGAAGATAACATTCCCTGGTCAAACACTCCCCCTTATCAAAGGGACCAGGCCCAGTTCCAGCTCATTCCTGCCAGCCTGCATAATTTTTCAAATAGGCCAATCACATCGTCTGGTAAGAAACGGGGTGCACACTGTTGTCTTGGTGTTACAAAGCCTGCCTCCCACAGGCGCTTGTTCACGTTGTTCCCACACAGCCCCTGTGTGGTCCTGCCTGACGTCCATTCCCCTCCCCTGACCTGCGAGTGTTGGGGACTAATAAACTGCAGTTGATCTCATCCATCTGTGTTGAGTGTCCTGTGTCCCACCATCCCCATGACCACAAGATGGGAACACTTCCCTTAATAATGGGGTGAATAGGCGGCCATTAAAACAGTGCCAGAAACACACATTTTAAGTGGAGTAAGTTCAAAGAGTTGATGTATTTTGGAGTTGGCTGCTTCTGCATACTTGAATTATGAAGCAAACTAATACTGGAGCTTTTACTATCAAATTAAGGAAAGCATTTGCATCAAAGGACTCGCTATACCAAAATTGCTCTGGGGAGTGTGTTTTTCGAATGCAACCCACAGGGTGAAAGGCAAGAGGGACAACTGACTTTGTGTTCTTCTTCCTTGGTTCAGTTCAGTTCAGTCACTCAGTCGTGTCCGACTCTTTGCAACCCCGTGCATCGCAGCACACCAGGCCTCCCTGTCCATCACCAACTCCCAGAGTTCACTCAGACTCATGTCCATTGAGTCAGTGATGCCATCCAGCCATCTCATCCTCGGTCATCCCCTTTTCCTCCTGCCCCCAATCCCTCCTAGCATCAGAGTCTTTTCCAATGAGTCAACTCTTCACATGAGGTGGCCAAAGTACTGGAGTTTCAGCTTTAGCATCATTCCTTCCAAAGAAATCCCAGGGTTGATCTCCTTCAGAATGGACTGGTTGGATCTCCTTGCAGTCCAAGGGACTCTCAACAGTCTTCTCCAACACCACAGTTCAAAAGCATCCAAAACGGATTTTCCAGTGTCCTCAAAGATTACCGGCAAAATATACCTAAGCCTCCATATGCCCCCTTTCTGTAGCATTATATGATATATGTGGATTTTGCTGGGAGATCAGAAAGTTTCCAGGATCATGTAAATGGAAGCAGTGCCCATTTTATTGTGACTGTAAGCGCATGTAAGTGCTTTGTCGTAAGCCCCAGAGGAGTCAACCAGTTGCTGACTGTGACTTTAATAAAATCCATTCATTGAATGGTGCATAACCAAGTAAAGAAATGCGTAGATCATGTGGAATGAAATGTTCTTTGTAGACTAGGCCATAAGAGATGTTGAAGGAAGTTCTTGCAAATAAAGGAAGTTCTTACAAAGTTGTCTGAATGGAGCTTCAGGAAGCGACTCAGCTGCTGTTACTGTTGTCCAGTTCCTTTTGTTCATTCATATGAGCAAGAAAATATTATTGCAAACTTAGGAGTTTCTTCTTTAAACATGAGTAGGAGGGTTTCATTTAAAAGAACTTAAACAGGTAATCAGGAAGGAAGACTTGGATGGTCAATGTGATCTTTGAATCATTTAAGCATTTGTTGACTTGATGTTTCTATGTGACCATGCATTGCAAGGAAAATATTCAATTATTCCAATCAGTTAACTTGGAATCATGCCATTTCTACCCCTTGCTCATCCTAATAAAAGGGCAATGATGATATTTAAATTATATATAGTTTGAAAAACCATGTTTGTATAGAATATTTACCTTTTATATTATATATTGGGATCCTGGTGATATTTTAAGCTTTACATTATTGCTTCAGAAGCCAAGTCTTAAATCTCTAGTGGGGGAAAAGCAATCAGAGCATAAACTATGAAGTTAGAGGAAACATAAATTCAAGGGAATAAGTGCATTACCAATTTTAGTGCATTCATCCTGTTTATTTCCTTTTGAATCCTGTTTATTTTCCTTTTTTGAAGAATCTATGTAATTGAAGGTGAGCTTACATTTGCTCCTTTAGTATTATGCAAGGAAGACTACAGAGTGATGTTGAACTAGCTCTGATCATTTCTCAGGATTTAAAGAAGCAAGTGACTAGTGAAATTAACTAAGTCACAATCTAAAATGCAGATGTCTCATGCTTGTAGTTCTCGTGCCGTTACTGCACCTTTTGATTTCTCTCCTTTGTGAGATATCAGATATCAGTGGCTTTGCATTGCTGACCAGAAAGTAGAAAACACCAGACGTGTGATTCAGTGCCCACTGGGGCACCAGATAGCAAGCAGACTATTGAGAGAATAAGGCTATTAAGAAAAAGATCAGCCATGTTAATACCTGCTCCTTAGAAAATAAGAGTAAAAAAATTGTGTTTACACAATGCATACATTTTTGTTAAAACACACAAATATGCAAAGTATACTTTAGAAAATTAAAGTCTCCCTTACTTTCACTCCACAGAGATAACCATTTCTAATAACTTGATGCTTATACTTTTCAGATTTTTAAAAATAAATTTGACTTAGGGAAATGGGCCAATGCTATATGTATTGTTGAGCTTGGTCTCGCTCTCCTTTTTTTTTTTTTTAAACTGAATTATCCATTTGGGCACCTGCCATGTCAGCGTACATAGGTGGATCTCATTCGTTTTAATATAGTAAGGATGTACTACACCATAAACCCTGCTTCTGCTAGTGAATGTTTGGATCGTGTTGCATTTTTCATCATTTCCAACATTACTACAATGGGTAGTCGTTTCCACTTTCCTGTGGGTAGAGTCCACAGAGCATCTCTGTGAATTAAAATTTTTGCAGTGGGGATCACAGGTTTAATCGTAGCAGCAGTCGCTGTTGGTAGCTTTGTCTGTGCACCAGGTCTTCTGCTGACAATGTGTAGCGTTCCCTTCTAATCCGTAGAACAACTGTGGTGGGAGGTTCCTTTATGTTTCCCATTTTATAGCTAAGTTTTAAAGAAAGTAAAAAACTCCCCTGAAGCCACTTAGCAAACAAGAAACAGCCTCAGGACTTAAGCCCTGCTCTCCCTGATTCTACAGCCCGTCACTGTCCTCTGACTGCATTGCCAGGCCTGCCGCAATACTGGAATTGTTTCATCCAGTTGCATTCTTGTATCGTAGCCTGAGCTACTTTTCCACCTTGCTGTGCTGCCAGCCTGGAACAAACCTTTCCAGACCTTTGCTTTCACCCTCACATCTGGAGACAGGCCTGAGCATCCTGCCTGTCCCTTCTCCTTTGTGCCTGGCCCTTCCCCAGCTCCATATCGGCCTCATTGCTGAGACGGCGTTCCTGAAAGAAAGCGCAGCCTCCCTAGATCCCAGAGAAAGAGAGGGAGCAATCTCTTTAGGTTTGCTGGATTTATAATGCCTTTGCTGTCAGCCAGCAGATTTCAGCTGACCAGCAATCTCAGAAGCAGTCTCAAAGAGCAGCTGTCATCATGAATCAGGGAGTTGGGGGGAGAAAGAAAAATTACTGCATGAACAATACGGAAAGAGTCATAGATGCTCTTTGGTGCCTGGAATTAATTACATTGGTACAACCAGGTACTGGGAGCAGCCAAGTAAACGAACTGGGTGATGTTGCTGTGTCGTTTGGTAAAACTCATATTGCAAAAATAACCACCAGCCGGTGCTGATGCTTAGACAGGCTACGTGAACTATGGACAGATAGCAGTGTTTGAATGACCTCTGGGCATCGAGTGGGAGGAGTACATTTTTCGGGAAATTTTCTGCATGTCCATCATAACCCAATTTCTTTCTTAAGCTTTCCCCACTTCACCCATCAAACACTTTCCCCTGTCTTTTATTTTCTTTTGTTATTTTTAAGCAAAGTTGTTTTCTATTATTTATATATGTGGCTCTCTGACTGTAAGACTGTGTAGGTATGAATCCTATCCCATTTCTCTTTTATCTTCACCTCTCTCTTTCTCTACCATTTTTTGCTTCCTTTCTTCCATCCAAGTGTATTAAGCACCTCGTCTATGTCAAGCACTGCCAAGCCACATCACACCCTCAGAGGTTACAATGACCTGTGAGAAATATAGCCTTTTCTGTGACTATGCTCATCATCTAATACAAAGGGCTGGGTAACCTAGACTCTTGCATAGTATGTGACACAGACAAGGACCCCATGCTCTGTAGCTCACTCAGGACTGATCTCCTTTAGGATGGACTGGTTGGATTTCCTTGCAGTCCAAGGGACTCTCAAGAGTCTTCTCCAACACCACAGTTCAAAAGCATTAATTCTTCGGTGCTCAGTTTTCTTTATAGTCCAACTTTCACATCCATACATGACTACTGGAAAAAATGATAGCTTTGACTAGATGGACCTTTGTTGGCCAAGTAGTGTCTCTGCTTTTTAAAATGCTGTCTAAGTTGGTCATAGCTTTTCTTCCAAGGAGCAAGTGTCTTTTAATTTCATGGCTTCAATCACCATCTGCAGTGATTCCAGAGCCCAAGAAAATAAAGTATCTCACTGTTTCCATTATTTCCCCATCTATTTGCCATGGGACCAGATGCCATGATCTTAGTTTTCTGACTGTTGAGTTTTAAGCCAACTTTTTAGCGTTCCTCTTTCCCTTTCATCAAGAGGCTCTTTTGTTATGCCCAAGGTCCAAATCCCCAGAACTGAGAGAACAAGACATCCATGGCAATGCAAACGCAAAAAGGGAATTTATTGCTAGCTCGAGCCAGGGCCCCAGCCACATCTAACACAGTGGAATAGAGCCAGAGCCCCGAGCCCTGGATTACAGTAGTATTTATAGGTTTAGGACAAAGACAGGGAATTGGCAAGGTTGGACTGGTTACAAGGGTTTCTTTGCATCTACTAATTGGCTAGATTTTTGCACGTGTGGGCTTTCTTAGGAGATTTCTATCCTCGTTCCGATGGGCACAGACCAGGCTACGGGGAGCATGCTGACAGGCTGAGTCCTCCTGTCACCGGCTGGGGATAATTTTGATCCCGCCTGGGCAGTGTCTCAGCTGTTTCCAGGATGCTTGCTCTGGCCTATTTTAGTCATGGCCTCTATCAGGCCTCAACATCCCCCCCTTGTCCTTTGATCATGGAGAGGAATCCTCCTCTCCATTCACTGCCTGGTGTTGTTGTCTTAATACCATTACCCGAACTGTACTGATACGTTCTCTTATAAAGGTTATTAATCTGTTTAAAATACATGGGCCGAAGGTAAGAATGAGTAGGAGTATAATGAGCGGTCCGAGCAAGGTAGAAATTAGTGTTGTTAGCCAAGGAGATTGATGGAACCAGGACTCGAACCATCCCTGTTGGGCTTCTCGCTCTCTCTTGCACAGTGCTAATCCTTTTCTCACTTTCGCCATAAGACTCTCTTACCACCCCAGTGTGGTTTGCATAGAAGCAACATTCTTCTCCTAAGGCCGCACATAATCCGCCTTGTTGCAGGAAGATCAAATCTAGGCCCCTCCTGTTCTGCAAAACCACGTCTGATAGTGAAGTAAGGGACTTTTCAAGGTGGCTAATTGAGCTTTTTAATCTTTTGATATCAAGATCAATAGCTGCTCTTAGGCTAGAATAGTGTTGATTCTGCATTATTAAAGAGGATATCCCAGTTCCTGCCCCGGCTGCCCCTAACCCCAGTAGGACTGTGAGGGTTAAGGCTGAGACTGGCTCTCTCTTAGACCAGTGTGAAGCCTCTAGTTTTGGGAGGATTTTATTATTGGAGTGATAGAACAGTCGGGGGACTAATAGTACCAATACACAGAAATTTTTGGAATTATTTAACACCCGCCCGTGAACACAAGGGGCTAAGCCTGTGGAGCAGGCCCACCAATTGTCCTGGGGAGGCACCAGGTACCTATTTGTCACTGTAGAATTTATAGACTTGCAGAGGTGTTGATAGGTTTGGGGGACATTTCTTATGCAAAGGCCCCACCCGGTTACTTGTTGGAGGGTTAATCTGGTGGTTTTTTTTTTTTTCTGCTGCCATCGGCAAGCTGCGTGGTTCTGGGTTGGACTGTAACTTCCTGGGACAGGTATACCTTCATAATAAGGGGGTTTGATGTCATAACATAACCAGCAACTGCTAGTCAGATCTAGGCGTGTGGAATTTAGAACCCGATAGGAGTTGATTATCATATTAAATAATGGGTCCTGCTCGTCTTTAATGCTAGGCCCCACATGGCTAACTGGAGGGGAGTTGCTTGTTTTAGTAATGTAGGGCCCGGGAGGCATTTGGGTGGGTGCTCGGGCAGGGGTGTGTGCAGGCCGAATGGGAGCGTGGGCAGGCTCTCGTGGCACTAGGACTGAATTGGGCCCTATGCCCCGAGTTGGACAGATCTGTATGGGTCCTACTTTTAACCTGACGGTGAACAGCAACCCACTGTTATATCCTGACTGATATAACCGAAGGCCCCAGGATTGTCTGGCTTCCCAACCAGGGAACCTCTTCCCTTCAGTTGAGAATTTGAGCCTTACTGGGTTGCAAAGAAAATTTATACAAGGCCCAGTTATGAGGGACCCCCTTCTATGTCCCCCAGTTAACCCAGTGGGCCCCGGAACGTGACCCAAGGTAATCAAGTCCCCACGAATAGGGGGCTCCCAATGGACTGTTCCCGTTGACTCGCATCCCCAATTGGCACAATAAAACTCATTAGCACCGCCCCCCCGCCCCCGCAGTTATTGACGGTCGCCCGGTCCGGTCTTCTTCCAGGGCACCCATAGAAGGGTGTTTTCCACAAGCTTGCCCGTTGGATGAAGTGGCTGCACCCAGGCCCAGAGTTAGTGGGGGGTCGAGTATTACACCTATTAATGCCAGCCCCACATTCAGGCTTGTCGGGCATCTTTACCTCCCACTCACCGATGTCCCATGATCCTGCGGCCAAAAGACAGAGGCCGAACTCCAAGTCCGGCCACCAGGTGTTTTGGGGATGAATGGCCGAGGTGGAGTTAATTACTTTTCCCATAGTTGCACTCAGAGTCATCTAAGTCAGGTTCATTGGTTGATGAGGGTTAGCTCTGACGGTCCTGGGGTCCAGGAAAGTGGCTATTATCAAAAGAGTCAGGTTGATCCGTCCGAGACCTGCTGCCGGGTGAGTTTCAATTTTAAGGGATTGGAGGAATGCAGTATCGGCTTTTATTCTCTTTGGGCCCTCTCTTGTTCTTCGGGGGTGGCCCGCCGTGCGTGGCTGTAGTGTATCCAGGGTCCAATTCCGTCTACCTTGAGGGCAGTAGGGGTGGTAAGGAGAACAACATAAGGGCCCTTCCATCTTGGTTCCAAGGTCTTTGACTGATGTCTCTTAACCCAAACCCAATCCCCCGGTCCTATATCATGGGAGGGGATCGTCCCTTTATTCTGGCTCTCATAAATTTTTCGTATCAGTGACCAGATATGTTTATGCACCTTACTCAAAGCTAGCATCTCCTGTTCGAAGGCACATAACGAAAGAGGTGGTTTATTCTTTCCTTTAAACACTGGACAAATAGGGGGTGGACTTCCATATACAATTTTAAAGGGAGTCAGACCTAGTTTATAGGGCGTATTGCACGCCCGAAAAAGTGCAAAGGGAAGGAGGGTCAGCCAGTCCCCGCCAGTCTCAATTGCCAGTTTTGTTAAAGTTTCTTTTAGGGTCTGATTTATTTTTTCTACCTGTCCTGAGCTCTGGGGACTGTACTCACAATGTAACTTTAATTTGGTCCCCAGGGCTGAGGCCAGTCCCTGCACAATTTTACTCACAAATACCATTGTCAGAGCCGATAGATACCGGCAGCCCAAACCTAGGTATAATCTCTTTTAGGAGTTTTTTAGCCACCACTACCGCTGTCTCCTTTTTAGTGGGGTAAGCTTCTACCCACCCGGAAAACGTATCAACCAAAACTAGCAGATAACGATACCCATATTTGCCTGGTCTTACCTCCGTGAAATCTATCTCCCATGATGTCCTGGCCTTTTCCCCCAATATCTTACACCTGCGTGCTGTCCTTTTCCCAGTCTCATCGTCTGACAGGCCTTGCAGGTACGGACTATATCCTGGATGGTTCTCTTTTGTTGGGGAAACCACAGCTGTGCCGTTTGTAGGAGTGTCAAAGTCTTTTTTTCTCCCAAATGGGTGGTTTGATGTAAATGGGTCCAGAGATGTTTGCCTAGGTTGGCAGGGAGCAACAGGTTGTCATCTTGGTCCCGATACCATCCATTTTCACAAGCAGGACGGGTGGTATTATCTTGCACCCAGCGTAAATCAGAGGGGGAGTATATGGGGCTTGGGGGAAGTGTTCCCATCCCCGGCGGTGGCAATCCCACAGTCAGTACAGGGGTCCTGTAATCTCCAGCAGCTGCCTCACGGGCTGCTGCATCAGCAGCACAGTTCCCTCGGGCCTGGGCATCCTCTCCTTTCTGGTATCCTGGGACATGTACTATGCATACCGCCTGGGGCAAGTGGACCGCTGCCAGGAGTCTGCGAATCTCAGGCAAATTTTTAATCTCTTTCCCCTCTGCCGTCAGAAGCCCCCGTTCTTTATATACAGGGCCTTGAACGTGCACAGTGCCGAATGCATATCGGCTGTCAGTATAAATCGTGACTCTTTTTCCTTTTGCCCTCTCTAGTGCTTGTATCACAGCTATCAGTTCTGCTTTTTGGGCGGATGTTCCAGGGGGTAAAGCCTCAGCCCAGATGACCCTCCCAGTGTCATCTACTATGGCTGCCCCTGCTTTTTTTGTCTATCTTTTATATAACTGCCCCCATCCGTGAACCATATCAGCTGACTGTTTTTTAATGGCAGGTCACTGAGGTCTTTTCGTATGGCAGTTACCTCAGCTAACACTTCAACACAGTCATGGAGGGGCCCGTCCTCCTCTGGGATGGGTACCAGAGTGGCAGGGTTTATAAAACAAGGTGTCTGAAAGGATATTCGGGGAGCATCCAGCAGCAGGGCCTGGTAGTGGGTTAAGCAAAAGTTAGAAATCCACTTGCCTGGTGGCTGTTTGAGGATCCCCTCTATCGCATGAGGAGTGTCTGTACATAAGTCAGAGCCTCCATACAGGAGGCTCTGTCCATAAGTCAGCTTGTCAGCATCATGGACAAGGAGAGCAGCAGCCGCAATGATACGGAAACAGGGCTGCCATCCCGCAGCCACTGGGTCCAGTCGTTTAGAGAGATATGCCACAGGCTGCCTCCAAGGTCCCCATTGCTGCGTCAGGACTCCCTTTCCTACTCCCTGCTTTTTATCCACAAACAGTGGAAACGGCTTAGCTGGGTCCAGAAGAGCAAGGGCTGGGGCTTCCAGTAACGCCTGTCAAAGTTCCTGAAATGCCCGCCTCATTGGCTCAGTCCAAGTCCAGTGTCTATTTTTTCTGCTTCTTTCATATAGAGGTCGGGCCTTTTCAGCAAACCCCATAATCCATAGCCTGCAGTACCCAACCATCCCTAAAAACTCCCTCACCTGCCAGGGAGTCGTTGGCTCTGGGATCCATAGAATAGTTTCTTTCATAGCCTGAGTCAACCATCTCTGCCTCTGTTTTATTTTATATCCCAAATAAATGACTTCCTGTCTAGCAATTTGGGCCTTCTTCACACTTGCCCGGTACCCTAATGTCCCCAAAGTCTGAAGGAGATCGCCTGTAGCTTTTAGGCATACCTCTTTAGTCGTAGCGGCCAGCATGAGGTCATCTACATACTGTAACAGAACAACATCGGGGTGGCTGGTTCGGTACTCACAGAGATCTTCGCCCGGAGCCTCACTGAACAACGTCGGTGAGTTTTTGAATCCCTGTGGAAGGCGAGTCCAGGTCAGCTGTCCCACAGTTTGGCTGTCCTCGTCAGTCCATTCAAATGCGAAGATCTCCTGACTCTGGGGAGCCAGAGGCAAACTGAAAAAGGCATCTTTCAAGTCCAAGATTGTATACCAAACATAGTCTGGTGACAAGCTGCTCAGGAGGGTGTATGGGTTAGGGACAGTGGGATGAATGTCACTCACCCGTTTGTTGACTTCACGAAGATCTTGGACTGGTCTAAAGTCTGCTCCCCCGGGCTTTTTCACAGGTAATAGGGGAGTATTCCATGGGGACCAGCACTTTTTGAGAATTTCTGCCTTTAGGAGGCGCTGTATGTGTGGCATAATTCCTTGCCGGGCCTCCTGGCTCATGGGATGCTGTTTCACCCTCACAGGAGTAGCATTTGCTTTTAATTCAACAACAATGGGAGGTCTTGTTTAGCCAGTCCTACTCCCGCTATCTCTGCCCAGGCCAGAGGGTATTTCTGAATCCACTGTTGCATAGCAGGATCCACAGCTGCAGGGGGCTTTGGTGAATATAGTCTGTATTCATCTCTCAGTGCCAGGGATAAAACATGAATTGGTTGTCCAAGCCCGTCTGTGACTGATATCCCCCCAGAGTCAAAGTGAATTTGCGCATTGACTTTGGCCAATAGGTCTCTGCCTAATAAAGGGGCCAGACATTCTGGGATCACCAGAAATGAGTGGGACACCCGTTGGGCTCCCAAGTCCACTTTTCGTTTAGTAGTCCAGTAATATCTCTTTGTCCCGGTGGCTCCCTGGACCAAGCTAGTCTTTTTGGACATCGGCCCAAATTTTTGATTGAGAACTGAGTACTGGGCTGCCATATCCACCATGAAGCCGACCGGTTTCCCCTCTACATTAATAGTTACCCAGGATTTGGGGAGAGGTGCTGGGCCCTGACCCCCCTAGTCGCTATCTTCTCCTGCATATAAGACGCGAGTCCCCAGTGGAGATTCTTCCTTTCTGGTAGTCTTTGTCCTCAGGTCTCTTTTGGGGCACTCATTTTCCAATGTCCCTGCTCTTTGCAGTAGGCGCACTGGTCTCTCCGTAGGGCCTGTCTAGCTGGTTTCTCCCCTCCTCCTGACCGGGTGTCTCTAGTTCTCTGGGAATCGGGCCCCGTTATCATCCCCACGAAAAGGAGTTGAGCCAGTTCATTTTGATTCCTCTGGTTCTCCTCAGCTCTGTATTCCCTTTCTTCCCGTCTGATCTTTTCTTCACATTCCCTTTCCTCCCATCTAATTCGTTCCTCCCTCTCCTCAGGGGTCTCTCTGTTATTGAACACCTTCTCAGCTGCCCTCACCAGATCCTGTACTGTCTGTTCTCCCAGCCTCTCTATCTTTTGCAACTTCCTCCTGATATCCAGAGCTGCCTGATTAACAAAGGCTAGCAAAACTGCTGTGTGTGACTCGTCAGTCTGAGGGTCCATGGGCGTATACTGCCTGAAAGCCTCCATTAACTTCTCTAAAAAGGCTGCCGGGCTCTCATTCGGCTCCTGCCTTACTTGATTTATTTTAGCCAAATTAGTTGGTCTCCTGGCGGCTGCCCGGAGGCCAGCCATCAGAGTCCAGTGGTACACTCGGAGACGCTCCCTACCTTCAGCACGTTCAAAATCCCAGTTCAGTCGCAATAAGGGGAATCCTTCGACCAGGTGGGGCTGCACTGTGGGCCTTCCATCCACTCCTAAGACATGTTTCCGTGCCTCCAACAAAATTCATTCCCGCTCCTCCGTAGTAAAAAGCACCTGCAACAGCTGCTGACAATCATCCCAAGTAGGGTGATGAGTAAACAGGATAGAATCTAAAAGATCAATAAGGCCTTGGGGTTTTTCAGAAAAAGATGGGTTTTGAGCTTTTCAGTTATATAAGTCGCTCATAGAGAAGGGCCAATATTGGTAGGTCTGTTCCCCGTCAGGATTTGCCGGCCCAACATGGACAGGAAGCGCCGGAACAGTGCACGAAGGTGCCTCTCGGCTCCTGTAGTCGGACGAGTCTCCACCCCCTTGGGTCCTTCTGTGAGTTCTCTGGGCTGGCCCCCGCTCCTGCTGCGGAGCCGAGGGTTCTGAGTTCCCCCTTTGTTCTCCGGATGACACCTGAGGTACCTGCGGGAGCAAGGGTGGTGGGATATATGGGAGAGGCGAGATTTCAGTGTCTAAATCAATCAGACTAGGGTATAGAGAAGATTCTTGGAGTATCGGTTTCTTCCAGCTCTCCCATGCCTCATGGTCTTCTTCCTGGGGGGGCTCCACGGCCAGGACCTGTGGAACAGAAGCACTGGGGGGGTTGTGAATAAAGGGTTTCAGCCAAACTGGAGGGTCTTCTACTAAATTTTCCCAGACCAGGATGTAAGGAGCTTGGTCCGGATGGCCCCGAGGGTCAGGAACCATTATTCTTTCTTTAACAGCCTGGATGACCGGCAGGCCGAAAGTTCCCTCCAGCGGCCAGCCAACTTGAAATGTCGGCCACTCAGACGAGCATAGGGTTCTTAGCTTGCTCTTCTTTACTAGCATTGATAGATGCTGAGCCTTGGACTTAAAATCGGAAAAATGGTCAGTCATTATGGATAGTGGTGTAGAATAACTCTGACCCATGACGGCAACACCCACAATAAGCACACAAAAAGCAAGCATGGCACCGGCACACAGAGACAAGCGACAGACAGTAGACGAACAGATATCGGCCGAAAACACTGAACTAGGTTTATCCTGGGTTGCTGTTGTCCTGTTCCCCAAAGTTACCTTACCGAAGGGTGTCCACTGCCCAACAGACCCAGGATCGGGAGAAACATTTTTCCCCGTTCCTTTATAGAACGGCTCACAGAACCAGCTGCCTTCCAGCTCGAATGCTGGGCCTCGGACTTATGCTGGCCGGGCAACTCTTTTGCCCCCTGACCTGATGGCCGCATCCAGATATACTTCCTCCTAGTGAGGCTTCCCTTATGCCTGGAAGGTGTTGTTCTTCTCAGTCAGGGGATCCTGGACGAGCCTCCAAATGTTATGTCCAAGGTCCAAATCCCCAGAACTGAGAGAACAAGACATCCCTGGCAATGCAAACACAAAAAGGGAGTTTATTGCTAGCTCAAGCTGGGGCCCCGGCCACATCCAACACAGTGGAATAGAGCCAGAGCCCCAAGCCCTGGATTACAGTAGTATTTATAGGTTTAGGACAAAGACAGGGAATTGGCAAGGTTGGATTGGTTACAAGGGTTTCTTTGCATCTACTAATTGGCTAGATTTTCACACGCGTGGGCTTTCTCAGGAGATTTCTATCCTTGTCCCGATTGGCACAGACCAGGCTACGGGGAGCATGCTGATAGGCTGAGTCCTTCTGTCACCGGCTGGGGGTAATTTTGATCCCACCTGGGCAGTGTCTCAGCTGTTTCCGGGATGCTTGCTCCGGCCTATTTTACTCATGGCCTCTATCAGGCCTCAACACTTTTAGTTGTTTGCTTTCTGCCAAAGGGATGGTGTCATCTTCATATCTGAGATTATTGATATTTCTCCCGGCAATCTTGATTCTAGCTTGTGCTTCATCCAGCCTGGCATTTCTCATAATGTACTCTGCATAATGAGTTAAATAAGCATGCTGACCATATACAGCCTTGACATACTCCTTACCCAATGTGGAACCAGCCTGTTGTTCCATGTCCAGTTATTAATGTTGCTTCTTGACTGGCATACAGATTTCTCAGGAGGCAGGTAAGGTGGTCTGGTATTCCCATCTCTTGAAGAATTTTCCACATTTTGTTGTGATCCACACAGTCAAAAGCTTTGGCATAGTCAATAAAGCAAAGTAGATGTTTTTCTGGAACTCTCTTGCTTTTTCAATGATCCAGCAGATGTTGGCAATTTGATCTCTGGTTCCTCTAACTTTTCTAAATCTAGCTTGAACATCTGGAATTTCACAGTTCATGTATTGTTGAAGCCCAGCTTGGAGGATTTTGAGCATTACTTTGCTAGCATGTGAGATGAGTGCAATTGTGCTTGAGTTTGGACGTTCTTTGGCATTACCTTTCTTTGGGATTGGAATGAAAACTGACCTTGTCCAGTCCTGTGGTCACTGCTGAGTTTTTCAAACTTGCTGGCATATTGAGTACAGCATTTTCACAGCTTCATCTTTTAGGATTTGAAATAGCTCAACTGGAATTCCATCACCTCCACTAACTTTGTTTGTAGTGATGCTTCCTACGGCCCACTTGACTTCACATTCCAGGATGTCCGGCTCTAGGTGACTGATCACACCATCATGGTTATCTGGGTAATTAAATCCTTTTTCGTATAGTTCTGTGTATTCTTGCCACCTCTTAATATCTTCCGCTTCTGTTATGTCCATACCATTTCTGTCCTTTATTGAGCCCATTTTTGCAAGAAAAGTTCCCTTGGTGTCTCTAATTTCCTTGAAGAGATCTCTAGTGTCTAGTCTTTCCCATTCTATTGTTTTCCTCTATTTGTTTGCATTGATCACTGAGGAAGGCTTTCTTATCTCTCCTTGCTATTCTTTGAAACTCTGCATTCAAATAGGTATATCTTTCCTTTTCTCCTTTGCTTTTCACTTCTGTTCTCTATTTATAAGGCACAGCCATTTTGCACGTCTTTTTCTTGGGGATGGTCTTGATCACTGCCTCCTGTACAATGTCATGAACCTCTGTCCATAGTTCTTCAGGCATTCTATCAGATATAATCCCCTGCATCTATTGGTCACTTCCATTCTATAATCAAAAGGGATTTGATTTAGGTCATACCTGAACGATCTAGCGGTTTTCCCAACTTTCTTCAATTTAAGTCTGAATTTGGCTATAAGGAGTTTATGGTCTGAGCCACAGTCAGCTCCCAGTCTTGATTTGTTGACTGTATAGAGCTTCTCCATCTTTGGCTGCAGAGAATATGATCAGTCTGATTTCGGTGTTGACCATTGGTGACGTCCATGTGTAGAGTCTTCTCTTGTGCTGTTGGAAGAGGGAGTTTGCTACGACCAGTGCTATGACTAGTTCTCTGGGCAGAACTCTGTTAGCCTTTGCCCTGCTTTATTCAGTACTCCAGGGTCAAATTTGCCTGTTAATTCAGGTGTTTTGGGCTTCCTACTTTTGCATTCCAGTCCCTTATTGTGAAAAGGACATCTCTTTTTTGGTGTTAGTTCTAGAAGGTCTTATAGGTCTTCATAGAACCATTCAACTTCAGCTTCTTCAGCATTACTGGTTGGGGCATAGGCTTGGATTACTGTGATATTGAATGGTTTGTCTTAGAAACAAACAGAGATCATTCTTTCATTTTTGAGACTTCACCCAAGTACTGCATTTTGGACTCTTTTGTTGACTATGATAGCTACTCCATTTCTTCTAAGGGATTCCTGCCCACAGTAGTAGATATAATGGTCATCTGAGTTAAATTCACCCATTCCAGTCCATCTTAGTTCACTGATTCCTAGAATGTCAGTGTTCACTCTTGCCATCTCCTGTTTGATCAGTTCCAATTTGCTTGATTCATAGACCTAACATTCCCGGTTCCTATGCAATCTTGCTCTTTACAGCATCAGAGTTTACTTCCATCAACAGTCACATCCACAACTGAGTGTTGTTTTTGCTTTGACTCCATCTCTTCATTCTTTCTGGAGTTATTTCTCCACTGATCTCCAGTGGCATATTGGGCACCTACCGATCTGGGGAGTTCATCTTTGAGTGTCCAATCTTTTTGCCTTTTCATATTGTTCATGGGGTTCTCAAGGCAGGAATACTTAAGTGGTTTGCCATTCCCTTGTCCAGTCGTCCAGTTTTGTTACTCTTTTATAACACATTTTGTTACTTTCTTATATAACAACTGTTACCATAAGGTAGACTCTGAGGTTGGGCAAATTTTACCCATTTTAGAATTTTCACCAGTTTTGACTATTATGAGAAAGAAAGAAACCTCGGGAAGATAGTACTTAAAGACTATTGTTGATAAGGGTGCCTCTTTGTACTGCAGGTATAGCGTGACACTCAAGATGAAATCTACCTGGGAAAGGGAGAAGGTGAAAATTACTTTAGAACAATGAAATATTGCCTTCCTTAGGCCTCTTCAGGGAAAGGAAAACAAAGATTTAAAATGTTGAAGTTGATAATGATGATGCATCAGTTTTATCCTATGTAAATCACGGAACTAAGGAAAAAATCATTTAATCTAAAACCCTGTTTATTATATGTAAATTAGATTAGAGAGACTAGGCGATTCTTACCATCTCTCTGCAGACAGTAACTGTAAATTCACTCTATATGTTCACCTCTCCTTTGTATCTTCAGCTAATAACCACCATTAATAAGATTCTGAAATCCGACCCCCGGATGCTAGATTGTAACTGTAGCTCATCTGTAGGTGAAGAGAATTTATTTGTCCATAAAGAAGTTAATTAGACGAGTAATTTTTGAGAAGTGTCTCTGAAAATGTACGTGATGAAACTGAATGAGGGGAGTGTTCATGTGTATATTTATACAGCCTCAGTGCACCGTTCACTCAGTGTACAATTTTTGGAAAACAAGATTCACAGGTTAAAAAATACAGAAGTAAATAATACAGAAGTAAGCCTGTAGGTAGGTTCCTCTAAGGGAAAAACAAGTCATATTTAATTTCAACTGACTGAAAATAGAACAATACATCAAATTAAAGAGAAGCTCCCTGGCATCATGGAAGCCAATAATGTAATGCAAATAGGCCATTTTAGCTGCTTGGAATCCCACTGTTAGATCATGTGTATGTTCTCTGGAAACTCTAGTGGATGCATCACTTGTAGTAAATGTATACTGAAGACTGAAATACATGTTCATCTCTTCTCTACCCTGATTTCATTTTGGAAAGCGTAAGGGCGCTTGGAGTGACCTAGGTGTCCTAGAAAAGTCCAGAGAAGGGATCTCTTATGTCATGCTTCTCTCACAACAGAAAAGGACCAGACTAAACCTGTGTTTAGACAATTGAAATAATTGGACCACATACTGATAGACTGGCTTATTTTAATCATCTTAATGAGAGCACCAAATCCAATAGATTGCACAGAAATGAAGAGCCCCAAATCCCAAATTAGTGTCTGAAAAGCTAATTCTATGGTCATGTATATATGATGAATGAAAACACTTGTGCCCATCCTCCCCTGGCCCCAACCCTAGCACACAGGTCACATGTGCCAAACAACCACAGGTCCCGTGGGAATGCTTCCCAGCCACTGAAGCCCCGGAAGAGCATAGGATCTGTTCTCAGGTGCAAAGAATAAAATACCAGCTTTTATGTACCCTAGGAGTTCTACTGTTTTAAAGTAATCATTAATGATTTGATGAAAGGACTTCTGATTGGGTAACTGGCTCATTGCAACCTAATCAAAACTCTGACTCTGTTCCTAGATCAATACGGCTTGTGAATAGTTAATTCTGAACATATTCTGCATCCAAGGAATAGTGTAGAGCCCTGAGCTCAGAGTTCATTCAGTGTAGCTGCACTTGAACAAAGATTTTGGGTTGACACTGTATACTGCACGTAGGAGATATGGAAAGATACAGATAATTTCCATGAATCCCCCTAAGGACTCATGAGAAATAGAGGAGAGTCTGCTGTGTTTTTGGTAGACTCGTCTTTGTCTTGCTTTAATTTGCTCTCAGAATAAAACACTCCAGAATTGTCCTTTGGGGGGTTGTTACTACGGATTGGTTAGTTACTTTATTGACTGTGGATTAACATTCTCTGAACTACGTGTTCTGCCTGTTTCTTTACTAAATTATACTTCCCAACCTAGGCAGATGGCGGTGCTTGTTTCAGATGGGCCATTTTTGGTGCTGCTTTTACATTTCTGTCTGCCATTTATTGGGGCCATGTCCATTTCGTATTTTAGTAGTCAATAAAGAGAAGTCAAATTACAAAGTACAGGGGGGAAATATAGGGTTAGATTTCATTCATTTATTCATTCTTTAGTTTAAGCATTTTTAAGTACTGTCTTTGTGCCAGATACTATAACCACGGATAATTTAAAAATCCCAGATCTTCTTTCCCCTTCGCCTTCCTGAAGAACACTACCCAGAGCTGTACACCGAGGGCTGTATGATTGGTGTCATCCAGAAGCTTCCTCATGTCTCCTCTAGGCATCCTCATCCCTCTCCTCTGAGTCTTTGTTTTACCTCGGGAATGTTAAAAGCCCATTTGGGTGGTTTGCCTAACTAAATAGCTTTCTTTGCACAAAGATAAACTCTGATCTTTACCTTTATGGGCACAGAGAACTAGAGGGGGTTTTGAAATTAAGTTTTCCTTTATCTTCTACCAAGATCTTACCCCAGTTTCTAGCTCCCTTCTGATCCCTACGGGCAGGCACTCTCTTAAGTGCACAGTTTTCCCCAGTTACTGGGAAGTGTAACTTTGACTGGGGAAGTCGGAGAGGACCCAAGAGAACAGAGGAGAGAGAAAGGCAAGTCAGAAAAGACATCACCTCTTTCCAAGAGACGCTTCTCCTCCACCTTTTCTAGGACAGTTACTTCCGAGGAGTTTTTAGTCAAGTAAGGGAGACAAAAATGTAAGTCTGTAATTACAATGTTTTGTGGTAAGTGCCCAAAGCACAAGTTCTCATGGAACGGAATTCTCACTCAGTAATTGTTTAGATACTTCCTTGAGGGTATTTGTATGTCTTGTTTTAATCTGTTTCAGATTATCTCTTTCAAAGGAGGCAAGTATAGGAACTGGATAGACAAAGCATTCAGGAGGTCTACACAAAAATTATTTTCTAGCAAACAAAGGAGGCTGGTTAGGGCTTCATTCCGATAACATAGGAGATTAAAACCTCATAGTCTGGATGGTGCTGTTACCATTATAGAAAGCAGAGGGGGGGGGGACCTTCTGTAAAGCGAGAACTTTCATCTATAATACTTGAATTCTAGAACCAGGAGACATGTGATCTAATCTCATTTTTACAGAGGAAGGTGAAGCCCACAGATATTTTAAATAGTAGCTGTGTTTGTTGAGTGTCTCTGTGTCAGACATCCAGACATACTTTACACTGGTGACCAGTTTCCTCGCACCACAGCCCTAAATTCTCAGAAGCAGATTCCTTGGGAATGCCATAATATAAGATGAAGGAAAAAAAAAAAAAAAGGAGCTGAAGCTGCTTGAAGTTAAGTAACTTGCCTAAGGTCACATAATTCAGGAAGCGGCAGAGACTTTAACTATTTCTTGATGGCTACAAAGCTCATGCTTATGACCCCAGTGCTAAACTAAATAATCTATAAAGCTACTGCAGCTCCTAGCTGTTTTGACTGAAACTTCTAAATGTCCCTAAAATCCATACTCTGGACTAGTGCTTCTTAACTCTGAGCGCACATCATTGTTATCTGGAAGACATCTTAAAATACAGAGTATGGGGTCTATGGTGGACAGACTCTGAGGTGGTACCCCACAATTTCTGCCTCCCAGTATTCGTGCCTTGGTATGTGCAAGGGATCTGTGACTTGCGTCTTACCAATAGCATCTGGCAAAGGTAATGAGTGTCACCCCCATAATTAAGGTACATTATAGAAGATTGTGATGGCTTCCGTGATAGCTCAGTTAGTAAAGAATCCACCTGCCATGAAGGAGACCCCGGTTCGATTCCTGAGCTGGTAAGATCCACTGGAGAAGGGACAGGATACCCCCTGCAGTATTCTTGGGCTTTCCTTGTGGCTCAGCTGGTGAAGAACCTGGGTTCTATCCCTGGGTCGGGAAGATCCCCTGGAAAAGGGAAAGGCTATTCAACAGGCCTGAAGTGGGTCCTCAAAATGTCAGTTTATAAAAACGCCCCCATGGGCAGTCATGCCGCTGGTGCGGAGGCTATGCTTTGGGAATCACTGGCCTGGACCCCAGAGGACTACACTATATCCTGCTTGTTCTCTCCACACTCCTTATGGACCTCACTGCTCCACTGCACACAGTGTATCTAGAGAATTTTCTCAAACACAAATCGCAGCAAAGAGTTGCACATGACTGAGCAACTACGCGTGCACACACACACAAAGCAACTTTTCAGCAACTTGCCGCTGCTTGTGGATGCAGATCCTCCTTTACTGGCACTTGTGCTGCATCGCAAGGGGATGAAAGTGAGTAACAGGTACCCCGTCAGCAGGCTGGGCAGTGGCGAGCTGGTTCCTTCCGGGTGAGGGCGGGGCTGACCCCCAGCGCGGGTGGAGGGCGGCCTTCCTGGCGCAGGGTGCGGTCCCCCTGCACAGGACGCTGCTCTTGCGCCGTCATCTCAGAAGTGGCAGTTGGCTCTTTGATCTTTTTGTATCTTGTCCATAATATGCCCCCACTGCCAGTTATTTTTAGTCTCCTATAGTTTCTTGCTATTTTGTTGCTCCAGGAGACGCTTGCCCAGGTGTGAGCATTGCAGCGAAGGTTCCGGTTCTGGCTTGTCTCACATGTTCTGCTGCTGCAGCCACTTAAGCCCCCCTCCCCATTTTCCTTCCTCTGCCTAGTGAACCCCTCCCCCTGGATTAACTTCTGATCTCTCTTTGCTGCTGCTAAGTCACTTCAGTCATGTCTGGCTCTGTGCGACCCCCTAGACAGCAGCCCACCAGGCTCCCCTGTCCCTGGGATTCTCCAGGCAAGAACCCTGGAGTGGGTTGCCATTTCCTTCTCCAGTGCATGAAAGTGAAAAGTGAAAGCAAAGTCGTTCAGTCATGTCTGACCCTCAGCGACCCCATGGACGGCAGCCTACCAGGCTCCTCCATCCATGGGATTTTCCAGGCAAGAGTGCTGGAGTGGGGTGCCATTGCCTTCTCCCTGATCTCTCTTTAGATGAATCCATACTCACCTTCCAGCTCAAAGGTCGCCTCCTCAGCAGAGCCTTTGCTGACCTCAGCCTGGATGAGGAGTCGTTGCTATATACCAGCTTGGAGGTTAAAAGTACGGGCTCTGAAATCCACCTGTCCAGGTTCTAATCTCAGCCTCACTGTTGACTGTCTGTGGAAGGAACCTTGAATGAAGGTGTTAACCTTTCTGTGTCTTCATTTCTTCAACACTGCAACGATGAGGATCAGTTGCGTGCGTGTGTGTATGCTAAGTTGCTTCAGTTGTGTCTGACTCTGTGTGATCCTATGGACTGTAGCCCACTGGGCTCCTCTGTCCATGGGCTTTTCCAGGCAAGAACACTGGAGTGGGCTGCCATGCTCTCCTCCAGGGGATCTTTCTGGCCCAGAGATGGAACCTGCGTCTCCTGAAACTCCTGCATTGCAGGCAGATTCTTCACTGCTGAGCCACCAGGGAAGCCCTGAGGATCGGTTACATCATCAAATTAGGAATACATCATCATCTTCATTAAAGAGGAGGGATGGTGATGTGGGGTTACTTCATCAGGTTAGAAAAATCAGATGAGTTAAATGGTACTCGGTACGCCCTCAGTCAGTGGCTGTGGTGCTGCTTTCCGTGTTGTGACTGTTGTGATCTCATATTTCTTTACTTCATTGCTTGAGATTTTCCATTTGTTAATGCTCATGTCTGTCTTCCCTTCTAGATTATAAGTTGCATGCGAACAGGAAACATGAGCATTCTTCCTTCTCATTTCAGCCCCTGTGCTCCCTGCAGTACCTGGCATGATGTGGACAGTCAGGCGATCCAGTAACAGGTCCAGGACCCGACCCAGGGGGCCTGTTCCCAGATCCATGTGTTCTCTCCCCTTGGGTGGAATGTGGTTTCCTCTATATTTCAGCCTCTCACTGCACTGGCCCGTGAGCCCCATGCTTCACCTGCTGGGTTATGTTGAGATCGCATGGAGAATCTGTTAGGCTTGTTCTTGATCATGGGTTCCAATGAACTCTGTACCATCGTCAATAATTTGTTTTTGCCGTGGGACAGAGGGGAGAGGGAGTCTTGAATGACTGTATGAGGTCAAACACTTGAGCATCTTTGCTCCTTAGTACTTTACTTCTTCCTTAAAGTATTTCCAAAGCTGTAACATCCCCAGATGTTAATAGGACTTTACTGCTCTAAACCAGAATATATTGGCCTCTCTCTGAGATGGAGTGCTGTGTGTCTGGAATTCGGCTCCTCTTTGCCAGGGCTGGTCAGAGTGCTGGAGAATACATCACAACATAGTTCTCTTTGCAGTGTGCTGGAGAAGAGCTTAGTTCCAGTCTTGATTCCAAAAAGAGAAATGAATTTTGTACATTTTTATTTTTATTTTTTTACTTATCCTGAGAGCAACAAAAGAGCTGGCCCAGAAAACTAGTCTGCAAGCTTCTCTGGAGATGTTTTCCTTCCCTACCCTACTTCATTAACCTTTCTTCTGAAAATACTTCGGAATGTCTGCGTTTAATTAAGAGTTTTACATGTAGTTATGGCAGGAGCCCATCTCTCCCCTTGGTTTATTCCTTCATCTGATTCGGGTTGAACATATACATATTTTGAGAATTAATTATAATTGCTTTTGACAAAAGAAATAGCTCTTTTTTATGCCTGCAAATCCTTAATGCTGGCTTATGTGCAACTAATGATGATAGCCATTGACACAATCAGGGCTAATGGTCTCTACTATCTACCTAGTTTTGCATATATGGATGTAATTCAAATTTCAGAAAGACTGGGCTGAATGGCTCTTTGTTCTGTATTTAAAATATTACTTCAGTGCTCACTGGAAAGAGGTCTGTTCTCACAAACTGGATTTGAGTGTTTGCTTTCTGGCTGTGAGAACACGGGGTATTTCTTTAGTTCTTTAAGGTCATCTCCTCACTTTGCAGACAATGCCGTCCTGAGCAAAGAGATCATCAAAAGAGACCATGTGTGTGAAAGGAGGTCATTATTATTGCTAATTCATAGGACAGGGAATTTAAAAATTTTGTTTGAACACTACATTGAGAAAAAAAGCTCAGATTTCACTGCTGATTTTTAAAAATCAGATAGTAACACTTCACAAGTGTTTAGCACTTCTGGTTTATAAAGCATTTTGTCACACATTAACCCATCCCTAACTTTCGGGGGCACAGAGAGATGTGATCTTACTAGGCAGCTTTATGTGAGTATTTTACTTAACCCAAAAACCTTAGGAGGAAGCCAAGCTTAGTTCTACTTTTAGGATAAGTAAACTTAGAACAAGGTCCGAGGTCCAAGCTTGAATTCATCATTCTCTAGTCCTCAAACATAGGCAGGGATCTTGAGTTTGCAGAGTGGACCACTTGGCAAATTCTTTTTAAATCTCAACCTTCAGTTAGCATAGAAACATGGAACTAGAAGGGACTTCAATGATTTAATCATTTGCTTAAATCCAGGGCTCAGCCAGTATGACCAAGGGATAGACCTAACACCCAATGACTCTAACTCATTGGTTCTGAACTGAAGGTGATCACTCTTACCCCAACCCAACATTTGCCTATATCTGGAGACATCTATTATGTTGCAGCTGGTCAGGGACTATTGACATCTAAATGGTTAGCAACCAGGGATACTGCCAAACATCCTGCAATGTGCAGGACAGTCCTACTTCTCACAATAAAGAATTACAAGGCCTCAAATGTTAATAGTGCCAAGGTTGAGAAACCTTACTCAAGCTGGAGGAGTCAGGGAAGGCTTCCTGGAGGCAGTGACACCAGAACTGGCATTTAAAAAATAACAAAAAACTCTCGCAGGCAGATAGAGGAAGGAGGGGGCATCCCTGACAAAGAATGTGGCATTTGCAAAAGTACAGAGGCCTGGAATTGCGCCTCACATGTAAGAAATCCTGAGCTCTTTGGCACTGTTGTAGCATTTCTGCGAGAAGTAGTGTTGTGTTAAGTTCCTTTCCTCCAGCAGTAATTCACATTGAGGGTGGGATTGTAAGTTCATTTTGCTCCTGAGAATAAATACTTCTTCCTGCCAGACAGCCCATGAATATCATCACAGTTCTTAAGATGCTCATGCGGAGAGTACTCTGTAGTGATAACACAGGCGGATAATCAAACCCAGCGTCAGGACTTCACAGAGCCGGTCTCGTTTCCCCTTGATGAGTGTTTCTAGGGATTAGACCCCATGAAGGTGAACATTTGAGCATGCGAGCCAAACACTTCTTTCCTAGCTTTGGCAGCTGGTACAATGTCCCCTGCATAGTCTAAGCTGCAGAGAAGTCTGATGCGCCAGCATGTTGAAGTGGTACCCAGGGTGCTCCTCAGCAGTAATGCAGGGCTGTGGATCTCAGCTGATGCGGTTTGCCAGCCCTTTGTGCTTCTAATTGTTATTTGTGTTCAGTCTCTAAGTTGTGTCTGACTCATTACAACCCCGTGGACTGCAGCACACCAGACTCCTCTGTCTCCACTATCTCCCAGAATTTGCTCCAATGCATCTCCATCGAGTCAGTGATGCCATCCAACCATCTCATTCTCTGCTATCGCCTTCTCCTTTTGCCTTCAATCTTTCCCAGTCTTCAGGCCAATGCTTTCAACCTCTCTAAGCTTTGGTTTCCACGACTCTAAAGTGGAGCTCATAATACTTAAAGAGCAAGGCTGGATTCAGGATGAGAGACAGTACCCAGAGGATCTAAAACATGGGCTTCCCTGGTGGCCCAGATGGTAAAGAATCTGTCTGCAATGCATGAGACCCGGGTTTGACCCCTGAGTTGGGGTGATCCCCTAGAGAAGGGAGTGGCTACCCACTCCAGTATTTTTGCCTGGAGAAGTCCATGGACAGAAGAGCATGATGGCTTACAGTCCCTGGGGTCGCAAAGAGTCAGACATGACTGAGTGACTAGCACTTTACTTTTCAACGGCAGTTACGCTAACTGATAGTAGCTTTAGTTTTACTGCTGTTTGACAGGGATGATGATGGCGTGCAGAGCATTTTGATTGGTGCTTTGGAGAAAAGTAGGGTTGATAAGATGACTTCCTGTTCTTTGGAACTCACACTGAGAGCTCCCCCCTCCAACCCACCACAACAGTTGCTACTACATGTCCTGCCATCCCAATCTGGTACCAGCTCTGCAGAAGCAACGGTCAGTCAGAGCTTTGTGACCTTCGGTAAGTCATGTAAGTTCTCCGAGCATCACTGGGTGATTTGCAAGAACTAAATGAAATAAAACATTTAAAATTCTTGGCACACAGTAGATCCTGAACAAATGCTGGTTCCCTTCTCCCTGAGGCAGTCATCGTCAAGATGTTCTCTGGGTTTTACTGCTGGCAAAAACAAATGAGGTTAAATAAAAGTCAGGGGTGAAAATAAGGGGAATTACAGAGATTTTGTTTTGCTTGGCCTTGTTTTCTTTAACTTTTGCAAAAGATACAAAGATTCTTCTCTCCCTCAAACTTCAGTGAATTTCAGAAGACTTGTCATTCTCCAAGGTGGAATGTTTCTACTTTGATCTTTAGACATCTGATATTTCTTATGGATGGTTTTGACCTTGGATGGAGGGCTCATCCCTGTCTGCATCAATCTCCTGGTTGCACCCCCTTCCAGTCCTAATTTGAACTCCAGAATTTCTTCTCTGGCTAAGTCATTTCTTCTGTGACCTCTGGGGGTCTCCTTGGACTAGACTGCCCAGGAGGCGGACAACACTTTCCTACTTACACCCAGAGCTGCAGTCATTCGACTCCTGGCCTTCCTCTGAGCTGCAGATACTACTCTGGCACTTCACTGATGGTGTGTGCTCTCCCCTCTCAAACTCTTGAGCTCCCCTGGTCCAAACTGAACTCCACGTGGAGTTCAGGTATCTTAAGTAAGCTTCGCCCCAATCTTCTGTTACTTCCTCAGACACCTTCCTCTGCTTGGTGTTCTTGAATATGCTAATGCTCCTTCCACTCTGGTTGAATTGCACTTCCACCCTCGAGGACAGGCATGGCTATCTTTTCTAAGGCTCAACCCAGAGGGAGAATTTTTCTCCCTCATGTAATCACATGGCATATGTGATCATATTTATTATGCTACTTACCATGCTTGTTAGTTTCCTGTGTGAGTTCACAGGGCCAAGAGGCTATGAAAAAGGAATCTTCACTGAATTCACAGGCCTGCTATGATGTAAACATGGAGCAGTTGTACCTCAGTGCATATAAAAAAGGAGACAGAGAAGGAAGCAAAAAGTATTTAGACATGCTGAAGGATAATGGCAGGAATGGAACTATACATAGATCCTTCAAACTTCATTCTCTTGGGGCCCTGGGAACTGACCATATATGAAGTCCAGGAGTTTCAGAGACTTAGCTAGAGTCAGCAGTGGACTGGGAGACTGGCCTCCTGGCATCCGCAGGAGCCTCTGAGACCCGCGCGGAAGTCTTCATTCTGTCAATTAGTAACTTTACAGTCTCATGCAAAGTGTGTAAGTTCTCTGATGGTGACTTGCATTTTTGCTAAAACTGTGGTTAGTGTCACCTACTTAGAGATCATGCATTTGACCCATAGTTGGCACTTAGTGAAAAGTGTTTTTAAGGTTAGCATCCCTGATGTGTGAGTGACTTTAGGGTGTCCCTTGCATGTGTCTCCTGCATGGTCTGAGTTTACTGTGTCTACCCTCTGGTTGCCATCATCATGATCATTAATAAACATTATTGTGCCAGGCACTGTGGCAGACACTGTCTGTACATTTTCTGGTTTGATTCTTTTGCCCCAGTAATCCTGTAAAGTAAGAGGATCTATGGTCATACGTGTTTCACAGATGAGGAAACTGGGGATTAGAGAATGTGGGTGATCCGCCCAATATTTTCTGTAATAAGTAATGGAGATTTAAAGTCAGGCAGTCCAACCATAGGACCCCCTTCCTGCCGTCCCTTATGTTACCTCAGGTGTCGTCAGAGCACACTTATGTGAAGCCGTCCTGGGTTAATATCTGTGCATTTAAATCAAAGTTCATATCTGTGCATTTTAAATGCCACTATCAGGCGCCTAGTGCAGACCTTTGGTTGGGGACATATCATGTTGGCATGGAAAATTTCATACAAATAAAAACTAAAGTCAATGCAGGTTTGGCATATAGACTTCTACTGAGGGAACTTTAACAAAACATGTGGAAATTATAATTTCTCCCTTAATGAAACACTGTATTTCAGGTTCCCAAATTTACCCAGGAATGGGCCAGAGGGCCAAATAATCCTAACACATTAATAATCCTAAAACATACATTATAAGCACAAATCAGGAGACCACTTAAGCATCATTTACGGGCAGCCTGAAAACTACTCTGGGAGATTAAATTTAATTTTGTTTTTCTTTTAATTTTTTTTAAGTGCTCAGGTTACTAGAAACTTACTACAGTCTGATTTGCTTTTTTCTTCATTGCTGGTCTATAACCTCTTCGAAGATAAGAAAGCGTCCTCTGTTAAATGATGGATCATTGTGTTTGTCTAGCAAATCATACTTTCCGAAGCGCTTTTGTAAACTCATCTCGTTTGCTACTCACAGCAACCTGGCGAGATAGGCAGGGCAAAAGACATCCTTCTTGTGAACAGATGAGGTGGCTGAGTCTTACAGCAAGGGTGAGTTACTGGAGATTGCATAAGCAGTTAGTGACAAATCTCTGGGCTCAGCATGTATCTTTTCCCAAATGCCTGTTTCTGTGTGATGGCACTGGACAGCTGCAACAATTTGAACACAATGGAATCTTCAATAAATGTTGACTGGCTGATTTGACTCAAAACAATGGGAGATGAATATCAACTGTCACTGTTTTCCACGGTTTCTCCTAAAGTACCTTAGAAGCACATTGTTTGCAATTTGCCCCCACACAGGAAAGAAGCAGAAAGTAAACCACTGGTCATCCTTGAAAGTCTTTTCTTCAGACACCTAAAACTTTTCAGAGCAGAGTTCACTGTTTGAATCAATGGCTAACACACACTCTCTTCTTGTTAGTCATCACCGGGAATAACCTCCTTGCAGCTGGTAAATGGGGCCCAGCTTCATGTTGGAGAGGTCGTCCAACCAACTCCAGTGACTTCTGAGACATAACATCCACAGGAGGGTCTTTAGAGAGTAATAAAGCTATGTACACAGTATGCTATTTTTTCAGGCCCTTGATAGGCCAGTTTAATAGAGTTCTTTGTAGTGTGAGCCACGTGGGATGGAGATAATTTTGGTCATTAGCTCTTAGCTATCTGAATCCACATCAGCTGGTTTAAATCAGAGTTGAAGAGACACTTCCAAGTTTTAGCTCTTCATTGTGTTAATCTGTAAAATCTTCCTGAGACCTGCATTTGCTCTGCTGTGGATCCATCCAAAAGATGAGCACTGACAATTTTCAGTGCAAAAATGGGGGCGGGGGGAGAACTGTGGATCAATTAAATCTATTGTGCAGAGTATTGGTTGAAGGCTTGGATAAGGACCACTCTGCCAGCCCAACCCACTGAACGTATATTTATTAAAAGCCAATGGATCTTACAGCATATGTAACCTCTTATTTAGAAAATATTCCAGCTGAATCAAGATTTTGCTCCTGATTCTGTCCCCAGTGTCTGGCACAGAGTGGCCAGTGAATATTTGTTGCATGAGTGTAAGGTCACGGACCTTCACCGTCTGCTCACCCCAAGCCACCTCTCCACCGCACCCCTGCCCCCACCCGCCCCACTTCTAACCCAGGTGGCCTCTGTTACCAGCTCCAGACTTCCTGCTGCCTCTTGGAAAATCTCTACTCCCATAACCCCTCTCTTGCCTGGAGATCTTATTCATCCTGTGAGCCCAGATCGCACTCTCTCCCTCCGTGGGAACTTCTGTGACACCTGCTGGAGCTGGAGTCCACAGCCTGCCCATATGTGCCGCTTTCCCTTGCACAGAATCCCGCCATATCTCTCATGGCCACCTGTCAGAGGCCCCTAGGCTCTGCCCACGAGTGCAGGCCTCTGCTTTGCTCATGCGGGTGCTCCTCTCTCTAGAGTGGGGATGGGCACACAGCAGACACTTGCCGATTCCTTGTTGAGTGCAAGGAAGGAAAGAGTTCAGCATCTAGCCCAAAGGTATTAGGTTTGCAAACTGCTTTAGGAAAAGAGGGGTAAGTTCTACTTTCTGAGAGCAGGCTTTGAAGAAACACTCCTGTGCTGTTGGAGAGAGCCAGAGAGGCTGAAGGCAACACTCCAGAGCCAGGAAGTGCTAATATTTGCAGAGCATTCATGGTGGCAGGTGATAATCATCCAGTGATTCACACATGCGCACTGCATCCTCCACCCTTCCCTGGGATTACTTAAACACATGCCACAAGATGGCCTCTGTTTAGCCTCTTTACCTGGGGAGAGTGGTTTTTTTTTTTTTTTAATTATTTTTAATTGGAGGATAGTTGCGTTATGATAGTGTGTCGGTTTCTACCGTGGTCAGCATGAATCAGCCACAGGTGTACATCTGTCCCCGCCCTCTTGCACCTCCGTGCCCCCTCCTCCCCCCACCCCTCCAGGTGGTCACAGCACCAGATGTGAGCTCCCTGCTGACACAGCAGCTCCCCGCTGGCTGGCTGTTTTATGGGGATGTCATGTGCCCACGCTGCTCTCTCAGGCCGCCCCGCCCTTTCCGACCCCCACTGTGGCCACAAGCCTGTTCTCTACATCTGTGTCTCTACATATTGCCCTGCAACAGGTTCATCAGCACCATCTCTCTAGATTCCATATATATGCCTTAATGTACAATACGTGTTTTTCTCTTTCTGACTCACTTCACACTGTCTAATAGTCTCTAGGTTCATCCTCCTCATTAGAACTGACTGAACCTGACTTTGGCAGTGGAGTTCAGTTGCATTTGTCTAGAGTTTCTGGAATTCTGTGGCCCAGTCTGCATCCCTGCTACCTATTTCCTGAGGTCCCTGGGATTCCCATTCCTTACGAACTTGATGTGCGCCCAGTGACACACTTCATCACACTTTTCCATCATGGTAGGTTTGGTTTCCATCCCCTCTTAGTCTTTTTACTCCATCAGAGAAGTGACCACAGCTGTCTCCCTGCTGCCTGGCACTTAATTGAGGTCTGAGCAGATTTTTTTTTTTAAGTGAAACTCTCTCAGGAGGATTATTTTTTCAATTTTATTTATTTGAGCAGTGCTGGGTCTTCATTGCTGCCTGGGGTTTTCTCCAGGTGGGCGAGCAGGGCTGCTCTGTCGTGGGGCACAGACTCCTCCTTGCAGTGGCCTCTCTCTTTGCAGAGTGCAGGCTCCAGATGCTCGGGCTTGTGTAGTCGTGGCGCACAGGCTTGGTGCCCCAAGGCATGTGAGGTCTTCCCAGACTAGGGATCGAACCCATGTCCCCTGCATTGGCAGGTGGATTCTTAGCCACTGGACCACCAGGGAAGTGCCCCCAGAGGGTTATTTTTGGTAAAAGGATTCAAATCAAGGTGAATATCTAGGCATTTTAAAATACCACCAGCAAGTACCTAGTGCAGAGCTTTTGGGTGGGGACATATCATTTTAGAATGGAAAACTTGATACAAATAGAAACTAAAGTCGATGCAACTCTGCCATATACATTTCTTGCTCTTCTGTGAAGTAGGTGCCATTCTCAGCTTGATTTTACGAAGGAGGAAGCCGAGGCTCTTGAGAAGTTTAATCATTGGTGCAAGGTCATACAGCTGGTTCATGACAGAGTCAGACCTTGACCCAGGTCTGTCTTCAAGATTTTATGATATGACATCATCCAGCAGTTATCAAGGTGACACAGTTTAAGTTGGTCAGAAGCCTTCGATCAACATGACAAGGACACTGTATAAAGGGATGCAGGTTTGGTCTTTTTGTAAGTTCTTGCTTAAAAGCCAAGGTGGACTGAAGTGCTTCTCAGAATTTACCCTTTCTCTGCTGTTCTGCAATTCGGTGCAGCTTTGCACCACTGCTCATCTTTAGAGCAGGCATACTTACAAAGGCTGTTTTACTGTCATTCATTTAGTAAACATTTGTTGAAGACCTAGTCTCTTTCTGATACAGAAGTGACTGCTACATGTCCTGCTGCTGCTGCTGCTAAGTCGCTTCAGTCATGTACAACTCTGTGCGACCCCATAGACAGCAGCCCACCAGGCTCCCCCGTCCCTGGGATTCTCCAGGCAAGAACACTGGAGTGGGTTGCCATTTCCTTCTCCAATGCATGAAAGTGAAAAGTGAAAGTGAAGTCACTCAGTCGTGTCCAACTCTTAGCGACCCCATGGACTGCAGCCTACCAGGCTCCTCCTCCCATAGGATTTCCCAGGCAAGAGTACTGGAGTGGGTGCCATTGCCTTCTCTGACTACATGTCCTAGGGCCTTGAATAGATATGTTAAAAGGGATAATTGCTGTATAGCACGTGAGTGCTTCTTTGCTGCTGCTTAGTCTCTAAGTCATGTCCAACCTTTTGTGACTCCATGGACCTGGGAAGCCTTGAGTGGTTTATTAATGATAAAGAAAATTTATTTTGGAAATCTAGTAGATGGAGTGACTGATTCTGCTGGGGGAGGGGGTGAGGGAGGGAGGCAGGTAAGGAACTGGCCAAGTCTCCATATAGTACGAGCTGATCCAGTCACTTAAGATGGTTTTCTGAGTGGCAGCTCAGGACCACGTATTTTATCGCATTTTATGTGCAACTGTCACCTACCATCCAAACGTTAACTATAAGTGACAACCAAATGAAATCTTGCTACACAGTACTCAGCAGAGTGTACCTTGAATAATCAAAGATATAACACCAGCGGTTTTGATTATTCAAGAACTGCTTTGAGGGTACCTGATACGAGCAATTCCTAATTTTGCTGAGAATCCACTTGGAATCTCCTGGCTTTGGAGTGCTACATGGAAGCAAGGGATTTGCAAGGCGAGTGAGCCTGCCTGACTCCCCAGGAGTCACATCTGAACTTTGCTTTGCTGTTCTCTGTGACCCTTTGAGTCACCTCGTACATGAGCAAAGCTTTGATTGCCTTAACGGAAATGACCGTCGTGTGAAATACTAAATCTTAAAAAACTTATAAAGCAGTTATTTACTTGTGTTGGAAGGGAACGCATCAGAAACATGAACTTTATCAAAAAATGTGATAGCATAGAAGTCAAGGAACCTATAACAGCATCTGAGACTTGGAGTGTTAATGCAGAACATCCATTCCTTTACGTATCTCAAGCATCTGATGCAGAAATTTTTGAAATTCAGATTGGAATTGTACTGAGGCCTATGTCATGTTAGAGAAAGCTTAAATAATATTGTGAAATGGAAAGTGCTTTTAATTCTGTTTGGGCTTTCACATTCCATGCTGTATCCACAGATTGAGAAAATTCATGAAGCATAGTACATGTTCAATAAATACTTGTTGGCTAGAATTTTCAGGGCTTATTGACACTAAAATGCTAAGACTAATCACACACATTGCATATTGATTTTTTTTTTTCCTTTAAGGATCAATTCTTGAAGATTTGTATTGGGTCATAGAGCACTGGTTTAGATTAAGTTATTGCATTTAATTTTAAATATCTTATTATCAGAAGGTACTTTTTTCTTCTAAGAACAGGTTTATGTTGGAGATGAAAAATAACCTGCACCTACCACAGTGGCACTGATGCTCTCAAATGTTGGCCATCAGGATTA
Organism: Ovis aries; assembly: GCF_016772045.2. Lineage (NCBI taxonomy): Eukaryota > Metazoa > Chordata > Mammalia > Artiodactyla > Bovidae > Ovis > Ovis aries. The sequence continues at coordinate 2,069,597 of NC_056074.1, read as the reverse complement.
GGCTGACTGTAAAAGGAATCCGAAGAAGGAAAAACAAGATGAAATGTTTTCAAATAATGACATCTGGTAATTCACATTAAGTGCCTAACGTGCATTTTTCTTTTGTGTTTTGCTTTCCCTCCCAGAAAGCATCCTTCTTGCAAGATTCCTCCTTATCAGAACAAAGTCGTAAGAAGTATTTTTTTTTCAAGCCCAATGTGACAGAACACACATCAGCATTCAGAAATGAGGTTTCTGCAGTAGGTAACAGTGTGATCGGTTTGCCAGAAGCAGAATGTACAATCCTATTAGACATGGGGAAAAGGAAAGGATCACCTTAATTTACCTCCAGGCGATAGAGCAATAACTCGGGGTGCCTTGGGCTGCCTGTGTAAAGATACTTTAATCATATAGTAAAAACAGGTTTAGTCTGCTGCCTGTTTTAGATGAGGGAAGGCTCCCCTCAGTTAATAATGGAAACTCATCCACCACACAGTCTGGCAATGGTGATATGCTATTCTTAATCTTTGTCAACATTAAATCTGAGAAATTTAGCAGGCTACAATGCAATGCATTTCCCCCCTACATTCCCTGTGTTCACTGTAGGAAAAGAAATGGACAGTGGGGCTTTGGATGAAGTTGATACTACACAAGAAAGAATTGCTCAAAAATTAAGGGATTTCTGAGTTTCACGCCACAACCTTCAGACAGAAGCAGCTTTCTATTGTCTTGTCCCTTTGGGACTGAACTCATTATAGTAACCATCAAACTAGAAAGTCTTCAGCTGAGGGGTATTTCTTGTGTTTGCTCTCTGGCTGTATGGAAAATGTGATCTTTAATTAGTTCAGGTTGTAAAATATTGCGGAGAATTTCCCAGGCACACTTGGCTTTGTCGTCTAGGTCAGCAAATGCAATTCTGTTTTAATTGTGGCTGAGCTATTGTCTTAGACTGATATTCCTAGAGTGCCTTTTACCAATTAATGGTAATATACTACTGGGAAATCATGTTGCCTTGTGGAAACCCATAAATAGCAAGGCCCTAATAGGCTGTCTATTAATAGTAATACAAAGTCAAGGATCTAATGCCATTAAATGGCAGTGTTTTCTTCCTGTCTCTCTCTTCGTCGTCTTTCTGCCGGATTCCTTTCTCGTATGGATTTCCATTTTCTGTCACGTCTCTGACTGATTGGGTTCAGGGAAGCAACACGTGCCAGTCCTTGCCTTTGAACCCGCACTTCACATGTGTGGTGTTTTATTTCCTCTCCTGCCTCTTGGCTTATCATCAATTCTAGCAGTGAGTTTTGACATGTGCAAATTAATAATCATTCAGTCAAAATGAATATGGTGACCTTTGTGCCCCAACGATGTAGTGAAAGGAGAAGGCGCAGGGCTCAGGAGCACGTGAGCTCAAGATTTAATGAGAGAAGCAAAAATGGGTGCTTTTGTGGGTGTATATATACAATCCCATCTGCTCGCCTCGGCTGTCAACTTACAGCAGTTTAATGTAACCACATACTTTTTACATTTGCATGTGATATACTCCTGAGAATGAGTTAATTTTATGAAAGACAGAGTTAAGAATTAAAATGACCTCTCTAGGCTGAAAAGCTGGGCCAAAAACAAGGCAAGGAAATATTACAGGGATGAAAATAAAACTTTCATTGAGGTTCAGAAGTGTGGTTGTAGAAATGAAGGGTGGAAGCATGGCCTGGAAGTTCATTTGGACTGACTCTTTAGGTGACCAAAACCTGGAGATGAAATTGTGATGTAGTTTGTTTCGATTTAGCTTAACATGGCCTCCAAGTACAGTGATGCCCAAGTGTGGTTTTACATGAACCAGTTTTCCAGTACTCTGGGCAGGCTTCGTGCATTGGGATTAGTGCATTACAGGGTGTTTTCAGATTGAGTACCATCTAGGGGAGTAGATGAACAGCATGTGAAGAATGGGTAAAAGCCATCTTATAAGAGTGAAATCCAAAAACAACTAGGAATGTTGATTCCAGAGAAGAGAAGACAGGAGACAGATTCGTTCGTTGTATTCAGTTATGTGAAACAGAAGAGGCTGAATATGTATTCTGTAGTGTTCCAGTGGGGGGAAAGTGTAGGCAGGCAAATATGCGGGTCCGGTATGAGAAGGAGCTTTCTATCAGTTACATCTGCCTATCAATGGAGCAGAAAGGCTCGGGGAGAGGGAGCTTATGAATATAGTGAGCCTTCACCTGCCACAGGGGATGTGTGAATTTGATGACTGTGATGTTCTTCCTGTGTTGAGATTCTCAAGATGCGCCAGACATGAAAGCAAAGCATGATTCTCTTATAATGATATGACCTTGCAAACATCATTGCAACTTTCAAACCTGTTTTCTCATCTCTAAAATGGGCTTAATATGGCACCTGTGAGCAATGCTACGGTACAGTCAGCACTCCATCAGGGCAGCTGGCATCGCTCTAACCTTATATACCTACTCTGCTTCTTTGCTTTAGTCTGACCAGTGAGTTTAACTTCAGCTGATGAAATGCTAATATAATGTTGAGTTCTCAGTTTCTTGCTGTTGTTATCCAGGGTTAAATAATGAGTTAGTAGCTAAATTTTCAGCTGAATGTCAAGAATTTGAATAAGAAAGTGTGGCAATGACAAGAGTGCCAGTCTTGTTTGCTTAGTTATGTCCACTGCGCTTGGAATGTAATACTTGATTCTTGCATTTGAGGCAAGTTTTTGGTATTCTTCAGTCGCAAAGTCATGCCTGACTCTGCAACCCCTTGGACTCTGCTTGCCAGGCTCCTTTATCCTCTCATCTCCCACAGTTTACTCAGATTCATGTACATTGAGCTGGTGATGCTATTTTAGGCAATACTTGATCATAAAATACATATTGCCTTATAAAACCATAGTAATACTTTAAAAACAATAATTACTAGCATTTGAAGAGTACTTATTATATACCCTGGTGGCTCAGACCGTAAAGAGTCTGCCTGCAATGCAGAAGACCCAGGTTCAATCCCTGGGTCATGAAGAGCCTCTGGAGAAGGGAATGGCTACACACTCCAGTACTCTTGCCTGGAGAATTCCGTGGACAGAGGCGCGTAGCAGGCTACAGTTGATCAGGCTGCAAAGAGTAGGACATGACTGAGTGACTAACACTTTCACACTTTCTATTATGTACCAGGCACTGTGCTGGGCATTTTAAACAGGAAACAATCTGTGTTTCCTACCATTGTTATAATATGAATTAAACACATTTCTATTCTTTAAACATCAAGTAACTTTATGAGGTGCCATCCCTATTTTATAGGTAAGGAAACAAGCAGAGAAGTTGTTATTTGAACAAGGGCACATCACTAATAAATGAAAGAGATAAAATCAAGACTTTTTACCTGAATTTTCTCTATGCTTCCTGACTTCAAAAGTAGGGTCATTTACAGTCAATTTATTGGAGAAAGCAATGGCACCCCACTCCAGTACTCTTGCCTGGAAAATCCCATAGGCAGAGGAGACTGGCAGGCTGTAGTCCACGGGGTCGCTAAGAGTCGGACAGGACTGAACGACTTCACTTTTACTTTTCACTTTCATGTATTGGAGAAGGAAATGGCCACCCACTCCAGCCTGGTGGGCTGCCGTCTATGGGGTCGCACAGAGTCGGACACGACTGAAGTGACTTAGCAGTAGCAGTAACAGTACAGTCGATTTATGGGGCTTCCCTGGTAGCTCAACTGGTAAAGAATCTGCCTGCAATGCAGGAGACCTGGGTTTGACCTGGGTTAGGAAGATCCCCCGGAGAAGGGAGAGGCTATCCACTCCAGTATTCTGGCCTGGAGAATTCCATGGACTGTATAGTTCATGCAGTCGCAAAGAGTTGGACACGACTGAGAGACTTTCATTCACAGTCAATTTATCAGCCATTTTCTGGTCATCACCCTCAGTAAAAAGTGCATTTAAATGCATTTTGTATCATAGCCCACTGTGCTCTCTCTGTCATTCTCACACATATAAGTTTTACAAAGCACTATTTATCCTTATTATACACAACACTGATTTTTCCCTCCTATTATATTTCATTTAAAAAATACACAGATTGGACTTACTAAATTGATCTTAACTCAGTGATCATTACCAACTAAAATAAAAAAAAATAATACACACTTGCTTTTTTTCCTGTAGGAATAAAAAATTCTATACATTGGATAAGCAATAAGACTCATATATGTAAAAGGATTTGCTTCTTACCCTTTCGAGGTGGTCTCATGAAACAGTGTCATTTCATAACGCAAAGGTTACAGTGAAGGAGAAGCACATTATATGAATCATGTTGTCCAAATGAATTACTGCTGTCATCTGAATTAAAACAGATACATGGTTCCAAATCAGAGTCCTAAGTGACTTGAACATTTCCATCAGAGATTGTGAATTATATGTAATGGAAGCTAAATAGTTGTAGTTTTTCATTTTAGAACAGCCATAGCTGTCAGGTTCCGATCATACACAAAAGCCAGTTGTGCCATGAAAAATACAATGTAAGAGCCAAGAGACCGCCCAGACTCCAGGAATGAGCCAGACTTCTTGGGAGGTCAGTGCTCAGACTTGGGCATGGAGGGAGGAGGTCTAACTCATTTTAGTGATTTTTTTTCCACCCATCTCTTCTGGATGCTTCCCAGCGAATATGACCATTTATTTAATGGGCATTTGAAACCTTTCTGGTCTCTGCTCAGGGCTTTGGTTTGATAGCAAAAACAGAAGTTAGGTATTCCAAAGATCAACTGGTTGTGAACAACTGTTCCTTAGGAATTTAATATTGGTTCTGTGTAAGAAACTGAGCGAAGGACTGATCAGCTCTACTCACTAAAAATAAAGCATTTTTATAGCTGGTTTAAAAATCCTGTGTCGGCATGTCTTTGAAGCATTCCTTGAACTGGTTATGAATAAATATATTATACATTTGCCTCCCCTTCCTTGCTATAATTTCTCTTTGCACAAGAACAGTTATCCCCTTATCCTGGACTTTACGATCTTCCCGACAAGATTTACCTGTTGGCACATTCCCCACCAGGACCTTTCTGCGAATGGCTGCGGCTCAGGAATGGGTTTCCCTTTCATCCAGTTCGCATTCGCTGAGTGATTCTGTGTGTCAGGGACCGATCAAGCAGAAGATGAATAAGACACTGGCCCCCTTTAAGATCCTCGTTGGTGTCAGACGTACAAGGAAAACTGCAAAATGGTGTCTTCAATGCCATAGTAATGGCGGCCATAAATACAGTGGGAGAGTAAGTGGGCAAGTCTGGGTTGGGAGCTACTGACTTCACAAAGCAAGAAGCGCGGAGTCTGTGTCTCCAAGGTGGGAGGCTGTTCTTCCAGGCCCAGGGGCCAATGTGAGCAGTTTTGAGGTGTCTGCAGTGTGCAGGTGGGTGGGTGCAGGGGAAGGAGATGGGGTGGCAGAGATGCCCATGGTGTGCTCGCTGTGGCTGCGGACCGACTTCGGGTGCGGGAGGACCGACTTCCGGTGTGGGAAGGCCCGCCCTCTCCTGTCCTCGCCGGTCTTGCTGGGCCAGGGCTCTCAGTCCTCTGCGGGAGAGGATGGCTCTGGCTGCTCCACCCTCTGCAGCTGGCCTTGAACTTGGAGACTTTCTCCTGGAGGCTGAGCAGACGCTACAGGTGACTCGGGTCCCAGCTCCTGGTCATACACAGACTGCACTCTGAAGGAGCTGAAGCAGGATGTTCAGTGTGTGCCGGTGCGGTCACTGCCCTCTCTGGCTGTCTCTGCAGCGGGGCATGCTCACCCACCTACATCTCCTGCAGCCTCACGTGGGTTATGGAAGATTGTGCCAACCGGGGAAGATTAGATGTTCTCAGTGGGGCCTCCTGCCATCTTAATTAAACTTTCTTTCAGCAGCTCTTCCTGTTTCCGCTCCCCAGGGGCTAACTAGGTTGCTATTTTTCCCCCCTTTTTAGCAAGTTGCCATATGTTGGACGCTGTTAATGGAATTATAATAATTTTCGGCTGGGTTCTTTCTGCGCAGCCATCAAAACTCCATTGGAAATAGAAACGCCGTTCACTCGTTCAACACATATTTAATATCCAAGCATCTTGTGCACAAAGCGTCAGGGGCTCTGGAGGTGCTGGGTTCTGTGTGGAGGAAGACAGGAAGGACCCTCTGTGCCCTGGGGGGTAGTATAGTCTAATGCGGAAATAGGCACTAAGTCCAGAATTAAGGTCACCTGCCATGAAATCTGCTCCTCAAAAAGGCAAGTGCCTCTGTAACTACAGAGCATGCCTAAGATTTTGAGCAAATAGCAGGCCAGTATGGACCCCAATACAAAAATTCTGTAAGCAACCTGCAGTCCAGGATGATCTCCTGAAAATCCAGGGTTATTCCTGCATTCTATTTTAGTTTCTTTTTAATTCATTTTATTGACGGATAGTTGATTTACAATGTTGTGTTACTTTCTATTGTACAGGAAAGGGATTCAGTTCTACATAGACGTGAACTCTTTTTTATATTAATCCCCCAATTAGGACCTTGCTGTTTATCCATTCTCTACATAATACTTTGCAGCTGCTAATCCCAAATTCCCAATCTGTCCCCCGCCAACTCTCCTTCTTGGCAATCGCAAGTCTGTTCTCTACGTCTTTGTGCCAGTTTGTGTTTCATAGGTAAGTGTATTTGTGTCACATGTTAAATTCCGCGTATAAGTAATACCATATGCTATTTCTTTCTCCCTGCATCCTCTGTATTTTTTTAGCTGTTCTCCTTTTATTCCTGCATCCTCTTTAATATCACAGTTCCCGTGCTGTCCTTTGCTGTTGCAGCCTTCCTTAGGGCCATGGGATTTCAGCTCTGTTGGACTATGCAGTGTAGACACGTCAAAGGAGGAAGGGTGTGCGGTGAAGGCCGTGACAGCCCAGAGGCCTCCTTTCTGAACTCCCCTCCTCTCGCTCTTTGATCCTCCTCTGTTCCTAGTATCTGACTACCCTAACTTTAACTTGGAGCCACATTTGTTGAGGGATACCTCCCAAACACCAATCTTACACATTTTAATGTCAGTGACTCAACTTTCTTTGGATACTGGAAATTTATCAGTAATGTACATACACTGTCTATACCTAACTTTAGAACCGTTCTTGGGAGCCATTCACATACATGTCTTAATCAGTATATAATAAAATAATTTTCAAATTATCTTGAATTTTCACAGTAATGCAGAGGTCACGTTATTACTGCTTTATTTTTAGAGTTTCTAAAATAATTGTTTCTGATTCCCTGCATATTCCTCGCATCACATTATGGGCAGTATTTTAATTAATGTTCTTACAAAGAGGAGAAAATTCAACATGGTTTTTCATCTCCATGTTGAGAAAACGGCATAGCAATTTGTTCACAAATCTCAATAATTTGTGCTAAAACTAACATTTACCTGTATTGCTCTTTGCACAGCTTAGAATCACTAAGCACTTTTAAATATAGAAATTTTGGAAAAGAGTTTCTACCCGAGGCATAAAATCAGCATGGTAACAACACACTAGGCTTAATAGCAGCCTTTTCTTCTTCTTTTCTTCTTTCTGCAAGTCAACAGCTACATGTTTATCAAAAATGCAAGCCTTGTGCCTGCGCACCCTGATGTTAAGGACTCCAGCTAGATGAGGGATCTGCTTTTGTTTTTTTCTCAAAAGCTGGCGTAACAGCCTGAGTATCTCTCTCGTCAGTGCCTCTGGTACTGTCCACAGAGCAAGTGGGCACATTTCATCCCAGTTATGAATAGAAGATGAATCCAGGGTGGCGTGCACGTGTCAGAGGTTAGAACGGTTTAATGGGATGAAATGCGAATGAAAATTGGAAAACAATCCAAGGAATCTGTAGAAGATGAGAATGGGAGAAACTCAATTAGCTGAAACCAGACACTTCCCTCCTCTGGGCCCTGGTTTCTCTGGGCTATTGTAGGTGCTTATTTGGTTATAAATAGGAAAGCAAAGAGTTTATTGTTTCCGCTGTAAAGAAAGGTAAGGTGGTTTCAAGGATTTTATTCATGTGCCTGTATAGTCCCTATAACCTAATCAGCCTAACTTAATTACCTAAGTATGGCATTGTCTGTGTAGTTTCAGCAAAACTGGTTAAAGGAAAAAGCAATCTAGTCAGATTTAACCTGAAAGGATGAAAGAAGACACAGTTCTGGAGGGTGTTTTTCTCCTAGATAAGCTTTTATAAACTTGTCGTAATAAACATAGTTATAAGTTTTCAATCACATTCGGGGAAAAGCAACCACAATACTAAACTTAGACTTCAATCCAGCTTCCTTTGTTTACTCTATGCTTCACTTCCACCACCTAGAGTGTGTTTTTGCCAAGGAAATCATTTCAGCTTTTTGGGGTATCATATATGCAGTTATCTCTGCAACTTCAGTAAAAATATTTTTTTGGTAAATATCCACTCAGCTGTGGAAGTCAGAGTGCATTCACTTGAGAAAAAGAATAAGTGAGCTGTAGGCTTTCATTATTTTATTAGGAAGTTTCTGAAGGCTTTTGCTCCTTATGGAATGGTATAGCAGTGCTTAGTGGTGTCCAGCTCCGCAACCCTATAGACTGTAGCCCACCGGGCTCCTCTGTCCTGACCTGGGGATCGAACCTGTGTCTCCTGCATTGGCAAGTGGATTCTTTGCCACTAGTGCCACCTGGGAAGCTCCCTGTGGAGTGGTAGATAAGAACTTTGTATCTGGGTGAGTACAGTGTGACTTATATTTGCCATATTCTGATATAGAAGAAATAAAAAAGCGAAAGGAAAAAGTGTTCCCTTTAACTTGGAGACAAGTTTTCCAAAAGTGAAAATATCCATCAAGTTCAAGTGGTGCAGTCCCAGTTTTAAGAGTGAGCTTTGTACCACCCTGCATTGCTTTAAAGTAAACACACGAGCTTTTGTGAATATGTCTGTAGTACATACCCTAAAGCATTAGCCCAGACATTTTGGTTCAGGAGATCTTTCTTCAAGTCTAGTCTGACTTCTTGGAAGTGAAAAGGCTTTTCTAAGCAAAATTAAAATTCCCAGTCCCAGATTTTTTTTTTTTTTTGATATCTACAATATGAGATCATGGATGCTAACTAAACTTACTGTGGTAAACATTTCACAGCATATGTGAGTAAAGAAATTATGCCATACAGTACAGTAAAGTACAACCTTAAACTCCTACTGGGATGTATGTCAATTGTATCACAATGAACCTGGGAGAAAAAAAAAAAAATAAAAACATCTCCAGTCCAAATGAAGACTCTTACAGAGTTAGTCTGCTCAGAGAACCCAGGTGCCCTTTGTCCTTTATGCTAAGTTGGTAGTAGATAATCCTAAATATTGGATTAAAGTATCACTGATATGTAGTGTTCTTTCTTGAAGAGCTAAAGGTTATGCTCTGACATTTCATTTAAAACTACTACAGCACTTTTTAAAGCTGAAGAATTTGTTTTTGTGGACAGATGTTAATTTCATTAAAGGTGTGCATCATATAAAGTCTTTCTTTACAATAAAATTTTTAGCACCATCTTGCTGTCAACGGTGTTTTGTCTCACCACAAAAACGTGGCATTTGGTTTTTGAGTCGAATGGTTAAAATACAATGAGGAATGATTTAAAGGGTTTTGTAAGGACAGCTGTTAGCTCTATAGAAGATAAATTGCAGATTTTTTTCCCATTGACAATAATACAGATTTTTTGAAAATTTAGTAAAAAATGTGGTCAGAAACTGCTGGTGAGATTATAAGTAGCGTAGACTTTTTAGAAGACAGTTGACTCAAATGCGTTTAAAAATATAAGACCCTTTGACTCATTCTTTCTCTCTCTAGAAATTTATTCTAAGAAATAATTGAAAAAAAGACGTAGATGCAAGGTTATTCATCTAAGTATGAGTTATATTAACAATAGCAAAAAATAAAATATGACCTAATAAATGACTTAGCAAAGGGGCTTCGTTAAATAAATGATGAACATTGTGTGAGTATTTCAACAGGTACGTATGGAGCTTCTAGTGTGTACTAGCCATTTCTCTAGGGTAGACAACAGTGATGCAACAGAGAAGACTCTTGCACGGAGGGAGCTTATATTTTTTGTTAGTTGGCTAGTGGGCAAGTGGGCATTACCACACAACCATTCAAAGCAAAACGTATAAAGCTACAGGTGTTAGTGTGGAAAGCTGTTCAGTACATGGTAGTAAATGAGGATCCACAATTCCTGAGAAATACTCTGCTTTGGGGAGAAAATAATCTAGAGCAAAGGCAATATATCAAGGACATTAACAGTTATTATCTTTGGGTCATGAAATAATGGGTGTTTTAAAAATGTATTTATTTTGCATATTTTCTTCTACAATGAAGTCTTTTTATTGTTAACACAAAGATTTACCTAGTAACCAATTTGAATGCTCCAAAAGTTTCTGCTAGGCAAAAGATTGCCTCTTTTTCTCTTTTTCTTTCTTCCTTCCTTCCCTCCTTCTTCCCTCCTCCCCCTTCCTTTTCTTTCTTTCTCCCTGTCTCTCCCTCTCTGTTGCTCTGTCTCCTGTCACTGAAGCACGGGAATAGATAGGAACTCCAGCTTCCCCCAAAGACCCGTTTCTTTGTTCCTCTCCATTGCTACCAGAAAGTATTTCTGTGTATATAACCAAAATGCTTTGCGCTGGGGTGTGTGCTCATTTCTTCAAAAGAGTCCAGCGAATTACTGCTGTTTGTGAAATAACCTCTATACATTTAGACACTTAACAAAACTAACTCTTGACTTTATTTCATGTTTCCTGAAATCATTTTCTCCTGGTTTAAATTTCAACCTTCCTTTCTACTCGACTGTGTGAATCCGGTCATTGTGCTTAGGGGTGGTATGCAAATTAGCATGGACCACAGAAAGGATCTGAGGCTGGGAACAATCTGGGATACAGAAAAGAAAAGAAAAAACAATGAGAACTGTATGTGTTGCTACAGATTGGTCCTCTGTCCACTTCCAGTTTTCAGGCTGTTGGTGTCTGATGCTAGCTACACAGACCAGATTTACTGTAGAGAGAGAACAGGTATATATTTTGAGTCCATTCAAAACTGGTCCTGAGATTTTGTCTTTAAAAAAAAAAATCAAATACCAAGTGTATGTTTACTGAGTTCATAGAACTTCCTGGGAGGTTTTGAGCAGCCAGCTAAGTTTTAAAATTCGTGGGTCCCAAACAGACGAGGAGAGCTGTCCATTTTCATTAACTCCAGACAAAAGCTTGAAATCAGCCTGCAGTGTTTCGCCTTAATTTCTTGTGCTGCTCTCCAGCCTTGAGCCTTGTGAAATAACATGGAACGAAGGCGGCTTGCATTTCAGGACCTAATTGTTTCCTGCAACTGTGCTGTGGCTTTTTCTTCTTCTGCAAAGATGAAAGATATCTCAACAGGAGTTGGTATGAAGAGGCGGGAACAGAGCAGAACAAAAGTGTCGGGTGGATGAGAATCAGCGGACTAGCGGCCAGTGAGAGAGTGTGTCTTCCAGGCTTTCTGTCTGGGGCCCGGGGCTTTCATTCCAGCTGTCTGTGGTGCGAATCTGTCTACAGTGCAATGTGTAAGTGAATGATAAAATCAACTGATGTGTCCATGAAGCTGCATCTTGGCTTCAAGCCTTGAAAATAATACCATGGCACCATCCGCATTCTTGGTAGTAAAAGGATGACTCAAAACTGCACATGTTTTTTAAGAAAATTGTCTTATCCTCAGGGCACCCGGAGCTGGTGCTCTGTGACACCCGAGGGGGTGGGGTGGGAAGGAAGGTGGGAGGGGAATTCAGGATGGGCGGACATGTGTATACCTATGGCTGATTCGTGTTGATGTATGGCAAAAGCCATCATAATATTGTAAACTACCCATCCTCCAATTAAAATAAATAAAATTTAAAAAAAAAAAAAAGAAAACTTTTATCAAACAGGATAGTTCACAGATGGAGAGTTGACTTCCAGATCTAGGTAACTGCATGTAGACTAGAGAAATCTAAGCTGGATGACAGGCTAGTGATCACAGGATGCCTAGATGACTCAGGTTTTTTTGTTGTTGTTGTTGTTTTTTTTTTTTCAAATGAAGCTATTCCTGAGTGCTTGTCTGTAAAGAGCCAGACATCCCAACTTGCTTGCATTTACCAAATGTTATGATGTTATCCTTCATTTATTTATTCAACATTTACAGTGTTCCAAATTTCTAGCCACCATCCTAGAATAGAGAAAAACAAGACAGAATGCTCTGTATTCATAGGGAGGTCGTAGGAGATTGGTAAAGGGACAAAGTAAAAGCAGATGGGGATGCCCCAGACCCTGGCTGGTAGGAGGAGGGTGTTCTCTGAATCTGAAACTTCCTTGAGGAACAGAGAAGATGGTTTGTTTCCTGGAGGCAGGGACTGAAGGAGCAGGGAGTGCAGACGCCTTTGTATAAAAGCAGAGGGGTGATGCGGTATTTAAGAAAGAAGTTGTCTTCCAGTTCTCCTGGTCTCCAACCATTCCAGCATTTGAGGATCTTCTGAGGAGATATAAAAATGGATTCGGAATAATATATTGAAACAACTTAAATAGAGGGAAGCAAGGAAACGATTGAATTTCCTGCTACTAAAGAGCTGATACCAACCCACTGTGAGGGATGCTGGGGCACGGGATTGCCTTCTTTTTCATGATAATGGGCACATGCGGATAAATCAGCAGGCAGCTCCAGTAATGAAGAGAGTGTGCTCCGGTTCACAGCTCCAAATTCCAGACCTGACTCTGCCACTCGTGCTTAAAATTTTCACTTTTAAAAGTGCTTTAAAGCATAGGTTTAAATATATTATGTGTCAAATATGTGACATATAAAGTATATTAAAGTATATGGGTGTGTAGTATGTATATACTAAAATGTATCTGAAGCATTTTGAATACCTGTTTTAAGATTCTGTCCTCCCACAATTGCTTTGTGCCTCTTGGCTCCTCCCATTTTAGCTGACTGCAGTTGATTTTAGTCTCTTTCAGAGTGGTAAAGGTTATAGGGATGACCATGGCTGCGAATGGAGTGACCTGGGTTGAGCTATGAGGATAAAATCCCTGTTCTTGCCCTAATTATCACCACACTCGGCTCAGAACAGTGATCCTTCCTAAGGCCATAAGAGCTTTATACAAGTCTAAGGTTGAATAGGAAAAGAAAGAAAAATAGTTATCTGTGTGATCCTCTTACATAAAGGCAAGCAAGGGTTGGCTAAAAGGGATTATGAAGCCCAGGAAAGAATTTCGTGTTCTCTCAGAAATAAAAGTAGTAAGTGTTTGATTCTTGAAGAAATAAGCAATTTAAAAATACACTTCACATCAACACAGGGGAAGCTGGGTGAAGGTTGCCCAGGAACTCTAGTTCATTTCCTTGCACCTTCCTATTAGTTTATAATTATTTCAGAATAAGAAGTTATTACAAAACGTAAGTGCACTGAGAACTGGGAGTTAATCTTTTGACTAACTGGGAATAAGAATTAAATATACATATGTGCACAAGGAAACAGGTAGATCTCTATTAGAAGTATTTACAAAGAATATACTGCCAGGGTGTTTTTAAAGGTCTTGTGTGTGTGTGTCTTTTTTGTAACTGCCTCAGAATCTGTAATACCTTTCCTGGAAGAGGGACTTTCATCATGTTATGTAGGCGCATGGCCACGAAGCATCCCCTAAACCATTTGTTGACAGTGTTTTTTAGAGCAGTTGTGGATGTTGCGGTGTAATTTTTCTGGGGCAACATAGCATTTGACACTCTGGTTGCTCCATATGGAGATACGGCTGGAAAATGATGAGTACAGTACCCCAGCCTGTGATAGTCATCTGCTATGAACAGCTCCATGAATTTTTCCTCTCATTTCCAATATTCAGAACTTAGTTGATAAGAACAAGATATATATAGTTGTGGGTTTTTAAAAAATAATTTGTTTGTCAGAAAGAACAACCATAGCTGGCATGTGCTTCATGCTGGGATCAACTTATTCCATTTCAAACTGTGCACAGTTCTAATAAATAAATAAATACAGTTTATGTACCTGCTTATACTATTAAATATTGTTACCCAAATAATTCCAGTCTGCCTTTATTATACAATAAGAAGAAATAGACGGAGAAAAATTTTATAAACCTAAGCATATCTCAAAGAGTATAAAAAAATCCCAACTGTATTTCTAAAGAAGTTTTTAATGGGCATCTTAATAAATATCAACATAAAGTTGGGTACCTCAATAGGGTCTATGTTGTGTATTTCTGTGATAGGTGAAACATGTGGGGAAGGATGTATCTGCATTTGGTATATTCCACCTGAGTCCTCTCTACTGAGCAGCACCCCCAGAAATTTGCTTCTAGAAGCTCACTGTAAACGGTTTTATTTTTATTTTTTAATTGTTGTTCAGTCACTCAGTCATGTCCAATTCTTTGCAACCTCATGGACAGCAGCACGCCAGGCTCCCCTATCCTTCACTATCTCCTGGAGTTTGCTCAGACTCATGTCCATTGAGTTGGTGATGCCATCCAAGCATCTCATCCTCTGTCATCCCCTTCTCCTCCTGCCCTCAGTCTTTCCCAGCATCGGGGTCTTTTCCAATAAGTCGGCTCTTGGCATCAGGTGGCCAAAGTATTGGGGCCTCAGCTTCAGCATCGGTTCTTCCAATGAATATTCAGGACTGATTGCCTTTAGGATGGACTGGTTGGATCTCCTTGCAGTCCAAGGGACTCTCAAGAGTCTTCTCCAACACCACAGTTCAAAAGCATCAATTCTTTGGCCCTCAGCTTTCTTTATAGTCCAACTCTCACATCCATACATGACTACTGGAAAAACCATAGCCTTGACTAGATGGACCTTCATAAATAAAGTGATGTCTCTGCTTTGTAATATGCTGTCTAGGTTCATCATAGCTTTTCTCTCAAGGAGGAAATTCATGGCTGCAGCCGCTGTCCACAGTGATTTTGGAGCCCCCAAAATAAAATCTGTTACTGCTTCCACTTTCTCCCCTCTGTTTCCATGAGTTGATGGGACCAGATGCTAACCTGTTACATGGGGAGGAGGTGTAGGCAAAATCTGAGAGCATTTTCATTAGATTAAGAATGGGATGAAGAATACTTTTGGAAATAATGATTGTATTTGTGGTCTTGATGGTGGTGATGGTTCAAGGGTATCAGAACTTACAAATTGTTTTCTTTGAATGTGTATAGTTATTGTATGCCAATTATACCTCAATTGAAAAAATGTAAAAAGGAATGCATGGTAATAATTAAAAAAAGCAGTGGGCTTATATGATTTTAGCAGTCTTTGGAAACCTCAGAAGTGAGTTTTTGCTTGATAGAAAAGCTCATGTGGATTTCCATTTTTTAATTGTGACCATGTGGATCATAATTAGCTGTGAAACACTGAAGAAAGTGAGGAAATGCTATCGCTGGGCATTAGTTGCTTAATATGGTTAATATGGAGCCTTGGATGAATCTTAAAATAATTGTCAACACATTTCACAGTCATTCTTTTCTTTTTGTCCTCAGATTTTTGGATCAGGAATGATGCCTGAACACTGTGTTCCAAGATACTCATTTGTACTTGTATTTAATGAGTAAATAGCCATAAACATATTTCATATTAATGAGAGAGAATTCTAACTTCTAGAGGACATGTCTGATGTTTCATTAAAAAATAGAGTAAAACTTCACTCATATATTTTAATTTACATTAGTGGGTGCCTTTCATCCAAGGACTTTTCAAAATCACCTAAATGTCCAAAGCCAGTAATACACCATCTCCCAGTTTGACAGGTGCAAGAAAAGAGATTTAAGTGATTTCCAGGGACCACAGACCAATTCTGTGACTACAAATCTGTGTGTGTGTGTGTGTGTGTGTGTGTGTGTGTGTGTGTGTGCGCGCGCGCAGATGCATGCTTGCTGTCTGTGCATGTGAGCACATGCATGGTGGGTGATCAGGCAAGGTACAGACAAAGCTGACCTAACTTCTTTGATTTTGTTCCTTGTTGAATTAAGTTTTCTTTTTAATGGACTAACTTTGCTGTTCCCCGAACTGGCCATTTTCATGAAAAGTTATCATGGGCAGTCACAAAGACCAAGCAACAATATGCCACATAACTGGAGAAGAAAATAATACCTAACAAGACTTTCCATCCCAAACTTCTCGCCTTCTCTCCTCACCCTTACTCTGAGGTGTGGCTACTATTTGCAAGGCTTTGGGGTATTTATTTTGATTCCTGTTGGTTTAACATGTACTCAGTATCTATTAACACTATAATATGTTGCAAACTTTGTACCAAACACTCGACATGCATTTAATTCCATGATCACCATGGTATTGAGATATGGGTGATAAAACTAGGCTTGCTGGGTTTAAACACATTGTACAGGGTAAAAGAGGTGGCAAGTAGTGGAGTCTGGATTTCAAAGCGGAACATTCAAGGCAGGCAGGTCTGGGTTCTCCAATTAGCCATGCAACCTGGAACACGTTACATACTCACATTTTAGACTTAATGCCCTCATTTATGAAAGAATTATAAAGTTTTCAGGGTTCTTTGGTGGATAACTTTAGAGCTAAAACTTCGACATCAGTTGTACAATCTCCCTTTGAATCACTTAGCTGTTTTGAATTTTAGGCAACTCTCTTCTGGCCTGTTTCTGGACAGATGCTCTCCTGCCTCCCAAGTGATACACTTGGCAGTTTGCTTAGTCAAAATCTATAGGCCGTATTATGCGCCTAATATGGTCAAAACTCTGACAGGAGAACCAAGGATAGAAGATTCAGGCCAGAAGTGGAGAACTGCTTCTTCACCCCATCCGGGGATGTTTCTCACAGTATAATAGTTAACAGGAATCCCATGCTTTTCATGAGTATCCTAATTACTTTTAGAGCTTTTATAAGCTGAGCCCCAGAGTTTTCCCATCACAGTGGTGAGTACTTAAGAGTTCTTGTAGTACACTCCTGCAGCTTTGGTGCTTTGGGTGAGGGCAGTAATGATATTCAAGAACACTGTGTTTTCCTTTGACTTTTCTGGCATATGTTTGATTTCCTGTTTGGCACTTGTTTCAACCCTGAAATGAGAAAGGTGGGAAGGAGCAGGCTGGGCATTTTTCTGCTCCTAATTTAAAATGCTTGTCCACGAATATCCCTCAAAGTGGCCCAGAGTTTATTTAGGGCCCTCTGTAGAGTTCTTGAGGGACCTAGAGCTCATGCAGAAAGTATGTTGGTATGGATTACGATGTCTTCTCTGATTCTTTTGGAATAACTGTGACATTTGATTTGTAGGGGAATTGCATCAAGGAGGCTTATATTTTCGCATGCAAAGCAGTTTCCATCCCAATTGGCTAAAGAACACTTGAAAGGTCTTTTTCACTTTTGTGAATGAACAGATAAAATATCATGTCCTGGGAAATCTTTTGGTTGCATAAGAAATCAATGCAACCTCAGGTTAAATGGAAATGTGGGTGTGACTGTGCACTGACTTCCCACGCATCATGGGAAGCGTTTCGACCTCTGGCCCACTCTCTTCCCATTGCTCCCAGTTGCCTTGTGTGTGTGTGTGTGTGTGTGTGTTGTCCATGCTGGAAATTCAAATAAAGTATTTGTGAGTGTGCTTACACGTTTCAAACGGTGGGCAAACTAGTTAATATAGTTTTCTGGCAGGTAATGTTCTGATGTAAAGAGAAACATCTTCATGTTTCTTTCATTTGCCATTATTACTTAGCACAGCCATTCTCTATTGGAGATGCTTGGCTCGGTCTCGCAATCTGCTCTCTCAGCCACTCTTTCCCTGCTTTCTCGTAGGAGTCATCTCTACTGCAGACATTCTCGATCGAGAGACAACGGGGTCTTACTGGCTGACTGTGTACGCCACAGATAGGGGTGTTGTTCCACTCTATTCTACTATTGAGGTCTACGTTGAAATTGAAGACGTGAACGACAACGCCCCACTGACCTCGGAACCTATTTATTATCCTGTTGTCATGGAAAACTCTCCAAAGGATGTATCTGTCATTCAGATCCAGGCTGAGGACCCTGACTCTAGTTCCAACGAAAAACTGACCTACAGGATTACAAGCGGGAATCCTCAGAACTTTTTTGCCATTAATGTCAAAACAGGTAAGGGGATGCTTGTGTGACTTTTCTTTCAGTTGTTAGCCCACCTTTTAAATTCGCAACTCTGGTATTTGCTGTGCCTTTTTATTTATTTCATTGTGTGGAGAAGAGCATCCTTCTTTCTGGGAACAGTTTCTGAAAAGGTGAACGTTCTTCCAGTCTGTTTAAGTGAAGTGATCTAACAGAAATTAAGAGGCTTTCTCAGAAAGCCTTAGGTTTGCTTTAGTCATAATTATAAAAAATGGCTCCTAGACCATTCAGAGCCTAGGCTATGCTGAGTTCTCTGGCTATCTGGCTTTGTGATGCCTCTCCTTCGAGACTTCCTCCCTCCCTTGGCCTTAATCCAGCTCATTATAAATAATCTCCTTAAAGCCTTAACTTTAAGCCCCAGATTGTTGTGATTTCTGTACTACCCATCAATGAAGTGTTATGTTTAGAAGAACTTCCAGTATCTAAATCTTTACATGAAACACATATTTTTAATTTTCTGGGTTTGTGCTTAGAAGTTTCTCGAGATTGCGGAAAACTATACTTGTTGGGTAAGGATCAGAAAGGGCAGGTGTGGAGTTGGTTGAATGTATTCTGAAGCAAGTATATAGCACTGGAAAAAAGTGCTTTGCGGAGTAAATCTCAGAAGTTTGTTGCTTTCTTGTGATTTGCTTCTTTCTGATATGTACAAGAGGGTGAAATACTCAGAGCTGAGATGGATGCAGTTTTAATTAATTGAAATTTAGAAGGATGTAAAGATATTATTGCTGTTTCCCTCTGGGCAAGTTGATGTTGGTCAACAGTTAGGCTGGGTGATGGAAATATGTCAGTGGGATGTGTTCTACTTTCTTGACGAAGTCCTGATGAAGTTGATAGTTGTTTTTCCTGGCTGTGTTTGTTCGAGTGGAAACATACCGCTGACCCCAAGCATTTTATAAGTGCCAGATTCCCATTAGCATAATGTAAAGAGAATGCCAAGCGTTTTTTTAAAACTATTGATTTTTTCCTAACTATAATATGAGTAGGTTAGTCATTTTGTTAAGCAGAGTTCAGCATTTGAGTAGCTTTGAATCTGGATCCAACCCTCATTTCCTTAGAAGACAGAGTAGTCATCAGCCACCAGTGTCTGATCGAGGCCTCTCTGAACATGAGGAAGGGCCCAGAGAGCTGCAGCCATGCCCATCCCTTCAGCACTGCCTGAAACCCACCCTCCTGCTTCACCTCTCCCTGGAGCCAAGGACTCTGCAATATGGTGAAAGAGAAATGAATTCAGATACTTCAGCAAATTAACAAGAAGAAAGGACAAAGACAAAAAAAGTCAAAGAAAAGAAGCTGAGGACATGGCCATCTCCACATTTCACTCCCCTGTGGAATCTGAAACACCCAGCTAGATTCCTAGTCTTCTCTCTTGATTCCACTGGCATTTGAGTCAGTAAGGGCAAACCCAGTGCCCTCTTTTGCAAAAGACACTGCACAAGGCCAATGTCAACTGGTCTCTTCCTGCACTCATGGCTGAAATTAAGGAAAGAATACATGTCACAGGGAAGAATTTGGGCTGGAGGTGAAGACCATAGAATGAACATTATTGGCAGAGAGCATGTAGACTCCTGTAACTAAAGATGTCTTTTATACAGCTTTGAAAAGTTTATGCATAAATTTTCAGAAAGTCCTGTATTATCAAAATGTGGACTGCATTACATGATAGGAACCTTCATCATAGTTGTAATTTCCCTGTCCTTGTTGTAGATTTTTAAAAAGGAGTTGTGCCAAGAATGACAATTTAGACCAACTTTTCTAATAGTCTAAAAGGGCCGCATGGCACACTTTGTAATTCTCAGACACATGATAAGAACACATTGGACTTTGTTTCTCCGTTTAGTCATTCACCAAGCATGTACTGTGCCTTCTGGTTTACAAACAAGATCTAATTTATAGAGTTATAAACTTAAGAGATGGCTCAAGCTTATCAGGGACCCAAAGGTACATGAAATTAGTAAAATGACAAACATTTATGATAGAGTGAAAGTCGAGTGAGAGAGTGCAATAACTGATTACGGTAGAAGAGTTTCATCAATATGGGGCGGGTGAGAGTGGTGGTCAGGGCGTACTTCATGGAGGAAGTAACATTTGGGGTTAGAAGTCCTGGTTTTCAAAACCTTGCTCTGTACATCTAACTGGGAAGCACCATCAACTGCAAAGAAAAACATAGACTAAATCAGACTCTGCTTTATGAGCTTAGGCAAGTTATTGAACCTCTCTGAACTTCATTTTTTAGTGAGAAAGGATTGTTGCAAGGGATAGAGAGGCTCTTATGTGAAGTGATTACCGCAGTGGCTGGCACATTGAAACTGTGCAAAAAAGGTGATACCCCATCCTGACTGCTGTGACTGATTACAGGCACATCACTTAATCTCCTAGGGCCTCAAGTTCTTACCTAGAGAAGGAAAATGCCTTGCTTTCTTCATATGAATTGCTCATGAAGTTTCAATGTCATGATGTGTTTGAAGGCCTTTGGTGAACTACAAATCTCCAAAAGAACCATGTTATGACTGTTCCTATTTCTGTTGGGGTGTACAGAACCATGAGCCTGGTGTAACTCTTGTTAAGTGTGTTGCTTTAATAACGCTGTCCATGGAGAAATTTCCGTCCAATTCAACAAACCCTCCAATGAGATGCTTTAATTTCGGGCATACTTCTTGTTTCTCTAAAGCCCTTTGTCTGCAATGGTTACATTAATGTAACATTTTTCAGGAATGCAGGGGAGATGTACCTAACTGGTATATTTAGGTAAGATTTATGCTTTAGATTTTTTTCAAGTAGATGTGGACCTGGGTAAACTGACCTTTCATTCCTCTGTGGTAGAGCTGAGATTTATAGAGTTTCGTTTTGCTTTGGCAATGTGCTCCATAATAAATAAGGATTAAAATGATTAATGCAAACTCAAATAATGTCAATGCTTAGGGTCCACAGCTTGCAGCAGATAACAGATGTCCTGAACTCGAGAAGGAAGAGAAAGACAGAGATTTCTCTGATGAACACTCTGTTCTCTACCTAAAGAACTGTTGTTGTTGTTTTTTTTTTCTACCAGACCTAAAATCACTTAAAGTCAGTAGTCTGTGGACTTTCTCCAATAATTCCTGTGGCTTAAGAAGGAAAACAAAAGCTGTAATGCTCCTAGGTCCTCTCTGGCTTGTACAGAGAAACCTTGATTGATTCCAGGCTGAGCAGTTGATTTCAATCAAAGGCAGCTTCCAGTCAGGGCCCTTCCTTGGCTTGTCAGTAACCGGAGCCCTGCCCACGTGTTCTGAGCCAGAGACACCCAACAGGCTGGCACTCACCTGTCTCTGGCACTCACCTGTCTCTCTGCGTGAGCAGGAACTCAAATGCTTTCTTCCCGCATTTGTAGTGAAATCCAAGCTGGCCACTGAGTGGTTGTCCAGGCTGATTCGGAGAACAGGTGTGGGAAGTTCCTCTAGGGTTTCAGAATGTTTACTGTAGTCTTGTCTACAGGATGGAAACCATTTAGCACAGTGCCAGCATGCTAGCAGTTAGTAGAGCACTCAATAAATGTTGTTATTATTGTTCAGTTCAGTCACTCAGTTGTGTCCGACTCTTTGCGACCCCATGAACTGTAGCACGCCAGGCCTCCCTGTCCATCACGAACTCCCGGAGTCTACCCAAACCCACGTCCATCGAGTCAACGATGCCATCCAACCATCTCATCCTCTGTTGTCCCCTTCTCCTCCTGCCCTCAATCTTTCCCAGCATCAGGGTCTTTTCCAATGAGTTAGCTCTTTGCAGCAGGTGGCCAAAATATTGGAGTTTCAGCCTCAACATCAGTCTTTCCAGTGAACACCCAGGACTGATTTCCTTTAGGATGGACTGGTTGGATTTCCTTGCAGTCCAAGGGACTCAAGAGTCTTCTCCAACACCACAGTTCAAAAGCATCAATTCTTCTGCACTCAGCTTTCTTTATAGTCTAAATCTCACATCCATATATGGCCACTGGAAAAACCATAACCTTGACTAGACAGACTTTTGTTGGCAAAGTAATGTCTCTGCTTTTTAATATGCTGTCTAGGTTGGTTATAACTTCCCTTCCAAGGAATAAGTGTCTTTTAATTCATGGCTGCAATTGCCATCTGCAGTGATTTTGGAGCTCAGAAAAATAAAATCAGCCATTGTTTCCACTGTTTCCCCATCTATCTGCCATGAAGTGATGGGACCAGATGCCATGATCTTAATTTTCTGAATGTTGAGCTTTAAGCCAACTTTTTCACTCTCCTCTTTCACTTTCATCAAGAGGCTTTTTAGTTCTTCTTTGCTTTCTGCCATAAGGGTGGTGTCATCTGCATATCTGAGGTTATTAATATTTCTCCCTGCAATCTTGATTCCAGCTTGTGTTTCTTCCAGTTCAGCGTTTCTCATGGTGTACTCTGCATATAAGTTAAATAAGCAGCATGACAATATACAGCCTTGACGTACTCCTTTTCCTATTTGGGACCAGTCTGCTGTTCCATGTCCAGTTCTAACTGTTGCTTCCTGACCTGCATACAGATTTCTCAAGAGGCAGGTCAGGTGGTCTGTATGCCCATCTCTTTCAGAGTTTTCCACAGTTTATTGTGATCCACACAATCAAAGGCTTTGGGATAGTCAATAAAGCAGAAGTAGATGTTTTTCTGGAACTCTTGCTTTTCCATGATCCAGCGGATGTTTGCAATTTGATCTCTGGTTCCTCTGCCTTTTCTAAAACCAGCTTGAACATCTGGGAGTTCACGGTTCACGTATTGCTGAAGCCTGGCTTGGAGAATTTTAAGCATTACTTTACTAGCGTGTGAGATGAGGGCAATTGTGTGGTAGTTTGAGCATTCTTTGGCATTGCTTTTCTTTGGAAGTGGAATGACAAGTGACCTTTTCCAGTCCTGTGGCCACTGCTGAGTTTTCCAAATTTGCTGGCATATTGAGTGCGGCACTTTCATAGCATCTTGTTAGTCATCCTGTATTCCCCACTAGAGTTGTTTGTGTAAGTTACAGGCATACTGCTCC
Source organism: Ovis aries (assembly GCF_016772045.2). Classification (NCBI taxonomy): domain Eukaryota; kingdom Metazoa; phylum Chordata; class Mammalia; order Artiodactyla; family Bovidae; genus Ovis; species Ovis aries. The sequence continues at coordinate 2,046,496 of NC_056074.1, read as the reverse complement.
CCAGATGTGTATACACACACACACACACATACATGTAGATATATATAGATACATATATATACACACACACACACATGTATTCTTTCTCTGACTCTTTTCCCTGATAAGTTATTGTAAGATATTGATGGGCTGCCCTGGTGCTCACTGAATGTGGCTCTCTGTGCTATACAGTAGGGCCTTTTTGCTTATCTATTTTGTATATAGTAGCATGTATCTGTTGATCCCAAACTCCTGATTTTCCCTCCCTTTTCCACTTTGGTAACCATGGTTTTGGTTTCTGTGTCTGTGAGTCTGTTTCTGTCTTGCAAATAAACTCATTTGTATCCCTTTGGGGATCCCCCTGTAAGCGATATGATGCGCCATGACACGGTGCTCTGTGTCCGATGTGCTTCACTTAGGGTGATAAGCTCTCGGCTCATCCGTGTCACTGCAGTGGCTTCCCTTCCTAGTCAGTGTGTAGCACGGGAGCCTTCCGTTGGGTTTTATAAAGTGTTAAGTGGACTGCTGTGTGCCACTGCTGTTCTAGACCTCAGGCATTGGTGGAATGGATGATAGAACAGAAGTATAAGACATTACAGCATTTAGGGGATTTATTCTCTTGGGTAAAATAGGCCCATCATGCATACAATGCATTTTAGCAAGAGTGTAAGGCAGATTATTAATAAAAATAATAAGTGACCAAACTCTGTGGAATATAAGCTGTGAAGAGAGTAATACGTCAGGCCATGAATACAGAGTTCAATGCTAGCTGGAGTGGGAGAGGATGGTGTGAGGACTTGAAGACCCTGGAAGTGGGAGGCCTGAGGAATGGATCAGTCTGCAAAGAGAGAAGTGAGAAAATTACTCCAGGGACTGTGGACACGTTAAGCTGACCTTGAACACCCATCCGTTGCTACTTGAGCTAGTTGGAGAGGCTTTATATCATTAGAGAAGGAATTTTAAAAGACTTATAAATGTCTGGAATGTTGGAAGATATTCAAAGTAGCAACTATGCACATATCTTTTATTTTTGTTTGATAATAGTTAGATTTACTAAAGCCTTGGGTTTTATGTCTACCTTCTGAGGGGCCTAGTAAAATAATTTTTTAGAGAGGAAAAATCATGCCTAAGAGAAACCCCTTTATTCTTTGCTTTGCCTCTGTTAAACATCCAACCAGGGTTAGCTTATGCTGTGTTGAAACCCTGCATCTCTGGAAGTGAGCCTTGCTTAATCCAGACCTTTTGATGGTTTACTATCCAGGGCATAGACTTTCTAAACTGCTTCCTGCAGTTGTGAGATCTCCTTTTGGCCCGTGTTCTGGCCGATGGCATCTCCAGCTACCTTTGAGAGGAGGTGGAGGCTCAGCTTTCTTTCACTTTGTGTGAGCCTCTTGGCGTTGAGCTGACCAAAGAGCCCGGATGTGTAGGACGACTCGCTGCCATCTCTTCTCAGGGGAGTTGAGAGAAAGAGATTCTCTTCAAAAGCATGTCTGCTGTAGGAATATATCAAAGCCTAACCTTACCTATTGATTCCCTTGGGCTTAGACAGTTTCCATATACAAATGGGAGGGATAAATTATTAAAACATTGGATGTCATTAGTTTCTGAACTAACTCTAATCAGATTGGAACTTCCTGTGGTTTATTTATTAAGACACTATGTTTCCTGCTTCCACTGCAGGGGACAGAAGTTCGATCCCTGGTTGGGTAACTAAGATCCCATGTGCCCTGCGGCGTGGCCAAAATACATACATAAATAAAAAGCATCAGTGTGCTTTTTGGTATACGGTTTAAGACAAACCTGGAACATGTTACCCAGAGGGGTAACTGAGAGAGGAAACTCTAGACCATACTTCAGCATGATGATAATTGCTTGGTAAGCTTGTTAGACCGCAGATTCCTAGGGTGGAGCTCAATAATTTGCATTTCTAAGAAAGTGCGCTGTGATGCTGACATTGCTCCCCTGAAAGCTTGGTTCCCAAGCTTCAGGACGTTAGTATCCAAAGAGAAACAAAAGAGGGAGGTAACACAGTGCTGAGGGATGCTCCTGAGACAGGGCGGCCAACTTTATCCTTTATCCACACATTCTTGCCTTCCAGAGCTGGGATTCTGAGCGTTGGCCATGAATGCAGCGTGCTCTTTGTACCTACCCTTACAGTCAACTCTCGTATCCGTCAGATGCTCTCTGTTTTATGAAGTAGGGAAAAATGAAAATCCTGTCTCTTTAATGGTCCATGAGCAAAAACATTGTGATTCCTAAGACTTGTGGTTAATAAAAATCTGGGCTATATCAATGTTTGGATACCTTTTTATTATTTCCAAATATATAGAATTAAGCAGAAACCATTGCTAAATGGAATTCAGAACTACTTTAATGAATCGACAAACCTTCGGAATTACTCTATCATCATAAAAAGAATGATGACTCAGAAGACAGGGGTGCTCAAAAAATAATCTAACATCTTAGGTAAGCTAAGCCTTCTGTTGATGCCCAGCTCCTTTCGGTGATAATCTGCTTAGGAAAATACTTTTTCCTGGAAAACAGAAGGGGACCTTGCTTTATAACATCAGAGATTAAAACACACACACACACACACACACAGGTTGAGGAACAAGGGGACAAATATTGATGCTTTTTCCTTTGAGTGAACATTGCAGAAATGTCTTATTACAGTCTCGTGTTCCTTATGCCTTCCTGGTGGAAAGCTAAATTCTCCTGAATGGGGAGAAATGACCGCTGGGTGATGAGCTGATATTCATAAGTCCGGGCACAAGGCAGATAATGCAGCGAATGAGTATGGATGAAACTGTAAATCACTCTCGCCCCTTCTTTCAGCCATGAAAGGAGGCCTTGTCCCATAGAACATTAAATTGTGTTCATTTAATCCAACAAGTCCAGTAGAACAAATCGGCCTCATGCAGATTTATCACAGGAGGTTATTTAAATTCAGCGGCGACCTTTGCCTCCCTGTCAATGTGCTTCACATGAACAAGGACAAAGGCAACTTTTCTGCACTGGCGTCGTGTCTCTGGGGAGACTGTGTGTTTCCCCATGAGATCAACTCACAAGTGTGGACTGGGGGTTTGGGGCGGTTCTGAGGGTGCAGAGGGCTTGCTGAGGAGGGGGCGGGTACATCACGAGGGGGCTGTGTTGTCGCCTAGTATGGACTCTGACTGTGCTTTCCTGTGGCCTGATTGTTAGAATGGCTGGGAACGTAAGTACCGATTTCAGGGTTACGCAGCTTCAATCCTTTTGACATTGCGGACTGGGTAAGTCTTTGTTGTGGGGGGCTGTGCTATGCGTTATAAGATGTTTAGTGCCATTTCTGGCCTCTCCAAAATGCCACTAGCACCCCTTCCCTGAGCTGTGACAGCCAAAATACCTCCAGACATTGTCAAACATCCCCTGGGGTAAAACTCATGTGGAATATTTGGAACGCATTGAAAACCATTGAACTCACTAGACATATCTTCTAAGACTGTTTCATATGCCCTTAACAAAAACACCCTGCGCCAGATGAGTGACTAATTAGGGAAGTGTGATGGTGTTGTTAACATTTTCAGAAAGTGCCTGTGTGCATATATCAATATATAAATACAGTTGCATATATATTAATAATAATCAAATGAAATAAAATAAAAAAGGAAGAAATCCAAAGGTGCCTCTAATTTTCCTCTGACTCCAGGTTGCTTGTATTTTAAAGATTTTATGAGTATTTGAAATCAAATTTATTGGCAAAAAAAGAACAAAACAATAACTTCTAGCAGAATGAAAGTGGATGAAACTATCGTTTTCTTAACTCGCAGTATTTGGAGAGGATTTGGCTGGTGACAAAATCCTCATCAAAGTCTGTTTTGTGCAGCGTTCTTCAGGAAACCACATCAAGAGATTATTTTGAGGGTCCCAGGGTTTATTCCCTTGAAATATTTAAGCAGCTCCATATCCTGTTTCTGCTTAATGTCAGCTTTCTAATGGATAAACGTGTGGATTGTTTCTTCCCTGGAATAAAAGTGGGTGAAAAAGAAGAACCCAAATCCGTATGCCCTCAGCCGGGGATTCTGCAGTCCTGTATCTAGATTTGGGCTCTCGGAGATTTTTGTCATCTCTCCTAAGAATGCAGTGTTCATTTATAAGCCCCAGAGTACTGCTAGATTTGTGGGGACTCAGAACCAGTGTCTGAGATCATCGTCCCCGGATACACCATAGGATAAAAAGACTCTGCTAGGTGAGAATTGGTGTCTCTATAAATATTAGGAAGGAAAACTTTGACCACCAAAAGTAAGTCAACTTTTTATGGATGAGGCTGCTAGTTAGGCAACAGCATTCATGAGAAACAGATGTGATTCTTTGAGTTAATATGACTGTTATTTGGGAAAAGGATTTTCAGGTGCTGACTTCTGTGAAACCAATTCCAAGGAATTTTGGGCAAAATGGGCAGAAGCCTGAACAAGCACAAGCTGGAAGGAAGAAATAGCTGTCTGGGAACAGACCCTGGGCACAGACCCTGGGCACCAGGTGGCTCAAAGGCCCCTCCCCGAGGGGGTGCGTGCATGCTAAGTCCCTTCAGTGGAGTCCAACTCTTGGAGACACCATGGACTGTATCCTGTGACCGTGGGATTCTGCAGGCAAGAATCCTGAAGTAGGTTGTCATGTCCTCCTCCAGAGGATCTTCCCAATCCCAGGAGCGAACCCCGTTCTCTTTTCTCTCCTGCACTGGCAGGCGGGTTCCTTACCGCTGGCACCACCTGGGCTGGATGTAGCTTGTTCTGCCTGGTGCTTACTCAGCAGTGCTGCTGCACGGAGAAAAGCTATGACAAACCGAGACAGCATCTTAAAAGCAGATTCGTTACTTTGCCGGAATGGTCTGTCTAGTCAAGGCTGTGCTTTTTCTAGTCATCATGTATGGATATGAGAGTTGGACTATAAAGAAAGCTGAGCGCAGAAGAATTGATGCGTTTGAACTGTGGTGTTGGAGAAGACTCTTGAGAGTCCCTTGGACTGCAAGGAGATCTAATCTGTCCATCCTAAAGGAAATCAGTCCTGAATATTCATTGGAAGGACTGATGCTAAAGCTGAAGCTCCAGTACTTTGGCCACGTGATGCAAAAAGCTGACTCATTAGAGAAGACCTTGATGCTGGGAAAGATTGAAGGCAGGAGGAGAAGGGGACGACGGATGGATGGCATCAGCGACTCAATGGACATGCATTTGAGCAAGCTCCAGGAGATGGTGAAGGACAGGGAAGCCTGGCATGCTGAAGTCCACGGGGTCACAAAGACACGGACACGACTGAGCTGCTGCTCGGCCTCTCTCATCCTCCAGCCTCCAGAGGAGGGATGGGGGAGGGGCGGTCCCAGATACCCAGAAGATGCCCATCCTGCTCCTGGGGCTCAGCTGCTGGCATAGCTGTTGCTGGAAATTACTGACAATTATTTGGGAGGGGGATACAGTCACGTAAATAAAGCAGATGATGGAGTTTTATATATATATATATATATATAAATGAAAAAAAGATTGATTAAAGTCGTAAATTTTCCTTTTATATCTTTTATCTGGGCATTAACTCCACAGCAGTAATTTACTGCATTGGTTTATTACTTTCTTCTGTTCTGAGAGAAACAGTGAATCTTAATTGAAATCACTGCCCACTTCTCTTCATTCTTTGCAGACATTGTTAGGGGGACTCTTGCATATTCCCCGGTGTGTGCTTCCTTCCTCCAGGGGGTGACAACAAGAAGAGGAACCTTAACCAGGGAAGCCAAGTGCGGATCTGCTCTGTGCCCCAGCCATGCCCGGGTTTTCACAGATTAGCTAGCTCACCTCTCATTACAGTCCTGAGAGGGTTCCCTGGGGGCTCAGTTGTAAAAGAATCTGCCTGCACTGCAGGAGCTGCAGGAGCCTTGGATTCCATCCCTGGGTCAGGAAGCCCCCCTGGAGGAGGAAAGGGCAACCCACTCCAGTATTCTTGCCTGGGAAATCCCATGGACAGAGGAGCCTGGCAGGCTACAGTTCATGGGGCCGGAGAGTCAGACATGACTGAGCACACACGCACACAGTCCTGGGAAGGAAATGGGCCTGTGGGCACCTTGGTGACCTGCCCAAGGTCACTCAACTGATCGTGCAGAGCTAGGGTTGCTCTGATTAATGGTCCCCAGTGCCGTGGACAAATGCCACAGAATGTGAAAGTGTGAGCAGCTCGGGGAATGCGTTAAGGATCTGAGGACTTGTGCTCAGTGAATTCTTTCAGATGGGTGTACACGCGCTTTATTTTGTATGCATTTACGAGTTGAATTGTGTCCCCCAAAAGACATGGTGACGTCTTAATCCCCCTCTACACATGAATGCGACCTTATTTGGAAATAAGCCCTTTGTAGACGTAATCTAGTTAAATGAGATCCAGTAGTGTGTGTGTGTGTGTGTGTGTGTGTGTGTGTGTGTGTGTGCGCGCGCGCGCGCTCAGTTATGTCTGACTTTGTGGTTCCATGGACTGTAGCACACCAGACGACTCTGTTCACGGGATTTCCCAGGCAAGAATACTGGAGTGGGTTGTCATTTCCTTCTCCAAGGGATCTTCCTGACCCAGGGATCGGACCTCTACATCTGTTGAGCCTACTGCCCCAGCGGGCAGACTCTTTACCACTGGCACCGCCTGCACTTCCCAGGTGGCTCAGATGGTAACGCAGCTGCCTGCAATGCAGGAGATCTGGGTTCTCTTCAAGGACAGAGGAGCCTGGTGGCTACAGTCCATGGGGTCGCAAAGAGTTGGACACGACTGAGCGACACACGCACCGCCACCTGGGTAGTCCCCTGTTGCATGAGGGTGGACCCTAATTCAGTGACTGCTGTCCTTACTAGAAGAGGGACGTTTGGACAGCGAGACCTGACTCAGAGAAAAGATGGCTGTGGGGCTGGAGGTGGAGGTTAAAGACATGCTCCCACAGGCCACGGAGGGCCAGGGGTCCTCAGCACCCTCCGCAAGGCGGGAAAAGTAGGGCCGATCCTCCTCTAGAGCTTTCAGAGGAAGGCGACTCTGCCGACTCCCCGGCTTTTACCCTGAGACCTTCAGTGTGGTAACACATGTCTGTTGTGCTCAGCAGCCAGTTTGCAGTTCTTGGTTATGGCAGCCCTCAGAGACTCTACCGGAGACCGTCGAAGGGCACAGATGGGAAGGCTGAGTTCTCCTAAGGGTGGAGGTAGCTGGCATCACCAAGGACTCCTGATACCATGCTTTCCTTATTACACCAAATGTTAACAAGTTAGCAGGGCTTTTTTTCAGCCTTTGTTCAGTTTTTTTTTTTTTTTTCCTGTTGAAGTATAGTTGACTTACAACTTTGGGTTACTTTCAGGTATACAGCAAGGTGACTCAGTTATATATGTGTGTATGTAAATATATGTTTAAGCTAAGTCACTTCAGTTGTGTCCAACTCTGTGTGACCCTATAGACTATAGCTCACCCGTCTCCTCTGTCCATGGGATTCTCCAGGCAAGAATACTGGAGTGGGTTGCTGTGTCCTCCTCCAGGGAGGAGGTCAGATCTTTCTGACCCAGAGATCGAACCCTCATCTCTTCTGTCTGCTTACATTGGCAGGTGGGTTCTTTTATCTGTAGCGCCACCTGTAAAATATATATATATACACACACATAGATAGATACATATTTTAGATTCTTTCCACTTATCAGTTATTAAAAATTTCTGAGTATAGTTCCCTGTGCTATACAGTAGGTCCTTGTTGTTTATCTGTATTACGTATGTTAGTATGTATGTGTTAATGGCAAACTCCTAATTTATCCCTTTCCCCCTGCTTTCCTGTCTGGTAACCATAGTTTGTTTTCTATATCTGTGTGTCGGTTTCTATTTTGCATGTAAACTCATTTGCATTTTGTTTTTGATTCTACATATAAACCATGCATGGATGGACCTAGAGCTTATCACAGAAAGGGAAACACGCCGGACAGAGGAAGACAGGCGTCATGTGGTATTGCTTATATGTGGAACCCAAGAATTTAGCAGTTTTTGAGATTGTTAATCCAGGCTTTAGTTAGGTCTCTCGTTTTTGTTGTTTGTTGTGCAGTACCTGTGATTTGGTTAAGTTTAATGATTTGCGGGAGTTCTAACAGGTATAAGGGATTTGATGAGAGATTTTTGTGGCCTTAAGTTGTTAAAATCATTTCAGGACGCCTGGAAGAGTATCCATGCTCTCATGCCCACAGGACCAACTGTGGGAGAATTTTTATGTAAGTCACAAGGCCACGTGGAAGTTACTGTTGAGCATCACTGGTGTGCTTCATAAGTGAGAATCTCATCAGAGCCTCATTTATTTGATCACTTTGAGTCCTTTAAAGTAAATTCTCTGGAAGCACTTTCCTTTCAAAGCACTGGAAATTCTACCTGAAAAGTAGCTGCAGGATGAGGTATATAGCTTCACCACCGACCTTGAGAACCCAAAGTCCAGTTTCAATATTGCTGCCACTTTACATTCTGGTCTTGGCATTTGCTGTCGTTTTAAAATGACTTTGTTCCTAGCTTCTCGACATTCTTATAAAAATGTTCAAATGTTTTAAAAAGACATAAATTTTATTCACATTGAGGTAGATTGTTCTAGGAAAGCATATGGAAAACTGACAATAAAATGACAAAACCAACCTGTGGTGAGTTATTGATAGCAGTTTCACGACTTAATAGCATAAGGACCAGTGTCTGTTTAGCTCTCTGCCGTTTATTCTCATGATCAGGCTTCTAATCATGGGAAGAGAGAAGCCAGGTAGAATAATGTCCAAGAGCTTGGGCACTGGAATCAGATATGTGTGCATTTAAATCCTAGCTCTACCACTTTCTTAGCTGTGTGAGGTTGGGCACATTATTTAACCTCGCTGAGCTTCAGTTTACTGCAAAAATGAGAGTATGTACATTAAATAAGGAATTAGCTTGCCACCAAGAATAGATGAGTTAATATACGTAGAGTACTTTAGTAAGAATTTAGCACATAGTAAATTCTCAATAAATGTAAAATGATGTTGTTTTCACATGCATGGAGTTTATTTTAGCTAATTTGACTTCCGCATTGTATGATTAGTCTTTGAATCTCTAAAACACAGTGATATTGAAGGGAGGGAAAGAAGGGGACTGACAGGAGAGAAAGCATAGAAATACAGCTAACCAGAACTCGGTGAACATGAGCATTGAAAACCATCTTTGTGACGTGATGCAAAGTAGCCTCAGACTTGAAATCTTGCAGAGAAGATAGATGCCTGTGTGCTCGATTGCCTAGTCATGTCTGAATGTTTTGCAGCCCCACGGACTTGGGGTTGCAAAGTCCCACTTTGTAACCCCCCAGGCTCCTTTGTCCATGGATGTTCCAGGCAAGAGTACTAAAGTGGGTTGCCATTTCCTCCTTCAGGGGATCTTTCCAACCCAGGGATCAAACCCGAATCTCCTCATTGGCAGGTGGCATCTTTACCACTGAGTCACCTGGGAAGCCCCACAGAGAAGATTCCTTGTTATAAATGGCTTTGGAGGTATATGCCTAGCCCAAAACATCATCCCTTTTCTCTGAGTACTGACCACCAGTCCTTCCCTCCTTGACCCTGGGACCAAGATTCTGTCTTCCTGAATTTATTATTGGGATTCACATGTAATCTCTGGGTGTGGTGGAATTGAGGAGTTTTAAACCTGACAACTGTGGGTGAATGTTTGTGTCCCCCTAAAATGCATATATTGAAACTTAATCCCTGGTGTGGTAGTATTTGAAGGTGGGGCCTTTGGGAAATAATTCTTTTATGATGGTGGGGCCCTTATGCAGAGGATTTGTGCCCTTATAAGAGAACTCTCAGGAAGAGCCCCCTCCCCTTCTGCAAAATGAGGATGCATCTAGAAGACAGTCTGCCAACCAGGAAGTGTGGCTTCACCAGACACTGAGTCTGCTGCATCTGGATCCTGGACTTCCAGCATCCAGACTGTGAGAAAGAAATCTCTGTTGTTTATGAGACACCAAGCTGACGATATTTTGTTAGAGCTATCCTGATGGACTGAGACAGAGGCTGTGAGCATGAGGCAGCTGAGGGACAGACAGACAGGCTCTGATAGGCTTGATAGGCTCTGATAGGAAAGCCCTGAAGCCTTTCCATTGGTTGGTCCAGAGGTTAGTGACATGCAGCTGTACTCTTTGTCCTTAGATTCTCTAATGGGCCCTTCAGTAATAATACATACTTTTTCCATCAGAGTTTGGAGTGTCTTTTTTGTAAATGAACGGACCATAATAGACTATTGCTGTGGAAACCAGGTGAAGAGCAGGGCTTGGGACAAAAGAAACGTTCTCCAATATCAACAGTGCACACAGGTTAAAGACTAGAAAGAGCCTTTAGATTTGGTAATTTGGGGAGAAACCAGTGAAAGGCGTTTGTCTTTTTAAGTCACATTATTGCTAGGATTGTTCATCGGCGTTAGCTTGAATGTTGACCACCACTTTGCATCTTTTATTTGTGGAATTCTGAGTCATGACCTAAAATATTTGTGGTCTCCAGCATGTGCTTGAATTAAACCCTGTCTCTCTTTATTAATAGTTCTCAGAGGGATATTAGCTGGCTTAAATTTTATCTGTAGGAAAATTTGCCAACAATTTTGTTAAAAGCACATTATCCTGTTTTAGACAACCCTGTTAATCCTTAATGTTTGGAACAAGATGTGCACGATAACCGCCTGTTTTCTCATAGTTTCACCCTGTGAAGTTCACCAGATACACCCGTGAGAAGCAAGGAATCTTCCTGGATTGGTACCCTGTCTTGCCACATGCTAAACTTATGGCAATAGACACGTTTCTTAACTTCTTATGACCAGGTTGTTCATCAGGAAAATGGGGATACTGAATTGGTGCTAAGATTTAACAGATTTATGTACTTTATAAAGCCTTAGCTTAGCCTTGTACAAATAAAATGCTCAAGAAATATAGTATGAACTGCCATAGTCATTATTAAGGGGCTTCCCAGGTGGTGCTACTGGCAAAGAATCCCACCTGCAAATGCAAGAGATGCTGGAGATGTGGATCCGATCCCTGGGTCAGGAAGATCCCCTGGAGGAGGAAAATGGCAACCTACTCCAGTATTCTTGCCTGGGAAATCCCACGGACAGGGAAGCTGGTGGGCTACAGTCCACTGGGTCGCAAAGAGTAAGACACGACTGAGTGACTGAGCACGCATGCATTGCAGTCATTATCAAATGCATTCAACGTTTTGCCTTTCATCAAGATATGCTTATAAAGAATACTTTCTTGAAAACTGACAAGAATCATTTGTAAATAGAAGCCTTGAGGGAACTAGATACATTCTAAATGTTTCATTTTTAATGAGTGTTTGCTGTATACCAGTATCCAAGGATGATAAAACAAGAACGCTCTTCTTTAGGATCTCATAGTGCAGAAGTATTTCACCATCAACTGTCACTCATTTCTGCTGTCACACAGCTTGAAAATGAAGAGATTAAGTAAATAATATTAAAGGCTTTTATGGGACTTTTTTTCTGGCAATAATAGATGGTTACAATATTTATAGGTTATTTTCGGAAGGAAAACATCTGAGAACATGAGTGAGGAAATGTAAAATAAATACATCACATTAGAAACAGACTATTACAGGCAGAAAACGCTGAGCTTTTGCCAATGCACCATTTTTAAATATGTTGCCATTACAGATACTTCAGTTAAGGAAGACAAATCCAATTTTACCTCCTACCACTTTAGTTAATTTCTCTGTAAAATTTCCTATTTTATAAAGACATACTTCATCTTGGCTATGTACATACTAAATTGTTCATTTTTTACTTAGTTAAATTGTTTTCTGTCACAGTGAGAAATGCTTTTCTCTGAAGAAATGATGTTCATGCACGGGAAATAGGGTTATTTATTAAAATGGTTTATTATGAAACTAGATTTAGACATATTTCTCTCATTTTGTATTTAAGTGTTTTTAGTGCCCAATGAAATGACTTTTAGTGTAAAGTGGGCTTTGACAGTCCATCCCCAAAGTCTAACTTTTACAGTTAATCAAATATACTTGGTGGATTTATATTTATGTGCATATGTTTAGAAATATCAGAGATGGTTTCAGCTGATCACTATCAGTGCTTTGCTGGGTTATCATAATTAGTAAATGGCTTAAGTTATTTTGTGTTTTCATTCCTGTCTGATTTAATAAGGCTTTGTGGTTTGGGGATTCTGTACATAGGTGTGAGAGCAACAAAAAGAAATAAGAAATTTCTCAGCCTTCTAAAAGAGTAAACTGTGTGTTTTTATAATATTGAAAACCACTTTTTAACAAAAGCAAGGTGTATGTTTGGGGTTGAATCCTGAGGTTGTTACTGAAGCTGTGTGTTGGAAGTTTAGTCATATCCAGTAACTTCCAGGATAGTGAAATTATACAGAAGTGGTTTTGCATATAACTGAATTTTAACCCTTTAACTTATCTGCAAAACAGAAGTAGACTCACAGACATAGAAAGCAAACAGATGGTTACCAAAAGGGATAGGTGGGTGTGAGGAGGATGGAGATAAATTAGGAATTTGAAATGAACATATACACACTCTACTATGCACAAAATAGGTGAATAACAGGGATGTACTATATAGCACAGAACTATACTCAGTATCTCATAGTAACCTATAATGGAAAAGAATCTGAATTACTTTGCTATATAGCTGAAACTAACACAGTATTGTAAATTAACTATACTTCAGTTAAAAAATAAAAAAACTTTGAGAAAACACCTCTGAGTTCCGGGTCCACTTTCCGAAGTGTGTTAAATGTATCTTTCAACTTGCAAGCATGGTAAACTTATATTGAACATGATGATGCCAGCGGCTCTGGTGTCATGGTCCCACCTGGGGCTCATGTTCAGGGAGATCCCAAGTGTGGTTTAATGCTCTGATGGCACTATCTGAAAATTCTTAATAATTTTTGAAGAGGCTTGGTGCTTTCATTTTACACTGGGCCCTGAAAATTATGGAGTCCATTGTGGATGCAGGGTTTCCCTCTGGACATCTGATGGTCGTCTAGGGCCATCAAACGGACTACTGTTTGCACCTGCTCATTTGGGCTTCCCAGGTGGCGCTAGTGATAAAGAACCCACCTACCAGTGCAGGAGACTTGAGACGCCGGTTCCATCCCTGGGTCGGGAAGATCCCCTGGAGGACGGCATGGTACCACTCCAGTGTTCTTGCCTGGAGAATCCCATGGACAGAGGAGCCTGGGGGTCTACGGTCCTTAGGGTGACAAGCAGTCACACATGACTGAAGTGACTTAGCACGCATGTGCCTGTGTCTGAGCTCAGCTCGCCAGCACTGGCTTCTGTTGTCAGCATGCCTTTCTCTCCCAGGGCTCTGCCTTCTAATTTGCTGCTTCTCATCTGCTGAGACATCATATAAATGAGGGATTCGAATAATAAGTAGGTTGAGAATCACCAGGCTTTGAAGGGTGACCTTGAAGACTCCTCCCCCGGAGTGAAAATGCAAAGCCCCGTAAACAGGCTTTGTGGTGTCAGTTTTAGTGATCACAGGCCATTTTAGCTCTTCCCTTGGACTGACTGCTGTGGTGAAGAGGCCGCTTCTGTATAAACACCAGGTAAGACCATGCAATCCTGGTCCATTTCTATTAAAGGGAAATTGTTGGCAACATGCTCTTTTCAAAGCCCACTTAATTTTCAAAATTAATCATAGACAAAGAACATAAGTGAGGTTTCCTTCATGAAACTTCCGTCACATAAATCTGATGAGCTATGAAGTTTTCCCTGTTGATTTAAAACACTTTACATTTAAAGATTTTAGATAATTTAAAACACTTTAGCTTTTTAAAGTGAAAGCACTTTAGATTCTGGTAATTTCTATCCTTTCAAATTGTCCATGTACCTTCAAAGCATTGTTCTTGCTTGGTGGCCTCTTATCCTAAAGGAAACCATGTTATACTTTTAAAAAAATTATAAGTACATTTGTATATCACAGCATTCTGCATGATTTTCTTTCTTTTCTTTCTTTCTTTTTTTTTTTTTTTTTGACATAGGTCATAGTTGCTAGGTTTTCCCTACAACCATGCAACTTCATTTTTCACAGTCTGCTTGGATTCCTACTAGCTCATCTTTGCAGTGATTTCTAGTTTTCTTCTGGAGTAGTTTTTTGCTTTCCAGCATCCAAGCTCTGTCTGGCAAAAGCAAGCAAAACCACGTAAATATTCTGTTATTTCTTAGGTTGTTCATAGCAGAAGAAATGTGCTGACATTTGTATTATAAGAAGAGAAAAGTCTTCAGTGTGGAAAGGGATGTTTCTTGTTCATCATCATCTTTAATTTCGTTAAGGACTGACTTATATTTGCTACACCGGGTCTTCCTTGCTGCCGCCGTCTGTTGCTGGTTGTGGTGAGCGGAGGCTGCACTCCAGCCGTGCGCACTGGCTTCTCGTGGCCGTGGCTTCTCTCGTTGCAGAGCACGGGCTCCGGGCACTTGGGCTTCAGTGCTTGCAGCCCGTGGGCTCAGCCGTTGTGGCTCACAGGCTCTAGCGTTCAGGCGCAGTAGTTGAGGCAAATGGGCTTAGTTGCTCCCCGGCATGGGGTGTTTTCTCAGATGAGAGATTGACTCCGTGTCCCCTGTGTTGGCTGGGAGATTCCTAGCCGCTGGACCATCAGGGAAGTCCCTCATCACGTTTACTTCTTCATTTATTCACCATTCTGTGTTATTTATTGAGCACTTACTGTGTGCCAGACACTGCAGTAGGCTCCAGAGTACAATGGGAAATGGGAAGTTGGTTTCCATTTGGAGAACAGTGCTTTAGACACAGCAGAACTCTAAGGAAATGTGGAAAGAAGGAAAAGAAATACATGCTTTGGGTAATATGTGTCATTTGTTAATATTGCATAGGGATTTCTGAACTCCTCTTGTAGCAAAAAGCACTTAAACGTTTCTGAAATCCAACCATGGTTGAGATTCTCCTGACTAATTGCTTTTGTTTAAACTCCCATTTGACATTTGAACTTATTTTCAAAATGTCATCTCTGGATTCACTTGCCTCTGAGAAATTGAAAGAAATTTTATGTTGACATAGCCTTCAAGTCATCAAACTGTGCAAAGTCCTGAAAATTTCATGTGTTCATAAAGGAAAACTAAGCAAGTTAGTCTTTTGTACAATCGGTTTATTCTAGATTATCAAAGTGCTTTGGAAATTGCAGCTTCAATTTTGTGCCAGGTCTTAACATTAACTGATGTGGGCATGGTTAAAACAGTGTCAGCGACCTACCTCTATGACGCTGTCCTTCTATTACGTTGGATTTCAGTGTGATTTGACATGTGGCGGGGGAGAGCAGGTAATTATTTGGGATATTCCTTTTACTTTCATAAATGGGAGGAAAATGGGAGTTGGTCTTTGCTAATAGATGTCATAGTAATAATTATGATCATAATTATAATTTATATGATGCTTCACAGATTTAAAACTCTCACACATTTTATCTATGATAGGCTTAGAATAACCTATTTCACAAGGTAAAAGTCCACCTAGGTAACCTACAGAAAAGCTCTCTAGATTTAGAATTGTATACCTCAGAATCAAAAACAGTGGACAAATCTCGGTTACTAACCAATCCTACTTAGATTCCTTATTTTTGAGGAAGGCCAACCATTGTATTGAGAGTTAAAATAAAGAAAGGGTTGGGGTAAAAGTAAGGCCAGTTGTCTATAAACTCATTAGAAACAAATCATTGGAAGCAGTGTGTTGTATATCTATGGCTTTGATCTTTATCATAAACATCACAAATAAATTCAGTATTCTCTGGCCTCCCATGAGTTGATATTGTTTTGTCTTGACTCATGTAATAATTGTTGACGTTGGTGGTGGTTTAGATGCTAAGCTGTGTCCAACTCATTGTGACCCCAATCACTGTAGCCCACCAGGCTTCTCTGTCCACAGGATTTCCCAGGCAAGAATACTAGAGTGGGTTGCCATTTCCTTCTCCAGGGGATCTTCCTGGACCGGGGATCGAACCCATGTCTCCTGCGTTGGCAAACAGATTTTTTACCATTGAGCTACCAAGGAAACCCCCATGTCATAATTCTGGGTTAATTAATTCAGCAAACACATAAGGAAAATCTGCTCTGTGTCAGGTGTTCCAAAAGTACAAAAGCAAGACCATGTCATTCCTTAAGGTAGGCAGCATCTTCAGACTTCTGCTACAATTTTTGCAGTACTTCATGTCATTTTTATTGATCCCTACAGAACAAATGGTCCTTTACCTATAAATAGCTTTAATTTCCTCTGCATCCTGGATTCTTTGTCAAGACAAGAATGATTGTAAACCAATACTTTCTTGCACTGGAGGAGCATGGGTGAACCCCACTGTCAGCCCTCTTGGTAAAGAAGACTCTCAAATAGTTGTTTGGGGCATAGAGTCCTCAGTTACACATTAAAGAACACATTTCCAAAAGGATGTTTGTGAAGAGAAACTGGTTTCTTTCCAAAAGTAAATGCAGAGCCGAAATAGAAACAGACTCAAGATACGTAACTTGTGGTTACCAAGGGTTTGGAAAGAGTGGTGGAGGCATGGATTGAGAGTTTGGGATTCATACAATGCAAACTATTGTATATATGATGGACAAGCAACAACATCCTACTGTATGGTACAGGGAACTTTATTCAGTATCCCATGATAAACCATAATGGATAAGAATATGAAAAAGAATATATATATATAACTGAATCCCTTTACTGTACACCTGAAATTAATACTACATCGTAATTCAGCTATACTTCAGTGAAACTGAAAACAACAGCAGCAAGTAAATAGAGAACCAACAATCTGTTTTAAATTTTTAATTTTAAATCTGGTTCCAAATTGGGAAAGGAGTATGACAA
Source organism: Ovis aries (assembly GCF_016772045.2). Classification (NCBI taxonomy): domain Eukaryota; kingdom Metazoa; phylum Chordata; class Mammalia; order Artiodactyla; family Bovidae; genus Ovis; species Ovis aries. The sequence continues at coordinate 2,029,639 of NC_056074.1, read as the reverse complement.
GGCTGTATATTGTCACCCTGCTCATTTAACTTATATGCAGAGTACATCATATGAAATGCTGGGCTGGGCTGGATGAAACACAAGCTGGAATCAAGATTGCAGGGAGAAATATCAATAACCTCAGATATGCAGATAACACCACCCTTATAGCAGAAAGTGAAGAAGAACTAAAGAGCCTCTTGATGAAAGTGAAAGAGGAGCATGAAAATATTGGCTTAAAGCTCAACATTCAAACACTAAGATCATGGCATCTGGTCCCATCACTTCATGGCAAATAGAGGGGGAAACAATGAGAGACTTTATTTTCTGAATGTGTTTTAACCACAAATGAAACACTCCCTGGTATAAACCAACTCTCATCACCTGCCCTGTCTCCTCCAGCCCAGGAAATAAATCACACTGTGACGGCTGGACTTTTAGCAGAGTCACCCTTAGTTGAGGTTCCCAGAGTCCTGTCCCCAGCTAGGAAAGCTCTTGCGTGCATGCCAAGTCTCTTCAGTCACGGCTCACTCTGCAGTGCTATGGACTGTAGCCCTCCAGGCTCCTCTGTCCATGGGATTCTTCAGGCAAGAACACTGGAGCAGGTTGCCATGCCCTCCTCCAGGGGATCTTCCCGACCCAGGGATCGAACCCACATCCCTTATGTCTCTTGCATTGGCAGGTGGGTTCTTTACCACTAGTGCCACTGAGGAAGCGCTTAGGATCAACACAGAACCCTGGTGCTTTCAGCGGGCAGCCCCGCTCCGAGGGCAGAAAGGAGTGGCCAGCTGCCTGGGCCCTCGGGGAGCTCCTGGTTGGGCAACAGCCGTCACTCTTGTGGTTGCGCCCTGAGGCAGTGCAGTGACTGACTCTTCAGACCGCTTTGGAGGCGAGGTGGGCCAGACACTGTGCCCGTGACTTGTGGAACTGTCAGAGGCACCTTCTGTTATTAACATTCACTGTTCCACGGATACTCAAAAAGTTCGGTTTTACTAGGTCACAGCACGAGTTCTTTTGGCCCCGAAGGACGGGTGTGCCAGGTGCCCCCGCTCCCCACGCCTCCTCTGCCCTTGGGCACCTGGCCCTCCTGCTCTGGGGCCGGGGGCGCGCATCCCCTCAGCCTCCCGGGAACAAGCTTGCTCTTTCCAGGGTCCTGCCCCAGTGTCAGCCCTGGAGGCGGCCTTCCTTGACCCCCGCGCTAACCCTGCGGGTCCTGTTCTTCCCGAGCCCTTCCCGCTCCAGTTCTCTCGTGTGCGCTTCCCGTTGTCTCACAGAGAGCGTATCTGTAACCTGCTTGTTTGGCTTCTTTATTTACCCACTAGGATAGAAGGTCCAGGAAGACACCCCTGTACACTCTGTCTTAAATAGTGACTGGCAAGTAAGTAGATGTTTAGTAAATAATTTTTTTTATTCTCCACTCACTTTTATTTTTTTGGCCTTGACATGCCGCATGCAGGATCTTACTTCCCGGACCAGGTGTGGAGCCTGTGCCCTCTACAGTGGAAGCGTGGAGTCCTAACCACTGGGTCTCCAGGGAATTCCCTAGTAAATATTTGTTGAATGACTAAATGAATAATCAGATAATTTAATGAGAGGATAAATGTGCTAGAATACTTGGAGGAATCACAAATACGGAGGTCCAAATGTGTACCCTCTCTGTTGAGAGGCCATGCACTAATTTTCCAAACCAAAAGCCTAGCGAGGAGGCATGATATGAACTTGCTCTTTTAAAATGTGCAGATGTTGGCAGGTGGGTCAAAGAGAGAAAAGCCAAGGTGTACATGAAGCTGTGGAAGCAGAGGTGGCCAGGTGCATTCTTTCCCTCTGTCCTGGGTTTGTATGGGAATTTGCTTTGCCAGGCTTCTATTTAAAGACAACATTTTCCCCTGTGCAGTCATGGATGTTTCATGCTTTATACCAAAGCCATTTCAGAGCCACCTCTGGACATGTTGTGGCTTAGCAAATAGCCTTGCCATCCTGAGATGATAACTGATAGTAGAATGTGAGCATTTCTAAAATTAAGCTTTTGATCCTGGAAACATTCACAACTGTACTTAGAGAAATTGTCATTTTTTTCTCCTGCTTCTCTCTCCGTGTGCTTGTTAGATTTTCCATACGTTGTTTATAATAACTTTTCCCTGCGGTTGAAGATAACAGATTTTTGCTTTTAATTCAAGAAATGTCGTCTGCTGTAATGTTTTGCAACACGATACTTTCCAAGTTTCAAAGTGAGAGTGTGTTGTCTGATTGTGTCTTTGCATGTGAGACTGTAGAAGTGGTGCTAATAGCCCCGGAACTGCCGTGCGCAGCTCCCCTGCCCTTCATCCTCGTTGGTGTGTGCGCTTCAGCGCATGTACAGGATCTGTGTGTGTGCCATTGTAATTTAAATTCAGAAGGATTCTGTTTGCATGGTAATCATGCACTAAGGGAAGCACTGTTTCATTTCTCCCTGGGATCTGTTTTCTGGCATCCTCACATTCTCTAGCACTTTAACCTGGCAACAGCATATTAACAGCAATTCATACACCTATCTCAACATGTAGAATAACCCCCAGAAGATTAATACATGCTGAGGAGAAAAAAATGAGGAAGGGATGCTGAGGCCATCATTAATTTTGCTTTCATACATCATATCTTGGTTCTTTCTGATCTGAAGTGAAATTAGAGTCACCCTAGAGCTTTCAACATCCAGAAAAAAACATTGTCACAGTGAGGCATGAGCAGCACTGCCTTTCTTTTAAAGACTGAGATTTCACCATGAGGGTACAAATGACAGTCTCATTGTTTCAATTCATTATTTTTCAACAAGGCTTTTTAAGAGGGTTATTTTCTTTCTGTGAGCACGATCAGGAAAGAACTCTTTAACTAACTGTTCATCTGGTGTGCCCTGAACCGGAGAAAGATGGATAGTTAAAGAGACTTCTCTCTCAATTCAAGTGATTACCCTGTGTTCTTGTCTTAAGTGAGAGAGTCGTGAGGCCAGGGGTTATATCTTCAATCACATCAAATGACACTTATTTGTTCACAAAACAAGCTCGATTAGATTAATTTCCCCAGATGATCCTATTAGATGAGGTGATTCGGCTAATGCCTTAAGATTTCTTCAGATCAGGGATGTCTGCTCAGATGCCTGCCAGGGCTGAGAGGGAACGCAAGGCAGTGAGGTGGGCCTGGTCAGGTAGCTGCTCAGAAAGCAGGACGCTGGCTGCACAGGTCCAGCTGGACCGTTTACCTGGAACCCTGGTGGCTCACACGGTAAAGAATCTGCCTGCAGAGTGGGAGACCTGGGTTCGATACCCAAGTCAGGAAGATCCCCTGGAGAAGGGAATGGCTACTCACTCCAGTATTCTTGCCTGGAGAATTCCATGGACAGAGGAGCCTGGCGGGCTGCTGTCCATGGAGTTGCAGAGAGTCAGACACAACTGAGTGACTCACACTGTCACTTTTCACTGAAGGTGGCAAGCAGCCAGTCCTGCCCTGCCCACATCTAACAGGGAGCTGCCACTGTTTGTCCCTAAAGATGATTGAATCCAGAATGTTGCATTGGAGTGGCTAGCTCTTTCTTCAAGGGATGCGATAAATCACTGTTTTCATGAGAAATCCCTCGAGTTTTATGCAATGTTAGTTCAAACCTAAAAGAAGCAGTTGTAGGCGCCAGCCTAACAAAAACGTGCATATAGCCTTAACCCTGGCAGGTCTGAAGTCAAAGAGAGAACAGATAGAGGCCCACATACCACAAGTGTAAATATTTAAAACTAATAAATCAAGCTAGCACAGCTGTTAATAAAATATGTTCCATCCTCCTCTGACAGATATTCAAATTGGAAAGGCCATGTTTAAAGCGGGAGGTCTCTGCATCCTATGAGTGTCAGACCAATGTAGGGGCAGCAGGCCCTGCCAACCTCTGCCCAGCTCCCCTCGCATCCCCGGCCCGATGCCACGCTCTGCTCCCTCATGCACCAACACTTGCCCCCAGAAGCAGCTTCTGCTTAAACAGCCCTATGTCCTGGGCACTGGAGGGGCATGGCCTACCCAGGGAGAACAGATCTACTGAGAAGACCCACCCCGGCCAGGAAGCAGGCTACAGGTGGTGACTGAGACAAGGAATCCCAGGATCCCTAAAGCCAGAGACTGGTCTAGAATCTAGACTTCATTCCAAGAGTGCAAGGTTATACACTGACACCAAGTGGGCCCAGCTCCACAGCTCCTCAGGCTCTTGGTCTTGTTGGGGGGCGGTGGGTGATGGGGGGCGAGGCTGAATGAGGGCCAGAGGCTCCTCTCCTGCCCTGTAGGGACAGCAGCCTCGGTGGCTGCAATCTCAGGGGCTGTTTAAGCCCTCGATCCATAGAATATTATTTGTTCCCAGTAAGATCTTAAAGGTCATCTTATTAGTCTCAAGGCCTCAGTTTACAAAGGAAAGTGAAAGTTAAAGGCTCTCAGTTATGTCCGACTCTTTGCGACTCCATGGACTGTAGTGTCCATGGAGTTCTCCAGGCCAGAATACTGGAGTGGGTAGCCTTTCCCTTCTCCAGGGGATCTTCCTGACCCAGGGATCAAATCCTGGTCTCCCGCATTGCAGGAGGATTCTTTACCAGCTGAGCCACCAGGGAAGCCCATTTACAAAGGAGTATCCTGGTTAATGAGAGACAGCCTCCATTCATGTAGAGTCAAAGGCTTTTTAGTCAACTGAATCTGACGTATCTGAAAGTCCAGTCACTTGCCAGATCAGTGACGGTTTACTTCCTGAAGCCTTGGTTTTCCCCTCAGGAAGATGGAGATGAAATAAAGTGTATTCTGGCTTATTAAGGTCAAGACGGGTGGGTCATGGTGGAGAGGTCTGACAGAATGTGGTCCACTGGAGAAGGGAATGGCAAGCCACTTCAGTATTCTTGCCTTGAGAACCCCATGAACACTATGAAAAGGCAAAATAATAGGATACCAAAAGAGGAACTCCCCAGGTCAGTAGGTGCTAAATATGCTACTGGAGATCAGTGGAGAAATAACTCCAGAAAGAATGAAAGGATGGAGCCAAAGCAAAAACAATACCCAGTTGTGAATGTGACTGGTGATAGAAGGAAGATCCGATGCTGTAAAGAGCAATATTGCATAGGAACCTGGAATGTCAGGTCCATGAATCAAGGCAAGTTGCAAGTGGTCAAACAAGAGATGGCAAGGGTGAACATCGACGTTCTAGGAACCAGCCAATTAAAATGGACTGCAATGGGTGAATTTAACTCAGATGACCATTATATCTACTACTGCGGGCAGGAATCCCTCAGAAGAAATGGAGTAGCCATCATGGTCAACAAAAGAGTCTGAAATGCAGTACTTGGATGCAATCTCAAAAACGACAGAATGATCTCTGTTCATCTCCAAGGCAAACCATTCAATATCACAGTTATCCAAGTCTATGCCCCGACCAGTAATGCTGAAGAAGCTGAAGTTGAACGGTTTTATGAAGACCTGCAAGACCTTTTAGAATGAACACTCAAAAAAGATGTCCTTTTCATTAAAGGGGAATGGAATGCAAAAGTAGGAAGTCAAGAAACACCTGGAGTTACAGGCAAATTTGGCCTCGGAATACGGAATGAAGCAGGGCAAAGACTAATAGAGTTTTGCCAAGAAAATGCACTGGTCATAGCAAACACCCTCTTCCAACAACACAAGAGAAGACTCTACACATGGACATCACCAGATGGTCAACACCGAAATCAGATTGATTATATTCTCTGCAGCCAAAGATGGAGAAGCTCTATACACTCAACAAAAACAAGACAAGGAGCTGACTGTGGCTCAGATCATGAACTCCTTATTGCCAAATTCAGACTGAAATTGAAGATAGTAGGGAAAACTGCTAGACCATTCAGGTATGACCTAAATCAAATCCCTTATGATTATACAGTGGAAGTGAGATATAGATTTAAGGGACTAGATCTGATAGATAGAGTGCCTGGTGAACTATGGACTGAGGTTCATGACATTGTACAGGAGACAGGGATCAAGACCATCCCCATGGAAAAAAATGCAAAAAAGCAAAATGGCTGTCTGGGGAGGCCTTACAAATAGTTGTGAACAGAAGAGAGGCAAAAAGCAAAGGAGAAAAGGAAAGATATATAAGCATCTGAATGCAGAGTTCCAAAGAATAGCAAGAAGAGATAAGAAAGCCTTCTTCAGCGATCAATACAAAGAAATAGAGGAAAACAACAGAATTGGGAAAACTAGAGATCTCTTTAAGAAAATTAGAGATACCAAGGGAACATTTCATGCAAAGATGGGCTCAATAAAGGACAGAAATGGTCTGGACCTAACAGAAGCAGAAGATATTAAGAAGAGATGGCAAGAATACACGGAAGAACTGTACAAAAAAGATCTTCACGACCCAGATAATCATGATGATGTGATCACTAATCTAGAGCCAGACATCTTGGAAAGTGAAGTCAAGTGGGCCTTAGAAAACATCACTATGAACAAAGCTAGTGGAGGTGATGAAATTCCAGTTGAGCTGTTTCAAATCCTGAAAGATGATGCTGTGAAAGTGCTGCACTCAATATGCCAGCAAATTTGGAAAACTCAGCAGTGGCCACAGAACTGGAAATGGTCAGTTTTCATTCCAACTCCAAAGAAAGGCAATGCCAAAGAATGCTCAAACTACCGCAGAATTGCACTCATCTCACATGCTAGTCAAATGATGCTCAAAATTCTCCAAGCCAGGCTTCAGCAATACGTGAACCGTGAACTCCCTGATGTTCAAGCTGGTTTTAGAAAAGGCAGAGGAACCAGAGATCAAATTGCCAACATCCGCTGGACCATGGAAGAAGCAAGAGAGTTCCAGAAAAACATCTATTTCTGCTTTATTGACTATGCCAAAGCCTTTGACTATGTGGATCACAATAAACTGTGGAAAATTCTGGAAGAGATGGGAATACCAGACCACCTGACCTGCCTCTTGAGAAATCTGTATGCAGGTCAGGAAGCAACAGTTAGAACTGGACATGGAACAGCAGACTGGTTCCAAATAGGAAAAGGAGTATGTCCAGGCTGTATATTGTCACCCTGCTTATTTAACTTCTATGCAGAGTACATCATGAGAAACGCTGGACTGGAAGAAACACAAGCTGGAATCAAGATTGCTGGGAGAAATATCAATAACCTCAGTTATGCAGATGACACCACCCTTATGGCAGAAGGTGAAGAGGAGCTAAAAAGCCTCTTGATGAAAGTGAAAGAGGAGAGGGAAAAGGTTGGCTTAAAGCTCAGCATTTAGAAAACGAAGATCATGGCATCTGGTCCCATCACTTCATGGGAAATAGATGGGGAAACAGTATCAGACTTTATTTTTTGGGGCTCCAAAATCACTGCAGATGGTGATTGCAGCCATGAAATTAAAAGACGCTTACTCCTTGGAAGAAAAGTTATGACCAACCTAGATAGTATGTTCAAAAGCAGAGACATTGCCGACTAAGGTCTGTTTAGTCAAGGCTATGGTTTTTCCTGTGGTCATGTGTGGATGTGAGAGTTGGACTGTGAAGAAGGCTGAGCCCCAAAGAATTGATGCTTTTGAACTGTGGTGTTGGAGAAGACTCTTGAGAGTCCCTTGGACTGCAAGGAGATCCAACCAGTCCATCCTGAAGGAGATCAGTCCTGGGTGTTCTTTGGAAGGAATGATGCTGAAGCTGAAAGTCCAGTACTTTGGCCACCTCATGCAAAGAGTTGACTCATTGGAAAAGACTCTGATGCTGGGAGGGATTGGGGGCAGGAGGAGAAGTGGACAACAGAGGATGAGATGGCTGGATGGCATCACTGACTTAATGGACGTGGGTCTGAGTGAACTACGGGAGATGGTGATGGATAGGGAGGCCTGGCGTGCTGCGATTCATGGGGTCACAAAGAGTCGGACACAACTGAGTGACTGAACTGAACTGAACTGAAGGTCTTTTCTAACCAGTTATAGATGAGACCTTTGGTTCCTCCAAGGAGAACCTCGTTTCCAGGGAATGTCTGTTCCATGGAACTCTCTCAGCTGCAGTTGTTTGCTTTAGGCTCTTACGATTAAATGCAAAGACCATCTGAGGCTACCTTTCTAGTCCTTGAAATCTTTCACTTTGGCTTGAGAAAGGAGCAGCAGACAAAATCAGCATGATGGTGTTGTTTAAATATGAAAATGTTCCTGTCTTTCCTCTGAATCTGATAACTTTTTGATTTTTAGGGCCCTTGTAATCATTTTCAAAGCTATGTATGATTTCTAAAATTAATTTGTTCAAAGGACTTGGTGCTTATATTCTTGCCTAAGTTTCCCTGGAAACATACACCCATGTAGCTTTCATGTAACAGTAAAGGATCTTTTTAAAACCAGATTACTGTTGGTGTTTTGTTTAGGAAGGCAACTGAGAGGAGGGAAAGAGAGTTTCCTTAGTAAGAGGAAGATATTTTAAACACAGTTTAAAGCATTTCATAATTATAAGACTGGTTATTTGGTGTGGAATGTAGAATTTAATACCGAAGTCAGTTAAATTGGCATTGTCAGGTTTCATTGGCCACCAGCAATGACCACTGAGTGTTGGCATCAGACTTCTGTGCTCTTTTATTTAGTGTATTAAATCAACTGTTTAAAAAAAGAAAGTCTGGCTAATTGGCCTGCCAAGATCATAATACTGTCTGGTTCTAAGGCTATATCAGCCTGAAAACCCCATTATGAAATACTTCTTTTATGTGCAGAATGGTTTCTAATGCCTGAAAATGTCATAATTGCCTCTTCATATTAGAAAGGCAATAGATATTATTGGATACCCACTTCCTCACAGACTCCTTCACATTTTTCCTATCTTAGGCATTGTCTCCACTATTAGGACATTTTCATTTAGGACAAGTAATAAGCCATATTTTAGTACAAGCAGATCTTGTTGTATGTGTATATATATATATATATATATGAATGAATATTTCAAATTAAGAAGCTCATTCAAAATCTTTCTGTTCTTATAGTCATAATGCAGCTTGTATTATGTTGTAGATTAAGGTGGTTATTTTTCATCTGCTGTCAGTCTATCACTGGAATTTCTTTCTCTCTTCATTGGTTCCATGACCCAATGAGCTGGATTAAGTAGTAGATCCCAAATGATCGTATAAGAAGATAGAAGAGAATGTTGTGATTTGGGGCATTTAGTGAAGGTATAGGTGGATGATAATGATGACTTATATCTTGGTGTACATGCCAAGCATGCTTAATGATCAATGTGATAGTTCCTAGTTTATCATTTAAAAAATGAAATTCAGGAATCTAACTTGGCAGTGTCACTCAGCTAGTAAGTAGCAGGATCAGAACTTAAAAACAGATCCACTGACTTGAGAGCAAGTGCTTTGTCTAATGCTCCGTGAATATAGAGACAGACATGATAGCCAGCGTTTTTTAGTAATAGGAACAGCCTTACGTATATACTCTGATTCCATTTCATTCCAGCTAGCCAGAGGAGGCCATTGTGATTAGCTGCATTTTATAGATGAGGACACTGAAGCTTGGAGAGCTTTTATAAACATGCCCAAATCACACAGCTTGTAAACACAAGAGTTGGGCTTTACTCCAGAGCCTGTAGAGTGCTGGGCCTTTTGACCAGAAAGGGGAGAAACCTTCAAGAATTTAAAGCCAATTTTTGTTTTAAATCATTTTCAATAGTATTTAGCAGATAACACTAGGTAATTAAGCCATAAGAGAAATGCCACAGTGTCTATACTTAGGTTCACCAGACAAAAATTTCCGAATGGATTCTTTCATCCGGTTGTGTGAGCTGTTGTGTGGTGTATCACTGCCCAGCTTAAATGAATAGACCACCAACCAAGTGAGAAGAGCCAGCGGGCTGCAAGCTGTGATTCTGTAACTGTTCAGTGATCAGAGTGGGAAATTTTTAATATTATTTTATGGTTTATTTTGCAAAGGGCACCATCCACCTACATGTATGTGTATACAGATGGATATACACATACCCCTGGTGGCACAGACGGTGAAACGTCTGTCTACAATGCAGAAGACCCAGGTTCGATCCCTGGGTTGGGAAGATACCCTGGAGAAGGAAATGGCAATCCACTCCAGGACTATTGCCTGGAAAATCCACGGACAGAGGAGCCTGGTAGGCTACAGTCCACGGGGTCGCAAAGAGTCGGACATGACTGAGCAACTTCACTATATCACTATATGCATATGCATATGTACGTATATATTTATGTTTGGCCAGAGATTCAGGAAATCTTTCAGGGAGATTTCCGTAGGTGTGCTCTTTCTCATTTGCTCTCCTGTGACTTCTTTACAAGGCAGTGATGACCCTCGCAAGCACTGGCCAGACCCACTTCCCTGCTGCCTTGAGTAGCCTCTCTGCTGAGTTCCTGCTAAGACAGAAATTCACAAACAATAGGTGGCCATTGCCAGCAATTTGAACACAGCAGTCTTGGTCCTTGGCAGCAGTAACCAGCAATTGGCAGACTATTACCCAAATCCCCTGCCAAGAGAAAGCTAGGACTTTGGAAATTACCTTGTTCCTTCCACCTGGTTGCTATATTTCCGTCTTTAAAAAAAAAAATAGGTTTTATATATGCAAGTATGTTTCTTGATAGCCTTCATGCTAAAGCAGTCCTTGGCATGAACGTCTTTAGGTCTTTGTGGGTGCTTAACAAAATGAGTGCCTTTCCATGTGGAAATGCAGTTCTTTCCTTGATACAGGACTTGATTTGGGAGTCCTTTGCTTCTTTATATCCTATGGTACCTTAATTAAAAATTATAAGAGGACAGATTGTATCTGTGGGTCTGTGCTCTATATCAGCACGTTGACTGGCAATTCACATGTGATTTTTCCTCTCAGTACACTCACAAAATCAAAGGTGATCAGAGCTTATGTAGACATTTTACAGAGAAGGAAACAGATGTGCAAAATTTAATTGATTTGACAAAAGTTATGAACCCAATGTTAATTCATTGGATGCTTGTTGACCCCCCTGGTATATGTAGAAGCGGGTGGCATCTAGATAATAAAATTTTCAAATTTTTTGTTTGGGATATCCCTGCATATGTGCAGATATAAGTGAAAGTGAAAGTGAAGTCGCTCAGTCGTGTCAGACTCTTCGCGACCCCATGGACTGCAGCCTACCAGGCTCCTCTGCCCAAGGGTGCAGGTATAAACCACATCATAAATCTGGGTATAATTAAGAAATACAATATTATCATGGGTAATAGCTACTTTAGTTGAGGAAAGGACAGCTCAGTATTGTCTGAGCCATCACAGAGGATCTAGACCCTTAACTCATTCACTGGTTTATTTTTTCCTTTTGGTTGGAAAGGAAAAGTTGCTTTACTCAGGAGGTGGGCAACCTGGGGAGAAGCTAGTGCGTGCATCTTCAGTCACTTCAGTCATGTCTGGCTCTTTGTGGCCCCGTGGACTACAGCCCGCCAGGCTCCTGTGTCTCTGCGATTATCTCGGCAAGAATTCTGGAGTGGGTTCCCATTTCCTCTTCCAGGAGCTCTTCCCAACCCAGCGATCGGACCCACATCTCTGGAAGCTCCTGCGATGGCAGGTGGATTCTTTACCACTAGTGCCATCTACAAAGCCCAGGAAGAAGGTAGACTGGTGTCCAAAAACTAACTCTCTCATTTATTCATTTATGAACTTGGCAAAGTTAATGCTTCACTTTCTGTGTGCCAGGCACTTCTTTGAGCCTGGAGATAGCCCAGCAAATATTGTGCACATGGTTACTGCCATTGTGGAGCTCAAGGTTCAGTGGGGCTCGGAGATAGATAGGGAGGGCAGCACAGGGTGATGGGTCCTGATGAGACCAGATTCTGTGGAAGCTCAGGGTTGGGGGACACACCAAACCCAAATTCCAGGAGTCTGGGGGTGGATTATGTATAAACCTGTAGATGGAGGTGTGATAGAGGGCCTTCTGGGAGGGAGCCAGCATAAACAGAATGAGAACTTGGGATGTCTGGGGAAGAGCCCTGTGCTGGGCACTGGACTAAATGCTTTCCATGTGGTGCCTGTTCTGAGTCTCACAACAGTGTTAAGTGGTATGTATTTGTTAACTGAGGTCAGCTGGACCTGCTGGACCTGCTGTCACATAGCCAGCAGATTAACGAAGCAGGATTCCTACTTAGGTCTGTATCAGGGAGAGCGGTACTCTTAAGAAACCAGTTATGGAAAAGGATTTTTTTTTTCTTTTTCTTTTCTTAAACATTTTATTCACGTTATAGAGGGATTTGTGTTTGCTTTTTTCCAATCATTAGGAGAGTGGTTGAGGAGTACTGAATCCATCACTACTTTGATGACACAGTTAAGATTCCAGATTCACATTTCCAGGTACCAAGAGTTCCCTCTAAATGCTACAATCAAGTCAGCCTTCATATACACTCCTTTTTACTGAACACAGCAATGCCCATTGGTATCTCTGAAGCATCTTAGGTCGGTATTTCTCCAGGTAAAGCAGCTGTTTGGAATTGAATGCTCCCCTTCTTTTTTGTCTTATAAACTGAACTGCTTTTAACATTTGAAACAGTTAAAGTTAAAAGCCTGGTTTTAAACATGGCTTGATATGATGACGTGTGGATGTGTGTGCATACATGGATCCTGAGGTTATCCGGGCTCCTGAATGATCCAGGAGACACTTGTCTTTGGGCCCACTTGGAGCTTGTCCTTGGTCTTCTGGACGCTCATTAATAGAGTTCTTTTCTGTCTAGCAGGGCGCTCGCTTGTGCCTCTGACCTTCCTAAGCAGTGTTCCCGTCAGCTGCCTCTTTGGCTCTTTCCCTCCCGCCCTGGTTGCTGCTTGTAACCCGCTCCGTGAGCCAGCACGTGTTTCCGCCCTTCTCCTGGTACCTGAGTTACCACTTGGGTCTGACCTCAGCGCCCGCCCCCGCCTTCGGAACTGCACCAGCGTCACTGTCAGAGTATGGCCCAGCTTCCAGATTCCCAAATGCTGTGGCTCACATGAGGCTGAACCTCAGATAAAAGTTCAGCTACCTTTGCACCCATCATCCTCTGTCTATATCTTGGTTCCGATCCCTCTGGGGCAGGGCTAAGCCCCAGTGGTTTCTGTAGACCAGCTGGAGGCCAGCAAGTGTCTGCACCTTCAGCAGATGTCTAGGTGCAACCTGGGGCTTATTCTCTGAAGGACCCTGAAGTGGAACCATCAGGGTCAACTTTGCCTTCCTTGAGACTTTCTAAATCTCTATGAAAACTATTCTGTTAATACCAACCCTCTCAGCCAAATTTAAAACATCAGATTTTATTTTCTCTCTAAAACAGGGAGACGTATTCCTTAGGCTTCCTCCCTCCTGAACCGTTTCACTACTGCAACTTGCTCAGATAACCTTTGCCTTTTTCTTCTGAGGGGTGTGTGTGTTTTCTCAGCGATTAAGTTTTCCTCAACATCTCTATTCAGTTCAGTTCAGTCGCTCAGTCATGTCAGACTCTTTGCGACCCCATGAATTGCAGCACACCAGGCCTCCTTGTCCATCACCAACTCCTGGAGTTCACTCATATTCACGTCCATCGAGTCAGTGATGCCATCCAGCCATCTCATCCTCTGTCAGCCCCTTCTCCTCCTGCCCCCAATCCCTCCCAGCATCAAAGTCTTTTCCAAATGACTCAGCTCTTCACATGAGGTGACCAAAGTACTGGAGTTTCAGCTTCAGCATCATTCCTTCCAAAGAAATCCCAGGGCTGATCTCCTTCAGAATGGACTGGTTGGATCTCCTTGCAGTCCAAGGGACTCTCAAGAGTCTTCTCCAACACCACAGTTCAAAAGCATCAATTCTTTGGTGCTCAGACTTCTTCACAGTCCAACTCTCACATCCATACATGACCATAGGAAAAACCATAGCCTTGACTCAACGGACCTTAGTCAGCAAAGTAATGTCTCTGCTTTTGAATATGCTATCTAGGTTGGTCATAAATTTTTTTCCAAGGAGTAAGCGTCTTTTAATTTCATGGCTGCAGTCACCATCTGCAGTGATTTTGGAGCCCCCCAAAATAAAGTCTGACACTGTTTCCACTGTTTCCCCGTCTATTTCCCATGAAGTGATGGGACCAGATGCCATGATCTTCATTTTCTGAATGTTGAGCTTTAAGCCAACTTTTTCACATCTCTATAAAATTTGGATAAATATCATTTTCATGGACTCTGAAGTTCAGCCTTTCATTTTTTTCCCCGACTTTAAAACAATGACAGTGATGGAAGAAACAAAAGACAGCCCAGGAATTTTTTGTCTTTTACAATTTTCTATTATGTTAGAAGGAAACAACTTCTTACTGAAACTGCTACATTTGGTCATGTTATTGCAGGAAACACATTATGGACTTGTTGGTTTGACAGTGAAACATCTTTAGACTAAAATTTTATTCATCCAGATAAGGTTATATATATATATATATATATAACATACATATATATATGTATGTATATGTACATGGAGAGGGCGGTGGCACCCCACTCCAGTTCTCTTGCCTGGAAAATCCCATGGACAGAGGAGCCTGGTGGGCTGCAGTCCTTGGGGTCACTAAGAGTCAGACACGACTGAGTGACTGCACTTTCACTTTTCAGTTTCATGCATTGGAGAAGGAAATGGCAACCCACTCCAGTGTTCTTGCCTGGAGAACCCCAGGGACGGGGGAGCCTGGTGGGCTGCCATCTCTGGGGTCGCACAGAGTTGGACACGACTGAAGCGACTGAGCAGCAGCAGCATATAGGTATATGTATGCTGTATATGTATATGTATGCTGTATATGTATACGTGTATATATACATATATATACATACACACACACACATACATATAAGGTAATATTTCTCAGGTATCACTTATTTCAAATTTTAGGATTTTTCTTAAAAGACTATCCAGTGATAGAATGTGACAAATTCAGGGAGGTGTAAGATAAGCCTTCTTTATGTTTCTCAGGGCAAATCATATTTTGTCTTAGCACAGCCTTCTTGCCTTTGGTATGCTCAAGGAAATTAATTCGACTGTTTATGATGTTATTTAATTTTCAGCAAGTATTCAAGCATATATAACCACAGACATCTATGTAGTAGGCAGATGGATTAGCAATTGTGCATGTAATTAGAAATAACCCTTGAAATACAAAAGTAGATTTTAATATTCAGCATCTAAAGAATTGCTAACATTACAAATTGCCCATACCCTGGGGTTACAGCCAGTGATGTAAAAATTTAAATAGAAGAATTCAAATGAAAATTTCAGCCTTCTCAGCACCAAGCAGTTATTGAATTGCAGGAGAAAATCATGACAAAATCACTTAAAGGGACACTGTCTCTTTCTTTAACATAAAAATAAAATGTGTTTGTAACTAATTATAACATGAATAATTAAATGTGAAATATTTTGAGTGTCTCTCTTTATAGCAAGTCGCACACTTGAATACGAAAAGTCATATTTAAGAATCACATTAATAAATGCCAGCTCACTTTAAGATTCTTACAGAGAGGAAAACAAAATATTCTATTTTCTGCTTTTAAAATGACGGATAGCACTTGTGTTTACAATTGTCAGTAAATGTAAGGAATGTGCTTCAGTGGCCGTTGAGAGAGCGGGAGAGGCAGGCTCTTATGGGGAAGTGAATTCTAGCTTTAGATTAATGAGTTCTGGATTCAAGTCCTCTGTCTGCTATTTGTAAGAAATAAGTTGAAGGAAGTTTCTTAAAGTCTCAGGATCTGTTGGTATTTCTGCTCATAGTTGTCGTTTAGTCGCTAAGCAGTGTCTGACTCTCTGTGACCCCCATGGACTGTAGCCCACCAGGCTCCTCTGTCCGCAGGATTGTGTCAGGCAAGAACACCGGAGTGGCTGGCCATTTCCTTCTTAGGGACCTTTCTGACCAGGGTGCAAACCTACATCTCCTGCACTGCAGGAGACTGATAAAGTCTTACTAAGAAATTTACTGATGAAAGAAAAGAAAGAAGAAATTAGAAAATGGAAGGGAGAATAAAAGAGAATAGAAACAGAAAGAAAGAAATCTCTAGCTTGTAAAGAATAGTATTACTCCTTTATGGTATTTGATAATATAGTGGCTAAAAATTAACATTCCAGTGTACTTTTGCAACTTTAAGCATCACCTCTTTATACTTAGTTGAAAGGCTAAATTTTGTCCAAATATCAAATACTTTCCATCTTTTCTTTTTGAAGTAATATAATAATAATATTTGGGGAGATTCTGCATGGATCTAAGATAACAAGACGCTAGTACTGGCTTAAAAGAGCTTAGAGTTTGGAGAGATTTTTTCCTTCCAGAAAGAAGGAATTCACAGTGGGGATGCTCTGTCCCTGAAGTTACCAGGCACTTTTCAGCTTTACATTGTGGGAAGACTGATATTTCCCATGAAAATCAGAAGTTTATATGCAAAATGGAGAATGAAGCTGAGCTTTTTGCCACACAGATCTAAGTCCTAGAGAGGCACTGATGGGAAAACCGAGTCATACGTTCTAGAATTCACGATTTCTTTATCATCTGAGAGGCAAGGTGGGATAGGATTCAGTTCAGGAAAGAAAATGGAGGTCTTGGCAACAGTGGTTGTGTATTTCAAACCCATAACTATAGGATATTTAGCAGAAGTAAATGGCTTAGTGGATGATATGAATGCTTGTAACATACAACCTAATTCTAACCCCAGTCTTTGATCTCACATCTTCTGAATGTAATATACAATCAAGAGGTGTGTGCTCCTAGGCCCAGCTTTTGTGCCAGACTTTATATTTCCTGTGGCCCATGTGTGCTGGTTCCAAGGCAGACAAGCTCCCTCTCTTTAAGAGGAGCCGTGTGCCACGGGTGTCTTGAGTGTTGCTGCCAGTCCCCGAGTTGGCTGCGAGCACTTCTGGGGCTGGCACTGGGGAAAGTATGAAGCATCGTCTCTGCACGCTCTGATCCTCACATGCTAGCTGCCCATACACTCGTGATTTAGGGGGAAGAGTCCACTGGGGATCAGAGCACTGTTTGCACTTTTTATTCATTTGTCTGACTATGCTCATTCACTAGTATGTTAGCAGAGAATGCCTTTTATCACAGAGGCAAATTTCTCAATCCTTTGGTCATCACAGAAGCTTTGAGACCAAAAGGTTTTTAAAAATCTCATTCCAAGTTTCTTCTGTGTAATCTGGAGCTAGTTGCTGCTTTACCTTGGAAATTTGCAGAGATACCATAAGCCCAGATACACTTCTCATCCTGGAAAACATGATGTGAAATGATTCGGAGTTTCTGTGATTGTCACTGCCATGGTGTAGTAGGTTTTTACTGCAGTGTGAAGGAGGTAAGTGTGGAAAGGAAAAAGGTTTCCCTCGGTTATGGTTAGGAATTATATTCTTATATAACTTCATGTTGGAAATAACTTGAACTGCAGGCCATAAAATTAGTTTTAAATGAAAATGGGAAGTTGTGGTTGTTTGGAGCTGTTTTCCTTTGTCATGAAGCCAGGTGCCTTCCGGGATAACGGTCTGTGTACTCTCACCTCCCGGGACAGATTTGCTTTCTCTTTGAGGCTTGCATTGCTTTGTTCGCTCAGGCGTGTCTAGGCCCCCTTCTGGTCAGTGTGTTCTGAGCTGACGCCCACAGCCCGGCGGAGCAGGGGAGCTGCTCCTGTCACTGCCCGTGGCGCTTTGCACTCTGAGCAGAAAGGCGGGGCAGCGGCCTGGCCTGACTGATCCTGCAGCCACCCACCCTCACGGCTAGTCCATGGGGGACTCGGTACAGGCCTGGGAGGGTTGGCAGAATGCACAGAGTCAGTTTGGGAAGTTGGTGCCATTTTGTTTTTAATCAGAAGTATACGAACACATGTAAATTAACCCATTCACCCCAAACCTTGCATTTTATCCTCCTTCTCTATAACCTGTTGGTTTAGAGTAGAGAAGGAAATGGTGACTCACTCCAGTAGTCTTGCCTGGACAATCCCATGGCCAGAGGAGCCTGGCGGGCGACAGTCCATGGGGTCACAAAGAGTCAGTTACGACTGAGCAACTTAACAGCAACAACTGGTTAAGACAGAACGCTTTGTGTCGACGTCCTGGTTCTGCTGCTATGGGCTTATGATCAAGTAAGTTCAGTAGAAATCCTGAAAGCCTCAGCGTGCTCATTTTCAAATGAGGCAAATGGTGGTGCTGTCCATCCTCATGGATAGGAGGATTATGTGGGGTGACGCACACGCAGTGAATAAATTAGTGCTAAACAAATGTTGGCCATCACTCTCATTGTTTCTATGAGTGTGCCCATGGCCAGCTCACTGTAGAGGAATTTCCTTTTCTGGAAACCGTCTCCAGTAGAGGCTTCTCTCTTATTTGGCATAACGTGGAGGAGGAGGATTGAAGAACATGTTCAGCCTCTTGCCCTAAATTCTATCCATGCTTTTAGCTGTTATCTTCCAGCCTCGCACACGTTTTCCCACAAACTATGTGCTTCATATCTACCATACCATCATCTTCTCTATCTTTGCCTTCATCATTATCCTCAGAGACTACAGTGACTTCATGTGATCATCAAAAGTTCATCACTTCAAACAAAATCAGCTTCTCTGTTCTCTAGGTCATTTACACGTGCAGAGCAGGAATGTTTTCATTGACTCCTACCCCTGAAATTGAATTCTCACAATCCTTTGTCTTCTTTCTCTGTTCACATGCCTCCTGCTCAGTGAAGAGCCATGGTGATTTATTACTTAATTCACGAAACGGTCTTCTAATTCCTGCACCAAAGAGGGGGAAAAGTCAAAGCCCTTCTCTGAGCCAGGTACTCTCCAAGGTGCTGAAACAATAAAGAACACACTGTTTCCACACCCAGTTTATCAGTCCAAACCTCTGGGTCACTCAGATCCTCAGTCCTGATAGTTTTAGATTGCCAAGCCCCACTAGAGGAAGGAAAGAAAAAAAAATCACAGCTCCAATACAGATTGTTATTCACAAATGCCCTGTGTTTGGCACAGTCACAGCACTGACCACACACTGAATTGTAACTTCCTGTTTACATATCTGTCCCAACTGAACACTGAACTCTCTACATTGCTTTGTATGTCTCTGTGCCCCTACTGAAACTTAGCTTATAGTAGACATTCAAATAAAATGTGAATTCATGTCAATTAATGCATTTCAACTTTCAACTTTGTAAGTAGTACCTAACTGTTGGTTGGCAAACCCATTTTTTATAGTTTTTAAATCTTTAGTCTCCATCTCAGTCCTCCCTGTTTCTCTTTCAAACATTTCCACTGAATCTTCCCCCTCTTCCATCTTCACTTTCTACAGAAGAATTTGGCTCATATTTTGTTAAGGGTGTTGATACTGACCTGTGTGAGTTCCCTTGCCTTCCCATTAAGTCGCCTTCACTGTACCCCATTACCACACATCATGGGAGACAGTGGGATGGATCCCAGGGTCTCTCTTCCTCCCAGGATGCTCCTCCACCTATGTTTTCTACTGCTGTTAGCTTGAGGACTTACAAAATAGTGCAGGCTCTAAGGAAGTTTAATTTTAACTATTAAGTTCCTTCCCTCAAAGCTGTTCGGAGTACTGACCTTAAGCCAATTAAAATTCTTCTTGCACTGTGGTCCACATTTTGTGTCTCTCTGAGTAACTGCCTGCTTTGGGCCATTTGGTCTGTGACCAAACCTCAAGCCAGAAGTCAACTCTGACTTCTCTCCTATTTAACCCCGCCCAGCTTATCTCTGTGGGGCTTCCTAGGTGGTGCTCATGGTGAAGAACCGGCCTGCCAGTGCAAGAGACTTAAGAGGCTCAGGTTCGATCCCTGGGTGGGGAAGATCCCTTGGAGGAGGGCATGGCCCCCACTCCAGTATCCTTACCTGGAGAATCCCAAGGACAGAGGAGCCTGGCGTGCTATGGTCCATGGGGGTGCAAAGAGTCGGACATGACTGAAGCAACTTAGCACCCTTATCTCTGTAGCCCTGACCTTTCCAAGGTAGTGTTGCTTCATTCTTGATAAATTCTGTGTTGATGCAGGACCTGCCTTGAACTCAGCCATGGTCTGGTGACAGCTTGCAGCTCTTTGCCCTGTTCAGCCTGCAGGGAGCCTTTGTAAATTCATGAGCAGTAGAGGGAGTGATGAAACGTGTCCTTTCGTAAGGCTGTCTTGGTTTGGAAGGGAGGAAAATAGAATCATAGGATGCCTTAAAATGCCTTGAAATCTTGGCCTCTGATGTGCTAGGAACCAAGAAATGTTCTGAATTTAATAAGGGAAATAAAAAAGTTCATTCTCTATTCCTGAGGGGTGACTTATTTGGGGGTAAAGATTCGCCAGGATTGCCTTTGACAAAATGTGAAAATTTCACAGGCCTGAAGGCTCTTGCCACATGTTTTATGGGCCTTATTTTGGAATGGCTTTTTTTATTTGGCCAAGGTAGATGTTTCATGCTATCATAGCAGGCATTTGCTGCCAGCCTCTGGCTTGTGAGAAATGCTCTGAGATACGAAGCGTCCCATCCCGGGCCATCATTCTCCAGGACGGGTCTGGGCATGCACAAGATTTGGCTCTCTGGGCTAGACGGTGAAGTTTTACTGTCCTCTCAGAGGCGCTGGTTGTCAGGGGCTCATTCCAGGGACATAATTACTAACCGCTGATAAGAATTTATTTGAATAACTCTAGAAAATGTTTGTTTAGGGAAGAGCGAATTTTCTTTTCCTAAAGATAAGCTCTTGCCTAACCAGCATTAAATTACATTTCGAATGGTCTCTCAGAAGTCAAAGCGTGAGTGCAGAGTGTGATGTATTTGTGTGTGCTACTCGTGTGTGCGTGCGCGTGTGTGTGTGTGTGTAAGCTGCTGAGTGCTAAACCTGCTTTTGTATTTTGAGGGTTATTTCTAGGAGATGAGTCTGTCCAATTTATCTCTGGCACTGAGCAAGCCCTATTTGTCTCTGGCATGAAACAGGCTTAGCGCGTCTGGTACCATCTCTGGTTATCACACTACTCAGCAGGGGTAATTTGTTTTGTTTTATTTCTGTCCTGAAAGGTAATTAATAATACAGGGACAAAATTGTTTGTGTGGGTTTTTTTTTTTTTCAATATTTTTGATTACCCAGAGAAGAATTTTTCAGGAGCCTTTCCAAATAGCTACTCTGCACCTGGCTGGGGGAATTGCTTTCCTCGATGGAAAAGAGCTGGCTTTGGGGAGACCTTCAAGGGTCTGTTCCTTCACCCCCACACTCCCCAAGCCTCATTAGTGTGGGTCAAGGAGAACTTCGGTTGGTATTAAAACTGATCAGTGAATAGTAACACTGAGCCAGAGCCTTTATTGTTTACCACAATTTTCTGGCTTTTGCCAATGCTTTTATAAAAGCATTCAGAACACTCTAACACACTAGGTGTTGTGTGTGTTCCATTGTTTCCATATGTCTTAATTCATCTTCATAACAACCAGCCAAGCCATTACTGTTGTTCTCGACTCCAGAGCTGAGGACCTTGAGACTTAGTGACATAGTATTTAAACCCTGCTTTTTCATTTTAAGAGTGATTCTTCCCAATCCTAAAATCATAATGACTGTTCCAAGAGTGGCACATTTGTTGATCTAGAGCAGTAGTCTCCAACCTTTTTGGCACCAGGAACCAGTTTCACTGTAAACAGTTTTTGCGGATGAGGTGAGGGGACAGTTTCAGGATGATTCAAGCACATTGCACTTATTGTGCGTTTTATTTCTGTAGGTTGCAGTCATAACTCATTGGCAAGCACTTGTTCCTCTTAAGAAAGCTGTTTGTATTTTACACTTGCTGGTGGTTGTCAGAGAATAAGGTGGGACATTGATACCAGATAATTCTGTTTTCAGTGTGAACTGGAAATATGCTACTCATCATTATACTTCTGTACATTTGGTATAATTGTTACTTTCTTTTCAAATCAATAAACTGAGGTTTAGGGAGAATAAGTGGCTTTTCCAAATTCATTCAGACAGTAAGTATTTTAACTGGAATTCAGACCTGTGCTTGTCAACCTCAAAAGCCCCATTTTGTACTGTATTCCGCCCATTTCTATGATTCCGTGTTTATTTTCACCTTCAGGCTTAGCCCGTGGGAAGCTCCAATAATTTTTTAATAGGAACTTTATTGAGATATAATTCATATACCACGCAATTTATGTACCTATTTATGTACACATTTGCATATTTATGTGCCATTTTTGGATATATTTGCAGATTTGTGCAACTCCTACCACGATCAGTTTTAGAACCTTTACAGACTTCTGCCTTATAGCCGTCACCCCCCTTCCCTTCTGCCTCAGCCCTAAGTAACAGCTAACTTATTTCCTGTCTCTATCTTTGCTTATTCTAGACATTTCATACAAGTTGAATCATATAAAGTGTAGCCTTTTGTGTTCAAGATTATTAATATTGTCATATATATCAGAACTTAATTTCTTTTTATGGCTGGATATTGTCCGCATATACCACATTTTGTTTATCCATTCATCAGCAGATGGACATTTGGGTTGTTCGGGCTGTTATGAACAATGCTACTATGCATGTCCATGTACACGTTGTTTGTGGATATATACTTTCACTCTCCTAGGAATATACATGGGAGTGTAATTCCTAAGTCATATGGTTATTGCTAGGTTATATGTTTAAAGTTTTGAGGAATTCCTTGCGATTTTCCAAAGTGAGTGCTTCATTTCACATTTCTAGCAGCAGTGTGAAGGTTGCGATTGCTCCATATCCTCTCCAGCAGTTGTTATCATCTGACTTTTTGTTTTCAGTCATCCGACAGGGTGTTCAGTGGCATCACATGGTGGGTGTTTGTTTGATTGATTTTTATTTATTTTTTACTGAAATATAGTTGATTTACAGGGTTGTGTTAGTTCCTGGTATAGAGCAATGTGATTCAGATATATATATATGTATATATAATTCGTATTCTTTATGCTATGGTTTATGAAAGGGTGTTGAGTGTTACCTGTTGTATGCAGTCGGACTTCATTGTTTATCCATCTCATATACAATTGTTTGCATCTGCTAACCCTGAAATTTCACTCCTTCCCTCCGCCACCCCTCTCCACCATGGCAACCACAAATCTTTTCCATGTTTGTGAGCCTGTTTCTGTTTCATAAATAAGTCATCTGGGTCATAATTTAGATCCCACATATAAGTGGTATCGTATGCAATTTGTCTTTCTCTTTCTGACTTCACTTAGTATGGGCTTCCCTGGTGTCTCAGATGGCAAAGAATTTGCCTGTAATGAGGAAGACCTGGGTTTGATCCATGGGTTGGGAAGATCCCCTGGAGAAGGGAATGGCCACCTCCTCCAGTATTCTTGCCTGGAGAATTCCATGGACAGAGGAGCCTGGTGGGCTACAGTCCATGGGGTCACAAAGAGTGGGATGCGACTGACGACTAGCCCTCTCACTTTTCGCTTCGTGCCTCTCTGTCCGTCCGCGTTGCTGCAGGTGGCATCACTTAATTCTCCTTATGACCGGGTGGCGCTCTATGAAGTGCGGGTACCACGTCTTCTTTACCTGTCCATCTGTTGATGGACACTTAGGTTGCTTCCTCATCACAAGGTGATTTTGATTTGCATTTGCATAATGACTAATAATGTGGAGTGTCTTCTCATGCACTTCTTGCCTATTCTTGTATCATCTTTACAGGCATGTCAGTTCTTTCTGAAAGCATCTAATCAAGTACTTTGACCAGTTTTTAACTGTGTTTTCTTTTTATCATTGGTTTGTAAGAGTTCTTCATATATTCTAGGTACAGATATCTTACCAGATATGTATGATGTGCAGACATTTTCTCCTCATTCTGATTGTCTTTCACTTTTTTGATAGTGTCCTTTGAAGAATGGAAGTGTTTTGCTTTTGATAACGTCCAGTTGATCTGTTCATTTCTTTGTTTCTTGTGCTTTGATTATCACATGTCAGAACACATTGCCAAATCCAAAGTCACAAAATTTCATCCCATGCTTTGCTTCTTATTTTTATTGTTCGAAGACATAGTTTCCTTTTTATAGGTATATTCCTTGGTTCAAGAATACTGGAATTTGTTGAAAAATCCTGTTTCTACTGTGTGTGATCATAGAAACTACTATCATCCAATTTTATCCTTGAGTTTTCTAAAGATATCCTTCCCCCCGGTTGAGCATCATTTGTGTTCGTTGTAGGTGCTGCACTAAGTCTGGCTGGAGTTTGATGATGTCTGCTGGTCTGTCTGTAACTGAGTTATGTATTTCAGCTCCTGTGGCTTGTACGTTGCTTATTTTGTTGTTGTTATTACGCTACTGTTCTCACCCATGGGCCTTCTAAACATTTCTGCAGAAATGCGGGAATATTTACTGCAGAAACTTTTCATGCTTTAGAAATTCTAAGAGATCCTTTTAGAAAAGGAAGAATGCCTGTCAATGCACTGCCCTCTTTATGTTATCAGCTTTTTTGACAGAGTGTTTAAAAGGTGATTTAAGACTGGTTAGGCAGCACTTATCAGTAGGAAAGAAAATTTCTCTTTCCGTTACTTAATAGCCTATCGGAGGCACTTGCAAGGAAAATTCTCCAAATTCATAGATGTTTTTGTCACTACAGTGCCCTAGTGTATACAGCGTGGGTGACACTTCTATAGTTCTTCTCCTTCAGTATTGACAGCCTTTCAGATTCTTCTGCTGTGTGTGTGTGTGCGTATGTGTGTGTTTGTTTACCCAAAATGGTTCCATTATGACACTTTCGTCTGCCTCATGTATTAATGTTATCTGCTTTAACTTTAATAATGTTCTGAGAGCTCTTTGAAGGTGAAAATACAGCATTTACATGGAGAAAATTCAGCTACTTTGTTACTTTAATTTTCATAAAATTTCCACCAAAACCCATGCAGTTAAAAGTACTTTAAAGAGTTAAGCTATATTTTTTTACATGTAGGAATTTATCCAACTCCATAAATATCTTGTGTCTATAGTTCCCCTGTCTTTCTTCTTTTGTTTTCTCAGAGGAAATAGTAAATTTGCCATCAACCATTTGATAACGTTAAGTGCCTCTTGCCCATGGGAAAGTGAGTGAAAGTCCCTCAGTTGTGTCCGACTCTTCGAGACTCCATGGACTATACACTCCATGACATTCTCCAGGCAGGAATACTGGAGTGGGTAGCCTTTCCCTTCTCCAGGGGATCTTCCCAGCCCAGGCATTGAACCCAGGTCTCCTGCATTGCAGGCGTCTTGCCCATGAAGAAGGGATATTTAGGAATTTGACCTTAATAGCATCTATATTCATTCACTTAGAGAAGGAAATGGCAACTCACCCCAGTATTCTTGTCTGGAGAATCCCATGGATAGAGGAGCCTGGTGGGCTACAGTCCATGGGGTCGCACAGAGTCAGCCATGACTGAGCAACTGACCACACGTTCGTTCACCAAGTTGAGTGATTAAAATCTCTGCCTGAGGTAACCTTTCCTTTTGCCCTCTTATCTGGGTGTTCTCCCCTCCCAGCAGCTGTGTTAACTGACCTCTCACTTGGCTCTGTTTAACTCTGATGATCGCTTTCCAGCCTTTCACCATTTAACATGAAATTTTTTTCATACATAAGTCACTACTCGGATATTTGGGCTTCCCAGGTAGTGCTAGTGTTGAGGAACCTGCCTGCCAATGCAGAGACATAAGACACGTGGGTTCGATCCTTGGGTTGGGAAGATCCCCTGGAGAAGGGAATGGCAACCTACACCAGTATTCTTGCCTGGAGAATCCCCAAGGTCAGAGGAGCCTGGCGGGAGTCCATGGGGTCGCAGAGAGTTGGTTGGACATGACTAAGCGACTAAGTACACATGCACGCACTTGGATATTTATGTTTACATGTGATGTGTACATGTGGTTGCCTCCTATACAGAGTCACCACATAAACTGTACAAAGCAGGGATTCCTTTATGGAAACCATCCTGTCTGTGTGGATCACAACAAACTGTGGACAATTCTTCAAGAGGTGGGAATACCAGACCACCTGACCTGCCTCCTGAGAAATCTGTATACAGGTCAACAGTTAGAACTGGACATGAACAACAGACTGGTTCCAAATCAGGAAAAGGAGTGCGTAAAGGCTGTGTATTTTCACTCTGCTTATTTAACTCATATGCAGAGTACATCAAGTGAAATGCCAGGCTGGATGAAACACAAGCTGGAATCAAGATTGCAGGGAGAAATATCAATAACCTCAGATATGCAGATGACACCACCCTTATGGCAGAAAGCTAAGAAGAACTAAAGAGCCTCTTGATGAAAGTGAAAGAGGAGAGTGAAAAAGTTGGCTTGAAACTCAACATTCAGAAAAGATCATGGCATCCGGTCCTATCACTTCATGGCAAATAGATGCAGAAATGGTGGAAATAGTGACACACTTTATTTTCTTGGGCTCCAAAATCATTGCAGATGATGACTGCAGCCCTGGAATGTAAACACACTTGCTCCTTGGGAGAAAAGCTATGACAAACCTAAACAGCTATGACAAACCTAAAAAGCAGAGACATTACTTTGCCAACAAAGGTCCGACTAGTCAAAGCTATGCTTTTTCCAGTAGTCATGTGTGGACGTGAGAGTTGGAAAGCTGAGTGCTGAAGAATTGATGCTTTTGAACTGTGGTGTTGGAGAAGACCCTTGAGAGTCCCCTGGACTGCAAGGAGATCCAGCCAGTCCATCCTAAAGGAGATCAGTCTTGTGTCTTAGCATTCTTTAACTTTCAGCCAAGAGGTATGAACCCAGGATTGGTTTTATGACAGGTGACTCATTTTTAACTGAGAAATCTGATGAATTCTTTTTCTAATTTTGCCGTTGCACCGCAAGGGCTCCTTGTTGCAGAACGCAGGCTCTCTCTAGTTGCAGCGCACAGACTTTCTCTAGTTGCAGAGCACAGGCTTAGTTACCCTGCGACCTGTGGGATCTTAGTTCCCCAACCAGGGACTGAATCCACGTCCCCTGCATTGGAAGGTAGATTCTCAACCACTGGACCACAATAAGTTCCCTCTATAAATTCTTGAGACTTAATATCCCTCCACCTAACCTGCTTTAAATCCAGTTTAAAATTCATCCTTTTCACCAGTGGGGTGGGGGTAAGAGCAGAATTATAGAATTGGCGGGGAGGGAGGTGGGTACATGATAAGCTCAAGGATGTATTTGTGTAACATGGGGAATATGGCCAATATTTTACAATAACGTAAGTGGAAAATAACCAATAAAAAATTTATAATTTTTTTAAAAATTAGAAATGGAAACATTCACTCCTTTCAGTCCATACAGCAAACTGTTGAAAACCTGCTTGGCCACGCGGCACTGTTGCAGGCACTGAGAGCATAGTGAGGGGCAAATGCCTCCAGCCCGCGTCCCTAAGGCAAGCCCACCTGCTATTCATGGAGCAGCAGCATGGGCACAGCAGCACGCAGTCTGTGATTTCTAAATATACTTATCTTCGCCCCCAGACCAGAAGAATTTGAATTTTACTGATGCTTAACGTGCAGATAGGCAGTGGCACTGCCCCTTCTCCACTTCTCCAGGGGCGGTGGTGACCTGCCCCTTGTAATGTTCACAGTATCCTGAGGCCATCAGCAGGTGCTGGGGAAGCGCACAGTTAAGCCCTTTCTATACTGTGCATTTGCTTTAGCGTGAACCAAAAATTGCCGGTGATGATGCTTTGTTGTGACTAATGCCAGCAATGCAAAGAAGAGGAAATGTGTTGCTATTAGGCCGAGATACACAAAAGTGTAACAGATCCTCAGGCAACCGTTAGCTCACTGTGAGTAGACTGGTTATCATACAACTCTTTAGTCCTTGAATATTTCCCCTTTGCTAATGGGATAAAATCCAGACTCTTTGGCCTGGCATTCAGGCACCTTCACTCTCTGGTTCCTACCTGCCTTTTACTCTTGATAACAATTTTGGTTTTTACATTTATACATGCCTTGAATATAATCCTCACCCTGTTTACACAGTGGTTTCCAACTTGTCCTTCAAAACTGCTGAAAGATCATCCATCCCCTTTATGAAGTCATCCCAGATGTTTCCAGACTGTTACTCACCCTGCACTCTGACCTCCAGTGGCTTTTCTACCTGGGTGCCTGTCAGCCCTCAGCTCACTGAGTTTTAATTATCCTGACTTGTCTTTTCCCTGTGACCAAACTGTGGACTAGTGGCACCGCCTGGTCCTCATGAAAACTGGTGGTTTTGGCCAACATGCACACGAAAAGATGCTCAAAATCTCTGTTAGAGAAATGCAGATCAAAACTACAAGGAGATGTCTGCTCACACCAGTCAGCACGGCCATCATTAAAGAAATCTACAAAGGATGAATTCCAGAGCGGGTGGAGAGAATGAACACCTCCTGCAGTGTTGGTGGGAATGTTAATGATACAGCCACTATGGAGAGCAGTGTGGAGGCTCCTTAAAACCTAGAACTGGATCTGCCATGCTGTTGTCGTTTAGCTGCTCAGTCGTGTCTGACTCTGCAACCCCGTGGACTGCAACACGCCAGGCTTCCCTCTCCTTCACCATCTCTCGGAGCTTGCTCAAACTCAGTGATGCCATCCAACCGTCTCATCCTTTGTCACCCCCTTCTCCTCCTTCCTTCTAGCTTTCCCAGAATCAAGGTCTTTTCCAATGAGTCATCAGCTCTTCGCATCAGGTGGCCAAAGTATTGGAGTTTCAGCTTCAACATCAGTCCTTCCAATGAATATTCACGGTTGATTTCCTTAGAATTGAATGATTTGATCTTGCAGTCCAGGGGTCTCTCAAGAGTCTTTTCCAACGCCACCATTGGAAAGCATCAGTTCTTCAGTGCTCAGCCTTCTTTATCTACCATGTGAGCCAGCAGTCCCACTCCTGGGCGTGAGTTTGAAAAAGACAAAGACCCTACTTCAAAAAGACACATGCACCCAGCGTGTTCATTGCAGCACTATTTAAAATAGCCAGGTCATGAAAGCAACCTAAATGTCCATCAGCATATAAATGTGTAAAGAAGACGTGTTAGGTGATGGAATGTTTCTCAGCCAGAACAATGCCATTTGCAGCGACGTGGCTGGACCTCGGGGTTGTCATGCTACACGACATGTCAAACTGAGAAAGACAACTATATGATATCACTTACATATGGAACCTAGGAAAATCATAAAAATGAACTTATTTACAAAGCAGAAACAGGCTCACAGATGAAGAAATCAAACTTGTGGTTACCAAAAGTGGTATATAAATTGGGAAATGGGGTTAACAGATGCGCATACCATATATGAAATAGATAAACAAGAAGAATTTACAATATAGCATGGGGAACTATATCCAATATCTTGTAATAAACTATAATGGAAAAATAGAATTAAAAAATATATATGTATACACACACACACACACATATGTATATAACCAAATCACTTTTCCATACATCTGCAACTTAACACCATATTTGAATCAACTGTACTCCAATTTAACAAAAAGAAAGAAAAGCAGTGGTTTTGATTTGGAGGGCTTTCTGGATATAGCTTGATGTTCTGGAGTTAAAAGTTCTCTCCCCCATTGTGTCCACACCATTAGGTGTCACAGGACACCTGCATTGAGCAGGTAGCCACGCCCTCTGGCCGCACACAAACTAGAAGCTTCCACTGGACCTCCACCTGCCTCCGGTGGCTCCACCTGCCTCTGGTGGCTCCGCCTGGTGGCTGTCACGTGGGAGCAGTCACTGCTCTCCCTCATACTAACTCTGTGACCTGCTGTTACTTAACCTCTAAGTGCTTCAGTTTCCTTTCCTGTAAAATGAAGCTAACAAACACTGTTAGGAGGCAGCAGGAATGTGGTAAGCGACACGCCTCTTAGAATCGGTTTAGCTACCATGGTCAAAATGCAAAGTCTGTGCAAGTCCACAGAAGTGTATGTGGCCTTCCGTTAAAGTCTAAATGACGCTGTCGTTTATGGCATCGAGTTCTTGCTTGTTTTGAATATTTGATGTGACGAATGCAGGGGGGCGATGCCAACCGCAGGAAGAAGGGGAGAGAAAGATGAGACGAGACTGGGATACTAAAAACAGTATTACCCCTGTTTTCCCAAGAGAAATTGGTAGGTTTGGTAGATTTCCAGCTGTACTGGTGGGAAATTGAGCAGAAACACGGTTGCTCATGTAATTTTTGTTGTCGTGGCTCTTACTGTTGTTTTCCCCAAGAGAAATGGCTAACTGCCCTACATAGCCTATTGTATTCATAGGAAGTCTAGTGGACACATCCCCGCTCAATTAAAGTACCCCCCCTTTAATTTGATTATTTTGCATATTTAATAAAGCTAGCATGCTCGCTGCCTCGTTAGGAGACTGGTGTCTGCTGTGGGAAACTCAAGCCTTTACCACCTCAGTGCCTCATTGCAATAATTGGTGGGAAAAGTGATTTCCAGCAGCTCACGCTATCTGCAGCTAGAACTGAGCGCTGCATCTCACCACAGGCCTCCTTGTCAGCCTGTGAGGTGTTATTGCTCGCTTTTGTCTGACTACGTCTGTTCCTTTAATGTCTCTGCCAGCAAGGTGTCTGAAATCCACAATTTCAGCTGGTGATGAGAAGAACTGAGATCAGTGCATCCTTAATAGTTGTGTTGGGACCATGTTGTGAAACTGGATTTTGGCTGGTGAGCAAAGGATACAATGAGTCTGCAGTAGTTGGTGAGAATGAAAATTGTAATTGACTTAAGCTGGATTCACTCTCTCGCTGCATATGCACTTGGCAACTGTTTTCAGCTCCTGCCATGGATAATAATAATAATAATAGATGCCCATGTTGTGTCTTTTCTCTAGGCTAAGCTCCCTAAGACAGCCTTGGTCACCCAGTGCTTGCATATAAAGCACCTTCAGCATATATTACCCCTCAGAACTCAGCTGATCAAGGACTGTGTGAGTGAGAATCTGAGCATGGTGTTGGATAATCATTAATGATGGGGAGTTAATGTTGGCGAGTTTTCAAAATGTTTTGATTATGAAAATTGGTAAACAAACACCACACGAAAGAGAATAATATAACAAACTCCTATACACCCAGCATCCAGCTTCAACCACTACTGAAATGAAATGAAGTGGTAGTCTCTCAGTCGTGTCCAACTCTTTGCAACCCCCTGGACTGTAGCCCACCAGGCTCTTCTGTCCATGGGATTCTCCAGGCAGGAATCCTGGAGTGGGTTGCCGTTCCTTTCTCCAAGGGATCTTCCTGACTGAGAGATTGAACCTAGGTCTCTTGCATTGCAGGTTGGTTCTGTCTGAGCCAGCAGGGAAGCTATTAACCCTTGGCTAATCTTGTTTCATCTATACCCCTAGCATGCCTTTCACTCATCAGACTAATTTGAAGAAAATATATAGGAAATATGGTGACACATATATGCAGATAATGCAGTAAATTAAATAAATATATAACTTACATTGCATTATCTGCCTTCAAAGAATATTTTCTAAGAGCAAGCTCTGGTTGGCATTTTAAAGCCATTGATTCAAAGTGGCATAGTCCTGTCTGTATGGACCCTGTTTTGATCACACAGAGCCAGTCTTTTCCAGAGTTTCTCAAGATCCTTTTAAATAGCTAGTGGAAGTGACAACCAGCAAGGTGTAATTTCCATGTCAGGAGCTTGTTAATTTGTTGGTTCATTTATCCTCTGAGAATGAAGTTCCTGTCCTCTATCGAGTGTTCAGTGAAGGTCACTGACTACCATTTTATATCTATTCTTTGCCAGACTGTACTGGGTGCTTGGATTAAAAATAAAGAGCAAAATTCTTCTTAGCTCTTTTTAGAGCTCTCTAGCTGGAATAGATTCATCACGGGGGCCTGGAAGTGAAGAATAAAAGAGGGAGGAGGGGAAGACCGAGGCATGACCCAGGGACGGAGGAGCGGGCTCAGTGCAAGGGGAGGAGGGCTCCTGGAGGCTTCCCCACTCCTGAGGGCCAGGTGCCCTGCTCCAGGCCTGTGCTGTCTGGTGCTGGGACGTGGGCAGCCGGGGGCAAGGCGGGAGACCGCCAGGGGCCGTCCTGGGCTCTGACAGTCAGCGACAGGGAGCATCAGTACTCTCGGGGTCTGCAGCCCAAACCACACCATCTGCAGTCTGCTTCCTACCGTGATGAGCTCAGTGAAGCCAGTGTCACCCGCACTGAAGGCTGCTCTTCTAGAGTGACTGTCGGCACCATCCCCGCCGTGCAGCGCCACCTCGCTTCTCTCTGCAGCTTTGCCCTGACTTAAGACAAGTTTGTCAGTGTTACTTCCGGCCTGAAATTTGAACGTGTGATACTGTTGTCAGCTCATGGATGTGTCTTCTGCAGAGGGCTGGTGAGACCAGGACAGCTGCTGTCGTTTTTGCTTTTGCTCGATTTTTTCCTGTCCCTTTCTCCTCTAGGACTTAGCTTCTCTTTCGGGACCTGGGTTCTCTTTCTCGGTCTAATTCTCGCCTCTCCTTTGTTGCTCATTTCCTCATTTGATTTCGTCCTTTTCTCTCACCATCCTTCTTCCCATTTTCTCCTGACTTTGCTCTTGGGTAACCATGTGAGAGTTTTCACGAAGGCAGCATTTTTGTATGTTGGGAAACATTTGAACTTCAGCATTGCCTGTCACATATTTGGGGATGGAAGGAAGGCTCGGAGTCTCGCCCTCACACTGACACTTGGCTTTCACAGCCCTCATAGGTACCTGGCTATAAATCTTGTGCATTCAGACAGTATTGGCTGAGTGTCACTTATGTCTGAGGCACAGAAGTTCATGTGACATTAAGGAGACACAGCCTCTGCTTTCATGGGGCTCAGCACCCATCCCATTGTGATTTATGGTAACACATTGTGCCTCTAAAAGATGCCATTCAATTATATAGTTTAAATTGAAAGATCTTAGAGGTCTAGGCCTCCCTTGTGTCTTAGCTGTAAAGAAACTGTCCGCAATGCAGGATACATGGGTTTGATCCCTGGGTTGGAAAGATCCTCTGGAAAAGGAAATGACAACCCCCTCCAGTATTCTTGCCTGGGAAATTCTATGGACAGAGGAGCCTGGCGGGCTACAGTCCATGGGATCACAAAGAGTCAGACACAACTTAGTGACTAGTTAGAGGTCTAAAGTTTTAAAGATACTGAGTTGGCCAAAAATTTTGTTTGAGTGTTTCCAGAAGATAGTAGGAAAAACCAAGTGAAGTTTTTGGCCAAACGAATAATATTTAACTAAGTTATTATGTTATTCTACCAACAAGTTTGATGGGTAATTTTTATACTCAAAAGCTGATAGATTCTCAAATGAGATTTAGCTTGAAGCCAGCCAGGATGAAATGGTAACCTTGAGCATCTGATGACAAAAATAACATGAAATAGGTGCCGCGGATAGTTCAGCATTTTCTCATCCATGCACTAAATGTCAGGGGACATTTTTTAAAATGCCACCTGCTCTCTGTGCTATTCGAGCAAGAGTATTAACAACTGACCATGTGTTTTTTTTTTTTTTAATCTGTCAATATTGCAACCTTAATAAGATAGTTAAATGAAAGGCAGCGTGTGGTGATGCATGGGTAGGACCTCTCGCATGTCAGGAGAGGTACAGAAACTGAAATCTCTCCCAGGAGTGAAGGAATGAAACTGACTGTGGACACTGAGGGTTTTTAACTAGTTAACCAGTCACTGAAGTAACTAATTGCTGAATGGGGGAGGTGTTCAGCCTGTTCAGTTACCATGACAACAGAACCCTTCATCTTCTGTAATATACATTGGATTTCCACTGCTTACAACCGAAGCATTTGATTTCCTCATGGGTGAACTGATCAGCATTTGGTGTCTTGCTAACCTAATTAAGAAGCTGACACCATGAGAAGATGGTACCCAGCATGCCAGTGAAAAGAGAGAAGGGAGATTGAGTCTTGTCAAAATTGAGAAATCAACACTGATGAGCTGTACAAAATTGGTGCTATTTTATCTTCTGTCTACTATTCCGGTTTCTTAATTCCCCCACCTTCCCTGGAGCTTAACTGTCTTAATTATTATGTCCTGGGACCTGTGCAGGTGCTAAGACACAGAGATGAAGAGGGATGTTCTTGTTTTTCGTGAGCCAACAGACTAGTCTTGGGTCATAAATGCGTAAATGTGCTGTCGGAGGATACTGAAGAAGTGGCCACTTCAGCCTCTGCTCCCTGAGCCCCTAGGGTGACTATGCTGGTAGGGATAGGAGTAATTTTCTCAAAATGTCAAACCTTACCCCAACAGGAAGTCTCTCCATGACCCCTAGCAACACCCCTCTACTTTGCATCTCGTGGGAATTGTTGGGTGTGAACGCAGGTTGCATGCATGCTCAGCTTTGGCTGTCTCTGACTCTTTGCGACTCCGTGGACTGTGGCCCACCAGGCTCCTCTGCCCTGGGATTCTCCAGGCAAGAATACTGGAGTGAGTTGCCATGCCCTCCTCCAGGGGATCTTCCCGACCCAGGGAAGGAACCCAGGTCTCCTGTGGCTCCTGCACGGCCTGCAGATTCTTTACCACTGACCCAGCTGGGAAGCCTGAACACAGACAACCACTGGTTATAGTGGAAACAATAGGTTATGGAAGACCCCTAAAACGTATGTCCAAGTCCTAATCCCAGCACCTGTGAGCATGAGCTTTTTTGGGAACGGATGTAATTAAGTTAAGGATTTTGAGATGAGATCATCCTGGATTTAAAGTGGGCTCTCAAATTAGATATTTGGGCTGATCTCAAATTAGATGTATAATAGATATACATACTACCATATATAAAATAGGTAAACAACAAGAACCTGCTGTCTAGCACAAGAACTACACTCAATATTCAGAATAACTTATGATGGGAAAGAATCTAAGTAAATATATATATATATATATATATGGTGGTAGTGGTTTAGTCACTAAGTCGTCTCCAACTCTTGTGACCCCATGGACTGTAGCCCATCAGGCTCCTCTGTCCAGGGGATTCCCTAGACAAGAATACTGGGGTGGGTTTCCATTTCCTTCTCCGCGGATCTTCCTGACCCAGGGGTTAAACCTCCATCTCCTGCATTGCAGACAGATTCTTTACCCTGGAGCCACTAGGGAAATCCATTTGCTAAATTCCTTTGCTATACACTTGGAACTAACACAACAATGTAAATTAACTACACTTCAATTTAAAAAAATAAAGTAAGCTTCTCATTGGAATCGTTTGAAAATAAATAAATATAGTGGGCTTTAAGTCTCATAGTGAATCTTCTTATAAAAGGGGACAGGAAAGGAGGAGACACAGAGTCACCAGGGAGAAAAAGACCATGTGACGACAGAGGCAGAGGTCAGAGTGAAGGAGCAATGCTGCCCCAGCCAAGGTCAGGGTGCCAGCAGCCGCCAGAAGCTGGAGAGGCTCCCAGCTTCAGACCCTCCAAAGGAAACCAGCTCTGCTGACACCTTGATTTCGACATTATCGCCTCCAGAACTATAGAAGAATATATTTCTGTTACCTTAAGCCACTCAGCTTGTGGAACTTTGTTCTGGCAGTTCTAGGGAGCTAACATACTGACCGATTAAAACAACTAATAAAGAAAATTCAAATCACCTACAATGAAGGGTCTCCATCCAGCCACAGCATGTAACTGACACATTCCACTCAAGGCAAGTTTCATAAAAGAGGAAGTGTTGGCTTTCGCAAAGCTGACGTGCCTCCAAACATTCCAAGGGCCTTAAGGGGAAAGAGAAATTTGATTTATTTCTCCCTGCTGGTTGAACACAGTGTAGCAGTGGGCGAGGCTGGTTGCCACTGAGCCATGTCGCACACCTGTTTTATGTGTTGTGGTCTCTGGTGGCCAAAGCTAGGCATAAATGTGTGAGATGACACTGTAGCTGCAGAACGGCAGGAAATAAAAATCCCTCCCCAAACTCCCCCTCCCCATATCACACTTAGAATTTGAAATGTGTTCGTGGCACATGCCAGAGATAACAGAAGCATCTGCTCCCTTGATGGTGAGCCCCAATCTCTTGTGCCTGCATGCATGCTCGGTCACTTCAGTCATGTCCAACGCTTTGCAACCCCATGAACTGTAGCCCGCCAGGCTCCTCTGTCCTTGGGATTTTTCAGGCAGTTGGCTACCTCATGCGAAGAGTTGACTCATTGGAAAAGACTCATTGGAAAAGCATCAACACTGGGAGGGATTGGGGGCAGGAGGAGAAGGGGACGACCAAGGATGAGATGGCTGGATGGCATCACGGACTCGATGGACGTGAGTCTGAGTGAACTCCAGGAGTTGGTGATGGACAGGGAAGCCTGGTGTGCTGCGATTCATGGGGTCACAAAGAGTCGGACACAACTGAGCGACTGAACTGAACTGAACTGATCCTGGAGTGGGTTGCCATTTCGTTCTCCAGGGGAACTTCCTGACTCAGGGATTGAACCCGCATCTCCTGCATTCTAAGCAGATTCTTTACCATCAGAGCAAATCTCTCAGCGGAGTCCAAATGCCTTAACCTGGCAGCAGACTCACGTAGGAGGAGCCCTGCATCCTGCTCAGTCTCTCGTTGTGCTACTGAGCCTGGAGTTTGACTTTGCAGGGTTTTGTTTCTTTGTCAATAAGATGGGGAGAATAATGCCATCACAGGAAGCATTGTCATCAGCCTCTTTAACAGAAAGAGAAAGCAGCTATCTAGCTCTTCAGTGGTTGATTTGTTTTCTGCTAATGCAACCTGTAGATCTTGAAGCAGATTTCTGTTCTTCCTATTTCAAGTGCTAGTGAGCTTCTAGTAAATGTACTGTGTCTTTGGCAACCTTGTTGAGCCCTATGTATCATGCATTATTTTTCATATCGATGGCTAATGTGTGTGGAGCCTTGCTTCACTGTAGTCACTGTGCGAAGCAGTTAGTATATATTCTGACTATTTGTCTTATCCCAGCTCTGGGTGGGCATAGTGATGCTCCCATCATCATCTCCACTTTGCCGAGAAGGGGACTGAAGCTCTGAGTGTACCACGGTCACTGACTCAAGATTCCACCCCATTACGGAGTGGGGTTGTCGGCTGGCCTGCCCTCAGATTCAGACCTGGTGCCTTTGAAGCCCAGGCTCCCGCCCACACAAAATATATTATTATTATAATGCCTGTGACTTGCTTTTTAAAAACTGCCCTATCATTGTTCTCTGTTTACCCTGATTTTCTCATTTATTATTTATACTGTTGTCCATGGGAAATAGATGGGGAAACAGTGGAAACAGTGCCAGACTTTATTTTTGGGGGCTCCAAAATCACTGCAGATGGTGACTGCAGCCATGAAATTAAAAAACACTTACTCCTTGGAAGAAAAGTTATGACCAACCTAGATAACATATTCAAAAGCAGAGACATTACTTTGCCGACTAAGGTCCGTCTAGTCAAGGCTATGGTTTTTACAGTAGTCATGTATGGATGTGAGAGTTGGACTGTGAAGAAGGCTGAGCACCGAAGAACTGATGCTTTTGAACTGTGGTGTTGGAGAAGACTCTTGAAGGTCCCTTGGACTGCAAGGAGATCCAGCCAGTCCATTCTGAAGGAGATCAACCCTGGGATTTCTTTGGAAGGAATGATGCTAAAGCTGAAGCTCCAATACTTTGGCCACCTCATGCAAAGAGTTGACTCATTGGAAAAGACTCTGATGCTGGGAGGGATTGGGGGCGGGAGGAGAAGGGGACGGCAGAGGATGAGATGGCTGGATGGCATCACTGACTCGATGGACATGAATCTGGGTGAACTCTGGGAGTTGGTGATGGACAAGGAGGCCTGGCGTGCTGCGATTCATGGGATCGCAAAGAGTCGGACATGACTGAGCGACTGAACTGAACTGAACTGGCATGGATATCATTTAGCTACTTCAGGAATTTTGAGGGACAATATATAAAGCTAATACAGGTGATGCAAATATTACCTGAGAGAATATAGGTAAGCTCTCTCGTGGTTTCTGATGCATTGAAGTGAAAGTATTAGTCACTCAGTTGTATCCAATTGAGAAGCCCACAGACTGTAGCCCCCCAGGCTCCTCTGTCTATGGGATTTCCCAGGCAGGAATACTGGAGTGAGTTGCCATTCCCTTCTCCAGGGAATCTTCCTCACCCAGGAACTGAACTCAGGTCTTCTGCATTGCAGGCAGATTCTTTACCATCCGACCCATTAAAGGAACATAGTAAACACCATCCCTCTGGCTCCCCATTCAGTGCCCAATACTAGCACCACCCTCAGTCTGGTTGCTTCTGCTGCCTCTTTCGACTCCTAAGCAACACTGTAGACTGATTGTAAATGATGCTGAAGAAATAATAATAATAATGATAATATACTACATATGAATCTGTAATGAGATTTCCTGAAATGAATCAAATTTGGAATTAAACTATATATTTTGTCTCTCATACTTTCAACTTAATTATCCAAGTATATAATGCATAAGACCCTTCTACAGATCTTGTAAGAGAATTGGTTTAGATTTTTTGTTGGTTTGTTGAATAGGGTAGGCAGAGGGGGAGGATCTCTCTTTAATAATATTAACACTCGTCTAAGTCTCAGTTCCGCTAACTGTAAAGTGGGGCTGATAGTGGCTGCTTCCCCAGGTTGTCGCTGTATAATTCAGTGCTGAGAACCTGTGCTGACTCCGTGCTTGGCACTTCTAAAAGGTGCAGTCTCAGCAATAACGTGAATACATTTGGAAATAAATTTTTAATTAAAAAAAATCCAGATGTGTTAGTAGGCAGAAGGAAGAAGACTTTTCTTCAGGACCATTTTCAGTTTCTTGAGACTAGAAATGGAAAGTCAGAGTTTGTGATAAAGCGGAGATACTTAAAAGTATCAGAGATCCAGACTTCAAGGTTGTGCTCAAATTTACCACAACTAATTTCAGGTTCACATGCGAATTAAGAGGGCATCAGAGGATGAGATGGCTAGAGGGCATCACCGATGCAATGGCCATGAACTTGGGCAAACTCTAGGAGATGGTGAGGGACAGGGAGGCCTGGTGTGCTGCAGTCCATGGGGGTTACAAAGAGTCAGACACGACTGGGCGACTGAACAGCAGTAACAACAATACTGAGCTGTGATAAAGTGAATTATAACCTGAGAGCTTAAAAATGTCTGCTGATTCTCAGTAGCATCTTTGCCAGCATAAGTGATTGCTCCAACCCGGAACAGGACTCTGCGGTATACACAGTAGGTTTTAAAGGAAGAGCCCTGGTGGCTCAGCAGTAAAGAACCCGCCTGCAGGGCAGGAGATCTGGATTCAGTCCCTGGGTCAGCAACGTCACTTGGAGAAGGGAATGACAACCCAGGAGATCCGGGTTCAATCCCTGGGTCAGGAACATTGCTTGGAGAAGGGAATGACAACCCAGGAGATCCGGGTTCAGTCCCTGGGTCAGCAATGTCACTTGGAGAAGGGAATGACAACCCAGGAGATCCGGGTTCAATCCCTGGGTCAGGAACATCACTTGGAGAAGGGAATGACAACCCAGGAGATCCGGGTTCAATCCCTGGGTCAGGAACATCACTTGGAGAAGGGAATGACAACCCAGGAGATCCGGGTTCAATCCCTGGGTCAGGAATGTCACTTGGAGAAGGGAATGACAACCCAGGAGATCCGGGTTCAGTCCCTGGGTCAGGAATGTCACTTGGAGAAGGGAATGACAACCCAGGAGATCCGGGTTCAATCCCTGGGTCAGGAACATTGCTTGGAGAAGGGAATGACAACCCAGGAGATCTGGGTTCAATCCCTGGGTCAGGAACGTCACTTGGAGAAGGGAATGACAACCCAGGAGATCCGGGTTCAATCCCTGGGTCAGGAACGTTGCTTGGAGAAGAGAATGACAACTCAGGAGATCCAGGTTCAGTCCCTGGGTCAGGAATGTCACTTGGAGAAGGGAATGACAACCCAGGAGATCCGGGTTCAATCCCTGGGTCAGGAACATTGCTTGGAGAAGGGAATGACAACCCACTTCAGCATTCTTGCCTTGAGAATTCCATGGACAGAGGAGCCTGGTGGGCTACAGTCCATGGGTCACAAAGAGTCGGACATGACTGAGTGACTAACAGGGTCGTGTCCTTACAGGGTGAAACTGAAGAAGCAGTACAGCCTCTGCAGGTGCCCGCTTTGCCTCTCACAGAGCTGTGT
The DNA here is from genome assembly GCF_016772045.2 of Ovis aries. Taxonomy (NCBI): domain Eukaryota; kingdom Metazoa; phylum Chordata; class Mammalia; order Artiodactyla; family Bovidae; genus Ovis; species Ovis aries. Next base: position 1,989,618 of record NC_056074.1, on the reverse strand, counting down.
CCATTTCTCTGGAGGCTGGGGGCTTCCCAGAGCTGATTCCTAGAGAATACTAAATATTCTTGGTTTGGTTTCAGTTACTTGTTGGTCTCAACCTCAACACAACCTTGCCTGTGTCATTAAATAGCATCTGGTGGTGAGGTCTTCGGGACATTTTGACAAACAGGTGGATTGTATCACAAGTAAATTTATAAATTTGTAGCCTGAAAGTTCATATTTCTGTTTTGATCATGTGTTCATTCCCAAGCATGATGTGTAAGCTGTTCTTATTTCAGTAAGTACAGTTCGAGAAGTGCTTTTGTGCTATTGGGACATCCATTCAAATTCTAGCCTCTGTTACCAAATGCTAAAAGTGGCAGATATGGGCAAAACATACCAAGCTGGCATCCTATGAGGCATACTCCTCTGAAGATCGGCATTAACTTCCAGGCCAAAGTTCCAGTCAGTTGAGTGTCTGTCACATGATGGAGGGAGAAACATAATAAGAATTATACCTTTCCTGTGAGTGATAAAGGAGCAGCTTAAATACCAAAACCAATGACTGAACAATACCCCTTTCATCTCTAACTTAAGTTTTGCTTTCGATAACTACCAGAAATAGAAAGAAGCAGTACGCTCATCCCACTGAAAGTTTTATAGTCCTCAAGAGAGGAAAGTGGCTTTATGTGAAATAGATGACTGGTCCAAGCTCGCTGCATGAAGCAGGGCATACTGGGACAACCAGAGGGATGGGATGGGGGGGAGGGGGAGGGTATTTGGACAGGGGCCACGTGTACACCCAGGGCTGATTCATGTCAGTGGATGGCAAAGACCATCACAATACTGTAAAGTAATTAGCCTTCAATTAAACTAGATAAATACGAAGAAACAATTAATACTATGGCACTGAAATTCCTGCATTCAGATTACCTGGCGCTCCACAGAGAACTTCACAGGGTTCACAGGGCATCCAAATGCTGGGAGATAGCATCCATTTCCAAAGAAAGATGCAGATCTGTTTGTGATATAAGCTTTTTGTGATATAATTTTTTATTGTTTTATTTCCTTCGATTGTATCTTGTGGGAAACCTGGGAGAGAAAGAAATTGAGTTTTAGAGAAAAAGAGAAGAGAGAGAAAAGGAGAGAACAGTGAACCAGAGAGTAAACACCCTGAGAAGTAAATCTTTTGCAAGTAATCCTTCTACTAGAAATGGTCCAGCAGATTCTTACGTCATACCTAGAGTATACACAGTGTAATGGGACACACAGCTATTCTGTAAATTCTAAGCTTCGCATTTAAAAATTATATGCAGGCTAATCAGTTATGGACTCAAAGAGATACTGAAGTGTTACCAGAAAAGAACTATTCGAGTACTAAATAATAAGGATAAGAAAGGAAAAAATACTAATTTGACCAGCACCAGCTAGTACTCTTCACATGGTTACTTGGTTCTGCTTATTGACAGATTGTGCGTGTGCCAAGTCATTTAGAATAATTTTACAGTGCCTTGAAGAGTCACAGGTTTGAAGGCGGCATGCGCATTTGCAGTGATGAGGCACATGCCTAGCTTGGAAGCGCTGCTGTGTACCCGCTGGTTTATCCTGTGGTCACTTTTGTTATCAAGCTGTTGTTGTGTTGTTAGTCACTGAGTCATGGCTGACTCTTGCGTGACCCCGTGGACTCTAGCCCACCAGGATCTTCAGGCCACGGGATTTCCCAGGCAAGAATACTGGAGTGAGTAGCCATTCCCTTCTCCAGGGGATCTTCCCGACCCAGGGATCGAACCCACGTCTCCTGCATTGGCAGGTGGTTTTTCTACTGCCCAGCCGCCACAAGCCCACTTTACAAAACAAAAACCCGGAGTTTGAGTGATCAGCGGGAAGTCACATGTCTAAGAAGCTTTCCCATTGCAGACCCCATGGGCTTTCCACCAGGCTATGTTGTTCCCTGCAGCACAGTTACGCGGGGTTGGAGATATTTACCATTTTGATAATGGGCTGCAAATTTGAGAGAGTTATTACCAAGGGCAGTCTTCCTATTGCATTAGGCAGCAAAGAACCAGGAATACACAACCCAGTTCTTACCTCTGTTCTAACCGTCTGTCAAACCTTAATCATGTCCTCTTCTGAGGCCTCACTTTGCCTGTTTATAAAATAAGGAGTAATAAAAACTTCCATCTCTCAGAGATGAGAGCTTTAAGGAACATTAGATCACTTATGAGAGAAGCTTTGTGTTCTTTAGAAGAAAAGTACATGACAAAGTAACATTTTTCACTGTAATTGTCTAATATGTCATAAAAAACCAGTGCTGGAAAGATAATTAAGTATGTGGCTTTGACAGAGGAGTTGAAAGGAATGAAAAACTGATGAAAATAAAAATAGTCTGTTATCTTGGTGACTGGATGGTATTACCTTATAAGGGCATTTCTGAGCCCATGGTTCTACTAAGACAGTTCTTTATTAAAAACCAGATGAGTATCTATAGCCCCATTAATTGTGTTGTAAGCTAAAATCCAGACTCCTCTGGGAGTAAAATTTGTAACATAAAGATCAGTGGTCTGTTCTTATTAAATTGCTATGTCAGGACCCTACGATAAATGAAATATTTGGAAAAGGTCAGGAATGGATCAGTGAAAATGACTCCGAATTAGGAAGCAGAACTTGTTAGGGAAAGGTTGGAGAGAGAGAATAAAATAGAAGACAAGCTATAGGCTGAGAGATATATGAGAGGTGGATGGTGACTGGAGGCCAGAATGGAAAGAAATTGCTTTAAATTATGACCAGAGGATTATAAGCAGTGCTCTAGGGAGACCCTGATGCATCTGAGAGTTGTAAGCTACTGGAATGCACTATTGATTGAATTTATAGAATCTCTCTTTTTTCTGGAGATATATTTAATAATAGGCCACCTTTCCATCTCAGCAGATTGCTAGAGGCAGTAGATAAAAGGGCACATTCTATCATAGTGTGTGGTCATGCCCTGAGATAATTAAATTTGGGGACAGAGTACTTCAGTATGTAGAGTCTTTCACTCAAAGAGCAGCAGCTTTGCAGGACCCCATGAAATGCTCCTTGGCATATTAAGTAAAGACCTTATGAGAAAACATATGACTGTTTCTTCTCCTCATAGCTACAGAATTCTGACTACTTTAGCAGTAGCATCAGAAAAGCTGCCCCATTGTCAGTACCTGTTATGGAAAGATTTTGGAATTTAAAGGACTCGCCACATTCCATCACCTTATGAGGGCTTCCTCCTGGGCGCAGTGGTAAAGAATCCGCCTGCCATTGCAGGAGGCTCCCCTGGAGTAGGAAATGGCAACCCACTCCAGTATGCGTGCCTGGAAAATTCCATGGATAGAAGAGCCTGGTGGGGTACAGTTCATGGAGTCGCAGAGTCGGACATGACTGAGCAACTGAGCATGCGCACACTTTGGTACCCCAAATGGCAAAGAGTGTGGGATGCCTCCTTTGAAAATGATTAAATGTTTATAAAAGGCAGTAATTATGTAATCTCGGAATATTTCTATACAATTAATATGCTTTTAAAATGCCAGTAGTGGGGGTGAACAAACAGTTTGGCATAGACTAGAATATTGCGTAAGGCTAGTTATCCAGGGTACATTAAATGCCTGATCGTTGCTTGAATTGCTTAACGCATGTAAAGCAGCCTCCAGTATATCTTGCTTTTGTTATTTTTTGTTAAGTTGGCATGGAAAAACATTTAAATGTAAGCTTTTTGTGTTAAGTAGAAGATTAGGTCAGGAAGAATAATGACTCATATCTCTTACTGATGTTCTCATTTTCACTTTTAACTCAAGCTTTGTTTTTCCAGCAAGTTCCAGAGCAACCTTATTTACATGGCTCGTTGTGTCCTGGACCCATTGCTCCATTTCTTCCAGCAGTGCTACCATGATTGTTTGATATCAACTTTGTTGGAAATACTCTTCCCCCAACACTAGCGGCACCTGTTAAAACCCTACACATTCTTTAAGATTCAACTCAAAGATCCTTTATCCAGTTCCCTCCTCGTTCCCGATTTGGAAGGACAGTTTCCGGTCAGGGGCACATCCTTGGTACCCAGCCTTCCCTGGGGTCTCAGCTGGTAAAGAACCCGCCCACAGTGCAGGAGACCTGGGTTCGATCCCTGGGTTGGGAAGGTCCCCTGGAAAAGGGGATGGCAATCCACTCCAGTGTTCTTGCCTGGAAAATCCCCATGGACAGAGGAGGCTGGTGGGCTTGGGGTCACAAAGAGTCTGACATGACTAAGCAACTAAGCACAGCACAACACATGGTACCTACTTCATGCCTTCTGTTGGCCTAATCAGAATCGGGCTATTTATATCTCTCTATCTTAATCTTAATCTTTCCCTCCTTAATCAGAAGCATTTTGAAGGCTTTGATGTCTTGTTTATCCTTGTCTTCTTTGCAAAGCCTAGAACCCCATCATGCATATATTGGATATTAACTAAATATTTGCTGAATCTGTTTCCCCTCTTGCCGCCTCTTTACCCACCATCAGTGGTCTTGTCTTTGAATTGAAATGGACTTTGAATTGAATGTCTTTTGCCCACTCTCACTTTTGCCCTCTTGCTCTGGGCTTCTCTTGACAATTTATAGCTGAATTCCTGGCCCAGCTACCTCATCTGAGCCTGTTCAGATTTCTTGGCAGTCTTGCCCTCTCCTTCTAAGCTTAGGGAAGCCATCAAATCCCACAGGTGCAATTTAGAGCTCAGGGAACTTTTCCAGCCTTTGCCTTTTTCATTCCATTCTATCTTCCCGTGTTTGCTTTGGGGTTCCTAGTTTCTAACCTGTTTCCATGTGATTGAGTTTAGCCTCTGGATCATTCCATCATGTTGTAGCCCTTACTGGGCAGCTCTTTGCTTTGTTTTCTGTTCTCATTCTGCCAAGGAACTGACTCTTGGCTCTACTTTCCCTGTATGTTTTCAGCCCAAATGCACGTCACCGTCCAACATATCGCACATCCTAGTAGGGACACAGAGGTCTGTGTTCTTCTTGTAGGAAAGGGAATTATGGCCCCTATGAAATTAACAAGTCAGAGTCTTATATCAGCACCCAAAACCCTGTGTAATCCGCCTTCACCCTCTCTAGGCAAGCTTCTTTGCCCTCTCACACCAAGTACCCCTCTGTTGGGTGGCTCTTTTTGGTGACTTTGAGGACCACAGGTTCCTGCCCCCTTGAGGAATTTGCTTGTGCTGGGATGGCCCGTTATCTGAAACAGCGTCCTTTTTACTCTCATTTTTCCATCACACTCCATTTAGAACCCAATTCAAGATCTATTCTCTCAGTGATTTTATTGTCTCACAATTCAGGCCATCTGATTTTTCCCCATCCTCACCCACACAGTGCATTTATGATTTTGGCCTTTAACTGAATTGTTGTCTTACAGTTGTTCCAGGAACGGGCATCTCATCTTGTTATCTAGCTGATAAAGTCTCCTGTGGGTGGGGGCGGGGAGGAGATGCCATAGTCTTCTCTTTTGCCCACTGCACCTCCCTCAGAAAATGTAATTGTACTTGTGTTTACATATGCATGTGGGTATGCACACACACACACACATATTGGTATGTGCCAGGCTGTCCATGATTTATTTTCCTTAGTCTATACAAGTAGGGTTGCCAAATAAAATATAAGATGAAAATACTGAGCCGTGTAATATGCTAAAGAGTTATCCTAAACTTTATTCGTTGTTTATCTGATGTTCAGATTTAACTGAGCAGCTCATATTTTAATTTGCTATTTGTACCAACCTTTTACACAAAGCGTTCATTACATTTGTTATTTTAGGAATGAGGAAACTAAGGGTCTGTGACATTCAGTCACTTGCTCAGAGCGAGATATCAGATGAAACCTTGGGTCTGGAAAGTTCCCTAAGCGTAGTTAAGTGTGAGATGCTGTGGTGGCGCACAGAACGACTTGATGCCCGTCAAGACTACCTCAGTCCACTTTGTCTTAAAGGAGTAAATCATATAAACTTCAGCTCATCTTCATATCTCCTGTTGTGAAGATAAAGTACTGTTCAATAGTTGGAAAATGCATTTCTCTAAATATTATCTTAACATGGAATTGGACCTCTTCTGAGCATGGAAGCAAACACCTAGGCGTAAAACTTAGCCACAGTAGGTCCCACAGAAAGCAGTGGAAGTGAAATATATTGTGCATGATAAAGCACCTATTAAATACTCCTTAACAATTTTTGTGCTTCACTTCATATACTTCCCTGTAAATATTGGTTTCCTTTATTAGACTGTGATTATGGTGAATCACATTAGCACTTTGCAAAATATTTTTTTAAACCACCCATCTCCTACAATTATGTTAAATTAAATTTAATTCAGGCTCTCTTGTCTAGGAGAAAATATCTTTGCATTTAGCAAATCTAATTAGCGTTACAGACCTTTCCCATTAAAGGAGGCATCTTGGAATATTCCCCTTGAATAGAGACACTCTTTTATCTATTAATGAAGAAAAGCATGGGAAAAGTTTAGGCAGCTTCACCAGATAGCCTTCCGCTGCTTTTGTATTTTCCTCCTTTCTGTTGAGTGAAGTCAGGGGTTTGGTGGAAAGCTTTGCTCTGGGTTGGTCTATGGAAATCACACTTAGAGGGAAATGGAAATTGATAACCTCTAAAATTAGTATACTAATACATTAAAATTAAAAGACGCTTACTCCTTGGAAGAAAAGTTATGACCAACCTAGATAGTATATTCAAAAACAGAGACATTACTTTGCCGACTAAGGTCTGCTTAGTCAAGGCTATGATTTTTCCAGTGGTCAGGTATGGATGTGAGAGTTGGACTGTGAAGAAGGCTGAGCACTGAAGAATTGATGGTTTTGAACTGTGGTGTTGGAGAAGACTCTTGAGAGTCCCTTGGACTGCAAGGAGATCCACCCCATCCGTTCTGAAGGAGATCAACCCTGGGATTTCTTTGGAAGGAATGATGCTAAAGCTGAAGCTCCAGTACTTTGGCCACCTCATGCGAAGAGTTGCCTCATTGGAAAAGACTCTGATGCTGGGAGAGATTGGGGGCAGGAGGAGAAGGGGCTGACAGAGGATGAGATGGCTGGATGGCTTCATGGACTCGATGGACATGAGTCTGAGTGAACTCCGGGAGATGGTGATGGACAGGGAGGCCTGGTGTGCTGTGATTCGTGGGGTCGCAAAGAGTCGGACACGACTGAGCAACTGAACTGAACTGAAATGAATACATTAACTCAGACATGACCAACCTAGGATAAAGTTCATCTGACATAGAGTCTGCCTGTAGGATCCTCAGCAAAACTAAAGAGTGTAACTAATATGTCTTTTTGGTTTTCTTGCTTCACATTCTGTGTTATTCTCCTTTCTCTGCCTCTCCTTTTTTCAACTGGGCTATTCAGTTCAGTTCAGTTCAGTTGCTTAGTCATGTTCATCTCTTTGCGACCCCATGGACTGCAGCACGCCAGGCCTCCCTTTCCATCACCAACTCCCGGAACTTACTCAAATTCATGTCCATTGACTTGGTGATGCCATCCAACCATCTCACCCTCTGTCGTCCCCTTCTTCCACCTTCAATCTTTCCCAGAATCAGGGTCTTTTCCAAGGAGTCAGTTCTTCATATCAGGTGGCCAAAGTATTGGAGTTTCAGTTTCAACATCAGTCCGTAAAATGAATATTCAGGACTGATTTCCTTTAGGATGGACTGGTTGAATCTCCTTGCAGTCCAAGCGACTCTCAAGAGTCTTCTCCAACACCACAGTTCAAAGGCATCAATTCTTCGGTGCTCAGCTTTCTTTATGGTCCAACTCTCACATCCATATGTGACCACTGGAAAAACCATAGCTTTGACTAGACAGACCTTTGTTGGCAAAATAATGTCTCTGCTTTTTAATATGCTGTTTTTGTTGGCCATAGCTTTCTTTCCAAGGAGCTAGTGTCTTTTAATTTCATGGCTGCAGTCATCATCTGCAGTGATTTTGGAGACCCCCAAAATAAAGTCTGTCACTGTTTCCATTGTTTCCCCATCTATTTGCCATGAAGTGATGGGACCGGATGCCATGATCTTAGTTTTCTAAATGTTGCATTTTAAGCCAACTGTTTCACTCTCCTATTTCACTTTCATCAAGAGCCTCTTTAGTTCTTCACTTTCTGCCATAAGTGTAATGTCATCTGCATATCTGAGGTTATTGCTATTTCTCCCAGCCATCTTGATTCCAGCTTGTGCTTCATCCAGCCCAGCATTTCTCATGATGTACTCTGCATATAAGTTAAATAAGCAGGGTGACAGTATACAGCCTTGATGTACCCTTTTCCTGATTTGAACCAGACTGTTGCTCCATGCCCGATTCTTAACTGTTGCTTCTTGACCTGTATACAGATTTCTCAGGAGGCAGGTCAGGTGGGCTGGTATTCCCATCTCTTGAAGAATTTTCCACAGTTTGTTGTGATCTGCACAAAGGCTTTGGCGTAATCAATAAAGCAGAAGTAGATATTTTTCTGGTATTCTCTTGCTTTTTTGATGATCCAACAGATGTTGGCGATTTGATCTCTGGTTCCTCTGCTTTTTCTAAATCCAGCTTGAAAATCTGAAAGTTCTTGGTTCACAAACTGTTGAAGCCTGGCTTGGAGAATTCTGAGCATTACTTTGCTAGCGTGTGAGATGAGTGCAGTTGGTGTGTAGTTGCTTTATAATGCTGTACATACAATAGCTAGAACATGGAAGCAACCTACATGTCCATGGACAGATGAATGGATAAAGAAGATGAGATACATATATACAAGGGATATTACTCAGCCATGGAAAGGAATGAAATTTGGTCATTTGTAGAGATGTGGCTGGAGCTAGACTCTGCCCCTCTTTTTGCCAACAGTTTATTTGTTGATGGTCTTTGGTCTGGAAAGTTATCTGACTTACCCAGTCCTGTCTCTAAAGCTCCAAAAAGACCTTCTGTACTCTTTGACCTCAGGGCACAACCCCACTGTCATTGTTATCAGCTCTCTCTGAAGCTGATGTTCTGCTTAATTTTGTCTAAAATTTTGATTTTAGGCAACTCAGGAACTGGTTAATCTTCCTCCTTCCCACCCTCCCTTCCATTTTTCCTTCCTTCTTTCATTTTTAACTGGAAGGAATTTTAGAATTAATGTTACCTGATGCTCTGTACCTACAGAAAACTGTTTCAAGCAGCATATTGAAAACCAGTAGACAGTAGATGAAGTATTTTAATTGAGTCATCAAGGTTAGAGAGACTTCTTATGGATATTGCACAGTGCAAATTCTTGTGGCAAGGCAAGGATCACCCTTAGATAGAAAAGGGTTTGAGTTCCAGCTCTGCCTGTTGCTCTCTTGGTGATGACCTCAGACAAGTTCAGAAACTCTCTGATTCTCCCTTTCCTTGTCTAAGCAACCGTGATAAAATGTAGCTGCCCCTCTGGATTTCTGAGAAGATTAAGGGACACTGCATGCCTTGGCTAGTTTTGAATAATCTCTGTAGACAATGGCTCTTACTGTCTTGCTTGTTGGGCATGGTGGTGGGGATCAGGTGCGCTGTCTTCCCAGCAGCCGCTTGCCCACTGCTTCCTCAGCCTCCTCCTAGGGCACAGAGACTTCATTTTTCAAAAAGACTCAACATTAGGGATCATAGTGGTGGGCCCTCAATTCTGCAGAGACCTAATCTTTGTCTTTTCAGTCATAGAAAAAAATGATTTAACTGAGATTCGTGGAGTTCATTGAAGTGATTTTTATGGTACAGAAAGCCCTTATTTTTGCCGCTTAGCATTTAGCTAAGCCTGTTCCTGAAGGCTATACAATACATTTGGGGGAACTTTTTTGCCTTGTTGCTTATATGTGCATCTTAGTCTGTTCTTGCTGCTGTAAGAAAATCTCATAGACTGGGTGACTTACAAGCAACAGCTATTTCTTCCTCAAAGACGGGAGGACACACATATGCAAAGTCCCAGAGCACGGTGCCTGCAGTTGCAGTGTGTGCGGAGGGCCTGCTTCGCCGTAGTGACCGTCTTCCCATGCTGTCAGTGCGCCTGGTGGAAAGGGCGCGGGGACCCGCTCCTGGCCCTGCGTGTTAGGTTCCCGTCCGTGACATCATCACCTGATGGCCAACCCAAGGACCCATCTCTGAACACCATCAGACTGAGGGGTAGGTTTCAACACACGGATTTGTGTGGCCACAGACATTCAGTAAATAGCAGTTTATGAACCCATTTATAGAGCCGAGGGTCAGAGCACAGGCTGAGTGAGTGTTTCAGTTGTGGCCATGTTAGTGCCATTAACTGGTGAAATAGTCATGTCCAGGAATATGGAATAGAGGCGGATCTTAGACAGGCTACTGACACGGTGAGGATGATAGTAAAAAGGCAAGTATTACAAAAGAGTGGCAGTGCATAGATTTTAATTTTCTGATAGTTTGTAATCCCTACAGAGATATGTGTGGTAATTATTTGTAAATTAGAATATTTCACTTCATTTTCTAAACATGCAGAGGAACATTTTCAGTAGATTGAAAAATGGCCAAAAAAAAAAAAAGAAAAAAAAGAAAAAATAATACCTGATTGGGAAATTAGTCATTATCTCAGCTGGAGGGCAGTATTTTACCTTGAGTTGTGTTTTGAATAGCCTGTGGAATGTACTTTGATTATTTGAGCTACAGATTTAGAATTTAAAATGATACCACTTTGTATTCATGTAGAGACCTTCATTTTAGAAACTTTCACTGCTGAAAAAATGCCTTATCTATCATCCTGTGGGAAGAAAAATGATGAAAATGATAACAGCAGTCATTGACAATGAAGTTATTGGGACCATAATTAATATTTGCACATCTTCAACAATCAAGATAACCCAGTCTCTGTTCTTAGGATGTGGCCATTCTGTAGAAATGAGGGATTGGGGAAATATGAAGGAGTTAGGACTGGATATGATCATGAGTTTTGTTTTCATTGTTTCAAATTCTGGTGACTGTAACTTTAATTTTGCATTGTCTTTCTGCAGTTTCCGCAATCAGCATACTTGCCAGGACATCTTAAGGTAGAAAACTTGGCTGAATGCATTAAGAGAATTGCCTCATGTTCAGGAGAGAAATGTTTCACTTCTATAGATAAGTAATAAAATAGTTAGCATTCAGTTATTCTTACAACATTCCAGGTGCTTTTGCATATGCTTTACGTATGTGAACATATTAGTCCTATATGACAGGTACATGATTTTTGTCCTAACCTTGGGGAACAAGGCACAAATGGTAAAGCAAATTTCCTGAATTTTTGCAACTACTAAGCAGATTCAAGATTCCAACCCAAGTTTGCTTCTAGAGCCCAGGATCTTACTGAGTATTCTCTGCCACCTCTGTCTCTTCCTCCTCGTTTAATTTTCCTTATTTTTTTGTCCCTGAAATGCACCATACCTACTACTATCAAAAACTTTTTTCTTCTTTCCTTTCTTTCTCTTTTCTTTTCCCTTCTTCCTTTTCCCCTTCTTCTTTCGCCTCCTTTCTATTTCAGAAAAAAGTGGGGAGAAAAGGCTAAGTGAAGAGGGTGGCTGGTAAGAGTTGGCCCCACTGAGGTCAGACACAGAGAGAGGAAAGTGCCGAGATCAATGGCTGGTCGTGTTGGTAGGTGAGACCGGTGACATATCGGCTGGTGAGCAAAGAAGTGGATAATGAAAGCCAATTTTCTTACTGTCAGAGGAGAAGGATGTTACAAACAGTAGAAGAAGAAGGCTAGAGTGACTGTGTGATGTTGGATTGGAATTAGAGGTATTTCTATATTCAAGATATATAGGTAGCTGTAGAAATAAATACAGATGCAAGGGCATGTGTGTGTGTGTTTATATACAGGTATTTCTTAGCTCTGTGCAGGAGGGACACCTCAGTATCGATAAGCACACCTGAGCCCAGCCTGCATCCTCAGAAATGATAAGGCTGTGAAGGTGAGCAGGGACTGAAGAAGACTACAGAGCTGTGACCAGTAAGTGCCATGTGTGGTCCTGGATTGGATCCTTCTCTGTAAAGGGAATTATCAGGACCACTAGTCACATCTGAGTAGTCTCTGAGTAAAGGATGTATGAAGGTTCATTATGCTCTACTTGTAGCTTTTCTGTAAATTTGAAATTATTTTGAAATAAAACTTAAAACAAATAATAGTATTGGCCAGGATCACAGTTGTCTTGTTAATTTCTGGTTCTTTTTGTCAGTAAATTTAAAGTTTGGAATTTAATCAAATCCCCAGAATCAAGGATTATTAAACTCCACTAATTGTGGATTAAATAAGAGTTTCTTTTAATGGCAAATAGTAAGTCTGCATAATGGTAATATTTTTATATGCTTTCTTTTCAGAATGTACTCTGATTCACTGAAATACCATGCTTTTAAGAAATGGGCTGCATTTCAGCAACCTCTTTTCCTAAATTGCTTTTGTAAAAATCATGTTTCTGAATGATACTAACTGGAGAGTTTTTTAGAACACTGGTTCCAGGTAATTAAGAGAAAGATGTTTTCCTTGCCTTGGAATAATTTCAAATGTGAGAAATGGCGAATGGCAAAAATGAAATGTGCAAAGCTGTACAACTGATTTCCTGTTAGTGTAAGTTTACCTGCGATCTCTCGGTCGGAAAGATCCCATGGAGAAGGAACGAAAACCCACTCCAGTATTCCCACATGGCAATCCCAGGGACAGTGAAGCCAGCATGCTGCACTCCATGGGTTAGCAAAAGAGTTGGCACAACTTAGCAATATTTACAGCTGATGGGTTCTTCCTTTTACTTAATTTTCTTCTAGACATGAGAGAATATCAATGTGACATTTTCTAAGGATTTTTTATTTGATGTTAAAGTGGGTCTTTTATAATCTTCTTAAATTCAAAAGAATTCATTACATTATATTCAGGATCCTCAAGACAGGGACCTATATCTGTGGAAAATGGAGGGTTTAATTATACTAACTTGGTTATTAGTGTAATTTCATTTCAGCAGGTCCCATGTACTGCCTTTTCTTTTGTTTCCAATATCCAGGGTGGGACTGGTTTTAATTTTTTACTCTTATTAAAAAGGTGCTTTGGTCATTATCTTTGTAAAGCTGTTTCTATCTTCCCTTTAGAAAAAAATTCCTAGAGGCAGACTTGCAAGTCAAAGAGATGAGATTTTTGAAGTGTTGCCAAAATACTTGTAGGCACATGAACTAAAATGCCCCTCGTGACTTTAACTGCTTAGGCTTTTTTTAATAATTAAAAACGCTAAAGTATAGCATATTTAACTTATCAAAATGAAACCTTGATCTTGAATGTGGCATCAAAATAGTGTGTCTACTGACTCAGACCACATCATGGTATTAGAACATAGAACTTCTGATGCCTAGGGACCTCGGAGAAGGTGAGATTGCAAGCTCTGCCTAGTGCCGAATCTCACCAAGGAACAAATTTGTTCATTTTTTCTCATCGGTGGATTTGGAGCAGGGTTGGTCAGCACCACGAACAACTCTCCGTGTATTTAAAGCCTGTTGTCCAGTCCTCACCGCATCTCTGAGTCACTTAGAAATTTCTAGGACTTGAGGCAGTCAGTCTACTTCGCTTTACCATCAAGAGGATGACCATGTAAGGTGAAGGATCTTTTCCAGTAGGTTAGTGCTCACGACTCAGAGAGCACACATGATTTCAACAGTGGTGTCCCCTTGCTGTGGTTCACTTTGAACTCTCTTGTAGAGTAATAGCGTTTCTAGCAATGGCCTCTGTTCCACTTCCCTCTTGGTGGTGTTTGGCATGATGCACAGATATTTCGTTTGTGTTTTGCAATAAGATGCTGTTCCAGGGCAAAGATGGAATGTTTTCTTCTTCCAGGAACTTGCCAGTGTGGTGCATCCATTAAATCCAGTTACACGTGTAACAGAATGTACTATTGTTATTGGCAGTGACCTCATTGATTCATTACAGGCTGACCCTCTTGACGACTTCCTACTGATTTTACTTCCTGAGTGATTAGTTCTAATGTTGCTTATACAGTTGGAGTAAAGGAGGCTTACAGTAATAGTCCTGCTTTGGAACATTCTCTACTCTACTGACATTAATTAACAAAATACTCCACAGAGGAAAATGGGTATTTTTGCTGTTGCAGATGAAAAGAGTTAAGAGGCTTGTTCTAGACCATTCAGCAAGTCACTGGTATTCACAGATCAGGTGAGAAAGAAGTCAACCTTTTTTTTTTTTTTTTTTTTTTTAGATATCAGCCAGTTGAGTTTGGAGTAAAAGTAGACAAGGACCCACAGAAGAGCAAATAGTATTTGACACATTTCCCACAAAGTAAGACCACAAAGGCCTGGCCCCCATGCTGGCTCTGCATACTAGTCGCTTCAGTCGCGTCTAACTCTTTGAGATCCCATGGACTGTGACCCAGCAGGCTCCTCCGACCATGGGGACTCTCCAGGAAAGAATACTGGAGTGGGTTGCCATGTCCTTCTCGGGGGATCTTCCTGATCCAAGGATCGAACCCGAGTCTGTTCTGTCTCCTGCATTGGCGGGCGGGTTCTTTACCACTAGCACCACTTGGGAAGCCCCATTCTGACTCTGCTGCTGCTGCTGCTGCCGCCAAGTTGCTTCAGTCATGTCTGGCTCTGTGCGACCCCAGAGACGGCAGCCCACCAGGCTCCCCCATCCCTGGGATTCTCCAGGCAAGAACACTGGAGTGGGTTGCCATTTCCTTCTCCAGTGCATGAAAGTAAAAAGTGAAAGTGAAGTCACTCAGTCGTGCCTGACCCTCAGCGACCCCATGGACTGCAGCCCACCAGGCTCCTCCATCCATGGGATTTTCCAGGCAAGAGTGCTGGAGTGGGTTGCCATTGCCTTCTGCTAGGTAGGATAAGAATTAAGCTGTCATAAAAAAGAAACTCCTGAAGTGCAGTAGAATAATGAGACAGTTTGCTTGCCTTTAATGTAACAGGACCCAGGTGACAGTTGAGGCAGGTGCGGTGGTTCTGTTCCATGTGACCAGTCAAGGACTAGGAGTTGTCCATCGTATGACCCCACTAACTCCTTGGGTATTATCTTTCTGTCTGTGGTTGAAGCTGAGTCCTAGGCACATCCATGTTTCAGCTCATAGGGAAAGGAAAGGAAAGGCGTATGGCTTGACCTCTTAGATGGAGATGACCTAGGAGTTGCATTCCATTGGCCAGAACTCTCCATACCCAGCCGTGAAGGAAGACAAGGAATATATGTGGTTTCTAGCTGAGTGGCCAGGCTTTTCTGTTACTGCAAAAGGAGAAAACAGACAGTGGTGGGTGAGAGGCAGTTTCTACCTCAGATTTATTTGCTGTAGCACTCCCTGTTTTACTAGTGAAAGTTTTGTCAAACAGCATGTAACTAGCATGTACAGGTGAAAGTCTTGTCTGATTCTTTGTGGCCCCATGGACTTCTCCATGAAATTCCATGAAATTCTCCAGGCCAGAATACTGGAGTAGGTAGCCTTTCCCTTCTCCAGGGGATCTTCCCAAACGAGGTCTTACACTTACGGGTACTCAGTATATTTTCATTGAATGAGTTGATTCAGTTATGAATTCAGGTATGAAGTATAGCAGGTTCTAATCCGCAGATCCCAATTCTCTCTCTCCGCACACCATCTCGGCACAATTTTCTCCTCCTTATTAAGTTGTGTTGCTTGCGTAAGCTTAAACTTGCTTGTGTGTTCAGCCAGGTGGATACGTCATGCTTGCGTTATTTGAGGGAGCGCATCTTTCAGCATGGCTTTTGATGCTCTCTCTCTCTGGCCACGCAGACGACACTTCTTCCCCTCTGATCTCAGTAACAAAGATGTGGCGTGTCTCACTGAGCCCTAATTGAGGCTATTCATATTGTGAAGCTGCTGTCTCCCTCCATATCAAGCCCCGTTCGTCATAGAAGTATGCTTAAATACAGGAAATCAATCTTGTACCGTCAGTAAGCCCGTGGAGTACCAGCCTGCTGCTTCAGACCAATACAAATAGGTGCCTAGTGTTCATGTTTGTCCCCAGTTAAATTTCAGTGGAATTCTAAATTGGAACAGATTTCTCTCCCTTTAGAAACTCACCTTTTCTTTCATTGTTTTCTTCTGGTATGATTTCAGTCAATATTCTTAAGCAGATGCCTGGATTCAAGTGCTTCGGATTCAAGATACTCGTATTCAAGTATATGATTCAAGTGCTTCGTACGTGGAGGCTGACACATGGAGATTTTTTTTAGTCCAGGGAAATTACTCATGAGTGATATAATCAGAGTTTCAACAATATCCTGTAGGAAGTTTGGGGAGTGACAGATTAATACAAGATGAGAGAGTGTGGCAGAGGCTTCTTGGGAGAAGAAAGATTTAAACTTGGCCTTTAAACCTTGGACAGGGACGTATGGTAGGAAGACTTTTCCGGCAGGAGGAGGAGCTGAGCTAGGAGATGGGGAAGTTCAGTCACAGAGGGCACGAGAGTATTTGGAAGGAAGGCGGAGTGGTAAGGAAGAAAAACCACCTGTGTAAGTAGAGAATTCAAACTGTAGACCGATAAGCAGCTGACAAGCGGTGTGACAAAAGGTGGCCAGGCTCACAGGATGCAATTTCTTACCATGAAACCAAACTCAGATTTTAACTAGTTATCACTGCTTCTGTCATCCCCTAAAAATAGCCGACTTTATATAGAAAGGTTGAAGAAAGAGTGCTCGAAAACTAACATTTATTTCTTCATAAGAACAGTCCTATGTTTTGTAGTAGTTATCTCATTTGATCCGGCACAAAGGCTTCAGAAGCACTTACTT
The DNA here is from genome assembly GCF_016772045.2 of Ovis aries. Lineage (NCBI taxonomy): Eukaryota > Metazoa > Chordata > Mammalia > Artiodactyla > Bovidae > Ovis > Ovis aries. The sequence continues at coordinate 1,972,880 of NC_056074.1, read as the reverse complement.
ATCAAGCAACCACTGTAAGATCATCAGCGTTCACTGTATGTGCTGGTCTAGCTGCTGCTGCTGCTAAGTCGCTTCAGTTGTGTCTGACTCTGTGTGACCCATAGATGGCAGCCCACCAGGCTCCTCTGTCCCTGGGATTCTCCAGGCAAGAACACTGGAGTGGGTTGCTATTTCCTTCTCCGCTGGCATGCTGATGTACAGGTGAAAAAGGAGATGTTTGTTGCCTTTGTCTTACATCCCTTCTTTTCTTTCATTACTAACAATGCCTCTATAATTTAGAATGGTCAGAGGAGCTAGGATTTTGACACAGAGGCTAAACTGTGCCTAAAGCAGTCTGTTCACAAGACTGGTAACCAGTCTTGACTTGTAAGCAGTCTTGGTTACAAGACTGGCTCCTTCCCAATTTCTATCCCTTACTCAGTCCAGCACAACCCATTTCTACCGCTGGAATTATCATTCAACCATAAACCCAAGGAGACTGACCTCTGTGTGTCTTTAAATCAAATGCAAAAGAAGGAAAGCTAAGGGGCCTGGATGTTTTCAAATTCAGGCCCCTTTGAAAGAATTCTATTACCAAGCCAAATGTAAAGTTACCTGCCCTAGGAACAAAACAATAAAACCCACTTAAAGTACTTAGGATGGCCTTCTGGCTTTGAAATATGGCTTTGGTGACCTCATATCCTCTAAGGCTGAAGTTTAATATTTTAATATCCCTCATCTCTGCAGTAGATGCCAGAATAGCTATGGTTCTTAATGGACCCCTGTGCCTCCCACAACTGGTTTCTGCATTGGGTGTATCCACAGTGCGGGTCTCATCTGTAAGGAGCCCTATAAGAGAGCCACATTCTGGGAGAGGATTTTGGAAGGATTCTGGAATACTGTGGAATGTATTCATCTATTTCTGTCAGTTCCAAGAATTCACTCACTTAATGTAAACAACCACATCACAACAACAGAAGCGTAACAGCTAGGACTTTACTGTGTTAATTATATTACCCTCGGACTTCCCTGGCAGTCCAGTTGTTAAGACTTTGCCTTCTAAGGCAGGTAAGCTGTTAGTTTGATTCCTGCTCGGGGAGACAAGATCCCACATGCCTCGCAGCCAAAATCCAAAACATTAAAAAAAAAGAAGGAATATCGTAGTAAATTCAATAAAGACTTTTTAAAAATGGTTAATATGAAAAATTGCATCCCTCTTAATTATCTTATTCCATGTAGAACATTATCATCTCCTAAAGAGTTTTGTTTTGTTTGTTTTTTTTTAATGTCTAACACAGTATCTCTAAATGCAGAGACTGCTAGGCATACCAAGTCAATTTTTGCTAAACTATAAGTGTATCAGTTGTTTTACAAAGCTCATGACAGGAATTTTGGAGAAGGCAATGGCAACCCACTCCGGTACTCTTGCCTGGAAAATCCCATGGACGGAAGAGCCTGGTGGGCTGCAGTCCATGGGGTCGCTAGGAGTCGGACATGACTGAGCGACTTCACTTTCACTTTCCACTTTCATGCACTGGAGAAGGAAATGGCAACCCACTCCAGTGTTCTTGCCTGGAGAATCCCAGGGATGGGGGAGCCTGGTGGGCTGCCGTCTATGGGGTCACACAGAGTCGGACACGACTGAAGCAACTTAGCAGCAGCGGCATGACGGGAACTTAAAATATTTTTGCTTCTAAAAAGGCATAGAATTTTATCAATTTAGCTGCAGGCAGAATAGCAAGCATCCAGCTTCTGACAGATGATTTGTTACAAAGGAAAAGGGGCCTTTTCTGTCAGTTTCCTTGGACCTATATCTTGTTTCCGCAGTAGTTAAACTGAAAGAATGCACTGTTTGGTCATTTATTCAGTATGTCTTCTAAGGCTTTGGGGACACAGAATAAATAAGACCACAGCTCCTGCCTTTAAATTCTTCTTAGTCTTGTAATCAAGGAGTATGTGTCACTTTAAAACTTATCTAGACACTACTTTTATAGACCACAATATTGCCCAACAATAGATCAGGAATCTTCTAAATCTTCTAATTATTTTTTAAGAATAGTATGAACCATATTTTGGTACTGATTAAAGCAGATTTATTACATTTATGGAACAATTGGGCTGCTGATGGGTATTTGATGGTATTAGAGAATTATCTCTCTTTAGTTATTGTGGATATCTTTTCTGTTTCTGTGGACGTATTTTTTAACTGTGGCAAAACACAAACATAAATGTTACCATCCTAACATTTTTTAGTGTGCGTTTCAGCAGCCTTAAGTACATTTCCACTGTTTGGCAATCAATCTCCAGAACTCCTTTCATCTTGAAAAACTGGAACACAGCACACATTAAGCAACTCTCCATTCCTCTTTCCAGTGGCTCTTGGCAACCACTGTTCTCCTTTCTGTCTCTGAATTTGACTACTCTAGGTGCCTCGTAGATGTGAAATTCCTGTTTATCTCTGTGACTGGCTTATTCTGCACAGCATAATGTCCTCAAAATCCATCTGTGTTGTCACATGTGTCAGAATTTCCTTCCTTTTTAAGGCTGAATAATATCCCTTTGTAGGTGCTCAGTCATGTTCAGGTCTTTGCGACCCCATGGACTGTAACCTCTGCCCATGGCATTCTGCAGGCAAGAATACTGGAGTGGGTAGCCGTTCCCTTCTCCAGGGGATCTTCCCAACCCTGGGATTGTACCTGGGTCTCCTGAGTTACGGGAGGATTCCTCACCATCTGAGCCACCAGGGAAGTCCAAGGGTGAGGGCGTCCCTGGCTGGGCTACAAAGGAAAACGCACACATCACATTTTGTTTATCCATTCGTCTGTGGCTGCTTTCATCTTTTGGCTGTTGTGAATAATATTCTATGAACACAGGTGTGCAAATAACTCTTTAAGGCCCATTTTCAATTATTTTAGGTATATATCCAGAAGTGGGATTTCTGGATCCGGTGGTAATTCTATTTTCAATTTTTTGAGGACCACCTTCCTGTTTTTATAACTGTTTCACCATTTACATTCCCACTAACAGTACTGTAAGGAGATCAAACCAGTCTATCCCAAAGGCAATCAGTCCTGAATGTTCATTGGAAGAACTGATGCTGACGCTGAAGCTCCAATACTTCGGCCACCTGATGCAAAGAGCCGACTCATTAGAAGAGACCCTGATGCTGGGAAAGATTGAGGGCGGGAGGAGAAGGGGATGACAGAGGATGAGACGGTTGGATGGGATCACAAACTCAATGGACATGAGTTTGAGCAAGCTCTGGGAGATGGTGAAAGACAGGGAAACCAGGCGTGCTGCGGTCCACGGGGTCGCACAGAGTCGGACACGACTGAGCGACTGAACAGCAACAACAGGATACACGCGTGTCAGTTCCTCCACATCCTCACCGACAGTTGTTGTTTTTCTGTTGTTTTTCCTAGCAGCTATCCTCATGGGTGTGAAGTGGCCTAATTTGGTTTTAAGTTGCCATTTACCAAATGTTTATGGAGCACTCGCTGGCTACAGACCCTGGGCTGGGCTGTGCTGAGCTCTAAGAGTGCTTCTCTTGTAGTTAGCTGACTGATCCAAAGTTGCCTGGTGACCTGAGCTTGCAATCAGGTGCATTCTCTTCCCTGAACATTCTAGAAGGGCTACTACAGCAGGTTAAGGGTCTGTATGTAACCCTGACCCTGTTGCATGATGCGGCCCCTGTCTCATGACCTCGTATGAAAGGAATCTTATGATTATGAGCAGACTGTTTACTGCGTGTTTACTGATGTCTTACTGGAACACGTGCCATTATAATACAGTATTTGATTCCCAAGCTCGGTCAGGAAAGCCTATGTGCAGAAAGTAATAACTTGGTGTGATGGTTTTTATTACAAAGCTTTATCTCAGTTACGTATGTTCCCACTTCCAGGTTGTGGCTTCAGAGACACACCCTGAACAAACTAGGAGGAGCAGGGACCCCTTCGCCCTGCTGTCCCTTTCGCCCACTGATAAGCGTTGGCGTGTGTCACAGTGAGGGCTCAGCACTAGAGAAGGAATGAGAGGCAGGATTCAGGGAGCTGGGGATGGTGGGCACTGCAAGGACTTTGGATCTCAGTTATTTAACTTGCACATCTGTGTAAGTGAATATGAGAATGGCTGAATAATCTTCCTTAGTCCCTGGGTGTTTAGAAGCATGAAAAGAAGACCATTTGTCACTTCTGTGTACCAGTTGCCCTCGAACCTTCATCGGCCTTCACTTAGTCAGTGGGCCACACTTGTATGGAACTCATCCTTTCAGTGCCCCGTGGGTCAGGCCCTCTGCTGGGCATGGGAATGCAGTGTGGTGAAAAGGCAGCTGAGCTTATGGTGGACACTTAGGGTCAGTTGGTATTTATGGATTATTCATAACAGGGGCTCTTAGTTGAAAGATTGCCTATACATTTTGCAATAATACCCCAGATTGCTTTACCGTAAAACCCAGCCCCCTTTCCCCACCCTTGATGTTTGCTGCCAGAATCCACAGCATGCTTCAGAACGCTTTCTATTTTGGTAGTGCTTCTGAAAACGTGTGAGGTGGATTGCTTGCAGGGGAAAAATATATTATATATAGTAAGCATCACTTAAGATGTAGTGTTAGAAAAAGCATACATCTTAAAGCACTCATTCAGATACATAGTATTTTTTTTTGGAGCTAGGAATAAGAATCTTCTTGATGCCCACGTGTACTCTGCATAAACCATGTGAGCTCTTTAATTTCACCCTCCTCTTCTCCTTGGTAAGACGAATGCTGATTTTTGGCAGGAAGGATGGGACTTATCAGGGATGTGAACCTCATGGCTGAATCTGTTGTAACAGTGTGTGAATTCAGGTGAGGGTCGTGGGGGCAGAGGGACTGGGGGAGCAAGTCTGGAGGGGCCCACATCCCTACAGGCTCCTCTGGACACTTCCTTTCCCCAGCCTGTGTGTCCTCCTTGGCTTCACCTTCGATTATATTTCTGAGAAGCTTGAATCTGTTGAATTGAGTACAAGGATGTGGGCAGCAGAACAAAAAGTGTTTTATTTATTTCCTGACAGGCTTTTAACAGGCTGTGGTTATAATGGGAGAGAAATGCATTCTGTCCACAACACAAATTGCTTTTCTTCGAGAACATTATGGTGGTACTTCCTGGCGCAGGATTTCCATGGTTCTTGAATTTGCTCTCTCTTTTGTTGGTTTGTGAGCTAAGAAAGAAAAGAACAAGAGCTTTGTAACCCTAATAACGAAGTAATAATTAAGTCTTTTATAAAGGCAAGCTTATTCCCACATCTTATTCCAAGGTACAAGACATGCTTGCTCATTAGGAGGCATTGTAAGTACTCAGTGGTAGTGTATCAGGCGTTAGATGGCATAAATAAATATGACCTCATTCATGTGGAGCTTCACCCCTGAGACTGATACTTCGTGTGCTTTCAGGCCCCGTCTTGAATGCTGTTAGTGTGGTATAGTAACGGTGTTGGGAGACTCCGAGACCAGCTCCCCACCCCCAGCTAGCAGGTTTTCATGCTTGGTATCCAGGTTCCTGGGGTCTGCAGGGGGAACTGACACCCGCTTTTTACTGATCACCCTGAAACAAGAGAGAGCACTGGGCACCGTTTGTGTGTGTGGTCCAGGGGAGACTGGGGGCTGGGGATACGGGCGGTGGAGCGAGACCTCAGCGGTGCGTGGAGCCCTGTGAACGTGATGTTTCCGAGGCCACCCTTATCAATATACAAGCCGCACAGGGTAACCGTTCTTTTGGTGAGAAATATGCCACATTTTAACATTTGCTGTCGTTTAGTTGCTGAAGTCATGTCTGACTCTTTGCAACCTCATGGACTGTAGCCCACCAAACTCCTCTGTCCATGGGCTTTCCCCGGCAAGAATACCGGAGTGGGGTGCCATGCCCTTCTGTAGGGGGTCTTCCCCACCCAGGGATCGAACCCGCATTTCCTGCATTGCAGGTGGATTCTTTACCACTGAGCCACCTTAGAAGCCACATTTTAACATATATTCTGAAAAAAAAAAAAAAAATCCTGGGGAGAGCCTAACCTTGTCAGGCCAGTACACGGCTTGTGAGGCCTCCCCACTGTGGAACCCAGCTCCACCACCTTCTCCCCCTACCCACCCACCCCTTGCACCCTCCAAATCTTACTTTCTAAGACACGTGAGCAGTAGCACTAGAACTTCTGGATGGGACAGGGTGGGGACCAGTCAGATTGATGGGGACTTCAAGAACTTACCTTGGACCACGTTTGCAGAACCAACACAATCTTGTTCGGATTGCATGTGTATTCCAGTCTGTCCCTGAGACAGACGGTGATTTCGGACACTGTGCTTCAGGAACGTGCTCTTCTGGACTGAGTGGTCTGCGGATCCCACGTTCCAGTGTACGATGGTGTCTGATGAGAGACATAACCACTTGCTGTTGGCCCTCTCATGGGCCATGTGGGGGAGTGAGCCGTGGGTACAATGAGACTGGGCTTCCTTCTCTATTCTCTTGAGTCAGATACTTGCTCCTTCATCTCCAGTTACCAGAACAACAAATTTGATTCCCTCCCAACTTCCTAGTGATCCTGATTATCAAAGTGTTTTGACCAAACAACCTACACTGGGCTTTAATGCCGTCACACGCCCCTCCTGTCTTAGTACCATTGGTTGCTGGGGCCCTGTCTGCCCAGTAAGGCCACAGGAGTTCTCATGAGCTTGCCTGCAGTCGCTGGGTAGTTGTCTCGCACTGTGCCCACCCTGTAGTACTAAGAGTTTGTGATTTTCTTTCCCACATTCCTCCCTTTTATCCCTTGAAGACCAACCTTGACATATGTGTGGATTTTGTATCCTTCACTTTTTAGTTTAACTCTTTTCTTCTCTGTGCCTGTTCCTTACTTCACTCTGTCCCTTTTATCACCTCCAACATCTCTCCCTCAATATTCTTTCTCATTGAACCTATCTCATTACAGCCTCTTGGATGTGGTAATGCTTTACAGAGTGTTTTCATAAATTAGCTGGATTGCTAAGAACTTGTCTGATGTCACATTTAATTGTGTCATTTATGGACAGATGGTCTGGTTAGAAATGATTCTATAGAGGTCTTCCCTTCAGTTCAGTTCAGTTCATTCACTCACTCATGTCTAACTTTTTGTAATACCATGGATTTCAGCACATCAGGCCTCCCTATCTATCACCAACTTGCAGGGGTTACTCAAATTCACATCCTTCAAGTTGGTGATGCCATCCAATTATCTCATCCTCTGTTGTTCTCTTCTCCTCCTGCCCTCAATCTTTCCCAGCATCAGGGTCTTTTCAAATGAGTCAGCTCTTCGAATCAGGTGGCCAGAGTATTGGAGTTTCAGCTTCAACATCAGTCCTTCCAATGAACACCCAGGACTGGTCTCTTTTAGGATGCACTGGTTGGATCTCCTTGCAGTCCAAGGGACTCTCAAGAGTCTTCTCCAACACCACAGTTCAAAAGCATCAGTTCTTCAGTGCTCAGCTTTCTGTATAGTCCAACTTTCACATCCATACATGACCATTGGAAAACCATAGCCTTGACCAAATGGACCTTTGTTGGCAAAGTAATGTCTCTACTTTTTAATATGCAGTCAAGGTTGGTCATAACTTTTCTTCCAAGGAGCAAGTGTCTTTTAATTTCATCGCTGCAGTCACCACATGCAGTGATTTTGGAGCCCAAGAAAATAAAGTCTGTCACTGTTTCCATTGTTTCCCCATCTATTTGCCATGAAGTAATGGAACTGGATGCCATGATCTTAGTTTTCTGAATGTTGAATTTTAAGGTAACTTTTTCACTCTCCTCTTTCACTTTCATCAAGAGATTCTTTAGTTAATATCTGAGCTCATTGAATACGTCAAGGCTGCCTGCTTATTGTCTCCCTGCTTATTTAACTTATATGCAGAGTACATCATGAGAAACACTGGCTTGGAAGAAGCACAAGCTGGAATCAAGATTGCCGGGAGAAATATCAATAACCTCAGATATGCAGATGACACCACCCTTATGGGAGAAAGTGAAGAGGAACTAAAAAGCCCCTTGATGAAAGTGAAAGTGGAGAGTGAAAAAGTTGGCTTAAATCTCAACATTCAGAACACAAAGATCATGGCATCTGGTCCCATCACTTCATTGGAAATAGATGGGGAAACAGTGGAAACAGTGACAGACTTTATTTTGGGGGGCTCCAAAATCACTGAACATGGTGACTGCAGCCATGAAATTAAAAGACGCTTACTCCTTGGAAGGAAAATTATGACCAACCTAGATAGCATATTGAAAACAGAGACATTACTTTGCCAACAAAGGTCTGTCTAGTCAAGGCTATAGTTTTTCCAGTGGTCACGTATGGATGTTAGAGTTGGACTGTGAAGAAAGCTGAGCACCGAAGAATTGATGCTTTTTAACTGTGGTGTTGGAGAAGACTCTTGAGAGTCCCTTGGACTGCAAGGAAATCCAACCAGTCCATTCTGAAGAAGATTAGCCCTGGGGTTTCTTTGAAGGGAATGATGCTGAAGCTGAAACTCCAATATTTTGGCCACCTCATGTGAAGAATTGATTCATTGGAAAAGACTCTGATGCTGGGAGGGATTGGGGGCAGGAGGTGAAGGGGACGGCAGAGGATGAGATGGCTGGATGGCATCACTGACTCGATGGATGTTAGTCTGAGTGAATTCCCGGAGTTGGTGATGGACAGGGAGGTCTGGCATGCTGCGATTCATGGGGTCGCAAAGAGTCGGACACGACCAAGCGACTGGACTGAACTGAACTGAACTGAGCTTACTGATATTTCTCCTGGCAATCTTGATTCCAGCTTGTGCTTCATCTAGTCCAGCATTTCTCATGATGTACTCTGCACATAAGTTAAATAAGCAGGGTGACAATATACAGCCTTGACGTGCTCCTTTCCTGATTTGGAACCAGCCTGTTTTTCCGTGCCCAGTTCCAACTGTTGCTTCTTGAGCTGCAGACAGGTTTCTCAGAAGGCAGGTCAGGTGGTCTGGTATTCCCATCTCTTTAAGCTATAGCTTAACTGATAGCCTTAGATTGTGATCCATCAAATCTTTTAAGTATAAATGAACGCATCCTCTTTTCTCGCTAACATTTTATTGAGCACCTACAAGTGACAGACAATTTACAGGATGTCATTATTCTCAATTTATAGTTAAAGGAATTGAGACTCAGAGTTTAAGTCATTGCCCTACATTCACATTGCTGATGAAAGGATAGAGCCATGATTTAAACTCTGGTCTCTATGGTTTTAGCCAAGCCCTATAATTTGCATTATGGAGACTCCTTCATGGATGGAAAGTCCTTGGTTAGGGAAGCCCTTCTGATCATTTCTCAAGCAATTCTTCCTTAGCTGCATATTTGCCTGGAGAATAGGAGTAATTCTAAGAAATGTAGGATTTTATTCTGAAGTAGGTCTCGTTATATAATATTGATAACAGGATACAAAACTAAATGATCCAGGGATCCCAGGCTAATCACAACTTTATAACTAAGTTCAACATGTCAGACCAATGTGGATCAAAGGGAGAAAAGCCTTTGGGAAAATGCTTGAAATATGGAAATAAAAATGCATAAGTAACCCATGGGAATGCAAATGGCCTCATTTATTTGAAAGATTTGTATTTTATTTGGAGTTTCCTAAGAGAATAGTCTCCACAGAATACCTTTCTTAGAAGGTCATATTTGGAAAACAATTTTGAAATCCATATTGAAGACTGATGACTGATGAGGGGGGAAAACACGTCAACTTGTGTAAAGTTGAGGTACACTTTCCCTTTTTAAATGGGCTTCTTAGGCTTGGGGAAAACATATTTTTTGGTTGAATAGGTGTTTACATAGAAATCATCTGTGTAATCAGATATATAGTGCTTTTTTATGTCATGTAAAAGTTTCCACAGTGTTTTGCAGGCATCATTTGAAGTTCACACAGATCTGTGAGGGAGAGACTGTGGATTACTCCCATTTTATAGATGAGAAAACTGAAGCCCAGAAAGTTTATGTGATGTGTGAGACATCCAACTAGAGAGTAGTGGGACCAAGTCTATCTGAGACCTGGCTCCTTCTGTTTGCTAGTCTTAGCCAGGCCTAGGTGCTCTGTTCCCTAGTTTATTCTTCTGTGTGGGGATGATGGTGATCTGATGGCGATGATTACTGTGTTGGTCGTGGGGGCAGTGGTGTGGTAGTGACAGAAAAGACCTGGTAGAATTGTTCTTAATATGAAGTGAAAGTGAAAGGCACTCAGTCGTGTCCGACTCTTTGCGACCCCATGGACTGTATAGTCCGTGGAATTCTCCAGGCCAGAATACTGGAGTGGGTAGCCTTTCCCTTCTCCAGGGGATCTTCCCAACCCAGGGATCAGATCCAGGTCTCCTCCACTGCAGGCAGATTTTTTTACCAGTTGAGCCATCAGGGAAGCCCCCATATGAAGCGAGGTAATGGTCTAAAAGCACTCAGCACAGTTTCCCAGCACAAGTGGTATGACAGGTGTCAGTTCCTCTTGAAAAGGTTTTGCTTCCCAGCCCTCTGCTCTTTCCTCCACGCCATCCTGCCCCTGCTGGCTGCAGACGAAGCTCCGGAGAGGACGACACCCTCCGGAGTGCCTCCCATCTGGAGAGGAGGACAGCCCTCTGCATCTCCTCACCTCTCTGTTTGGTGTAAATTGCCCAGGGAATTCATTGCTTGCCCAAGGACATGGTCTCAACATGCCAGAAAGACACGTTAGTAGAAAGTTCAGAAGTGCCAATCAACAAGCCCCATCACTCTCCCAGCAAATATCAGATCAAATAATTGTCCCTTAGCAAAGAGAATTAGTGATTACAGAGATTACATTTCACATTCTAGGCTGCTTCCCCAAGGAAATGGTTCCACCAGTAAAAATTATGTGATGTGCCCAAGAGCGCCTTATTTATTTGCCCTCATTGGAAAACGGTGTTCCACCCAAAGGGGACAAGTCTTGACAACTGAAACCTATACCTCAAAGGGCTTCTTTTTTATTTATCCCAATAATATCTTTTTTACTGAAGTACAACTGATTTACAGTGTTGTGCTAGCTTCATAATAACATATATACATATATATATATTATTTTTCAGATTTTTTCCTATATAGGTTATTACAGTGTATTAAATATAGTTCCCTGGGCTATATGGTAGGTCCTAGCTGTTTATCTGTGTTATATCTAGTAGTGTATATCTATTAATTCCAAATTTCTAAGTTTTCTCTCCCACTGATTTCCCCTTTGGTAGCCATAAGTTGGTTTTCTATGCCTGTGAATTCATTTCTGACTTGTACATAAGTTTCTTTGTTTCATTGTCTTAGATTCTACACCTAAGTTATATCATATGATATTAGCATTTCTCTGTCTGAATTACTTCACTTAGCATAATAATTTCTAGAACCATCCATTGCTTTGAGTGGCATTATTTCATTTTTCCTTACGGCTGAGTGGTTTTCCATTGTATATATGTACTATTGATTTGTCTTCATTATTGATGTATTGTCAGTGGACACTTAAGTTGCTTCCCTGTCTTGAGTATTATAAATGGTACTGCTATGAACACTGGGGTACATGAATCCTTTCGAATTAGGCTTTTCTCAGGATATATGCCCAGGAGTGGGATGGCTAGATCATGTGGCAGCTTTGTTTTCAGTTTTTCAGGAAACCTCCTTAATGACTGTTCTCCTTAATGTCTTCACCAATTTGCATTCCTACTAACAGTATAAGGGGGTTCCTTTTCTCAACACCTTCTCCAGGATTTATCACAACACTTCTTTTGATTGTAAGCTTTTCTGTAATACACAACACTTTCCTGTGCCTTTTACTGTTGACCGTGATCCACAGCCCACCCATGATCGCATGGGCTATCGCGAAGCAGCTTCCCTGATGTCTTTCTGGTTGAGTGCTGACTCTCACCATGTGATGCCAACCCCCTAACACATGTGCCTTTTGACCTCTTACACCTTTCTTTTTCCATAGCTGTCTTCTTTACCTCTTATTCCTTACTGTTATTTCTTGCTGTCAGAATCTGTTGGGATGCTGAAATTGTGCCTAAAATAGGAGCATGTAGATAGACCTTTGTCTTAGGCGTTTGGTGGCTCAGAAGGTAAAGCACCTGCCTGCAATTCAGGAGACCTATGTTTGATCCCTGAGTTGGGAAGATCCCCTGGACACAGGAATGGCTACCCACCCCAGCATTCTTGCCTGGGGAATTCCGTAGACAGAGGAGCCTGGCAAGCTACAATCCCATGGGAGGAGTCCATGGGGTTGCAAAGAGTTGCGCATGACTGAGTGACTAACACTTTAACTTTCACAGACCCTTAGTGTGGCCCAAGCATCTTCTCCAATCTGTGTGCCTGAACTTCCGATAACTCCTGACCTACAGCTGCATTTGAGATAGTCAAGCTTGCTGCTGTCAAGGTAGTTAGAAGCCAGTGGGGAGAGAAAATGCACATTTTTACAGATGAAATAGAACACGATTGTTCACGAGAAGGCACCTAGTCATGATAGTAGGTGCACTGGGAATTCACATTAGGTGAGAAACCTTGGAGAAGACTCACAGAATAGGAGAAGCTGTAGCTAGGCCTCAGAGGACCGTGAGAGCAGGCGCATCCCCTCCGTCACGCATCCACTCCTTCATGCACGTGTTCAGTGAGGGTTAATGGAGCGAGACTATACGCAAGGCTGTGTTGCAGGAGCAGAAGACACAGTATATGCGCCATACAAGGTTTCTGATCTCATGGATCATTTGTATGTGAGAGTGAAGACAATAAAAGGGAAAGAACCAAGAGCACATCAGAGGGTAGAAACAGCTGGAGACACATAAATGGAGAAATAGGAACCTTCTGATACACACAGAGGGGAGGGTCTCAGGGGCTGCGTCCGAGAAGGCGGCTGGGAAAGGCCCCAGGAGGGGCTTGGACGGTGGGAGGTCTGCCCACGGGCACAGCGGAGGAACAGCTCTCCAGTGGGGGGCCGGGCAGGAGCGCTGAGCATGGGGTCTGCTCAGCAACAGAGGGGGGCTGTGAGGTGAGAGCAGGGACACCCAGGGCAGAGGAGGGCTGTGAGGTGGGAGCGGGGACACACCAGGCAGAGGGGGGCTGTGAGGTGAGAGTGGGGGGACACCCAGGGCAGAGGGGGGCTGTGAGGTGAGAGCAGGGGGACACCCAGGGCAGAGAGGGGCTGTGAGGTGGGAGTGGGGACACGCCAGGCAGAGGGGGGCTGTGAGGTGAGAGTAGGGGGACACCCAGGGCAGAGGGGGGCTGTGAGGTGAGAGCAGGGGGACACCCAGGGCAGAGAGGGGCTGTGAGGTAGGAATGGGGGTACCCAGGGAAGAGGGGGGCTGTGAGGTGGGAGTCAGGGGACACCCTGGGCAGAGGGGGGCTGTGAGGACACCCCGGGCAGAGGGGGGCTGTGAGGACACCCAGGGCAGATGAGGGCTGTGAGGTGGGAGCGGGGACACCCAGGGCAGAGGGGGGCCGTGAGGTGGGATCAGGGACACCCAGGGCAGAGGGGGGCTGTGAGGTGGGAGTGGGGAGACACCCAGGGCAGAGGGGGGCTGTGAGGATACCCAGGGCAGAGGGGGGCCGTGAGGTGGGATCAGGGACACCCAGGGCAGAGGGGGGCTGTGAGGTGAGAGTGGGGGACCCCCAAGGCAGAGGGGGGCTGTGAGGTGGGATTAGGGACCCCCAGGGCAGAGGGGGGCTGTGAGGTGGGAGTGGGGACTCCCAGGGCAGAGGGGGGCCGTGAGGTGGGAGTGGGGGGACACCCAGGGCAGAGGGGGGCTGTGAGGTGGGAGTGGGAGGACACCCAGGGCAGAGGGGGACTGTGAGGTGGGAGTGGGGGGACACCCAGGGCAGAGGAGGGCTGTGAGGTGAGAGTGGGGGTCACCCAGGGCAGAGGGGGGCTGTGAGGTGGGAGTGGGGGGACACCCAGGGCAGAGGGAGACTGTGAGGTGGGAGTGGGGGGACACCCAGGGCAGAGGGGGGCTGTGAGGTGGGAGTGGGGGGACACCCAGGGCAGAGGAGGGCTGTGAGGTGAGAGTGGGGACACCCAGGGCAGAGGGGGGCTGTGAGGTGAGAGTGGGGGTTACCCAGGGCAGAGGGGGGCTGTGAGGTGAGAGTGGGGGTTACCCAGGGCAGAGGGGGGCTGTGAGGACACCCAGGGCAGAGGGGGGCTGTGAGGTGAGAGTGGGGGTTACCCAGGGCAGAGGGGGGCTGTGAGGTGAGAGTGGGGGTTACCCAGGGCAGAGGGGGGCTGTGAGGACACCCAGGGTAGAGGGGGGCTGTGAGGTGGGAGCGGGGAACCCCCGGGGGGGTCTGTGAGGTGGGAGCAGGGCAGCTGGGGAGACGGATGTAACACAGGCAAAGCATTCCAGGCAGTGTCTGCGAAGGAAGGAGCATGGAGTGCAAGGCGTGTGTGTGTGAGAGAGAGATGGAGGGACGGAGAGAGAAGGGGAGAGACAGAGAGAGGGAGAAGGGAGAGGCGCGGGGAGCCGGTCTGGGCAGCGTGCTGGTGAAGGAGGTAAGGCTGGAGGGAGGAGGTAAGGCTGGTGAAGGCGCTAAGGCTGGAGGGAGGGACACCAGTGTGTGGAATCTTCGAATGGCGTCTGTTACATATGGTGTAAACTTCTGTAGCTGAGAAGGCTGCACTTCTGTGTTTATCCTTCTGCAAAACAGCTTAGAGTCGCGATTCACACCGTTAGTGCCAAGGCTTGATTGCCTCTGAGAGTTCACATAGAAGAGACTGCACTGCGCCCAGTTTCTTAGTCCAAAATTACTCATCCTGAAACTCTGCTGGCACGTGCACTCTGTGAATCTGGGGCTTTGGAAGACGCACCTGGGCCGGTTCCAGCCAGGTATTTAGAGCACACTTGGTCCTGCTTCTCTCCCTGGAAGAATAAGCAGAGCTGACATTTCCTGAGTGTATACCGTGTGCAAGGCCCGGCCTCCTCGCTGATGTGTGATCCCTTATGTAAAATTCCCACGCCTTTCTGTCTCACTTTTGCACAACACACTGGGGCAGTTCGATTGTTCAAGGTGGCAGATAGTGAGAGAGTCAGGACTTGAGCTCCGGCTGCTTGCCCTTTGAGTCCCTGCCTCCCCCCACGCTGCCTCCCCCAGGCTTTCTGTTCTGGCTCAGATGCTCAGGGACTTGAGTGTGGATGAAGCGCGTGGTCCATCTGAGAGGCCCAGGCCAACTGCCACTTGGCACTCCTGGCTGGCTGTGCAGTCCGACCCTCATCCGCTTCTTTCCTTCTTTATTAAACAGCTTCTGGAATCTCCTCCAACCCCAAAGCAGCTTCTTCCTTGATAGAAAGACAGTAGATATCTAATACTTGACTTATTAAAAAGAAGAAGAACAGAGTACAAGGTTTGTGAGCTCTTGAACAAAAGATTCAGTAGATCCAGGGTTGGTGGAAATTTTCATTTCATTTAATTGTTGGCTCTGCCATGTGCCAGCCAAAAAATAAAAATAATCCTGGAAGCTTTGACATGCTTTTCAGCAAAGATTTACTAGCCGTGTGCTGTAAGGAAGGTTCATATTGCAAAGACTTCATTACTTTCAGTGTGAATACTGTGAGACAAGGCGATAAATCATTTAACTCAGACCTTACTAATCAGAATTAATGTACAGAAGTCTTGTGTTATGGCTTATGTTTTCTCAGTAGTTCTTGAACTTTGGTAAGCTTCTAGGTCATCAGTGAGAATTGCAGGCTCTCTCCAACTCTCTGGCGTTGTCCATCCACCCCCGTGATACCTGTGCTTGTCACGTGCCATCTTGGGAAAAGCATTTCCAGGATCACACAGTTCCATAGTGACTTTTGCTTTCCTTCCAAAGGAAAAATATATAAAATATATGAATGAGTTTGGCCAAGTTTGCAAATCATCAAAGTCTCCATGATAGGAGAATAATGTTTGTTCACCTAAATTCTCAAGGTTAATTGCTTGCCCATTTCAGTTAAAAATTTTTGCTTTCTATCAGAGCCCCATGAAATCAACCTGAGCCTCAGTTTCAACAAAAAGTTAGAATTTCAGAAGTTATACATTGCTCATAAAGGGATAAATTCCATTTAAATCTTTAGATATTTAGATTGCTTTAAAAAAAATTTTTTTTTTCCACTCAAAGTCCATACTAGGGCCTGCTTCTGTCCCAGTAATTTCTGTACCCTCAAGATCTCACCTTATCTTTGGATTTTCACAGCACCGAACACCAAGTTTTGTAGGTAATAGGTGTTTATAATATGTTTGTGAAATTGAACAGTTCACCAGCTTGGACTTAAATAACTAGCTCTCCTACCAAAAAGAAGCATAATGTATGCTTTTATGATATATTTTTCTTCCTGACTTTGGCCCATTACAAGACCTCTGTTTTCACGTGTACTAGATTCTTATATTCTGCATCCTGATAACAAACAAAAGATACATATTTAATCTTGCCTTAATGCTCAGTCTGAAATACCCTCCCTGGGACTGCCCTGGTGGTCCAGAGGTTAAGACTTCACCTCCCAGTGCAGGGATATGAGGGAGAATGCTGGTCAAGAAGCTAAGATCCCCCATGACTTGAGGCCAGAATACCAAATATGAACAACAGAAGTCATATTGTAACAGATTCAGTAAAGACTTTAAAAATGGCACGCACCAAAAATAAATCTTTAAAAATAAAGTATCATCTTCGCAGCTACTTATATATAAAATGCTAATTTCCCCATGTAGAGGAGAGGAGTTTCCATTTACAGTGAAATGAATGTCGTATATATATTTCCTTGAGGGTCTGCCTCGGGATTTATGTGTGTTTTGTTCTGTAAATGTGTCCATCCACTGTGCTGATGAGTTTTCAGTATTCCGACCCAGAAGGGGAGATCCCTGAGAGTGTACCTCCCAGGGTAGTATTGCTAAACAGATAGGAAAATATTTTTTAAAATACATTGTATAAAGCAAATGTTAATACAGACCAGTTTGCTGGTAAGGGTTATTTTCTTCCTTTTTATTATGAATTTGTGCTTGAGGAGTGCAGAATAACCTTGTAAACCTAATTATATTCAATTATACTTTAATATCTTCTACATCTCCAGCACCAGGCTGGGAATCACAAAGAAGTAAACGACACAAGAACTGACCTCTTCCAGAGGTGTTTAGTTCATAATCCTCCCTAGGTGTCCTCCAATCCCAGTCTTACCCCCAAACCGAACTGTGCTGAACCTCATGACCACTCACTGCTCCAAGAGGATTTCCTTGCAGTGTTTAGATTTTGGCATTCATTGCCCTTATGTAATATTTGCTCATCCTAAAAGGCAACGGCACCCACTCCAGTACTCTAGCCTGGAAAATCCCATGGACGGAGGAGCCTGGTGGGTTGCAGTCCATGGGGTTGCTGAGAGTCAGATAGGACTGAATGACTTCACTTTCACTTTTCACTGTCATGCTTTAGAGAAGGAAATGGCAACCCGCTCCATTGTTCTTGCCTGGAGAATCCTAGGGACAGGGGAGCCTGATGGGCTGCTGTCTATAGGGTTGCAGAGTCAGACACGACTGAAGCGACTTAGCAGCAGCAGCAGCTCATCCTACATCATCTTACTCTGTTTCCAGCAGCAGGGCTGGACTCCGGGGGCGGATCTCCGGCCCCTGCCTCCTTCACTGCATGGCACCCCCAGTCCTCAGAAAAGGCAGGGAGTGGGGGTGTGCAGAAATGCTTAGGGCAGAGGGTTCCAGGCCAGCCAGGCCAGAGCTCCAATGTGGGCTGTGATATGCACCAGCTGACAGTCCACGAGCAAAGCGTTTACACATTTTGAGCTTGTAATTCCTCATCTGTAAATATAAGGCCTCCTGCAAGCTGTTCATAAAGAAGGCAATGAGATCAGTGTGCACAGCCTCAGACACAGTGCTTGGCCGGCAGTCTGCGCTCGGGGCCTGGAGCTCTAACAGGACTGGGCGTGTCCTGTGAAATGCGTTACCCCAGTGCCTCCAGGATCGTGAATAAGTCCCCTTCCAACTGCCTTCTGCAGAATTCCCGAGAGGCAGAGGCCTACATCATGTCTTCTGAAGTCTCACACCCACCTAGTCTGACAGACAAGAGGGGCTTGACAAAGAACTCGGCTCTTGTCTAGGTGACAGAAGCAGGCCAGCTTTCTCCTACCAAGGGTTTAGCCATCAGCAGCGTGTGTGTCAAGGACGGGTGTCCTGGCGCACCTGGGGGCCGTGCTTCTTTGACATCCAGCGTGGGCTGGGCAGTGACTGGGCTTGATGGGCCCTCATCCTGTGGTATTGCCAAGTGCTGGCTCTTACCCAGCCGTGGGCATGGCCCTGCACAGCAGTGATTAACCAAGCAAGCCTGATCTCTGCCCCCAGACAGGTATCAGCTGTGGGGCAAGATGCTTCAATAAACGCGCGTTAGTAAACACTGCGGAAGAAGAGGGCGCTGTGAGAAAAAGCAAAGGGAAAGAACCTTCTCTGGAAGTTGCTCCCTGGAAGTTCAGAGGAATCCCCTCTGAATGTGCAAATGGCATCATAAGAGTTGAAAGGACTCACAGGTCGCTACTTTGTGTAGTTTACACAAATCACAAAAATTATGCTCTGCAAAAAAGTAAACTTCACAGTAATGCACTGAAATAGCCACTATTTTCCCGTTTTTATAAAGGAGAAAACTGAAACTCAGGAAGGGCCATTCTTACCCAGGTCAGCTCAAATGAAGGCCAGACCTGGACTGCCACCAAGACAGTCCACAGTCCGGGCCTATGGTCTGGTGATCTCTGCAGTGCTTCTTGCCTGGGCCCATTTGCCCCCATTGCTGAAAAGCGTTAGCTTTCAGAACGGGTGAGCAGCCAGCATGCTAGAGTGAGGCAGACAGTAACTTCAGTGCACACAGAATGTCATCTTTTCACCAAAAGCTTCTGTTCTCTCCTCGTTTATAAGCTGAATGAGCTTGTGGTGAAGTGTGGTGAAGTGTCTGCTTTTTCCCTCATTAGGCCATTAGCAACTGGTGACTGAGTCCCGGGCCTCAGCCCCCTCCAGTTTTCTGCTTAGTTCCTTAAAGTCAAAAAGCCTCAGTGTTTTCTCAGTCCAACAAGTTATGAGGTTTCCGTGACTGCAGTGTTTAAGCCTCATAATTTTGTCCCAAGAGTTTCTTAATGAGGTGTTTTTTTTTTTTTTTTAATTACTAAGCAGAGGATTCTGTTCTCATTTGGGATGAAGCCACATCCTCCCTTCCAAGCCTGCATCATCCCTCCTCCTCCCAGGACAAGAAGGCCGTCTGCATGTCCTCCCGAGAAAGGCTGCTCCTCTAGGTGAGGGGCCCGCCTGGCCCACCAGCCTGCAGCAGGGGTGGGCTGCTGCCGCCCCCTGCCTCCTCTTGCCAGCTCACCAGGGGACATGCATCTCCGTGCGCTGAAATGAAAGCACTTTTCATTTGTTGAGTAAAGCGCTCTGTGCCCGTCACTCTAACGGCTTCATGTGCAAAGTGTCATTTAATCGTCACTAGTTTTCTGAGGTCTCCATCATTCAGTCACGTTTGCAGGTTGAGGAAACTGAGCCTCAGGATGGTCAGCTGATTCACTCCTGACGCAAACCTGCTGTTGCTGCCGCTCAGTCGCTCGGGCGTGTCAGACTCTTTGCCGCCCCGTGGCCCGGAGCCCGCCAGGCTCTTCTGCCCATGGGACGCTCCAGGCAGGAACACTGGAGAGGGCCGCCATCTCCTCTTCCAGACCCGGGGATCAAACATGCGTCTCCACGGGTGCTGCATTGACAGGCAGATGCCTTCCACGAGTGCTGCCTCGGAAGCCAGACCCAAGCCTGGCTCTGTCTCATCCCCGCCTGGTCTTTAATGAGTTTCTGTGGACTTTGGAGCAGATGTGGGTGGGAAGTACCCATCCTCCCCTCCACTTTCTTATCATTTAGTTCACTGTTGGTCCCCTTTCCCAACAAAGACAGGGACGTGGGGAAATGGGGGCTGTCGCAGGAACCCTAACACAGTGTTGGATTACAGAGCAGCTGGGCAGCTTTCTACATCTTCGTCTTCTGTTCTAAGCCACCCGCCATCAGCAAAGACTGTCGTCCAACCACACCATCCCACTTGTGACCTTAGTTTTCGCCTGGGTAGTCTATTGTAGCGTCTGTATTTCTTGATTGGGAGCCCACTTGGTATTTTTGGTAGATGTGAATTTTCTGTGATGCTTAGAAAATTTTCTTGGTGATCAGTGTAAGTGCTGGCTGGGATGTACTCGATGAAAATTTTCCCCATGGGGACCCATCATTTCTCATGTAATCTCTCATCTCTTTCTGTACCGTCTTGGAAGCTGTGGATGCTTGGTGGATACTGACAGCTGAGACTAAGAGAGAGGGAAATGACCAGCTCCAGCAGCTAGCTGTCATGCATTTGATCAAAGAAACATGGTAGCAATTACACTGCTTTTTAAAATTAACTTCTAGAGACATTTTCATACAATAGTTAGTAACAGGGTACTGTGTCTCCTTGGGAAATTTTATCTGTTTTTCCCACTGTTTTCAAACCAGCTTAGAAGCAAATGTTTAGGAATTTCTTGCATATATGAAGGGATAATTATTGTTTGGCTGTTCAGTCTCCAAACAAATTAACCAGGCAGTACTATATTTTAAACATGTATTTAACAATTACAATGTTGTTAATTACAACTTAACAATCCAGTGTTGATCATCCTCTTGAATACCATGGGATTAAAATCACCCCCATATTTCATGTATTATCATAAACTTTTCTTGGCATTAAGTCACATTAGTCAAAAATGATTACTGATTTCTCATTTACATTTTTTCACTTCTCAATTTTCCATTTTAAACATAATTTACTTTTCTTGCTGATTGATTTGTGAGTCAATTTCTATGTATACCTGTGAGTAAATACAAGTATGTGTTTGGTCACCCTTAATATTACTGATTTCCAGTCTCCATAGCCCTGTCCAATTTCCTTTATCCCAATAAGACTCTGAACCAGCATCTCTCATATCTACCTAAATTTCCTTAGATATGTGGTTCAGTAAACAAAGAGTGCCATTCACTTTGGAACATTTATCTTTTTCACCTTAAAATGAAATACCATGACATCTAACTTTGTGGTTGAGGTTTTAAGTGTGTTCAGGAAATTAAAACCTGGGATGCCTGCAGGAGCCATAAGATAATGATACATGGATGATAAGTGTAACAAATTTCACATATATCTGAAGGAGCTGAGTCATCATTGCCTTTTTGCTGTGAACAAATACCAATTCCCTGACCTTAAAAATCTTCAAACATTAAGTTAATGCATTTTATTTCCACTTCCAGTGAGTTGTTTGAGGCAATATTACACACATGACTTCTGATGGGTTTTATATTACCGAGATATTGATACTTGCCAACACTCAGTTAATTTACTTTTCATTTTCAGCTCCTTACAGAATGATATGCTGTTAGTTGTTACTTTTCAATCTGTGTTCACGCTTTCATATTGCAATTACTCAGCTTTTAATAGAAAATGAAATGGAAAAATCCTACTTGGGTGTGAAATATGTGAATTTGCAGGTTACATATTTTCTGCCTGTGTCTTCTTTTTGCATCCTACCTCAAAACTTCTCCAGTCTACCTCTCTCTCCTGACAGCATCCTGAAACAGGATATAGCTTTTCGATCAGGCTAGCTGATTGCATAGGCACATTCCTGGGTAATTATGCCTGTAAGAAAGAGGGAATTAAAAAAAAAAAAGCACAACCTGATAGCGGGATAATGATCTTTATGAAAATATAGTCCTAAGTCCATCAATTAAAAACAACTTGTATCTAACTGGGCAGTGTGCTCGTTGCCTAGGGAACAGCATCTTAGCCAGGGAAGGCGGAAGTAACCACAGAGAGCCAGCCAGCCAGAGAACACTTGGAACCTCCCCTTTGCAGAAGCTTTGAAAAGTCTGGAAGTAAATGGTTGCATGGCCCAGGCTTCCAGAGGCTACAACGTTGTGGCACAGAGCAAGGAAGGGAAAGCATTAAATGGAATCCTTTCCCAGAGGTATCTCCTGATTTTTTATTTTTGTGTCTGAGGTTTAGAAATGCCATTGTTTATAACATAGCTGTTTCACTTTGCCTACATTTTGAGCAGATGTATCCTTGCCCACTTACTGAGCAAAAGGCCTTTGCTTCCCCACTGGTCCTTATTTATTCATGATTGCTGAATAAATAACTGTGGGTCCTTGGGTTCTCAGAACTGGAAGGCACTGTGTACAGCGCTTGTTCCATGGAGTGTCTCTGCAACTTCCATAGCAGAAATTAACTTTTAAGTAACTCCTTGGGCTTCCCTGGTGGTTCAGATGGTAAAGAATCTGCCTGCAATGCAGGAGACCCAGGTTCGATGGCTGGGTGGGGAAGATCCTCTGGAAAAGGAAATGGCAACCCACTGCATTATTCTGTCTGAAAAATTCCATAAACAGAGGAGTTTGGCAGCCTACAGTCTGTGGGGTCACAAAAAAATAAGACTGACAGACCAACACTTTGGTAATAACAGCAAAGCATTTACAGAAGCATCAAGTCCGGGGTGGAGGGGGGGCGGTCTGAGAGTTTCTGGTTCATATTTAGTGTGAATATAGGTGAAAACCTGTCTGGAATTTGCAGGTTGCTCCATGTATCTGCTTTGTGTGTATCTGGGGATGTGTGTATATTTGAGGTGAAGCACACGATCCCTGATAGAACCTGAATGTGGATTTGATTTGTGTGTTCATGAGAAAAAGCACACCAAAAACTCAATCTGGCTCAGATACTGTCTGAGTGACCTGGTGGCCGAAACAATATATTTTGGTATCAAAGATTGTTTGGGGATTAAAAACCAAAGCTAGAGATCATATACAAAAGTGAAAAACAGTGATTATGACAGTTGTAAATAAAAGTTGGTTTGTCTTAAATAAACTTAGGGTTTCCAAAGGGGAAAAGGGGATAAATTAGGAGTTTGGGTTAGCAGATGCAAACTACTATATATAAAATAAATAAACAAGCCCTACTGTACAGGGAACTATATTCAGTACCTTGTAATAAACCATAATGGAAATGAATCTGAAAAAGAATATGTAATGTATATATAACTGATCACTTTGCTGTATGCCTGAAACTAACACAACATTGTAGATCAACTATACTTCAGTAACATGTTTTTTAAACTTTTCAATCATCTTGTGGCTAAAAGAGCAGACTGGATGGATGGTGTCTGTGTGTCTGTGTGTCTGTGTGTGTCTGTGTGTCTGTGTGTCTGTGTGTCTGTGTGTCTGTCTGTGTGTGCATATCTACAGTTTAAACACACTTTTTCCTATTGACACTATTTCAGTTCCATTGTACAAATGGGCCTGGGAGATGTATCATTTCTCAATCTCTGGGTTCAGACATTGAATAATTGACATTGAACTACTTAAAATTGGCAGACTAAAGTTGTCTTTCTTTGTTAGTAACTGAAATGAAGAAATTTTTATTAAGTTTGAAATGTCGATAATTCTAGAAATGATTTTCCATTTAGCCTTTACCTTTTTCTACATTAATAATGCATCTTTAAGCAGATTCCTTTTGAAATTTTTCTTTACTTAATATAAACTTTATTAAGTCAATATTATGCAAAATTTTGAGCTAATTTAATTTTGATTGAGCTCATTTACTATTGCATTGGTATAAAAGATTGGTAACTAAACTAAAATAGTACAGTAAATTAACAGTAAAATCTATACTAAAAGGAATTTTTTAGTCATCCTTATAGTAGACATTTACTGAGCATCTAGTCTATACACAGGTTTTTTCAGATTATTCTTAAAGACACTGTCTTTTTAATTACTATTATTTTCTTTTAGATACTGGTGGGACTCTGCAAAGTAATACTAATGAGTTCTACCTTGGTCCTTAAAACAAGTTTGTGTTAGCTCTGAAACATCCTGATAGCACTGATTTTTGCTGCATTATATAATTGATAAGAACAAAGCTACCTGCCTTTAAAGATATTCTAAATTTCAATAATTCGCATATTTCAGGCCAGTATTTAGGCTCAACTTCTCTTGTTAGACTTTTTAGTGTCTTTAAAACATTTTATCTTTTAAGTTACAAGCTTCAGATCTCACTCTCTTTAACTATAAAATCGTGATTTAAGTGTCTTGTCCTCAGGGAAACTGTGTTTAGCATCTCAGATCAAGTGAGGTTCCCTTCTTCAAGATCTCAAACCACCCTATGGTGGTTTCAAAGCACTTACCATAATTGAAAGCATACCATTAAATATATAATTTCTGTGCTTCCCTCTCCCCAACCTAAAAACCCCACTGGATAAAGACTATATCCGTCTGACACCAAGAGGAGGCCTGGCACCCAGTAGGCACTTACTAGATACTCCCAGAGGAAGAGAGTGAACGTGCAACGACTGTCGCTGGTCCCAGCCCTTGCCTTTCTGTTGGTCTCTCCCTTGCCTTCCTTCCTGGCCAATCGAATTTAATTGGAGAATATTTCAAAATCCATGATTAAAGAGCAATTAAACCAAGGTTGGTTTCTTTCTTTGACTTTGAGTCTCTAACATGTCCTATTTTGCTTTTGATCTTCAAAAGTGGTTTTTTTTTTTTTCCCTTAATGAAGAATTAGCAGATGGCCACATAAGATTATTGAATGACTGTCTTCTTTCTGAAGTTTCTTAATATACACTGGTAAAAGTGAAAGTGAAAGTCACTCATTCTTGTCCAACTCTTTGCAACCCCATGGACTATACGGTCCATTGAATTCTCCAGGCCAGAATACTGGAGTGGGTAGCCTTTCCCTTCTCCAGGGGATCTTCCTGAGTCAGGAATCAAACCAGGGTCTCCTGCATTGCAGGTGGATTCTTTACCAACTAAGCTATGAGGGAAGCCCCTAAAGTTGCTCAGTCTTGTCTGACTCTTTGCGATGCCACGGGCTATACAGTCCATGGAATTCTCCAGGCCAGAATACTGTAGTGGGTAGCTGTTCTCTTCTCCAGGCGATCTTCCTATCCCAGGCATTGAACCTAGGTCTCCTGCATTGCAGGGAGATCCTTTACCAGCTGAGCCACAAGGTGGTATAGGAATAATTGGAGGAGGAAAGAGATCCAACTGCAGTGGTATCAACAGAGATCCTTCAGGAGGAGGCCCCAAGGGCCAAACATCCCTATCCCTCAGAAGAAAGAAGGCCAGAGGAGCTGAGACTGTGTGAGGGCACCTGCCCATCTGCTCCCGCTGTGAGGCCTCTAACACGGCGTCTTACCTTGCAGTGTCTCAGTTTCCTCACCTTCAAAATGGGGGAAAATAGGACGTACTGCATAGGGCAGTTTGAAGGCCAGAAGAGATAGTACATGAAAGTTGGTTAACTGACACAGTACTAGACACACTGGGGCCGCCCGGGGGGCTCAGCGGTAAAGAGGCCGCCTGCCAAGCAGGAGACCTGAATCCAATCCCTTGGTCGGGAAGACCCCCTGCAGATGGGCATGGCCACCCCTCCCAGTAGTCTTACCTGGAGAATCCCGTGGACAGAGGAGCCTGGTGGGTGACCGTCCATAAGGTCACAAAGAGCCGGACACGACTGAAGCAACTTAGCATGCGCACGCATGCGGGCACCTTGGGGACACTCAATAGGAGCTACTTCATTGCTCTCCCATATTTAGAGTTAACCAAACATAAGACCATCTCCACATCTTTCTTCCCTTGCTTTACTTGTTAAAGTATTCTGTACAAAAACATTTTGATTTTACACTAAACCATTTTTTTTCTCTTTGTCCCAGAATAACCATAAAAATGACAACTGGTTGCTTATCTCCCTATCCCACCCCTACGAAAGCCCCCATTTTGCAAACTGACTCTGAATCTGTACCTGATAAGACAGTGATAAGAATCCATTTTATCACTTTTACGAATGGGTTTTTTTTTGTTTGTTTTTTTGTGTGTGTGTTTTTTTTTTTCCTCAATTAGAGAAATGGGAGAAAGCTGCATACTATAGCAGGGCTTTGCGAGCTGGTTAATTAGGGAACATAGACACAGCAGGGAAAAAAAGACACAGAAGAAAAACAGAAAGAAATGAGAGCAGGGACTTCTTTTATCTGAATTAAGCCAGGATTTAGACACAGTTCTGTCAGAAGGCTTGTCTTGACGTGGGGATCTGAATTGATAAAGGCTGGCTGAAGAGAAGGGACCTCGATAGAGTCAGAGAGAAACGATGGCATCCTTTCTTGTTGCGTAAATGTCTCAGCGCCTGTTCAGAAGCAAACCTCTCGCTAACTTAAATTCTAGTGAAGGGACAATTTAAGTGCATACTTTTTGTGGCATGAAATTAAATTAGAGATGTTCTAAGGAAGTGCGGCGTGCAGTTCACAGGTTGGAAAGGTGGCCCCAGTTGGAGATATCAGGAGACACTGCCTGAGAGACAGTGGCATCGCAGATGGACCTGGAATGGAGGCAGCAGGTGTTTTTTTGTTTTTTTTTTTTTTTAACTTCTGATTGAAGTGTGTAGCTGACTCACAGTGATGTGTTAATTTCTGTTTTAGAGCAAGGTGATTCAGTTTTACACATATGCACATTTTTCTTTATATTCTGTTCCATTAGATTTATCTCAGGAAATCGACTAGTTTCCTGTGCTATAGAGTAGGACCTTGATGTTGATCCCTTTGATCTGTAATAGCTTGCATCTACTAAACCCAAATGCCCAGTTCATCCCTCTCTCTCCTGTGGTAACCTCCTTGGTAACCACAAGTCTGTTCTCTGTGTCTGTGAGTCTGTCTCTGTTTTGTGGATAGATTCATTTGTAGATGTCTGTGGTTTTGATAGGTGATAAAACCCTGAGAGGGTGCTCTAGGCAGAAGGAAGAGTATGAGCAAAGGCACAAAGGTAGGTAGTAAGGGAGAAATAGTGATGCTTCCGCTAAGTGTGAATGTGTATTATGCAGGTGCTGGGAGGGAGAGACTCAGTCAGTTCAGGTCAGTCGCTCAGTTGTGTCCGACTCTTTGCGATCCAATGGACTATAGCACGCCAGGCCTCCCTGTCCATTACCAACGCCTGGAGTTTACTCAGACTCATGTCCATTGAGTCAGTGATGCCATCCAACCATCTCATCCTCTGTCGTCCCCTTCTCCTCCTGCCTTCAGTCTTTCCCAGCATCAGGGTCTTTTCAAATGAGTCCGTTCTTCACATCAAGTGGCTAAAGTATTGGAGTTTCAGCTTCAGTCCTTCCAGTGAACAGCCAGAACTGATCTCCTTTAGGATGGACTGGTTGGATCTCCTTGCAGTCCAAGGGACTCTCAAGAGTCTTCTCCAACACCACAGTTCAAAAGCATCAATTCTTTGGTGCTCAGCTTTCTTTATAGTCCAACTCTCACATCCATACTTGACTACTGGAAAAACCATAGCTTTGACTAGATGGACCTTTGTTGGCAAAGTAATGTCTCTGCTTTTTAACAGACTCTCTAGGTTGGCCATAACTTTTCTTCCAAGGAACAAGTGTCTTTTAATTTCATGGCTGCAGTCACCATCTACAGTGATTTTGGAGCCCTCCAAAATAAAGTCTGTCACTGTTTCCATTGTTTCCCCATCTATTTGCCATGAAGTGATGGGACTGGATGCCATGATCTTAGTTTTCTGAATGTTTAGCTTTAAGCCAGCTTTTTCACTCTCTTTCACTTTCATCAAGAGGCTCTTTAGTTCTTCTTTGCTTTCTGCGATAAGGGTGGTGTCATCTGCATGTCTGAGGTTATTGATATTTCTCCCAGCAATCTTGATTCCAACTTGTGCTTCTTCCAGCCCAGCGTTTCTCATGATGTACTCTGCATATTAGTTAAATAAGCAGGGTGACAATATACAGCCTTGACGTACTCCTTTTCCTATTTGGAACCAGTCTGTTGTTCCATGTCCAGTTCTAACTGTTGCTTCTTGACCTGCATACAGATTTCTGAAGAGGCAAGTCAGGTGGTCTGATATTCCCATCTCTTTCAGAATTTTCCAGAGTTTGATGTGATCCACACAGTCAAATGCTTTGGCATAGTCAATAAAGCAGAAGTAGATGTTTTTCTGGAACTCTCTTGCTTTTTTGATGATCCAGTGGATGTTGTCAATTTGATCTCTGGTTCCTCTGCCTTTTCTAAAACCAGCTTGAGCATCTGGAAGTTAATGGTTCATGTATTGCTAAAGCCTGGCTTGGAGAATTTTGAGCATTACTTTATTAATGTGTGAAATAAGTGTAATTGCGTGGTAGTTTGAGCATTCTTTGGCATTGCCTTTCTTTGGGATTGGAATGAAAACTGACCTTTTCCAGTCCTGTGGCCACTGCTGCATTTTCCAAATTTGCTGGCATATTTAATGAAGCACTTTCACAGCATCGTCTTTTAGGATTTAAAATAGCTCAACTGGGATTCCATCAGCTCCACTAGCTTTGTTCATAGTGATGCTTTCTAAGGCCCACTTGACTTCCCATTCCAGGATATCTGGCTCTAGGTGAGTGATCACACCATCATGTTATCTGGGGCATGAATATCTTTTTTATATAGTTCTTCTGTGGGAGAAACTAACAAAGCTTTAAAAGTAGCATGGGGTCATGGAGTAAACTGTACTTACTATACTGAGAACAGCTCCTATATTTGGAGTCTCTAAAGTTCTTAAGATGAAAATCAGAGCTCTTATCAAACTTAAGGATCACCTTCTTGGGTTCTAAGGCAAGAGCTTCCTGCAGCTCATGCTGGAGTTTAATAGGTCTATATGTGCATCATTTCTATGTTGTTAGTCTTAACATATGTATTTTTGGAATGCTGTGTCTTGCACTTCTTTGGTTAGGAAGACTTTTGAAGTCACTGGACTAGGTCACTCATAGTTGTTACTTCTTAACCTCTTCCTTTTTCCTCATTTGTGGAGTTTTCTAGGTTTTCTGTTTAGGATTTAAGAAAACCAGAGAATTCATTTAAAACACCTTTATTGAGGATGAAAATATTGAGTTCAAAAGCAATAAAGTGTAAAGAAATGAACTGTTCTAAAATAATGCAATTAACTTCTAAGCTAAGTTTAGATTGATTTAAAAACCAATAGGAAGGGGAAAAATGCTTCAAACTCCTTTTTAAATCATTATCTTTCAGTATTCATTTTTAAAAATTGAATGAGCACATCACACACACATATTCATATTTGAGGATCAGTGAACGTTTCTCTCGTTAACTCCTCTAGGTTACTCTCCAAATTCATCTTTCAGCATCTATTTGGGAACTGGCAAAGGAGAATGAGGCAGCTTATCCCTAAGAAGTTCCTTCATCAAAGTGTCAGACAGCTTTACTGAGAAGCACATAGGAATCAATGAGTAACGAAATACTTGTTTGCTTATTTTTAAGTTGTACAATTCTGTCATTTTAAGTGTATTGACAGTTGCACACCCATCAGCGCAGCTAATTGTAAACCATTTTCATCAGCCCAGGAGCAGACCCTGCACCCGCTGTCAGTCTTTCCCCACCACCAGCCTCACAGCCTCACACACTTCCGCAGCCACAGACCAACCTTCTCTCTTATGCGTTTCCCTATGCCAGCCATGTGGCGTGTCAATAAATAGTCGTGCCATGTAACGTGTGGTCTTTATGACCTGCTTGCTTTGCTCAGTATGATGTTCTCAAGGATCGTCTGTGGCAGTTTGTAAGGCTTTCATTTTTTTATTGCAGGGCAATATTGCATCATGTGGAATATTTTGTATGCCCTTTCATCGGTTGACAGACATTTGGACTTTTCTACTTTCTGGTTGTTAGGAATAGTCCATGTACAAGTTTTTACGTGACTATATATTGCCACTTCTTTTGGGAATATACCTAGGAGTGGACGTGGTCACATGCTTAATTTTCGTTCATCATTGTGAGTAACCGCTAGATTGCTTTCTAAAGGCTCTCTGCCATCTGACCTCCCTGCAAGCACTTACCTCCTCACCATGGCTTGCCTTTGTCTGTTATTGTTATTCTAGCCATCCTGCTGAGCTGGAAGCAGCGCCTCACTGTGGCTTTTACTTACATTTCCCTATGGCTAATGATGTTAGCTGTCTTTCCGTGTGCTCATTGAGGATATACATTTCTTCCTTAGAGAAATGTCCATTTAGATTCTTTGCCAGTTTTAATTGGGTTGTTTGTTGCTTTACTGTTGAATTGTAAGAGTTCTTTGGATATTCTGGATGCAAGTTCTTTGTCAGGTAGATGATTTGCAAATGTTTTCTCCTAATCAATGGATTATCTTTTCACCTCCTTGATGATAGTCTTTGAACAGCGAAAGTTTTAAATTTTTAAGGACTTAAATTTATCTCTTTTCTTTTGTCACATGCTCTTCAATGTTGTATCTAGGAAGACTTTACCTAGTCCAAGGTCATGAAGATGTAACCCTATATTTTCTCCCAGGAGCTACATAGTTTTAGCTCCTGCATTTAGGTCTATGATTTATTTTGAGTCTTTTTTTTGTTTTGTTATAATGGGAATAGAGATTCAACTTTCATCATTTTCATGTAGATACTCAGTTGTTCCTTTTCATACTGTCCCTGGGGTTCTCCGCGCAAGAATACTGGAGATAGCATCACCAACTCAATGGATGTGAGCTGGAGCAGGCTCTGGGAGATGGTGGACAGAGGAGTCTGGAGTGCTGCAGTCCATGGGATCTCAGGGGGTTGAACATAACAACTCAGCAACAACAACACATTCAGTTGTCCCAGAAGCATTTGTTGTATGCACTGTTCCTTTGAGTTGTCTTGGCTTCCGTATTGAAAATCAGTTGATCACGGATGGAAGGGTTTAGTTCTGTACTCTCAATTCTAGTCCACAGAATTATACACCTATCTTAAGGCTAGTACCACACTGTTTTGATTATTGTAGCTATATAGTAAGCTTTGAAATCAGCAAGAGTGACTCATCCAAGATTTTTCTTCTCTCTCTGGATAGTTTTGGCTCTTTTGTCCCTTGCACTTCCATGTGAATTTCTAATATC
The DNA here is from genome assembly GCF_016772045.2 of Ovis aries. Lineage (NCBI taxonomy): Eukaryota > Metazoa > Chordata > Mammalia > Artiodactyla > Bovidae > Ovis > Ovis aries. Next base: position 1,941,963 of record NC_056074.1, on the reverse strand, counting down.
AGTTTGTTAATTTCTTAAAAAAAAAAACAAAACAATAATAACTGGGATTTTGATGGATATTATATGAATCCTTAGGTCACTTTGGGGAGTATTGCCATCTTAATAGCATTTAGTCTTGTGATCTATGTATTAAGGATATCTTTCCATTTATTTGTTTTCTTTAGTTTCCTTTAACAACATTTTTTAGTTTTCAGAATAGAAGTTATACACTTGTTGATTTCCAAGAATTTCATTCTTTTTGATGCTATTGCATATATAATTACTTTCTTAATTTTGTTCATTGCTGCTGCTGCTGCTGCTGCTGCTGCTAAGTCGCTTCAGTTGTGTCCGACTCTGTGCGACCCCATAGATGGCAGCCTACCAGGCTCCGCCATCCCTGGGATTCTCCAGGCAAGAACACTGGAGTGGGTTGCCATTTCCTTCTCCAGTGCATGAAAGTGAAAAGTGAAAGTGAAGTCGCTCAATCATGCCTCTTAGTGACCAAATGGACTGCAGCCTACCAGGCTCCTTCATCCATGGGATTTTCCAGGCAAGAGTACTAGTGCATATAAATTCAATTGATATTTTTGTGTTTCGTTTTGGATCCTATAGCCTTGCTGAACTCATTAGCTCTAATATTTCTTTGTGTATTCCTTAGAGTTTTCTATATACAAGATCATGTCATCTACAAATAGACGTAATTTTAATTCTTGTTTTCCAAACTTGATGTCAGTTATTTCTTTTTCTTGGCTAATTGCCCTGGCTAGAAGCTTCAGTACAATGTTGAATTGAAGAACATATATCTTTGTCTTGTTCCTGAACTTAGAAAGCATCCAATCTTTATGTATTATGTTAGCCCTGGGGATTGTTTGGATGCCTTTTATCAATTTAGGAAGGGCCCTAATATTCCTAATTTGTTTATTGTTCTACTGATGAAAGGGGTGTGGAAAATGTCAAACACTTTTCTGAATCTGTTAGTATAGTCATATGCTTTTTGTTCTTTAATCTATTGAAATAGCATATTATATTAATCAATTATCAGATCAAACCAACCTTCTATTCCTGGAATAAATCCCAGCTCAACATGACACTCCCCTTTAGACACTGCTTGATTCAGTTTGCTAGTGTTTTGTTGAGAAGTTTTGCATATATATTTATAAGAGATATGGGTCTGTTCTTTTCTTATTATAGTTTTGGCATCAAGATAATACTCTATAATGAGTTGGGAAGTGTTCCCTCTTCCCATATTTTTTGGAAGAGTTCGTGAAGATTTGAAATTAATTCATGTTTAAATATTTGGTAGAATTCACCAATGAAGCCATCTATACTTGGTCGTTTATTTCAGGGAAGATTTTTTAAAATTAATTGTTATTAATTCAACCTCTCCATTTATTATAGATTTATTTTTATGTCCTACTATCTTCTTTATTATTTCCTTCGTTCTATTTGCTTTCCGCTTAGATTTCTCTTCTTTTTCCAACTCCTTATAGTAGAAGTTTAGGTTATTGATTTGAAATTTTTATTCATTTTAACCATGGTCATGCCCAACTATAAATTTCCCTTTAAGCACTAGTTTAGCTGCATCTCATAAGTCCCACCTGGGGTAAGGACACCTTTAGGCTTCCCTTGTGGTTCAGACAGTAAAGAATCCGCCTGTAATGCGAGAGACCCGAGTTTGATTCCTGGGTTGGAAAGATCCCCTGGAGAGGAGAATGGCTACCCACTCCACTCCTGGAGAATCCCATGGACAGAGGAGCCTGCTGTGCTGCAGTCCATGGGTTGCGAAGAGTCGGACATGACTGAGCAACTAACACTTTTACCTTCATGAGTTTTGGTATGTTGTACTTTTGGTTTCATTTATCTCAAAGTGTTTCTAATTTCCCTTGTGGTTTTTCCATTGACTTCTGGGTCATTTAGGACTGTATTTAATTTCCACACACATTAGGGATTCCAAAGTGTCTTTTTATTGTTGGTTTCTAGCTTCATTTCATTGTGATCAGAGAATACATTTTGCGTGATTCTAATCTTTTTAAATGTATTGGGTCTTGGCTTATGTCCTATCCTATTCCATTTGTTCTTGAGAATACGTAATTTGTTGCTGAGTGACATGTAGATGTCTCTTTGGTCTGATTAGTTAGTTTATAGTCCTGTTCAAGTCTTCCGTCTCCTTGTTGATGTTTTCCCAAGTTCTTCTATGGAGTGTGTATTTTGACGCAAGAATCTCAGTAGTATGAATTTTATATTGACTTAAGCCTCATTTTTTTTTTCACCTTTCTCTTCAGTAGCTTCCTGTAGCAAAATTAGCTTAGCTTTACTTTCTTAACCAAATTTCAATCATATTACCTCCTCAGCTAATGAGGGGAAATTTTAGTTGATTTCTTTTATTTAGTACACTCTCAACATACCATTACTTTTAAAAATTCTTCTTGCAGTTCACATTTTTAATTGAAGTTTTAAATCAGTATGCTTATTTCCTTAAAAGACTATTTTTTAAATTTTTGTGCCATTTTTTGTTTCCTCTGTCACCGCTTAGTCTTTTTAGACTGCTCTAACAAAATACTGTAAACTTGCTGGCTGAAATAACGGACAATTATTCTGGAAGTCCCAGTTCTAGAGACTGGAAGACCAAGATGAAGGTGCTAACTGATCCAGCGTCCAGTGAGAGCTCTCTTCTTGGTTTGCAGACAGCCACCCTCTCTTTGTGTCCTCACAGGATGAAGAGCAGAAAGAAGCTCTTTTTAGGCCACACCATGTGACATGTGGGATCTTAGTTCCCTGACCAAGGATTGACCCTGTGCCCCCTACATAGGAAGTGCAGAGTTTTAACCCCTGGGCTGCCAGGGAAGTCTCAAAAGGCTTTTTTTTTTTTTTCCATAAGGACATAATCCTGTCATGAGGACTCCACCCTCATGACCTAATTGCCTCCTAAAGGCCTCATCTCTAGAAAGCACTTTGGCCATTGGGGTTTCGACATATGAATTTGGAAGGAACACAAACATAGTCCATAACAAGTACCATCCTACAGCAAGGCTTGTCCTTGGAAACTGCTTCCTAACTTGACTACAAAATTTAGCTCTTCCTCTTATCCCTGAAAATCTCTTCCCAGTCAACCAGGGAATATATTTACAAATGCTCTGGGTTCATCAGGGAATCAAGAGTATCCAAACAGAAATGGAGGTAGCAGAAGAAATTTTATCTTGTGTAAGAAGTTGAGGAAAAATAAAAATTAATTTTAAGATGAACATAATGAGATTAAATTAGGTTAAGTAGATTAAATCACCAAAGCTTCTTGCTTATGCCTGAGGTTTATATTTCATTTCTTTCCCTAACGTTCCTCCTTGAAATGTTGAACCTCCTCTAAACAGATCAGTTCTTTGGGGAGGATGGAGAGAATCACCCACAAGACACTTGGCAAAAGCGTCACTGTGTGATTTGGCTCTGTCCTCCAAATGCTGTTGCAGCATCATTAATTTCCACAGCGCAAATAGCTCATGACCGTCTTGTTTCCTTTGCCATCAATGATCAGGATGGTCTTCTCCCTATCCTTTTACCTTAAAGGCTTATCTTTGTATTTCTGTGCTGTTCTCTGGATGTTCATGGTTTCTAAAGTCTGTCCTTTGGATTGCTTGTATTCCTATAAGAATGGCATGAAAGTTATACGGGCCTATAGCCAAACCCATGCTGGATAAATATTCAGAGTTGTTTCTTATGACTGGATCAGCAGAACCCCTCTATCAGAAACCCCTGGGATTTCTGTTTAAAAGTCAGATTTAGGCATGGTGACTCTGAGTAGAGACTCAAGAGTCTACATTTTAGCAACCCACAGAATTCTAATATATTCAAGTTTTCGACCTACACTTAGTGGCTCATCATGTACATACCCCACCGTAGGTAAGAATTCTGCTCTCACCGTTAGCATACAGCACCTTAAATTTTTTGTGGAATATAATTATGGAAGAGTTCCTGAGATTGTTGTTGTTCAGGCACTCAGTTGTGTCTGACTCTTTGTGACCCCGTGGACTGCAGCATGCCAGGCTTCCCTGTCCTTCACTGTCTCCCTGAATTTGCTCAAACTCATGTCCAACTGAGTCAATGATGCCATCCAACCATCTCATCCTCTGTTGCTCCCTTCTCCTTCTGCCCCCAGTCCTTCCCAGCGTCAGGGTCTTTTCTAATGAATCGGCTCTTTACATCATTTGGCCAAACTATTGGAGCTTCAACCTCAGCATTAATCTTTCCAATGAACATTCAGGACTGATTTCCTTTAGGATTGATTGGTTGAATCTTCTTGCAGTCCTAGGGACTCTTAAGAGTCTTCTCCAACACCACAGTTCAAAAGCATTGATTCTTTGGCGCTCAGCCTTCTTTATAGTCCAGCTGTCACGCCAATTCATGACTACTGCAAAAACCATAGTTTGACTAGATGGACCTTTGTTGAATCTTTGTCTTGAGATTGGTCTCTCTTATCAGTGCAGTTGTTTTCATACTCTAAGTTGGTTACTCTATTGATCCTAGACAATATTTCCAATAAGCTCTTGCTGAGCAATTCTTTGGGGGCAGTAGAGTATGTACAGCAGCAAATGTTTAGACAGGCAGATAGAGGGTGATACCATTGTTGAGTGATTCTGATTGTGAATCCATCATTGCTGCCTCCTCAGCCTTGACTTCTGGAGAGCATGCGAGGCTTTCCCTTGTGATAAGAAACAGACACGCTGTGTGTATTTCTGTATCAACCTTCAAGCGGAAGCATCACACATGAGAAGTCACGCCTGACCTGTTTTCATGAGGTTTTGGGAAGAAGTAGCGAAAAATCAACTGAAAGTAGAGAAAAGAAGGCCTCTTGAGTGCAGGGTCATGCAGGGTTCTCCTCTGAGTCCTACTAGTTTCACAGTGAAGCCACAGAGGTTAATAAAAGGGAGTTTAAATCTTCTGCTTGAAATGATGTGCTTCTTCCCTGAGACTCCCTGTAAGAAACTTGGCTACAGAAGCAACCTCATGTCCTCCTCTTCCGTGTGAATGAGCTTCTGCTTAAAGGATTCTGGCCACGTTCCCTGTGGTTCTGTGATCAGTCACTCACCGAGAGTCCCCCCCCAGGATGGCCTCCCAGCAAGTTTGGATTCAGGACACCACCTCCCATTATAAGGCTGACCCCAGGGATGTCTTTAAGTGCTGAGTGCCTTTGACTCTTTACTCTTAAAAGCCTTAGAGTTCAGCCCTGACTTCACCTTAAAAACTCAGAACACGAACACAGAATATTTCTGTTACGTCTGCCTTACCTCGTTCGATGTAACAGCTTATTGCAGAGAAGGACATGTGCCTGCCCCAGTGATCTGTAAACTTACAATGATGAGTGATATCACACAGAAAACAGGGCCCTTGTGGCCCACTTTAGTATTTCTAGTCTTCCCCATCCCACCTGCCTTCCTCACTCCAACCCACTTCAGTCCCTTCCTTTATGTGCAACATATCAGCCGTGCTCACAGCACACGTGTACTTAGAGAATTGCTTCAAATTGACTTAAATCAGATTGGTCCTGTGCCGGGAGCCAGCACGGGCCATCCCACCCATGACAAGGTCATGTGGAAGAGAACTGTTAAGCAAGGCTTCAGGACTCGAGGGGCTCCCTAGACCAGCTCGAGCATCTATCCCAAAACCAGAATCTGTCTGTCTTACTATTTTGTGCCTTTCACCAACTCTCCTGACATACAGGGGCTATCCCCAGCCACCTTTCTCTGGAGAAAATCAACTTAGGGCTCTAGCTAATAAGTCTCCTGGACATGAGAGGAATATTTCAAATCAAACCCCCTCTGTTAGCATTCTAGCTTGCTTGGCAGGTTTATCCAGACTCTTGCAGCTATGCATGTGATTATTCACAGCCTCTCAATTGTGAGAGGCACGGGAAGCCTAAAACATAGAGCCTTTCAAAGAGTTAAAAGTTATTAGAGTAGTGCTGGTGTAAGATTTCATTATTGGGCCAATGCTTGTTGCTAAGTTCCCATATCTCTTATCCACTGTGCACCTGGGAGTGCATTAGTTAACATAGTTGGAATGTAAGAAAAACAAGTGTAGCCTTGAATTAACCACATCAGACCTTTGAGCTAATTGGTTCTTTCTTTCTTATAACTCACTGCACCTTTGCTCTGTGAGAAATGTAACTCTGTTTAGCATTTTCTGAGGCTGTCATAGATTAGAAATATAAATAAAAAACACTTTGAGGGAAAATAAGTTTTCTGGTTGAGCAGCCTTTATCAAAAAAGGGTGATAAAATGTTCACAGGCCTCCAAGGCCAGAAGATAATATACATAACATCATTTGTGGGAAAGGTTTGCAGAAAAAAATCCTGGTTTCGATAAGGGCAAAACTGCTGGAATGTTTGGGCTGACTCTGTATGACCTTGCATTCTTCATTTCCCTCTGTGTACAAGTTGAGGTATAAAAGTCCCTTTTGAAAATAAAAGTAATGGGCCTCGCTCAAAGAAGCTTGGTCACCCCATGTTTTTCTTTTTTTCCTCTCTTTCTTTCTCTCTCCCTCTCCCTCCCTCTCTTTTTCAGGCTGATCCCTTGGAACACAGAGGCTCTCTGCGTTCACTTTCCTGTCTGAGCTTCTAAGACTTTATTAGCTTTCTGTGTAAACCAAGGAATATCAGCCTCTTTCTCTCCTCTATTTTCTTATCTACAACATTCTTTCCTTATCTCTCTCTAAATCATTCGCCGACACCATTTCTCCTTCGGGTTCCCCTGGATCCAGGGACTGGACCCCGGCAGTCCTGTTAGTCTTAAATCAGATGGGTTAGCAGAGGATATGTGAACTCATGTTTCTGGAAACAACTGAGAGATTACTGTATCAGTCTTGTAGGAAGATGAGAGAATCTCTTGCTTATTCACTGCTGTATAAAGGATGCTAAACTGGGATGGGGGTGGCTACTGTGATGGCTTTTTAAATTGTAGCATTTACAGTGTTACAGAATTGGTATCATCTGCTTTTAAATAGTAAAACTTTTACCCCATGAAACAAATACATATGAAGTTCTAAGTAGGTGCCCACTAGGCTAGACACTCAACAAACAGGAATAGGAGAGCAAACAAGACGTGGCCTCTGCTCCCAAGTTGCTCAGAGGTCAGACGCAATTAATGAGCAACATAGCAAGTCTTTTGATGGAGCCATGCAACTATGGACGAAGTTTAGGAAAGGAGCAAAGCCCTCCTGGTATGAGAGAAGGCTTCCCAGAGAAGCCCCTGGAAGTGATAACAGCCGGCTGTGGGTGGGCAGTATTTTTCCAGGTAAAGAGCCAGAAGAGGGATGTTCCCTGCAGAGAGAAGAACAGCAACAAATGTGTAGAGACGGGAAGCCTGGCAGTTCTAGGAAATCAGGTGAGTCATGACTTTGAGGGAGGGGAAATTAGCAAGATAAAAATCTTGGAGAAGCTTACTGGGTGCAATCCCGAAGGGTCTGGACTGTATAGGCTAAGCATACTTTCTCTACCCTGATGCCATGAGCTGTGTAGTGAAGGTTTAGAAAGCGTTTGCATCGAGACCACCTTGGCAACGAAAAGAAATGGAGGATGCTGAAGTTGGAGGCCTACCAACTGGTTGGAAGCCTCTGGTGGGGACCCGCATGAAGGATCATGGTGGTCCAAACTAAGGTCAAACAATAGGGTGGAGAAAAATGAACAGATTCTGAAAATATTAAGAATTAGTGGACCAAGCACTATTGGGCTATAGGTCAAGACAGAGAGACAGAGGAAATGTCAATGTCTGGCTTGGTGGGAGTTTTCCTTTGCTCGGGCTACTGTTAAAAGTACCACCAACTGGATGCCTTAAATAGACGTGTATTGTCCAGGAGTTCCAGAGGCTGAAAGTCTGAAATCATGAAGTCTGCCCAGCTGTTACTACAGACAGAGCATTTACCCTCGGTTTGCGGATGGCCATTGTCTCCCTCGTCTCTCCACATCCTCATTCCTCTGTGCGTGTCTCAATGGACTTAAGTCTGAGCAAACGCTGGGAGCTGGTGAAGGACGGGGAAGCCTGGCGTGCTGCAGTCCATGGGGCTGCAAAGTGTCAGGCACTACTGAGTGACTGAACAACAAGCATGTCTCTCCCTGTATCCAACTTTCACTCCCCTCCTTTTTGTCACATATATTTTCACATTTAATCCTAAGAACAACATAATACATTGTGGTAAATGTCTCCATTTTACGAACCTATTAAGGTCCATTGCAAGAAAAGAAAATTATAGGTAAATCACTCTAGGATAATAGTACAAAAATTCCAACAAACTATTAGCAAACTGGCCCAGCAATATAAAGAAAAGATAATACATCATGATCAAACTGGACTCGCATAGGGAATCAATGTTGGTTTAACATTAGAAAATTAGTCAATGAAGTTTACCAAATCAACGCAGTAATGGAGAAAATCATAAGTTCAGTAGGTGAAGTACAACATTTGACAAATTTCAGTAGCCATTCATGACCAAATGAGGGGAAAAAAAAGAAATCCTCGAATCACTTAGTTAACTAATAGTAAAAGGAAACTTCCTTATTAAGATAACAATTTGCCAAAAATAATAAAAATCTACAGAGAGCACAATTACTGGTGAAATTTTGAAAGCTTTCCTGAAAGACTGGGAAAGAGACAATGATACCCCTAACACCAAGTCTCTCCTACATTGTACTGAAAGCCCCAGCCAGGGAAATAAATCAAGGGAACAAAAGGCAAAATGAATGGGAAAGGAAGAAATACAACCCTTCCTATTCAGACAATATGATTATGTACACAAAGTTCAGAAGATTCCACAGATGTGGGATTTGAATTATTACAGGAAGTCGGTTCACTCTCCTTTTCTACGGATACCAGTCTTATGGGGGTAATTGTTGTTTAGTTGCTAAGTCTTGTGCAACTCTTTTGCGACTCTATGGACTGCAGCCCACCAGGCTCCTCTGACCATGGGATTTTCCAGGCAAGAATACTGGAGTGGCTTGCCATTTCCTTCTCCAGGGGATCTTTTCCTTCGCAGCTGAGAAATCAAGCCACGTCTCCTGCACTGGCAGGTGGATTCTTTACCACTGAGCCACCAGGGAAGACCCCTTATTTGTTTAGGACTCATCCTAATGACCTTGTTTTATCTTGAAAACCTCTGAAAACCTCTCTCTTCCAATCACATCACATTCTGAGACACTGGGGGAGGGGGTAGAAACCCAAGGTATACTTTTTGGGGAAATACAACTCAGCATGTAAGGGTAGATATGGAGCCATTAGCTGAGAAGGAGATTTGGTAGGTGCAGGGGTGAGGGAATGAGATTGGTTTCATGCTATGCGGCTGCCCACGCCACGTTTTTTTACATACAGTATTATGGTTGCATAAGCTGCTTGCTCTGGTGGCTTTCGCTTTATGCCTATACAGCACCCTTGTTTCTGCGTTTATCTGCCTTTATTGGTTTCGTCTCTGACAGTGTCTAGAGGAGTGGTCCTGTGGAGAAACCATGGGCTGCTCAGCTTATTCCCGGGCTGTCAGATGCTGTGGCCTTGAAGGCGTTCTTTTCGGATGACATTAATCCATGTTTCAACTCCCTCTTCTCAAGACAGTGGCTGTCACTACCAGGAATGACACCCGAGGCCAGCAAAACCAGCCTCTCAACGCTCTCTACAATCACAGTGTCAGCTGGAGCCCCCACAAACTCAGACGGATAACCCAGAGAGCAAAGACGTCAAGCTCAGCAGCTGAGTATGCTCAGACACCATGCTGACTCTTTAGTTTCCCGAGTCTCATTGGCTGTGGTCATCTGATGCTCCATGGGAGTGAGGCAGGGTGGGTAGATTGTCGGCCCTGAAGTCAGTAAACCCGGGATCTGTCCTTCACTTTTTTTTTTTTTTTAAGCAGATTAGTCAGTTTTGCCCAAATCCTGAGACATACTTAGCTGACCCCAGGCCTGAGATTCCATGCCGCTTTAAAGCACTGGGTCCTGCTGAAGGCAGAGATAAACTGCAACCCAGATAGGAGGCTCACGATCGGCACAGGGACTTCCTGGGTTTAATTAAAGTACTGAAATTGATGAGTATTGTAAGTGACTTGCCAAATCGCCTGACAAAATCATTTCCACAGACAACTCCTTGTTTTCAGAAAAATGCAAGAAAGTAGCCAGCTCTTTGAAGTGAACCAAACAAATGACATCCTAATGGAGGGTTAGCTGGAGGATGCCTGAGGTTTGGAAAAGGACCAAGTGTTACTCTGGAAAACTCCTTATATTGTCGCCCCTGGAGTAGCCCCAGAGTCTAACTTGGGATTTATCCAAGGTTGTTTTTCTTCCCAACTGAAGAAAGACACTGGTATTGTACTTGCCTACATTATTGTTATTGAAAGTTCAAAGAAAAAAGATGGAAGTAATAGTTTCGAAAGTTAAGATTTCTTTTGGTAACCTGATATAATTCCCCTGATTTCATCAGGGAATTTAGAGAAATAATATGCTGGGCCCTTTTAGATTAGAGAGTTACAAGGGAAAGAATTTATGTGCATCATTTTTTTTTTTTTTTTTTGGCTAAGCAGAAAGATATTTTAGACCAAGGAAAAGAGAGTTTGACATTGCCATGACATATCCCAATTTGGGGATTCTTCCAAAAATGAACCTGATGCTTTCCTTAATGAGTTCATTTGTCAAATGACTCTGTGGCTTCTGCTTCTGATACTCACTTGGGTCCTTTTGGAGCCAAGGATTATATCCCAGAGGACTCTAAAGTTTCTCATAGATGCCAGCTCCAGAATGAATGACAAGTAGTTCTAGAACTTTGTCATGACAGAGAAGTGACGAGGAACTAGGGTGATTGTGAAGAGGTTTGGGTTTTCTCCTCAGTCTAATAAGGAGTCAAGGAGGGTGTGGAGTAAATGGGGTGGCTGCCCCTGGGCTGTCGGGGCAGATATCCTCCGCTCCATTGGGCCTCCAGGCTATTACGGTTGCTTACTTTACTTCTCATGAACTATGCATGGTTCTCGTTCTGATATGGGGGAAGCCCAATCACTAAGGCTCTTCATCCCAGTAAGAGCCATCTCATATAGCTACACTTTTAAGCCACCCAGTGACATACAGTTAAGAAAAAAATGAGTGAATTTAACTAATGAAGCTGCAACTTTGTTGAAATAGACATAGACTGGCTCTCCCTGTGAATTTTAATCAGCCTGCAAATCCCCATTTATTAGCGATGGGTAATCTACAGCCATCTCACTTTTTAAAGGTCTTCAGAGGAAATTGAATGTTGTCAAGGCATTGGGGTCTTCTTTGATATGCATGTAAGTCATGTTAACATTAATCATTGTTCCTGCAGATTAATGAAAGAGACCTCTTTATATAAAGGTTAGTAAGGAAGACAAGCAATGATTTCAGTGGCCCTGTATGAGCAAATAAGGTCGATGGCTTGATTCATAGGTGAAGGTTCTATTACATCAGAGATGATAAATACAACCTAAAGATGTACGACTTTATGATGGGCTGGGGAGGAATGGAAAAAAGGCAGCTGGCTCTTCTGAAAGTCTCCTTTATAGCAGTTAACAGAGAGAAAGAGAGCCCTTTGTGAAACAAGTCCCTGAGATTTAAGCTTTTATAGTATAAAATGTCTCCTAAATCTCCAGAAATTTATAGTTGGTAGAGGCAAAGCAAGGGAAAGGAAGAGGGGATAAAGAAGCCCATTTAGGAAAATAACTTATCAACAATAACAAGGGTTAGGTCATGGGGGTGTAGTGGGGAGAAGCTGGGGTTTGAGAACCAGAAAAAACTGTCACTCAAGACTCAGTTCTGTGGAAGAAACTGACTCTTTGGACTTTGGTTCCTGAGCAGTGAAAAGAGATCCTTGGCAGGGTCACTTGAAGTTTCCCTTTCCTCTAATAGTCGGTGATTATAATGTAGAGACCAAAAGATACACACCATTGATAAACAGGTGACGACATTACAAACATGAGTTGACATTAATCATGACAGGACCCTAGGGAAAGGTAGGTGTGAACAGCTTTGTAAGTGAGCCACAGAACCTCGAGAACAGAGCCGGGGGCTTTGGAGTCAGTTGGTGGGTCTGAACCACAGCCTGACACCTACCGTGTCCTGGGAATGTTTGCCCCTATAGCCACCATCTCTCACGTGACACGCGGGATGATGCAGTCTCCTTCTTCTGGTCTTTGAGTGGGATAGCTCAGGTACTGATGCCCAGGCGTAGCAAGTGATTGTGTGCAGTGGGCCGCCAGCAAGTTGATGCTTGCTTCTGCATAATGCATGTCAGCAGGGCTTCCCCGGTGCTTAGTGGGAAAGAGTCTGCCTGCCAAAGCAAGAGACGCAAGAGATATCGGTTCAGTCCCTAGGTCGAGAAGATCCCCTAGAGAAGGAGATGGTATCCCACTTCAGTATTCTTCCCTGGAAAATCCCGTGGAGAGCCTGGCAGGCTACAGTCCGTGGGGCTGAGAAAGAGTCGGGCATGACTTAGTGGCTAAACATAATGTGTTTGCACACAATGTCATTGGCAGTTGAGCAAATTAGTCCCTAAAATGGTTTAAATAATTCTCAGAATATGCATGTTATCATCCGTTCATGAGGGAGCTTGCTATTTCAAAGAAAACTAGCGTGATTCTCTTCATAAGAAGATTTTTCTAATGCTTATTATCTGCTCAGAATATATCTGGCTTCTTAAGTTTGGCTTCCGTTCTTTGGTGTTATCTTAAAGCGGGAGCAAACCTGAACTCTTAACTGTTATCTTGCTTCATTCCCATTTGTCCTCTTTTGTGAGCAGCTGTGATGATACGTGGTGACCAACTTCAAGAAAAAGGCCTCTGCCCTCTTTCTCTGGAAGCATTAAACTAGGGGAAGCTTTTCTTCCAGTGATTATTCTCATAGGCTGAATGGTCTTTAAATTGCAATTGACAAGAGTGCTTAGTGAAATGCTATATTTAGAAACTATTGTGTACCTATGTCTATTATCTGTTTCCTTTTCTCTTCCACGAGGTGGTGTTTCCATGGAAAAAGCGCATTTGTTGCTTAGGAGATTGCCCACTCCTGTCTTCTTGCTTATCTTTCCCATTTAGTCCCAGACAGGTTTGTAATATCATTCACAGTTGCTGTGGAGACTATTATGATGTCATGTGTGGGGAGCTATTATTTAAAGTGGTGACTTAGCAGCCAGATCTCCTGAAACAAGACGTGCCCATAGGCATGCACACGCACACACCCACAAACACGCTGCACTGCCGGAATTCTTCTCGAAAGAATCCCGTTACAGACTTTTGAGGGAAAAAGTGCATCAGATTTCCTTTTCATAATTTAGTCAAACATACTTCTTCTCTCAAACAGCTTGGCTTCTCCAACATCCAGGATTTAAATAGTGACAAGAAAAAGGATGTACAACGTTTCTTACATAAGATACTACCTAGAACTGTAGCACTCCCGAGCAGAGCCAATTAATGTGTACGGAGAATACAGCCAGATCTTTTCCTACAAGCTGGTCATTCTTTATTAGCGTAACTGGAAATGAATCAAGATACAGTAGCAGAGAGAATTCAGTTACTTGTAACTATGCTAGAAATTTTGTTCCACTAAATTATGTTTGAGATGGTTGGATGGCATCACAGACTCAGTGGACGTGAGTTTGAGCAAGCTCCAAGGGAGGGTGGACAGGGGAGCCTGACATGCTGCAGTCCATGGGATCACAAAGAGCTGGACACGAATGGGCGACTGAACAGCAGAAAGGAAAATGAAAGGAGGACTAGCATTCTGTTTAATTCTTCCTGTGATGAGCAGTCAGCATCACCAGGATCTTCTTCCTGCATCTTCTTTCCCTCACCTTGACCTCTGCTCTCCCCCAACACCAACCGACGAGGATGCTCCAGTCTCCCCGTCTTGACCCCCGCTTCCCTCTCCCATCTTGATCAGACTCCTGCCCATCTCTCTCATCCCATCTTGTGCCTCGTGTCTTAAAAGAGCAGTCTCCTTGTCCCAACCAACCTATGTATCAGAATCATGAGGGGAGCTTGATAAAATGCAGATTCCTTGGTCCCTCTTCAGAGATTTTGATTCCGAAGATTCAGAATGTGGCTCAGCAACTGACTTTTTAGCATGCTCTCTGGGTGATTCTGGTGTGCTGTCAAGCATGGGAGCACTGATCGTGCTCACGGCTTCTTACGCCCTCTCTTCCTGTCCACCCACCAGCCCTCCTCCACCTGGCTATCATCTCTCATGCCAGTGAAGTCTCTGCCGTCCTCCCTAACTGCTGGGTGCAGGGACATGTGGGCCCGCTGCTGAGCGGGCGTGCGGTGGCCACCCCGCTTTGGGCCTCTCTCCCCACTTGGCACACGTGACCCTCTGCTGTGCCTCTCTGACCGTTCCTTCTTGGAATCCTTTGCGGAATCTGATTTCTCATCCTTATCCTTAAATGTTGCTTCTCCCCAGGATACAATCCTCAGCCTTCTAGTCATATTTCCCTACAGACGCTGGGTGGGCTTCCCAGGTGGCTCAGTGGTAAAGAATCTGCTCACCAAGCAGGAGACTGAGGTTCAATCCCTGGGTCAGGAAGATCCCCTGGAGAAGGAAAAGGCAACCCACTGCGATATTCTTGCCTGGATCCCATGGATGGAGGAGCCTGGCGGACTGCAGTCCATGGGGCCACAGAGTCATCAGTGACTCAACAACAACTGACTAAGAGACCACTTTGTGTTGACACCCTGGTTCTGTTACTACGGGCTTATGATCAGGCGAGTTCAACAAAATCCTGAACGTCTCAGTCTGCAAGTAAACAACAACAGACACTGAGCAATTTAATTTCACCCATTCTTTTGGTATAACTACCACAGATATGTTGATGACACCCACATGTTCCCACAGCCCTGACCATCTCTTACCTAGGCTCCAGAGTCTCGTTGAAATTTCAGCCCTAGCCTCAGTCTGTCCATAGATTTTCTCCTCCCTAAATCGTCTACAGCATGTTTTCTCCCAGGAGAGATCCCACTGTCAAGCAAGCCAAAGCTTGAAGCCGTTCTCATCTAATTTTTGCTTTTTACCCTGAGCACTAAACATTGCCAAATCCTTCCAATTTTCCTCCTGACTATTTGATCATATTTTCTTCTCTCCCAGCTTCAGCCCTTTGTTATTACCCCTTGTGACAGACTTTGAACAGTTCTGCCAGGTACCTAGCTGTAATTCATGCTCTCGCCCCCTGTGTTGGATGGTCAGAACCGTGAACTTAGAAAATATAGCTGCTTCATGCTGTATCCTCCGCGTCTGGCTGAATGCCTGGCAGGTGATCAATGGGGTTAGATAAATGAAAGTGTGAACCATTCAGCCCAGAGCTTCTTTGCAAATTTCTTACTTACAGATCAAATACGTGAAATGATGAGCTTTAGGGCTAGTGTTAAGCCTGAATCACCAGCCATCAGATTGGTATTGGTATTAAGTTGAGAATTTCCGCCCCTCTTCATGTCCCCAACACCAAACTAGGTCAGCTGGACACTTTCCCTCACACCGCAAGAGCCAGCTATTTTGTTTAAAAATGACCTTTTTCTGGTTTCATTGCCACAGATTACAACTTGACACAGTGAGTTACTTGGACTTGTGTTTTCTCTCCAGACCTATTCTGGTTAGTGAATTACAGGCATGATCAGTGGACCTAAGGCTTCTATGTCCAAAGAATCACTATGCAGCCTCCTTGCTGAGTCTTTGATTTCTGGGTTGGACCTGTCACAGAGTGGGAATACTTGCTGCAATAAAATATCATTGAGAAATTAAAGCCTGTCATCCCGCTCACCCCCCAGGCACAGGCAGAAAGCATGGCTCAGGGCAGCAAGCCTTTGTTCAATCAGGTGATGATTAAGGAGAATTAAAAGTTTCCATCTTTTCCTTTGACATTATGGAAGTTTCCCTCTGACCCTACCCCTCCTTCTATAAAACCTGCTGGTTTTCTGGCCCTTTGCTGCATAACTGCCTTTGGAGTTTCTTGGAGAAAATATGTCAACTTAAATAAGTGATTACTAGTGTAGCCATAGGTGATAGGTGAAATTTGAGAGCCCATGTTTTCAGCTACTGTGTTTAGGATTACATCTACAGTATTTTCTTGGCTTCAGGCACTCTTTACAGAAAATTATCCGCACAGAATATCTGTGAAGAGCTGTAGGTTTGTTTGCTGCTTAACCTGCCATGTAGTAAATATAGCCATTCTAGCAAGATCTCGACTACCCATGCTAATGAGCGCGAGGCATGGTGTGGGCAGTTTAAATCTACAGATCATAAGAGAATCTTGAATCACTCAGAATTATCTGTCTTTTCTTACCATCAGACCAGCAGTCATTTGAATTCTACCAGGTTGCTTCCAGGAAAAGTGCTAATGAGAGGCAGAATGGCCCAGAGGCAGGTGGGTTCAGGGGAGGGAACTGGAGCTGGAGGGTGAGCAGAGGCACCAGCTGGATGATCGGCTCCCCTGAAAGTGGTTTCCAAAAGCATCCTTCAGTTCGTCTGGCCTGCTCCCGAAGGCGAGGCACTCACTTCTATTCTGCAGATGTTAACTGAGGCCTCCTCCAGGCCAGCTTCTGCTCGTGGGGCTCCAGAAAAGTCGAGACAGTAAACAAGTCATTGAACACAAATGCCTGTAATAGAACCACAGCCCGGATCAGGGTCACCGGGGAAACTGCAGGTGCTGCAGGGTCAGAGGCGGGAGGTAGAGCAGCCGTGATGGGCTTCACCTTCTGGCCTGTAAACGTCGTCTTCCAGGTTTCGTGTGATCAGAGGTTAATTTCTATTCTGAGCCTGAGGTCATTGTCCTGTCTTTGAAGAAACACGGGTATTAGAGCGCATGGACGCCGTGGGCCGGGAAGTATACGCGGTTGTCCTCACGGCCTCTGCAACAGCGTCTCACGTTTGAGGGGACGTGCCATCTAAGCTCGCTGCCTACACACTCCGCCTTATTTGGAACCTGCTGCCTTGACTGATGGTAGTTAACTGGAATCTCGGTCGTATAATTGACTGAATTCATTTGAGAAATTAGGTGTCCATTCCTGGTTACTCTCCTTCATTCTCTGATATTGTGACATATTTGGGGGTTGACTAAATGTCACCAATTCTGTGCGTAAGAAGGTTCACAAACATAAGCAGCTTTTCACTCACAAGAGGACTACAGTTGAGGTTTGTTTTTTCCTTTTTCCAGTTGAGAAGGTTTTACTCCCTCGTGGGTTGGCAGTTTCTCATATAAAACGAATGTTCTCCCAAGTTTGAGGTAAGCGAGTGCTGGCTCTGCTCTGAGCGGCCTGAGAGACCCATTTCTTGTCTGATATGTGTTCTGGGAGGACAGTGAATTCTGTGGTTACATTTTCTAAGCCAAAATAAGCCAAAGAAGTTGTCAGAGTATAACTTTAAGAGCATTGTTGGTTTCCAACGTCCCCAAAATCAGGATAATGGTCCTGTGAACTCTACAAATGTCAGCAGTTGCGTAGGGACTCAGCACAGTCCAATAGGCTTCTGAATAATTCCGCAGTGTGTTATTCATCCTCTCTCCTCAAATTCAGGAGACTGACTTGGTTTCACAAAGGAGAACAAAAAGTTCTGAATACAAGACTAAAAGGCAATGAACTCTCCCTTTTAAACAATACATTGAGCAGCAAAGTGAGCTCTACTGGCCCTTGTTCATCTTGCTACTTATTAGTCTTGGAGGTGAAGGATAGGACGCAATGGACCACTTTGTAAACCTGAGGCTGATCACGTCTGATCTCGTTCCAATGATGTTTCTCCAGGGAGCTTCAATAGGTGAGGTTAAAGAGAAAGGGAAAATGGAGCCTGCCAGAGCTCAGCTGGGCTCCTCATCTGCCTGTAGGTGTCGCTATTTTTATTTTATTTATTATTATTATTATTATTTTTAATCACTTATCTTTGTCTGTGTGTACTAGGTACTGGGCTCAGTGCTGTGAATGTAGGCATTCAGTGAAATGTTTCTTCTCTCTGGGGGCTTGGACTAAAGCAGAGTTGGGTTCAGGAGCATATAAAGACCCTGGTATAACATAACTTTACATTCCTTATGCCAAGGAATTGAGGCCTTCTGTCCCCTGCGTGATAGAATTTTGTGTCGTAAACAGCCTTCTTGAATGTAGCAGCCCTGCCCAAGCCAGGACAGATTTGGAAAAGCAGAGCTTCCGACAGTGAAGTCTTAAACGGACAGCGTTTCAGACACAACAGAACTCTAGACAAGGGTGGTCTGAGTCTCAGTGCCTTGCTTCTGATCTACTACTACGTCTTCCTACCATTTTGGACCTCCGTTTCTTTCCTTTTTTGTTTTAAATTGAAGTACAGTTAACTCACAATTTTGTCTTAGTTTCTGGTGTTCAGCAAACTGACTCAGTTTTAAATATATACATATGCATATATTGGAGAAGGAAATGGCAACCCACTCCAGGGTTCTTGCCTGGAGAATCCCAGGGACCGGGGAGCCTGGAGGGCTGCCGCCTATGGGGTCGCACAGAGTCGGACACGACTGAAGCGACGCAGCAGCAGTACACGTGTATATGTAAGAGTCTGAAAAGGAAAATATATACATCTGTGTGTGTATTCATACACGTATATTCTTCTTCAGGTTCGTGTACGTCATCGCTTTGTTCTTTTTTACGGCTGTGTGCGTGTACCGCCTCTTCATCCATCCCTCTTTCAGGGGGCGTCTAGGTTGTCTCCATGCCCTGGCTGTTGTGAATAGTGCCGCAGTGAACAGTGGGCTGCCTGTATCCTTTCAAATTAGATTCTTCTCTGGATATATGCCCAGGAGTGGGATTGTTGGAATATACGGTAGTTCTGCTTTTAAATGTTTTAGGGACCCTCCATGCTGTTTTCCATAGTGACTACACTAATTTCCATTCCTACCAGCAGTGTGGGAGGGTTTCCTTTTCTCCGCACCCTCTGCAGACTTTATTATTTATAGATTTTTGGGGGGCGGTGGATGTTTTGACTGGGGCTCGTTTCTGTGATGACGAGCACTGCTGAGCATCTTTGCATGTGTCTGTTGGCCACCTGTATGTCTTCTTTGGAGAAATTAGAGCCCTATTTCTTACAGCTCGTTGGAGCCCAAGACCCCCTTTGTTACCTCTTTCCCCATCTCTCAGTCCTCACGGTCAGGCAGCAGACTGGTGCTGTCCGAGAGTCTGTCCATTCTGTCTCCCCCAGTGCTGCAGCTGAGTCCTCTTCCTCCTGACCAGCCCCCAGCAGCAGATGAGAACAGCCGGTCAGAAGGCTGTGCGTCTTCTCTCCGTCTGTGTGAGACATTGTTAAGTCACCTGCAGCTGCTCTTCTCTCAGGTATACAACTCGCGTTCCTCTGATGTCTCCTTGTGAATCTCCTTTTCTAATCCTTGAACCACGCGCCACTCACGTCCTCTGGGGAGCAGCCTGGGGGCCCGCTTGTGGACTCAGCTGGCAGAGGTGGTGAGACAGCTGGGCCGCCCCGAGCCGGTGGACAGTCCTGCACGCGGGGGCCCGGCCCTCCACTCAGGATGGGAAGGCAGCAGAGGAAGGAGATGAGCAGGAGCACAGCCATGTGTATGTGCCCTGGCCCTGAACTCCTGTGTTGAAGCCCTCATCTCCAGAGTGATTATGTTTGGAGAAGGACCCTTCAAGGAAGTAACTAATGTTAAAGGAGGTCGTAGGCCAGGGCCTGATCTAATAGGCTTATGAGATGAAACCCCACTTGCCATCTCCTGCACACACATACACCGAGAGAAGGGCGTGCAAGGACCTCCCGGGAAGACAGCAGTCTGTGAGCCAGGGAGAGGGTCCTCGCTGGAAACTGACCACACCAGCACCTCGACCGGGGACTTCCAGCTTCTCGAGCTGTGAGAAAATGAAATTCTGTTGTTAAGCCACCCAGTGTGGTCTTTTCTTGGGGCAGCCTGAGCAGACAAATGCAAGCTGTTCCTGGGCAATCCTTAACTGCTTCTCTCTGCGTCTGGATCCTCCCAAGGCCTGTTCCTGCATGAGCCTGCCAGCATGCGGGGTTCCCTGCCTCCCCTGTGTTTCTGACCTACTTCTCCAGGAGAATATTTAAGACTGCATTTTCAACGGGGCATTTTCCTGTTACTGATACTGAGGAATCCATTATGCAGATGAGTTGGTTGAACCAGGCTTTCACTTGATGCTGGAGCTGTTTTTTTTCCCGCTGGAATTGATTTAGTCTGTAGTATATTCAAATCTATTTAAT
Source organism: Ovis aries (assembly GCF_016772045.2). Classification (NCBI taxonomy): domain Eukaryota; kingdom Metazoa; phylum Chordata; class Mammalia; order Artiodactyla; family Bovidae; genus Ovis; species Ovis aries. The sequence continues at coordinate 1,921,799 of NC_056074.1, read as the reverse complement.
AATAAGCTATACCATGAGGACATTCTACATTATTATTAAAATATCAGGAATCATTGTCTGATGAGGTCTTCAGCATTATGTTTTAATTATACATAGAGAAAAAGAATTCTTAGGCTTCAAGTCAGGGTGTAATTTTTTAAAAATTATTTAAATTGACTTTGAAGCACCTTCCAGTCATTTGTTCAATGGTTAAATTCCCCAGAATACCTGCTGTTTTCTCGCTAATTTTTTGACATTATTATCTTTCTGGAAACAGAGCTGCTATTTAACTCAGCTAGCACTGAACAGAAACTGATTATTCTCTTTTGATGTAACTGGAATGACTTAAATTCTTACAGTCTTTTGTGTTAAGGTAAGATTAAAGCAGAGGAGAGAAGTGTTCTGTCTTACAGCTCAAAGTAAATATTTCAATATGAAGTGGGTGTAATTCCTTTAGGAAAACATACGTAAAGGATGGGTCATTGTGTGTTCAGTAGCACAGCCTGAGAGAGGGACGTAAGCAGTGCCTGCAGTGCTCTTTATTCTTAAATGATGCAAGGGCAGCCTTTGACTCTGGTCATGATACATGACTGAGCAGGAGGAGGTGAGGCTAAGTTATACCCTAGGCTCTTCTTTCTGTGAATCAGAGACTTGTCATTCAGTTCAGTTCAGTCGCTCAGTCATGTCCAACTCTTTGCGACCCCATGAATCGCAGCACACCAGGCCTCCCTGTCCATCACCAACTCCCGGAGTTCACTCAAACTCACATCCATCGAGTCAGTGATGCCATCCAGCCATCTCATCCTCTGTCGTCCCCTTCTCCTCCTGCCCCCAATCCTTCCCAGCATCAGGGTCTTTTCCAGTGAGTCAACTCTTCGCATGAGGTGGCCAAAGTACTGGAGTTTCAGCTTCAGCATCATTCCTTCCAAAGAAATCCCAGGGCTGATCTCCTTCAGAATGGACTGGTTGGATCTCCTTGCAGTCCAAGGGACTCTCAAGAGTCTTCTCCAACACCACAGTTCAAAAGCATCAATTCTTCAGCGCTCAGCTTTCTTCACAGTCCAACTCTCACATCCATACATGACCACAGGAAAAACCATAGCCTTGACTAGATGGACCTTAGTCGGCAAGGTAATGTCTCTGCTTTTGAATATGCTGTCTAGGTTGATCATAACTTTTCTTCCAAGGAGTAAGCCTCTTTTAATTTCATGGCTGCAGTCACCATCTGCAGTGATTTTGGAGCCCAAAACAATAAAGTCTGATACTGTTTCCACTGTTTCCCCATCTACTTCGCATGAAGTGATGGGACCAAATGCCATGATCTTTGTTTTCTGAATGTTGAGCTTTTAGCCAGCTTACCTTATCCATAATCCATATTCCTGTCAGAGTTCCTTTTTGTTTTTGTTTTTGCTTTTTTACATTTTCTCCCTTTTTCAGTTTTTTTAATTTTTTCCTTTTTATATTTTATGTTTTTTTTAAGCGTCTTTTCAAATTAGAGGATAATTGCTTTACAATGCTGTGTTTGTTTCTGCTACAGCAATGTATGTCAGCTGTATGTACACATTTATCACCTCCCTTTCGAGCCTCCCCCCAGCCCAGCCCCATCCCACTGCTCTAGGTCATCGCAGAGCACCGAGCTGAGCTCCGTGTGCTGCACAGCAGCTTCTGGTACTAAGTTGCTTCAGTTGTGTGCAACTATTTATGACTGTATGGACTGTAGCCCACCAGGCTCCTCTGTCCATGGGATTCTCCAGGCAGGAACACTGGAGTGGGTTGTTGTGCCCTCCTCCCAGGAATCTCCTGACCCGGGGACTGAACCCCCATCTCGTATGCCGCCTGCGTTGGCAGGCTGGTTCTTTACCACTAGCGCCACCTGGGAAGCCGACAGCAGCTCCCACCAGCCATCTATTTTATGCGCGGTAGCGTATGCACGTCAGTGCTACTCTCTCAGTTTGTCCCTACTCATTTCCCTGCTGTATGCACAGGTCCATTCTCTACGTCTGCACGGTTGGAGTTCTTTGTGAATCATAATCCATTTCAGTCACTGCAGCTTGTTAAAGGACTTAAGGCAGCAGAGACAAGTATAGCTTGAGAGCTTTAAGTAGAATTTAGACAAATTAGAGCTTCGGAACTATTGAGCAGTGAGTTTTAGCAGCTCTCTAAAGCATCCCTGGGTATCCACTAGTTTCTGAAAAACAGAGATCCAACAAGAAAGGAGAGATCAATGTGCTATTAAAAAAATAATATAGTCAGCAAGATTCATAACAGCTCTTGGGCTTCCTATTGACAGCGCCGTTTGGAAGTCACTAAAGAATTTGCTCGAACTGGACTCCAGGCTTCAGACGTCTTCACTTTTGTTCAGGTGAAGGTGCAAAGCAGATTGCTCAGTAAGCCCTTTCCATCAAAAAGAGCTGTGGTGACAGTCCAGCGATGTCCTTTTCATCGTCAGCCTCAGCTAGTTCATTCTTCAAATGGCTAATGACCGATCCTAAGTGAAATTAAGCCACCTTGGCTCCAAATACCAGCATCTCCCAGGACTTCAGCGCTGACCCTGTCCATCCTTTCCAACAGGACACTATAGACTCAGCATTTCTTATTTCTGCCGTTCACCTTCTCTTCTCAGAATGGGGGCTCCACCCTCCAACTTGCCTATTTCTGTCAGTGTTCGAAGGATCCTTCATGCAACTACAGCGGACCTTTACTGGGTGAAGGTGCAGTGCCCACATTCCCAGTTCAGAGCTGGTGTTCTGCCCGGAAAGTCAGGACCAAAGTGAGAACGGGGGCGAGCTCCGAAGGCTTATGGAAAGGAAAGCCAGTCTCTGTCTTGGAGAGGCTGACAGTCTGCTGAGGAGGGCGTTCAAGGCATAGAATGAATAACTGGAAAACCAGTGTTCCATCAGATACTGGTTTAAGGAAATGTACCAAACTTCTTGCATATCCCTTCTCCTCAGAACGCCTCATGTTATCTTGGAAGAGAGAATGGCTAATGGGATGGTCACTTATTAACAAAATTAAGACAGTGTAACATGCTACGTATCTGCTGAAAATTAGTGGGTTATCTGTTATTAATACTTTCTCTTACTTTTGCAATGCATCATTACAAAGACTCAGAAACGCTATATGGTATCTCCATCATTCTCCACAGCAAGGCTTGATAAATAGCCACACAATGTTCGTCTTCACTGCGTAGCCAAGTAACTTATGATCAGGCATCAACATACATTGTTAAGAGCTGAAAGAGCTATAGGTACTTTGTGTTCACTTCCATGTGGTTTATGAAAATCTCCCAAGTAAACAAGAGCAAGGTAACTGTGAAGAAGGGTTGTCTTACATTGCTGGGCTTGGGCTTGTGAATATTCTATGTAGTGCAGAAACAATTCTGACTCTGTCATGTCTCTGGATAGTGATGCTTCTTCATTCTATATTCTACATGGGACTTTTATTTTTAAGATAAATAAGCTAGTATATCAGGCATAGGAGGCAACTGGAAATAAAACTGCCTCAGCACCCTGCATGTTGTGTGAACATCATCTTCTTGCTTTCACACAGTGCATGCCCCTCCTGCAGGGAGCAGGCACCTGATGCTCAAGGAGCCCATGTTCTCCCTGTTACACGTGGTACGTCTGTGGGCCTGGGTCATGGGAAAACATGAATCTCTTCGCATGGATTTAGTTTGATTTACAGTAGCCAGAGCTTACTAAAATGCCTTTTTAAAACTTTGAAAAGGATCTTCCCTGGTGGTCCAGGGATTAAGACCACACTTCCAGTGCAGGGATGCAGAGGACATGGGTTCAGCCCCTAGCAGAGGAACTAAAATCCTGCATGCTGTGTAGCATGACCAAAAAGAAATTTTGAAGTACTCATTGGAGTGGGTGATGACTGTTTGCATTATTAAATTTAAGCTACTTTTAAATAATGTGGAAAACAGATAGGCATGTGTATGCAAGTATGATACAAAAATAACCTTGAACTCCGATGTGTTTTCATAATCTGTTGACCATGATATTGACCTATTGACCCAAGTGCAATAAAGTCATCAGATTCCTAGTTTAGGACTCTTTTTGAGTGTTCTTGACTCTTATTTCCATATCTATTGGCCTTAGCTGAGGTCTCAAGTGTATCCCATCATGATTGTCCATCTTGATAGCAACTCTTTGATTCTTGACCTTTACCTCTAAGTGAATTGAGTAAGGTCATTTGCATCATAAATTTGTGCTTTATGGGGAAAGCCATGTTTGACACTGTGGGATATGTCTAAATGAATAGGAGTTCGAGAATGTGGTTTCTTCCAGAAACACATTTGGACTCACTGGATTCTGCAGTTGGGCTGAAAACGTGTTGGCATGCACCACAGCAAATTCAGCATCAGTAATAGTTTTCATAAGTCATGAAGACATTCTGATGTGATGTTTGCTTTTCTGGATTGCATACTTACATGAAGAAGAACTGAGACCAGACTCATTATAGGATCTAGACCTGGTTTCCAAGATTCATTACTCCCTTCTTCCGAAAGTTCAACCTGATACAGTAGAGGACCTCGATGGTGCTCGGTCTGGTGGTGCTATTAGTCACGTTTCAGAGCGCAGGGGTACTTGTTCACTGATTTGTCATTTGCCTCTTAGAGCCCCTGCTAGGCTGACTTTAGCCCTGTCTAACCGAGAAGGTCCAGATCCATATTCCCGTGCACAGTCAAAGTATCTCTAGGAACCCACATTTCTCCAGATTAATGCATTAATTAGTTTTTATAGTATGGTGAATGTACTGATGCTAATAGCCTGAGGCACAGACACAGATGAGTTAACTTAGGCTGCCTTCCAGGCTGAAGCCCTCCTGTCCTGAAATCAACCCTGCAGCCCTTCCCTAATACGTGAGCCAGCACCTGCTCGTAAGGGGGAGAAATAGTCATGACAGCGCCATCCCAGGGTCCCGGGGCTTCAGATTTAGCATCTGCCCCTCGAGGGCAAGATTCCCTGGCACTGTCGTCAATGTTTCTCCACATTCTCCTCACTTTGGGGAGTAAACAAAACCTGATTCCTCTAGTCTAATCAATTATACTCTAAGGACTGTGAATATGCAGAGAGCTGGGTACCTGTTCCTGCAATTTGGGGAGCATTACAGCATCCTGTGGTTCTTAGCAAATAGCACTAAGATGTGGTTGTGAAAAATTCAGCATCACTCCCTGATCTCCCTCTCCCTCTGCCACCTCCCTCCCTCCCTCCCTCCCTCTCTCTCTCTGTCTCTGTCTCATGTCCCTAGCTCTGCTAACCTGCCAAATCTGCTGGGAGCCCCTTATTGTCTGATCATTACACTCAACAATATACCTGCACAGCGACACGCCCCTACAACAGAAGCAGCCAACGTGTGTGAACCTGCTCAGCCCATTTGCAGCAGGAGTTTGAGGCCTCCAGGGCCTCGGCTTCTGAATGCACTGTGCTTTTCAGCCCTTACCCACCAGCTGGGGGGCTTATTTGCAGGTACTTCCTGTTGCCATTGAGAATAACTGCTTTATCTTGTGAACTGTACGGATTTTACTCACTCTCAACCTCTTTACAAGTACGTTTTCTGGATTGGAAGTTCACTTAATCGCCTGAAGGGAAGAAGCCTGGGCGAGCTGGCGGCGTAGGCACGCAAGGCCTTCGGGACAGTGACTCATGAGAGCTTGCACGCTCCTCCTGCAGGCACTCCTCGGAGCACATTCTCCTCTACTCTCCCAAACCCTCCTCGTCTCTGCGACACATCCAGGGTCCTGGAAGTCTTCATTTCAGTCTCTTGGGGTTGGTTCGTTTACTTTTCTCTGTCTTGAACTGAGTTGGGGCCGGGAGTGTAGAGGTTCTGTCAGGGTCTGGTCACCAATTATAAGTACATGTGAGGATCTCTCAACAGGTTTTAGGTTCCATGTGCCCCAGATCCACCATGTGCTTGTTAGGGTCGGGCGCTCTGGAGCCCAGCAACAGAAGGCCAAAGGCCTATTGGTCCTGATCATTATGGCGACCACCAGCTTGGATGCAGAGAAGGCAATGGCACCCTACTCCAGTACTCTTGCCTGGAAAATCCATGGACAGAGGACCTGGTAGGCTGCAGCCCATGGGGTTGCTAAGAGTTGGACATGACTGAGCGACTTCTTTTTCACTTTTCAGTTTCAAGCATTGGAGAAGGAAATGGCAACCCACTCCAGTGTTCTGGCCTGGAGAATCCCAGGGACAGGGGAGCCTGTTGGGCTGCCATCTATGGGGTAGCACAGAGTCGGACACGACTGAAGCGTCTTAGCAGCAGTAGCAGCAGCAGCAGCAGCAGCAGCTTGGATGAGTCACTTCTCTCAATGAACGTGACATTTGCTTCTTTACCTGAAAACACATGTAATGATGCATTCCTCCCTGGACTTCGATATGGATTCATTAAACTAGATAATGCATGTAAATAGTTTGGCCTGGTGCCTAAATCAAAGTAAATGGTCCATAATCATTAATTAGAACCATCGTAACTACTGCTTTATTATTTATGGTGCTGGTTCAGTCTGTAAGTTGTGTACCACTCTCTGAGACCCCATAGACCCCACTAGCCTCCTCTGTCCATGAGATTTCCCAAACAAGAATACTGAAGCTACTTCCTTCTCTGGGGATCTTCCTCACCCAGGGATTGGACCTGGGTCTTCTGAATTGCAGGAGTATTTCCCTGGTGGCTCAGATGGTAACGCGTCTGCCTACAATGTGGGAGATCTGGGTTTGATCCCTGGGTCAGGAAGACCCCTGGAGAAGGATATGGCAACCCACTCCAGTACTCTTTGTCTGGAAAATTCCTTGGATGGAGGAGCCTGGTAAGCTAAAGTACATAGGGTCACAAAGAATCGGACAGACATGACTGAGCGACTTCTCTTTCACTTTCTTTCTCATGAATTGCAGGCAGATTCTTTACCAACTGAGCCACCAGGAAAGCCCTTATCATTTATAGAACAGGTTATAAACATACCAGGACGTTTTACTCTAAATGCATACACATAAAAATAAGGACAAAATACTTTATGTGAACTGTTACTCTAAGTTTCATGCTGCATAATTCCTTGAATGTTGAGCATACTCAACCTTTGTATTTGCATATATATTGTTAATGCATTTATCTTGAATTCTTTCAGGTACCCTAAGCTTGTTTAGTATTTAATGATTCTTTCTGAGTAAGAGATAACCCTGTATGGTTTTCTTTCTATTGAATGCCATTTTAAGAGTCCCAGTATCATTATTTATGTCCTCCACGTAAGCCACTGTTGTTGAATGCTATTGGTCAAGGGGTGACAATCTCTCTTGCTTTTTGTTCCATCATTCAACCTGAGATGATGAAGGAATTTAGATCCTATGTGATCTAAATGTGTGATCAACATATTCATTGTATAATGCACAAACACACACTGGAGATATAGGTGTGTAGATATATAGATCACTTATGTGCACATTATAAACAGATTGTTTTAGTTTTCTAGACTTGCTGTAACAAATTATCACAAACTTGATGACTTAAAATATCAAAAAATCTATTTGCTCACCACTCTAGAGACCAGAAGTCCAAATTAAGATGCTGCAGAGCAAGGCTCTTGCTGAAGACTCTAGGAAAGAATTTGTTCTTGCTTCCTCTAGCTTCTGCGGCTCCAGGAATCCCTTGGCTTGAGGCTGCGTAACTCCATTTCTGCCTCTGTCTTCACATGCACTTCCCCTCTCTGTTTGAAATCTCTCTCTGCTTTTTTCTTTTAAGGACCCTTTCATTAGTTTGGGGTACACCCAGATAGGGCTTCCCTCCCGGCTCAGGTTGTAAAGAACCTGCTTGCCAATGTAAGAGACATGCGTGCAATCCCTGGGTCGGGAAGATCCCTTGGAGAAGGAAATGGCAACACACTCCAGTCTTCTTGCTTGAGAAATCCCATGGACAGAGGAGCCTGCTGGGTTAGAGTCCATGGGATTGCAAAGAGTCAGACACAACTTAGTGGTAAACAACAACAACTCTTTTACAGAGCAGACAAAATCCACAGGGGATGATAGAAAGAGGAACACAGCTCGTCCTTACCCTGTGCTTTACCCCAAGCATCTTATCACCTGCTCACTGCGAACTTAAGGTGGTATGAATGAGTAAATGAAGCCTTATACGTGATGTTAGCCCCAGAATGCTTTTGGTTTACTATTAATTGCAACAGATATGATTACGTGTGAGGACCAGACTCCCAAAGAGGTGAAGTTACTTCATGAAGCTCATCCAGGCCAGGATGAGATTTGAACTTACGCCTGCTCACTGGAAGTTCTTGCTTGTTCTGCCATATCAGTTCACAAGCTAATTAAGGCAGGTGCCTGGTCCTGCCCTGATTCAAGCTTCCTGGGCCTCTGGATATGCAACTTCAGAAGCAAGAGGAACACTTGAGATGCTGAGCAGCCTTAGCACCAAGATTTTTGTTCAGAGGCTTCAGAAAAAGCCCTTTTAGACAGAGAAGTATCTAGAAATCTGTTTATCTTGAGAAGATCTGAGTGTAAGTCCTGCTTAGACTTCTTACTTGTTATCCAGTTCTTGACAAGCCCTTTCATGCCTCTGATCCATCTGTGTGTCTGTAAAATTAGAACCTTAGCACCTGTCTTGCTTCTGACAAGGATGATATTAGTCAAGAGACACTGTAAAAATAGCTGTACTGATGTTAAGATGTGATCACGAGGAGGTGTTTGAACTCAGTGACAGACAGGCAGCTCCTTGCATGACAAGTTCTGCAACCCAAAGACTTTAGCGCTGCTTGTCCACCCACCCACCAGGCCATCAGCTCTGCTCCGCGCGCTTTGACTCTGCCATGCTGCTGGGCTGCGGCTCTAACTCCTTTTATGATGGGACACTGATGACAGGGTTTGCAAGGCCGGTGTCTTCACTGACACCTGAACTCACGTAAATCATCTTACACCATGCACAGCCCTAAGAAGATGCCTATTTACAACGATGTAAATATTTGTTGCTTCAGTGGAAGAGTGGACGCAGGCCTTCAAGACTGTTTTCAGTGAGCTGTGAGATTAGGCTCTCCAGGTGGTGCTAGTGGTAAAGAACCGGCCTGCCTATGCAGGGGACATAAGAGACAAAGGTATGATGCCAGGGTTGGGAAAATCTCCTGGGGGAGGGCATGGCAACCCACTCTAGTGTTCTTGCCTGGAGAATCCCATAGACAGAGGAACCTGGCTGGCTGTAGTCCATGGGGTTGCTAAGAATTGGACACGGCTGAGGGACTGGGGGCAGGAGGAGAAGGGAACGACAGAGGATGAGATGGCTGATGGCATCACTGACTCGATGGATGCGAGTTTGAGTGAACTCTGGGAGTTGGTGATGGACAGGGAGGCCTGGCGTGCTGCGATTCATGGGGTCGCAAAGAGTCGGACACGACTGAGCGACTGAACTGAACTGAACTGAAGTGACTTAGCAGCAGCAACAGGGGGTTACTGCCACCCTATCAGGGACTATAACGTCTGAACTTGCAGGGATCCTTGTCGATGACTGTGCTGCTGCCTGCCAGGGCAGCCCAGGGCAGGCTCAGGGGGCAGGACCCGGGTGGCAGGCCTGCAGCCCTCCTCTGCCGGGCAGGCCAGGGGCACCTCTGAAACCTGCATCAACACTCAGCATCGTGCTGTAGTGGAAGTGCCTCCCCAGCGCCAGGCATCCTCCTCAGTTCTGCTTATCATCTGCCTTTTTCCCTCTGTCAGCTATTTTTGGATGTTGCCCTCCAGACCAGTCATCATGATACTGAATTTTGAGATGTCAGCCAGACATTCTGAGTATTCTTGACCCTTTGCCCAGGGAGCTGTGGCGGGAGAGGCGGTGTTCCTCATCACTTGTCACTGTCCATGCTTTGCCCTGTCAAGGAAGACACGCGTGCCCCCGATCGCCTCGAATCGTTGGCCTTGTGCCTGAATTGAAGCGGTTGCTTCTCGACAACGCCCCTCCCCACCCCGCCATGTACTTCTCACTGGAGATAGATTTGGGTGCATTCTCTGTTATGAGTTCACTGGTGCACATGATCGCGTCTCCCTTGACTTGCAGTCCAGAGATGTCGTTACCATGTGACTTGACTGCCCCGAGGCCAAAAATCCGATAAAGATGACTTGCCAGTCTTGTTATGCGCGCTGTTCCTTTTCCATAGCTCATTGCCAGCCCCAGGTATCGCTCTTTGGGGGCAGAGTCACAAGTTAATTGAACGCTGCCACATTGCATCTCACAGAGAATCCTTTCTCTAACACGCGTGACTGGTTATGTCTCCATGTAGAAATTCTTCTCTTCTGCTGTGCAAAGCATAAGTGGAAATATAAAGTCGCGGAGAACAGGGGCTTTATTCTTGATTGGAATGAAAATGTGACAGAAACAGGACTCTGGTTGAGAAAGTGCTTCGGCGGTTGTCAGCACTTTCCTCTAACAGAGTGATGCAGGTTTTAAAAATGTTTCTTTTTTTTAAATCATCCTCCTGCACTTTATATACTTCAGTTCATGTTAAGATGAACTGAGTAGATGGCAAAGAACAATTCTTAAAATCTGTGAATACCAAATGTAAGATAAAAAACGTAATTGCAGTTTAGACTTCAGATTTATTTGAAAAGGGGATAATGATAGTAATTACCCAGTTTGAGTTTTGTAGAAGGCTAATTAGATCCCCAAAGCATTTGTATGCACAAGGAAAACCATAAATACAAAAGACCATCTGGTCCTTATCAGCTTACAACACTAACACTGTCTGTAATTATTTTTTTTAATATTGTTTTGATGTTGACATTTCACGGAGCAATACATTCTATCCTGGTTAGGGAAACCTACATTTCTGAAGACCTGGGGGTTTGCCCCCATGCTCCTAATAAAAGTTTTAGGGTTCCACAGGCAAAAGAGACACTGCTTTTGAGAAATAGGTAAACATCCATTCATTATACCTATTGTCTCAGAAATGTGTTGTTTATAAACTGACTTGTCTTGTTAATAACTTCATCTTCCAAATACTCAGATTCAGTTAGGTTTGGGGGGTTTTGTTTTTAGGTACAGTGGAGAGTGACAGGTTGAGCTGTGTTGTAGGGCACAGATGAACAGCGTCTGTTTGTCAGTTTCTATAGTTAGCTCTATACCTGGCAATTTGGAGATTACAAATTAACATGATCTGTTTTCATGTGCATTGACTGTCTCCCTTCCTGCAATGTCAGCTTAAAAAGGGCAGAGATTTTGTCCTATTTATTTTGTTGTATCTCTTACCTTTTATAATAGTATCTGGTACATGGTAGATATGCCATAGCTATTTGTTGAAGTGAATTAAGAAATGAAGTAGAATGCATGATTTCAGCTTCAGGATGTTTGTGTCTTGCTATCAGAGGTTACATAATAAACCACCCCCTAAGTTTCCTGGTGGCTCAGATGATAAATAATCTGCCTACAACATAGGAGACTCAGGAGATACAGGTTTCATCCCTAGGTCAGGAAGATTCCCCTGGAGAAGGGAACAGCTACTCACAACAGCGATTAACAAACACACAAAGTTAAGTGGCTTGAAACAACTAATATTTCATTAGCTCTTAGGATTTGGTTAGCTTAGGATTTGTGCATGACTCCACTGGGAGTTCTTTTTTCTGCATGGTGTTGATGGAGGTCGGTTGGTGGTACTTAGCTGGCAGATGAACTGGTCTAGAAGGTCCAGGAGAGCTTTATCATATCTAGTCCTTGAGGGGATGGATGGAAAATTGTGAAGTGAAAGTGTTAGTTGCTCAGTTGTGTCTGATTCTTTGTGACCCTGTGGACAGTAGCCCTCCAGGCTCCTCTGTCCATGAGATTCTCCTGGCAAGAATACTGAAGTGGGTTGCCATTTCCTTCTCTAGGATGAATAGAAGTCTTGACCCAACTGGGACTATTGATCCTAGCATCTACATGGACTTTCCACGTGGCTTGGGCTTCCCACAGGGTTGTAACACTAGGTTTTAAGAGGGCGAAACACAGGGTGCCGATTGTCTGATAGTACTGGGGACCAGCCCCGGTTAGATCCAGGGTATCTGAAGCATGGACAACGTTGGTGACTGAGGTTTATTTATTTATTTAGAGAAATAGAGAGAGATAAGGAAAGAACGCTGCAGTTAAGAAAATAGAGGAGAGAAAGAGGCTGGTATTCCTTGGTTTACACAGAAAGCCAATAAAGTCTCAAGACAAGGGACTTACATCATTCACGTAGGCCACAGGCGCCTGCTTGAATAGCGGAGGGTGCCCCGCCTTGGGCTCCCTCTCATGTGGGTCTTAGAAGTGCAGGCAGCGAAGGCAGAGAAGTGCACACAGCGAGCCCCTGCGCTCCAGGGGATCAGCCTGGAAAAGAGAATAAGAGAGAAAAAGGAAAGAAAAAATTGACACGGGGGAACCAGGCTTTCATGGAAACTGGTCCTGGTCCATCTCTTTATGTTTCAGGGAAGCTTTTATACTTTGGGTTGTACATAGTGATAAATGTAAGAAACAGAGTCATGCACGGTCGGCAGCTCTGACTCTTATCGAGACCAGGCTTTCTCTCTGCATACCTATCTGTATACACAAGTGTTAGGTGATTTACATCATCTTCTGGCCAGGAGGCCTATTAGCATTTTATGACCCTTTTCTGATAAGGGTCTGTCAACCAGAAAACTTATTTGCCCTAAAAGTGTTGTTCTTTCCAAAGTCTGGTGCCACTCTCAGAAAGCACTAAATAAAGTTACATTCTTACATAGCAAGGATACAACAATTATAACAAGGAAAGGGGAGTACAGTAATTTATAACAAAGAGAAAATTCATTAACTCAAAAGTCTGGTATTGCTAACATCAAAACTACTATATCCCTATTTCTGCATCCTGATTACATTGATTAATATCCTCCCAGGTGCCTAAAAGATAAAGGATATGGAGGCCTGGTGGCAATCATTAACTCAACAATGAAACCCTTCACCAATATAATTCTTAGCTCTTTAAAAGGCGCTATATCTTTAAGATGTTTTAAGCTTCCTGTGCTTCTTGTGAGGCTGTGAGCAATCACATGTGTAGTTGTGAAAGTCCAGGTAAACCTGTCAGGCAAATTAGAGAGCCATCAGAGGGATTTGAGCTGAGACACTCCTTTTATATGCAGGAGACTATTAGCTGGAGCTCTAAGTTAACTTTTTCCAGAGAAAGGTGGTTGGGGATAGCCCCCTGTTAATGTCAGAAGAGTTGGTAAAAGTCATAAAATAGTAAGACAGACAGATTCTGGTTTTGGGATAGATGCTCGAGCAGGTCCAGGGGGTCCCTCGAGTCCTGACTTGCCTTTGTCTGTCAGGGCTCATCCTCATGACCTTTGTCATGGGTGGGACCTCCCGTGCAGGCTCCCAGCATGAGAGGATAGGCATGGAACGGCCATAACAGCCCTTTCACCATATGTAAATACTTAGGTGAGGCCCTGAAGTCAGCCCAGGTTCAGTGCGAGGATAGCTGATTCCTCTTTCAGTAGCAAAAATAACTGCAGCCCATCTTGAATCTATCACACCATCCAATTTGAAAGCATAGTTACTGAACACTAAAAGATATATTTAGGTGAGAGTGGTATGTGCTATATACGTGAATATCACATGAATACAGAGTATGAAATCCGCAGTTTGAGGTTAGACTTCATGGAGCTCATGGGTGAGTTGTTTGTTGGTCGGTTTGTTTTTAACTTTTTACTTTGTATTCGGGTAGAGCCAGCTGACCGTGTTGTGATAGTCTCAGGTGAGCAGTGAAGGGGCTCAGGCATGCCTACGCATGCATCCATTCTCCCCCAAATCCCCCTCCCATCCGGACTGCCGCATGACATTGAGACGAGTTTAATGTGCTATAGAGTAGGGCGTTGTGGGTTATCCATTTTAAATATAGCATCCTAAGCTCCCTAACTGTCCCTTACCCCAGTCTGGCAACCGTAGGTTCCTTGTCTGAGTCTGTGAGTCTCTTGCTGCTGTGTAAGTAAGTGCATTCATGTCATTTCTGTTTAGAGTCCACATATGAGGGATGCCAAATGCTATTCTCCTCCTCTCTCTGACTTGCTTCACTCAGCAGGACGCTCTCTGAGTCCATCCCTGTTGCCGCAAATGGCATTGTTTCATCATTTTTAATGGCTGAGTGCTACTCTGTTGTATATACATGCTTCACCTTCTTTACCCGCTCCTGTATCGATGGGCATTCAGGGTGCATCCATGTCTTGGGTGTAAACAGTGCTCCAGTGAACACTGGGGTGCGCACGTCTTTTCAGATCATGCTTGTCTCTGGATAGACGTCCAGGAGTGGGATTGTGGTGTCATGCAGTAGCTCTGTTTTGAGGTTTTAAGGAACCTCCACTGTTCTCCATAGTGGACAAACCAGTACCTTGGCCACCTCATGCGAAGAGTTGACTCATTGGAAAAGACTCTGATGCTGGGAGGGATTGGGGGCAGGAGGAGAAGGGGACGACCGAGGATGAGATGGCTGGATGGCATCACAGACTCGATGGACATGAGTCTGGGTGAACTCTGGGAGTTGGTGATGGACAGGGAGGCCTGGCGTGCTGCGATTCATGGGGTCGCAAAGAGTCGGATATGACTGAGCGACTGAACTGAACTGAACTGAACCAACAGGAGGGTTTTCTTCTCTCCATAACCTCTCTAGCATTTACTGTTTGTGGATTTTTTGATGATAGCCATTCTAGCTGGTGTGAAGTGAATCTCATTGTAGTTTTGATTTGCATTTCTCTAATAATTAGCAGAGATATTACTTTGTCAACAAAAGTCCATCTAGTCAAGGCTATGGTTTTTCCAGTGGTCGTGTATGGATGTGAGAGTTGGACTATAAAGAAAGCTGAGCACCGAAGAATTGATCCTTTCAAACTGTGGTGTTGGAGAAGTCTCTTAAGAATCCTTTGGACTGTAAGGAGATCCAACCAGTCCATCCTAAAGGAGATCAGTCCTGAGTGTTCATTGGAAGGACTGATGTTGAAGCTGAAACTCCAATACTTTGGCCACCTGATGTGAAGAACTCACTCATTTGAAAAGACCCTGATGCTGGGAAAGATTGAGGGCAGGAGGAGAAGGGGACGACAGAGGATGAGATGGTAGGATGGCATCACTGACTCAATGGAGATGAGTTTGGGTAGACTCCGGGAGTTGGTGATGGACAGGGAGGCCTGGCTTGCTGCAGTTCACATGGTCACAAGAGTCGGACATGACTGAGCAACTGAACTGAACTGAATAATTAGCAGTGTTGAACATCTTTTCATGTGCTTCGTGGCCATCTGTATGTCTTCTTTGGAAAATGTCTGTTTAGGTCTTCTGCCCATTTGTTGATTCAGTTGTTTATTTCAACATCGTAAAGCATCACGAGCTGTTTGTAAATTTTGAAGACTAATCCCTTGTCCATCACATCATTTGCAAATATTTTCCCCTGATCTGTGGGTTGTCCTTTCATTCTGTTTATTATTTTCTTTGCTGTGCAAAAGCTTTTGAGTGTAAGTAGGTCCCATTGTTTATTTTTGTTTTTGTTTCCATTATTCTGGGAGACAAATCAAAGAAGATATTGCTGTGGCTTCTATCAGAGAGTGTTCTGCCTGTTTTCCTCTAGGAGTTTTGTAGTGTCCAGTCTCACATTTAGGCCCTTAATCCATTTTGAGTTTAGTTTTGTGTGTAGTGTTGAGAATGATCTAATTTCATTTTTTCACGTTTAGCTGTCCAGTTTCCCGGCACCGTTTGTTGAAGAGACCCTCTTTCCAACATTGTATAGTCTTGCCTCCTTTGTCATAGACTGACCACAAGTGCATAGCCCATAAGTGAGTTTTAACCTGAGCCTGAATGAAAGGAGAAGGTCTCAAAAGCTGAAAATGGTGAAGGAAGGTATTCCCAAAGAAAGAACTTTTGCTAAAACATGGGTGTAGAACCAGGATCATCAATAGTAATAGCATTTCTTTATTTAGAAGCTGTTTACAGTGAACTGTGGGCTTCCCTTGTGGCTCAGAGGTTAAAGCATCTGCCTGCAATGCGGGAGACCTGGGTTTGATCCTTGGGTTGGGAAGATCCACTGGAGAAGGAAGTAGCAACCCGTTCCAATATTCTTGCCTGGAGAATTCCATGGATGGAGGAGCCTAGTGGGCTACAGTCCACAAGGTCGCAAAGAGTCAGACATGACTGAGCGACTTAACTTTCACTTTACAGTGAATTAGAGATAACAGGACATAACCAACACCATTTTTGGAAAGACACCATTGGAAGCAATGTATATGTATATTTGAATCATTTTCTGTGAAATACTGACTGCTACCTCTCCTTACAGAATCCCTTGCTGAGAATTATCTCTCAGAATTGTGCTTAATAGAGGCTTTATTAGACTTGTTCTGCTTTCTTCTTTCTGATGAGAACTAGGACAATTCCTGTTTTCTTTGTTTTGCTGGCTTTTAGAGACTCAGACCCAAAAGTGAAACTCTGGCAGTTGTGTTCAGCCTTCCACTGGCATTTTTGCACTACCTCCTTTTCGTTGAGCCTCGTGTTTTAATCTCTTTCTGTTTTACTAGTTCATTGTATGACTAGTTCTTGCTTTAATCTCCCTCTGTGTCCACAAAATAAATTAAGCAAACAAGAGCTTAGTGTCTATGTAAATTGTTAGAGTTAGAAAAAGTTATAGAAATCATAATAAGTAACACAGATCCTTATTTAAAGAGCAAACATCATTTAGTTTAGGATCAGGTACCGGAAGATGCTAAGAAAAACAGTAAACTTGAAGAATGGGCTTCAGATAAGATAATTGCTAGAAGTAAGATGAACAAGGTGAGTTGTGATCACCCGATGTGAGTCCTTGGATGCTAGAGTAAAGAGGCCGGTCTCAGCTGGAAAATTGGAAAAGTCTGACATCAACATGAGAAAGCATCTCAAACTGATACAGTGCGTACATTCATCCAGGGGTTGAATTCTCACATGGAGTTGCTTCCTCATTCAGAGAGTAACTCAGAATTCTTATAACATTTGTCATTCCCCTGAGCTAAGCAGCAGCCTCTGCTGGGAGGTCTGGGAGGTATCAGGACCAATAAGATAACATTTTGTAGTTTCAGCCAAGTGCAGAGTAGAGTTGGAGAGACAGCAGTTTGGTTTATCACCAACCAGCAGCCTATCAAATAAGTTGTATTACCTTTATCATATCTCTGTATCTTAATTTTTTCTGGCTTCCTAAACAAGGAACACAGGAAATTGTAGACATCTGTCTCATGTTTGATGGGGCAAATAGACTGCTCCAGCGTGAGCAGGGTTTTTTAATAAATGTCAAATGTACAGAGCAGGAAATCACTAAACGAGCTGATAATGTGCTCACTTCCCATGCTCTATAGTCACACTGTCTGTGGAATTCTCCTGGGAAGAATACTAGAGTAGGTAGTCATTCTCTTCTCCAGGGGACCATCCCAATCCTGGGACTGAATCCAGTCCCCTGCACTGCAGGAAGATTCTTTACCACCTGAGTCACCAGGGAAGCCTTTCATAAAAAGTCTACTTAGACCCATTTCACTGGTACACCTGGATATAAAAAATCCCCTTCTCCTATGGTTAGAATAGCCGGAATGGAGATTTCAATAAAAATTCACCTCGTAACGTCGCAGGAAGAGAAGAGTGGTCAAGACCCCTGGGATGCTGGAGGCTGAGAAGGCATGTCTGTCTTCATTCTGGTGGCTTGGTCTGCCACGTCTGTTCTGATGAGTGGAGGGGTGAGTGGGGTAGGAAAATAGGAACGTTCTTTCTAGGTTGTAGAGCAGATAGCAGATGAATCACGTTGCCCTATTTTTGTTGGGAGAAATGAGACTTTCTGCAAAGAAGGGACATGAAGACAAGGACTTGAAGGGTGACTACAGTCGTTGACGCCACTGAAAAGCATCCCAGACACTTTGACGGTGTCGTGCGTGCTTGGCCTCCTTGATTGCCCTTCACTCTAGTGGATGCTGTGGTTGCTCTGCAGGCCCCTCAGGGCCAGGACCCCATCCCTTCTGCTTCTGGGAGTGCTGGTGGCTGATGGCCCTCAGCTGATTCCATCTCTGCGAATGGTCTTAGCTGAAGAGAGCCACCTGGCTCTCCCAAACAGCTTGCCTCCAGGGATATGCCAAGACCCACTTCCCTCAAGGTCACACAGCTCTGCAGGGTCATCCTGCCTCCAGAGCTGTCTCTGGATCCGCTGAGGCCTTTGCTGCCCGTCTGTCCCTCCGTCTGCCTGATCTATTCCTGTTACAGCCCTGTGACTGTTGATCCCAAGAGGCCCCCCAGTAAACTGTCCACACACAGATCTTCATCTCAGTCTGTTTCCTGGGAGTTGCTGTCATTCAGTTGCTCAGTTGAGTCCGACTCTGCGACCCCACGGACAGCAGCATAATAGGCCTCCCTTTCCCTCACAATCTCCTGGAGTTTGCCCAAGTTCATGTCCATTAAATCAGTGATGCCATCCAACCATCGCATCTCTGCAGTCCTCTTCTCCTTTTGCCTTCAGTCTTTCCCAGCATCAAGGTTTTTTCCAATGAGTTGACTCTTCACATCAGGTGACCAAAGTATTGGAGTTTCAGCCTCAGTCCTTCCAGTGAGTATTCATTATTCAATTAGCTTCCTGGGAGACCTACCCCAACACACAGGCTGTCTTCAAAATTGTTTTCCAGAACCAGGATCCTACGATCGGTTGGAGACATACTTTTGACCACGGACCAATAGCAGGCATGGAGATGCGCATTTAAGTACAGCCTGTGGCGAATCCACAGTTGAAAGACGTCATAAGACCACAGAGATCACCCAGGATTGCTGCAAATATCCCTGGGTGACCCCTTTCCTTCGGTCTCCCATCCTTGCTCTCTTCAGTCCCGTTCTGAGTCCCTTTCCATCTATTCATCTTTGTAATTCAGCTTCATGTGCCTGCCCAGCAAGGCATAAAAGGTGATGTTTGTCTTTCACAGCTAGTGTGTGGAACAGTGTCTAGGCACGTGATGAAACAGGCTGCACCCTGGATTGTGATGAAGACCGGCATTTCTCACTAATTATGAAGAATATAGGATCACTGGGTCTATTGATTTCCATTAACTTGTAGAGAGTTATGATCCTCAAAATGGAAGTCCACAGCTACTGATACCTCAGGATGGTGTTTTATAGCAAGCAAGACTCTAGAGAGTGCCATAAAAATCAGCCTCTGGTGCTTGTCTGAGGGTTTATGATTTAAAGAAATTGCTTGTGCTTTATCTGCAAATGCCTCCCAGCTATCCTTGGGAAGACTGACCTCACGGAGGCAGAGGCTACACCTGAGTTGCATGCAGAGCTCAAGAACTCTTCTAGAATTGGCTGTTTGCTTTCTCCGCTCCCCTTTTCTTGTACCTGTTGTTGCCAAGAAGTATCAAGCCTGGACATCCATCCCACATATTTTGGAAAGATCCCCCCAAAGCTACAGAGCAGGCATCAACATCTTGGCTGAGTGTCTTGTTGTTCAGACTCTGATCTCAGAGGGCTTCACAGATTTGCCGTGTGGTGCAAATAATACCAAATGAAGGAAAATGGACCTTGTATCCTCATGAAGCCAGGTCAGTCTGTCTTAGATAAGTTTTCATATCAGAGATCTAGATATGAGATAGTTACAGATCAAATTGAAACAATAGTTTCTTCTCTCATTACCTTTGCTTCTTTGTTCATCAAGCACTGATTGAACACCCACTTTGTTCTATTGTGTATATGACCTTTTCCTTTCTTGCCTTTTGGGTTCTCCCTTCTCACTTTTTTTCTAGAGCAGATAAGCTAAGAGGAAGTCAGGTCCTTTCCAGGAGACTGCTGAGTGCTTGCCTTTGTGTGGAGATGAGCACTTTCATCAGACCCCCAGGAGGGTCAAGCATGAGGAGTGAGCAGGTCCACCAAGAGCCCAGAGAGTCATTTTCTCATCACCACTGAGCATATAACCTCAGCAACGGAGTGCTGGTGTCAGCTCTGCTCTCCAGGTGTCGGAAGCCAGCTAGGAATCAGACAAGGAACACTCTATGGTCTCGAGAGAGATTTATTCCAGCCTGTGGCAGAAACTTATGAAGTATTCCTGCTGCTTTATAAGAACATAGCTTTCTAGTGGCTTGGGTCTTCCAGCTACAGTGTTCATCTACTGTGTGTGGGGGCTTCCTGGCAGATTTTAATACTCCGTGTTCCTTTTCTAGTCTCCCCACATACTTCCAGCCTTCTGTTTGCATTCAGCATTGCCCCCAGCCCTTGTCACGTCAACATGCAGGCATGGGCAGGTCCATGTACTATTGCTTGTTGATTACATAGGGGTAAATCCCAGGGATGGGGGAGCCTGGTGGGCTGCTGTCTTTGGGGTCGCACAGAGTCAGACACAACTGAAGTGACTTAGCAGCAGCAGCAGTGGTCCATTAGCACAGAGACTTTGAAATCAGACAGCCCTAGGTGGCGGATATGCTGCTGATAAGAATTAGCTGTCAAACATTCAAACACACACACATACCCAAAGACCTGATTTATAGTGCTTGCTGATTTTACATGGTGTTAATACTCCCACCAAAGGCAGGAGGAGAAGGGGACGACAGAGGATGAGATGGTTGGGTGGCATCATCGACTCAATGGACATGAGTTTGAGCAAGCTCCAGGAGTTGGTGAAGGACAGGGAGGCCTCATGTGCTGCAGTCCATGGGGTCACAAAGAATGGGACACGACTGAGTGACTGAACTGAACTGAACTGAATACTCCCACCACAGCCAAGTTTAAGGTACCCAAGTGAAATCACTCAGTGCAGTTAGCAAAAGATGAAATCACAGTTGAGTCTCACTCGCTGGTACCAGACACCATCAGTCCTAGGACTGAGCCCTTTTCAGCCCTGGGGGACATTACTTACCCTCTCTATGCCCCATGTCCCTCACATGTGAAGTGAGGTTAATATGAAAATAATTGCTTCAAAGGGCTGTTGTGAGAATTCAACGATATTTCACATACAGAGTTTAGGTAAGCAGGATGAACATCATAACCTTTCAGTGAGGGATACTTAGTTAGCTAGGAGTGCCGCTGCTGCTGCTAAGTTACTTCAGTCATGTCCGACTCTGTGCGACCCCATAGATGGCAGCCCACCAGGCTCCCCCATCCCTGGGATTCTCCAGGCAAGAATACTGGAGTGGGCTGCCATTTTCTTCTCCAATGCATGTATGCTTGGTAAGTTGCTTCAGTCGTGTCCAACCCTGTGCAACCCCATGAGCAGCACCCCACCAGGCTCCTCTGTCCACAGGACTCTCCAGGCAAGAATACCAGAGTGGGTTGCCATTTCCCTCTCCCAGCTAGGAGTGCTAGGCACCTTTGTCTCATCAGTAGTCCAGCTCTCTCTCTGTCTCTGCAGTAGGCATTACTTCTGCTGAACTTGGCGCTTCCAGGTGGCTCAGTGGTGAAAGAATACACCTGCAGTGTAGCAGCCGCAGGAGCCTTGGGTTTGATCCCAGGGTCAGGAAGATCCTCCGGAGGAGGCCATGGCTACCTAACTCCAGTATTCTTGCCTGGAGAATCCCATGGACAGAGGACCCTGGAGGGCTACAGTCCATGAGGTTGCAAAGAGTTGGACACAACTGAAGCAACTTAGCATGCACACAGGCACACTGGTGAACTTTAGTATAAACAACCCAACTCATAGTGTTGGTTTCAGTTATGGAAAGAGACTGGCCTCCTTTGGCTTAGGGGACTCACTTGAGAAGCAAAGTAGGGCTGGCAACCTTGACCATCTCCTGTAGTTCCATCATCCTGTTTGACCCCATGGACTGTATTCTGCCAGGCTCCTCTGTCCATGGGATTCTCCAGGCAAGAATACTGAAGTGGGTTGCCACACCCTCCTCCAGGGGATCTTCCCAACTCAGGGATCAAACCTGCGTCTCATTGCTTCTGCATTGGCATGCAAGTTCTTTACCTCTAGCGCCATCTGGGAAGCCCTATTAAATGGCTGCTGTTCTCACAAGAGACACACACTGTAGGGAGAATACCTGAGCAGTTGTAGACCTCTCTCAAGCAGCTGTCTCAAGGGAGACAGATGTATGCACGGAACACAGAACTGTGACGCCATCTGGGCTAAGGAACGTCAGGGCAGCAGTCTTGGTGCTGCAGGATGAGTCCTCCCTAGAGGACTCCTGGGCTTGGTTGACACACCCAGCTTCAGAGACAGGTAAAGCGTGAAACAGGCTTTCCTGCTGTGTAAGCCAGTATGGATGGAGTAAAGAAGATCTGCTGGAACTTCTAATCCAGTCTAAGACTGTGTACTGCTTTAGGCCATAGTCTCAGTTTTGATGCTTTTGAACTGTGGCACTGACGAAGACTTTTGAGAGTCTCTTGGACTGCAAGGAGATCCAACCTGTCCATCCTAAAGGAGATCAGTCCTGGGTGTTCATTGGAAGGACTTATGCTAAAGCTGAAACTCCAATACTTTGGCCACCTGATGTGAAGAGTTGACTCATTGGAAAAGACCCTGATGCTGGGAGGGATTGGGGGCAGGAGGAGAAGGGGACAACAGAGGATGAGATGGCTGGATGGCATCACCGACTTGATGGACGTGAGTTTGAGTGAACTCTGGGAGTTGGTGATAGACAGGGAGGACTGGCGTGCTGCAATCCATGGGGTCACAGAGTCGGACACGACTGAGCGACTGAACTGATAGTCTCAGCTGGGTGTCCCTCATGGCTCAGTGGCAAAGAACCCGCCTGACAGTGCAAGAGACACAGGTTCGATCCCTGGGTCGGGGAGTTCCCCTGGAGAAGGAAATGGCAACTCACTCCAGTATTCTTCCCAGGGAAATACCATGGAAGAGGAGCCTGGTGGGCTATAGGACTCATGAGGTTGCAGAAGAGTCAGACTGAACTTAGCAACTCAACAATGATAACAATAGATCACAGTAGGAGGGATCTGAGTCTTTTAATATGAATTAAGATCTAAGGTTTAATTCTCAGAATACAGTGGTGTGGCCCCTTTCCACAGAGTTCTACCTGGGTTAATCAGAGTCAGGAGGTGCACACTCAGTTTCTGGAAATAAAGCCAACGATCAGAGCAGAGGCCCCTGCCAGGAGAGTGGCTGCTCCGCTGCACACTCCAGGTTTGCCAGTTTTCCCTCCCAGTCTTCTCACCTCCTCTGGACTGTGTGGGGGAACGAGCGTGTGAGCGTGTAGCAGGTCAGCCTTTGTCTCCCTTAGGCAATGTCAAAGCTGTGCTTGTCGAGTCTCAGCCAACTCCAAAATTTCCAAGATTTTGAATGTTAACATCTAAGTGATGCTTTGGCTGAAAGAAATGGAAATGGACTTGATAATTTGCATAGTGTATTCATTTTAATTCTCTGTCTTCCTGTCTGGACTATAAGCACTTTGAATGTAAGGGACTTACTCATGCATGCCCTGATATTATCTAACACATAGCCTCACTCTAGTCACACCAGCAATCTTAGGAGGGAGATGCTGCTATGATTCCTTTTACATACGAATTAAAATGCAGTGTTTCTAACCCTCTGAAAACAGTGACAGACTTTATTTTCTTGGGCTCCAAAATCACTGCAGATGGTGACTACAGCCATGAAATTAAAAGACACTTGCTCCCTGGAAGAAAAGTTATGACCAACCTAGACAGCATATTAAAAAGCAGAGACAT
This sequence comes from Ovis aries, assembly GCF_016772045.2. Taxonomy (NCBI): domain Eukaryota; kingdom Metazoa; phylum Chordata; class Mammalia; order Artiodactyla; family Bovidae; genus Ovis; species Ovis aries. The sequence goes on along the minus strand of NC_056074.1, from coordinate 1,898,204 downwards.
TACTTTGCCAACAAAGATCCATCTAGTCAAAGCTATGGTTTTTCCAGTAATCATGTATGTATGTGAGAGTTGGACTGTAAAGAAAGCTGAAGGCCTAAGAATTGATGCTTTTGAACTGTGGTATTAGAGAAGACTCCTGAGAGTTACTTGGAATTCAAGGAGATCCAACCAGTCAATCCTAAAGGAAATCAGTCCTGAATACTTATTGGAAGCACTGATGCTGAAGCTCCAATACTTTGGCCACCTGATGCAAAGAGCCAACTCATTAGAAAAATCCCTGCTGTTGGGAAAGATTGAAGACGGGAGGAGAAGGGACAACAGGATGAGATGGTTGGATGGCATCACCGACTTGGACATGAGTTTGAGCAAGCTCCAGGAGATGATGAAGGACAGGGAAGCCTGGCGTGCTGCAGTCCATGGGGTCACAAAGAGTGGGACACAACTGAGTGACTGAACTGAACTGAACTAACCCTCTGAACATGCCATAGTTCGTCCTTGGTGAAGCCTGGACAGCCTGACCCCAGAGCTCTGCTCCTAAGGCTGGTGCTCCAATGACTACCTCTCGCTGTTTGCCTCTGACAGCAAGGCCCTGCCTCCAGCCCCTCCGATCCAGCCTGAAAGGGGCTTGGTTCTCATCAAAGCTGTACGCCCTATCCAGATGTGTGCATGTCAAGTTAAGGAGCTCAGATATTGAAATTAACATAATTTTAAAATATTTAATTCTAATACCATGTTTAAGGCCATCAAACTGATTTTGCTTTTAAGAATTTACTAAGTTCGAAGAGATAAACTTATGTAAAACTCTGGCCCACGTTTTCTAATAAAACGGGCCCTGTGTTCCTCAAAGCTGCAAACGAGGCTTTGATTAAAATCAGAATACCACTAGCTTACCCAGGAAAAAGAGCAGTGAATGCCATGCTTCTCCTGTCTCTCCCAGTTACCCAGAAGGCTGCCTTCATCGCGTGAATGTTTCCCTTCACTTTAACTGCTCCTCAGAAACAGAGGGACAAAAGAGTCTGGAGGCACTCTGCTGGGCAATGAGAGTCATCCTTTTGTGTATGTGTATATTACTGAAACGATTTTGCATCTTCCATTTAAATATGCAAGTTGGGGAGATGCTTCCTGAAGTATTACCACGTCCCTGACTCTGGCTTCTGCTTCATTTCCTTTGCATTTGGGCTCATAGTCTGCTTAAAATCCCCTTCTCTACTTGTCATAAAGAATGTATGTGTGTGCATCTTTCAATAACCAACTAAAATGTTCCTCCTCTATGAATGCTGCTTTATCCCCTAAGCCAGAATTTACTGAAACCACTTCTGTGCCCTAGTGGCTCTTTCTACCATCCCAGCGCCCCTCATCTCCTGTGGTGTTACAAATTGGGGTATACCAGACTTCCTGAACCCCACTCTAAGCTGATAGATAAGCTCCTTGGAAATGAGAGACCTGAATCGTCTCTGCAGCCCACCTTCTGACCAATAAGATGCTTTGTGTGTATTAGTACCCAGTAAACACTAGCAATGGCACCCCACTCCAATACTCTTGCCTGGAAAATCCCATGGGCGGAGGAGCCTGGTGGGCTGCAGTCCATGGAGTCACTAAGACTCGGACACGACTGAGCGACTTCCCTTTCACTTTTCACTTTCATGCATTGGAGAAGGAAATGGCAACCCACTCCAGTGTTCTTGCCTGGAGAATCTCAGGGATGGGGGAGCCTGTTGGGCTGCCATCGACGGAGACGCACAGAGTCAGACAAGACTGAGGCGACTTAGCAGCAGCAGCAGCAAACACTATCAAAACCTGATCTCTGCTTCCCCAAAATGCATTCAATGTGAGTGTGTTGGGGAGCATCCGGAACTCTCTTAACTAACACAGTTGGTTGCTCAAGCAGTATTCAGAAGCAATGGAGTCTGGTTCACAATCAGTCTTAAGTCATTGCATTGTTCACTGTTCCATAAATTGTACTTGGAAAGTCCAGTTCCTTGTTATACGTTCCTACCGTGAACCTAACAAATTACATCTTCTGTTCTTGGCTGCCAAAGTATGGCTCTAATTAGCGTTAATTCCTCAGTGAATTTTAAATGCATTCACTTTCCTTTTTAAAAAAATTTTTCAATAGATTAGATTATTTATGCTGCCTCTACAAGGCCTCTCATGGTTCTAGAAAAAGGACTCCTCCTCACATTGCCCACCACTTCTAAAAGCTCTCTGGAAGCCTCGTGGGGATGTTGCAGTACTTCTAAGCCTTTTTATATTTAGTCTTGAAATGTGCTTATAAATTACTAAATGACTCCATTTTAAACTATTGTCCCCTTATTTTGTTGTGTCGTGTTTGCAAATTGCTTTGGCTCTCTATCTCGGCCAGTGTTGGCAGAAATCTGCTTACTTAAGGGACTTTACATATCATCCCCTGTATCTTCCCCTCTGGACGTTCAGGAGATAAATTAATGAGGGGAATGCTTTATACATTTCCTTCAGAATTCCAACCCACTGGGAGGGCAACAACAGTTATCAGTTTTGTAAAGCTCCGTATGCCCAGCACCTAGAACAGCTTCTGGCGCTTTGCAGCCACTGAATGAGTAGTGGGTGAATGAAGGGGTGCTGGCTCTGTCGCTTTGTGTCTGTGGATATACTGCTTCATTCTTTCGTATTTGTTCCTTTTTCTACAGGCAGGTTTGTGGTCAGGACAAAATGAAACAGTTATATAAGCTTCTTCGCAAAATAAGCAATAAAGAATGTTTGTTACCACGGTTGTTTCTTCTCTGTACACGTGAGTCTCCTGCCATCGGTCTGCTTCAGACCACTCAGGCTCAGCTCTCACAGCCCTCCACCAGCGTTCCTCAGGGCCGAGTGCTCGCCCCTCACTAGGACCTGCCAGAGCGTGTGCTTTGAGCCTGGTGTTCACCCCTGTCTGTCTTGTGTGCAGCTAGTCAGGTTCCTTTAACTGCCCACAGGTACCGAGCTTTATGCTGAGTGCAAATATATTTATTTCTGTAGGTTGCTATGGGCTTCCCAGATGGTGCTAATGGTAAAGAACCACCTGCCAATGAAAGAGGCATAAGAGATGAGCGTTCATTCCCTGGGTTGGGAAGAGCCCCTGAGGAGGGCAGGGCAACCCACTCCAGTAGTCCTGCCTGGAGAATCCCATGGACAGAGGGGCCTGGGGGGCTACAGTCCGTGGGGTTGCAGTGTCGGACATGACTGAAGAGACTTGGCATGTGTGCTGGCTTTGGTTGATTTGTGAAGTTTGACAGTAAGCTCCTTGAGAGTGGTTCTGTGTCAGGTTCGGCTTTGTGACCTCACATTGTCCCGCAGATACCTTGCATTTAGTCCTCACTGCTTATATACTGAATGAGTGAGTGAGTGAATAAATGAGTGAGTCACTCTAACCCGCCGTAAGCTCCTGGATGCGCTGAACGCATCCCGCCCTGTCCAGCACTGCCCTGCTCAGCGGCCGCGGAGTCCCGGCATTGTAACAGGAAAGACAGCTCCTCCCGCAGTCCCACGGAAGGGGCTCTCTGTGCTCTGCATGTCACTTTCACAGCCCTTGCCCAGAACTCGGCTCACCCAGGCTCCAAGCTGTGCCCAGCCTGAGAAATGCTGGAGATCTCTTCTGAACACTGGCCAAGACTCACGGGCCTCTGGATTTGGGGTTTGTGAGTTTCTGGGATTGGGTTCCTTTACCTCATATTTGATTCGAACCATTGCCTCTGCTCCTTTGACACATGTTCCTTCTGGGAACCTATGAGTGTTTGGTCATCTTGAGTATAGAAGCAAAATTATATAATGTTCAGTGATGTGAAGATGGGGTTTGGTTTTTAAAGTTCCTTTCATCTCCACTGTAAAATATAGATAGCCAGCTATGATGAATTTGTTTTGTTCCCTTAAAATCCACCCTATAGCTCTGGTCTAGTGACCTGGGGGCTCTAAAGTGATTAGATGCCTTGGGCTAGGTGCATCAGCGTCCAATATAGATGCCTTATTTTCTACTTTATTCTTCGCACCTGCATGCATGCATTTTTGCTGCATATTTATTTTTATAACCCAAGCTACCGCCTCTTCACAGATAGCCCATCTTCTTGATGTAATGACACAACAAAACCACCACACATCGACATAAAATTCCCACTACAATGGCTTAGACCACCATTACTTCACCTCTTTTTTTTTTTTTTTTTTGGCCATCCCAGTAATAGATTCCCAAGTTTAAATTTACTTTCCAATTCACAGCATTCGTTTTGCTAATTACTTTAAAAGGTTTCTGTGGAAACACACACACACACACACACACACACATACACACACACACAAAACCTAGCAAATACTTAGCATTAATGGCTTTCTTGGAATTTTTAAGGGTGAGTTATAGTCATTAATTAGCCAATTAATATAGCATCCCTGGGTGGAAGACTTTACCGGCCTGGATCCCATTTTGTAAACGGAGGAACTGAGACACATCGACTCGGATGTGCTCCTTGGAGCTCTGTCTTTTCCTGTGCATTTCTCTGCCCCCTCCTCTGCTGCTCATTTTACCAGATTTTCTCCCCCGAACACCTACCTCACAGATTCCTGTGTGTGTGTATACAGGGCAGGGAGAGGTGGGGAGTACCTGTGGCATGAAAGAAAATTGGATGACTACCAAGAATTAGGCTAGAGAAGACTCTGCCCTAGCAGAGAAGGGGGTGGGAGTGAATGGAGAGTCTATTTCCCCTGGAAAGTCACACTGCTAAGCATTTTCCAGATCTCTTTGTATAAAGCATGTCTGTTTTCTTAGTGGCATCACCAAGGACTCACCCCATCCCCGGAACAGGGATTGGGCTGATCCCCTGTTACACTGAGTGGCTGGTGGTCCACAGAGTGTGTCTCCTACAGTGCATCAGTCGTGTGCCCAGTGAACTTAGAGGGAGCAAACTTTGCTCAATAAAAATAATCATGAAAGGGTAAAGACATGCATTTAAGGTGTCTTGGGTAATAATTCTGATGGCAGAAGGCACCACTTGAGTTTTATTTGCACTGTGGACACGCAGAAAGGAAATAGTGGGTATAGCCCTGGAGTCTGAGTTAGCCAGGTTCTTGGTGAGACTGACATGCAGAGTTCAGAAGGGTCCCCTCTTTGGACTGGGGAAGGAGGTCTTCACTGCTGTAAATGATGGCGGAAAGCTGCAGTGTGCCGTGGAATTCACACGTCTTCTTTGAAGCCTTCCCAGATGAATTCTGCAACATTTTGTCATTCAACCAAATAGTAGAAGGTGTATTAATCTAATTTTCAGAGGACGTAGAGATAAAAGGGAAAGCAAATATTTTCGAATACTGCATCAGGGTTCAGGGAGACCTCAAGACAGCAATAAGAGGCTGATGATGTCCGTTATAAATTAGTAGAAGCCAGATTCAAATTCAGCTTGTGTGTGCCTAGTTAGTCCTCAGGTCGTGTCTGGCTCTTTGCGACCCTATGGACTATATAGCCCACCAGGCTTCTCTGTCCATGGGATTCTCCAGGCAAGAATACTGGAGTGGGTTGCCATTTCCTTCTCCAGGGAATCTTCTCAACCCAAGGATGGAAGCCCTGTCTCCCGAGTCTCCTGCATTGGTAGGTGGATTCTTTACCACTGAGCCACCTGGGAAGCCCTCAAATTCAGCTCTAGGCTCCAAAGCCCATGCCCTGTTAGACCCAACAAATCCATTTCAAAGGATATGATATTTTCAGAGCATTTTTAGCAGTCAGTAATATTAGAAATTTTATCTCCACTTCTGTAGGCCAGTGCTGTTAAATAAAAATATAATATACACATACAATTTAAATTTTTCTGCTAGCCACATTAAAAAGGTAAAAATAAACAGAAAACTAAGGTTAATAGTATATTTAATTTAACTTGCTATGTATAAAACATAATTTTGATATGTAATGAATGTAAAAATACTAAAAAGATATTACATTATTCTTCACAGCAGATCTTCAAAATCCAGTGTGCATTGTATACTAATGGCACATCTCAATTTGAATGCTGTTTGCATCAGAAATTCATCTGTATTTAGATTTACAGGAAAATTTACAGTTGAAAAGATAGATTCATATATCCAGGTGGTTCTAAACTTATTTAAAAGTTTTCCAACAAGACCATCAGTTTCTAAATTTTAATTTGATTTATTTAGAATCGAGTGAAATTTGAAAGCTAGGCCCTCAGCTGCCCTGGCCACGCTTCCTGTGGTCAGTAGTCACGTGAGGATGCGTGCTCGGGCGCTGGGCAGCGCGGGGCTGGAGTCACAGCCATGCCCCATGTGGGCATTGGGAGGAAGCAGGGCCTTAATCAGAAAGAGGCGGCAGACCAGAGGGACTCGCTTGGCACCCACTGGCAGCATGGTGGAAGAAGCTGGGCTGAAGACTCTGGCTTGCTCTGAGCTCATCCAGTCTTGCAAAGCTCTGGTCCACTGATCTTGCGACCCTGCCTTGCCACCTTCCCAGAGGCTGTTGACTCAGTGATTACTTGAAACACAAACCTGAGCATTTTTAGTCCTTGTAAAGTTGTCATGCCACCTGTTCTGTCAAGTTCTTCTCTACAAGTAGATATGCTTAAGCTCTTCAGGAACCCGTTGGATTTTCTGAATAGACAAATGCCCTTTTGCAGAGACAGCCGGCTCAGCCTGCTCCATCAGCTTAGCCTACAGCTTGTTGAATGAATTGTAAGTGCCTTCTGGTTAAGGGGGCTTCCCTGGTGGCTCAGATGCCAAGGAATCTGCCAGGAATGCAGGAGACTCAGATTCAATCCCTGGGTCAGGCAGATCCTCTGGAGTAGGGAATGTCTACCCACTCCAGTATTCTTGCCTGGAGAATTCCATGGACAGAGGATCCTGGTGGACTATAATCCATAGGGTCACCAAGAGTTAGATATGACTGAGAAACTAACACTTTATGGTTATATCATCTAAAAAGCAGTTCTTATCCTCATGATCTTGGCCATTGTCTTTACTGTCATCATCGTCAGTGTGAGCATTGCTCCTTTCCCCCTTGCAGTCCATCAGACCCTCACCATCCAACTGAAGCTCCTGTTTGAAGATGGAGAACCTGTATGCTCATGCTACGGAGAAGGCACTGGCGACCCACTCCAGTACTCATGCCTGGAGAATCACATGGATGGAGGAGCCTGGTGGGCTGCAGTCCATGGGGCCGAAAAGAGTCAGACACGACTGAGTGACTTCACTTTCACTTTCAGTTTCATGCCTTGGAGAAGGAAATGGCAACCCACTCCAGTGTTCTTGCCTGGAGAACCCCAGGGATGGAGGAGCCTGGTGGGCTGCCGTCTATGGGGTCGCACAGAGTCAGACACGACTGAAGCGACTTAGCAGCAGCAGCAGCAGCAGCATTCTCATGCTATGTATCAAACTAAGGAGTCTACGGAAGAGAAAAGAACCTAAAATACCTAAGCATGCTTATATAATACTCACTGAGGGAAGTCTGGCTAGCTCTCCCTGCCCTGTTTTACAGTTGGGAATACTAAAATTCACAGAGGTGAATTTGCTTGCCCAAGGTCACCCAACTGAGCTCAGGTGTAAATCCAAGATAGCCTGTTTCCCAACTCCATGCTATTTCTGCTGTTCATCCTTATTGGAGGACAGAGCCTAGGGAATGTAATAACACAGGTTCTCAGTGTAACACAGCTGTGTTGAACATTGAGGTTTCCACTCCCAAATGAGGCTGCCATTGTTAGTGCAGAAAGGAAAGCTGCCTTCCAACCCATGTGTTATGGGCTTCCGCGATGGCTCAGTGGGTAAGAAATCCGCCAGTGATGCAGGAGACACAGGAGATGCAGGTTTGACCCCTGGGTCGGGAAGATCCCCTGGAGAAGGAAATGGCAACCCGCTCCAGTGTTCTTGCCTGGAGAATGTCATGGACAGAGGATGCTGGAGGGCTGCAGTCGACGGGGTCGCAAGGAGCTGGACATGACTGAGCGACTAAGCGCCGGAGGCACTCCCGTCTGTTATAAAGTTGGGCCTCGTCAGGGAAGCGTTCTCCTTTCACTTCCTCCTTCTAAGACTGCTCACAGATGCTATCTTACGGTCTCCCTCAGGCTCCTCATCATCGCCCTGATTTTGCCAGTGAAAAGTTCTGAGAGGAAGGATAGTCGAGTGTTAGTGTAGAACCGTCCTAGGGAAATAATATCTTAGGAGGGCTGCTACCTTGGCTGGACTCCCTATGGTGAAGCCTGGAGCCTAAAAGGAAAATAAAAAAGGCATGAAGCTGATGGTAGCGGACGGCCTTGTTCCCGAAACGTGAGTGATGGCTGATGACTGGTGGAGAGGAGGAGGCCTGCAGGGGCAGCCAAGTGGGGCCGTGGAGCGCCTGCCGGGGGCGTCTCAGGGCACTCGGCCTGGAGCCCGGTTCGCGTGGACACCGACCTTATATACACAGATGCTGCTCTTACATAGTGACTCCTTGAGGAATGCTGCAAAGGCGCTTGGAAAACAAAAAAATAAATAAAAGGAGCAGCGGCCAAGTTTAGAGCTCTTTCTTGAGCCTCTCAGAGCCACCTGTTGAGAATACGGTCGTATTTTCCAGGTGGCATATGGAAAACATGAAAAGAGCATTAAGGAAGGTTTAGTGTAGCCGTGGGCGTTTCCCTGGCGGTTTGGATGCTATGCGCACCACTTAGGGTTTTTTCCCACTGTCTCATAAACTGTAGTGTGCTCCACATAAGTATGAGTAAAATATAATAAAGACCCCAAATGAGTCATTGGATTTCTTGTTATTTATTTATGTATTTCAAAGTGGTTTAAAAAATTGAAATATATTTGATTTATAGTATTATGTTTCAGGTGTATAACAGAATGATTAAAAAAATTTTATGGATTATACTCCATTTAAAATTGTTACAAAATATTGGCAGTATTCCCTGTGCTGGACAGTGTATCACTGTAGCTTACTTACTGTATTATTTTTTAACATAAAAACAGTATATCTTTTTTATTGAGGTATAGTCGGTTCACAGTGTTGTAGTTTCAGGTGTACAAAAAACTAAAATTCAAAATTTTTATAGATTATACTCCATTCAGAGTTATTATAAATGATGGCTGATGTCCCCTGTACTGTGTGTCTTCACGATTGGTTCATTTCATACAGCCTAGTGTGTACTGCTTACTCCCTGCTCCCGCCTTGTGCCTCCCCCTCCCCTCTCCCCTCTGGTAAACCACTAGTTTGTTCTCTGTGTCTGGGAGTTTGTTTTTATTTTGTTATATTCACTCTTGTGTTTTGTATTTAAAGCTCCACACTTACTTTAGCTCCACGCACAGTACTTTAGCATCTAACCTAAGAAAAATCAATTTGAAATATATGAACATTTGTGCTGGGAATCAGGGAAGCGGGGTTTTTAACGGTTTCTTTAAACTCATGAAAGAGATGGTTTCCTCATTAACGTTAGAGTCTGGACTGAATAAAGATCTCAGGAGCATTCCATTTTCTTTGACATCTTCTCAAGTGGTGGTGGTGGGGAGGGGTGGCAGACGCCAGCAGGGCCTGGATGGTGTGACAGCCTTGTCATTCTGAGTCTGTGGGCAGAGGCCTGTGCACTAAGACCCAAAGTGATGCTCAGCCCCACAGAGAGTGGTCTTGCGCGCCCCCACTGCATCCTGCCGGCCAGTGAAGTCTTGTCTCCAGCGTGGTCGAGAGCTGTCTGCTCATAGCGGTTCCTCTGTGAGAGCCCTGGTGATTATTGCGAGAGTGAGCATCATGCTAAGAGGAAAGCAGGGGATGAGCAGCCTGGGTCTCACGCAGCGGCTTGAACTGTGCTCTAGCCTGGAGCTCTCGCTTCCTTGTTCTGGCTTTCATGGCTTTGGGACGAAGGTAAACAGCAGCTTCAGCCTGCCACCGACCTCATGGGCTGAAAGGTTTCATCATGTAGCTTTCACCTAAGTTTTCCTCCAAAATCATAAGCACATAAAATGTATCTTGTTCTAGATTATGTGTTAAACAGCAACAGCTGTCTTCACAGTGGGGCTTCTTCAATATTTAGGTCCCATGGCAAAGAAAGTAGAATCAGCAGACCTAGTAAAAGTAAATCTTTTAAAAACTACATTACTCTGTTTTGCTACCTACACAAGCACACACACAAAATACATTACTCTGTTTTGCTACCTACACACACACGCACACACACTAGTCTGGGCACTTCATTTTTGTAAATTCTTGATCAGTTCATTTCAGTGGCTCAGTCCTGGCCGACTCTTTGCGATCCCATGGACTGCAGCACGCCAGGCCTCCCTGTCCATCACCAGCTTCTGGAGCTTATTCAGACTCATGTCCATTGAGTCTGTGATGCCATCCAACCATTTCATCCTCTGTTGTCCCCTTTTCTTCCTGCCTTCATCTTTTCCAGCATCAGGCTTGTCTCTAATGAGTTAGCTCACATCAGGTGGCCAAAGTATTGGAGCTTCAGCTTCAGCATCAGTCCTTCCAATGAGTATTCAGGATTGACTTCCTTTAGGACTGACTGGTTTGATCTCTTTGCAATTCAGCTTCATCATCAGTCCTTCTTGACATCTGAGTCAAGGGTATGCAAAAAATATCCATAAGATAAACTTGATAAAATGTGGTCACATTGAGGAAACAGAAAAGTGAGTGGTCTTTTGAACCCTGGCTGTTGTCCACGATGTATCTGGAACTGCCCTGCAGTTCTGAATGGGAGATGCTGTTACCACTGGGCAAAGTCTTGAAGTGAATTCAATTGCAAGATCCACATTCTGCCTCCCAGGATGCCCTAGAGTCATGCAGACAGTTTCACATGTGGGTTCTGAGGCATAATGGATGGGCATTGGAGTGTGGTTGGCAGTGCTCCTCGGAAGCAAGGGTGTCTTTTCTTCTCTCTGCTTTTTCAGCATGTTGACACATGTCCACTCACATCAATAAACGTTCCTGTCTCCACTGATCTGTTTGGAAGAGGCAAGAAATTCATGTTGAGGGGACAACTCATTTGTCTTTAGAAATTGGAAAAGCGAGTGCTTCAGAAAGAACTGGGGAGGGAATAGAGGCGTTTTGGAAATGATCGATAAATCTGCATCTAATTTTTTACTAAAATAGGCGCCAGCTATTTATAGAGTCCAGGCAGAGAGTGTGAGAAAGGAATTATAAGATAGAGAGACACAAAGAATCTTTGTATTTTGTTTGACAGACAGAAGCTCTTCGGGCAGATGTAAGACGCATGCCTTACATATCCGTGAATGTGGGTGATTATTATACCAAAAAGAATGGCTTTCTCGGTAGCGAAGCAAATGATCTGTGTTTCTTCTACCTCTATATCAATATTATTATTACTGTTACTGTAATTATTGGGATACTATTAATATCAACTAACATTGACTGGTCTAAACATAGAAGGGAGCTATATTTTATGAGCAGAATCTAAGGACATAATCTTTCTTATTGGCACTGAGAATCTCCTTTGCTAGTATCTTGTCAACTAATATGAAGTGAGAGCAGGGTACCTTATGCCAGGGAGCCATTATCAGGAGCAGCCTTGCAAACAGCAGAAACGGGAGGCAGCTGTTGGGGAGCGGGAAGCATCTTTTGTTTGCTTCTGCACCTCTAACTCTTGGGTGATGAGAGAATTTACAAAGAAGAGCCTGCCTCTACTGTGAGATCCACCCCTCATTAACCTGATTGCTTTCTAGAATAGTTCCTTGATAATTAGAGGTCAAGTTATGTGTTTTCCTGGAAGGACCTTGAACTGTTGACAGCTGAGGTCACAGCCTGAATTTAGCCACCATCGGGTCACACGTGCTTCTGTTTTCACAGAAGTGCCAATAATCTTTTTTTTTTTTTTCCAAAATATCTAATGGGTACATAAACATGAAAACCTCACACTTACGTTTTCACAGAAAACACATTTTCCCTCTTTTGGGGCTCCGCACGCAGAAGTCTCCATGCTCAGGCATGGCAGGAAAGGGTCATGACAAGCAGAGAGGTCGGATGAGCACCAGGAAGGAAGGAAGGTCTAATCTTTGCAATTTTGTCAGCCCGCTAAGCCATTTGTCATGTATCATCACATCATCCTGAATTTGCTAGTCCCTGCTGGGGCCCGAGCCATCAGCCCTGAAGCTTTTAGCTTCTGATATGATAGCAAGACTGCGTTCCCAGGAGCAGAGCAAAGGACGTCTGTGCTCGAAGCCCGACGAGCCTGCACGCCTTGATGTAGCACATCCTGTGGGGATGACCCTGCTCGGATAAACTCCAGTCCAGTGCAGGGGAGTGACTTACGGAGACAGTGACGGGCCCGTCTAGAGGAGGCAAGCCTCGCATCAGAGGTGTGAACTGCGGGTTCCAGGAGCCCCAAGGAACAGGAGACTGTTTATTATGGAGGAGTACCAAGATAGGGTCGGGTTGAAACCTGAAATGGGTCTGATTTCAACCAATGCAGTGAATGTGGGCAGGAGGGGAGCCCAACGCTGGGGAAACACAAGCACCTGAGGGTGTGCTCAGGAAACGGAGGGGTGGTTTTCTTGGCTTGAGCATCTAGGTTGAGAGAGAGAAGGCTGGAAAGAGAGGCTGAGACAGAGGTCTCTGAAAGCTGGAGTGAGGAGTCTGTACCTGATTCTGTGGCAGTAGGGAGCTGAAGGAAGTCACTGCACAGAGGGGTAGGCCTACAGTTCAGGAGGAGGATAGATGCTGACCGGCTCCCACAGATACTGCCCCGCCCTGTCTCCTGAGCTGTGGACCTAAGTACTCACTGCTCTATCGGGATTTCTCAGGTACAGGCGGTATCCAGTGTGTCCAGAAGTTCAACCAATCAAAACTCATTACTTTTTTTGAGAAACAGCACATTCACCCACTCATTCAGTCAAACTTTAAAACAGGCATCTGACCATCCTTGACTAGACGGACCTTAGTCGGCAAAGTAATGTCTCTGCTTTTGAATATGCTATCTAAGTTGGTCATAACTTTTCTTCCAAGGAGTAAGCGTCTTTTAATTTCATGGCTGCAGTCACCATCTGCAGTGATTTTGGAGCCCCCAAAAATAAAGTCTGACACTGTTTCCACCGTTTCCCCATCTATTTCCCATGAAGTGATGGGACCGGATGCCATGATCTTCATTTTCTGAATGTTGAGCTTTAAGCCAACCTTTTCACTCTCCTCTTTCACTTTCATCAAGAGGCTTTTTAGCTCCTCTTCACTTTCTGCCATAAGGGTGGTGTCATCTGCATATCTGAGGTAATTGATATTTCTCCCGGCAATCTTGATTCCAGCTTGTGCTTCTTCCAGTCCAGCGTTTCTCATGATGTACTCTGCATATAAGTTAAATAAGCAGGGTGACAATATACAGCCTGGACGTACTCCTTTTCCTATTTGGAACCAGTCTGTTGTTCCATGTCCAGTTCTAACTGTTGCTTCCTGACCTGCATACAGATTTCTCAAGAGGCAGGTCAGGTGGTCTGGTATTCCCATCTCTTGAAGAATTTTCCACAGTTTATTGTGATCCACACAGTCAAAGGCTTTGACATAGTCAATAAAGCAGAAATAGATGTTTTTCTGGAAGTCTCTTTCTTTTTCCATGATCCAGCGGATGTTGGCAATTTGATCTCTGGTTCCTCTGCTTTTTCTAAAACCAGCTTGAACATCAGGGAGTTCACGGTTCACGTATTGCTGAAGCCTGGCTTGGAGAATTTTGAGCATTACTTTACTAGCATGTGAGATGAGTGCAATTGTGTGGTAGTTTGAGCATTCTTCGACTAAGGTCCATCTAGTCAAGGCTATGGTTTTTCCTGTGGTCATGTATGGATGTGAGAGTCGGACTGTGAAGAAGGCTGAGCGCCGAAGAATTGATGCTTTTGGACTGTGGTGTTGGAGAAGACTCTTGAGAGTCCCTTGGACTGCAAGGAGATCCAACCAGTCCATTCTGAAGAAGATCAACCCTGGGATTTCTTTGGAAGGAATGATGCTGAAGCTGAAACTCCAGTACTTTGGCCACCTCATGAGAAGAGTTGACTCATTAGAAAAGACTCTGATGCTGGGAGGGATTGGGGGCAGGAGGGGAAGGGGATGACCGAGGATGAGATGGCTGGATGGCATCACGGACTCGATGGACGTGAGTCTGAGTGAACTCCGGGAGATGGTGATGGACAGGGAGGCCTGGCGTGCTGCGATTCATGGGGTAGCAAAGAGTCAGACATGACTGAGCAACTGAACTGAACTGAACTGACCCTCCTAAGTGCTCCATCTCTCCCTTCCCACACAACACCACTCATCGCATCTGATAGACTCTCACTCCTGCTGCGTGAATCCCTTTCCTCTTAATCATTGTCATCCAACATCAGCTGATTCTTTTTTCCCCCCTCCCCAGTCCAGCCTCCTGGTTGTGGTTCAAAAACAGATAAGCTCATATGACTTGGAGAGTCTAAACTCACTGTTGGCTCTCTGTTACCAAAGCCCAAAGCCCTGCTTCTCACAATATCAAGAACTGTCCCAGGAACGATTATCCTTTGGCCTTCTCTGCCTTCTCTCCTGTTGATCTTAGCGCCTCTGCCCCGTTCCCAACCCCTAACACGCCTCACGCCATGTCTGGGCTTGTGTTTTCTGGTGTACATACTGGGTCTCCTCTCCATGCTTCCGCACTAAGTGTGCGTTCAGCGTGGCGTGTCCTTTCCCTGCGTGGCAAACTCCTACTCATCCTGCAAAGCCCCACTGGATTCTTCTCTTTGTTTCCTCTTCACAATGATCAATCCACTCACTCCTCTGTGCTCCTGTAGTGTTAGTGTGTAGAGTGAGTAGTTTAGCACATTTAATCTGTTCCCTTTAAGTAATAACAAGCTATTTTCCCATATCTGACCCTCCCATCAGACTGTAAGCTGCATGAATGTAGTGACATAGTCTGTTTAGCATTAGTTCTCCATCTGCTGCCTAATGTGCAGGAAACTCTAATCAGTGTCTGGGAAACGAACGTGTGATGGGTTACTGATGTGCCATTTCTTAACCCAACTCTCAAATCTTCTTTACTTTTTATTCTTCTGTGAACTGAGTTAGCAGAGATAAAACATGTTATCTGCACTTGGCAAATGTGTCTTTCCTACCCCACTCGGCACACCCACAACACACGCACATACACTTTTAAAGAGAAATCTTATATTTCTTTAAAGAATAAAATTACCATCCTAGCTTATGGATGAGAACATGAAATATATAATGCATTTGATATACACGTTTCTCCCAGAATTTTGATCATTAGCTTAACTTCCGATCCTTCAGGAAAACATCTTCCTTACATAAAATATGCAAATATTAGATTATTTATCTGTTTGCCATCTGAGTGCTTTTATGAATTCCTCTTCCTTCACTGGTCTTTCGTCCCCATCCGCATCCACCTTCATTCCCAACCAGAGTGGATTGCTTATTTGTTTGGGATTGTGTTTGCAGTGTTAGAGTGGATGAAGAAGGAACAGTTTTATAATTTGGACATGTGTTTGGTCTGAAATCTGTGTCCTGAAAACCCTCAGCAAGGAGTCGTATCTGTCCCATTTGTCATCCAAGACAGTTGCTTGCTGATTTCTGCTCAGACTTCCCAACAGTTTGTTGGGACATTTTTATCCAATTATGTTCTACGATCAAAATCGTTTTAATACTGTGAGACAGGAGAGGTTAGAAGAGTCTCTGTTTGCCTCAAAAATAAATTGTTTCCTTGCAAACCTCCCACAGATGCATGTTGGTGTTTGGTTTGAAAGCCACAGCCCCGCCCTCCTGACCTCATGCCATCTCTGCTGTGCCAGAGAGGAATGCTTGTCCAGATGCATCTCACAGTGTGATGTTGTCAAGTACGGAAGAGAAACTCCAGTAAAAATAACAGAGTTTTAAAAATGTAACTAGTACCAACTGTAGCTATGTTTATCTGGTTCTACTGACAGTAAGGGTTCTCTTTCTAATTAATAAAAAAAGGAGAAGATGAATGCTCAAGCTAGGGAACACTAGCGATAGCAGTGGACATGGCTCCCAGAGAAGCCCCAGGAGAGTTCTTCTGGGTCTCCATGACCTTCCTCCACTTAACTGTGAGGAAACGGTGTCACCTCAGTTGCTGGCCACTGAACCCCTAAAAATTAAGGGAATAACCAGAGATCAGTCAAGCGGGAACTTCGTGTTCTCATTTCCTGATCGCAGCTTCAGACTCTGGCAGGGAAACGAGCTGTGCCCACGTGGTCTCCTCTCTGACCCGCGGTTGTCCTTTGCCTTCTCTTCCCTCTCCACTGGCCACCTTGAGAGCCACTCCATGTCTGCCTGAAGAGCCAGGCTCTTCTGAGGATGCTGACATTTTCTCTGGGTGAGAGAGCTAGATTTCTCAAAGTGGGCCTTCCCTTTGTTTCACCTCAAAAATTACTTGCGCTCCAAGCTTATCTTTTCCCTTTTAGCACTCTGTTCTGAAACACCTTCTCTGCCTCATTTGATGCAAATTTTATGACATTGCCTGTTGGCAACATCCTGCTAAAAAGAGGATCCTTTCTCAATCCTGAGAAAGGGATTGAGTTATGAAAGTAGTAAAAGCAGTGAACTAAGAACCTCAAGCTTGAGAGGAGTCTGGGTAAAACATTTGTGTTTGATGATTTAACTGATCAAGATGTTAATTTGGCAGGGAAACAGATGATACCTGATGGATTAATTTATCCCGATTTTATTTTTTCTCCTTAAATTTTATTGAAGCATAGTTGACATACAGTGTTGTCTTGATTGCCACTGTACAGCAGAGTGATTCGGTTATACATGTATGTATCCTTTTTCATATTCCTTTCCATTGTGATTGATCACCGGATATTGAATATAGTTCCCTGTGCTCTACAGTAGGGCCTTGTTGGTTCTCCATCCTAGTGGTAAAGAATGCGCCTGCCAATGCAGGAGACATAAGAAATGTCAGTTCAGTCCCAGTGTCAGGAAGATCCCCTGGAGGAGGGCAGGGCAACCCACTCCAGTGTTCTTGCCTGGAGAATCCCATGGACGGAGGGGCCTGGCGGGCTACAGTCCCTAGGGTCACCAAGAGTCAGGCACGACTGAAGTGGCTTAGCACATGTTGAATATCATCCCCTGTGCTATATACTCTGGAACCTTTTTGGTTATCCATCCTATATATAATAGTTTGCCTAGCCAGATTTTGTCTTTCATCCATAGTTAAGGGGGAATTTGAGGGGTATTGAAAATATATCCTTCAGGGACAGGCTGCTGGGGTAACTTGTTCTGAGAGCAGGAGGGGGAAGGTAGGAGAATTGAACTCACTGTCTAGCCTTAATGTTGAGTGCAGTGAGCCAGCAGAGGGGGAAAGAGCATGACGCCGGGGTACAGAAAGGTGTCCTCGGTCCAGCCTCAAGGGACACAATACAGCTCATCTCCTCACACTCCAGGGGAGCAGGCAGCCTCGTCCAGCTGTACCCAGGAGGAAGAGCAGCCCGCTCTGGGGAGCACTAGCTCACGGCCGCAGAGCGTGAGGGCCGAGCCAAGCCTTTCTGCGCCGGAGTGTGCTGCTCACCCGGAAGTGGGAGGGTGATGCCTGAGACTCCCCTGGTAGCGCCAATACCTGCAGTTCCAAATAGACGGGGGTCTCTCATCTGCACTGGTGACTGCTGCACCACTGGCAGCTGATGCTTTTTCTGTTACTGTTTTACTTGGAATATGTGTGTTACTTGCCCAGTGGTGTCTGACTCTTTGCGACCCCATGGACAGTAGCCTGCAAGGCTCCTCTGTCCATGGAATTATCCAGGCAAGAATACTGGAGTGGGTTGCCATTCTCTTCTCCAGGGGATCTTCCCAACCTAGGGATCAACCCCAGGTCTCCTGCATTGCAGGCAGATTCTTTACTGTCTGAGCCAGCAGGGAAGTGTAGTTTATTTACAATGTTGTGTTAGTTTCTGGTGTATAGCAAAGTAATTCAATTATACAAGTACACACACACACACACACACACACATACACACACACACACACATTATTTTTCAGATTTTCCCCATTATAGGTCATTACAAGATACTGAATATAGTTCCCTGTGCTATACAGTAGGACCTTGCTGTCTATTTCATATATATTAATCTTCATCCATTGGCAGTTAATTCCTAAAGGAATTTTCCAGCAGTTAAAGGTAAAAAAATAAAATACAACTGTGAAGTGGACTTAAGCAGTTATGTTAAAAGGAAGTATTTCATGGGACCTCTTTTTGCTGGGCTACTGAATGCAAGTTTGTGTGCCTGATGCACAGTGAAGCCAAGCAAATCAAAATGTGAATGTTTGAGGCAGAGAATAGTTTGTTGCATGGTCCTGCAAAGAAACGGGGGGCTCATGCCCACCCCCCTCCAGTGGAAAAGTGTTATACTCTAAAGGTCAGAGCCTTGGGAACAGGCTGTCCTATGTAGTCTATAGGCAACACTCTTTTACCAAAAGTGCAGAGTTAGCATGACTAAGCACAGGCAACAGCGCACACGGCTAAAGGGAAAGGAATGGATCTAATATGGAGTCAGATTTGTTCTTACTATTGCACTTTTTCCTGTTCCCATTACATGGGGTGAGGTAAGTTTTACTTCTTCTTTTCAGCCTCTTATACCCTTTCCCCTTGCCTCCTTAACCCAGCAGGCTTGTAATCAAACAGAACAGAGACCAAAAAAACCCCACAAAACTTAGAGATCATCCCACACCACGCTCATCCCTCCCCTCCGAGCTAACTTCGAATGCTGGCCAAGTCCCCTCAGGATGCAGGCCGGGCGTTTGGCAGATCCCTGGGAATCCTGAAGCCGGCGCGCTGACGGCTGAGCCCCTGGTGATGGGGGCTGCGGAGGAGCCCGTGCTGACTGGCGACGTGCACTCAAGCTGCCCACAGAGTGCTGGCGCCCGCTGCGCTGGTGACGTCATTCCTGCGGCAGGTGGCAGCCCCCTTTCTCCCAGCCCTCCTCTCGGGGGGCCTAGTGCTCCCCATCCTGAGAGAGGAACAATTAGGCCACCACAGGGTTAGCTGCCACTTTTACTCACTCTTTTGTGGAGCAGGCGCCTTTCCCATAGAAATGTCATTGGCTCAAACTGATTTCTGTTTCTTTTCTGCTGCCCAAATGTCAGACTCTCATATGAAAGTGGATCATGAGCGACTTTCACCACCAAGGCCCTTTCAAGAGCAGCTCGTGATGCGTGTGCTTTCCTTGTGCAAATGTAACCTGGGTGGAGGGCTGGGAGGCCGCCTCAGGCTCCCTGCTGAACAGACCAGCAGAGAAGCAGGAGGCCTGCCCTGGCTGCCGGCTGGCTGTTTTGCTTCTTTGTCTCCTCCATTTGGGGAGCACAGTGTGTCTTCAGGACTGGCTGGCTGGCGGGACAACAGAGTTGTCAGAACTCACTAGGAATCTTACAGAAAGTTGCTCAGTAAATGTTTCCTTAGTCACCTGTCCCAGGATTGAGGTTGGCTCCATGTGACCTCTGCTGATGGATCTCCATCCTGCCAACCAGGGAGGGCACCTTTTACAAATGCACATCCTGAGTTCCTTCAGGAACTCAGTGCAGAAAGTGGAAAGCTCAAAGAGAAAGGTGTGATCCTTGCCTGAAAAAAGTGTTAGTCGCTCAATTTTGTCTGACTCTCTGCAACCCCATGGACTATAGCCCACCAGGCTCCTCTGCCCATGGGATTCTCCAGGCTAGAATATTGGAGTGGGTTGCCATGCCCTCCTCCATGGGTTCTTCCTGACCCAGGGATCGAACCCAGGTCTCCTGCATTGCAGGCAGATTCTTTACCATCTGAGCCACCAGGGAAGATCCAGGAAGATCCTCGCCTACAAGAGGTTAATTCTGTCTATCGGAGCAACCCTGGGAATCTACGGTGATCCAAGCAGTTCTGAAATACTTTGGCCTCATGCACTGGTCGGGGCCTCCAGGGCAGAAAAAGAGATCTCAGGAGAGAGGGAGAGACAACATGGACTTCGGGTTCTTACAATGTAAATTGGAATCTGAACTCTACTGCCTGCAAGCTGCATGGCCTTGATCAAGTTATCGCATGTTCCTGTATCTCTCCAGTAATCTGCAAAATGAAGGAAGCAATACCTTCTTCTCAGATCACTGTGGGGTTTAGAATAAATGTGTGTCAAGCTCCTAGTATGTGCCTGACATCAACTGCTTAGTAAACAGATCTGAGTATCTTCAGTCTCTTATCTGTAAAGTTTGAGAGTTGGACTAGATTGCATAAGCCTCTTCTAATAGTCCACACTGCAGCTCTGGCCTTGGGTCTGCCCTAGGAGTGGGTTGGGTCCAAGCTGAATGAAAAGGTGCCCTGCTGGGGAAGGAGTCCCTTGACTGAGCTCAAGTACAGAGCTCAGAAGGCAAGCAGGGTACTAGGACAGTGCCAAGGGCTGCCTAGTGAGGACACAGCTGTCTTCAGTGATTTTAATTTACAGGATTGCAGGGGGTCCTGTAAAACATCCCCAGCTTTCTGAGACACCTTTTATGGTGCCTTCAACAATGATTCAGCTGGATCTTTTTTCAGTTTTTTGATGGTTTCACACTCTTCTATGGCCTAAGATAAAGGATTGAAGTTGACTCTTGCCATCTCAAGTCATCCTTTCTCTCACTTGCTATAAACTAATTCCTTTACCCTTTAGAGCTTGACCTTGGTTTCAGACCAACAGATCTTAGCTCCAAAGGTTTCTAGCTTTGTGATCTCACATAGTCAGTCAATGCTCCTGAGCCTCTAAAGCAGTGATCACAAAATCTAAGCTGAACAATTGTGCTAGTTAAATGAAACAATTCACACCCTGCTAACAATCCCCTTCTGAATTGCATGGGCAAGCCTGTGTTCCTTATGTCCTTGGCTTTGTCAATATACAGATTTTTATCATATCTCTTCTCTTATCTGTCCCACAGACCTGGTCTTTCCTACACAGAATCCCCACTTTGGACATGTCAATTACCAGTTTCTTAATCCTTGGCCTGTCTCTGTTACGGCCCATGTGAGTAAATGGCTCAGTCTCCCTATTTGGGTTAGAAAAAATTGGCTAGCCTTTTTATCTGGAAGCTGTGTGGCAATAGGACAGCTTAAGAGCATATGCTTTGTGGACAGGCAACCCTGGCTTCCAGTACCAGCCCCAGCACTCACTGGCTACAGGCCCGAGGCAAAGTGTTTGACGCTGTTCCTGATCCATCAAGTGGGAACAATTATGCCAACTTTGCAGTATGATGGTGGAGATTACATGAAAACGTGTAAATGAATCCCAAAGCAGCTAGCTAGTACTACTGTTTCTCCAAACAGGCAGCATGGGCTGTAGGCAGGAAAAGAACCAGAAGTCAAAACCTAGCGTTCTCAACAACGGGCCATGTGACTATAGTGTGCTAAGTTGCTCTGACTCTTTGCAACCTCAAGAACTGTAGCCCCCCAGGCTCCTCTGTCCGTGGGATTCTCCAGGCAAGAATGCTGGAGAGCGTTTCCTCCTCCAAGGGAATCTTCCTGACCCAGGGATGGAACCTATGTCTCTTATGTCTCCTGTGTTTGCAGGCGGGTTCTTTACCACCAGCACCACCTGGGAAGCCCATGTGACTCCAGAGGAGCCTTTTAGCTGCTCTGTGTATATTTTCTCTGTTGTCAAAAGGCATAATATTTCTTCTCATATAGATTCCACAGTGGTGGTCTCTGACTAAAAGGAGAAAATAGAAGTTGTGTCCTTATTTTTATTGATATTCTAACTCTTCTTCTCGGTGCTGCCCAGAGATGGCTTTCATTCTTGATGACTTAGCATCTGCTTTCTAGACATGCTTTTAAATCATGGGCAACCTCTAGTTTATCTTCAGTGAACATGTTTGTGATAGGAGTGTCTCATTCCTTTGGGCTGAAATAACTGCTTTCCATTCTGGAGTGTTCCTTAAAAGCAGACTTCCTGTTTCACAAATTTCACCTGAGCCGATCCTGATCAGCACTAAAGCCAGTGCCTCTCCTTGCCCAACTCGACAAAACCACAGTGCAGCCTTTTCTAGATACAGATCTGCAACCGCATTACATGTTCCTTTATTAATGAAACACAGCAAATCACATGCTTTCAGAGGATATTCGAGTTCCCTCTGAGAGGAAGTGCTTTGTTACTGGTCTGAGCTGCGTCGTTTGGGGATGAGCTGTGTTGGCGTATCAGGTGTCCTTTTGAGGCAGTGTGCCCCCAAGTGCCTGGGAATTGGGACCAAATCGTGTTTCATGACATGGTTTCCTGAATTCCATTGTAGCAGAGTGGGTGCTAGATTATTTACACTGTGATCACATCTGCAGAAGAGATGGCTTGAATTTCAAAAGAGAAAAAAGCATTTTATAAATGGGTCACACCTGTGGCGGGGAAGCGAGACAGGTTAGGGTAGACAAATTGTCTGGACACAAAACCACTCTGTGTCTAGCCGGAGCTTACTCATCGGACACGAGGAAGGCTCCGGAAGCCTCTGGTTCCCGAGCTGGTAATCAATCATGTCACCCCCTCCATCAGAGCCCATAAG
This sequence comes from Ovis aries, assembly GCF_016772045.2. Taxonomy (NCBI): domain Eukaryota; kingdom Metazoa; phylum Chordata; class Mammalia; order Artiodactyla; family Bovidae; genus Ovis; species Ovis aries. The sequence continues at coordinate 1,875,766 of NC_056074.1, read as the reverse complement.
TAGCTTTCCATCGCTGTGAAAATGAACTCGAAAAGAGCCTGAATACAGCATATGCCGCCCCTGCCTGCTCCTCCAGCCCCAGCCCGCCCTGTTACTCCTTGGCTCACGTTTCTGCAGCGGCACTGATCTCTCCGTTTTCGCTCATTCACCGAGTCCTTGTCCCATCTCAGGTTGGTACTGTGTGCCCGTTACTGCCCAGGATGTTTCTCCCCTTCTCAGGCTGACTAAATTGTGTCCATTCTCCAGGACTCGCCTTTGAGCTCCCTTGTTCAAACAGGCCTTCGCTGTGCCCTCCAGTCTAAATTTGGTCCCTTTTTTGTCCACTTCACTGCACCCATCGATTTCCCTTCAGAGCACTGACTACGGCATCCCGTCCTGTATCTGTGGGCTGTCTGTCTAACGGGCGTCTTCCCCACTGGACTGTGAGGGCAGGGACTGCGTGTGTTTTGCTCTTTGTTCTGTTTTCTACATCTGAGCAAGCTGTTCAGGCAGTAGGGCTTTCCTCGTGGCACCGTGGTAAAGAATCCGCCTGCCAGGCCAGGAGACCTGGGTTCCATCCCTCGCCTGGGAGGACACCCCTGCCGCGGGGCAGCTAAGCTCATGCACAACCCCTGGGCCTGCCCTCTGGAGCCTGGGAGCTGCAGCTGCTGAGCCCGCACGCGCTAGAGCCCATGCTCTGCAACAAGAGAAGGCTGCTCACTGCAGCTAGAGAAAACCCCATGCAGCAATGAGGATCCAGCACAGCCGCAAATAAATGAATAAATAAATTTACAAAAAACGCTTGGCCTCCCTGGTGGCTCAGATGGTAAAAGAATCTGTCTGCAATGCAGGAGACCTGGGTTTGATCCCTGGGTCAGGAAGATCCCCTGGAGAAGGGAATGGCAACTTACTGCAGGCTTCTGGCCTGGTGAATTCCATGGACAGAGGAGCCTGGTGGGCTACAGTCCATGGGGTGGCAAAGAGTTGGACACGACTGAGCTGCTAACACTTTAACTCTTTCATAAAAACTTCTTAGGGAATAATAGAGGCTTTATTATATTTATTTAATATCTAAATATTAGATAATTTCTGGAATAAATGAATTAATGAATGAGGCCTTTGGCAGGGCTACATGCTAAGCAAGAAGAACAAAATATACAGCAAGCACCCTCTCCTCCTTGGACTCTCCACCCATCTAGTCATGCTCACTTGACCTGGCTCCCTGGCAGCATTATCCCATTGTGAAGCACCCTTTCAGAGTCAGGCTGTCCATCCATGTGGTCTGCAGGCTGCCCGTTGCTGGATGGGCAGGAAAATCTATCAGAAGCATCTTTTGAGCAGAAATGGGTTTTGCAACGTTTCCAAACACTGGGAACCTTCAAGTACGTACTGCTGAAGACTGTGCCCTCTGTTTCAAATGGTCTTGATTTATGGTGGAACGTCTCTAGCAACCATGGCGTCTTTGAGGTCGAACCAGGTATACAGATTGGGTAGCTTGTTCTGAGAAGGGTGGCCATGGTGGAACACGATCTCAAATTCTTGAATCAGAGGGAGGAACTAGGACACAATGATTATGCTTTTATTTTTTAAAAAAGGAGAACTCCAATGTTTATCATGAAGTATTCAAATAAGTACCATGCAGAATAGGAGAGGACTTCCCAGATGGCTCAGTGGGAAAGAACCCACTTGCCAATGCAGGAGACTCAGGAGATGTGGGTGCTGTCTCCGGGTTGGGAAGATCCCCTGGAAGAGGAAATAGCAATCCACTCTAGTACTCTTGCCTGGAGAATCTCATGGGCAGAGGAGCCTGGCAGGCTGTAGTCCATGGGGTCACAAAATAGTTGGACATGACTGAGCAAATGAGGATGCATACAGAACAGGAGAAGTTTTGCCTATGTTTCGCCAGAGGGCTGACGTGAGCATTATAGGGATTCATTTTTATCACTACAAGTAGGACCTTGTGACCCTTTTTGGATTCAGAGGTGGAGGGTGACCTGTAAGGAGGACTGACGTGACGCTGTGAGGAGAATCCAGGTGGAGGTTGGTTGACCATCTGGTAGGAATATTGCAAAACGTGTTCATGTACTGATTCTGAAATGAGCTCTAGAGCTTTTTCCAACTCAAGGAGTTAGAAATTCTTGTTGCGCTTGGGGTTATTATTAAAAACCGTTCATTAGTTTGACTTGCTTTGGTTTTAGGCTACTTTACTTCACGCCTTGGGATCAGAAGGTCAGGCTACTATTCTAAAGTGATTTAAAAGGGGAATTAAATTGAAATTAGATTATTTCCTCCATTTCACATGAACAGCTCATACCAATACTTGGCGAAGAAGTCATCAACTCTCAAGCTTTTTCCAAGTGTCAGTTTAATTTAAAATTTTACTGTTAAATACCCAATTATGTTCAATTCAACAAACACTAATGAATACCTATTGTGTGGTGATAAGTGTCATGATAGACATTCACATAGGATACTGTGTGAGTGCAAAGAAGGCTGTGTAAGACATCCTCGGAGAGAAGAAGCGGTTAGGGAGACTTCCAACAGGAGGAACTGGTAGGTCCTGCTCAGTCGTTTAGTTGTGTCTGACTCTTTGCAACCCCATGCACTCTAGTCCACCAGGCTCCTTTATTCATAGGATTTTCCAGGTAAGAATACTGCGGTGGGTTGCCATTTCCTCCTACAGGAGATCTCTCTGATCCAGGGATCAAACCCTAGTCTCCTGCATGGGTACTGAGCCATCTGGAATGGCCTAACTGGTAGGTACCCAGGTGCAGAAAGAAAAAAAAAGGATGAGATATGATTTCTCTCCTCCAAGAGTTTGCATTTCCGTTGGTATTTCGGCTCCTGAGAGATGCCTGAATGTTCACAAGGTGCTGTGTTACCTCTTTACATATCGGTCTGTTATCTTATTTCGTTATCTTATTGTCTTTGCTACATTGTGTATCATCATTAGGAATTACTTTTCAACTGGACTAGTCTTGACTCTAGTCCTGCAATTTAAAAAAAAAAAAAATGTCTTTGGAGTATAGAATGAAAATGGTCCCACGTCTGAAGACTAGTGTAAAATCAGGTGAGGGAGGAGCCCTTCTTGACTATTCCTGGCCTCTTCCTCATTTACCAAGAGGGACAGTTACTGCGATCTGGAGAAGGTGCTGGATGTGATGTGGGAGGCGATGAGGAATTGGAGATGTAGAGGGCAAGGTACTGTGATGCTGGCACTTCCAAGGACTGAGAGTTCCTGAGGCCCAGGGCAAGGAGAGGAAGGAGGGGGTTTCTGGCCGTGCGCCCTGGCATGCAGAGAGGTGTGGGCCTGAGTGCAGAAGCACTGGGAACCTGGTGTCAGTATGTTCCTCCCCAACCTGCCTCTTACTCTGAATTGTGTTCCTTCGTCATGCTTCTGAGAGGCAAAAGATGATCCAGGAAAAATATATATATATAATTAGGGAGTTGGAAGGAGCAGAATAAATAAGTTATGTTCATTAAGATGTTTTCATAATTAGTACCCCCTTGGAGAATGAGATCTGCTAGATTTTATTCCTTGTTCCTTCTCTAAAACTGATCTTGCTCTGACTCAATTTCCTTATCATTTTAACGCTTTAATTTTAATGCTTGCTACCCTCACAGTTTGAAGAGGTTTCCTGAGAATTCACTTCCTATGGCTTGAGTGGTTGAGAAATCTAATTCTCTAGCCGAAAACATGAGTGTTACTCTCTTTGTGATCCTTGAGAAACATTTATCATCCATTTGCTCTACTGAGAAGTCAAATGAGCAGCAAGAAAAACTCATCTTTTTAAATTCAAGGAGAATCTCACTCTCTCCACTGCAGGAAGGAAACAGTTCCTAAGAGCACAGCTAAGGGCATTTGAGAATCTGAACTTTACCTTTGATAGCTGTGAGCTTCTCCGGATGGAAATAGGACCTGAGTCCATCACAACAGCCTTTAAACTTAGAACTCAATGGATAGCAATTAGGAAAAATCTAAAGCACACCCTGGAGGCTCCAAAAGTAAACATTTCTCTGGGCAGATGTGTTATAGCTGAATTAACTGGGTGTTTGTGCAACTGCAATGAATCGGAGAGATAACAGTCTTTATTGCCTGTAGATGTAGCCTGTGATTTCAAACTACAAGTGGTGTTAAATGTTCCCAGTAGAGGTTCAGGCAGTTTGCTGAGCAAACCATTATTGCTGCCAGGTTATAATCATTCTGCCTTAGGTTATTTGTCCAATTCTAAGTAATGAGGTTCCCATCACCCTCCATTTGGGGTGTGTTTATCTTATGAGAACTTGGGTCAAATTGAACTTAAATTTCATTTGATTGTATTCTCTGCTAAGAATCATTCCTAGAAGAGTTAAACCCAAGATTGATTTCACTCATATTATTCCTTGTTAAAAGTTTTCACAGGAGGAAAACAAATGGTCTCCCCTTTTAGGTGGATGGGTTGATTTGGGGTGATGCCTCCAGCCTCTGACTTTCACAGGTGGGCTATAAAGGCTATAAAGAGGATGCTGCTGCCTGAATGCCCAGGCCTTTTCTGTTTTAATCTTGAGACCACTTAACAGGTCTTCTAAAGGAGCAGCTTTTTGTGACATCCCTTCTAGGATGTAATAACAGGAGAGGGGGCGATGAGCATATAGGTAGGGGTTACAAAAGCCAGAGAAAAGAAACAGGGAATGCCTGTAAAGCGCTGAGCCACAGCTGTCTGTTCTGGTCTGTGACGATGGTTGTTACCTTAGCTGCGATATGATGCATTTCACCAAGATAAAGCCTCCACGACAAATGGGAGTGGCTTAATTTCGATGCGACCAAGGGCCAGGTATTCACATGGACCCATCCCCTACTGTGCTGAAGCCCTCATCCTTCATGCTTTTACATGTATGATCATAATTTATATTTACGGTAAGACATGCAGTGTTGGTATTGTTCCCTACCTAACAGGTGAGGAAAGAGAGGCTGTCCAGGGGCACATGGGAAGTAAACAGTGGGGCTTGGACTGGCATCCACTCTGTTTGATTCTGGTCATCTTAACCGAGATTTGGCTGTAGTTGGCATCATTGCCACAAAGCCCCTTCCCACCCACTCAGGCACAAGGAGGGGCAGACATTGGACCAGATGGTCATACCTGGAAACTTCCCGAAGGAGTTGAAGATCCTTGATGCATAGCCTGAAAGCATTCAGTACATTCTTGTTGACTCAATAAATGAGATGAAAGTCAAACTGGGTTTTGAAATAGGTAAGTTTAAGCAGAAGTGAATCTTAGTCAAAGCATGACTATTTAATTACAGAATGGCTGGAGAGTCTATGATTATATATCTTTTTCAGTCACATCTCTATATTGAAGTCTGAAAAACAAGAGACTTTAATCACTGTCCTAATTTTGTTAAAGTAGTACTTTTTATTTGAAATAACTCTTGTAAAGTTGTCTTACTCGAAGCCTCTCATTTTCATTCATTTTCTCAACTGGTATTTATTAAAGCCTATGTCTAGACACTGCAGAGGAGATTTAGGGCTGGAAAGAAAGGCTGGGAGCAGATCACCAAAGGCGCTGGACATCAGGTGAGGTTGGGACTTTGTACTTAATAGGTTGAGAGGATGTGGTGGCTGTAGATGACAAATGGATGAGCTACGTGGTTGGAAGCTGTTACTGTCCCTGTGAGAATGCAGACACTGAGTCAGAGTGGCTATGTGACTCGCATAAGATCAAAGAACATCTAAGGGGAGAAACTGAGGTTTAGCCTTGTTCTCTGGGCTCTGGAGTTTTCTCCACTATCCTCCACTGCAGTCTCTCTTACTAAAGGCCACTTAGCAAACAACAGGGACAAGGTCAAAAAAAAAAAAAGAGAACTGAAAACTTCAGCCTATTGTCAGGTCACAGGTAGGTACCATTTACTCAGATAGAAGATTACAGCTGAGAGACTTTCCTAGTGACTACTTGGCACTTTCACTCCCAGGGCCCAGGTTCAGTTCCTGGTCGGGGAACTAACACCCTGCAACTCACATAGCACAGCCCCAGGCAACCCACCTACCACCCCCAACAAAGAGATTACAGCTGAGCAAAAGGGATATAAAGATAAGAGGTGCTTGCCCAGAGGACCAGAGAACTGTTCTGATGATCTCATTTGCAGGAGATTAATAGCAATATATTGACTCCAATATGAGATTAGGTCGCTTAACCTTCACACTAACCTCTTTGGTCTCCTAGTAGAAGTTACATCCTCCCTGGAATTTTCTGCCAGCAGAGTGCTGACCTCCAGACATTGCTGTGGAACCAAACTTGTAACAGACCTTTCTTGACAATTGTTACTCAAGGTTCCAGGGTTCTTGAAAAAAATTCTAAGGCTTTCCTGAACTTCCATATATTCCAAACTCTGTTTCCAAATTCATCATTGACCTGTTCCATGTAGATAGGTAAAAGTTTGTTGTTCAGTTACTCAGTCGTGTCCGACTGTTTGTGACCCCATGGACTGCAGCACACCAGGCCTCTCTGTACCCTCACCATCTCCCAAAGTTTGCCCAAGTTCATTTCCATTGCATCGGTGAGGCCATTCAGCCATCTCATTCTCTGACACCCTCTTCTCCTTCTGCCCTCAATCTTTCCCAACATCAGGGACTTTTTCAATGAGTCAACTGTTTGAATCAAATAGTCGAAATACTGGCGTTTCAGCTGCAGCGTTAGTCCTTCCAACAGTTATTCAGGGTTGATTTCCCTTAAGATGGACTGGTTGGATCTCCTTACACTCCAAGGGACTCTCAAGAGTCTCCTCCAACACCACTTCGGCACTCAGCTTTCTTTATAGTCCAACTCTCACACCCATACATGACTACTGGAAAAACCATAGCTTTGACTGGACGGACCTTTGTTGGCAAAGTAATATCTCTGCTTTTTAATATGCTGTCTAGGTTGGTCATAGTTTTTCTTCCAAGGGACACGGGTCTTTTAATTTCATGGCTGCAGCTGCCATCGGCAATGATTTTGGAGCCCAAGGAAATAAGGTCTGTCACTGTTTCCATTGTTTCTCCGTTTGCCATGAAGTGATGGGACCGGATGCCATGATCTTGGTTTTTTGAAGACTGAGTTTTAAGCCAGCTTTTTTACTCTCCTCTTTCACCTTCATCAAGAGGCTCTTTAGTTCTTCGCTTTCTGCCATTAGGGTGGTGTCATCTGCATATCTGAGGTTATTGATATTTTTCCTGGCAGTCTTGATTCCAGCTTGTGCTACATCCAGGCCAGCATTTTGCATGATGTATTCTGTATATAAGGTAAATAAGCAGGGTGATAACATACAGCCTTGACGAACTCCTTTCCCAATTTGGAACCAGTCCATTGTTCAATGTCCAGTTCTAACTGTTGCTTCTTATCCTGCATACAGGTTTCTCAGGAGGTATGTAAGGTGGTCTGGTATTCCCATCTTTTTAAGAATTTTCCACAGTTTGCTGTGATCCACACAGTCAAAAGTTTTAACAAAGTTAATGAAGCAGAAGTAGATGTTTTTCTGGAATTCTCTCATTTTTTCTGATCCAGTGGATTTTGGCAATTTGATCTCTTGTTCCTCTGCCTTTTCTAAATCCAGCTTGAACACCTGAAAGTTCTTGGTTCATGTACTGTTAAAGCCTAGCTTAGAGAATTTTGAGCATTACTTTGCTAGCATGTCAAATGAGTACGATTGTGTGGTAGTTTGAACATTCTTTGGCATTGCCCATCTTTGGGATTGGAATGAAAACTGACTTTTTCCAGTCCTGTGGCCACTGCTGAGTTCTTCAGATTTGCTACCTCACTTTCACAGCATCATCTTTTAGGATTTGAAATAGCTCAACTGGAATTCCATCACCTCCACTAGCTTTGTTCGTAGTGATACTTCTAAGGCCCACTTGACTTCACCTTCCAGGATGTCTGGCTCTGAGTGAGTGATCACACCATCACGGTTATCAGGGTCATGAAGATGTTTTTTGTATAGCTCTTCCATGTATTCTTGCCACCTCTTGTTAATATCTCTGCTTCTGTTAGGTCCATAACATTTCTGTCCTTTATTGAGCCATCTGTGCATGAAGTATTCCCTTGGTATCTCTAATTTTCTTGAAGAGATCTCTAGTCTTTCCCACTCTATTGTTTTCCTCTATTTCTTTTTCATTCATCACTGAAGAAGGCTTTCTTATCTCTCCTTGCTATTCTTTGGAACTCTGCATTCAAATAGGTGTATTTTTCCTTTTCTCCTTTTCCTTTTGCTTCTCTTCTTTTCTCAGCTGTTTGTAAGGTCTCCTCAGACTACCATTTTGCCTTGTTGCGTTTCCTTTTCTTGGGGATGGTCTTGATCACTGCCTCCTGCACAATGTCATGAACCTACATCCATAGTTCTTCAGGCACTCTATCAGATCCAATCTCTTGAATCTATTTCTTACTTCCACTGTGTAATCTTAAGAAGTTGATTTAGGTCATTCCTGAATGGTCTAGTGGTTTTCCCTACTTTCTTCAATTTAAGTCTGGATTTTGCAAGAAAGAGTTCATTATCTGAACCACAGTCATCTCCTGGTCTTGTTTTTGCTGACTGTGTAGAGCTTCTCCATCTTTGGCTGCAAAGAATATAATCAGCCTGATTTCAGTATTGACCTTCTGGTGATGTCCAGGTTTAGAGTCATCTCTTGTGTTGTCGGAAAAATGTGTTTGCTATGACCAGTGCATTCTCTTGGCAAAACTCTTAGCATTTGCCCTGCTTCACTTTGTACTCCAATGCCAAACTCTCCTGTTACTCCAGGTATCTCTTGACTTCCTACTTTTGCATTCCAGTCCCTTATAATGAAAAGGACATCTCTTTTGAGTGTTAGTGCTAGAAGGTTTTGTAGGTCTTCATAGAACTGTTCAGCTTCTTCAGCGTTACTGGTTGGGGTATAGATTTGGATTACCATGATATTGAATGGTTTATCTTTGAAATGAACAGAGATCATTCTGTCATTTTTGAGATTGCACCCAAGTACTGCATTTCAGAGTCTTTTCTTGACTATGAGAGTTACTCCACCTAAGGAATTCTTGCCCACAGTAGTAGATATAATGGTCATCTGAGTTAAATTCACCCATTCCGGTGCATTTTAGCTCACTGATTCCTAAAATGTCAATGTTCACCCTTGCCATCTCCTGTTTGACCACTTCCAATTTGCCTTGGTTCATGGACCTAACATTCCAGGTTCCTATGCAATATTCTTCTTTACAGCATCTGACTTTACTTTCACTACCAAACACATCCACAGCTGGGCATTGTTTCCACTTTGGCTCAGCCTCTTTGTTCCTTCTGGAGCTGTTCCTCTACTATTCTCCAGTAGTATATTGGACACCTACCAGCATGGGGAGCCCATCCTTCAGTGTCATGTCTTTTGCCTTATAAAAGTCAGACATGCTTACTAACTATGTCAGGGCCATATCAAGTCCTTCCTTGTTGGCAGTTCAGGTGATTTATAAACCTCATCTCATTTTACAGTCACAGTGCTCCCATGAAGTAGAGATGAGCATTCCCATTTTATGAGTCAGGAAGGAAACTGAAGCTGAGAGAAGCAAGTTTGAGCCACTTGCTCAAGATCATTTAGCTGGAAAGTGGGGACGCTTAGAACCAAACCTAGATCTTTCTTGACTCCTATCCACTGTCCTTCAGGCTGGTTCTTGGATGGAGAACATCCAGAAACTTACTCATAGAGTGAAGACCCATACTGAAAACGTTCACTGTGAAAATAGAAGTAGAGCAAAAAGCTTGCAGAATATTTAAACGTGAGGGCAAGAGGGCTTTGGAAGTGTATATAAGTATTTTGCACAGAGGCATTCCTTCTGAGACAAGAAGGGGCAGGGCACGACACTTAATGACACGGATTGAGGATGTGACATGAACTGATTTGGACCAACCAGGTCCAAGATGGCGGATGAGCTGCCTTCTACTAGACCTTGAGCCTCAGTGTATGCACATTAGCATGCTGAATGGCACCCCACAAGCATCATGATAGTCCCAAGACCAGCTATATGGTCAAAGAAGTGGACAGTGGCCCAATTCCTAGCAATGCTCACTCCTTTCCCAAAACAGCTGTGACAAGGAAAATTCAACAAATCCTCCATGTAATGTTCAGTTTGGCATTTTTGCTTCTGTAACTCGGCTTGCTTATTGCATCAGCCAACCGCCAGAGATGGTGCCCAAAGAAGGGAGTTTAAATTATGGACCTGGTTGAGAACAGAAGGCACATTGCTTTTTCTCATCCTTGATTGGCTCCCCTTAAGAAACACCTCATGTGCATGAAAGTTCTGCCCTGCCCAATGGCTTGTGTGTATATAAGAGCAGCAAAACCTGCGTCGGGTGTTCAGCCTTTGGAGGTGACTCTGCTGGGCCAGCACCAGTTTGAAATAAACAGTCTTTTCCGATCCTCCGAGTGCGTGTGGCTTGTCTCTTCCCATGAGCCAAATATCTGCTGTAACACTGCTGTTAACAGTTGGGGTGCCAGTCCTACTCATTAGCCTATGAAATTGCTCACCCCGATAAAAGCAGACAACCCCATGTCCTTATACCTCTCTTGCCTTCCAAGATGGCCCACACTGTCTGTGCAGTGTGCTTCCTTCCAGAATAAACCTTCTTTCACTTCACTGTGGCTCGCTCTTGAGGGAAGCTGGGAACCCACACTTGACGGCTGTCTCGGGGACTTGCCTGAAACCCGGAAGCTGACCCTCTCTAGCGCCCCACTCTCTTTCCTGCAACACTTCTTTTCTTCAACAGTCACTTACTGGGGGGCTACTCTGTGCCAGGAACTCTTCTAGGTGCTGCAGGGGTAGCAGTTCATCAGGTGGGGTCAAAGCTCCTACTTTTGCGAGGCTTACATTCTAGAGAAGAAGACAGGCAATCGATAGGTAAATAAGCATGCAAATGAGATTAGTTAAGACAATAAGAGCAGAAGAAAATAAAACAAGGAGGAGGAGACTTTAGGTGTGGTGATCCGAGACGTGCATGTTCTCTTGAGAGATGGTGTTTGAACTGAGGTCTGTGTGATGAAGCAGGAATCAGCCTTGCAGGTCTGGGGGGATTGGAGGCAGGTAGGGAGATGGATCCTGGCCAAGGGAACGGGGAGGACAAAGGCTTAAAGCAGAAACAAGCTTAACGTGTTCAAAGAAAACAAAGAATTGCTAACTGAGTAGCTGGAATCTGGTGACAAAAAATCAGTGTTTTGGAAAATAAAATTGAATTTGTTAACTATTTGAATTTGTTAAGATTTTGCTTTCAAAAGATTAACAAGGGGATACAAAAGAGGACAGAACCTCAGGAGACAAACCCTCTGATAGGATCCAGCAGAATCCAAATGCTAGTGGTCTAGTCTTGGCAGAATTCCTAAGAGAAGCATGGATCCCTGTAGGTCTCCTTCAGGTAATGGGGGTCCCAATGACAATTTAATTGATCATACAGCAGCTCAATGGCTGAAGACAAAAACACTATCTACATACCACTTTTGCACTTTTCTGAAGCAGTTTTGCAATGGGAAGATTTAATGTGGCCCTAAACCCACTGTGAACTGAAAAGCAAGTATAAACACTTCTCTGAAGATGCTTTTCCAGTGAATGGAATAGAACAGGAGATAATTAAAAGAAGAAAATCATTCTTAAGCTTTCTCAAGTATTCTGGTTACATGACAGAGTCATTTTACTTTAAGTAGCGCAAAGTAAAATTGAAGAAGAAACGAAGTGCTGTGTCTTTGTGGTTAAGAATGAGGATTCCTGAGTCAGAAAACTTGCTCAAGAGTCAAATCTCTCACTGACTGTGTAACTTCTGCAAGTTGCTTGGTCTTTGTTGTTGTTGTTGCAGTAAAACTGCTTTGCAGTGTTGTTAGTTTTTTCTATACAGAAAGTAAATCAGCTATATGTATAATGTGTACATACATCCCCTCCTTCCACCTCACCTCCCAGAAGTCACTTGGTCTTTCTGAGACTCCATCTCTTCTTCATCTGCAAAATGGGGTTGATAATAGTATTTACAACTTAGGAACAATATTTTAGAATTGCCAGGATTAAATGAGATGTTGCAGGCAAAGTGCTCAGCATATTACCAACCACATGGAGAATAACTCATGAAATGGTATGTCATTAACTATTTTTTTAAAATGTGTAACTGTGTGAGGAAGACAAAAAAAAAAAAAAAAAAAAGCAAGAAAGTGGTTCTGAGTGGTTCTGAACACGCCTGTTGCCTAATGGTGGCTAAGCATTGTGGTTTCTGACAAGATGCTACTTCTTCCTGGGCTTTAGTTTCCTCGTCTGCAGACCCACGGGATGTCAGGCCAGGTAGTAAAGGCCCTCAGATGTATCTGGCCTTGAACATCTACTGTTTGGCTAAGTTTATCACAGAAACCTGGTATTCAGTTGTGATCTAAAACTATGTGACCATTGGTCCTGACTTGCCTAAGACTGAGGGGTTTCTTGGGATACAGAACTGGGATTTTCAGTGCTAAAAACCAGGATATTCTTACGAAATGGTTGCTCACTCTCCAAAAGTGTTGCTTCTAAGAGGAGGCAAAGTCAGTGGAGTGGGAGCTCTGGTTAAATGATATTTGACTGGCGTTCTCTTAGCATTACCTATCAGTCACTTTATTAGGTTCAAGTACTTGCTTGCACTGTGGGCCTGGTCCCTTTTTTCTGAGCCAGACAGGAGTGGAGAGAAGACTTTTCCCATCGTCACTTACCATGCTGTTTCATGACATGTAAAAATTCTTCCATGTTAAAAGTTAAGAGAATGCCTTGCAGAGCTGACTGATTGAGTGCTTGTAAGCAGAAAGGTATTATTTTCTTTCCATTTCCAACAATAACTAATACAGAATTTCAAGGTTTCCCAGAAGATGTTCTGAAATAACTTTGGAATAAGACTGGGGTCCTTCTTTCCTGTGTGCTTTTGTTACCAAGTCCAAACTTGTTCTGATCTCTGTATGACAGGACAGTAAATCAAGAGGTGAGATGTTGGTGCTCTCTGTGGAAAGCAGAATACTGAGAAGATGGTGAACTTGTGTGCAAAAGAAGCCTCTTATCCGAGCTGGAATTCAAGCATCCCTTGTGCTAATAGGACAAGGGGTGTGGCTGGTTGCTGCAAACTTCTTGGTATAGGAATCCTTTGTTCTTGCAGCTGTCCATGTAGGCCGGGTCATGTGTTCTTACAATTCTTCAGCAAGACAAGTGTTACTCTCTGTTCAACAGCTTCTTATCTCTATATGAATAGAAAAGTGTTATACCTTTAAAGGTCAGAGCCTTTAGAATGGACTGTCCTGTATATTTCGGGCTATAGGCAACATTCTCAACATGTAGCAAAAGCAATAGAATACAATGTCTACAGTAAAAGCAACAGATGTGATGTGGAGTCAGATTTGTTCTTGGCCACTGCACCTTCCCTGTCCCATCTTCATACCATGAAAGGTCCTCTCTTCCTTGTCTAGCTGACAAACTGCTTGTTTCAACCAAGAGACTCCATGCTGAGACGGGTTCCCTTGCTTTCCCAGGTAGAGTTCAAGGCGGACTCCTCTGTGCCCCATGTTGCCTTTCTTCATAATTCTACCTGCTTCTCGAACAGTTTAGTTATAATTATTTATCCACTGCCAGTACCGTCAGCGTTCTCAGAAGGCAAGTACCCTAGCTGCAAGCAGCCCTGGGACAGGAATAGTAGTTCACGTAATATTAAAAATTCAGAGCCCAGAATGGCTGATGAGACAGTGGAATGTATCCTTCCCTCTGTCCTGTCTGCTGCTCTGGTTTTTAAATGCAGAACCTTTTAGCGATTTTCTTTTCCATGGGAAAAATGAACCTCATTACTCTAATTTCAAACCTTAGTCTATCTAGCACGAGTTCCAGGTCTTCTAGAGGCAGGATACCAATGTGACTCACAAGAATGAAAATTGAAGCAAAATTAAATAATCCTGTTGACTGGATACTAAGCCAGGCGCCAGTTCCATGACACATAGCATTGACATGTACAAGTACTAATTATCCACTAATTACAACAACAGCAGAATTGAGCTCATTTTCACTGAGAAAGAAGGACTGACACAGTGTTGTGAATGGTTTAAAAATCCACTGTCAGAGCCTGTATGCACAGCCATTTGTTCAGAAGATACTGAATTTCTCAGTGTCAGCCAAGACGGTGACATTTTCTTTTAACATGGGTGGCATGTTTACTCGGCTTGCTGGTTTTTAAATCAGCGTCTCATGTTACTCACCCACTACAAACTGGTAGCCCCAAAGAGGGGATGCGAAATTGCTGAAAATGTAGAGGAAACATCTTATGGATTCTGCTTCTGGCCTCCTTGCCGGGGGGCGTGGGAGGGGAAGTCAACCTTGGGATGACAAGGAAAGGAGTAAGACAGAAAGCTGAACATGGCTGGGCAGCTGACCCAGCACCAGAGGCGGCCCTCACTGTTTCCACCCCTGAAACAGGAGGAAAGCCTAAACACACTTCCGCCACCTCTTCCAAGGGAACCTGTAGGAGGAAAGCCTAGCAAATGACTACGGTATACCAGCTTAAGGGCACACATTTGAAAGTCATTCAGAGCTAGCTAGTAGCAATGTAACTCTCAATAAATGACATGCATTCACCTTCCCCGCACCAGCGCCACCCCTGTAGAACCAGTATTTACTGCCCTCTGATTTTACCCCAGCTTTTATTCTTTCAGCGATTCACTTACTTGCCAAGTCTGTCAGGTTTGTTGTGGTTTGTTGTGTTTTGTTTTGCTTTTCATTGTCTGAACAAGAAAGCTCAAATGGCACCTAAGTCACTCTTTCTCTAAGGCATGGCTGAGCTACCCCGTCAGTACACTCCTGTTACTAGATTATCGGTTGCATTTTGGAAGGATCAACAGGTTAGTGTCCACCCGGGTGTGCAATCCTACAAGGCCCTGTGACTCCTCTCCCATTTTGCTCTTCATTTCGGAGCGCTTGGTGGATCCCGAGGAAAGAGGGCTTGGCTGCTTTGTCCAGGCCCCTCTCTGTTTGTCGCAGCCCCCGCCCCCCCCCCCACCCCCGCCGCCGCTGTTTTATTGTTCTTTGGAAAGTGAAACATGGGCTGAACCCGCTCTGGCAGGTTGGCAGTTTCTGCTTATATGTGACAGATTCTTGGATAAATAACATAACTTAGTTAAACAAAAAGTAAAGGCAAAAGAGAAATAAAATACATGTTGGAAAGAGTCAAGACAAACTCATTAGCATTGGCAATCTGCCATCTCCCCCCATTAACCTCAATTAACCACGCAGACGCAGACTCTGACATATAATACCAAAAAATGTGGCTTTGTGAACTTGTAATGTTGTATGTTGAAAACCCAAAATACTAATTATCACAGCACATAATTTCATTTTAAATTTATTTGGAAGCTTTTCCCCAAAGGCATGGAAGCTTTTGTAAGTCATAATATAAATGCTGAATGCTCCTTCTCAAGTGTGTGGACCATTCCCTGCTTGGGGCGGTACTACACGTACCTGTGTTCACATACACTTCCATGCACACTTTCTGTCGGATAGTTCATTCATCCAATAGACTAATATATAGTGATCACCATCCATAGTCCTTTGAAAGCTATAAAGATTAGCATAGGTTCTTAAAAACTATTCCTTTAATGAACGTTAAATGAATGAAAATATAGTGGCCCTGGAGAAGCCAAAGTCTGTTGAAGAAAGCAAACATGCAAACTAAATACAAAGTGAAGAAGCGATGATGGAATCGTTCATAAATTTCTCTACAGAAGAACAGAGGGAATATTCAACTCTTCCCTGAATCGATAAGGCATTTTTTTTTCTCAAGGAGTTAGAAAGTATTCTAATTCCTCATTTATTTCCACTTATATTTTTAGAGGAAAAAAATGGCATATATTACTTGTAGCATGGAAAAAGTTAATTGCTTCCTCATTAAATCACTACTATATTACAGAGGAAGAAACTGAGACACATAACATTTTTAAAGGCTTGCACAAACTTGCTGCATTTATTGATAAATGATTGACTGCAAATTTCATTATCCTTGCAAGAGATGGCACGGCTCCCCAGAAAAGAGGAGCACCATAAACTTCCGTTAATTCAGACTGATTTTGAGGAAGATTTTACAGAGGTTGAAAATGCATATTCAAGAATATTTCAGGAAACGCCTGTTTCCTCCTTTCAAATACGCACATAAGGTTAATGCTACTATTAACAAAATGTTGCCAAACAAAAGACCTGCTTGGACAGACTCTAATGAATAGTTAACGTAGGCCATTTGCAATTAGAACATCAAAATGGGGGTTGTTAAAATTAAAGTGCTTTGCAAATGGTTTGTCTAGAGTACATTAAATATTCTCCTGGGACCTTTCCACCCTATTAATTTACCTGGGTAGTACAAAGGTAAACTTCAACCAGCCACAGAACTATTACAGATTCTCAGATAGCAAGAATGAAAAATAATGAGGTTTTATAGTGTACAAAAATGTAGGACAAAAGGAAACGATTGAATTATGTGAAAATTAACTGGAAAATGTGTGATATTTTTTTAAAAGTGTTGTCAGTCTTCTGATAACTTTGAAAGCTCTCCATAACGAGTGATGTTTCTCCCAGATTTTTTTAATTGGGTTTCAAAACAGGGCTCCTACCTAAGACCTCATAGAGCAAAGATGATCTTTAAGGACTGCATGCCTGTAGAGGACCTGTGTGTTTTCAAGATTTTGCACATCCTCTGAGTAATTTGCACTTTACCCATCCTCCTGATTTTATCTGTCACGTGAAACCAGATGTAGAGAAAATTATTTGCAGTGAAATCATTTCTCCAGGGAGTGCAGTGGTTGTTTTTCGCACCTCTGGAGTATGGCAGAAATGAAACAACTTTGTGGTGTTCATTGGAATAAGCAGAAGGAAACTGCAGCTTTAAGTTGCTTGGCTATTGTTACATTTTCAAACATTGTCAAAGGTGACCAACCTAGAGACAATAAGGTTTTCCTTTACAGTATAATCAGAAATAGCATCCCATTGCTCTTTGGTTTTTTAATAAAAGTAAAAAATAATGCACTGCTTTTATAGATGCTGTTCCTATTTTTAAGAACAGCATCTGCTGCATGCAAGGCCCTGTGCCAAACAGTTCATCTGGATCACTGCTAAGCAAAAGCCTATTAGGGAGTTATTACTATCCCCACGTCAGACCTGACGAGACTGAGGTCAGAGAAGTGACGTCATCTGTCCTTGGTCACACAGCTAAGAAATAGCAGAGCCAAGATTTAAACCTAGATTTCCCTTTTGCATTAACCTTCTGTCTCAGGTTTGACATTTTAACCTCCTCCAACGTCTCTGTTTTCAGAATCTGATTCACCATTAAGGGCCCAGGACAAGTTCAACTTATTCCCTCATCTTTTCCAGTTATACAATTCAGCAGTCTTTCTTTCCTCAGGCTCCCCGCAGTCGTGCAAGGCATGTGTTAGCTCACACCTAATGTCACAGTTATTTACATGCTGATTAAATTGTTAGTTCTTTGAGGGCAAATATGGGAGCTTACTGTTATAAGATGTTGTTGTTTCCACGTGGCTCTTGCCACTGTACCTCCTAGAAAAATAGGCTTTTGTGAGAAAGAGGTCACATCACATAGAGGTGGGGTTTGCTGCTGCTAAGTCGCTTCGGCTGTGTCCGACTCTGTGCACCCCCATAGATGGCAGCCTGCCAGGCTCCCCCATCCCTGGGATTCTCCAGGCAAGAACACTGGAGTGGGTTGCCATTTCCTTCTCCAATGCATGAAAGTAAAAAGTGAAAGTGAAGTCACTCAGTCATGTCCGACTCTTAGCGACCCCATGGACTGCAGCCCACCAGGCTCCTCTGTCCATGGGATTTTCCAGGCAAGAGTACTGGAGTGGGGTGCCATTGCCTTCTCCGAGAAGTGGGGTTTAACACTCTGCTATAAGGATCCCGGGGCTTCCCTGGTGGCTCAACACTAAAGAATCCGCCTGCCAGTGCACGAGGTGAGCGTTTGATCCCTGAGTCAGGAAGATCCCCTGGAGCAGGGTGTGGTAACCCACTCCAGTAATCTGGCCTGAGAAATCCCCTGGACAGAGGAGCCTGGTGGGCTACATCCATGGGGTCAGAGAGAGTCGGACATGACTTAGGCACTAAACTACAGTGAGGATCGTGAGGGCCAGGAGATGCTAGGCGAGGAACAGCAGTGTGAGAGTGTGCCAGGGCCAGGGCGCCAGGTGGTAACTGGGATGATCCAGAGTTAGAGGGGCCATGCCAGGCCAGCCTCAGAGCTGAAGTCAGAAGAGACCTGGCAGCTAGAGTTCAGTCGTTTTTCCAGAGAGTTCACAACAGAACCTTGCAGAGTTCAGAGGAAGACACGCTGGAGGCCACGAGCCGGGTGCCTCACTTTACTGACCTTTCATTGTTTTGTATTATAAAGTCAAGTGTTGTTCATTCTGGGGAAATGAGATGATTTAGATAAGCCAGAAAACCTGACTACCACAACCCCAATACCCACTGGGGCTTTCCTGGTGGTTCAGATGGTAAAGAGTCTGCCTGCAATATGGGAGACGGAGGTTTGATCCCTCGGTTGGGAAGGTTCCCTGGAGAAGGAAATGGCAGCCCACTCCAGGACTCTTGCCTGGAGAATCCCATGGATGGGGGGCCTGGTGGGCTACAGTCCACGGGGCCTCAAAGAGTCAGATATGACTGAATGACTGACACTCACTTGTGCAATACCCCTTGATAACATCTGTATATGCAGTGATTCTCAACTCTGGCTGACTGTTGCAATCATCTGGAACATCTTAAAAATCCCTAGGCCTCTACCCATACTACGTAATTCAGAATGATGGGACCCTGGCATCAGCATTGTTACTGCTCCACGGGTGATCCTTGTGCACAGATTGGCACGGCAGTGGTCTAGAGTCAAGCTCCTCAGAATGCAGCGTGAGGCACGTGTCCTCACGGTCTGGGAGGGCCTGCGTCTCTGCATTTCTAACCTAGCTCCCAGCTGGTGCTGATGCTGCTCTGCCATGCCACACTTCGCTACTCACTCTCCTTTCAATAAAATTTAACAGTGCTTGGATGAAGAATTTCTCATGAATAAATCTTTGAACAAGTTTTTAATATTGAAAGTGCAAGCATCAGTTTCTCTGTCAGATAATAGAGTAAGAAATAGAAATTTCACAATTTTTGTTGCCCGGATATTTAGACTCTACTGATGGAAATCTCAAGATGGTCAGGAAGCAAGTTTAGACCATTGGACACATATGATACCCCAGGGATGATTTTTGGAGCTAATAATAAGAGTAACATTTTTGAGCATTTAATGTGCCAGGATTAACTTAAAACTCAGCATTCAAAAAACTAAGATCATGGCATCCAGTCCCATCACTTCTTGGCAAACAGATGGGGAAAAAAATGAAAACAGTGACAGACTTTATTTTCTTGAGCTCCAAAGTCACTGAGGACGGTGACTGAAGTCTTAAAATTCAAAGACGTATGCTCCTTGGAAGACAAGCTATAACAAACCTAGACAGCATATTAAAAAACAGAGACATCACTTTGCCAACAAAGGTCCATCTAGTCAAAGCAAGGATTTTTCCAGTAGTCATGTACAGAGGTGAGAGTTGGGCCATAAAGAAGGCTGAACAGCAAAGAATTGATGCTTTCGAACTGTGGTGCTGGAGAAGACTCTTGAGAGTCCCCTGGACAGCAACGAGATCAAAGCAGTCAATCCTAAAATAAATCAACCCTAAATATTCATTGGAAGGACTGATGCTGAGGCTGAAGCTATGATCCTTTGCCTACCTGATGTGAAGAGCTGACTTATTGGAAAAGACCCTGATGCTGGGAAAGATTGAAGGCGGGAGGAGAAGGGGACAGAGGGTGAGATGGTTGGATGGCATCACCGACTCAATGGACATGAGTTTGAGCAAACTCCGGGAGATGGTGAAGGACAGCGAGGCCTGGAGTACTGCAGACCATGGGTTCACAAAGAGTCAAACACGACTGAGCGACTGAATGAGAACAGATGTGCCAGGAACTGAGTGAAGAATTTAAAATTAACTATTAGGGCATGGCAACCCACTCCAGTACTGTTGCCTGGAGAATTCCATGGATAGAGGAGCCTGGTGGGCTATAGTCCATGGGGTCACAAAGAGTCAGACAGGACTGAGTGACTAAGCACAGCACAGCATTTAATTTAATAAGCCTTATTTTACTTAAAGAAGCTAAATAATTTGTTAAAAACAGAAAGCTGCCTTGGGCTGGTATTGAGTTGTGAAGCAAAGCAGTCTGATGCCAGGATTTAGGACTGGTTACTTGATGGTACATGATGCCCCTCAGGCTAGATAATCTTTACAACCCATCCATATAATGTAATTTAAATTGCCAGCCACTTCCTTATTTTGATCATCCAATATTCAGAATTCTGCAAAAAAAAAAAAATATCTTGGCAGAAAGAGAAAGGGGTGGCAGGCGCCATATTGCACATCTGAGCACACACATCAGTGGCGTGTTAATGGCGCCTCAAATGGCATCATTTCATGTGACGTCCCTAATACTGGTTCACCATCTGCAGCTTAATTTCTCTGAAGAAATCCAATATGGCATTCAAGGTTTAGCTAAATCACCTAAAGACTTCCTCAGGTGCATAAATACTTCTTCATCTAGGCTGAATCATGAGGCTGAGCTGAAGGGCTGTATGAGCCCAGGAGGGAAAGAGCCATGAGGATTGGTAATGAGGCGAGGAACTGAGGGAAGGACAGATGGGCCTGGTAAGTATCCAGGTATTCTGACAAAACGGGTCTCATATACAGCATCTCTCAGTTCAGTTCAGTTCAGTCGTTCAGTTGTGTCTGACTCTCTGCGACCCCATGAACCACAGCACTCCAGGCCTCCTTGTCCATCACCAACTCCCAGAGTTCACCCAAACTCATGTCCATTGAGTCCTAAGTATGTGTGTGTGTACACGTGTACGTATGTGTGCATATGTGGGTCTATGTGGCAGGACCACCTGGTATAAGAATTACTCAGAGGAGGCAGCCTTTGGAAATATTCTTAACTGTACAGCCTCATCTTTACTCCTCCCTTGTTAGCTACCGTCTTATCTTTCACCCTGATGACAAGTTGCCTTGACCCAGATCCCCTAATCGATTTTGTCTGTAATGAGCAGTACAGAGAGGGAACAGGGTTTGCTTGAATCTCAGAACTCTCCCTCCAGGCTGCAGACAAGTCCATCTGTCATCTAAGGCTGATGGAGGTGCAAGGTATGTACCAGCATCAACACTTTCCTTCACAAGCTGGCTTTCCCACAGGTAGCAAAGGGCTGCCTGTGGCAGCTATGGGATCCAAAGCGGGAAGTGCTTCTGGCAGAAGAGCACTGCCCTCAGCTTCCCTGCTACCCATTCCAGTGCTCTTGGGCTTCCCTTGAGGCTCAGCTGGTAAAGAATCCGCCTGCAATACGGGAGACCTGGGTTCGATCCCTGGGTTGGGAAGATGCCCTGGAGAAGGGAAAGGCTACCCACTCCAGTATTCTGGCCTGGAGAATTCCATGGACTGTATAGGCCATGGGCTCACAAGGAGTCAGACACACCGAGTGATTTTCACTTCAATTTTCATTTTTCAAGGCAGAATTGGGAAATGCTATCCATTGGCTTGCAAAGGAAAACAAGTGAAACTTACCTGTGGTGGAAAACCAGCGGCTGTGAACCATGTCGGACACACAGAGTCTTCACACTTATGTTTAAGATGCACTCTCATGTATCGGGCTTCCCTGGTGGCTCAGAGGTTAAAGCATTTGCCTGCAAGGCGGGAGACCCGGGTTCAATCCCTGGGTCGGGAAGATCCTCTGGAGAAGGAAATGGCAACCCACTCCAGTATTCTTGCCTGGAAAATCCCATGGATGGAGGAGCCTGGTAGGTTACAGTCCACGGGGTCACAAAGAGTTGGACACAACTGAGCGACTTCACTCACTCACTCACTGACGTATGCAGTTTAAAACTTGTATTAGCATTTTGGAAATCACTATTTATAAAGAAACATCCAAGGTGCACGCTTAAAGCTCCACTGTTGATTTTCCCTATCAGATTTTCTGAAGGAAATTTAATAGCAGCGCTGTGCACCTAATTGAGTAACTCCAAATCTTATATCAGATAAAACAGCTCCTACTTAAGAAAAAAACCTGATGGGGCCAGTTCCCAGAATCGTTTTGTTAACCTCCCTCATAACTGGTGTTGTATATGCTTTTGTCTTTCTGGTTATTCTTTTCTTTTCAAAGGAACATAGTCCAAACACACCTTATTTAGTCTTTTTTTAAGCAAACCTAATGCATATCTTCACCTCAGCTTTAATTTTTTTTCTACGATATTGAAATTTGCATTTACCGAGTCCCTTTCATTCTCTCCCAATTCAGTGAATAGTCTTATGTCTATGTGTAAATACTACAGGGAATAAGGCTTTCTAATGTGCTGAAATGAGATGTAGAGATAGTTTCTGTTACAGAGTCCAAGTTCTTACTGCTCAATACAGGTTGGACCAATAAATCAAGAGATGAGTTGTTGCAACAAGGAATGGCGACTATTTGGATGGCCAGCAGACTCAGAAGATGGTAGACAAATGTCCCAAAGTACTGTTTCACCTGAGTTAGAAATTGTGTTTATTTTAAAAGAGGAAGGGGTGTGGCTGATTGGTGTGAACTGCTTGGTGCTGGAATTCTTTGTTCTTGTACCTGTCCACAGAAGTCTAGTCACAATGTTCTCATAAACCTCCAACAAGACACTTGTTATTTTTCTTTTATGCAGCATAATAATCTCTAGATGAATGTAAAAGTGTTTATGTCTTTAAGGGTCAAAGCCTTGAGAATGGACTATCAAGTGTATTTCAGGTTGTAGGCAACATTCTTTTACAAAGGTGCAGAGCCCTGGAGCCAAAGGCATATATCCAATATGGGGTCAGGTTTGTTCTCTGTTTCTAGAAGTTAGAATTTTGTAGAAAAGACAGCAAACATGAAAATAACTAGGCTTTTTTCCCCTACTTAGAAACATGCATTCATAGATAAATGATGTTTTTACTTTGCTCCTTTTGAGAAATATACATGTGGGTATTTATTAAGTGTTAATTTTGTGAATAAATAAAAACCAGAACACAACCCCTCTTGCTTTACTGGGGTGACCTTCCCATGTCCTACACAGCTGGACTCAGTTTCAGCGAGGAGAAAGTGGGGTCCAGTGAGGGAGCCGGAAAGGAAGAATGATTGCTTTTAGTGTTTCTGTATTACTGTAGACTCTTCACATTGAAAAGAGACTGTAGGACATTGCTAGATGAGGAAACAGTTCTAGAGAAGAAAAAATAAAAGATGTGACCTCTCTAATCTCATAACCGGTCACTAGCAGAGCTGAAGCTGGGTTGCAGGTCTCCTGGTTCCTGGGTGGGTGGCTTTGCCACAGCTCTGCATTCTTGTCTGCTAAGAAGGCAGTGGAAAAGCTTCAGTCAGAGTCCCTGGGTGCGTGGCATGGCTCCGTCTTGGCTGGCCTTGGGCAAGTTATTTCTCATTTCTTCCTCAGTTTCCAGAGTCAAAATAGCTCCTGTTTCTTGGAACTCTTGTTCATTTAAATCAGATTGTGTATGCAAGCTGTTTGGTGCTAATGTTTGGCACACAGTACTCAATAAATGTTGGATACTACTGTATTGTTATTTACTTACCCTTCTCCGTGAATTCATTAGAAACCAGGACATGGGAGGACTATGGAATGAGCACATAGTTGCTGTGTCTAACATTAAAAATCTTTAGCCAACTTCTGAAAATAAATTAAAGTCTATCAGGAATGGTTTTAGTGACCTCCAACTATCAGCATGGAAGAGAGTGTCCAAAAATTGGGAAAACAGTAAAGTTATTCAAAGAATGGAAGAAAGCATTCAGATAACCTTACCTCTATGCTTAGGAGCTCTGTGACCACTCTGTATATCGCAATACTGAGCGTCCTGGAGGACTGACCACTCCGTATAAGGCAATACTGACAGTCCTAGGGGTCTGTATCCATGTTACCCTCATTCTAACAAGTTTTGCTTGATACCTTCAATGTACCAGGTTCTGTATTAAATGCCAGAACACAGGATAAATAAGATCTATTAACTACCTTTTGCTTATATCCTATTTGGGAAGATTGATTGCTTAACAAAAAATTAGAGCCAGATATTGGTTTCTATACTGTAGGGGCGTGTGTGTGTGTGTGTGTGTGTGTGTGTGTGTGTGTGTGCGTGCGTGCGTGCGTGCGTGCGCACGCTAGTCATTCAGTCATGTCCAGCTCTTTGCAATTCCATGGACTGTAGCTCACGAGGCTCCTCTGTCCATGGAATTCTGCAGGCAAGAATACTGGAGTGGGTTGCCATTCCCTTCTCCAGGGGTTCTTCCTGACCCATGGATTGAACCTGGGTCTCCTGCATTGCAAGCAGATTCACCATCTCAGCCACCTGGGAAGACCTTCTATACCAGTAGTATTTCTTTTAATTAATTTATTTTTCAATTGAAGGATAATTGCTTTATAGAATTTTGTTGTTTTCTGTCAAACCTCAACATGAGTCAGCCATAGGTATACGTATATCCCCTCCCTTTGGAACCTCCCTCCCATCTCCCTCCCCACCCTACCCCTCTAGGTTGATACAGAGCCCCTGTTTGAGTTTCCTGAGCCATACAGCAAATTCCCGTTGGCTATCTGTTGTACATATGGTAATGTAAGTTTTCATGTTACTCTTTCCACACATCTCACCCTCTGCTCCCCTCTCCCCATGTCCATAATTCTGTTCTCAATGTCTGTTTCTCCACTGGTGCCCTAAAAGTAAATTCTTCGGGACCATTTTTCTAGATTCTGTATATATGCGTTAGTGTACAACATTTATCTTTCTTTTTCTGACTTAATTCATTCTTTATAATAGGCTCTAGGTTCATCCACCTCATTAGAACTGACTCAAATGTGTTCCTTTTTGTGGCTGAGTAATAGTCCATTGTGTATATGTACCAAAACTTCTTTATCCATTTATCTGTCAGTGGACATCTAGGTTGCGTCCATGTTCTAGCTATTGTAAACGGTGCTGCAGTGAACAGTGGGATACATGTGTCTCTTTCAGTTTTGGTTTCCTCGGGGTATATGCCTACGAGTGGGATTGCTGGGTCATATGGTGGTATACTAGTAGTATCTTTATATTCAACAAACATAATGGCACTAATCTAGGTTCCTGAGCTCAGCTGGTGACCCACCCAAACAAAACCTTCCTACCGCTGGGGTCCAGAGAGAGGTCCAGACAATAGATGAGTTACATGCAGCCTGCTGGAAGAGGGAAGGTCAGAAAATGATTTGCAGAGAAGGTGACATTTGAACTTTCTGGAAGGATGATGAGAGGGTTTACCAGATAGTCGGGGTAGGCATGGCGACATGGTAAGAAGAGTAAATGGAATATGGAAAAAGAGAGTAAACACTAATTGTAGCTCACAAGGCTGTTATTCCAGTTGTATCTGTAAAACCAATCTCAGCTTCCAACAGTTCTGGAAAATTATGCTGAGCAAAGACCTGCACAGCTTCAAGTAGCACTTAAAGAAAATGTCAATGTCATGGCACTAGATTACACAGCTGCGACCCAGGACACCCACAGGGCGGAAAAGCAGGGGAAAGATGTCATCCTTCTGAGCATCACTTCTCTGACCATAACTACTTAGAACATTTTGAGTTCTTTTCTGAGCAGGCAGCCCCATTTTCATGCTCAGCCTATTTCTCAGAAAGGTTGTTAGAGTCCCCCATTTCTACAACAACAACAGGAAAAATCAAAAGCAGTTCTTTTTAAAGTAATTGCATGGTTCCAACCATATGCTCTCCCCTTCTCTTTACTGAGTATCATTCACTTAGGACTGGCGTAATCCCCTCCTAAATTGGAGGTTTGCATATGTAATTATATCAAATGATGTCTTTGTTTATATCTCCAAACCACTTTCAAAAGCTTGCCTATGATTTATCTTTGAAATTCAATTTCATCATGTCAGTCCCCAATTTACTGCGCCCAATGGGTCTACAGTTACATGTGTGATGTACGTGCCTCTCACTTGCAGAGATTACACAGTGAGGATGCCTTCCGCAGTGATGAATCAGAGCAGTTGAAGAGGGAGTTGCTCTGTTTCAGGCTCTGCCCTGTTCTAAGGCTCAACTGCATTCAGCTACAACAAAGCTGTTAGAAGGGAAGATGCAGCTTTGGCAGTTTTGTCTAATTCCTCTGGTCTGTGAGAGATGGTCCGCCTCATTCCTGTGTGACTGCAAAGCACACTGTGCTGCTGAAGCCCCATGCTGCTGCTGCTAAGTCGCTTCAGTCGTGTCCGACTCTGTGCGACCCCATGGACAGCAGCCCACCAGGCTCCCCCGTCCCTGGGATTCTCTAGGCAAGAACACTGGAGTGGGTTGCCATTTCCTTCTCCAATGCATGAAAGTAAAAAGTGAAAGTGAGGTCGTTCAGTCGTGTCCTACCCTTAGAGACCCCATGGACTGCAGCCCACCAGGCTCCCCTGTCCATGGGATTCTCTAGGCAAGAGTACTGGAGTGGGTGCCATAGCTCATCATAAGTATATACCTTTAGAGGGAAGAAAGCTTTTTCCCCTCCTTGGTTTAGTTGACCCTGTCTTGACAACAAGGTTTATTTTAAGTGCAAATAACCACCAATTGTGACTTTAACCCAAAATGTTCTTTTCATTGTATTTATGTTCCAGATTCCCCATGGACAAACCTGATGGATCTATTCATTCCAATCCTTCTTCCTACCAGATTTGTAGACTAACTCACTCATTCATTCATTCAATCTTAAAAAATATAGTGAAAGATAGTGAAAAATATGGGTGAAATATAGTCATTCAATCATTTAAGTATTTTTAAAGATATGTCTCCTCCAAAACTGAAAGACTTGTTAAAATATAAAAGGCAGAGTTTACGATCTCCTGTTGATTTTTAAACAGCTTTCCTAATACATAATTTATGTACAATAACAATCGCCTATTTAAAAGATACAATTCACTGGCTTTCAGAACACTTAGGGAACTGTGCAGCTGAAACCCTAATCTGTAATTTTAGAGCATTTTCATCAGCCCCCAAGAAACTTTGCGCCCCTTAGAAGTCACTCTGTGTCCCTTACCCTGCTTCGTCCCATTTCCTACTAATTTTCACTTTTTAAAATTGATTAATTCATTTTCAGCTGTACTGGACCCTTTGCTGCCCTCGGGCCTTCCCTGACTGCAGCGGGCGGGGCTGCTCTTTGTCACAAGGGCGCAGTGGTGTCGCTTGCTGCAGGGCAGGGACTCTCGTCGTGCAGGCTTCAGTAGGCTCAGGGGCTCAAGGGGCTCAGTGGCCCTGTGGGATCTTCCCAGACCAGGGGTCAAACACATGGCCGCTGCCTTGGCAGGTGGCTTCTTTACTACTGGGCCACCAGGCAAGTCCTGATTTTCACTTTGACTTGGAGTTTTCTCCTATGTTTTAGATCTGTGAAAATAAAGGTGATGGAAACCCAGAGACCTGAGCCCTGCGGAGGTTTCCTTGCCTTTTCCTCCAGGGACAGAAACTCTTTGTCTTTCTCGTAGCTCTGGGGTCACTGTCATGTGTGTTTTTGTCAGACTCTCCAGGAAGCCCGTCTTCTCTGTGGGCTGATAAGTAGGTGAAAAGCACACCCTGGGGAAGGTAGGCAGAGGGAAGGGAGCCACCTGCCCCCCGCTCGCACACGGGCTCTGTGGCAAGTGGCTTTCCTCAAGAATTACCCTCGTGATGGGTGGGAGGGGAAGCTGACCTCCTTCCAGAGCGCCGTCACCGCAGTGGGCCAGCTGCACGACATGCACAAGGAGGACCTGGACTGACTCAGGAGCCCACAGAGGGGCAGAGGGGAAGGGCTGCTCGGCCTCTGTGTCTGGAAAGCAGCTGGCGAACAGGAACAGAGGCTGTCAGCCCGCTCACCCCTTTATAGCCTCCATATAACAAGTGTTTCTCATTCCCACTGGCACCTCTCACAGAAGAGGCTCCTTGAAGAGGGGGCGAGGGCTGCAAAAGCCTCCTGACCCCTTTCAAGAACACAGTTACTTCTCGCTTAGAAAGAGCTTCCGTGACAAATGAGCTTGTGGAACAGCCTGACCTGAAAGTGAAGGCGTCAGATTTGTGTGTTAGGCACTCACTGGTGTGACACGCTGACCCTGAGTCAGTATGACTCATAGCAGGCTCCTCTCTATTCCCCCGATCACCTCACTCACCAGTGCATTCACACATCTCCATGTCCCCTTTGCAAGGTCTGCCCCAGATGCTAAAGCTGCTCAGTGTATTTCATTCTTGGATGGGAAGAAAAACTCATGTCAATAAAAGGTCATGCTGAAATTCAACAAAGAATACTGGCATTGCAGAGAGCCTTCTCGTAGAATCAGAGCACTATCTCAAGGCATCATCCCAAGAGATTCAGAGACAGTAAATGGAATGGGGCACAGAACCACATGTTCTGAGTTTCCAGGAGGTTCTGATGGGCAGCTAAGGAAGGGAAGTTACTGATTCTCTCCCTGGAAGTTTCTTTTTTTTTTTTTTTTCCCCAGGGAAAGAGTTTTGTTTTTTTATTTTTTTTTTTTTTTTTTTTACATGTTGAAGCTGAACATTTTATTTTTTTTTCTTTTATGGTTTTGGGTTTTTTTAAATATAAATTTATTTATTTTAACTGGAGGTTAATTACTTTACAATATTGTATTGGTTTTGCCATACATCAACATGAATCCGCCACAAGTATACACATGTTCCCCATCCTGAACCCCCCTTCCTCCTCCCTCCCTGTATCATCCCTCTGGAATCTATCTACCTCTCTGCCTAGTTGGCTGTGCCAAGTCTTTATAGCCTGTGGGGTCTTTGGTCTCTGCTGCAGCATGCCAGATCTGTGAGCTGCGGCATGCGGAACCCTCAGTTGCAGCATATGGGATCTAGTTCTGTGATCAGGGATTGAACCCCAGGCCCCCTGCATTTGGAGCACAGACCCTTAGCCACTGGACCACCAGGGAAGCCCCCTACCTTGAAACTCTTGACAGCAGTGTTTCCCGTCATCTGTGACAATAACTCATTTTTATACTCAGAAGTGCCTAGCCCTGCACCATTCACATAGAGGAACTCAGAAAATAGCTTTAACTGAGCACTGAAGACACACGCCCTCCCCGCCAGCAGATGCTCTCCCCACACACAAAACAGTGCCTCCTAAACAGCCACGTTCTAAGCCTGTAGCAAAACTGAAGATCAGAATATGAGTGATCTCTCTTTTCCACAGCAGCTTTTATCAACTGACTACTAATGAGTCTCCAGTTTTGTTTTAGGCCACGTGCTTAGGTGGACACCAGGGCTTCTGAAGCAGAAGGCAGGTCTTTCCCATGAAGCCACTCTGTAGGTCTTACTGGGAAAATACAGACATGTGAGCAAAGAAGTGTAGTAAAAGGCTAAGAATTATAGTGTGGTGGAGTACAGTTGTTCTGGTAGTATTTATCAGACCCCTAACCCTGGGAGAAAGGGTCACCTCTCTAACATCTGAGCTAAATTTGAAAAATCTATGGATGAAGCAGAAAGGTGGGGGCATATTCAAGGAAACTTTCACGGAAAGGTAGACCATCGGTGCAAGGGGAGCGTGGGTTTCCCTCCCATGGGAGTGTGGACGGATGAGAATGGAGTGAGTGGGGTTCAAACTACCTCCCTCAATTTGGAGCTCAAACCTAGGCACGCCTCCTGGACCCTGTCAAACCTTAGATTGGAAATTGAACCCTCTGTCTTTTAATTAAAGCCACTCACATGGTGTCTGGATTTAACTAAAGTTCAGGTTCTTTATGTCTCAATGCAGAAGAAATTCAGCAAGAGACAAAATGACAAGTAAGAAGTAGATTTAATTATTAATGCAGGATGTTTGTGAAAGATACAAGCAGGCAGGCAAGGGGGCTCTGCCTTAAGAGCTAAGTGGGAAATCAGGTTTAGGTAGAGAGAGACACATTCCACAGAGAGAAGGCAGTCCATCTCAGAAGGCAGCAGAGACCTTGAAATGTGCAGTGGTTAGTTTTTACAGGCCAAGCAATTTCATGGGCTAACAAGTGGGAAGATTATTTCAACTGTCTGGTGGGGATTTCCACAACTGGGTCACGCCCACTTTTTGGCCTTTTATGGTCAGTCTTGCGACTGTCCTGAGGCTGTGAGTGTGTCATTTAGCATGCTAATGCCTTACAATTAGCATATAATGAGGCTCAAGTTCTACTGGAAGTCAGATCTTCCTAACCCTAACTCTAACAGCCATGTTACTTCCAGTAGAATTTTATTTTCAAGGCCATGGGGAGCCATTTAACCCCACTGTAGTCTTTTTTTGGCTTTCTCTAAAGTCCCATGGGTGGAAGAGCCTGGTGGGCTGCAGTCCATGGGGTTGCTAAGAGTCAGACACGACTGAGTGACTTCACTTTCACTTTTCACTTTCATGCTTGGAAAAGGAAATGGCAACCCACTCCAGTGTTCTTGCCTGGAGAATCCCAGGGACGGGGGAGCCTGGTGGGCTGCTGTCCATGGGGTCGCACAGAGTCGGACACGACTGAAGCAACTTAGCAGCACCAGCAGCAGCAGCAGCAAAATCATGTACTCCATCCACTACCGGAAAATAAACACATGAATGCCTCAGCAGATTTTGATGACAGACCTTTTCCATATTTCATGCACTTCACCAGTGTTAGGTAAAAGACCAGGACACCAAAAGAGTGTCTAACAGGCTTTTTAATGGCAAAGCGCTCCCAGGAGGGGATCCCAGACCCAAACGAGGCAGGTCGAGGAAGTCCGCGCCTGAACCATGTTAGAAGTTTGTTTATATATGCTCGTTGCGAGGGATGTCCAGGTTAATGGATGGGGGTTTGGATAGGTTGCCAGGTTGCGGCGTCACGGGCTGATAGGTTTTTCTATGCGGCTGGGGTGGGGCAGCTTTAGCTGGCGAAGTGTGCTGTCATTGGTCCCCTGGGGTCTGGGAGGCTCCTTCCATTAGGGACTTCCCCACCGGCAGGGGCGGGAAGGGGCGGCCGTTATGGACCCCGGGGTCCGCCCTTACATTCTGACCCTTTTGATAGGATAAGGGGCGCCGTTATCGTTTCTGGCTACTTCCTGCTGAACTGGGTGACATTGGGGCTGAGGGTCGTGGCTGGATCCCGGTCACCTTTAGGGGGCCTTAGGGTCTCTGGACGGGAGTTTGGAGTATTGTGGCCACCATCAAAATCTGTCCAGTAGCCATCTGGGTCAGGTCCCTGACCCTCTGGAGGATGACTGGAAGGTCCAATGTCTAGGCATGTGAGTAAAGTCTATCTGCCAATCCTGTCCCAGCAGGTGTCCCCTCAACTGGTGAGTTTTTTGAGGCGGCCTGAGTCTTCCTTGAGGAGAGGTCTTGGCATAGATTAGGCAGCGATGATGGACTGCCTGAGTGGTAGGTCGGAGATGTAACAGGGAAAAGAGAGGGCTAAGGAAGGTCAAGAGTGTGCAGGGCCCAATGTGTAAAGAGTCATGGATCTGGGTGATAATGGACATTGCCTGCTTTTCAGGTAGGACTAGTTTGTTGTGGAGCGTGATCTATCCCGAGGGGTGTTTGGAAGCGCCCTCCTGTGAGAGGAGGGCTCCATTTCGGCCTTTGAGTAGTTAGGTGTAAGGGAGGTCTTAAGAAATAGTATAGGCAGAGGTCCCTGCTGTAAGGCTATCTGTCGGGCCACCTGGTCAGCCCTATTGTTGCCTAGGGAAACCGTGTCTTGAGTCGTTTGATGTCTTTTGCAGTGTAGGATGGCTGCCTGGGTGGGCTGTGAGATGGCCTCCAAGAGTTTGGTGATTAGGGGGGCATTAGAGATGGGTGAGCCCTTGGTGGTGAGGAATCTTCTCTCTCTCCAAATAGCTGAATGAGAATGTGCAATCAGAAAGGCATGTTTGGAGTCAGCATAGATGTTACCCCGTTTTCCCATTGCCAGGTGTAAGGCTCTAGTGAGCACTACTAGTTCTGCCTTTTGGGAGGTGGTTCCTGCTGGCAGTGGGCGAGCCTCGAGGATGTCATTGGTGGTCACAACTGCATATGCAGCAGCCTGGTGACCGTTAGGGTCTCGTTTTGAACTGCCATCTATAAATAGCGTGAGGTCTGGGTCTTGTAGTGGAGCAGCAAAAAGGTTTTGGGGTGGTTGGGTGAGTGTTTAGGACCTCTATGCATGAGTGAGTTCCTGTGTCTTTGCCTGAAGGATAGGTTAGAAGCGAAGGGAGAGAAGATAGGAGGTTTAGTTGGGATCTGTGGCCCAAAGTAACCTGGGGTTATCCAGAAAGACTAGGTGGAATTGTTGGAGCTGAAAGTCGCTAAGGTCTGACAGGAATTTGGAAGCCAGGAGGTCAGCCAGGCGGTGTGGTGAGAATATGGTTAGAGGTTGATCTAGAATTAGCCTTTTTGCATCAGCGTATAGAGAAGCTGCTGCCGCCAGGGCATGTAGGCAGGGGAACCATCCCCGGGCGGTGGGGTCTAACTGTTTGGAGATAAATGCCACTGGCAGCATTTCAGGGCCCGCAGGCTGTATGAGGGCTCCAAAGGCTAGGCCCCCTTTTTCATCAGTATACAGGTGATAGGGGAGGTTGGGATTGGGCAGGAAGAGCGGGGAAGAGGACAGCAAAGCTGAGCGGAGGTTGTAGAAAGCCTTTTAGACCTCTGTTTCTGAAGAGAGTTGTCCAGTATGGGTGTCTTTTGCGGCTGTGTAGAGGGGTTTAGCCAGTGAAGCATAGTTGGGGACCCAGTGCCGGAAGAATCCTGTTAACCCCAAAAAAGGATAAGATTTGTTTCCCAGTGGAAGGGGGGCAGAGTCTCGGAGAAGGCTGAGTCTGTCAGTAGTCAGAGCTTTAGTTGTTGGGGTAATCTTTAGACCTAGGTAAGTTACAGAGGTCTGGGTGAGTTGGGCTTTTTGTTGAGATGCTCGGTATCTTTTAGAGCTAAGGAAGTTGAGAAGACTAGTGGTATGTATCTGAGAGAGAGCTTGTGAGGGACTGTAGAGCAGAGGTTCATCCACATACTGTAAGAGGACACTACGGGCCAAAGGGCACGTAGCCAGATCCTAGGCCAGAGCCTGGCCAAAAAGAAAAAAATGGGGGCCATCTCGAAACCCCTGGGGGAGGACTGTCCATGTTAGCTGGGAGGATTGTTGGGTTTCTGGGTCAGTCCATGTGAAAGCAAAGAGGAACTGGCAGTCTGGGTGTCAGGGAATAGTGAAAAAGGCATCTTTGAGGTCTATGACAGTAAAGTGAGTCGTACTGCTAGGGATGTCAGAAAGCAAGGTATAGGGATTGGGGACAATCGGATGGGCAGGGATTATGGCCTCGTTTATCAGTCGAACGTCCTGGACCAATCGGTAGCCACTAGAAGTTTTCCACACCGGGAGAATGGGGGTTTTGCAGGGCGAGGTCATGGGGATTAGGAGGCTGTGACCTAATGACGGTCTATGATTGGCTTAAGACCACGTAGGTGAGTCTGAGAGATGGGGAATTGAGGGTGGCTTGGGAAGCGGGAAGGATCACGTAGTTTGATCAGGATGGGGGTGTGATGGCTTGCTACCAGAGGGATTTCAGTGTCCCAGATGGTAGGGTTCACAATTGGAGCCTCAGGGGAGCAGAGGAGGAGTAGGGGCAAGGTGAGAGATTGGGAAAGTGGGAGATTGGGAAAGTGAGAGAGGTAGGTGAATGGTGGCCCTAAGCTTAGCTAAAATGTCTCGCTCCAGCAGGGGAGTGGGGCATGAAGGGATTATCAGAAAAGAGTGAGTGAACAAGAAGTGGTCAAGCTGACAGGGCTGTGGCCCAGTCTGCAAGGGTCGTGAAGATGTGCCGTCTCTACCCACCACCAAGACCTGGGAAGGATACAGAGTGCCCCCGAAGGAGAGAAGGACTGAGTACGTAGCCCCCGTATCTATCAAAAAATTGATAGACTTGCCTGCCACTTGAAGCATTACCCTGGGCTTGGCTTGGGTTATGGGGGTCCCCGAGTCTGGGTGCCATCAATCTTCATCAAAGGAGAGAAGTTCCAAGGCGGGATGTGGGGAGGAAATGTCCTTTTGGGGGCCCAGACCTCGGCCCGGTAAGGTCGGGGTCTGAGTCGCCTGGGGACAGTCACTCGCCCAATGTCCCAGTTGTTTGCAACAAGGGCACGGCTTGGTCGGGGGCCGGGGGTTTGGGCATTGGCGGGCCCAGTGGCCCTCATGACCGCATTTGAAGCAGGCTCCCGGTGGTGGCTTTTGGGGACCCACCTTTTGTCCCGTAGCTGGCCGCAGGGCTGCCACCAGTGCCCGGGTGTGTTTTTCAAGGAGGTCGGCCTGGAGTTTGGCTTTTTGTTTAAGCCTTGCCTCGTGGCTAGCTTCGGCATTGTTTTTTTTTTTTTTTTTTTTCCCGGGCGTTGTAAACCTTAAAGGCCATTTTTACCAGGTCTCGGAGGGGGCTCTGAGGCCCATCCTCAGCCTTGGAGAGCTTTTTTCTGATGTCTGAAGCTGACTGGGATATAAAACGGTTGGCTAGGGTAGTAACCCCCACTGGAGAATCTGGGGCAATCCGGGTATAGGTGGTGAGAGCCTCTGTCAGCCTGTTAAGAAAGGCTGCTGGGTTTTTATTGGGGCCTTGGGTCACTTTATCTAGTTTAAGTAGGTTTATTACTTTAAGGGAGGTGGTCTCTATTTTCTCTAATAGGCATTCTATCATGTATTGAATGTTGGCCTTCCCTCTTTGTCCCTCTTGATAGTCCCAGTCTGGGTCTACGTCTGGAATAGCAGCCGCTCCGGGTGGCCGGGCAGGGTCAGCTGGCAGGGCTCACATGTCTTGCCCCTTGCTACAGCCCAAATGGCCTTTCTTTCTTCTGGGGTAGTAGTGAGACCCCAGGATGGCCAGATTTCGTCTTTCAGCCAAGATCGAGTTGGATGGTTTTGGGCCAGCTGAGGCCCAGAGTTACGCTGCAGGCTGTGTAGCTGCTGGTAGAGATTGGGGTATGAGACCCTCCAGGCCAGTTCTGGTTGGTGGCCATTGTGAGCCATTATCTAAAGAATATTGGGGCCATGCCTCAGAACAAAGGAAGGTTGAGCTCCGGAGATATGTAGAGTTCTGAGGCTGGCGAGTAAACATCCTAGTGGTGTAGACCAGGGCCGGTCGGGCTTGGAGGCAGCCGCCCCCTTGGCAAATATGAAATGAAGGTCCTGGACCAATCGTTAGTGGGGCTGGGAGTAGTCCCATCAGGTGTCCTCGAACGGGCTGCCAACCCAGCGAGAAGGCCGCTCAGCCAAGATGCACGTCTCCAAATTGACAGGCTGCGAGGAATAGCAAGCCTGGTTTGCAGAGGAGGGGTCCGGATGCCACCGCGATTTACCAGAACCGGACACCCTAGGCATAATCGCAACAGAAGCAACAACCCCCAGAGCCCGACCAGTGGAACTTACCCCGTATCCTGCCAGACGGTTGAATGGTCCCGGAGGGGTGACGGGGTGACCTGGTCCGGTGCGGGCCAGACCCGGGGGGACCGCAAATCCCACTCGTCTCGGGATGGGCCCTCTACTCGGGCCCCACATTGGGTGCCAAATGTTAGGTAAAAGACCAGGACACCAAAAGAGTGTCTAACAGGCTTTTTAATGGCGAAGCGCTCCCAGGCGGGGTTCCCAGACCCAAACGAGGCAGGTCGAGGAAGTCCGTGCCCGGACCATGTGAGAAGTTTGTTTATATATGCACGTTGCGAGGGATGGCCAGGTTAATGGATGGGGATTTGGATAGGTTGCCGGGTTGCAGCGTCACGGGCTGATAGGTTTTTCTATGAGTCTGGGGCAGGGCAGCTTTAGCTGGCGAAGTGTGCTGTCATCATTGGTCCCCTGGGGTCTGGGAGGCTCCTTCCGTTAGGGACTTCCCCCGCCGGCGGGGGAGGGAAGGGGCAGCCCGTTATGGCCCCCTGGGTCCAGCCTTACAGCCAGCACTGAGAGTGAGCTTTTCACTTCTCTCATTGATCAGCATAGGTCAGTAGCCCAATTAGAGGGTTTATTTTCAGGGACAGTGTGGAATCAAGAAATGGAATGTAAATTTGACCTCCTAATTGCCATTTAAGAATAATCATGATAAAATCTGCAAAAGACAAATTGGATGGCCTTGAAAGTTTTGTCTTCTCCTTCCCTTTTATTTGTCTCTCTGCTCAAAGGGACGATTAATTTATGAGAAATGCCATTCATAGAAGAGAATGTTATTTCCAGTGCAGAACTTATTTTGTGTAAAGATTAAAACAAATAAAGAGATAAAGCTACAGCATGAGATATTTCATATATTAGATATTAAAGAAATAAAAAACTTGTTTTGTGTAAAGATTTAAATAAAGCAAAGTGATAAAGCTATAGCATAAGATCTTTCATATATGAGTAAATTTGAAATAATTATGTGTATAAGTAATCACTGCAAAAATAACCTTCTTTGTCAGTATAACCAAAATATTATATAAGCGTAAAGAAGTTAAATAAGAAAGTTCTGTTTCACAGCCTGAATCTAATCAGCAATCTATTAATTGTTCAAGAACTCTAAAATCTTCAGTGAGGTTTCTATGGCAGAATTTCAGTCATATATGCAAATAAATTATTGAAATTCCTCATTACCAGAAAAACAGTTCTTCTATAGTGAGGTTCCACATGCCCAAAGTAGTCAAAATACCTCAACAGTGGAAAGCAGAACCCAGAAACAAATTTTTCAGGTTTTCTTTGTCAGTTTCATTTTGTTCAGAGTAATTCTGAAACCGTCTGACTGTTGCTGAGGACTGGTGAGTTATACTGTTCCCCCTGGCTTTTGCTTTTCCTTTAACTGGACTTGCTTCTCACACTCAGTAAGCTGCTTGCCCCAGATATTTACAAGTCAAATATTCTCATTTCTACACAGGTCTGATTACAACAACTTCAAGGAAATTGGATCGAGAACAGCAGGCAGAACATTTTCTGGAGGTAAGCGCATAGAGGGAGCCGATATTCATTAAAACTGACTTTCCCTCAACTACTTTAACCTTCCCCGTGAACTGGAGCTTGAATGTGTGTGAACAGTGGGTTGCAAAATGAAGCTATTTCTCTTGGGCTGATTGGTTCTAAAGCTGGAGATTTCTGGTGCCTTCCTGTGAAGGCACTCCAGGTGTGCCGAGAGTGGATAGTGGGACCTTTGCCCTTCCTGAAAAGCAAGAAGATGTATCGACATCTCTGCCTTGACTTTGGGCCCCTTTGTCAATAATCAGAGAAGAAAGTTCAGGAGCAGAGCCTTGTAAGCCATCGTGGCCTCAGAGGTAAAAAGAGGGAGAGCGCGCCGAAGCGCAGCAGTTAGTGTGAAGCATGCCCTTTGTGAAGAAGGGCACTGCCAGGCTCCTCATTTCTTTTCTTGGGAGAGGCCGAGGAAGGGAAAGCTGGCTGATTCACAGCCAGGGAGGACTCTTTCTGAAACCATAAAGTGTGCTCCTATAATTCATTAAGACAGAAGCAGCAACATAAACTGTAAGAGCATTATTTCTGGAGAAAAAACACACAAAAACATAAGGCAAGGGATGAGAAAATAGATATGAAAGAGCTCTTGGAACATTCTTTCCATACATATCAAGTTTCTTTATTGGGAAGCTTGAAGCCTGGGTAATATGTATGATGCTGTGATTTAAGTGTGACAGTCTCAATACTGAGCGGATGATGATGCTTAGAAGGTAGAGCTGTTATATTGTGTCCTTGCTGCTAAAATGATCTGTCAGTCCCAGGAACCACTCACTGGGATCCACCATCCTGTATACACACATACACACACACACACCTCACATCTCTTCTGATAGTCTCCTTTAAGTCAGTTCTCCAGTAATGATTTATTTAAAGAACACTGGGCTAGGAATCAGTGCCTTGGGTCCTAGGACTTCCCTGCCATGATTAGCTTGGAGCCTTAGAAGCCATTCAGCTGCCCTGGACCTCAGTTTCCCCTACTGTGAAATGTGGCAAGTAACTGCTACTCCGTATACCTCAAAGGATCGTTATTAGGATCAAACCTGACCTTTTATATCAAAGTATTTTTAAAACTCTTACAGCATTACACCTAATAAAAGATTATTATTATTATGCAGCACTATGATAACCCTTTTAAAACATTGCTATCATCACATAAAGTTAAAAGACTCCAGGCTGCCAAAAAATAATTATTGTAATTCTTTTTTCAAAATCATCCTAATGGGCTCCAGTATGTACCTGGTCCAGAATTAAAATAGCTTTGCCAGAATAATAGCCTTTATATTATATTCATGGCCTTCTTTCCTCTGTAGCAGAGGCCAGGCCTCCTGGAGGGGCTGGGTTCTCAGATAGTTGAACCTATTACTTCCCAGCAGGGAAGAGGGACGGTGTCTCATTAGCTGGGAAATCTGCTGAGATCACTTACTGCCTTGTCCCTGGAAAGGTGGTGTCCTGGGGGTGTGTGAGGTGGTGCAGAGTGTGACTCTAGAGAAAAGAGGCAAAGGTGTTTTCCAGGCATTCGAATTCACTCCCAAAGGAATCCTTAATTTCCCATCCTTTACATACTTACATGAATACTGACCCAACACTTTGGGCCTTTGGATAACAAGTTAAAATTGTTGTGGTTTTAATTATTATCATATGGTGTCACAATGCCCGACCTTTCCTAAAGATTCAGCTCCATCTGCACACTCCAGGACAGACAGAGCTCCAGGGCAGAAGGAGCCAGAGGCAGCAGCTCTGCGCTGAGCCGTTTTTCCAGGGCTGAGCTGCGTACCAGGGATACAGAATGCGTGGTGAGGATGGGCAAGCAGACAGCCGATGAGTGAATGCTGTCCCTGGAGACACAAGCTCTCTGGGCCGCTCAAATAGGCTCCATAGCAGTGCCTGTAAACGCGGAGCAGGTAGGCAACACGCAGTGGAGCGACTGGGAGGGCCTCTTTGAGGAGGTGACGTTTGGTGACAGGAAGCCAGGCTTCTGTAGGAGACACAGAACCAAGCCAGTGTGACTGAGGGTGTAAAGTTAGAAGGCTGTAGAGGCGGTAGGAAAGCAAGCTGGAAAACACAAACAGGGCTGTGGTAAGGATTCTGAACTTCCTCCCAAGTTTGGTGGCAAGCCATGAAACAGGGAGAGGGGGTGGGGCATGATAGGATTGGCAGACGGAGGGATGATGGGGTGTCCTGCGGGAAGGGGCTGGGCCAGGGCCTTCGTAGCTGGCAGACTGGGGAAGGGGGTTCTTTCAGAAGGACCCAGGTGAGAGATGATGGGGACTTGGATGAAGGTCTCATACAAAGTGGTTCTAGCCAACTAAGAGCATATGGCTTTTCTGAAGTTCCCAGGGTAGAATTTGAATACCTGCAGGTCATCAGGCTTATGCTAATTTGCCCTCCAGCTCTGCCCACTTACCAGTATTCCCCATCAGAGGTGCTCTTCAGTAAACGCTCTTCCAGAGGTTTCTAAAAACCGCTTGAGTACCTGTCTCCGTCTGTCTGTCTCTCTCTCATCCTCTTCTTTCTCTCTCTCTCACACACATAACACTCTTCCTTTCACTTCCTAAATTATAAAATTCTTACTCACATTGTTTTTTTCTGTATAATATTTCTGTGACCATTTGAATGTCATTTCTTTCTTTGTTCTGATTGGATCATGGAAAGAATATTGCTTTAATTC
This sequence comes from Ovis aries, assembly GCF_016772045.2. Taxonomy (NCBI): domain Eukaryota; kingdom Metazoa; phylum Chordata; class Mammalia; order Artiodactyla; family Bovidae; genus Ovis; species Ovis aries. Next base: position 1,836,150 of record NC_056074.1, on the reverse strand, counting down.
AGCCCTGTAAGAAAAATGAATAAAATAATATCATTCAGAGTGCAGAAGAGAGTTTTGTAACTGCCAATACATTGTGTGAGTTTTAAGTCCGGCCTATAGGTAATTAACCTCCTAGAAAGCCTTCAATTGCCAAGATAACCCTATGCTCCTCTTTAAACTCATATTAACCTTGTGGCTCTGTTTCATCTTTCTCCTCTCCAATCAAGTGAATTGGACTCTTCTTGAAAGGCTTCGTTTAGAAGCTGACTTGGGAGATACAATTCTGAATAGGTAACCAGAAGGACATTAATGATTTGTTTATAGTGTGCTGGCCCTATTGTGGAAGGCGCTTTAATTGTATACTGCTGGTACGATGCCTGTACTTGAATTTCAGATATTTAGCTTGACTGTGTATACACTGTAGGGCTTCCCAGATGGTGCTAGCGATAAAGAACCTGCCTGTCAATGCAAGAGACTCCGGTTCAATCTCAGGGTCTGAAAGATCCCCTGGAGAAGGAAATGGCAACCCACACCAGTAGTCTTGCCTGCAGAATCCCATGGACAGAGGAGCCTGGCAGGCTACAGTTGTCCACAAAGAGTTGGACATGACTGAAGCGACTAGCATGCATGCACACACACTGCAAGGGTTTTGGAGTTCATACAACATTTGCCTTAAATCTGTGACTATAAGAAGGGATTGTCATTATCAGAATCAAAGAGACTTGCTAAAGAAACAAGAGCAGCAGAGGACTATAGGAAAGTTCACAAGTACAGCTTAAACTACTCCAGTGAGTTCTAAGTTTTACCTCTTGCCTAATCAGGAAATATGTGAAAATATTGACGTGATGTTTTCTCCCTACCATGAAATGCAAAAATCTGGAATTTTCAGCTCATTTATTCATAGTCATATACATCCCTCATAGCCAGTTATGACTGCAATGGAGGTAGAAGGCTAATTCCAGCAAATAGATGCACAAAGTTGAAAATGATGCCTAAACTAAACTGTGAATTAACGTTTTAGCTTAATGGCTGTGACTTTAGCCTTGATTACCTCATTATCAAAAAGGCAGCTGCGAAGTAAAGAAATACATTAATTCTTTCTTATAATTACTTGTATAGATTTTTTCTTTACCTACCGTATTTAATCTCTTTATAGGCATGAAACTTGATTTATCAAGATAGTGAATTGAAATGGTGTGGAAAAGCATGGGTGATCCATTCAGCCAGTCCTGAGATTATTGTGGAGACTGCTCACAGAGCCTAGACAGGCTGTCACACTCTCTGAATCCCCTTTCCTTCATCTGTTAAGTGGGAATGATGCTTTCTACCATCAGTTCAGTTCAATTCAGTCACTCAGTTGTGTCCAACTCTTTGTGACCCCAAGGACTGCACCATGCCAGGTCTCCCTGTCCATCACCAACGCCCAGAGCTTACTGAAACTCATGTCCATTGAGTCAGTGATGCTATCCAACCATCTCATCCTCTGTCATCCCCTTCTCCCGCCTTCAGTCTTTCCCAGCATCAGGCCTTTTCTGATGAGTCAGTTCTTTGCATCAGGTGGCCAAAGTATTGGAGCTTCCACTTAAGCATCAGTCCTTCCAATGAATATTCAGGACTGATTTCCTTTAGGATGGACTGGTTGGATCTCCTTCCAGTCCAAGGGACTCTCAAGAGTCTTCTCCAACACCACAATACGAAAGCATCAGTTCTTCAGTGTTCAGCCTTCTTTATGGTCCAACTCTCATACATGGCTACTGGAAAAACCAGAGCTTTGACTAGATGGACCTTTGTCAGCAAAGTGATGTCTCTGCTTTTTAATATGCTGTCTAGGTTTGTCATAGCTTTTCTTCCTATTAAAAAAGCAAGAATTTTTAAATTTCATGACTGCAGTCATCATCCACAGTGATTTTAAAGTCCCCAAAATAAAGTCTGTCACTGTTTCCATTGTTTCCCCATCTCTTTGCTATGAAATGATGGGAGTCCAGATGCCATGATCTTCATATTTAGAATATTGAGTTTTAAAGCAGCTTTTTCACTCTCCTCTTTCACTTTTATCAAGAGACTCTTTAGTTCTTCTTTACTTTCTACCATTAAGGTGGTATCATCTGCATATCTGAGATTATTGATATTTCTCCCGGCAATCTTGATTCCAGCTTGTGCTTCATCCAGTCTGGCATTTTGCATGATGTACTCTGCATATAAGTTAAATAAGCAGGGTGACAATATACAGCCTTGATGTACCACTCCATTGTTCCATATCCGGTTCTAACTGTTCCTTCTTGACCTGCATACAGATTTCTCAGGAGGCAGGTCAGGTGGTCTGGTATTCCCATCTCCTGAAGAATTTTCCAGTTTGTCATGATCCACACAGCCAGAGGCTTTGGCATAGTCAATAAAGCAGAAGTAGATGTTATTCTGGAATTCTCTTGCTTTTTCCATGATCCAGCAGATGTTGGCAATTTGATCTCTGGCTCCTCTGCCTTTTCTAAAACCAGCCTGAACATCTGGAAGTTCTCGGTTTCTAACATAGGGTTGGTGTAAAGAGCATATAAAGTTGCATCACTGACTCGATGGACATGAGTTTGAGCAAACTCCGGGAGTCAGTAATGGACTGGGAAGCCTAGCATGCTGCAGTTCATTGGGTCACAAAGAGTCAGACGTGACTGAATGACTAAACAGCCAAGTTCATCCTGCTCCCTCCATGATAGGGCAGAGAATCATGGGATAACACGTGGTTGGGGCAAGGAATGATGACTTTATTTGGAAAGCCAGCAGAGATAAGAGGATGGTAGACTAGTGTCCCAAAGATCCATTTTACCCCAGTTAGAATTCAGGTTTCTTTTGTATTGTATGGAGTAGGGATATGGTTGGTTGCTGGTTGCTGCAAACCTGGTTTCAGAATCCTTGGTTTTTGTTGCTGTCCACATAGGTCAGGTCACAAGTTCCTGTAATCTTCCAACAAGGCAAATATTATTCTCTGTTCTGAAAATTTATCTCTATGTGAATGGGAAAGGGTTATACTCTTAAAGGTCAGAGCCTTTGGAATGGGCTGTCCTATCTATTTGAAGCTGTAGGCAACATTCTTAACTTATAAGAAGAGCAACGGAATACAGAGGTTAAAGTAAAAGAAACAACTCTCATATGGAGTCAGATTTGTTTTTCCAAATTAAAGAATGACAAATGAAAAGTACCAAAGATGATATCTGTTAGACAGTGTATTCCAGGAACACTGGAGTATGGGGGTCGATGTTGTTGGCGCCAGTCGACTGTCTTATTTGTCTTCCTGTGCAGAGCATCTAGTTCAGTACCTGAGAACCATGGGACTCCCAATAAAGGGTCTGTGAATGAGTGATTACTCTAAGAGATCGCAGAGGTGGGTATCAGCACCAGGGATAGTGCATAGGCTTTCAGACAGAAGGGACAGGGTATTCTGCCTCTCTCCATCTGCTTTGCCAAATTAAATTAACTCTGATCCTCCATTTTGTCATCTATAAAATGTGTATACCAAGTTGCTTCAGTCGTGTCCAACTCTGCAACCATAGGGACTGTAGCCCACCAGGCTCCTCTGTCCATGGGATTCTCCAGACAAGAACACTGGAGTGGGCTGCCATGTCCTCCTCCAGGGGATCTTCCCAACCTAGGGATCTAAGCTGGGTTTCCTGAATTGCAGGCATATTATTTACCATTTGAGCCCCCAGGAAAGCCCGTAAAATGGGGACACAATTTAAAAAATAACTTTTGGCTGCTTTGGATCTTTGGTGCTGTGTGCAGGCTTTATCTAGTTACGGCAAGTGGAGGCTAATTTCTAGTTGTGGAGGATGGGCTTCTCATCGCAGTGACTTCTCTTGTTGTGGAGCACAGTCTCTAGAGAGCATGGGCCTAAGTAGTCGTGGTGCACAGGTTCAGTTGCTCCATAGCATGTGGAATCTTCCCAGACCAGGGATCAGACCAGTGTTCCGTGCATGGGTAGGCAGATTCAGAACCGCTGGACCACCAGGGAAGCTGGTGTACAGATACTTTAAACCACTGTTCGCCCCTCCCTCTCCCCTCGCCTGCTCTCCTTGTCCTCGGTAAATGCTTTGTCAGTTCCCTGTCTTTTTTTAGTGCTGGTTGCAGTATTTGAATAGCTTATAGCAGTTGATTATTCTTAAAAGATATATCTATTTAAATAATCCTATTGTCCTGGCCTAATTATGTGTGAATCTTTATCTCAATTGCTAAAAGAGTGTGACTTTGCCTCTCTTTTGATCTTGAAATGCTCCTCTGTTCAGGGGTGGATGGCTCTGATAAAAGTCTCCGGAAGAGCACAGAGAGAGTATTTTATTTGCAAATGAAAAAGATGACAAGGCCCAGTAACCAGTATAAAGACAGAGGGTGAGAAATTGCATTGTCTGTGTGGGTATATCTTGCAGAAGCTCAGAGAAGGTGGTGAGATTTTATAGCGCAGTCGGTATAAATAACAGAACATATTATGGAGGAATATGCTAGATCTATAGGAATGTAAATTATTTAGTATCTGTCTCTTTAGCATACTCATCCATCGTCCTTGGTACGCTGCATCTCCTGTGACTATTTTTTCTTCCTGTCTGAAATTCTCATCCTTTTTTATAGTTGTATTTTCTGAGGGGAAAAAAAAATATTGCTCTTCCGTACGTTTTTATAACATTTCCTCTTGCCTTGGGATGCAAATTGATTTCTTTAGTGAGTGTACATCCTCAGTGGTTTCTTCCTTTGGTAAGCAGCTGCTTTTGAGATGACGGTAATTTCTGGTGGTGAAGAGTTGCAGGTCTATTTCAACCCATTAAGCCGTCCATATTTTGATAACTTAACTCCTAGTGAAATGGCCATTTGTCTCATTCGGCTCTTTGCCACCCTCAGAAAACTTTGCAGGAAGTACCTGTAGGCCATTCAAAAAGCTGTGTGTCTGTGCACACAGACAGCGCCTGCAGCAGGCATGGGCCTCTAAAGGAGAGTTGGTTGTGACTTGTTCTCCAGAACTCCCAAAAGAGCCCTGGACCCTCTCTTCCCGTTCTTTAACTTCTAGACCTGTGCCTTCACTAGTCTTAGTTGCTCTCTGTATTTATCAACTACAGTGAAGTTAATGTAAACTCAAGTCCATGTTTTCTTCCTTTCTTAAATGCTTGTTCTGAGCCTGGTATTGGGCTAGCACCAAGGTGCTGTTACTGGAGTTAGCATGTTTTTCCCGCTGGATGCTTGTTTCCTTCACGCTGATCAGCCTTTCACGCTGATCTCTGTTAGAGATTACACCGCCAATCGTTCGTGAACGACTACAATTAGCTTCTGTCTTGGAGTCGAGGGGCTGTGTTTCATTCGTGTCATCCCAACTGCTTCTCTCCTGTTTAGAAACTGAGATGCAGAAAGTGAGACCTGGAAAAGAGCAGAGAGATCCAAGGTCACACAGTCACTTCGTAGTGATGTCCAGCATAGGTCTTCCGCACTCTGCAGGACATTCACAGCCCTGCACATCCATCAGTGTGTTAAAGTATGGCAAATCAGATCATCCTTCCCCCACTCTCGTTTCATAACAGATTTACCCAACAGTCAGCTCAGTGCCCCCCCTTAAGGACCAGGGTACAGATGTCAGGGAAGAGGAGGTTTTCCGTTATACTCTTCGGTCATCTTTTCACCAGCCCCTCCGCTGCTTGCTCCTCAGAGCGGCAGGCCCCGCATTGGACAGGGCTCACTCTGTCACTGGCCCTGCCCGCAGCTCCAGGACAGAGTCCATCTGAGAGGGTGCTGTGCCCCTGTGGCGAGTGCTGCTTGGACTCCAGCTGAAGAGTGACTGTATGCCCACTGTTTTGGACCAAATCATAACCCCTTACAATTCTTAGGTTGGGGGCTTCCCTGGTGGTGCAGTGGTTGAGACTCCACGCTTCCAAAGCAGGGGACTCCAGTTTGAACCCTGGTCAGGGAACTAAGATCCCACTTGCCACAAAATGTGGCCCAAGGATAAAAATGAATAAATGTTAAGAAGGTGTGAAGGGGAGAGCCAAAAGAATAACTTAAAAAAAAAAAAGATTCGTATGTTGAGGCCTGAATCCACACTACCTCAGAACATGACTGTTTGGAGTCTCTGAAGAAGTAATTACAGTGAATTGAGGCCTTTGGGGTGAGCCCTAATCCAGTGTGACAGATGTCTCGACAAGAAGAGGACATTTGGACACAGACGCAGCCACAGGGAAGACCATGGGAAGACGGAAACTGACCAGCAAGCCAAGGAGAGAGGCCTCAGAAGGAGCCACGGCTGACTCCTTCCCCGCAGACTCCAGAGGCCGAGTGGCCCTAGAACTGAGCTCCTCTGCTGAGGTTACCATCAACCTCTATCCAAATCTTCATCTCCTCTCTTTTCCTGAACCTGTTCCCCACATCACTGAGGAGTATCACAGAAAAGGGCACTACAACTATATTCCAGCCCCTGTGCACTTTTCAAAAGTCATTTTTATTTATTAATCTTTTGTTTGATTTTGGTTGGGCTGGGTTTTCATTGCTGGACGTGGACTTTCTCTAGCTGCGGCAAGTGGGCATCACACCGCGGCGGCTGCTCCTGGTGCAGGGCACAGGCTGCAGGGTATGAGGCCTTTAAGGTGAGCAGGCGGTTCTGCCTTGTGGGTACACAGGCTCAGTACCTGTGGGTGCACGGGCTTAGTTACCCCGCGGCATGTGGGATCTTCCCGGACCGGGGATCAACCTATGTTCCCTGTGCGGGCAGGTGGATTCTTAACCACTAGACTATCAGGGAAGCCCCACTGTATGCTTCTGAAGAAAAAGGCTTTTGTGTTCGTCTCCCAGGCCTCCCTTGGGTCTCCAAAGACTGGTTCAATAGTTAATAATTAGGAAATGTGAAGATGCGCAATGGAAACAGAGATGGTTGATGATGCTCGAAACTTCACCTCGCTGCCAGCCAATCCGAGGACTGTGCACCAGCTGACTACACACCCTGCAGCCCCCTCCCTCACACCGCCCTTAAACTCTCTTCCCTGAAATCCATCAAAGGTTCCCATGTCTTCTGAGCGTGAGCTGCCCATTCCCCTTGCTTGGTGCCCTGCAGTAAAGGCTGTACTTTCCTTCAACGCCGCCCACTGTGTCAGGTAGATTGGCTTTACCGTGCAAGGACGAGCAGGCCCAAGGCTGGGTTGGTAACACTCCTAGCCTCTGGAACCGTGAGAAAATAAATTTCTGTTGTTCAAGACACCCGGCCTGTAGTCTTTTGTACTGGCAGCCCTCGTAACTAATACAGCAGCCAGCCTTCACTCACAGCACGTTTCTCCCCCACCCCGTCTCTTCTCACACCACCACCTCACAAGGCTGTGTGCATGCACTGGATACCAAGGGACCAGGGCAACTATGCTTACGGCCTAGAAGGCTAAACTTCCGTCTAACATGAGTATCTCCACACTCCTCGCTCCGCAGTACAAGGCAGGGATTCCCCCGAGTTACAGCTCCTCACTGAAGGCCCTTCCTGCTCCTGAGGCTCAAGCACATGCCCTTCTGACTGCCTGCTTCCCACACTCTCCTCAGGAAGGGTTTCCAGTCCTTCTTTCCCAGAAATCATATCCCTTTACCCACAGGAGTTACTCTCATTCAGAAACAAACCCTTCCTCATCAGCTGTGTTGCGGACTGTAGCCCACCAGGCTCCTCTGTCCATGGGATTTCCCAGGCAAGAATACTGGAGTGGGTGGCCATTTCCTACTCCAGAGAATCTTTCCAACCCAGGGATCGAACCCAAGTCTCCTGCATTCCAGATGGATTCTTTACCACTGAGCCACCTGAGAAGCCCGTTGCACATCAGTAGATTTTCCTAAATTGCTGTCATTCCTATGTCTTAAGCAGTGCCCTGGCAGGCCAGGCAGGGATGGCCTTGGGCACTCCAGTCCAGTTAAAAAGCAGTATTGGTGGTGGTGGTGCTTGTGTCTGTGTGTGCACACACATGTGTATGAGGTAAGAGCAAGACTGATGTTACGGTTCCTGCAGAGACGTCCAGCTCCCTGTGGCTCCTTAAGAACCATGTCTAATGAAAACCCCCCAGCAATGTGAATTGCTGGTGGACTGCTCTATTTTCCCAGTTGACTAAAGAGTAAATATTGAATCAGACACACAAGCATATTTTTCGAAGCAAATATTAATTCTAAGATAGTTTGTTCAAAACAGAGTTTCCGAGATGTCCACAGGGCTGGGAAAGTAATTCAGAGGAGTGGTATTGTGAGCTGGTGGGGCTGGAAGGGTGGATCTTACGTGCCCCCGACACTCAGCCAGCGGCAGCTGTGGGAGCAGGCCATTTCATCAGAAAGTCTTATTTTTAACAAAATCAAATTTATAGGCCAAATCTCCCCATATTAAATTTGACACCTCCATTTTTTAATACTTTGTAAGCCACTGAGCCCCTGTTTGGCAACATTTGATATAAAAAAGATTTCTTTCCTTACTTGCCTCATAATATGTAATCCTCTCACAAAGGAAGTAATTCACATGGATTGTAGACTGCAATTAATCTCTTGTCATCTCTTCACCTCACATTTTTTCACAATGTGCCCCTTTGGACCCATTAAAAAAAAAAAAGAAATGAGCTCAGGGCTGAGTTTTAAGAGAGCCTGTTGAGGTTGAAAAGGATAGCACGTAAGGAGCTGGGTTGGCAGCCCACTCCAGTATCCTTGCCTGGAGTGTCCCCTGGACAAGGGAGCCTGGTGGGCCACAGTTCATGGGGTCGCAGTCAGACACGACTGAAGCGACCTAGCACGCACACATACATGTGCGGAGCTGGTTAGGATCTTGGCTGAGAGTGTTCTTCTCACTTGGCTTCCATCTGAACTGAGGGCGGGAGGGCTGCCGTGGGTCCTTGAATGACAGAGTTGCTTGGGCGTCACGTCTGCTGTGTCCCTGTCAGCTCTGTCTCTCAGCCTTGCTCCTCTGAGCCCCTGGTCAGCATGCAAGTTCATGGTCAGAAGACAACCTTGTATATATGCTCGGAGAGTTGTCTGAAAGCACTCTTTGATTCCATGAATTGTTCTTATTGTTTCGTCACTAAGTCATGTCTGACTCTGCCACCTGATGGACTGTAGCCCACCAGGCTCTTCTGCCCCTGGGATTTCCCAGGCAAGAATACTGGAGCGGGTTGCCATTTCCTACCCTAGAGGATCTTCCTGACCCAGGGATCGAACTTGAGTCTCTTTTGTTGGCGGGCAGACTCTGTACTGCTAAGCCACGAGGGAAGCCTCGATTCCGTAAATGACAACCTCTAATTTACCTGTTTGCGAAATGCTGCATTTATTTCCTCTTAAATCTGAACGCTGATTAGTAGAGCCACAGTGAATGAGACCTGTCCCCTGTACCTGGGGAGCCCTTCCGGCCAGTGGCTCTGGAGATGAGGGGGCTTCTGCGCTCTGCTCTGTGCTCTGCGGGCAGCTGATGGCTCCAGGCGGTTACAGCTTGTTGAGCCAGCACTCAAGTTTCAGGGAGCTGAGAATCTGCCTTTGTTTTTCTGTGGAGTGATGTCCTGCTGCTTCCTTCAAGCCTCCGGGGCAAGCCTATGGCGGGGGTCCTCTCAGCGGGTGCCAGCTCTCACCCCACAAGGCTGGCATCACACAAATGGCTTCTCCCTTTTCAGAGAAGAGGTTCGAATCTCCCTGCACGGCTCTGAACAATCATGAGAGCTCCCAACTGTACAGCCTGGCAGCCCAGACTGGCTTCTCCATAGCGCAGAAATGGTATATTGACCCTCTGCCCTTGGCTTTCCCAGCTAATTTTCCCTCTTCTCCCACCGTGTTGGGTTTTCTAATTTATTTGTGCAACACACTCAGTGAGCTACAGAATGATCCATGCAGTCTGATTTCATCGGGGCCGTTCAGAAACCATCCACACTTGTACCTAACACCATGTATGACCCAGTTGAGCACTGTAAGTCTGTGAGAAAATAAAAAATAGAATGGCAACAGGTTCAGAACTTGAGATTTTAACTCAAGTACCTCTATGAATAAAAAGGAAAACTACTTTGGCTTGCCTTCTGCGTGCTGCAGAGAGCTTTATTCAAATGAGCTGTTGTTTCAGGACCTCTCAAGTGCCTCACTTTCATGGCAAATCAGGGGCTACCAACCTCATCTATTTTGCAGCAGGACTGGCTTAGTGAGATGCTGAGAGGGTTGCCAGCAGGACACAGATGATTGTAAGGGAGAGAAGTCAGGAGAGTCTCAGGTTTCAGAGCCAAGGAAAATAGGTCTGTATGTCCAGGCAAATATAGTTCCTTTAAAATTGAGAAAACCTGTAGTAACTTTGGTTGTTTCACATTTTGGAAATGTATTTTAGGCAATTATTTAATCTTATTTACTGGGAAATAAACACATCCACATGTATGGATGTGAGAGTTGGACTATAAAGAAAGCTGAGCGCCGAAGAATTGATGCTTTTGAACTATGCTGTTGGAGAAGACTCTTGAGAGTCACTTGGACTGCAAGAAGATCCAACCAATCCATCCTAAAGGAAATCAGTCCTGAATGTTCACTGGAAGAACTGATGTTGAAGCTGAAACTCCAATACTTTGGCCACCTGATGCGAAGAGCTGACTCATTTGAGAAGACCCTGATGCTGGGAAAGATTGAAGGTCAGGGGAGAAGGGGATGACAGAGGATGAGATGGTTGGATGGCATTACCGACTCAATGGACATGGGTTTGGGTAGACTCCAGGAGTTGGTGATGGACAGGGAGGCCTGGCGTGCCGCAGTCAACGGGGTTGCAAATAGTCAGACACGACTAAGCAACTGAACTGGAACTGGAATCATGTGAAACAAATTTAGACAAATTTAAAGCACAGCATTTGGAAGCAGACAAGCCTAGGCACGCACTAGCTGTATAACCTTCCTTTGTCTACCTAGTCTGAGTTTCCTGTAAAGTTGGGATAGCAATAATTCTCTTTTCCATAGGATTTTGTGAGGATTCGCCTAGTGCCTGTGCATGGTACGTATAAAGTGTCCGCCATATGATTAGAAGCTTAAAATTTTTCTCTGTTGACTCCTGAAGCTGTCTTTTTGTGGCAGAATTCAGAATACTTAGTGCATTATATTAGGCACTGTATTTATAGTTTGGCCCATGGTTGTTGCATGTATTTGCAGTACTTTAGTAAGATAGCATCTATAAGTGTACCTAGGTCCTGGCATATGGTATGCACTCAAAAGAGCACTAATTTCTTCCTTTTCTGAAGATGAGCCCGGAGTTTCAGAGATTTATCATCTTCCTTTTGCTAACATCCACTAAGTGGACTATGACCATCTAAGTTGCAGCAGCCCATTCTCTCAAGATAGGCAGAATAAGGAGTCAACCATGGATCTGGCCTGGTTATGAAGAAGGTTCCAGGGCTCTGATGGAGGATCTGTGGTCCCCCTGACTTTCTAAGTCAGAATCTGAGCTGGACACAGAGGCATCCCAGCTCAAATGGTGGAGCTATACCTTTCCCAACAATCCAGGGACTCAGTAATTATATTCTTGAGACTAGCCTGGGACAGATGGCTAATTTCTCCAAGTTAACCATCTCTAGGCCTACCCAGTCTCATCACTAACTCCCAAGTTTTCTCCAGAATTGTAATTACTTTAATGCCTCAAATTATGTTTGATTGTTAATGCAATGTATTTAAGACTTAAACACATAGTGGGATTTTTTTTTTTTTTCTCTTTCATTTGGATGTCAGCACCTCAGTTGTATGGAAATAGTAAACTGATTGTGAATAATCAAAAGATTCTTAGTGGATGGAGGTCATCCACAGCATACCTAATACCCAGCGACAGATACCTTAACTCACAGTTCCTTACGGTCAGTGGTTTCAAGCTCTGCCTGTCCTTCAGGCAGTCTCAGATCTGTTAGCGAGCTGCAGGATGGGCTTCCCCCAGAGATTAAACAATGCCCGCTTCCCAGCCCTCTCTTTGGTGAAGACCAGCGGTGGGGTGGGGGCCAGAACTGAGGAGTGCTCCTCTTTACACTCCCAGCACCTGGGATGATACCTGGTGCACCATGGGCATACACTGAACGCTGGTTAAACTTTAGGTTTAGAGCTCCAGGCAATCCACAGACCAGACAAGCCGTATTTCCCAGGCTGCTGTGATCTGTACTGCCAGAAACCCACAAAAAGTAGGTGCCTAAGCAAAAGGTTGGCATGATCCCTGTGATGCTAGTTGACCTTCAGAAAGGGGAAAGGCTTCACCCCACTGCACTCCAGTCAGTACAGAGGCCTCTTGCAAACCCCAGTGTATGTTTGGAGCCTAAAAGCAGTTCCTAAATCACATTTCTCTCCCTGAAATCTATCATCCTCAGGAGGTCATAAATACATAATTCAGAAGGAAGATTGTAGATTTTTCATGAGGTACCCTGTTATAACTCTTGGCACGCCACTATACATTTTTAAAGATGCTGATAAATCTTAAAATTGGACATGGGGCTCAGTTCCATGCTGAGGTATACTTTGCTAATATGTAGCTGAGATAGCTTGGGATACTATTTCAAATAAAATAGGAAAAGCTCATTTTTAAAAAAATGTATAAGTACTCATTAATAGCCCTCTTAAGAAGCTTCACAAAGACATTTTTAAACTAAGAAACAAATGCCCATGGGTCAGGAGCCTCTGACCAATCAAACTCCATGTTCTAAAAAAGCAGAATGTCTTCCAACTTTTTCCATTTAGAGGGGACTTGATTTTCTCTTGTGTTGTTCTTTTTTTTTTTTGAAGGGAATAACTTAACATTTATTAATTTCTTATGAAACCATGTAAGTACAATATCTGAAAAACATCCCTATGACTGAAGTGTACCATACCAACATAAAGGTGCATGTAAGTGTTTAGCTTGATGAATTTTTTTGCTCTTCATTTTTTATTTATTTATTTTATTTTACAATACTGTATTGGTTTTGTCATACATTGACATGAATCCGCCGCATGTTGGTCTTAAATTGAGTATTTTATAAGCAACTTTGGGTATCACAAAGATACCAAATGACTAAATTTTTTCTCTTTACATTGTGGGGGCATCCTCTTTGCCATTGTTAATAAATTTGGCTAAGTCTCACCTTTACATGGGGCTTCCCAGGTGGCACTAATGGTGAAGAACCCACTTGCCAATGCAGGAGACATAAGAGACACAGGTTCAATCCCTGGGTCGGGAAGATCCCCTAGAGAGGGGCATGGCAACCCACGCCAGTATTCTTGCCTACAGAATCCCATGGACAGAAGAGTTTGGCAGGCTACATACAGTCCATGGGTCAGAAAGAGTCAGACACAACTGATGCGACTTAGCAAGCACACACGCACCTTTACACGCTCCATCATTACCATCCAAAGGCCTTGGACCCCTTCTCATTAGATGAGGAGGTCAAAAAGGCTGCAGTTAAATTTAAAGCACATGGTAACATTGCCAGCAGGGAGACAGGGCTATGGCAGACAGACCTGTGGTGTCTAGGGAGTAGAGATGTGCTTGCAGCTGAAGAACACAAGGGGGGTTTTATTTAGCATTTTGACAATAGGAGACCTTGTTCTCTCTGTCAGTGGGAGCTGGACATGCTCCACTTCGAGATGAAGAATTACAGATCTCTCTGTGCAAGGCTATGACAGACCCATGATATGTGCTTTGATACATGCATAAAACCATTTACGCATCTTCAGAAATGATGCTTCCAGGAGCAACTCATTTAAAAGTTCCTGTCATATCACAAGGACATCCATATGTAGGAAAGAATGAAATCAATTTCTTATGATCTAAAGCATGTATCTGTATACTTCAATGAAAGGGAGAAAATTCAGGTTTATTTTCAAAACTCTTCTTTTAGAAATTACTTAGTGCCTATGGTAAGCTTTTTTTTTTTTTAATACAGTTATTTCTAATTACAGAATAGGTAAAAAAATGTAACTATGATGCACAGGAAACATAATATGATATAAAATGTATTTGTTGTTTTAAAAAAGAGATAAAGCAAAAAAATATAATATTCACAATTTCCCAATGAAATGATGATTACGTTTTACATTTTGGAATATAAACTGTAAGAACTTTTATTTTGCATTTATGTGTATAAGTTCATAAATGACATATAATCCAATTTATCAAAGAGATTGAAATCATGCTATAGGTATAATTTTGGAACCTCCTTTTTGCATTTATCAGTTTACTATGGGAAATTTTTTACATTAAAACATTCAGATTCAATATGGCCCTTTGTTGGGGGTTGCATACATGACAATCTGTGTTAGGGTTTTTGATGATCTTAAGAAGGGGACCATCCATCACTTATTCTGGAAGACTGTAATGGATACAGCCTAGACTCCCAGCTCTCCTATTCACACTTTTGTAGTGTTGGTTTGGTGCCTGCTTGAGAGCAGTCTCTTTCTTAACCTCTTTCCTGCAGATCGACTGAAAACAAGACCCTGGACATAATCAGATATCACTTAACAGATTGTTTCAGGCACTTGACCAGACTACATGCAAATACAAGCAAAATGAATTCCCTTGGATGGAGTAATGAAACCCTTCCCTCACTGTTTGAAAAAAGAAGTATAAAGTGTAAGAAAGTGTTTATATCAGTATCTCTAAAGCACTTGAAAAAAAATACTGCATATTTATTCATGTAATTTGAAAAATTATATCAGAAACTTGAACATGTAACCTAAATAGGTAACATTAGACTTCTGAATATTTTACCCACAAATATGAACTATCCTCATCTCTTCCACTATAGATTAATGTTCTCCTTTATAACATTTTCTCAGTGAAAGCAAAATGGCATATCATTGGCAGCTTTTCACAAAAGTGCCAATAAATCCCACAGAATTACAAAATTTCAATGCTAAGTAGTACCTTAAATATTGTCTGTTAGATGATGAGGGCTTCCTAGGTGGCTCAGTGGTAACGAACCTGCCTGCCAGTGTGAGAGATGCAGGTTCAATCACTGAGTTGGGAGGATCCCCTGGAGAAGGAAATGACAACCCACTCCAGTATTCTTTCCTGGGAAATCCCACTGACAGAGGACAGGCAGGCTACAGTCCATGGGGTCGCAATAGAGTTGGACAGGACTTAACAACTAAATAACAACTAGATGATTAGTTGTTTAACTCTCAAAGTAAAGATCTGGGTAAACATTTGCCAAATGTGCGCATGCAGGTGACATTCGCATTTGGCATGGCTATCTGCATTCTCTACTGGTGACAAATTGTGGTGTCAAAAGGGGGAAAGGATCCAAACCAAACTGTGTCTGAGGCTTGACATGTCATTTAGAGGGGGCATATGCCTTCCTGTGCTTCAGAACAAAATCCCATCACAGGACACAAAGAGAACTAGTAGGAACAAGGGCAGCCCTGACTCCCTTACGCATGTCATATCAGCTCCAACTTGGCACTGGGAAGTAAAAGGGACTGTGGAAAGGCTGGTGTGCATGCCAAGAATAAGTCATCTTTGTACCCAGAGAGACTCCACTTTCAGACAACCTTGAAGTGTGGTTTTCAGTGAGAGAGGGCAGGCAAAATAATATGCTTCTATGAAATATCCCTTCTTAAGGTAAAAACGGAAAGGAATATATCATTCATGAATATGTGTCTATTATGACACCATAGTTTGGAGAAAGCAATAGCTACCCTTTCTAGTACTCTTGCCTGGAAACTCCCATGGATGGAGGAGCCTCGTGGGCTGCAGTCCATGGGGTTGCTAAGAGTCAGGCACAACTGAGCGACTTCACTTTCACTTTTCAGTTTCATGCATTGGAGAAGGAAATGGCAACCCACTCCAGTGTTTTTTCCTGCAGAATCCCAGGGACGGGGGAGTCTGGTGGGCTGCCGTCTATGGGGTTGCACAGAGTCGGACACGACTAAAGCGACTTAGCAGCAGCAGCAGCATGAGACTATAGATTACAACGTCTTTAATGACAATTTCTATTTTCCTCCTGGCATTAAGGTTATACATGTTAGACTCCAAGTAAGTATGGGCTGAATTGGATTGAGAAAAAATATGTTTTCCCCCTCCTCTTTATTGTGGTTAGACAGAGGAAGAAATGAATCCCAACTCAGTCAGTTCTTATCCAGGAGGAACTTGAGTTGCCCAGATATTTCCAATGACATAAATATGTGACTGTACTCATTTGACAAATGACAAGGCCAGTCCAAAAAATGTAGAAGGAAGCGCCATCTCTGAGGTTGCCTGTTGGTAAGACAAATGTATGTGAATCGTGTTTCCTATAGTTCAACTTCATGTTGTCCACATTAGGGTTACTTAGATTTGGGCTCCAAAATGATTGCAGGTGGTGACTGCAGCCTTGAAATTAAAAGACGCTTGCTCCTTGGAAGAAAGGCTATGACAAACCTAGACAGCACATTAAAAAGCAGAGACATCCCTTTGCCAACAAAGGTTGGAATAGTCAAAGTTATGGTTTTTCCAGTAGTCATGTACTAATGTGAGAGTTGAACCATAAAAAAGGCTGACTGCGGAAGAATTAATGCTTTTAAATTGTGGTCATGGAGAATACTCCTGAGAGTCCCTTGGACAGCAAGGAGATCAAACCAGTCAATCCTAAAGGAACTCAACCCTGAATATTTATTGGAAGGGCTGAAGCTCAATCTCCAGTACTTTGGCCACCTGATGTGAAGAGCCAACTCATTGGACGAGCCCCTGATGCTGGAAAAGATTGAAGGCAGGAGAAGGGAACAACAGAGGATGAGATGGTTGGATCACATCAGTGACTCAATGGACACGAGTTTGAGCAAATTCTGGGAGATGGTGAAGGACAGGGAAGCCTGGAGTGCTGCAGTTCATGGGATCGCAAAGAGTTGGACGTGACTTAATGACTGAATAACAACAATCCCCAGGACAGGATGGATTGGACTCCGTGTTTGTTAATAACTGGAGATACTAATTCCAAAGGCCAGACCTAGCCTACCAGGTTGAAACCAACACTGACCCATTTACATGAGACATTACTCACTTCTTAGCATAGGGGTTTAGGTATAGGCCTGACAGCAGATGAAGGAGACAAGTTAGTGGAAAGGACAGCTGCTGAAAGTGGTAAGCAGGCCCAGACGTGGCTCCTATGAGCAGGAATGACAGGAGAACCACTGAGCAGAGAGCTGCCCTTGACTGCCAAGGTTTGGAGCAAGAGTTCAAAACCGCAAAGAATCATAAGCAAAGAAAAGCATTGTTCCCGCTGCTTTTCTGTTCTCTCCTTGACTGACATACATTTCAATGGCATCCAAATGTTCCATTATTTTAGCTACCAACTTGAAAAATTACATTATAGTTACTTTCAAAGTTGTCAGAACATTAAACTCAACAATGACAGTTTATAACCCATTTTCTCTAAAGTGCTTAATTTTTTTTTTCTTCTAACCCTGATGGACTGGCATTGAAATAAAGAAAGTTAGGTTTCTGAAATTCAATTAGTTTCTGTGTATGCAAAGTTATTCTTGTAGCTCATCCGCACGCATATTGCTTCTTGCGCATGCATATTGAGTATAGTGTACTTGAACTTTTACTCTGTGTCTAGATTTGTTTTTTAAAAAAAGATATTTGCTTCATGCTTCAACTGTGAGTATTTTCACTCATTAATTTTTAAATTCTTTTGACATTCAAATGCATGCATCTTTTCAGAAAATTGAAGGCTAGTTAAAAAGGGCAATACTGTTAATTTTGAAAACCTCTGTTTCCCCTGTTGAATGAAAAACACAATGGTATGTATATCATAATTTACAATTGATTTATTTAAGATTTACCAGAAAACTTCACTCGTAATTACCAGTTGCAATGGAATGAAGCTCTTCAGTTAAATGCCTGCAGCATTCTTATGGTCATTTTGGAGTTGGGAGACTTGGCCACAGTCATAAATGGTAACTGTAGAAAATCGGCCACTTTCCAATCGAACAAAACAATGGACACTTTTGAAAAGAGGAGACTGTTTCTAAAAAGTCTAGTTATACTGTCTGTTCCTCAGCAGATGAATGGGAGACGGCTATAAGACTACTTCTGTTGCTTCTTTCTGTATAGGTTGCTTGTATTATCTGTCTGTACAGTACTTAGCACCCTGTTGAACTCAATAAATATGCAGTGGCAATAATATTATTGCCCAGAATTCAGTTAGCACTTCCACATCTTTTGAGCGTCACAGTGTTCTGCCTACTAGGGAATTTTAATTTAATGCTCATTTTGAGGCTTAAAGCTTAGAAGTGTAATGACCCATGTGAGATGGTCCTCCACTGCAGCAGGACATTTTTGGAACAAAGCCATTGGGTTGCCCAAGAATTCATTTCAACACAGGAGAACTTTACTTCCCACAATCAAATTTGGAGGCTCAATATCCTGGCTTTTCCAGTCTGTATCTTCCAAGCCATCTACATCATAAACCCCTAACATACACACAAAAAAAGGGAGAAACAGAAAATTCTAATAGATCTGTGACGGTTAAGTAGCTCTGACCAGCCTCAATCTGTGTCAATGGAAAAGGTCAAAGTAGAAATCAAATGGAGCCGGAATATGGTTTTTTTTTTCTTTTAATCAGGACTACCAGGTTTGTCGATTGGCCTAATTTAGCTACCATTAGACTCTTGTGAGTCCCTTGGACTGCAAGGAGATCCAACCAGTCCATCCGGAAGGAGGTCAATCCTGGGTATTCATTGGAAGAATACTGATACTGAGGCTGAAACTCCAATACTTTGGCCACCTCATGCGAAGAGTTGACCCATTGGAAAAGGCCCTGATGCTAGGAGGGATTGGGGTAGCAGGAGAAGGGGACGACAGAGGATGAGATGGCTGGATGGCATCACCGACTCATTGAACATGAGTTTGGGTGGACTCCAGGAGTTGGTGATGGACAGGGAGGCCTGGCGTGCTGCAATTCATGGGATTGCAAAGAGTCGGACACGACTGAGTGACTGAACTGAAACTTTGGGATATCTTGACAGTGTCTACATATTTTTCCTATGAAATTGCATTTTTCTTTTGGCTTACTAGAAACTACCTTCACATAGTTCTGATACAAATAATGTCCTTGTTACTTGACACAGTACCTGGCATCCAGTAAGCATTCTGGAACCATTTAGTTGTGTGAATGAATGAGTCATCTATGAAGGGAAATTCACAACTGTTCTAAAACCTCATTTAAAAGGAGAAAGCTGTTGAGATTACCTTTAAAAAAGTCCTTAACTGTTTTCATATCTCATTTGAGATTTCTAAGGCAACTAGCCAACTTCTTAAAAATCTATTTTATCAAGAAGTGTGATAAAATTACTCTGGAAATATTTAAGTTGACATTGAATCTATGTAAATTATCATTCATGAGAATATGCAAATATTTGGTGTGAAATTAGGTTAACAATAAGTGGTTAATACAGTTAATAAATAACAATAGACTAACATATTTGTAAACACACACATGTATACATAAATGTGAGTATTTCCGCCACATAAAATGTAATTACATGTTAGTTTACCCTAAAACAATTAGGGACACCAGACTAACATAAGTGAAGCAATGATTAACTGTAGGACAGTATGTAATACAATTATGCACCCAATTGTGAGAACAAATTTGAATGTCCTGTAAGAATTAAGGGCTGGACTTATCCCTGAAAGCTTGGTGGAAGACCAGAGACGTAACCTCAGCTCTGGCTGCGAAGAAGAGGAGTGTGTAAGAAGAGGATGTGCATACTCTAAGTACAGACAGAGAGAGACATGGGGATGGCACCCTGAGACTTCTGTACCGAGAGCCTGCCAAGGACAGTAGGATTTGGAGAGCAATGGAATGGAAAAACTAAAGACTAGTTTGACTAAAAACATGAGGAAATACAAAGCAATGAAAGATTTTTGTTCATTTGTTTTCACTTATTTTTGGCTGTGCTGGGTCTCTGTTGCCGCACAGCTTTTCTCTAGCTGTGGTGAGCGGGGCCTTCTCTCTGGCTGTGGTGGGCAGGGACCCCTCTCTGGCTGTGGTGAGCGGGGCCTTCTCTCTGGCTGTGGTGAGCGGGGCCTTCTCTCTGGCTGTGGTGAGCAGGGGGGGCCCCCTCTCTGGCTGTGGTGAGCAGGGGCCCCTCTCTGGCTGTGGTGAGCGGGGCCCCTCTCTGGCTGTGGTGAGCAGGGGCCCCTCTCTGGCTGTGGTGAGCAGGGGGCCCCTCTCTGGCTGTGGTGAGCAGGGGCCCCTCTCTGGCTGTGGTGAGCGGGGGCCCCTCTCTGGCTGTGGTGAGCAGGGGGGCCCCTCTCTGGCTGTGGTGAGCAGGGGGGCCCCTCTCTGGCTGTGGTGAGCAGGGGGGGCCCCCTCTCTGGCTGTGGTGAGCAGGGACCCCTCTCTGGCTGTGGTGAGCAGGGGGGCCCCTCTCTGGCTGTGGTGAGCAGGGGGGACCCCTCTCTGGCTGTGGTGAGCAGGGGGGCCCCTCTCTGGCTGTGGTGAGCAGGGGCCCCTCTCTGGCTGTGGTGAGCAGGGGGGGGCCCTCTCTGGCTGTGGTGAGCGGGGGCCCCTCTCTGGCTGTGGTGAGCAGGGGCCCCTCTCTGGCTGTGGTGGGCAGGGACCCCTCTCTGGCTGTGGTGAGCGGGGGCCCCTCTCTGGCTGTGGTGGGCGGGGGCCCCTCTCTGGCTGTGGTGAGCGGGGGGGCCCCTCTCTGGCTGTGGTGAGCGGGGGCCCCTCTCTGGCTGTGGTGAGTGGGGGCCCCTCTCTGGCTGTGGTGGGCGGGGGCCCCTCTCTGGCTGTGGTGGGCAGGGACCCCTCTCTGGCTGTGGTGAGCGGGGGCCCCTCTCTGGCTGTGGTGGGCAGGGGCCCTCTCTGGCTGTGGTGAGCGGGGCCCCTCTCTGGCTGTGGTGGGCGGGGGCCCTCTCTGGCTGTGGTGAGTGGGGCCCTCTCTGGCTGTGGTGGGCGGGGGCCCTCTCTGGCTGTGGTGAGCGGGGGCCCTCTCTGGCTGTGGTGAGCGGGGCCCTCTCTGGCTGTGGTGGGCGGGGGCCCCTCTCTGGCTGTGGTGAGCGGGGGCCCTCTCTGGCTGTGGTGAGCGGGGCCCTCTCTGGCTGTGGTGAGCGGGGCCCCTCTCTGGCTGTGGTGGGCGGGGGCCCCTCTCTGGCTGTGGTGAGCGGGGCCTTCTCTCTGGCTGTGGTGAGCGGGTCCCTCTC
The DNA here is from genome assembly GCF_016772045.2 of Ovis aries. Lineage (NCBI taxonomy): Eukaryota > Metazoa > Chordata > Mammalia > Artiodactyla > Bovidae > Ovis > Ovis aries. The sequence continues at coordinate 1,815,056 of NC_056074.1, read as the reverse complement.
TGGCTGTGGTGAGCGGGGGCCCCTCTCTGGCTGTGGTGGGCGGGGGCCCCTCTCTGGCTGTGGTGGGTGGGGGCCCCTCTCTGGCTGTGGTGAGCGGGGGCCCCTCTCTGGCTGTGGTGAGCGGGGCCCTCTCTGGCTGTGGTGGGCGGGGGCCCCTCTCTGGCTGTGGTGAGCGGGGCCCCTCTCTGGCTGTGGTGGGCAGGGACCCCTCTCTGGCTGTGGTGGGCGGGGGCCCCTCTCTGGCTGTGGTGAGCGGGGCCTTCTCTCTGGCTGTGGTGAGCGGGGCCTTCTCTCTGGCTGTGGTGGGCAGGGACCCCTCTCTGGCTGTGGTGGACGGGGGCCCCTCTCTGGCTGTGGTGAGCGGGGAGGCCCCTCTCTGGCTGTGGTGGGCGGGGGCCCCTCTCTGGCTGTGGTGGACGGGGGCCCCTCTCTGGCTGTGGTGAGCGGGGAGGCCCCTCTCTGGCTGTGGTGAGCGGGGCCTTCTCTCTGGCTGTGGTGAGCGGGGAGGCCCCTCTCTGGCTGTGGTGAGCGGGAGGCCCTCTCTGGCTGTGGTGGGTGGGGGCCCCTCTCTGGCTGTGGTGAGCGGGGCCTTCTCTCTGGCTGTGGTGAGCGGGGGCCCCTCTCTGGCTGTGGTGAGCGGGGGGCCCTCTCTGGCTGTGGTGAGCGGGGGCCCCTCTCTGGCTGTGGTGAGCAGGGGGGGACCCCTCTCTGGCTGTGGTGAGCGGGGAGGCCCCTCTCTGGCTGTGGTGAGCGGGGGCCCCTCTCTGGCTGTGGTGAGCGGAGGGGCCCCCTCTCTGGCTGTGGTGAGCGGGGAGGCCCCTCTCTGGCTGTGGTGAGCGGGGCCCCTCTCTGGCTGTGGTGAGCGGGGCCTTCTCTCTGGCTGTGGTGGACGGGGGCCCCTCTCTGGCTGTGGTGAGCGGGGCCTTCTCTCTGGCTGTGGTGGGCGGGGCCCTCTCTGGCTGTGGTGAGCGGGGGCCCTCTCTGGCTGTGGTGAGCGGGGGCCCTCTCTGGCTGTGGTGAGCGGGGCCCTCTCTGGCTGTGGTGAGCGGGGGCCCCTCTCTGGCTGTGGTGAGCGGGGAGGCCCCTCTCTGGCTGTGGTGAGCGGGGGCCCCTCTCTGGCTGTGGTGGGCAGGGGCCCCTCTCTGGCTGTGGTGAGCGGGGGCCCCTCTCTGGCTGTGGTGGGTGGGGGCCCCTCTCTGGCTGTGGTGAGCGGGGGCCCCTCTCTGGCTGTGGTGAGCGGGGCCTTCTCTCTGGCTGTGGTGAGCGGGGCCTTCTCTCTGGCTGTGGTGAGCGGGGCCTTCTCTCTGGCTGTGGTGGGCAGGGACCCCTCTCTGGCTGTGGTGAGCGGGGCCTTCTCTCTGGCTGTGGTGAGCGGGGGCCCCTCTCTGGCTGTGGTGGGCAGGGACCCCTCTCTGGCTGTGGTGGGCGGGGGCCCCTCTCTGGCTGTGGTGAGCGGGGGCCCCTCTCTGGCTGTGGTGGTGGGCCCCTCTCTGGCTGTGTGGGCGGGGACCCCTCTCTGGCTGTGGTGAGCGGGGCCTTCTCTCTGGCTGTGGTGGACGGGGGCCCCTCTCTGGCTGTGGTGGGTGGGGGCCCCTCTCTGGCTGTGTGGGCGGGGGCCCCTCTCTGGCTGTGGTGGGTGGGGGCCCCTCTCTGGCTGTGGTGGGCGGGGCCCTCTCTGGCTGTGGTGGGTGGGGGCCCCTCTCTGGCTGTGTGGGCGGGGGCCCCTCTCTGGCTGTGGTGGGCGGGGGCCCCTCTCTGGCTGTGGTGAGCGGGGGGGCCCCTCTCTGGCTGTGGTGAGCAGGGGCCCCTCTCTGGCTGTGGTGGGCGGGGGCCCCTCTCTGGCTGTGGTGAGCGGGGCCTTCTCTCTGGCTGTGGTGGGCAGGGACCCCTCTCTGGCTGTGGTGGACGGGGGCCCCTCTCTGGCTGTGGTGAGCGGGGAGGCCCCTCTCTGGCTGTGGTGAGCGGGGCCTTCTCTCTGGCTGTGGTGGACGGGGGCCCCTCTCTGGCTGTGGTGAGCGGGGAGGCCCTCTCTGGCTGTGGTGAGCGGGGCCCTCTCTGGCTGTGGTGAGCGGGGAGGCCCTCTCTCTGGCTGTGGTGAGCGGGGCCCCTCTCTGGCTGTGGTGAGCGGGGAGGCCCCTCTCTGGCTGTGGTGAGCGGGGGCCCCTCTCTGGCTGTGGTGAGCAGGGGGGGACCCCTCTCTGGCTGTGGTGAGCGGGAGGCCCCTCTCTGGCTGTGGTGAGCGGGAGGCCCTCTCTGGCTGTGGTGAGCGGAGGGGCCCCTCTCTGGCTGTGGTGAGCGGGAGGCCCTCTCTGGCTGTGGTGAGCGGGGCCCTCTCTGGCTGTGGTGAGCGGGGCCTTCTCTCTGGCTGTGGTGGGCGGGGGCCCCTCTCTGGCTGTGGTGAGCGGGGCCTTCTCTCTGGCTGTGGTGGGCAGGGACCCCTCTCTGGCTGTGGTGGGCGGGGGCCCCTCTCTGGCTGTGGTGAGCAGGGGGGGACCCCTCTCTGGCTGTGGTGAGCGGGGGGCCCTCTCTGGCTGTGGTGAGCGGGGGCCCTCTCTGGCTGTGGTGAGCGGGGAGGCCCCTCTCTGGCTGTGGTGAGCGGGGGCCCTCTCTGGCTGTGGTGAGCGGGGCCCTCTCTGGCTGTGGTGGACGGGGCCCTCTCTGGCTGTGGTGAGCGGGGCCCCTCTCTGGCTGTGGTGAGCGGGGCCTTCTCTCTGGCTGTGGTGAGCGGGGCCTTCTCTCTGGCTGTGGTGAGCGGGGCCTTCTCTCTGGCTGTGGTGAGCGGGGCCCCTCTCTGGCTGTGGTGAGCGGGGCCCCTCTCTGGCTGTGGTGAGCGGAGGCCCCTCTCTGGCTGTGGTGAGCGGGGAGGCCCCTCTCTGGCTGTGGTGAGCGGGGGCCTTCTCTCTGGCTGTGGTGAGCGGGGGCCCCTCTCTGGCTGTGGTGGGCAGGGACCCCTCTCTGGCTGTGGTGGGCGGGGGCCCCTCTCTGGCTGTGGTGGACGGGGGCCCCTCTCTGGCTGTGGTGGGCGGGGGCCCCTCTCTGGCTGTGGTGGGCGGGGACCCCTCTCTGGCTGTGGTGAGCGGGGCCTTCTCTCTGGCTGTGGTGAGCGGGGCCTTCTCTCTGGCTGTGGTGAGCGGGGCCCCTCTCTGGCTGTGGTGGGTGGGGGCCCCTCTCTGGCTGTGGTGAGCAGGGCCTCCTCTCTAGTTGGGGTGTGCGGGTTTCTCATTGCAGTAGCGTCTCTTTTTGCAGCGCATGGACTCGGGTGAGAGGGCTTAAGTGTTTGTGGCTTGCAGGCTCAGAGCGCAGTATCAACAGCTGTGATACATGGGCTTAATTGCTCTGCAGCAGGTGGGATCTTCCCAGACCGGGGGTTGAACCTATGTCCTCTTTATTGCCAGGCAGATTTTTAACCACTGAGCCACCAGGGAAGCCTGTGAATGAAAAGATTTTTGAGCAGAAGAGTGCCATGATGGAAGTTGTACACAAAGAATTTATCTGGTAAAGGGGGACTTTGGAGCGAGAAGGAGACTGAGGGTATGCTGGCCAGTTCAGAGAAGGCAGGTCCAGATGTAGGGGGACTGCTGCCTAATCCCAGGCGGGGCAGTCAGTCACGTGGGAATGCTATGGGGCTAAAGACACGTGGGCATATGGGCGAAACTTGGGGATTAACTGGGAGACTTAAGGGCGGACTCGGGTACTTATTTCCCACAACTCTCAGAAGCTGGTATCAGTAGCAGACCTGGGTAGACATCATTTGTGTTGGCTTCATTTGTGTTTTTTCCCTTTAGCTGAAGTGATGTGGTCATTGTGACGGCTGCTACCTGCTTAATTAGCTCCTTCAGGGTCTTCCCAGGTGGCACTAGTGGAAAAGAACCTGCCTGCAATGGAAGAGACGTAAGAGATGTGGGTTCAATCCCTGGGTTGGGAAGATCCCCTGGAGGAGGGCATGGCAACCCACTCCAGCATTCTTGCCTGGAGAATCCCATGGACAGAGGAGCCTGGCAGGCTACAGTCCATAGGGTCGCAGAGCTGGACATGACTGAAGTGACTTAGCGTGCACACACACATGACCATCAGGGCTCCCTGGCGACAGGGAATGTGACAGACTTGAGTTCAACCCCTGAATCTCCAGAAGATTCCCTGGAGGAGGAAGTGGCAACCACTGCAGTATTTCTTGCTTGGAAAATGCCATGGATAGAGGAATCTGGTGGGCTGCAGTCCATGTGGTCGATAAGAGTTGGACACGACTAAACAACTGAGAATGTAGGCATCACCATCAGACTATGATTTCAAGCTTTGTGTAATCTTATCTTGTGCAGAAAAAGAAGCCTTTCATAAGCATCTTCTGAAAGAAAATGAAAGATGATTTTCCTTTTTTCTATTGTAGAGATATGTGTATTCTAGTTTTACTTCTTTTCGTAGAATTCTTGATTCTGCATGTTGCAACCACCCTGGAAACTGCACTGTTTCTAGCAGAGGTGAATTTGACTTGAGGGTCCACATATTTTAATTTCCTTCTTTACTGCGTGTATCCTTGAGGCGTGGGCACTCCACTCACCAGGGTTACTTTGTCAGGTGAACCCATCATCCCAGTGGAGTCACAATCATGTGCAGACGGAATCTAAAGAGAGATTCACTGGGGGAAGGAAAGGAGCTGTTCCTTTAATAACTGTGTTTGCATAGCTGGAAGAAACATGTTGTTATAGGCTGGAAAGAGCCTGTGTGTATAGGCTGAAACTGACCAGGATTTGAATCAAGAGTCTGCCATATACTTGATGAATGACTTAGAACAAATTCATAATCTATATTAAAACCTCACTGGGTTGTTCTAAGTGCTGTGTAGGAAGGATACGCAGAGGCTAGCATAGAACACTATTAGTTTCCTTCTTCTTTAAGGCAGGAACCCCTGTAGGCTCATTATTCCTAAGGCTTAGCACAGTCCTAGCAAAGTCAGTAAGTATTTTGCCCAGTGGATACTAAAGTCAAACGGCTTTGTGAGGACCAGGGAAGGCAGCAGCATGCATAGTCAAATACGCATGTCTGCCTTCCAGTGGCGGAAGCTTATGCAGCCCTTCGGCTAGCATGTACCCGTAGCACTGTGGGTGTGCGCGTTGCCCTCCCCATGGTGAGCCATTCTCCTCATCTCCCAGGTCTGTCGGGAGGTTCACCATGACTCACCCTCCTACAGATCTTGTGCCTCGTTAAGCTATTAGAATGTCAGAATTATCTCCAATGCCTTTGCCACCCACCTGACAAGAGGCCTCAGTTTGACACTGCTAATTTCAAAATGACTGAAAAATGTGAATGATGTGTGAGATAATGTATGAACATATATGGAAGATTTTCCAAATGTTTTATGTCAGGCTTTTTCCCCCTTTTACTCCTATGCTTTAGCTATTACAGAGTTCTTAGCTTAAGATTGACTTTAGTTCATTTCTATAATAATTCTGTATACACACATACATGTGAATACTTGCAACCCATGAAATATAACAATAGTGCCTAGGATATGCAAGTTCTGTGCTCAGTGTCCCAGGAATATAAGGAGGTAAGACTTGGCCCACTGGGACCCCAGCCCCACCTCTTGCAGCATGGAGAAGCCATGCTGAGCCATCGAGAGACGCAATTATCAGTAATGGTATTGGTCAAAAGGTTTTTACTCGCAGTGTAACGAAGTGGATAAACTGGGTGCAGCCAAATTGCTTTCATCTAGATGGTCATGATGGATTGCAAAAATGGAGACAAACTTTCACCGCTCCTCCTAGCAGGAGTGAAGACTTGGCTTGGGGACTTGCTGTGGCCAGTAACTGTCTAGCTGAAGTGACACTGTGCAGTTTCCCAGCCTGCCTTTGAGAGACCGGGTTGCTTTTCTTGCTGTGCTTGTAATCCTAGGGCTTTGCTGTTTTCTGATACCATCACTTCTCAGAGGAAGGCGGCCCCTCCATCCAAACTTTGGTTCAAATGTCAAGACACATGATGTCACACATTGGCCAGGAGGGGATGAAAAGTTCATTGTTAGAATAAAGTGCTTTCTGGGGTGAGAAGGGTGAATGCCTAAGCTGTTCCAAAAATGGCTTGAGAAAGTAGGGAAAGCGGATGAGCTTGGGGTTGCATAAAAGGTGAGGGTTCCTGCCCTTGAGGAAGGGTTGCCATTGCTTGAACTTCTTTCCGAAACCAAAGGCAAACTTGAGCTTTCTCGCCAGCTTACCCAGATGTAGAATGTAAGAGCAAGATAATACGGCAGAGCCTGAGAGCCGTCAGCAAACTGAAGCATGGAGTCGGACTTTCTGTTACTCTTTGTCGCAAGTGTCTTCAAAGCCCTGAGCATTTGAAATTATCTTTTCAAAAATTTTACTTACCATTTTATTTCTCTGCCTTCTCTGCCCTCTGCAGATCGTAAACTCAGTAATGACTGAGACCAAGTCTGTATTGTTCTCCCCTGAATCTCAGCCTTTAGATTAGTGCTTAATACATAATAGGTGCTCAGTTAATACACAGATGAACTTCTACTACTGAACACTAGCTTCTCTGTATTTAGCTGTGATATTTGGTGCCCCATCATAGAGCAGTCGCACTGCAGGTAATTCTAATGATCTGAAGTTTGAGTGACCTGCTCTGCATCTCTTGTAAACTAACACTCCCAAAGGCATGGCTAAGAAATGTTAGCCTCTGGTTGTTCTCTAAGCTTTGAGCTAAACCCTGTAGCAAGTCAGATCATCAGGACACCATCTACCTGGATTGGGTAAATTGGCTTCTCATGGAGATATTTTTACAGCACTGTGTTCTTGATTTTCCTTCTTCTGTTTCTATGCTACACAGCCATATCCAGCATCTCTGAATATTTTTTCAAAGTGCTGCTCAGAACACTGTTCTGTGTTTTTCATTATTTCCTGGGAAGGATCCACACAGGAGGATCTCAGAGTTTGTATTAGGGGCTAAGGGACATTTCCTTCTGAGAGGACAAGTTTAGCTCTTTGTTATAGAAGGAACTGTTGTGCTGAACAGTAGCTCCCCTTATTCTAGATTTTCTCATGTTATTATCCCCCAGCCCTTTGCTTTTTACCTTTTTTATGCGTGTGCATGCTCAGTTGCTCTAGTCTTGTTCTCCAGGCAAGAATACTGGAGTGGCTTGCCATGCCCTCCTCCAGGGGATCTTCCTGACCCAGGGACTGAACCTGCATCTCTTATGCCTCCTGTTTTGGCAGACAAGTTCCTCACCGCTAGCACCACCTCTGTTTCAGATTCTTTTCCCTTTCAGGGCTTCCCTGGAGAACATCATGGACAGAGGACCCTGGTAGACTACAGTCCATAGGGTCGCGAAGAGTCGGACGTGACTAAAGTGACTGAGCTCACACACCTAGGGTATTACAAAATATTGAATACAGTTTCCTGTGCTGTACAGTAGGTCTTTGTTGTCTATCTGTTTTATATATGTTAGTGTGTATCTGTTAGCTTCTAAGTCCTAATTACTCCCTCTCCTCCTTCCCCTTTTGGTGACTAGAAGTTTGTTTTCTGTGTCCCTGAATCTGTTTCTGTTTTGTAAATGAGTTCATTTGTATCATTTGTTTGGATTCTGCATATAAATAATATATTTGCCTTTCTCCCTATGACTTACTTCACTTGGTATAATAATCTCTAGGCCTATCTATGTTGCTGCAAACGGCATTGTTTCATTGTATATACACACCACATCTTCTTTATCCCTTCATCTGTCAATGGACCCTTCAGCTACTTCCACATCTTTGCTATTATAAATATGCTACTATGAACATTGGACTGCACGTATCTTCTGGAATTAGAGCTTCCATCTTTTTCTGGATATACGCCCAGGAGTGGGATTACTGGCTCATATGTTACATATATACATAATTTTAACAATTACATGTATACACATGCTTTTCCTATCAAGTCTTCTCAAACCATCTTTGGAAGTAGGTATAATATTGGTAATTAGTAAGTGGACGTTTACTCCCAAGACACACAGAACAGTCCAAGGAAGACTTGACTTTCCCTTGTCCCTCCTCTGAGAGAAATCTGGCCCTTAGGGGAAGCTGAGTCATGCCTTCAGGTTATTCCGTGGGAGGCAGATTATTCTTCACCCTGTGTTTGCCATAGCACGTTTGAAGAGTTGATAAGTGTTGTTGCATGAGTCTCTCTTGAGGTTTCTTCTGTGCCACTGGGCTTAGTTAACGTTCTTATTTATGACCAAAACCTGTAGAATTGGGGGACATAGAATTTGAAATCCATGCACCTTACAGAGTGATCCCTGGCGACAGCTCTTAAGTCGACTCAGAAGTTGATCGCTGTCTGTATCCTCCCACTGCCATCCCCCTACTGTCATAGTATCTAATTCTTAGACCCTAAAACCTGTTGTGATTAATTACTAATTGATCTTCAGGAGAACTTTAATATCTTTGAAACGCTAGGATTGATTATCTTCTTTTACCCAGAGCTTGATATACTGCAAATGAATCAAGAAGTCACTGATAAGATAACTGTTTTAACCTATAATTTAAAATGCTTTAAAAATGTAATCTCATTAACTTTTCTTTAGGAAATAGATAGGCATACCCAAGGTGAGCTATGGAGTTGACTCTATAAAATGAATCTGTTTTCTTGACATTTTTTTTTACCATGCAGATGGAGATATGTTTTTATTAAAACTGTCTTGAAATACTGAACTGTGAAATATTTGGTGAAGGAAGACCATTAATTAGGCAGTACTGCACACTGGGTAAGGGAGTGGCTGACATTTGCTAACACTTTTAGGAGTGTGCAACATATCTCAACTCTATTCTGCACCCATATTTCTAGATTCCACATTCCAGCTTCTGGAACTTAACTCTTCTTTGCCTTGTTAATAGCAATTTGAAGTGCGATCTAAATTTGTTTCATTTTTCTGCACTAAAAATAATTTACTATAGGATTGAAACATACACATTACCATATATAAAACAGATTACCAGTACAGGCTTGATGTATGAAGCAGGACACCCAGAGTGTCCTGTGCCAACCAGGAAGGACAGGGTGGGAGGGAAGTGGGGGTGGGGTGGTTGAGGATGGACAGCACACGTGTCTACCTCTGGCTGATTCATGTTGCTGTGTGGCAACAACCATCACAATGTTGTAATTATCCTCCAGTTAAAATAAATAAGTAAATTTTAAAGAAACAAACAAAACGCTTACTAAGCTACACAACAGCTTCAAATTCAAAATCTGCTGAATAAGCCCTTTTAATGCAAATAGTGTTTGAACTCAGTGGTTATTATGCCCTTCAGATTCTGTGTGACAGTCCAGGATTCTAAATTTTGGTTTTTAGTAACAAGGCACACTGCATGTGTTGCAATATGAGTTAATTGGCTGATGTAGGAAACATGTTATCATGAATTAACTAGAATGCTAAAGGTCCTTTTTAGCTATCAGTAGTAGAAAAATATGAAGCAAGAAACTGTGTGCCTTTTGGGGTGATGTAAATGTCCTAAAAATTAGATTTTGGTAATGATTGCACAACTCTCTAAATATACTAAAACCCATTTAATTGCATACTTTAAACAGGGGAGTTTTATGATATGTGAAGTATTAGCAATCTCAATAAAACTTTTTTTTAAAGCTGTATCCTAGTGCAGGAATGAAATAATGGTTTCATTTACATATACCTATAAAGGCATCTGTGATCCTAACAAACCTTGAGTTGAAACAAGTTAGCAACTGTAACATGAAAGGTGAAAAGGTCAACTGCCTAAGGAATTTCCTGAAAGTTGTATCTTGTCTGTGGCTATGGCTTCATCTCATGAGATACAAATGCTGCATCCCTGATGCTCCTGCCAACCAGCAGGTATTTATTAAGTCCCACTGTGATGGGGCTGCCTACAGAGAGTCAAAGGTATAAAATATAAAGCACGTTTGCATCAGTTGCCTATTGCCGTGTTACTTAGTGGCTTAAAACAACCGTCATTTCATTTAGCTCACGTTTTCATGGGTTGCTAGGTGGTTCTTATCTTGGCTGGTGTGGCTGATCCAGGGTTGGACTTTTTCAAGAGATTGTGTTCAGCGGATGAGAAGGCTGGTTGATCTGGGACAGATTCATTCACTCGTGTAGCAGTTGGCAGGCTAGCATCCAGGCATCTCGCTTCTCCTCCATGTGGTTTCTCATCCTTTAGCTTCAGACTTTGGGTTGGAGCTTGCACAGTGTTGGTCAAAGTAAGTCACCAAATATCTTAGTCAGTTTGAGCTGCTATTAAAAAAAATATGCCACAGAATGGGATTCAAAGAACCCAGGATGGGATTAAAATTATGCTATAATTAGTACACATTTGCTAATTGAAAATCAACTTCATTTTACTTTATGTTCTGATTCTGGTTATTTACCAGTTAGAACTTCTCTCACAGCAGCAGGTCTCAAGAGTAGACCAAAGCATTCACCAGAATGCAACAAGAAACACATCAGGACGAGAGTGGTCAAAGCCATGGTTTTCCCAGAAGTCATGTGTGGATGTGAGAGTTGGACCAAGCTGAGCGCTGAAGAATTAATGCTTTTGAACTGTGGTGTTGGAGAAGACTCTTGAGAGTCCCCTGGACTGCAAGGAGATCCAACCAGTCCATCCTAAAGGAAATCAGTCCTGAATATTCATTGGAACGACTGATGCTCAAGATGAAGCTCCAATACTTTGGCCACCTGATGCTAACTAATTGGAAAAGACCCTGATGCCGGGAAAGATTGAAGCAGGAGGAAAAGGATGAGATGAGGATGAGCCGGTTGGATGGCATCACAGACGCAATGAACAAGGGTTTGACTAAGTTCAGGGAGGTGGTGAAGGACAGGGAATCCTGGCGTGCTGCAGTCCATGGAGTCGTAAAGACTCGGACACAACTGAGTGACTGAACAGACTGAACTGATCCTACTGACTGATACAAGAAAAGAAATTGTTGAAATCCACCATTTTTAAGCTACTCGTCAAAAGGAAAATCAGCAGCAGGTAGTCTAAAATTGCCGAAGATGTCACAGCCTTGTTGAAACAGTCCCATCATCATCTCACTGTCAACTGTCCCTAAGGGAGGGCCCCCTTAAAAGGTGGAGAGCAGCCTGCAGGGTCTAACCAGGAAAACCACTCAACTCCACAGATGCGGCCTTACCTAAAAGAACCAAAAACCTTTGTCCACAGTCATTAGAAGTTTTACAATCCAACTTTGAATTTCCTCTTCAGGTTCAAGCTTGTGTCTCAAGTAGAAAAATCCATCCCCCAGCTATCTGGGGGAGTGTTCAGTTTGATTTCCTATCCCTAGGCCTTCATTCTCTATAAACACAGCCCTCCATGTGATGGCATCAAATTAAATGCCTGCTTCCAAAATACCTGATAAAAGAGGAAGGAAAAAAAAGAGGGCCTTCTTACTTTAGACTTCTTAATAGCTGATTCTGTAGGTATAGAAGACTAGTGTCTTAAATGGCGTCTTAAATGGCCATTTTCTTTCTATAATCTGTTGCCTCAGATATGCTTGAGACTTTCCTAATAAAATTACTAGGCAAATTTCTTAATAGCATGTTAGTTTACTTACTCACTTCAGTCGCTCAGTCGTGTCCAGCTCTTTGTGACCCCATGAATCGCAGCACGCCAGGCCTCCCTGTCCAACACCATCTCCCGGAGTTCACTCAGACTCATGTCCATCGAGTCCATGATGCCATCCAGCCATCCCATCCTCAGTCGTCCCCTTCTCCTCCTGCCCCCAATCCCTCCCAGCATCAGAGTCTTTTCCAATGAGTCAACTCTTTGCATGAGGTGGCCAAAGTACTGGAGTTTCAGCTTTAGCATCATTCCTTCCAAAGAAATCCCAGGGTTGATCTCCTTCAGAGTGGACTGGTTGGATCTCCTTGCAGTCCAAGGGACTCTCAAGAGTCTTCTCCAACACCATGGTTCAAAAGCATCAATTCTTCAGCGCTCAGCCTTCTTCACAGTCCAACTCTCGCATCCATACATGACCAGTGGAAAAACCATAGCCTTGACTAGACGGACCTTAGTCGGCAAAGTAATGTCTCTGCTTTTGAATATGCTATCTAGGTTGGTCATAACTTTTCTTCCAAGAAGTAAGCGTCTTTTAATTTCATGGCTGCAGTCACTATCTGTGGTGATTTTGGAGCCCCCCCAAAATAAAGTCTAACACTGTTTCCACTGTTTCCCCATCTGTTTCCCATGAAGTGATGGGACCAGATGCCATGATCTTCATTTTCTGAATGTTGAGGTTTAAGCCAACCTTTTCACTCTCCTCTTTCACTTTCATCAAGAGGCTTTTTAGCGCCTCTTCACTTTCTGCCATAAGGGTGGTGTCATCTGCATATCTGAGGTTATTGATATTTCTCCCAGCAATCTTGATTCCAGCTTGTGTTTCTTCCAGTCCAACATTTCTCATGATGTACTCTGCATATAAGTTAAATAAGCAGGGTGACAATATACAGCCTTGATGTACTCCTTTTCCTATTTGGAACCAGTCTGTTGTTCCATGCATGTTAGTTTAGGATTATAAAAAGCTCTTATTTTTTTCTTCAAAACATGACCCCTTTTTTTTTGCTTTAATTCTGAGGTTTTATATGGAGGCTCCTATTCAACATTTATATCTATTGATTCAAGAGTGAAATCGTGGCAAAACTGTATCAGGCTGCCACACTGGAGAGCTACTGTATCTCTCCATTATCTCTCTCAAGCAGACAATTTATTTTTTTTAGTTTTAAGAATATTTTGAAATTTAGGGCTTCCCTGATGGCTCAAATGGTAAAGAATCTGCCTGCAATGCAGGACACCTGGGTTCAATCCCTGGGTCGGGAAGATCCCTTGGAGAAGAGAATGGCTACCCACTTCATTAATCAATTACAAAAAACTTACGCTATCTAAAGCTTTAAGCCACTTCATCAAATTTATTAAAATACCAGCAATAAGGGTTACAGAACTTCACACTGAATAGATTTACTTTAACAGCTTTGACAGTTTCTACAAAGTCCAAGCTTTTCTGTTCTATATCCAGCTCTTTAAAAATACTTAATTTCTCTAAAACTAAGGGTCACAGGTAGTCGATATGTTTAATCTTTAGAAAAAATATGTTTTATTGCCAACAACTGTAATTTCAGGATAGCACTCGTTTCTTATATATTCATCATAAATATGAATTTGCTGAGGAAATATCCAGAGTGACCAGGTCAATAGGATATGATGAGTTTGGTTACTCGTTGTTAGAATACAAATCTTAAGCTGAAACATCCTTTGTGTCATTGGTCAAAGAATGATTAAATGATGAAATCTGAAATATTTTTAACAGCAAAGGGTAGAGGATATTCATATGCCCAAAACAACTGTTTCACACACAGGATAGAGTAAAATTTAACGAGTTGTCAAAAGCACCAAATGAAGGCCGATAAATCATTCTGGTAGAAAGTATGGAAAACAACTAATGAAATCTAGAGTGTCTAAAGCCATTCCATCCCAAATGATAAGCTCTCTTGTTATTATCTAGCAGCTAAGCTATAAGATAAAGGGGCTCTGTCACCATGGTAGCAGTGGGCAGACAGATTCAGTGTGAAAAGTAAGAGCTATCCAAAGCAGTAGAAAGGAAATGGGATGGGACAACTCAAAAGATTGGGGAGCTATCAAATTTATCTTATCATTAAATCTATTCAGTGGAAATCTAAATCACTCTGATTCTTAACTCTCAATAAAATGAACATTCACTAAAATGCAGCTCTTAAAAATGGAAAAACAGTCATGTAATACTTCCTTAAAGCTGTCAAAAGCTAGTAAAACCACCCAATGTAATAGAATTCCATTAACTTTGTAAACAGTTACAAGAAATAAGATGTTTTGGTAAATTTAGCACATTGATTTTTGGCAAATTTGCTTTGGCAAACTGGTCATCCTGTATATTGTTTATTTCAGTGTATTGATTTTTAGCAATTTGGCTTTCTTCTGATATCTCGTGCCCTTGGAGAACAAACTAGATCATCAAAGACTCATTTTGTGAAATAAATACCGAATGCCACAACTCACTGGCTAGGAAAGTAGGGTATAGAGGTGGCTGACACAGATATTGCCTTCCCTTGGGAGTTACAGTCTGTAATAGGGAAGACAAACACTAAACAAAACTTACTCAAATAATTGTTTAGCTTGCGTTTTAATGAGTGCTTTAAAAAAAAAAAAAAAAGCATGGTATGAAATGAGAGTTAGAGAGGAAGACCTGGTATCAGAAGTTTTTATTTTTAATTGACCAGAAATAGAAAATGCAGGACTCCGTGGTCTTCCAGTGGTTAGGACACCTGCGCTCCCAGTTCAGGGAGCGTGGGTTGGATCCGGGGGCGAGGAGAGGAACTAAGGTCGCTCGAGCCACATGGCACCACCAAAACAGACACTGAAATGGAAAATGCAGTCTGCCTATCAAAACAGCGCAGGGCAGTCGAGTGAACACCAACACATCCGCTGCGCTGGCGTGGCTGCCGGGGCCGCGGGCGCCGATGGAGGGCAGCTGCCTGCTTGCCAGGCTTTCGAGTTCGCTTGTGTGCGGGCCCTTCCTTGTTTCCTCACATGCCGCATGGGTGATCGCCGTGACATCCTGAACTCCCCACACGTTTCTGCCTTTTGTCTCACTCCCCAGAGGGCTCTTAGAGTCTCTCTGCCTACTGCTTGCTGTTCTGTAACTGCTCCCCATCGCCCTCACCGACGAGAGGCCAGTCTCCCGAGTCCCCTTTCCTTTTCTTCATTTTTATGCTGGCGGTTCCGCCGCCTCTGCTCTCCTCAGAGATCTTAGTCTTTGAGAGAACATGCTGGCTGGTCACAGCATTCCCAGACCTCTACACAAGAGAACTGAGCAGTTAAAATTCATTAAAAGTGGACTTTGGGTCTCTGACACTGTCTAAAGGATGTAGTTTTACACTGCTGCAGTATAGTAGAACTTTTTATTCTTGGAAAGACTGTTTTTCAAGAACTCTAATGATTGGCAGAGTCTCGATCTGAGAACACTAAGAGTATGTAACTAATTCTAGAAGACAGTTTATTCATATTAAAAAAAATTTTTGGCCATGCCATTTGGCATGCACGATCTTAGTTCCTCGACCACAGATAGAACCTGGGTACCCTGCAGTGGAAATGCAGTCTTAACCACTGGACCACCAGGGAAGTCCCAAGTTATCCATAGTATTAAGAGAGCTCTTAAATATTTAGAATTTCATAGCAAAGGTAAATGAAAGACCATAGATGAAACTGTATGTGCAGTGTAACTAAGACGTACCTATCTATATATAATACAGAAATAACCGTCAAAAAATCTCATAATAAAAATCATTAAGAAAGGATAAGTGTTTTACTGAATATAGAAATGCATATGAGGAAGCTAACTGATGGTTTACTTTTTGGTTCTGAAACCTAGAGATACTTCCAAAGCATAGCATACATCACAGGTTCTCAACTAGGGACAATTTTGCACCTGGGAGACACTGAGTAATGTCTGGGGACATTTTTTTTTTTTGGTTGTCATAATGGAGGGGACTCGCATCTAGTAGGCTGAGTACAAGAATGCTGCTAAATATCCCCAAATGAACAGAGGAGCCCCCCACAACACAGAACTTTATGAATACTACCCATGTTCACAAACCCTGACATAGATTAACAGCGCCCATCTTTCAGCTCATCTCATAGTTGGTCCCAGCTCTTTTCCCACCGAAAGGCACGGAGATGCAAGCTTTATAAAACATGCATTAAACAGAGGTCCAGCCACACTCAGGATACCAAGGTTCACCCTTACTTCTCCATACCTTTGCATAGCAAAAGGCTCTCACAGCTCCAATCTGTGGAATGAAAGTGGCTTGCTCTCTGGGGGCGGGAAGCGTTCAGGTCGGCACGAAGACTCTAGTACAGATGGTTGCTCCTTTGTCTATATCCTCTCTTTAAAGCTCTAATAGAATAGGTTTGGGGTTTTGGTTGTAATTTAAAGGTGATGTTTTGTTTTCATCAGCTCAGTAAATTAAATTACAGTATAATGTCAATACCTAGGGTAATGGTATTAACACATAAGACCTGGGTAATAAATATTTATTGAATGCATGCCTTTCATTGTATTGTTTAGACTTTTGAATTCAAGTTACAGGTCGTAAATTTCAGTTGCCTGTAGTTTCCCATCAGCTTCCTCAGAATGACTCTACCTTCCAACTTCAGTTTTATTTTTTTCATTGGTTTTATTTTTGCCAGGCGGTGATCTGTTTTTCACCCAGTTGATTCATTCATCAATTTACTAATTATTTTTTATGCTAAGTGCTTATAACATGGCCATAAAGGTGTAAGAAGCCCGCCTTTCCGTAATGAGGAACCAAGACTTGAGCAAAGACAATATGGCATTATATAATTCAATTATAAAACAGAGAATGACTGAGTGCTATAGAAATCTATTCATAGAAAGATTGAAATACAATTGAACTATAGAGGAACTTGTGGAAGTAAATTGGTCAAACCTTTTTCCTGAAAATAGGAAGAGATTCAGACAGATATTTTTTTTGTCTATCAGTCATGTACTAAATAAGCATAATTTTGAATGTCTGCTCTATGTCTAGAGATTATAAAGACCAGTTAGATATTGTTTCTTCCCTCAAAGAGGTCATGATTTGGTGAGAAAAAATATACAGTAGGCAAACCTTCCAGGATAATTTAATAAATTCCATACAAGCAGTCACTGAGCAGCTTTGCTGGAAAGATGACAAAGGACAGCTTCCTGAGGAGAAAACCATGAATTTGATGTATAGATCCAATGCAATTCCTATCAAGCTACCAATGGTATTTTTCACAGAACTATAACAAATAATTTCACAATTTGTATGGAAATACAAAAAAACTTGAATAGCCAAAGCAATCTTGAGAAAGAAGAATGGAACTGGAGGAATCAACCTGCCTGACTTCAGGCTCTACTACAAAGCCACAGTCATCAAGACAGTATGGTACTGGCACAAAGACAGAAGTATAGATCAATGGAACAAAACAGAAAGCCCACAGATAAATCCACACACCTATGGACACCTTATCTTTGACAAAGGAGGCAAGAGTATACAATGGAGAAAAGATAATCTCTTTAACAAGTGGTGCTGGGAAAACTGGTCAACCACTTGTAAAAGAATGGCACTAGAAAACTTTCTAACACCATACACAAAAATAAACTCAAAATGGATTAAAGATCTAAAGGTAAGACCAGAAACTATAAAACTCCTAGAGGAGAACATAGGCAGAACACTCTCTGACATAAATCACAGCAGGATCCTCTATGACCCACCTCTCAGAATACTGGAAACAAAAACAAAAATAAACAAATGGGACCTAATTAAAATGAACAGCTTTTGCACAACATAGGAAACTATGAACACGGTGAAAAGACAGCCTTCAGAATGGGAGAAAATAATAGCAAATGAAGCAACTGACAAACAACTAATCTCAAAAATATACAAGCAACTCCTGCAGCTCAATTCCAGAAAAATAAACGACCCAATCAAAAAATGGGCCAAAGAACTAAACAGACATTTCTCCAAATAAGACATACAGATGGCTAACAAACACATGAAAAGATGTTCAACATCACTCATTATCAGAGAAATGCAAGTCAAAACCACAATGAAGTACCATTTCACTCCAGTCAGAATGGCTGCTATCCAAAATTCTACAAACAATAAATGCTGGAAAGGATGTGGAGAAAAGGGAACCCTCTTACACTGTTTGTGGGAATGCAAACTAATACAGCCACGATGGAGAACAGTGTGGAGATTCCTTAAAAAACTGGAAATAGAACTGCCTTATGACCCAGCAATCCCACTGCTGGGCATACACACCGAGGAAACCAGAATTGAAAGAGACACATGGACCCCAATGTTCATCGCAGCCATGTTTATAATAGCCAGGACATGGAAGCAACCTAGATGTCCATCAGCAGATGAATGGATAAGAAAGCTGTGGTACATATACACACTGGAGTATTACTCAGCCATTAAAAAGAATACATTTGAATCAGTTCTAATGAGGTGAATGAAACTGGAGCCTATTATACACAGTGAAGTAAGCCAGAAAGAAAAACACCAATACAGTATACTAACACATATATATGGAATTTAGAAAGATGGTAACGATAACCCTGTATGTGAGACAGCAAAAGAGACACAGATGTATAGAACAGTCTTTTGAACTCTGTGGGAGAGGGCGAGGGTGGGATGATTTGGGAGAATGGCATTGAAACATGTAAATTATCACATGTGAAATGAATCGCCAGTCCAGGTTCGATGCATGAGACAGGGTGCTTAGGGCTGGTGCAGTGGGATGACCCAGAGGGATGGGATGGGAGGGGGGTTCAAGATGGGGAACATATGTCCACCCATGGCAGATTCAAGTCAATGTATGGCAAAACCAATACCATATTGTGAAGCAATTAGCCTCCAATTAAAATAAATTTATATTAAAAAAAATAGAAGTTAATCCCCAGAAGAAACTGAACAGGCTGTTCCAGACATAAAGGCAGCAGGTTTGTTAGAGGCAGGCAGCTGAGTGAAATCCAGAAGAGACAGAAGACAGAGAGGAAGGGAGAGGAGAAGCAAAAACAAGACACACAGGGCTTCCCTGATGGCCCAGTGCCAGAGACCGTGCACTTGCAGTGGAGGGGCCCGGCTACAGCCCCTGGCCAGAGCACTGGACCCCACACGCCACAGCTCAAAGGCCCTGCACACCACAGCGAACGTCAGAGACCCCGCACGCCACAACTAAGGCCTGGCACAGCCAAATAAGTGAGAGAGAATGAGCAAATGAATGCTTTCTAAAAAGAGGAGAGAGAGGAAAGGGACATAGATTGAGGAGCAGAGATTGAGAAGCAATGCTGGAAGTCAATGGGCTTTGGGCTTATTAGAGAGTTTGGGTACAACTGGGAGCCAGCCATTGGGAAAAACAGAGTACTTGGTAAGCATGTAATAGCTGAATAAAATAGTCTTATGTTCTGGAAGGGTCAGGGTGCAGACTCAAGGAAACGTGGCGCATTCTGGGGTTACTCACCCAGGGCTCATGTTTGAAAGTTCAGGAAACCAATTTGAATAAGTAGGGTAAGGCAGGACTGTGATGGAATGTGGTCATCTCGGTGGTCTCTTACCTGGCAAGTGATACAACAGACATGACGCTTTAGCACCATGTATCCAGGGTCCTGGATGAGAAAGAGACTGAGGCTTGATGCCAGATATGCAACTGTTATTCAGTATCAGACTCTAGACCAGGAGTACGGGAGAGCAACAGAATCAGAAATGAAGAGATGGATAGAAGGCTTCTGGAAGGAAAAACCAGCAGTATGACAGGGGAAGGGGACAGCCTGCTGTTTTCTCTAGCTGAGGAAAATGAGGGCATGGTGGTTCCAGGATGAAGTAGGCAGATGTGGTTTGAGAGAGAAAATAGTAAGTTGAGTTTCACTCATTGTGTTTTAGACACAAGAGAGTAAAAAACAAAACGAAATTTCCTGCTTGGACCTCAGGTATCTGTGAGGGAAACAAGAAATTGAAGCTGGAGGAACAGAGCTGGGAATCATCAAAACATAGATGGTCGTTCAAGATTAAGTAGATGCTTCTTCACGTGCTTTGGACTTCCTTGGTGGCTCACACAGTAAAGCGTCTGCCTACAAGGTGGGAGACCCAGGTTCGATCCCTGGTTCAGGAAGATCCCCTGGAGAAGGAAATGGCAACCCACTCCAGTATTCTTGCCTGGAGAATCCCGTGGATGGAGGAGCCTGGTGGGCTACAGTCCATGGGGTCGCAAAGAGTCTGACATCCCGGAATGACTTCACTTTACTTTCATGTGCTTTATGTCAGTATTTTAAAAGACGTTCACTAGTGATAATTAGTTGCTTTGGTCTGACATTTGATTAGCAGAGAGGTACTTAAAAGTAAACTTCTCTTTGCTGAAAAGCATCTGTTTAATAAGTGCTTCTACTTAATAAGCCAGCACGTTCTGGGTCCTCAGTAACTCCCTTGTGATAAACTGGCACTTTTGGAAGCTGCATGGTTTTCCAGCCTCCGAAGCACTCTCTGAGTATCTAATGTTTTAATACATAGGGGAACATCACTAGTTTAATTATGGTGAAAGCTCCTGAATAACCAGACCCAGTGTGTCTACTTCTTCTTCTAAAAAAAAAAAATCTCTGGTAGAGAGAGAGAGAAGTAGTTGAAATTCAGTTTGATGATAGAGAGGTCAGTAAGACTCGCACATATTTGAGTGCCTACTACGTATTGGACACTAGGTCAAATACTACTGCTGCTGCTGCTAAGTCACTTCAGTCATGTCCAACTCTGTGCGACCCCATAGACGGCAGCCCACCAGGCTCCCCCGTCCCTAGGATTCTCCAGGCAAGGACACTGGAGTGGGTTGCCATTTCCTTCTCCAATGCATGAAAGTGAAAAGTGAAAGTGAAGTCGCTCAGTCGTGCCTGACTTTTAGCAACCCCATGGACTGCAGCCTACCGGGACTGGGGACACAGCAAATTCTTTTGGGGGCAAGTCAAGCAAACAGTCATAGTGAACATGGATAAGGGCTCAACCAGAGTTCTGTACCAAAGGCAGAGGTCTCCTTGCCCAGGAAGTCGGGTAGAAAAATCGATCATTTGAATTGAACTTGAAAGGCTAAGTAATATTTGCAGTTAAATGAGACAATGTCAGCTGCCACCAAATGTATATACTGAGCATGTAGTCTGTTCCAGGCACTGTTTAGGTGCTGAGGATAAAGCAGAGATGAGACCATCTTAGTGCCTCTCCTCATTTAGCTGGTGTTGAAGTTGGATGCGATGGACAAGAAATATGTTAATCAGTAAAGTAATACAGTTGAGTGAGTAGGGGGGTTGCTGTAGCAAGTATATAGTCAGCAAATTATTTCTCTGAGGATATCTATTTGAGTTAAAACCTAAATGAAAAGAAGGAGGTGGGAACAGGAAAAGATTTATAAGCTGAAACAGCAGCAAGTGGAGAGCCTCTTTTCCTACTGTTCATGGGGTTCTCAAGGCAAGAATACTGAAGTGGTTACCATTCCCTTCTCCAGTGGACCACATTTTGTCAGAACTCTCTACCATGACCCGTCCATCTTGAGTGGCCCTGCATGGCATGGCTCATGGTTTCATTAACTTATACAAGACTATGATCCAGGTGATCATTTTGGTTAGTTTTCTGTTTGTGGTTTTCGTTTTGTCTACCCTCTGATGGATGAAGATAAGAGGCTTGTGCAAGTTTCCTGATGGCTTAAAACTCAACATTCAAAAAAGTAAGATCAAGGCATCTCGTTCCATCCCTTCATGGCAGACAGATGGGGAAAACATGGAAACAGTGACAGACTTTATTTTCTTGGGCTCCAAAACCACTCCAGATGGTTACTGCAGCCATGAAATTAAAAAATTCCTGCTCCTTGGAAGAAAAGCTATGATAAACCTAGACATCATTAAAAAGCAGAGACATCACTTTGCCAACAAAGGTCCATCTAGTCAAAGCTACGGTTTCTCCCGTAGTTATGCATAGATGTGAGATCTGGACCATGGAGAAGTCTGAGCACCGAATAATTGATGCTTTTGAACTGTGGTGTTGAAGAAGACTCTTGAGAGTCCCTTGGACTGCAAGGAGATCCAACCAGTCAATCCTAGAGGAAATCACTCCTGAGTATTCATTGGAAGGACTGATGCTAAAGCTGAAACTCCAATACTTTGCCCACCTGATGACAACTCATTGGGAAAGACAGTGATGCTGTGAGAGATTGAAGGCTAGAGGAGAGGGGGCAACAGAGGATGAGACGGTTGGATGGTATCACTGACTCAATGAACATGAGTTTGAGCAAACTGCAGGAGATGGCAAAGGACAGGGAAGCCTGGTGTGCTGCAGTCCATGGGGTTATAGAGTTGGACACAACTGAGTGACATTCTCTCTCTCTCTCTCACACACACACACACACACACACACACACACACGCACACACACACACACTCACACACACACAGAGTGTATGTTACTCCAAATGTTATGGGAAGCCTCTAAAGTATTTTACACTAAGAATTAGAGCTCTAGGCAAAGATCCAAGTCTGGAGAGCCTCACCTGGGGGTCATTAGCATATGAATAGGTTTTGAAGCTATGAGACAGAGAAAGCAGATAGACTAGTTCACTTCAGTTCAGTCGCTCAGTCATGTCTGACTCTTTGTGACCCCATGAATCTCAGCATGCCAGGCCTCCCTGTCCATCACCAACTCCCGGAGTTCGCTCAGACTCACGTCCATCGAGTCCGTGATGCCATATAGCCATCTCATCCTCTGTCGTCCCCTTCTCCTCCTGCCCCCAATCCCTCCCAGCATCAGAGTCTTTCCAATAAGTCAACTCTTCACATGAGGTGGCCAAAGTACTAGAGTTTCAGCTTTTTTTTTTTTTTTTTAGTTTTTATTTTTAAATTTTAAAATCTTTAATTCTTACATGCATTCCCAAACATTTAGCATCATTCCTTCCAAAGAAATCCCAGGGCCAATCTCCTTCAGAATGGACTGGTTGGATCTCCTTGCAGTCCAAGCGATTCTCAAGAGTCTTCTCCAACACCACAGTTAAAAAGCATCAATTCTTCAATGCTCGGCCTTCTTCACAGTCCAACTCTCACATCCATACATGACCACAGGAAAAACCATAGCCTTGGTTTTGTCTCTGCTTTTGAATATACTATCTAGGTTGGTCATAACTTTTCTTCCAAGGAGTAAGCATCTTTTAATTTCATTGCTGCAATCACCATCTGCAGTGGTTTTGGAGCCCCAAAAAGTAAAGTCTGACACTGTTTCCACTGTTTCCCCATCTATTTCCCATGAAGTGATGGGACCGGATGCCATGATCTTCATTTTCTGAATGTTGAGCTTTAAGCCAACTTTTTCACTCTCCTCTTTTACTTTCATCAAGAGGCTTTTTAATTCCTCTTCACTTTCTGCCATAAGGGTGGTATCATCTGCATATCTGAGGTTATTGATATTTCTCCCAGCAATCTTGATTCCAGCTTGTGTTTCTTCCAGTCCAGCATTTCTCATGATGTACTCTGCATAGAAGTTAAATAAGCAGGGTGACAATATACAGCCTTGATGTACTCCTTTTCCTATTTGGAACCAGTCTGTTGTTCCATGTCCAGTTCTAACTGTTGCTTCCTGACCTGCATACAGATTTCTCAAGACACAGGTCAGGTGGTCTGGTATTCCCATCTCTTTCAGAATTTTCCACAGTTTATTGTGATCCACACAGTCAAAGGCTTTGGCATAGTCAATAAAGCAGAAATAGATGTTTTTCTGGAACTCTCTTGCTTTTCCATGATCCAGCAGATGTTCGCAATTTGATCTCTGGTTCCTCTGTCTTTTCTAAAACCAGCTTGAACATCTGGAAGTTCATGGTTCACATATTGTTGAAGCCTGGGTTGGAGAATTTTGAGCATTACTTTACTAGCGTGTGAGATGAGTGCAATTGTGTGGTAGTTTGAGCATTCTTTGGCATTGCCTTTCTTAGGGATTGGAATGAAAACTGACCTTTTCCAGTCCTATGGCCACTGCTGAGTTTTCCAAATTTGCTGGCATATTGAGTGCAGCACTTTCACAGCATCATCTTTCAGGATTTGAAATAGCTCCACTGGAATTCCATCACCTCCACTAGCTTTGTTCATAGTGATGCTTTCTAAGGCCCCCTTGACTTCACATTCCAGGATGTCTGGCTCTACATGAGTGATCACACCATTGTGATTATCTGGGTCGTGAAGATCTTTTTGTACAGTTCTTCTGTGTATTCTTGCCAAGCAGGGCAAAGACTCATAGAGTTTTGCCAGGAAAATGCACTGGTCATAGCAAACACCCTCTTCCAACAACATAAGAGAAGACTCTACACGTGGACATCACCAGATGGTCAACACCAAAATCAGATTGATTATATTCTTTGCAGCCAAAGATGGAGAAGCTCTATACAGTCAGCAAAAACAAGACCAGGAGCTGACTGTGGCTCAGATCATGAACTTCTTATTGCCAAATTCAGACTTAAATTGAAGAAAGTTGGGAAAACCGCTAGACCATTCAAGTATGACCTCAATCAAATCCCTTATGATTGTACAGTGGAAGTGAGAAATAGATTTAAGGGCCTAGATCTGATAGATAGAGTGCCTGATGAACTATGGAATGAGGTTCCTGACATTGTACAGGAGACAGGGATCAAGACCATCCCCATGGAAAAGAAATGCAAAAAAGCAAGATGGCTGTCTGGGGAAGGCCTTACAAATAGCTGTGAAAAGAAGAGAAGCGAAAAGCAAAGGAGAAAAGGAAAGATGTAAGCATCTGAATGCAGAGTTCCAAAGAATAGCGAGAAGAGATAAGAAAGCCTTCTTCAATGATCAATGCAAAGAAATAGAGGAAAAGAACAGAATGGGAAAGACTGGAGATCTCTTCAAGAAAATTAGAGATACCAAGGGAACATTTCATGCAAAGATGGGCTCGATAAAGGACAGAAATGGTATGGACCTAACAGAAGCAGAAGATATTAAGATAGACTAGAGGCACGTGCTAAAAGCTTTGGGCAGCCCAACATCTTAGTGAGACTGCAAAGGGGGAGGTGGTGAAGGCAGAAGGGAAGCTGGCAGGCGGAGGTGGCTTGGGAGCTCAGAAAAGATAGGGTTTCAAAATGGCTATAATTGGAGGGTTCAGAAATAGTGAGGAGCTGCATTAGATGAAGACAGAGCACGTCATTGGCTGTGGCTGATGTAGGGTGTTGGTGACACTGATGGGTCTGTTTCCGTGGAATTGGAGGCACAAGCCCAGCTGACTGGGAGAGAGGGTCAGAAAGTGGAGAGAGGGGGTAGACCCAATTCTTCTGGGAGTTCTGCTATGAATGAGAGAGAAGAAATAAAACAATAGCAGCAATAATAACGCTTTGAGTTAAGGAAGATTTTGTTTTGTTTGAAGATGATTATTGCTATTACTTATCCCTAAGTATATGATCCAGTATTAAGGGAATCAAAGATGGTGGCACAGCTGTTGGTGGGAATATAAACCAGTACAGACAGTATGGAAAGCAGTTCCTTAAAGAACTGAAAAGAAAATTGCCGTATGACCCAGCAATCCCACTCCTGGGCATATATCCTGACAAAACTATAATTCAAAAACATACATACACCCCTGTGTTTGTAGCAGCACTGTTTACAATAACCAAAACATGGAGGCAACCTAAATGTTAATTTATAGATGAATGGATAAAAAAGATGTGATAACTGATGGAATACTACTCAACCATATAGAAGAATGAAAAGAAATGCTTTTTGCAGCAACATGAATGGAAGTAGAGATTATTGTACTAAATGAAGTAAGTCAGAAAGAGAAAAATATTATATGATAAACCATAATGGAAAAGTATGAAGAATTTCATATATATGTATGACTGAGTCACTTTGCTGTGAGCAGAAATTAATACAACATTGTAAATCAACTATATTTCAGCAAAACAAAAAAAATTAAATGGTGGTGCCGGGAGAAGCAGTGAAAATTACGAGGAAAGCCCTTGAGTAGGCTAGAGGAGAATCCAAGCTGAGTAAGAAAGGCATGAATGAAGGATATGGGGGTTAGTGAACCTATGAGAAGGTCAGTGGATCTGGGGTCTTATAAGTAATAATGCTGTTTGAGCAGAAGTGCTGGAGAAGGCACTGGTAAAGAATCCTCCTGCCAATGCAGGAGACATGGGTTCGATCCCTGATTCAGAAGATGCCCTGGAGAGGGAAACGGCAACCCACTCTAGTATTCGTGTCTAGGAAATCCCATGGACAGAGGAGCCTGGTGGGCTATAGTCCATGCTTTTGTGAAAGAGCCAGATAGGACTTAGTGACTAAACAACAACAATAGCCGGAGGAGGCAAGCTGGAAGGGTAGGAGATGACATCACAGAGGATTATGTTTGAATTGAGAGATTCAGGACTATTAGCAAATCTTGGGTATATTCATTATAAATCATACCTAGCTATAACTAAGTTTCAGGCTTCCAAGGTGGTTCAGTGGTAAAGAATTCGCCTGCCAGTGCAGGAGACACAGGTACAATCCTTGGGTCGGGAAGATTCCCTGGAGGAGGACATGGCAACCCGCTACAGTCTTCTTGCCTGGAAAACTCCATGAACAGAGGAGCCTGACAGGCTACAGTCTATGGGGTCACAAAGAGTCAGACAGGACTGAGTGACTAAGCACAGAACACAGCATAGCTAAGCTTATGTTTATTTATCTGACTTTGCTGACAGTGTTATAGCTAGCAAAATATTCATAAAGCACATAAATGGTAGCTGTGTGCATGCAGATTTCTGAAAATCACAGTCGTAAAGGTTCTAGTTCAAAAACATCAACACCTGAGATGAGAGGTCTTATAGGCATCAAGTCCATTACAAAGGGAGAACCACTTGACCTGACTTTCAGAGAAAAAGAGGAGGTAAACAGCAATGAGATACATGCTACACACCTATCAGAATGGATAAAATTCAAAACAGAAGAATTTGCTGATAAGGATGTGGAGATAGAAAGTGAAAGTGAAGTCGCTGAATCGTTTCCAACTCTTTGCGACCCAATGAACTGTAGCCTACCAGGCTCCTCCCTCCATGGGATTCTCCAGGCAAGAGTACTGGAGTGAGTTACCATTTCCTTCTCCAGGGGATCTTCCCAACCCAGGGATTGAACCCCGGTCTCCTGCATTCCAGGCATATGCTTTAACCTCTGAGCCACCAGGGAAGCTGGAGATAAAGGAACTCTAATTTACTGCTGGGAACGTGAAATGGTACAACCACTTTAGAAGTAGTTTGGATATTTTTCACAGAACTAAACGTAGGGTCTAGCAATCATGCAACTTCGTGTTCCCCCAAAGGAGTTGAAAATTTGTGTTTACAAAAAACCTACACACACAGATGTTCATAACAGTTTTATTCATAATTGCCAAAACTTTAATTATTATGTCCTTCAATAGGTGAATGGATAAACAAGTTATAGTATATTCATACAATGGAATATTACTCAATAATGAAAAAAGGAAATGAGCTATCAACACAAAAAGATACGGAGGAATCTTTTTTCAATTAGTTAATTTTAGTTGGAGAATAATTACTTCACAATATTTTGATGGTTTTGCCATACATAAGCATAAGTAGGCCACAAGTATTCATGTGTCCCCCCACCCTGAGCCCCTCCTCCCAGCTCCTTCCCCACCTCACCCCTCTGGGTTGTCCCAGCACGCCTGCTTTGGGTGCCCTGCTTCATGCATCAAACTTGCACTGGTCATCTGTTTTAAATGTGGTACTGCACGTGTTTCAGTGCTATTCTCTCAAATCATCCCATCCTTGCCTTCTCCTGCTGAACCCCAAAGTCTGTTCTTTACATCTGTCTCCTTTGTTAATCTGCATGTGGGATCGTTGGTACCATCTTTCTAAATTCCATATATATGCATTAATATACAGTATTTGTCTTTCTCTTTCTGACTTACTTCATTCAGTATAATAGGCTCCAGGTTCATCCACCTCATTAGAACTGACTCAGATGTGTTCCTGTTTATAGTGAAAGTGAAGTCATTCAGTCGTGTCTGACTCTTTGTGACCCGATGGACTATAACCTATCAGGCTCCTCTGTCCATGGGATTTTCCAGGCAATAGCGCTGGAGTGGATTGCCATTCCCTTATAGCTGAGTAATATTCCATTGTGTATATGTACCACAGCTTTGTTGTCCATTCATCCGCGATGGACATCTAGGTTGCTTTCATGCCCTAGCCATCGTAAACAGTGCTGCAGTGAACATTGGGTACACGTGTCTCTTTCAATTCTGGTTTCCTCCGAGTGTATGCCCAGCGTGGGATTGCTGGGTCATATGGCAATTCTATTCCCAGTTTTTTAAGGAATCTCCACACTGTTCTCTGTAGTGACTGTACCAGTCTGCATTCCTACCAACAGTGTAAGAGTGTTCCCTTTCTCCACACCCTCTTTAGCATTGATTTTTGGTAAACTTTTTGATGATGGCCATTCTGAGCAGTGTGAGATGATACCTCATTGTGGTTTTGATTTGCATTTCTCTAATAATGAGTGATGTTGAGCATCTTTTCATGTGTTTATTAGACGTTTATTAGATGTCTTCTTTCGAAAAATGTCTGTTTAGGTCTTTTGCCCACTTTTTGATTGGGTTGTTGTTTTTCTGGTATTGAGTTGCATGAGCTGCTTGTATATTTTTGAGATTAATTCTTCGTCAGTTGCTTCATTTGCTATTATTTTCATCCATTCTGAAGGCTGTCTTTTCACCTTGCTTATAGTTTCCTTTGTTGTGTAAAAGCTTTTAAGTTTAATTAGGTTCCATTTGTTTGTTTTTGTTTTTTTTTAAACAAAAATGGAGGAATCTTGAATGTACATTGCTAAGTGAAAGAAGCCAGTTTGAAAAGCCTATGAATGATTCCAACTGTATGACATTCTAGAAAAAGGCATACTTTGGAAGCAGTAAAAAGTTCAGTGCTTCTGCTATATTTAAAATTGATACTCAGCAAGGTCCTACTGTGTAGCACAGGGAACTCTATTCAATGTTAAGTGGCAGCCTGGATGGGAGGGGAGTATATGAAAGATTGGATACACATATATGTGTGGCCGAGTCCCTTTGTTGTCCACCTAAAACCATCGCAGCATTGCTAATTGGCTATGCTTGTTCATCTGTGCTCATTCATGTTCAATTCTTTGGGACCCTATGGACTGTAGCCCCCCAGGCTTCTCTGTCCCTGGGATTTTCCAGCAAGAATACTGGAGTGGGTTGCTATTTCCTCCTCCAGGGGATCTTTCCACCCAGGAATCGAACCCTCATCTCGTGTGTCTTTTGCATTGGCAGGCAGATTATTTAGCACTGTCCCATGCCTATACTTCAATATAAAATTAAAAGTTTTTAAAAATACAGTAAATAAAAACTCAAAAGGTAGATGACCTACAAGCAAAGGAAAATAAAAACCTTTCATATCCCTACCTTCCCAGAGTTCAGCGCTTGCCAGGGTGTTTCATGGAGTAAGAGAAGGATGAATAGACAGAGCACAGGGGATCTGGGGGCAATAAAACAAACCTATCTGATACTGTAACACTGGAGGACACAGGTCATTATTCATTTGTCAACCCAGAGAATATGCAACACAGAGAATGAACTCTAATGTAAACCAGGGACATTCATGAAAAATAACATATCAGTATTGGGTCACCAGTTATAACAAAGGCACTGCGTATAATAGGAGAATTGGAAAAGGAAGCACATTTTTGCAGACCTAATTAAAAAAAAAGAGCAATGCACTTGTTTCCTTGGAACATTATAAGTGCTCAAAAATAGTAAAAGAAATGTTTGCCAGATAGGCAAGGAGATAAAGGAATAAAGTGTGTTTATCCCAGAAAGAAAGATTAAGGTGTGTGGTACAAAAATATAGAAAAAGAAAGAGTGGCCAAGGTGTACAGGTGTGTCATGCTGAAAATACTGTCAAGCAAATGATCAGATGTGCTGTACAAAATGACCCCTGAGCCTGCAACAGGGAACATGGTTACAGTTGGAACAAGACTGGAAAAAAAGAAACAAGTCAGGAGATTATTGCCCTGGTCAAGAGGAGAATGGATAAGATCTGAACTAAAGTAGAGATGGAGAAGAGGAGATGGATTATAAATAGATTTGGCTGCTAGAATTAAAGGAACTTGGTGGTTGATCAAACAGGCTAGGGTTCTCAAAGCCACCATATGAGACTCCCAGTCAAGCCTGAGGGAATCGTGTTGGACTTGGAACTTGCGTATCTGACCCCACCTTGTGTTGAATGATGGGCCTGATTTTTGCAGCACCAAGGCTCTTCTTGATTGTTTGGTTGGCACTTTGGGAAGCAGCATTAACACTTTCAGGTCACTAGGGGGCTAATCATAGCCATTTTCGTGATTGTAGAACTGAATTGCTGTTCAGAAAGAATAATCATAGCAGTTCACACAGGGGTCTTTCCTAGAAGATTTCACTATCTTAGGACAAAGTCATTTGCATTAAGACCATTCCATGAGGCTGGTGTCATGAAAGTCATTATTTATACAGCTTTTGCTCTCAAATTTTCAGGCACCTTACCAGAAGTCCACTGAATCCTCTGCTCATTGCATATGTGTGCGCGTGTTAAACTGATGCACACAGACAGTACATGAACAGGTGATTGGGAGGACTAACAGACAGATGTAGACAGAGATAAATATTAATAGACACATAGGTAAGTAGACGTTAATGATAGCAGTTACTGCCTTGTTTACATGAGCATGCTAACTATTTTAAAAGAAAATTATAAAAATAATGAAATTTTTAAGCAATTCAAAAATAACTTTTAAAAAATGTTAAAGAAAATGATTTCATAAAAGGCAAACATCAGCTCCGTGCAAGACACTATTTTGGATACTTACATACACTACTAGGCACAAAGCTGTTTGTTGTAAGTTCACATTCCCAGTAACGGTGCACAAAGATTCTCTTTTCTCCACATCCTCACCAATACTTCTTATCTCTTGTGTTTTTGATGGCAGCCATTCTAACCAGTGTAAGCTGATAGTTCATTGTGGCTTTGATTCTAATGATTAGTGGGTACCTTTTCATGTACCTATTGGACATTTGTATGTCTTCTTGGGAAATACTGTATTATATACTTGAAAGTTGTTGAGAGAGCAAATCATAAATGTTCTCACCACAAAAAAAGAAGTGGTAATTACGTGATGCAATAGGAGTGGTTAGCTACAGCAGTAATCATGTTGCAATGTGGGGAGAAAGCTCTTGGGAGACAGAGGTAGAGGATCTTTAATGCTGGAGTCCCTAGAGCAGGGAGCTGGTGTTTTAAAAATGTTTGTCGAATAATTAACATAACATTTCATTTAATTCTAGTAAAATCTCTATAAGGTAAATATCATTGTTCCCACATAACAGACGTGGGCATTGAGGCACAATTTAAATAAGTTTCTGACTTCCCTGCTGGTCCAGTGGTTAAGAATCTGCCTACCAGTGCAGGAGACATGGGTTCCATCCGTGGTCTGGAATGATTCTACATGTCGTGGAGCACAACTAAGCCCGGGCGCCACACTACTGAACCCGTGCACTCTAGAGCCCGTGCTCTGCAGTAAGAGAAACTGTCGCAATGAGAAGCCGGTGCATCGCAACTAAGAGGAGCCTCCACTCGCCACAACTAGAGAAAGCCCGCACATAGCAAGGAAGGTCCAGAGTAGCCAAAAATAAATTAATTAATTAATTAAAATAATCTTAAAAAACAGAAAGTTTTAAATAATTTCCCAAAGGTTGTTAAGCTCACAAGCAGTGAAAATGCTGGAATCGAGCGCAAACCTCTGTGATCCAGAGGCAGTGGTTTTCTCCTGCTCTCCACTGTCATCAAGGCGGCTCTTTGAAGGCACCGCATGACCCTCCTCGAGTTTCTGCAGAGTGCCCTACTTAGGAACTGAGCAGTTCTCCCAGGTCATGGAGAAATCTCACAATTGGCAGCCGGCTGGTTTGTGCCGACTCGGACATTTTGCATCTCCATCTGGAACTGCTGTTTGGGAAGCCCCAGCAGAGCCCCTGAGCTGTGGTGCCCCCAGCCCCCCCAGCTCTGTGAAATGAACACAGTGATGACTTTTATGACCCTAGCCTTGCAGGATGCTCCCCAGGCCCAGACATGCAGCTGTAATTCCTCACCCACAGGCCACCAGACTGTGTTCAGATAACCATGAAAACGATTCCTGTTGAGTCAGTAGAACCTGATTACACTGCAAGAGAGTGAAATGGAGAAGAAGAACGGCATGTGGAGGCAGAATTGTTAAGTGATAGGAAATAAATCATGCCAATTACCCTTTAGGTGTTTGAGCAGACCCACATGAGATTGCTAAAAGAACAAATTCATTTTAAGACTATGCCTTTACCTTCTCCGAATCCCTGCTGCCAGAGGCCATTAGCATTGTCCAACCAAAATTTCCGGAAGGTCCCCAGGCCTCATTTAGCTACAGAGATGATAAAAAGTTTGTCTTTGGGAAGAAAGTCACACATAGAGCAACACTTATACCCTGTTGAAAAGGAATGATTCCTGGTGTTTGAGCTATTCAGTCAGAATCTGATCCATTTATTTAAGAAATCTGTTACTCAGATGCAATTTCACTCACTTGCAAGGTGGTCTTTTTTTTTCTCCTTTCATAGGTATAGAAGGCAATATGATCCTCCCACTCCACCCCCTGCTCATCTCACTGATGCCTTTAGAAAGCTGGCACCAGACTGATTACAGACCTTTGTTGCCATAAAGATACAACAGAATGTGGTTAAGGGAGAAGAAAGAGCCTTAACTATGAATTCGTTTCCTCTGATGCCTATTTTTTTTCTCTTATACCTTTCCAAAAAGGTGGCAAGGTGACATCTACTTAGAGCATATTTAATTGCAACTTTCGGAAGACTGAAGCAGTAATACCTCACAGAATTCTCAGTCACCATTCAAAATGTTTGGAAAAGCACAAGATGAAGTGTACTGTCAGCAGAGGGGGAAGAAATTGGAATTTCAAGTAATCTGCCTGGTCTCCTGATTACACTTTGTAACAAAGAGGATATATCAGCCCTTGATTTCAGTCTCTGATTTCCATTCATCTGGGGTCCTTTCATTATGAACAGGGTTTCTCTCTGGGTAGCCACAGTACTTATAATCTAAAGAATAGCAAAAAGCATTTTGTTCTATTATGATGTGGTGATGTCAGATGCAAGTAATTTGATCCTAATCCCTGCCTGCAGCATCCAAAGGCAGGTTAAGGACCTCACCCAGAGCATCTTCCTACACCACAGTTAGAGTGTGTGTGTCTGCATCACTCCGCATATGTGTGTGCAAGTGTGTATGTGTATATGAAAGTTGTTTATTCCTAAAGGAACACATGATAAAGTCATGTGAATAACTGAAATTGATGACCCAGCCATGAAATAAGAATGTACTTGGTTAATTTAATTTTCCAATAGAGTTACTAAACATGAGCAGTCAGAATTCTCAGTATATTTCAATTAAATATAAACACAAAAATTCAGATATTTGCTATTTTCACTTTTTATTTGTTTGACTCAGTGGAATTAGTTACTGAAATTTGGGAAGAATAAACTGCTTTAAGTTAAAAACTGTATTGCTCAGATAACTCCCAGGAGTCCAGAAGCCACGCACTGCGCAGATTTGCTCAGTTGTGTAAAGATGCTGAGAAACCTCGTTCCCTGGCCCTGCTGCCTGTGTGTCGGGTCATCCAGAAGTTGGCAGTGCTCTTGGCGCTCTTGGTTCCGAGAAGGCTATGAAACAGGTGGACTACTTGTTTTCTCGCACAGGAGCTGAGAATCAGTGGTAAATGATCGTGATATCCTAAAAACCCATTCAAAAGGGATATGTCAGGCTATGATCTTTTCTTCTGTAGCATTTCATGAGAAGTACAATGCTTAAGGACAAGCAGGACCTTAAGGGAGCCTCTGGGCAGCTCTCTAAAACAACACAACTGTATCACTCCAGATATACTTAAAAACATCTCTCTTTATGAGGAAGAATTCCAGAATAGCCTTAGAAAAAGAGACACCAATAATATAGATTTCTTTTCTGGGAATCTGATTTTCCAGAAGTAAGGGGCGTTTCTTTGAAACACTGGGTTCCCTAGTAATACCCCAGGTGCCATTGCATTGACGATGCCTCTCGGAGGTTTCAGATGGACTATTCCAAGCGCAGCCTACATACAGAGCTTTTCTCTCTTCTGTCATCCCTTCTTTATTTGTAAACGTACCCGTTGTCTCTTCCAGATGGTAAGTTCGTGTAGGGCAGAGTGTGCTCTTATTCGTCTTCATGGTCTGTCTCCCAAACAGTGCTTTCTCATCGCAGGTCCCCAAGAAGTAATCGTAGAACACACGATACATATTTCAGATTGATCACGGTGAATACAAAGTATTCTCATAGAAACAGTACATGTTCGTATATAAAGAAATGATGGATGGATGTGTGTGCTCAGTCGTGTCCAAGTCTTTGTGACCCCACGGACTGTAGCCCACCAGCCTCCTCTGTTCATGGAATTTCCCAGGAAAGAGTACTGGAGTGGGTTGCCATTTCCTTCTCCAAGGGATTTTCCTGACCCGGGGATTGCACCCACACCTCTTGCATCTTCTGCGTTGGTAGGCACATTGTTTACCACTGAGCCACCTGGGAAGCCAAAAGATATGATACTTCCCAACGTTTAGCCGATTTTCCCTAGGAGTGTATGTGAACTTGAACTGATATCCTGTGAGTCTGTGAGGGTGTTGTAGCATCAGCCTGGATTTCACACCATGCGGGGCTGGGTCTTCTATCTGCTGTCAAATGGGATTAATATGGCTTGACCCACTTCCCTGGTCCTTTCATTTGGAAAACAAATGTGGTCACAGATGTGAAAATGCTCCAAAGGGGTGGCATGAATGAGGTGGCCTCAGTGTTGTTATTATAGTGGCTTCGGGACCTAGAATATGAGGGGTCCCGGTCACCCTGTAGTTTTCAATAATAAATCACCCTGACAACAGACCCATCGAACTCAAAAGCACTAAGGAGCCCTGAGACCTGATCTGACTCAGAGATCCAAAACGTGTGACGGGAGCATCTTTATGAGTGCACAGGTCGTCTCCCACTCAGCCTGCCCTGGGCTGCAGTGGTGTGTCGTGGGCCCTGACCGTCAGATTTGAAAACCAAAAGGCCCAGAACCAGGCAAACATCCATACATCATTCATTGCCTTCCTCATTCATTGGCTTCAGGTGGCCTTCAGCTGCTGCCAACAGTGTCCTGATGCCTTGTGTGGTCTTTCTCTTTGAATGATTTCTGGAGGTTTTCAGGAAAGGCTGTGAGCCTATATATTATGGCACCGGACAGAGGAGCCTGGCGGGCTACAGTCCATGCAATCGCGAAGAGTCGGATATGACTGAGCACACAGTGGGCCTATTCATTAAAGCATGGAAACTGATAACTTAAAAAACACATATTCTATTTATTTACTTTATCTGGTTATCTTCTTTGGCTGTGCCAGGTCTTAGTGGTGACACAGGATCTTTAGCTGTGGCATGGGAACTCTTAGCTGGGCATGTGGGATCCCAGCAGAGGAACATGGGACGCATGCATCGGGAGTGTGGGGCCTCAGCCACGGACCACAAAGGAAGTCCCAGAAACTGATAATATTTAATGATCAGTAGATATTCCCACTGTTTTTAAGTCTGTTCAAGAGTCAGTTTTATCGTAAGCTCTCTGCTGAGCTTTTTCTTTAAATTAAAGGGTAGTTGACTTACAGAGTTGTGTTAATTTCTGCTGTACAGCAAAGTTATATACATTCTTTCTATTCTTTTCATTTTGATTTTTCCAAGGATATTGAATATAGTTCCCTATGCTATACAGTAAGGCCTCGTTGTTGATTCATTCTAAATGGAATCGTTTGCATCTATCAACCCTGAACTCCCAGTCCATCTTCCTGCCCCTTGGCAACCACACATCTATGTCTTTGTGTCTGTTTCTGCTTAGTTTTTTATTCTAGTAAAAGTCTAATCCATTTGGGAGCTTCATAAGCCAGTTCTTCTCACTGTCAAGCTATAAGACTTCCTAGAACATTCTCCATACGTTTTAGTGAATTCTTCTTACCTTGGGCAAGTATTGGGATTCCTGAAACACTTCTTTAACAAAGCAACAAAGCCAGAAGGAAAAGATAGATACTTCTTCACAAAGTTCCATATTTATGTCCAGAATAAGATTTTTCAGGACAATTGGAGCGAAACAATTCAATCTTTCCTGAGTGTGCACTGTGGTGTTAAATCTCACCCAATGCTTGGCAATCTCTGCTGCCTCTCACACATTTTGGAACGTGGTTTGGGAATATTTCTGTGAGTGCTTTTGCCATAAAGTAAAAATAGATTCAGCTTCCCGCTAAGTAGAGTTCTTGCAAAGAGGCATTCATTATTCATGACTCACTTTTCTCCAGTGCTGCCCACCAGGGATCTCAAAAGTTTTCACACGTAGGTATTTGTGGTCATGATCTTCTAAGAAGAAAGTTTGGG
Organism: Ovis aries; assembly: GCF_016772045.2. NCBI lineage: Eukaryota > Metazoa > Chordata > Mammalia > Artiodactyla > Bovidae > Ovis > Ovis aries. The sequence continues at coordinate 1,778,979 of NC_056074.1, read as the reverse complement.
ATAGAAATTGAGAAAGGACAACTTCCCTGGCAATGTCATGCCTTGGTTCACAAAGTAAAGTGGGAAGGGTGTAGCTGTTAAGAGCAGACGGTGGCCTATGTGAGTATGGCACACTGTAGGGAGTTATATCTGATCATCATAAGCTCACTCTGAGAATAAAACTCAAGATTATGAAGTATCATCTGTGAAAACTACCGTATTAGAGAAACCGAGTACATCTTGGAAGTCTTTTGTTTCAAATGCCTTTGCACTAGTTTTGGCTAGGCAAAAAGGCTATTTCTAAAGTTTACAGATGCAGAACTGAGTTATATATTTTTAATTGCCTCCTGGGGCGGTGTGACTTATTTATCTTCAATGATTTAACACATTTAATCTATTTTGCTTTTGACATGGGCAGAAAGTTCACCAGCCACTGTTCTTCATTGCTTAGGCCTGGTGGTAAGGGCTGCCTGGGGCACTAATGATGAGAATGTTTTTACTTAGCCCTTGGCCTCCACTGTTGGAAAATGTGAAAAGTAAAATGGAATTTCAATAGGTAGTGTTGACTAGGAACAAAGTGGAAGTTTTAGACATTTTTTTTCCGTTTATTTAAAAAAATTGACTTTCTTAAATTATTGGATTTCTCAGCCTTCTTTATGGTCCAACTCTCACATCCATACATGACTACTGAAAAAAAAAAACGATATAGCTTTGACTATGTGGATAGATTTTATATTTTTTAAATTTCTGATCGGCTTCATTTTCCTGATACAGTGCGGATTTATTTTTTGCTAATATTTTTCATGGCTGAATTTTCATAACTTTCAGTCAGTTTAGTTCAGTTACTCAGTTGTTTTCGACTCTTTGCAACCCCATGGACTGCAGCACACCAGGCTTCCCTGTCCATCACCAACTCCCAGAGCCTGCTCAAACTCCTGTCCATCGACATCCTCTGTCGTCCCCTTCTCCTCCTGATTTCAGTCTTTCCAAGCATCTAGGTCTTTTCCAGCAAGTCAGTTCTTCGCATGAGGTGGCCAAAGTACTGGAGTTTCAGCTTCAACATCAGTCCTTCTAATGAATATTCAGGACTGATTTCCTTCAGGATTGACTGGTTGTATATCCTTGCAGTCCAAGGGACTTTCAAGAGTCTTCTCCAACACCACAGTTCAAAAGCATCAATTCTTTGCCACTCAGCTTTCTTATAGTCCAACTCTCACATCCATACATGACTACTGGAAAAACCATAGCTTTGACTAGACAGACCTTTGTTGGCCAAGTAATGTCTCTGCTTTTTAATATGCTGTCGAGGTTGGTCATAGCGTTTCTTCCAAGGAGCAAGCGTCTTTTAATTTCATGGCTGCAGTCACCATCTGCAGTGATTTTTGAGCCCCAAAACTTAAAGTCTTTCACTGTTTCCATTGTTTCCCCATCTATTTGTCATGAAGTGATGGGACTGGATGCCATGATCTTAGTTTTCTGAATGTTGAGTTTTAAGCCAGCTTTTCCACTCCCTTCTTTCACTTTCATCAAGAGACTCTTTAGTTCTTCTTTGCTTTCCGCCATAAGGGTGGTGTCATCTGCATAGCTGAGGTTATTGATATTTCTCCCAGCAATCTTGATTCCAGCTTTCCAGCTTGTGCTTCATAACTTTGGCAGTTTACTTCTCTGTACATTGCTTTCATTCTGCTGTAGGTACTGAAAATAGAAAAATGAAAGACACATTTCCTGCCCTCAAGGAACTCACAGTTTTAATGCAGCCTTTTAGGTGGCTTGATAAAAATGAGCATAAACTCTGAAAGCTCCCAGAAGATGGGACACGGTTTAAACCTAGGACTAAGTATGTGTGTCTTACATTCTCCTGGGAGGCTAAAGCTGGGTGAATGCAAACACACATCTAATAAATCTGCTAAATACTGATGCGTGATAAATGCTTCCTAAATACTACGTCATGTGCTCGTGTCTCAGTCCTATATGACTCTTCACAGCCCCATGGACTACAGCCCACCAGTCTCCTCTGTCCATGGAATTTTCTGGGCAAAAATACTGGAGCAGGTTGCCTGGAGCCTACTCCAGGGGATCTTCCCAAGCCAGGGATCAAACGCGAGTCTGTCTCCTGCGTTGGCAAGTGAATTCTTTACCACTGGCGCCACCTGGGAAGCCCTAAATATTGCATATTGATCGTTATATTCACCCTTGAATTTAACTTTGCGAGTCTATTTTAGTCTACTGAACTGATCTTTATTTAAAACTTGCATATACTCCCTTTTATCTTGTGAAAGTAATTAAGATGTTTTAAGTATCTAAGATGAACCATCTTTCTCTTTTAGTAGCTATATCCTAAGACATGTTTCCCCAGGGATTTTTATTTTATCACATATAAAGAACAAACCCTACCTGTTCTGTGATGAATTCAAGAGAACACAGGGTTCTTAATAGCTGTGTTAATGGGATAATGAATACTGTTTGTTTCTAACCCACAGGATATCTACCTAATTTATTAGCAATCTAAGATATCTGTTATGATTCAAAATAAAAATAACATCCATTAGAAGTAGAAAAAAGCAGGATAATTTCTTCCCCAATGCAGGGGCTTTTTCCTGTGCCTCTTATGAAAACCAAAAGAAATTGATGTTAGTTTATTATGTACCAGACATCATGCAGGATGCTACCCAGATCGTGATTGATTGCCTTTATCTTCAGGGAACTTGCAAAGCTAGTTTAAGGCAAGGGAATAAAAGAGGACAGATACATAATAATCAGATATGTGATCAGTAATGTATTAGTATATGAAATCAAGTCAAGTGAATCATGGAAGGAAGTAATCCTACCTGAACATAATCTCTTGAGAAGAAATCATAAAAGAACAGACATTTGCATGAGGCCTCGGAGGATTTTATAAGAACTGCAAGGACAGGGAAGTAAAGGGGATTCTATACTGAGGGAACCCAAGTAAGGCTGTGAGCAAGCTGAAGTACACAGTCCACATTAGACCAGGTTGACAGGGAGCCCCTGCAGGGAAGGGAGTCCATCTTGCTCATCACTGTTTACCCCGTGCCTAAAACCCTGCATGTTGTAAGCACTGTATATATTTGTTGAATATGTGATCTGATTGTGTGATTAAAACTTTAGGTAGAGAGTGGGTGGAAACCAGAAGCTGAGAAGAGCCCAGTAGATAGGCTGTATCAGTACTAAAGAATCTTTTAATTTAATACTAAAGGGTATGGACTTGACCCTGTAATTCAGTACTTATCAAAGTATGTCCCTTAAAATGTCACATCTGAAGGACAGTAATAAGCATCTCTCAACAAAAGCATTCTGTTGTCAAATAAGTTTGGGAAATACTGGATTAAACAGTAGCTTCTTTGCTTAGATTTCTTCTGAGCCCTGTCTCGGCTCATGTGCATTGTGAAGCTCCAAGAAAGATCTATATAATTCAAACTTCTAGGATCCTAGACCCTCTCCACCCTGCAGGACTGGGGTTCTCCATGGCACATTTTATGGAAATCTGTCCTAACAGAGGGACTTAAAGACCTTTCAGCAATGGACTGATCTGAACTTCATTTTAGAAGATTTTCTGGTCTTCTAAAAACTCAGGGCTTCCCAGGTAGCCCTAGTGGTGAAGAACGTGCCTGCCAATGCAGGAGACATAAGAGCTGTGGGTTCGATCCCTGGGTCAGGAAGATCCCCTGGAGAAGAAAATGGCAACCCACTCCAATGTTCTTGCCTGGAGAATCCCTTGGACAGAGGAGCCTAGTGGCTGCAGTCCATTAGATCGCAGAGTCAGACACGACTGAAGCAACTTAGCATGCACTGGTCTTCTAAAGAATGGACTGAGAGGAAGCAGTTTGATGATAGACATTATAGTTTCAGCAGGAGATAATGAGAGCTGAACCCCAAGAAGCAAGGAGAAAGAACCAAGAGCCACCAAGAACATATCAGAGGTAGAACTTGTCAGAGCTGTCACTGGAGTCAGACCCGTTGTACACTGCCCAGGGCTTCCTGGCCAAGGTACCCGGGCACTGAATCTGGTCTGTACTCTGTTACCGAGCTGAGCCTCCAGGAGCAGGGCTGTGCCCGTCTAGATGAAGGGCAGTGTGTATCACAGCTGTGGGGTCCCTAGTTAAGGACTGATAAGATGTCAGGGGAAAGCAAGAAGAGCACTCACGATGACTTGTGTTTCTTGTTTAAACGGTGGCGTGGCCAAAGATGTCTTCTGCAAACTTCTAATATTTCTAAAACTATCACATCTGCAATCACAGTACCTGGAGAAGGAATGATGATGAAGATGCATTTCTATTTGCTCTGAACAGCTTCTCCCAGGAGTTACATTTTCCTTTCCACCACACATGAAATTAAATACTCTATCATTACGGAGAGATTTTTACCAACACCTTAAACCTAAGGATTGCCCACCCAAATGTCTCCAGACTCCACTCGGGCATGTTCAGTGAGTGACGTACAGATCAAGCAGAGTGTTTGCATGTTAAACTCACAGAAATGTCCTTCACTTACCAAAAGACATGCTGTCTTTCGCTTTTGCTTTTGACTATGCAGTCTCCACCATCTATATTTTATAACCATTTTTGACAGGAATGTAGAGAGTGAGAAATGTTTCTCTAGTCCAAGAAAAGTGTCTGTGCAGTGTTGATGATGAATGACACCTGACGTGGTGGCGGTTAAGAAATACAGAGAAGAATGGACCAGTTATTGTGATTTTTCAGGAGAGACTGGGTATTTGACTTTTTGTGTGATACCTCTCTAGTTTTTAATGTAGACAGAAAACTTTCAAGAGTCTGTATGGGCCAAGTAAAAGCGTATCTCTGGGCCCCACCAGTCCATGATTCCTCTCTTAGCCCATATGTGCTTTGTATGCATATACATGGGCACTCCCTTTTTTTTAAGTTGATAAATTTAAAATTCATATACTTTTAGATGGGCTAAACCCTGGTGGCTCAGAGGGTGAAGCATCTGCCTGCAATGCAGGACACGTGGGTTCTATCCCCGGGTCGGGAAGATCCCCTGGAGAAGGAAATGGCAACCCACTCCAGTGCTTTTGCCTGGAAAATGCCATGGACAGAGGAGCCTGGTAGGCTGCAGTCAATGGGATCTACTTTTAGGTAGACAAGGTGTTAGATGACCTGCTAAGCTGCCCTGCAAACCTAGGTTGAATTGCTGGGAGGAGAAAAGCCAAATTTCCTGCGCTGATAATTAGAACAAGGTCCTTACTTTTGCATTAAGTCTTTACCATAGAAAGAAAGTCCCAAAATCTGGTGCCTGGAGAGTGTTAGAGAGCTTTCATTCAAATCGCATCACCAGTGGTGCTAAGGCATGAGAGTCTGCCAGGATAAAAGTAATATAAAGTGTGATGTCCGGTGCTGTGAAAGAGAGGGGAGGCTACTAATATACACTTCCCATTGTAATTCATACCTCGTGGATTCTGTTTCACAGAATGGGGAGTGTGGAATCATGAATTGACTGACTAAGGCCTTGATGTCAGGGAGATTGTGAAGTGGTGCAGGGGGATTTAGTCCTGGGGCTAATATGATGTCACCTCTCGGTTCCTGGCAGAACTTTCTTAATGGCCCACATATGAGCACACAGATTGGACCCATCTGTTTGAAAGGGGGAGTTAGCACATGTGTGGTAATCACCATTGCTCTAAAGAAACTTTGAGGAGGTGTTTAGTTCCTGCTGATAGGGAAGATTAGAATCAAGCAAGTTTTATGAATAGAAAATGATGAGCAGATGAGCCTGGCAGGAAATGGAAATGTGATGAGATTAGTAGCTGATGTATACCTCTCTGCAGGGAAAAAAAAAAAAGAGCTCTAAGGGATGTCAGGCTGAGAAACACTTTATTTCCTGAAGTGCAAAAAGAGATTTGGACAAAGCCTGTAATATTAGCAGCCACTGCCAAAGTGAATTGGTCAAGGATCTTTCTAAAAAAAGCTGCCATTTAGCTTTTGCTGGGTCTCAACATGGTGAGGAAAAAGTGCCTCCTTGTCCTGAGATACAAGCTTTGAAGGTGCATTCAGCCAACAAACATTTCCTGAGCACCAGCTCTGTGGTGGCATTGCACCAGTCCCAGAGCGGCTCACAGACTCATGGTAATCAACACGCTGTACTCCCTGGGTGGACTGTGAGCAGACTGTCCTGGGGCTCCCTGATAATGGGCATCTTTGTGCAGAGAGAAATAGCACAAAAATGAAGAGTATGAGTGAATGACCTGAAAGCCTATGTTCCATGGTTCTGTGGGTCACGGAGCCCCTCTGGTTTGTACCATTTGGAAAACAACATTTTAGAAAAAAGAAACTTTCTGAAAGAAAGTTCAGAGCAAACTCATCAGATTTTTCCCAAAGGTTGGCAGTCCCAGAATTTGATGAATGGACTTTTTTTAAATTGAGGTATAGTTGATTTACAGTACTGAGTTAGTTTGAATGTACAGCAAAGTAGTGTAGCTATATGTGTGTATATATACTGCTAAGTCGCTTCAGTCGTGTCCGACTCTGTGCAACCCCATAGGCGGCAGCCCACCAGGCTCCCCCATCCCTGGGATTCTCCAGGCGAGAACACTGGAGTGGGTTGCCACTTCCTTCTCCAATGCAGGAAACTGAAAAGTGAAAGTAAAGTCGCTCAGTCGTGTTCAACCCTCAACAACCCCATGGACTGCAGCCCACCAGGCTCCTCTGTCCATGGGATTTTCCGGGCAAGAGTACTGGAGTGGGTTGCCATTGCCTTCTCCAGTGTGTATATATACACACACACACATATATTTAGATTCTTTTCCACTTTAGGTTGTTACAAAGTATTAGATATAGTTCCCATGCTATACAATAAATCCTTGTTGCTTATCTATTGTATATACAGTAGCCTGTATCTGTTTATATCATACTCATAATTTATCCCTTCTGCCCCTCCTTTTCCTCTGTGGTAACCATAAATTTGCTTTCTATGTCTGTAAGTTTGTTTTGTAAATAAATTAATTTGTATCCTTTTTAAAAAAATCCGTATATAATTGATAACATGTGGTATTTGTCTTTCTCTGAGTTACTTCACTTAGTATGATAATCCCTAGTTTCATGTTGCGAATGGCAACATTTAAATTTTTTAGGACTAAGTAATATTCGATCCTATATGTATAGCACATCTTGTGTATCCAAGTGATTGGACTTTATTGTTTCCATAACTTTCTCAATGGCTTTCTCTGGATGGAAGGGAAAGTGAAAGTGAAAGTGAAAGTCACTCGGTGGTGTCTGACTCTTTATGACCCCATGGACTACAGTGTCCATGGGACTCTCCAGGCCAGAATACTGCAGTGGGTAGCCTTTCCCTTCTCCAGGGGATCTTTTCAATGCAGGGATCGAACCCAGGTCTCCTGCGTTGCAGGTGGATTCTTTACCAGCTGAGCCACAAGGGAAGCCCAAGAATACTGGGGAGGGTAGCCTATCCCTTCTCCAGCAAATCTTCCCAACCCGGGAATTGAACCCGGGTCTCCTGCATTGCAGGTAAATTCTTCACCAACTCAGCTATCAGGGAAGCCCGTGGAAGGTAGTACACCCCTATTCTCTTCAGAAAAGAATTCTGCTTATTCCTTCCAGATTCACCTCTTCAGAAAGGTTACCTACCTACTCGACCTTGTTGTTTCCTCCCTTCCCCTTTCCTTCCCTCCCTCACACCATACTTGGATGTTTTCTCCCTCCTCTCCTTCTCCTCCATTTCATCTCTTCCTCTCTTCCTTCCTTCCTTTCCTTTCATTCCTCATTCCTTCCTTTTTAAAAATTTCAGATGGAGACTTTTCCATATAAAATAAACCACTCTGTAAATGTATGCAAACTACTGAGTATACTTCTCCTGAAATGCCCAAGAGTAGGTCCTGCAACATGGGATGGGGAAGACAGGGTGGGAAGGGACCAGGACAGTTTCCCATCCCCGCTTGGCTTATTAATGCCATAATGCCAAGTTAAAGGTCAGATAAGAGAAATTGCCTGTAGTAAGTCCAAAGGCAGATGGTTTAGGGCATTTTTAAAATTATTATTATTATTTCTTTTCTTCCATGGAAAGTATGAGTGACTGTGGAGGTTCCAGAAAGTTTATCTTCAGGTTGCTCTTCCTTTGAGACGTAGCCTTTAATTTACTGTTTGCTAGTAGTTTCCTTTCTGGAAATGGTGGGAAGCCCTTGTTTTCCCAGCAATGCAGTAGTCTGAACACATAGGCAGACAGGTCTGAATTCCAGCCCTTGCCTCCATATTAGCCCCTGAGTATTCTGGAGAAGGTTGCTCCCCTTGTGAGGAAGAGAGAAACTGTTTTTCAACCTCTCTGCTGTCTCAGAAGGATTAAGGATTTAATGGTTGTGGAACATTCTGAAGATAATAAGTAAACATGAAAAATAAACATGACATCTACTCTACACACACTTCTATTTTTTTAAGAGTCTAGCATTTTGAAAAAATACCTAAATTAAAGCCTCTGCCATACTGAAATCATGCAGATATCTGTATCTGAGAATTTGTGAGCACATGCTTCATTTGAAGCTCAAAGGGCAGCTTGGAGTCATGGAACTAATCTCTTGGAAACATTGAGCTTATTGCCAGTGATATGATGTTGGGTTAAGAAACACATCAGTCTACATCTGTTTCCTCATCTGTAAAGTGAGCAGATGGAACCAGACTGGTGCCTAAACTCCAAGGACTTGAGCCTTAATGTCTAGTGACTATGCCTTCCTGAATATAATAGAAGTGAGGAAAGCCAGTTTCTCCTTAGCCTGAGGTTCTGAAGTCTGTAAAGCAACACGGCAGGGGTGAGAAAATACTCTGCAATGGGGCCCTTCATCCGTTCGTCCACCTATCTGGTGACCATGAATACAGATACCCAGCACACGTAAGTGGTAAAAATTGTGCCATCCACAACGGGCCCTGGAGTGAAACAGTGAAAATAGATAGGCATCCTCACTAGAATTTATTGTCAACAGCGTCTAATATCTTACCCGTGAAGCACATGTCTTTTGAATCCAGGGACCTCTAGACATACTGTGTTGGAATATAATCAGATCCAAAGAAGGGTGACATTGTTAGTATTTGCAATTACTACAAGGCTCTCTAACCTTTTTCCCTTTATAGTGCACAAAGAAGATGATAACATGTGTAGGATACCTTTGAGTAAAGGGCAAAGCTAGCCCAAGGTTTGAGGTGACCAGCCCTTAGATTCAGCTAGAGGAGGTCACACGCATCTATCAGAGAGTTAGGAGAATCCATATTGCAGTCCATCTGACGCTGACTTGCCACATGAGGTTGGAAACCGCCTTAGTTTAAATAGCTTTGTCTTTAGATTTCTTCCTGGCATAGAATCTATTAGCCAGGTCTTGAGACTTTAGATGATGAAATAAGGGGAGGGGAAAATAAATTACTTTTAAGCTTTGTCTTCCACTTTAGAAGAGTTTCAGGTGCTGAAACAGCTCAGAGCAATCAGGAGACTCAGAAAAAGGGCACGGAGTACTCGGGAAGAAGAAAGGGTATTGCCGGACAGGCAGGAGGTGTGCAACAGCCAAGGCAAGGTGCCGAGATGTGGGGCCTGGGGTGTGCTCAGTGGGGTGGAGGCAGATGGGTTGATGGGACAGTGCTCCGGACAGCTGAACCCTGGCTGTGCAAGGCCCCACAGGTGGCGTGAAGAGTGACCTGCTGACGCCAATGGTGGCTTCAGGCTGCGGCTGCCAGAGTGGAGAAGCAGAGCCCTCATGCCATAGGCTTGCCAGCTTTGCTCAAGGCTGAACTATGGTGCCAAGGGCTGTGAGACAGCATATGCTGACCGCGTTTACAGGAAGGAGTTGGAGCAAGCGTTCAGGTGCGATGCAGCAGAGGGTAGAGAGGTGAGGAGCACAGACCCTGGTGCAGGCTGAGTCCATTTTACTTCACTGCGCTAAGCCTTTTCCTAATCTGCAGTGTGGGGATGACTATCCCATCTGCCCCCGGGGCTTGTTTAAGGGTGTGCGTGCGCGCTCAATCGTGTCTGACTCTTTGTGACCCCCATGGATGTAGCCCAAGCTTCCCACAGGTAGCTCAGTGGATAAAGAATCTGCCTTCAATACAGGAGACACAGATTTGATCCCTGGGTCAGGAAGATCACCTAGAGGAGGAAATGGCAACCCGCTCCTGTACTCTTGCCTGGAGAATCCAATGGACAGAGGAGTCTGGAGGGTTACAGTCTATAGGGGAGCAAAGAGTCAGACACAAATGAAGCAGCTGGGCATGCAGGCATGAACTATAGCCCATCAGGCTCCTCTGTCCATGGAATTCTCCAGGCAAGAATACTGGAGGGTTGCCATTTCCTCTTCCAGGGGATCTTCCTGACTCAGGGATTGACTGAACCTTTATCTCTTGCGTTGGCAGGCACATTCTTTACCACACGAGCCACCTGGGAAGCCAGATGTAAGGATGAATTAGTCAATATTTGTTAAAGGTGTAGAGGAGTGTGTGCACAGAATAAGCACTAAGTGCCTGATGAATAGGAGGGAACAGACACCGGGGGCCACTCAGCTTCATCCGCCTTCCTCCCATCACCTTTACCAAGGAGAAGGGCCTGGTGAATGCAGTGAGAGGGGAGCTGAAGGTGGAGACACATAGCAAAACAGGAGGAGAAGCTGGATCTCCTCTGAACAAATTTTAGAGAGGTGAAACAAGTTCCAGCCATTGCCCATGGTCTGGTGGCAGTCTTTCAGCCGTTGAGGATGACAGGAAGGGTACCACAAGGCTGGAGATGGGGATGGCCCCCATTATTATAGGAGAGAAAAGCTTGATTCTAGAAGCACAGCTACAAGCTTGATGCTGATCCAAAGCCACGCTTGAGGAGAGAATTTTAAACAGATGGTTAACAGATGCTTCTACATGGGCTGTGCAGGGTAGCAAAAGAGCAGGAGCTGCGAAGCCAAGCTGACTTGGGTGCAAACCCAAGTCCCGACACTTACTGGCTGAGTGGCCTTGCAAAACTTACATCACTTCTGAGTCTTACTGTCTCCAGCCGTAGAATAGAAATGGCAGTGTCTCCAGGGTTCCCGTGAAAGATAGTGATGGTGTAAATGATCGCGCCGAGGACTGAGCAAAACAAACACGCAGTCAGTGATTTCCGTGAACCAAAGCGGCAGCAGAACATAAGGCTGAGAACAGAGACTGGCAAACGTTTTCTGTAAAGGACAGAATAATAAAGACTTTAGGCTCTGTGACCTATATAATCTCTGCTTCCAGTACTCAACTGTACCTTTAAAGCAGGAGAACTGTTGTAGATAATATGTTCTTAGATGGTGTGGATGGCTACATTCCAATAAAACTTTATTTACAAAAACAAGTGGCCAGATTTGGCTGTCGTGTGCTAATCCCAGGGTGTAAAAACCAAACAGCCAGGATTAAAATAAAAACCTCTCCACTATGAGCAGTGTGACCTTGGACAAGGTCATAAATTGAGCTCCTTTATCTATCAAATGGGTATAATAGTAGTGTGTGTGTCCTGACATTTTGTTTCTTTTTTTTTTTTTTTGATAATGGATAGATCCTGGCTTTTAAAAATTATTTATTCATTCATTCCTTTATTTATTTGCCTTCTCATGCTGTTCATGGAGTTCTCAAGGCAAGAATACTGAAGTGGTTTGCCATTCCCTTCTCCAGTGGAACTGGCAAATAGATTCAAGGAATTAGATCTGAAGATTCAATGAATTAGATCTGATAGACAGAGTGCCTGAAGAACTGTGGACTGAAGTTTGTGACATTGTACAACAGGCAATGATCAAGACCATCCCCAAGAAAAAGAAATGCAAAAAGGCAAAATGGTTGTCCGAGGAGGCCTTGCAAATGGCTGAGAAAAGAGAAGCTAAAAGCAAAGGAAAAAATGGAAAGATATACCCATTTGAATGCAGAGTTCCAAAGAATAGCAAGGAGAGATAAGAAAGCCAACCTCAGTGATGAATGCAAAGAAATAGAGGAAAACAATAGAATGAATGGGAAAGACTAGAGATCTCTTCAAGAAAAGTAGAGATACCAAGGGAACATTTCATGCAAAGGTGGGTACAATAAAGGACAGAAATGGTCTGGACCTAACAGAAGCAGAAGATATTAAGAAGAGGTGGTAACAATACACAGAAGAACTATACAAAAAAGATCTTCATGACCCAGATAACCATGATGGTGTGATCACTCACCTAGAGCCAGACATCCTAGAGTGTGAAATCAAGTGGGCCTGAGGAAGCATCACTACGAACAAAGCTAGTGGAGGTGATGGAATTCCAGTTGAGCTTTTTCAAATCCAAAAAGATGATGCTTTGAAAGTGCTGCACTCAATATGCCAGCAAATTTGGGAAACTCAGCAGTGGCCACAGGACTGAAAAAGGTCAGTTTTCCTTCCAATCCCAAAGAAAGGCAATGCCAAAGAATGCTCAAACTACCACACAATTGCACTCATCTCACAGGCTAGCAAAGTAATGCTCAAAATTCTCCAAGCAAGGCTTCAACAGTACATGAACCATGAAATTCCAGATGTTCAGTCTGGATTTAGAAAAGGCAGAGGAATCAGAGATTAAGCTGCCAAGATGCATTGGATCATCAAAAAGGCAAGAGAATTCCAGAAAAATATCTACTTCTGCTTTATTGACTATGCCAAAGCCTTTGACTGTGTGGATCACAACAAACTGGAAAATTCTGAAACAGATGGGAATACCAGACCACCTGACCTGCCTCCTGAGAAATCTGCATGCAGGGCAAGAAGCAAAACTTAGAACTGGACATGGAGCAACAGACTGCTTCCATATAGGAAAAGGAGTATGTCAAGGCTGTATAGTGTCCCCCTGCTTATTTAACTTATATGCAAAGTACATGATGAGAAATGCTGGTCTGGATGAAGCACAAGCTGGAATCAAGATTGCCAGGAGAAATATCAACAACCTCAGATACACAGATGACACCACCCTTATGGCAGAAAGTAAAGAAGAACTAAAGAGTCTCTTGATGAAAGTGAAAGAGGAGAGTGAAAACGTTGGCTTAAAACTCAACATTCAGAAAACTAAGATCATGGCATCCAGTCCCATCACATTATGGCTAATGGATGGGGAAACAATGGAAACAGTGAGAAACTTGATTTTGGGGGCTTGAAAATCACTACAGATGGTGACTGCAGCCATGAAATAAAAGATTGCTCCTTGGAAAAAAAAGCTATGATCAAATCAGACAGCATATTAAAAGGCAGAAACAGTACTTTGCCAACAAAGGTCCATCTAATCAAAGCTATAGTTTTCCAGTAGTCATGTACGGATATGAGAGTTGGACTATAGAGAAAGCTGAGCACTGAAGAATTGATGCTTTTGAACTGTGGTGTTAGAGAAGACTCGAGTCTCTTGGACAGCAAGGAGACCCAACCAGTTCATCCTAGAGGAAATCAGTCCTGAATATTCTTGGTAGGACTGATGCTGAGGCTGAAACTCGAATACTTTGGCCACCTGATGCAAAGAACTGACTTGTTGGAAAAGACTGTGATGCTGGGAAAGACTGAAGGTAGGAGGAGAAGGGGACAACAGAGGATGAGATGGTTGGATGGCATCACTGACTTGATGGACATGAGTTTGAGTAAACTCCAAGAGTTGGTAATGGACAGGGAAGCCTGGCATGCTGCGGTCCATGGGGTCACAAAGACTCAGACATGACTGAGTGACTGAACTGACTAACTGACTTATTTATTTCTTTTTGATTATGCTAGGTCTTCGTTGCTACAGGGCTTTTTCTAGCTGTGTTGAGAGGGGGCTCCTCTCCATTGCACTCACTGGCTTCTCGTTGCGGTGACTTTTCTTATTGTGAAGCACGGGCTCTAGGCAACCGGGCTTCAGTACCTTCAGCAGACTCGGTAGTTGTGACACGCAGGCTCTAGGCAACTGGGCTTCAGTGCCTTCAGCAGGCTCGGTAGTTGTGACACGCAGGCTCTAGGCAACCGGGCTTCAGTGCCTTCAGCAGCCTCGGTAGTTGTGACATACAGGCTTAGCCGTGCCATGGCATGTGGAGTCTCCTGGGACCAGGGATTGAACCTGTATCTCCCATATCGGCACGCCGATTCTCACCCACTGGACCACTAGGAAAGTCCTCATGAGATTGTTTTAACAGCAAAAGGAACAATTAAAGGAGCATGGACTATGCCTCTCAGAGTGAGCCCTCCAAGCACAGTAACCTTTTGATACCTGCTCTTTGTCAGCATTGTGACAATCCCAGCAGCCTAGAACATGGAGCTGAAACCTTCAGTAAGATGACATCGAATATACTAAGGACTGTAAAATCCAGCACTTTGGCCTTCATAAGGAAACCACACACTGATTGCTTCTCTGAAGGAAAAGACCTACATGGTTTAATTCAGTCGTTTCTCAGAGCTGTGTGACAGGATTGCCACTTAGCGTGAGCAGAATGGCGAGCTGAATAAACAGACTTGAGATTGCCTCTAAGACTACAGCAGTGTGCACAGGTCTGAGTAAGTTTGATGTGCTTGTTTGTCTTGTTTTGTCTTGGCTATCATGTTGTAAGAATAAAGCTGATATATAAGAAAATATCCTGACAAAGACAAGCACTGTAATTAATAGAAATTCATTGCACGTAATGAATGACCTGAGAGATGATTATATGAATCTGAATTTTTTCAATCTGGGGTGAGGATTCTCAAATATCCCTAAGAATTTTATCAGTATAGTAGTTTTTTAAAATTATTTATTTTAATTGGAGGCTAATAACAATATTGTAGTGGTTTTTGCCATACACTGACATGAATCAGCCATGGGTGTACATGTGTCCTCCATCCTGAACCCCCCTTCCACCTCCCTCCCCATCCCATTCCTCTGGGTCATCCCAGTGCACCAGCCTTGAGCGCCGTCTCATGCATCAAACCTGGACTGGAGATCTATTTCACATATGGAAATATACATGTTTCAATGCCATTCTCTCAAATCATCCCACCCTTGCCTTCTCCCACAGAGTCCAAAAGACTGTTCTTTACATCTGTGTCTCTTTTGCTATCTCACATATAGGGTCATAGTTACCACCTTTTGAATTCTATATATATGCATTAATATACTGTATTGTTTTTTCTTTCTGACTTACTTCACTCTGTATAATCGGCTCCAGTTTCATTCACCTCATTAGAACTGGTTCAAATGTATTCTTTTTAATGGCTGAGTAATATTCTATTGTGTATATGTACCACAGCTTTCTTATCCATTTGTCTGCTGATGGACATCTAGGTTGCTTCCATGTCCTAAGAGTGCTGCAGTGAACATTGGGGTACACATGTCTCTTTCAATTCTGGTTTCCTCGGTGTGTATGCCCAGCAGTGGTATTGCTGAGTCATATGGCAGTTCTATTTCCAGTTTTTTAAGGAATCTCCAGTTTTCCATAGTGGCTGTACTAGTTTGCATTCACACCAACAGTGTAAGAGGGTTCCCTTTTCTCTGCACCCTCTCCAGCGTTTATTGTTTGTAGACTTTTTGATAGCAGCTATTCTGATCAGTATGAGATGGTACCTCATTGTGGTTTTGATTTGCATTCCTTTGATAATGAGAGCATGGTAGTTTTAAAAATGCCCCTCCCCCCCCCCCACCATGGGAGGTGCAGTGGTTAAGAACCTGCCTTGCAACACAGGGGACATGAATTTGATCCTTGGGCTTGCCAGGTGGCTCAGTGATAAAGAATCCCCCTGCCAATGCAGGAACCACAGGAGATGGGGGTTCAGTCCCTGGGTTGGGAAGATCCCCTGGAGGGGGAAATGGCAGCCTCCTCCAGTATTCTTTCCACAATAATCCCATCGACAGCAGAGCCTGGTAGGCTATAGTCCATGGGGTCACAAGAGTCAGACAGGACTGAGGGACTGAGCACAGGGAACTGATACCCCACATGCTGTGGGCACCCCCGCCTCTCTGGCGCCTCTGTCTTGAAGTGAAGATCCCATGTAAGACCTGATGCAGCCAACTAAATGAATATTTTTTTTTAAAATGCCCCTCCACACATTACTTAACCTTCCCTTATTTAGAGGTAGGATTTGTAACCTCTCTGCTTGAATCTGGACTCTGGGACTGCTGCCCAACAGAACATGGATCAAGTGAGCTATGCCAGGTTCTGGGTTTGGGCCTGAAGAAACTGCCACTTACTGTCCTCCAGGGCCCTTGCTCATAGAACCCAGCCACCACGCTGTGAGGAAGCCCAGGCCACACAAAGCGGCCACTGGTAGATCCTGGGCCTGTTGACCTCAGCCCCAGCTGAGGTCCCAGCCAGTGACTGCCATCAACCAACAGACGTCACCAGTGCCCACAAGCCAAGTGACTGATGACTTCAGCTGCATAAGAGACTCCAAGGAAGAAGCGCTCCATTCAAGCCCTAGCAGGAGGCGAGTTAATAAAGGAATTCTGGTTATCTTAAGCCACCTAGTTTGGGGTTAGTCAGCAGTAGAGAACTGGCACAGTGTAGAAGAGGAACTTGAGTCTTTCTGTATAGTTACAAAGAGTGAAACAAAGGCAGTCTGTAGGAAGCTACTGTCTGTCTAGGCTAAGAATAGATGGATAGATCCAGGTAGCTACTGTCTGTCTAGGCTAAGAATAGATGGATAGATCCAGGTTCAATAAGAAGAACTTTGGGAAGCCTGAACCTATCAAACAGCATGTGGACTGCTGCATAAGGCATTAGTTCTTATTGAAAATATCTGAATAAGGCCAGATGACCAGAGGTCAGGAACAGCGAGAAGGATTTGGGGCATTGGGAAGGGGTGAATTGATAGGAACCCATGCTTGTTGGTTGACTGATTTCCCAACTGCCTAAAAAGAAAAGAGTTTTGTACCTAGAAGGCACTTGATGAGTATTTTGTTGATTAATTTTATAAGTATTTATTAATGCCTATTACATCCACCATTGTAGGCATTCAGGATATATCTATGAACAAAAAAGATGAAAATGCATGTATTGTAGAGTTCATATTAAAAAATATTCATCTATTATTGATTTGGCTGCACCAGGTCTTAATTGCAGAATGTGGGGTCTAGTGTCCTGACTGGGGATGGAAACCAGGCCTCTTTCATTAGGAGCACAGAGTCTTAGCCACTGGACCACCAGGGAGGTTCCTGGGGCTTATATTCTTAAAGAAGCAGACATGCAATAAACAAGCTTACATGTGAAGTGTATATAATCTATCAGATGAAAATAAAGCTTCCAAGACAAATGTAAAGTGAAGCAGGAGAGATATGTAGTCTCTGAAGAAAGGTTTACAATTTTAAATATAGGGGAATTCCCTGGCAGTTCAGTGGTTAGTGACCTGGAAGTAGTCATTTTTGATAAATCGAGGGTTGAAGAGAATGACAGAATTAAACTCTTCATCTTGGGAATGTTGAATATATTCTCAGACACTCTTATAAACCCTGGGACAATACTGCAGACAAGACACAACATCTCAGCTCTCAGGCAGCTTATGTACTTACCTTATTTTCTGCCATGTGGAGAGAGAAAAGGAAATACATCATGCAATTTAAATGACTGAGAAGCATGGCCTTCTGGGAGTTTCCTGCGGTCCAGTGGCTAAGATTCTGTGCTCTCAAGGCAGGGGCCTGGGTTTGACCCCTGGTGAGGGAACTGGACCCCTCGTGCCACAACTAAGAGTTCACCTGCCACTGCGACCCTGATCCATGTGCCACGACCAGGGCCCAGCGAGGCCGAATAAATAAGTGAAATATTCTTTAGAAGGAGAGTGGGAGGAGTACGGCCTTCCCTCGGCGGCGTTCGCCCACTTTTGACCCTGTGCAGCTCTTGCCTCTTCTGTGGAGAGATGTAACCCAGACTCCTCTGTGTCCTGTGTCATCAGCATGCACTGGGCCGTGCTGCCTGCCTTCTGGCTCTGCCGGGTCTTCACGGATCACGGGGGGAGCGCAGAAAGTTGAAACGAGCTTTGCTGTCCTTCAGTGGCACTACATTGTTTCTGATTCCTTGTTAGCTGTAAATAATGAAAGAAATTAAACTTTCAGGATTGTGATTGATTGCCGAACCACTGATTGCTGATCGACTGTGAGAGTGGAAAGTCTGGGTTAGGGTGGCAGAGAGAGAGGACACGTGGATGGTTTCTAAACAATGGCTAATTCCTTACATGTCATTTGTGAAAAACAAAGCAGAGGAGGTGATGAGGATTTATCTCAGTTGGGCTCAGTCTCCAGGGTTGCTCCTTCCATGTAGGCCAATTCCACATGATGGACAGAGGTCCAGGGCAGCGTGAAGTGTGAAGTTTGAGGATCTGATGGAATTGTCAGTGATTGCTTCTCTAGACTCACTCATGTCTCCAGCCATGTTGGTATCTGGAATATTGAAAGTGAAAGTGAAGTTGGTCAGTCATATCCCACTCTTTGCAACCCCATGGACTGTAGCCTATGAGGCTCTTCCATCCATAGAATTTTCCAGGCAAGAATACTGGAGTGCCATTTCCTTCTCCAAGGGATCTTCCCAACCCATGCAGCCATCTATGGGGTTGCACAGAGTCAGACATGACTGAAGCAACTTAGCAGCAGCAGCGGCAGCAGCTTCCCTGGTGGCTCAGACGGTAAAAGCATCTGCTTACAGTGCAAGAGACACAGATTCGATCCCTGGGTTGGGAAGATCCCGTGGAGAAGGAGATGGCACCCCAGTATTCTTGCCTGGAAAATTCCATGGATGGAGGAGCCTCATGGGCTATAGTCCATGGGAGAGTGGGATATGACTGACCGACTTCACTTTCACTTTCAATATTCCAGATACCAATGTGGCTGGAGACATGAGTGGGTCTAGAGAAATGATAACAGACATTAAGACTTTTAGGTTATAGGGAATGTAGTTCGGGTCAGCAAACATTTATTAGGAGTATGGTAGGTCCCAGGAAAGAGATGAAGAAGACAAAGTTCTTGCCTTCAAGTAGCTCACACTGTCCTGAGGGAGCCAACACACAAGATCTTTGGAGTAAATTGTAGACAAGTGTCCACAATGATCAGCACAGTTTTGGAAGTAGCTAGAAATTGTTATAAGTAATCTTGGGCTTAGCAACAATGGGAGGAACGTAATGAACTCCAGTGTATGGTTAAAACTGTGTCTACCTGCAACTTCCCTGGTGGTGCAGCGGTTGACGCCACACTTCCGGTGCAGGGGACCAGGGTTTGATCCCTGGTCAGGGAACTTAGATCCCACAAGCCATATTGTCCCAGCCAACACAGAACAACAACAACAACAAAATTCTGTCTTCCTCTACCTGACCCCATTCAGAGAATCATAGAGCACTTGGGAGATCTTATGTTACCAGTCTCTTCATTTTCTGCAGATAAGCAGCAGACCCCTTCACTGTCTGAATGTTTCCTCCATTCATTATCATAGGGCAGAGTTGGGAGTGGATCACTTCTTAGTTTCATTTAACAACATTTGTTTGGCACTTGGCTGTACAGGGTGTCAAACAGAACAATGAATGAGACGGTCCCTGACCTCCACTTGCTCACAGTCTGGAAGTATTGAGCACAGACCAACAAGGCAACAGACACTTAAAGCTGCACGGTGATGATTAATGTCCTGAGACGGTACACCCAGTGGAGGGGGAACATGGTGAGGACATGTAGAGCTGTCTGCAGGGGGCAGGGATGGCTCTGCAGAAAAAAAAACAGTGCTTGAATCGAAGCTTCTAGAATGAGTCAGGTGTATTCTCAAGAGAAAGACTTCCATGGATGCCAACACATATGCAGAGGAATGGAGGTGTAAGAGCATGGCGTACTCAGCGCCACCCTAAGCTCGCTGTGCAGCTGAGCATGGAGAGTGGAGACGAGCAGGCAGAGCACGGTGATAATCACGGCAGGCCAGACCCTCAGCCTCAAGAGCCCCTGAAAAATGCTAGGCCAGTGATGTGATCAGATGGAAGGAAGAAGTTATTTCTTTTGAGGAAGAAATAACACTTTACAACAAAGGTGAAGGCTGAAGATGGGGAGACCAGAAGGCCACTGAGGGTCTCCAAGTAAGACACAGATGAGGCCTGTCCCAGAAGAGACAGGTGTGAATGGTGCACATGAGAAATGCCTCCTGACCTCCACATTTGCTTGAATGTGGATAGTTAGACAGAGCAGGGACCCTGCATGGACGCCTAGGGTCCTGGTGCAGACTGGTGTGTGAGTGGGTGAGGGGTAGGGGCTGTCATTCATTGAGACAATGCAAAAGGGAGAAGGAGAAGATTTGAGGATAATGATTTTTTTCAGGATGGGGCTTTGGGGATGTTGGGGTGCATGTGTGAGGTCCAGAGAGTAGATTTCTAGTAAACAGTTGAACGTGTTGGTTTGGAGATGGGAGACGAGGTTTGAGCACGAATGATCAGCATAGGAGTGGTGGTTAAAGTGGGGGATGAGGAAATGGAGGTGTTATGGGTGGAGAGGCGGCTTAGGGTTACTCCTTGAATGAACCACAAAGGTCTTACGAGGTGAGACTGCTTTGGCTAAAGAGGTTGTCCAAATAGGACCTGAGTTAGAGTCTAATTTATTAAGTAAATACCCAAATGACACCTGTGTGACTTGACATGCACAAGAGCAGTGAACACAACTGGCAAGATCAGTTTTTGCCCTTAACCAACTTATCAGCTTGGTGGAGAATCATGTGCTTAATTAATTTCCATGACAGTAAGTGCTGCCTAGATAGTATATTCAAAAGCAGAGACATTATTTTGCTGACTAAGGTCCATCTAGTCAAGGCTATGGTTTTTCCTGTGGCCATATATGGATGTGAGAGCTGGACTGTGAAGAAGGCTGAGCACCGAAGAAATGATGCTTTTGAACTGTGATGTTGGAGAAGACTCTTGAGAGTGCCTTGGACTGCAAGGAGGTCCAACCAATCCATTCTGAAGGAGATCAGCCCTGGGATTTCCTTGGAAGGAATGATGCTAAAGCTGAAACTCCAATACTTTGGCCACCTCATGCGAAGAGTTGACTCATTGGAAAAGACTCTGATGCTGGGAGGGAGTGGGGGCAGGAGGAGAAGGGGAGGACAGAGGATGAGATGGCTAGATGGCATCACTGACTCGATGGACATGAGTCTGAGTGAACTCCGGGAGTTGGTGATGGACAGGGAGGCCTGGTGTGCTGCGATTCATGGGGTCGCAAAGAGTCGGAAACAACTGAGCAACTGAACTGAACTGAACTGAAGTGCTGCAAAAGAAGAGCATAAGGTATTTCAAGAGTGCGTAATTCAGGAGGGAGATAGAGCAGCTGGGGGAGCGGTGGGGGGCAGCTGGTACTTGATCTGTGCAGTCGGGGAGCATCCTTGAAGAAATGGCATATCAGCTAGATCCAAAGGATGAGCAGCCAAGGTCAGTGAAGGGAGGGGCAGAGGATGGCATAGGCAAATGCCCTGAGATGGGAGCGAGTATGCTGGAAGACCCGAAGGATGCCCGTGTGCCCGGGGGAGCATGGGGGCTGGTACCCAGGGAGAGGTGGCGATGCAGGTGAGCCTGGAGGCTGTTTATGAGCCTGTGCAGCTGCCGCCCTTCCCGCCTGTAAGCAGACTTGGGTTTGTACACCCGGGCAAACTCCAGAAGGAGGCACCTTCATAGTGGCAGGATCCTCAGGTGAAGGGCCCCAGGAGGGCCTGTCCATTCCTTGGCAGCCTCCTGGCCCTGAAGTCGCCCCAGAGCTCCACTTGGAGCCCTCTGCAGGGCACGTGCTGACAAGCAATAAGGAGGTGATTCTGGGCACAGGGAGGACAGTGGGAGTTTGGATTTGGAAAGGGGCCGTTCAAGCAGAAAAGAGAGGCAGAGGAGTTGAGCGCAAAGAAATCAATGTGTTTTGGTCAACACAGCTCACCTGGGAGTGTAACAGTTTAGTTCAGCAGCAGCAGCAGAATGTGCCTCTTCAGAACTCGTTATGTCCAAGAATTAACTCAAGAGCCAAAATCCAGCCTTGGCACATAGTCGCCCTAACAGTGTTTCTTTTGTGAAACGTAACAAGCCAATTGGGAAATAACCTTGGAAGGAAACTTGATTGATTTTTCTAAGAAAACAGGAACTCCTATGAAAATTTACCTGAACTCTATTAAAGCCATCCTCTAAAGCAGCTTGTTGGAGAAGGCAATGGTACCCCACTCTAGTATTATTGCCTGGAGAACCCCATGAACAGGGGAGCTTGGTGGGCTACAGTCCACGGGTCGCAAACAGTTGGACACGACTGAGCGACTTCACTCTCACTTTAAAGCAGCTTGTGTGAGAAACTGGACTAGATTGGGGTCCCATTTTGCAAAAAGCCATTAATTTGTTTTCTCACGGGTCAGGCCTCTTTTCTCTTCATTTTTCCTATCAGGTTGCTTCACTAAGTGGGAAACTGGGTGATGAGGGGCTGTAACTCACTGTGGTTTTTCTCCTGTTGATGCCGAGTGCATCTTTATGTCCCTTCCGACCTCCAATTACGTATTTTGAAATAATAAACTATCTTATAGTTAGTCTTAAAGTTAGTTCAATCAAGGTAATGACTGAAAGATTGAATGAAGGTTCCTCCAGGTTTTGTGATTAAACACAATACCAAATATTGCCAAAAGTTCAGTACCTGACTTTAGACTTAGTAAAGATGGGACCTCTGTTTTCTCATCTGTAAAATGGGAATAAATAAACCTGCTCCACTTACTGAGGAATGATAGGAGAGTGCTTATATGTCACCATCCAGATGTTAAGTGATAATAAAATGATAACTGTCATCACTATGACCAAGAAGGTTATTCATCCTAAGACTCAAAGACAGTTTACATCTGCCGTGCAGATTCTTTATCTACAAATTCTTCTTCTCTCTCCGCTCTCCCATTTCCACAGACATGCATAAGAATAGCATCTCAGAGTTATGGGAAAGGGTGGCCATTCTTTTCCACTTCCCAGAGAGGAAGAAAAAATATTTTATGACTGTTAAAAACATATTGTAACTGTCAAATGTACTTATGAGCAGCCATCAAAATTGTAAGTTATAATCAGAGTTTTCCTTTTGTTCAGTAACAATGTAAGAAAAATCACAAATTTTACATGAAGATGGAAAAGAAAGAAAAAAGCATGAGTACTGAAAGAATTTGGATGGTGATGGCATTGCCCAAGGTTAGACGAAACGCCCTTGGCTTAACACACAATAATGGTTATTGTGTGTTTGGTGTCTGCTGAGAAGGACATTGGATTAGGAAATGGCAAACCACTCCAATATTCTGGCCTGGAAAGTTCCACGGACAGAGGAGTCCGGAGAGCTACAGTCCATGGGGTCGCAAAAAGTCGGATGCCACTGAGTGAATTTCAGCAGAGAGGGGCACATTTTAGGTCTGCCGCGTCTCTGTAACCCAGTACATTTTGTAAAGTCAACCATATTTCTTCTGCCTCCCCTCTTCACACCACGACAAGAGCCTCCTTCCTTCCTACCTTTTTATCAGTGACTTCCTTTACCAGATTGAGGGTCTTCCCTGCTCTTATGCATGGATGATGAAGAGTTATGCATTTGACATGAACTACAAGAAAAAGAGAAGCTGAGATGCCCTGCTGCCCAGAACGGACCTTTCATGGGCTGGCACGGGGAGGAGTGGTGAGAAAAGTTTTTCTCTTTTCTGATTGTAAAACACTTTCTCTTTCAAAACTCAGGTGACCGTGACAGATGGTGGCTTCTCCCCGAAACAGTCGACCATCTGGGTGGTGGTTCAGGTTCTGGATGAAAATGACAACAAGCCCCAGTTCCCAGAGAAGGTCTACCAGATCAAGCTGCCGGAGCGTGACCGGAAGAAGCGGGGAGAGCCCATCTACAGGGCATTTGCATTCGACAGAGACGAGGGCCCCAACGCTGAGATCTCCTACAGTATCGTGGACGGGAATGATGATGGCAGGTTCTTCATTGACCCTAAAACCGGCATGGTCTCTTCCAGAAAGCAGTTTACAGCAGGGAGTTACGACATTCTCACGGTAAGATTTTTCTGAAACTCAATAACGTTAATGAGGGGGAGAAAGTTATTTTCTTATTCGTATATATGTTTTAAGCAAAAACAAAAAAATCCGTGGACCAAAAAGTGCAGCCATATAACAATGAAAGGCTACTTTCTGTTGCAGTGACACTCCTAAATAATGAGGCCATTTTCTTTGCTTGTGTCCTAACACCTAACCTCCCCATTTCCAGTACACAGCCTGCCCCATCATTTACTCACTCACACTTCCTGTAGCCCCAGATCGTTTCAAGGTACTGAGCATAGATGTAAAGCGAGGGGAGGGGAGCAGCAGAATAACGTTACCTGCCCGCCACTCAACATGTCCTGAAGACATCCCAATGAAAACAACGCTTGTAATTGTTGACAACGTGATAGAACATGAATTTAGCTGTATAAATTGAGGGACACGAATCATAGCTAGGCTTATTCTGCAAAAAGTGAAAAATCTTAAGTAAAACATGACATTTATCATTGTTAGAAAATAAAAAATAAAAACAGGCATGAGCACCATCTCAAATAAAGACTTAAACTATTAATATCATGCCTAAGGCACCATCCTGCTCCCCCAACCACTTCAGACATACAGCAGCTATGCCTAAAAGGAGACTGGTCAGCCTCACTGGTGATGGGCACTTTCCAGGGTCCCACCAACTGTCAAGAGTTATCTCCATCTGCCATCTTTTTCTCAGTCTTCAGCCTTCTCCACTGTGTATGGTCAGTCCTTTGTTATTTTAAAGGATGGTCTGAGTCCATTTATTTGTTATGCTTGTGGACTGGATTTGGTCTCCATTCCCTGCTCAGCAGTGTATTCAGAAGAGTAAATAAAGAAAAGAAAATAACTTAAAAACCAGTCCTGTTTCTACCGTCGGCAGCCCTGATGTAATAGGTGCTGCTGAAGTTGTCTGAGACTTGCCAGTGGAAATCTTTGAGGACCAGGTGGATTGCAGTGGATACTGTTGATACCCTGCCTAGATCCCCTTTATTAGGCTGGTCCAGCCATCCCCCAACTGCTGTGAATGTTGACTGCTAGGGGCTCAAAGCTGATTCCTTCTTCAGAGAGTCATCCTTGGCTACACTTCTCAGCCAAGATGATCTATACACCTACACTAGCCCAGCAGCCCACAGCCAATTCCTAACTGACACCAGATATAAAAGCCTTGCCTCCAGGTGGATCCAACTCAGTAGTACAGTGATGATTCAGAGCTCCCTTTGGGATCAGGCTGAGGTTAGACTTCAGCTGAGACCACATCCTTGCTTAGCATCCTCCTCTATCTTGTTTTCTTCACTCCCTTTCTCATGGGAACACTTCCTCTTGAAATCATTTGTACTCACATCCCTGTCTCAGACTCTGCTCCTGGGAAACCCGACCTAAGATGTCTATCATCAAGGGCCCTTCCTCTCACAGAAACTGGGGCGAAGTGATCATGCATGAACACAGCACTAGGGATCTATGAATTGTCACTGTTTTTAAAGGCTACAACTATTAGCAATGCATCTGGAAATGGTATTATTAATGTAATAGTTTACAATCCTTTTTCATTTTGGTTTTTCAATTTTCTGTCACTAATGGTTTGCTTGTTAGACTTAACTGCAACCCCCGTCCCCCTGCCACTGCAACACCCGCACACACATTTAAGTCCAGGACAGCATAGTAGTTAACCCTACATATCTGGGCAAGGAAACATGCTTTTCTCAGCCCTTATATCAGACCATGGAGAAGAGCCATTAACACTCCCTTCCTTACTCCACTGCCTCGAGGGGGCCATGTTTCCACTGAGAGAGATCTCCTTCACTCCTTCAGGGTTGGCTTAACCAGAGGGCCTCTGAGATGAATTTTGCAAGGTTGGTGCCTTTCTCCTGCCTCCTCCCATCTCCCTCTTGGAATCCCATGTGACAGTTCTGCGTGGCAATGGCAATGCATCTGTTCCCTTCTCAACACTACCACCACAGCTGTAAGAACCAGATTAGCTCTTCTTACTTTCGTAGCTGTCATTCGTGTCCATACAACACTAAAATTCGCAAGTGCACCATTTGCTTTTCAAGTTTCCCACATCTGCAAGGTTGGCAGTGATTCAAAACAGCTTCTGGCAAACGTACTTGGGGCCCCATGTGCCCCAGTTGCTTCCCGCAGTCCCTGAGCCTGTTGTCCTCAGATCGCTCCCCGTGTCTTCCCCTTGCCAACCCCGTCGTGAGGATGGACTCTGAGCCCCACAGTATACGAGTGACAGATGCAGGCTTCCATCAGGACCCAGGCTCTGAAACAGCTCTCTGTCCTCTCCGTGTGTGAGTAGATCAAGGCCGTGGACAACGGGCGCCCTCAGAAGTCCTCCACAGCCCGCCTCCACATCGAATGGATTAAGAAACCGCCTCCTTCACCTGTGCCACTGACCTTCGATGAGCCATTTTACAACTTCACAGTCATGGAGAATGACAGAGTCACCGAGATTGTCGGGGTGGTGTCTGTGCAGCCAGCTAACACCCTTCTGTGGTTTGACATCGTCGGTAAGTCTGAGTCCCCCAGGGCAGTATTGGGCAACGTAATCACTGACTGTTCAGAGCAACTAGCAAAAAAGAAAAGACAGTAACAACAAAAACACTTCAAGACTATGCTAAGATTAAAAGATGTATAGTGCTGGAATGCAAAAGAGCCAGTAAAATGAATAGTCGACCTGTGCTTTCGTTCTGAGTTCTGTAGCTAAGCTGAACTGAAAGTGCTCTCTGGCTGGAGTTTCCATAGTACGTTATTTATTGCAATCTTAATGTCTCTCTGTGTGTCATTGAAATTCTATTGTCACACTTGGCTAATCTCATTTCTAAATGTATTGATGGTACTAGACTTGCTGTCCTTCATTTCTCTCTTTTTCTTCACCTTTTTTCTGCATTCTGTTCTTTTTTTTTTTTTTTCTGCTCCCGACTGCCCTGCTTCAAGGTGGCAAGCATGCTCGAGAGATGTTCTATATTCTACAGACAGCTTGTGGGCAGAACTGTTCAACAGAAGGTACCCTTAGTGCAAACACATTTGCTAAAATACAGCTATCCAATCTGCCTTTTACGGGTTTTTTTTCTTTTTAAGCAAATTAAATTACATCTTTCATAACTGCCTGTGACAGGCTGAAGTGCAGCCCACAGATTTCATACATGCCTCTAACAGCGACTGCGTTACTCATATCCAGTGACTCCTTTGTTTGAGGTTCGATGGGGTTTGGATTTGGGGTGGTGGGGGGATCGTTCTGATTTCTTTAGAGAAACTTTTTTCTCTGCTTTTGAGGTATGTGGGCTTTTGGTTGTTTTGATCTTTTCATAGGTTAGTTTACCTGGGCCTTTTCCAATTGAAAAGTAAATTCAAATAGATCCCAGCCCCTCAGTTTTGAAGGAGTGCCATTCATAGACCCAAAAGCCCCACCAGGAGAGTCCCAGGCTGTTGTCCACAATAGGAAGGACAGGAAACAGAGCCTAGATATATAGCCAGCGAGAGCTTCCTGCGAGAGCCAAATACAAAAAGCAGATGGACGCAGGCAGGATAGACCTTAAAAGCCAACCTTTAAATTCCTTGAAAGAAAGCAAGCAAGCACACCAGGCTGCAAAAAAAGAGGGCAAAACAGCCCCTTCCCCACCTGGCAGGGAGAGGCGGTGGAGAGGAAATAAGTGCTGAGGACCAGGAATCCAAGTGAAGGGGAGTGCGTGCCAGCCCTGGGTCTGACGCTGGGTCCAGCTGAAGCTGACTTCCCACGGTCGTCTGTGGTGGGCGGTGACTCCAGAGAGCTGGTCTTGCGGAATCATTTCCTTCACGTGCCACTGCTTGGATAGGATGGGCAGGAACCTGCCTCTCTTCCCAGGAATGACTGGGTCTGCGGAAAGCATTTAGAATGTTCCACATCTGTTTTAATGAAGCACAGAAAGTGCTTCACGGCCCCCAAATGGAACATCAGTAGAGTGTCCCCTGAACTTCCCCCAAAGAAAAGGCTTGTTTTCTACCTATTTCATTTTCTAGAATGCTGGTAGAATGGCTTTCTTTCACTTAATGGGCGTCGATCACACCATCCCTGTGCATGACCATCGTCATTGCCAGCTTTCCACTCCGTCCTCATTTCCACTTAACGCCTTTGAAATGGCACCTCTTCTGATCCGTGAAAGGATCTGCTCCTCCATCTTCTGAGTCGTGTTCTCACACACCAGGCATCCCCTGGCCGTCGGGGCTGCGTCGCCTTTGGTAATTCCTTCACCATCGCCCCCTGTCAGGGTCACAGAAGATGCATCTCAGGTTCAGCGTGTCTCCGTGCAATCATGACTTCTTTTCAGTAATTCGAGGGAAAGCGCAGTGGAAAGCCAAAGGCTAAGGCTCCTCCTGCTCCTGAGCCGTGGGAGGACTTGCCCTCTGCCATCAATGATCACTTCGTCTCCATCCTTCTCCGGCACTCCAGTTTGCAAGTGCCTCTACGGCCTGAAAGCACCATTTCTCTCCCTTGCGTGATGCAGGCATACAACCTCTTGACACGCAGCACATCCCACCCACCCCAGGATGCCCTTGCATGCACTCCTCTTGAGAAATCTTACAAGCACACCTTTCTCTGATGCTCAGTCTAACCGGCCACCTGACCCCAGTTATCCAAGTCGTTTTTGCAACTCCTTAGCATGCCTGCGCGTGTATATGATTGCGTATAGGAAAGCATGCCTAATGATGCTGCATGTAGCCTGACTTGCATGCATTCCATTCAGCAGTATTAGCGCTGGCGTACGTGTTCCTGGTGTTTATCCTGGCTTCAATCTTAACCCTTTAGGTCAAGGTCTTTGTGTCCTCCCCCTTCCTCCTGCCATTGCTTTTGTTGATCTCCACCCAGGGTGAGTGGGGTAATGATGCCAGCCAATGGAGATGCCCCAGGCAGCCCATGTGTTAACCCCACTGATCCCTCCTGAGACCTGTCCAGAGTCACTGTGACCTTCCACTGTGTTCTCAGCCTCAGCCACCACAGCGCCTTTGGCCAAATGAGAACTGGTCCAAGAAGAGACAGGGAGTTGACAGAGCAGAGTCCTCCCAGGAGGGAGTCCCTTTAGGCTGCTGCAGATCATGTCTAGGAATCATGATCAGAAACATGGCATCCATTTTCCTGTTCCTCCATCTTTATTCCTAAATCTGTGCTCCTTTTATAGAATCTTTCCAGTTTTTGTGCTCAGATGCTTCTTTTAATGGGCTTCCCAGGTATCTCAGTGGTTAAGTCTGTCTGCCAGTGCAGGAGACTTGGGAGACACAGGTTTGATCCCTGGGTCAGGAAGATCTCTGAAGTAGGCAATGGCAACCCACTCCAGTATTGCTGTCTGAAGAATTCCATCGACAGAGGAGCCTGGCAGGCTACAGTCCATGGGGTCGCAGAGAGTCAGACGTGACTGAGCGTGCATGCATGCACTTCTCTTAATATAGACCTGCTAGGTGGTCCCTCTAGTCTAGATGCTTCCATCACAGATTTCACTGTGTATCTGGTAACATCCATCCAAGCTTCTCCTGCAAATTAAATTTACTGGGCCAGATGCCCAAACAGAACTTGATTTTATTTCCATCCCTGCATCCAGCCAGCCAGCCTCTTTAAATGTCAACTCTTTAAGTCATGGAAAAAGTACAGACTTTTCCCCAGGTGCTGACTGTGTTCAGAATAGATATGGTCCCCCTTCCACCAAATCCCCCCTTTGGAAATTTTTTTCTGATCTCAGAGAGCCATATTTTTCCAACCTGCTGACAACATCTTTTCCTCTTCTCTAAAAACCTATTGTTTCCTTTATCATATTCAGATGTTTCATTCTTTCAAGATTTCTTGCTCATTTGTCCTTGGCCCCCAACACTCTCCTCTGTCTCTTTCCTTCTTCCTTACCCAAATATCTTTCTTGGCCAAGCTAACA
Organism: Ovis aries; assembly: GCF_016772045.2. Taxonomy (NCBI): domain Eukaryota; kingdom Metazoa; phylum Chordata; class Mammalia; order Artiodactyla; family Bovidae; genus Ovis; species Ovis aries. The sequence continues at coordinate 1,749,154 of NC_056074.1, read as the reverse complement.
TCGAGGGGAGATAAGGGAAAGTGCTTCTCAATGCCTAAGAAACTTAGCAGTGTGCTACAGCTGGATAGATACCTATACACACACTCACGGTTACAGACCATACCTTCTCCCAGCCTAATTCAGCTTACAGATGCTCTCACCAATGAATTCACATTAAATAAGCAGAAATAGTGTTCCAGCATGCCTTTTCCCTGAGAGTATTGCCTCCTTATTTCTATATTCCCAATCTCCCTGATTCTTGTTTAACTGCATTTCTTTTCCTCTTACTGTCATATGAATTCACAAAAGCCATGTAGAGAGCAAGATTTTGTTCCCAAGCCGGGACCCCTGCATCAAGGACCTGCCAGATACTTTCTTGTGCCTCCAAAAGCTTACAGTGTCACAGAGCTAGACTCTCTTCAGCTTCCAGAAACAGAAGCCCACTTGTCACCAAGTTAAGAAAGCTGTAATTAAAAGGAAACGTTATAGAGTTCAGCTGTTCTGTGTTTAAACAGCCCATTGCACAGCATGTTCCTTCCCTGTGCTAAAAGGGAGAGAAGACGAAAGGAACAAAGCTAACCCACAATCCTTTGTGGCTTTGTCACGTATCTTCACACTTCTCAGGAGACTAAGATTTCCATTCGGCCCATCTTGATTTACATACTCTCTGATGTGCACACAATCTGGCTCACAGTCCCTGTCTCTTTATGCCGCTAACAAACATTTGTATTGTAAAGACCACTGTTACTACATACTCCAAACGATTCCTCTTTACTTCCAGTCTGATGGGAGATACTGCCACCCACTTTCCTAGCTTTTCCCCTGACTTAGACTAGGAAAACTGTTTTTCTGGTAGGCAGTAAGCACTTAACCTGTCTCTGTGTATCTGCCTCACCTAATGCGTAGAGAAGAGAAAAGGCGTTCTTTGAAAGTAATCCGCTGGTGGCATAGGGTGGCGCGTGGGTCCAGCTCAGCTGAAACACATCTCTGTGTTGCATGAGCATGAAGACAGCCCGGGCCCTTAGTCTGTCATTGCTTCCTGAGGAATCTGGTTTCCTGACTGCTTCTGTCTTGCAAGCTTAGACCTGTCCTTCTAGAACCTCACCCCTATGGGGCCATCCCCTACTAGGGTTCCATCAAGTGTGTGTGTGCTCAGTCGTGTCCCAGCTCTCCGCAACCCCATGGACTATAGCCCGCCAGGCTCCTCCATGGGATTTCCCAGGCAGGAATACTGGAGTGGGTTGCCATTTCCTCCTCCAGGGAATCTTCCCGACCCAGGGATTCATCCTGTGTCTCCTGCATGGGCAGGTGGATTCTTTACTACTGAGCCACCAGGGAAGCCCCAGGGTTCCATCAAGTAGGCAAGTTAAACTCTTTGATGGCACCCTGACTAACATTAACCTCTCTGGGTCTTCTCTAACTCAATGGCCACATTTCTTAATCACAGAACTCTCCCCTACCCCTCCGAAGAGGGTTGTCCCATTTCTAATACAGCTCTCCCTCCATCAGGGCAACACTTGCTCAGAGTCATCAACAACATCGTTTCTTCTCACTGGATCCCCAACAAGCCTCTCTTTTCTCCATAGCAGCCATGTGGGTCATAGGAAAACACCTGAAGAAACTTTAGGAAAATAATAAAAATCTTAAAACTGCTTCAGATATTATTGTAAGAAAATTAATTTTAAACCAGATTCTAGAAGGGATTTTCCTTCCCACCACTGTTTCTAACCTCCAGCCTGCTTCTCCTGCCTCCCATGTAAATATCCGTTTTAGCCCTGTACTGTGCTTTCTTCCTTCCAAGGCAGACAGTTATTCATGATCAAACTGCAGAAATAGTGTGAGGTATTTTCCCTCAAGTTGGGTGTGCACGCTGAACTTGAATGAACAGCTTGCAAACAACGCCATAATTCACTGAGATTCTGCTGCTCAGTGTTTGGGAAGCTTCTCCCATAGCTCGTCCCCCTTGATTGATTTTGAAATTTTGGTTACTAGCTTTACCATTGTGAGTAGAGTGGATTAGAATCAGAGCTAGGGGAAGGGTCTGGAAGTTTTTCTAAAGGGAAAGCTGTGAGATAGTCACCCCTGGGTCTCATAACCCAGAGAGACAGGTGATTATTTAAAGGAAAACTTAACTGGTTTATGGCCCAACACCCTTCTGCCCGCACATTCCAGCAGTAGCTGCTGGCTCCAACCATTTTCATTCCCATCCCATTTTTTGAAGCTTTTTTGGGACCCTCCAACTTCCGATGTTAACTTTAGAATCCAGTAGAGATCCAACACACCTCTCGTGGCTCTGTTTACTCCTTTGCACCTGTCTTGACCATAAATGGTCAAAGAGAAACGTCCCGACATGAATTCTGTTATGTGGGCTGTTCACAACCTCGCTTAAGACCATCTCTGCCGCACGCCCCTGCAGCAACGCTCAGGCTGTGACTTCTCTTAATCCCCACGTTGTTGATCAGCCCAGCTGGCAGTGTCTCCCCCTCCCCACCCTGTGCTGAGCCCAGCGCTGCCGCCCCAGCACACTCTGGCTTTGCATGTTGTTACTGGCTCTGAGGAAGCACATCTTCTTTAAACGCGCACTGTAGTGAAAGCAGACTCATTCCATCTAATAGGCTCAGGCCAGATGAGTTGGACGTGGGATCCGACGAAATGAAATCACCTTTCAGGCTAGAAGGGAGCCTGAGAAATGAGGCCTGGGGGAGAGAGACAGAGTCATTCATGAAGTGGGAGGCTTACGTGGTAGGTTATGAAATTGCGGGAGGGTTGATGGTGAACTGATGGTCTAGATTCTGTGTCCCTTGTCAGAAATTCATTGTAAAACTCAGGGACGATTTGGGGGACCTGGTTTTACATGAAATCTTGGTTTCGCTAGGAGCAAAAGCCCTAGAAGTGAGCATCCTTATTCATGGATGGAGAGATACTCATAGAGTTTCTCCAGCTCACCGTGATCTGCTTTCTCCTTGTCCATCTCCCCTGATCCTTTCAAGGATTTTGGTCTAGAGTATTTGAAACAACAAAGGTAAATGTGGGACATACCACGCACACATGCACGCACACGCAGGGAGAGAGAGAACTGCAAAGAACCACCCCCGCCTTGAGGAGCACTCCCTGTGCGCTGCTCAGTATTTGATAAAAACCAAAATGGGAAAAGAACTTGAAAAAGAGTAGACGCACGTGTATGCATAAGTGAATCACTTTGCTGTACACCTGAAACCAACAGAGCGTTCTTAATCAATTACACTCCAGTATAAAAAAAGTTTTTAAACTACCATAAAAGTAATCAAAAATGTTTTTTAAAGATACAAAAAAAAGACTAACAATGCACACAATTGATATGGCATACGTAAAATATGTACATTTCATGCCACTAAGCATAATGATGATGTATTTTTGCATAGGGAGGGCCCCGAGGAAAATGTGGGACTTAGGCAGTGAGGGAAAGGATATATAATCATCCCACTGAAACAGGAAGGGAATCATTGCTTGCATATCCTCTAAGTTTCATTTTTATTTGTCTTTGGAGCAAACCAAAGTTTTATCATTTGCAGAGCTTCCATTTTACATTGACCTACAAATTTTCACTTTCTAAAATAACTGGCCCACTCTTAACCCCCACCCCGCAAAATCATGGTCCTCAGATTTAAAAAAAGTAAAAATCTTGGTAAGGAGGCATTCTAAAGATGATTTTTTAATGTGATTTAAAATATGACTTAATACCCACCAGAAATAGCTTGAGAAGTTGCTTTCTCATCTTTCCTTCTACACAGTCTGAGGCGATTTTTCATCTTTCTTTTGAAAGTTCCAATGGCAAAGTTTTTTTTCAGAATGTACCACTTGATAGCAAATGACTTTTCTTTGCTCATTAGGATGGTTATTCAAGACACTTGAATCAGCCATACATTTCATTTCATGTGGTTATCAACATGAAGCATTCCCTTTGAAAAAGGCATGGTGACCTAAGGCTTGCTTCTCTTTCAGCCTAGATCTCCTCCCCTTTCTCTTTATCCTGTTCTTCAAAAGACATTTTTTTTTTTTCTGGAGTTAACATTTAGTATTTCTCAGTAAATCAATTAAAGATATTAATTGGAAGATGACTCTCTTTTTAAATGAAATTTTCAAAAAATATACCATCTCCAAGCAATTCTCTGGTACCCCATATCTTCATAGCTTTAATTAAATGTCAAGGGCAATTATGTTCTCTCTAGCTATTAAATAATCTTAAGTGTATATGGCAGCTGCAAGCAATAAGTATTTGAAATACATATGACCAGTTTTTTTGTAAGTACACCACATTATTTATTTCATGTCATTATACCTCAAAGTCTAGTAATTCACATAAAATTCTTCTTCCCCTCAACTCATATGCCCATTTCTAATTGTAATATCATAGAAATTGTATATAACATTGTTCATTGATCAGCAAAATGAAATGCAGAAAACAGAAGCCAAGATTACCTTTCTAAAATATGAAATTCAGTAAACACATTGCCCTATGTGTTATAGTTAAATAAAATTACTGCCCAGGAACAAAATAATTGACATAGTGAAGTTTCAAGCTAGAGTAAATAGAGCTTGTGAACATAGACTGATACTTAATTAAAATTGTTCCAGCATTTCCACCAGTATCTTCTCTCCCCCTTAAAAAAGATCTTTCATTTTGAAAAAGATCATAAGCCACACTTTGATTCACAGAGATGAAAACATCTACAGTAATTTCAACAAAGTCTATATTGTCTTAAGCACATTAGTCATAGATTATGGATTTTACCTGGTCCAGTGGTAGAAAGTAAAGTTTCCTAAACTTTCATAGGAAATATTTTATCAGTTGTTCCATAGCTGATGTTTCCCTCTCATTCTTTCCAGATTTCATTTTGTAAATCTCCTGCAAACTTTCTACTTTGGGCAGAGAAAGATAACTCACACTGTCAAGAAGGCAAAAAAATAATAATTTTTTTCTATAAATATCCCAACTTACAGATAGAGAATTTTTAATATGAAATCCAATTTTGTTGCTTTTCCTTTTTTTCTAGTATTTATAACTTCATTTCTGACATCAAACTGAGGGAATCTGAACTCTAACAACCACATGTTTACCATCAATCCTGGTACAGATTTCAAAGTGCCTACTCATTTTTGTTAATAATGATTGGACTGTTTGTGTACTGAGAATGTAATTTACTTTGGAAAAGTAAAAGGTCTACAGATTCCTAGCCCAGAAGCCACAAGGGGTTGAATGGGACTTTTGCTTTGTGCATATTTTATGGGGTCAATTTATGTTTTACTGCTCTAACATTAGTGCTGAGGGGATTTTGGGCAATACATTTTTTGATGACATTTGTTATGCACTGTAGAGGCTATGTTTTGAAATATGAGTTAAGTTAGAAAATAAAGGGTTCATTTGAGAAGTACAAATTGAGCCACAGGGGTGCCTGTCCAGAAAAACATTTCTGTATATGCGCTCCCTTTAAGACTATATGCTTCAGTCCGTGTAATAACTTCTCGGATATGCTAATTTCATGTTGTTTCTGTGAACTCGTCAGGGGGCAATTTTGACAGCTCTTTTGATGCAGAGAAGGGTGTTGGGACCATTGTCATTGCAAAGCCTTTGGATGCAGAGCAGAGGTCCATCTATAATATGAGTGTGGAAGTCACCGACGGGACGAATGTTGCTGTCACTCAGGTAAGATGTCAACTTATTCAACAGTGAGAATGCTGAGAAATCTGCTAAAGTCAGAGATGCAAGCAACTAAAATATATGTTGAAGTAGTAAATTATGTCCATGGATTTTTAGTGTCTTAAAAAAAAAAACACAGTTTGCAAGAACAACCTAGACAAAGGATTCTACCAACAGTACAGTTAAATCCCCTACATACAAATGAGTTCCATTCCCAGAGCATGTTCACAAGTCCACTATGTTTGTAAGTTCAACAGAGTTAACCTAGGTACCCAACTAACACGGTCGGCTATATAGTGTGTGTTAGTCACTCAGTCATACCTAACTCTTGGCAACCCCATGAACTGTAGCCCCGCCAGGCTCCTCTATCTGTGGGATTCTCCAGGCAAAAATAATGGAGTTGGTTGCCAATTCCTTCTCCAGGGGATCTTCCTGACCCAGGGATTGAACCTGGATCTCTCTCATTGCAGGCAGATTCTTTACCATCTGAGCCATCAGGAAATCCCCATATAGTACTCTACTGTTTGTAGTACTTTTCACACAAATAATATGTAAAAAACAAACATAAAAAATAAGACATTTTTGACCTTACAGTACAATACCTTGACAGGTACAGTAGTACAATACAACAGTTGGCATACAGGGGGACATTTGCATCTTCAAAAGTTTGCAACTTGAAAATTCATATGTAGGGGCTTACTGTGTTATGTAACTGAGCTGCCTCTTTCAAAAAATTATGACTATTTGTACAAAAATGGGCTTCCCTGGCGGCTCTGTCTGTAAAGAATCTGCCTGCTTACCCGGGTTTGATCCCTGAGTCGGGAAGATCCCCTGGAGAAAGGAATGGCAACCCACTCCAGTATTCCTGCCTGAAGAATCCCAAGGACAGAGGAGCCTGGCAGGCTAGTCAGTCAGTGGGTCTGCACAGAGTCAGACATGACTGAGCAAGTGATGCACAGGTGCATGAAACAGTTATGTGTGTTTATTTCCTGATCATGTACTGCAGAATTTATCTGTTTGACCACAAAAGGAGCTTTCCTTGAATTTGCAAAGAGAAGGCCATCTAGCATGGAGTTAACACACTGTGATACTCTTCACCTCTTCATGTGTTAGCCACAGAAAGTTAAAGTTGGAAAATCCCTGAATCCAAATTCATCTTACAAACTAAGAAACGTAATATGTCCAAGGTCACATGGCTTTTGTAAAAATGAGGACTGAGGGCAGGGGTCCCTGACCCTGCTCACCGTTCCAGCCCCTCTGCCAACGGGTCTTTGTCCTCCCTGCCTGGTGGAAGCTCTGGCTGAGGAGCCAGGGCTGTTAAACCCAGCGAAGCCTGGCCCGTTCCCAGCAGTCCTGTGTGATCCTGACATGCACCAAGGTTGCTGACCATCACTTATACTCTGCCCCCTGAGTGCTTCTGGAAGGCCACTGAGAGCAGGGAAAAGGACAAGAATCCCTGGGTGAGACTCACACTGTGTTAGATACCAGTATGAAGCAGATTTACCCTAAACCTGGGTTTGGTTTTTCTTGTGTTTTGTATTTTAGTACCGGAGACCCTTGGCCGGCCCTGGCAGAGAACAGGCGCACACACGTAGCCCGTAACCCCTCCTACCCTCTTTGCGTCTCTCTCATGTCCCCATGACCCCAGAAACCATCACTAACTGGTTGAGGTTTGTTTTTTTGTTTTTTTCCTCATGAGCCCAGGTGCAGCCTCAGAATCCTTCTCAACACAACGCTTCAGGTGCTGTGGATGAAATGTTTGCCAACCCTGAAGTCAGCTTATTGGTTTCTTAAGCTGATTTATTTAAAATATGATGTAAGCTTTGGTAACAACATGGTTTGTTAAAGGGGCGAGTTTTTAAAAAGTGTTTCATGTGCTAGCCAGCTATCTCTGAATTTGAAGCTGTTTGAAAAACATGATGACATTCTTTCCTTCGAGTCTATTTGTAATTGTAAAATGGTGAAGATTGAACGAAGCAGTAGGGCAGGTTTTGTTGTTCTTGGTCAGTCAGTTGTGTCCAGCTCTTTGCAACCCCATGGACGACAGCACTCCAGGCTCTCCTGTCCTTCACTCACCCCGAGTGTGCTCAGATTCACGTCTGATGATTCAGGGACGCTGTCTAACCATCTCATCTTCTGCCGGTTGGTTTCAGTACAACGCTTTTCCTTTTCTTCATTCCAATAAACTGAAACCCAAAAAGGGGACATGACAGGCACTGATGAGGCAGCCACTGTGTATCAACTCCAGTCCCTCCACCAGTGTTCTTTCCTAAGGTGAACCCAAGACCCTGTTTGTCCAAGAGAATCCCCTTAACACCTACTGCACTGATGAAATCATCAACAGCACCCCAGTTCAGTTCAGTTCAGTTCAGTCTCTCAGCCGTGTCGACTCTTCGCGACCCCATGAATCGCAGCACACCAGGCCTCCCTGTCCATCACCAACTCCCGGAGTTCACTCAGACTCATGTCCATCGAGTCCGTGATGCCATCCAGCCATCTCATCCTCTGTCCTCCCCTTCTCCTCCTGCCCCCAATCCCTCCCAGCATCAGAGTCTTTCCCAATGAGTCAACTCTTCTCATGAGGTGGCCAAAGTACTGGAGTTTCAGCTTTAGCATCATTCCTTCCAAAGAAATCCCAGGGTTGATCTCCTTCAGAATGGACTGGTTGGATCTCCTTGCAGTTCAAGGGATTCTCAAGAATCGTCTCCAACACCACAGTTCAAAAGCATCAATTCTTCGGCGCTCACCCTTCTTCACAGTCAACTCTCACATCCATACATGACCACAGGAAAAACCATAGCCTTGACTAGACAGACCTTAGTCGGAAAAGTAATGTCTCTGCTTTTGAATATGCTATCTAGGTTGGTCATAACTATTCTTCCAAGGAGTAAGCGTCTTTTAATTTCATGGCTGCAGTCATCATCTGCAGTGATTTTGGAGCCCCGAAAAATAAAGTCTGACACTCTTTCCACTGTTTCCCCATCTATTTCTCATGAAGTGATGGGACTGGATGCCATGATCTTTGTTTTCTAAATGTTGAGCTTTAAGTGAACGTCTTCACTCTCCTCTTTCACTTTCATCAAGAGGCTCTTTAGTTCCTCTTCACTTTCTGCCATAAGGGTGGTGTCATCTGCATATCTGAGGTTATTGATATTTCTCCTGGCAATCTTGATTCCAGCTTGTGCTACTTCCAGTCCAGCGTTTCTCATGATGTACTCTGCATGTAAGTTAAATAAGCAGGGTGACAATATACAGCCTTGATGTACTCCTTTTGCTATTTGGAACCAGTCTGTTGTTCCATGTCCAGTTCTAACTGTTGCTTCCTGACCTGCATATAGGTTTCTCAAGAGGCAGGTCAGGTGGTCTGGTATTCCCATCTCTTTCAGAATTTTCCACAGTTTATTGTGATCCACACAGTCAAAGGCTTTGGAATAGTCAATAAAGCAGAAATAGATGTTTTTCTGGAACTCTCTTGCTTTTTCCATGATCCAGCGGATGTTGGCATTAGATCTCTGGTTCCTCTGCCTATTCTAAAACCAGCTTGAACATCTGGAAGTTCATGGTTCACGTATTGCTAAAGCCTGGCTTGGAGAATTTTGAGCATTACTTTACTAGTGTGTGAGATGAGCGCAATTGTATGGTAGTTTGAGCATTCTTTGGCATTGCCTTTCTTAGGGATTGGAATGAAAACTGACCTTTTCCAGTCCTGTGGCCACTGCTGAGTTTTCCAAATGTTCTGGCATATTGAGTGCAGCACTTCCACAGCATCATCTTTGAGGATTTGAAATAGCTCAACTGGAATTCCATCACCTCCACTAGCTTTGTTCGTAATGATGCTTTCTAAGGCCCACTTGAATTGACATTTCAGGATGTCTGGCTTTAGATGAGTGATCACACCATCGTGATTATCTGGGTTGTGAGATCTTTTTTGTACAGTTCTTCCATGTATTCTTGCCACCTCTTCTTAATATCTTCTGCTTCTGTTAGGTCCAGACCATTTCTGTCCTTTATCGAGCCCATCTTTGCATGAAATGTTCCCTCGGTATCTCTAATTTTCTTGAAGAGATCTCTAGTCTTTCCCATTCTGTTGTTTCCCTCTATTTCTTTGCATTGATCACTGAGATAGGTTTTCTTATCTCTTCTTGCTACTCTTTGGAACTCTGCATTCATATGTTTATATCTTTCCTTTTCTCCTTTGCTTTTCACTTCTCTTCTTTTCACAGCTATTTGTAAGGCCTCCTCAGACAGCCATTTTGCTTTTATGCATTTCTTTTCCATTTCTTTTGGTCTTAATCTCTGTCTCCTGTACAATGTTAGGAACCTCAGTCCATAGTTCATCAGGCACTCTATCTATCAGATCTAGGCCCTTAAATCTATTTTTCACTTCCACTGTATAATCATAAGGGATTTGATTTAGGTCATATCTGAATGGTCTAGTGGTCTTCCCTACTTTCTTCAATTTCAGTCTGAATTTGGCAATAAGGAGTTCATGATCTGAGCCACAGTCAACTCCTGGTCTTGTTTTTGTTGACTGTATAGAGCTTCTCCATCTTTTGCTGCAAAGAATATAATCAATCTGATTTTGGTGTTGACATCTGGTGATGTCTATGTGTAGAGTCTTCTCTTGTGTTGTTGGAAGAGGGTGTTTGCTATGACCAGTGCATTTTCTTGGCAAACTCTATTAGTCTTTGCTCTGCTTCATTCTGTATTCCAAGACCAAATTTGCCTGTTACTCCAGGTGTTTCTTGACTTCCTACTTTTGCATCCCAGTCCCCTATAATGAAAAGGACATCTTTTTTGGGTGTTAGTTCTAGAAGGTCTTATAGGTCTTCATAGAACTGTTTGACTTCAGCTTCTTCAGCATTATTGGTTGGGGCATAGACTTGGATTACTGTGATATTTAATGGTTTGCCTTGGAAACAAACAGAGATCATTCTGTCGTTTTTGAGATTGCATCCAAGTACTGCATTTCGGACTCTTTTGTTGACCATGATGGCTACTCCATTTCTTCTGAGGGATTCCTGCCCTCAGTAGTAGATATAATGGTCATCTGAGTTAAATTCACCCATTCCAGTCCATTTTAGTTTGCTGATTCCTAGAATGTCAATGTTCACTCTTGCCCTCTCTTGTTTGACCACTTCCAATTTGCCTTGATTCATGGACCTGACATTCCAGGTTCCTATGCAATATTGCTCTTTACAGCATCGGACCTTGCTTCTATCACCAGTCACGTCCACAACTGGGTATTGTTTTTGCTTTGGCTCCATCCCTTCATTCTTTCTGGAGTTATTTCTCCACTTATCTCCAGTAGCATATTGGGCACCTACTGACCTGGGGAGTTCCTCTTTCAGTATCCTATCATTTTGCCTTTTATACTGTTCATGGGGTTCTCAAGGCAAGAATACTGAAGCAGTTTGCCATTCCCTTCTCCAGTGGACCACATTCTGTCAGCCCTCTCCACCATGACCCGCCCGTCTTGGGTGGCCCCACACGGCATGGCTTAGTTTCATTGAGTTAGACAAGGCTGTGGTCCTAGTGTGATTAGATTGACTAGTTTTCTGTGATTATGGCTTCAGTGTGTCTGCCCTCTGATGCCCTCTTGCAACACCTACCGTCTTACTGGGGTTTCTCTTACCTTGGAGGAGGGGTATCTCCTCGCCGCTGCCCCTCCTGACCTTGAATGTGGAATAGCTCCTCTAGGCCTAGAGAAACAGCACCCCATTCACACTCAAAGTGGCCCCAGTTGGAATAATAAACTATGTGGTCATCCTATCTAAACCCAGACTGCTTCAGAGTATCTTCAAAAGATAGTGAGAACTGAAAGGGGCCCAGGATTGAGATCCTGCAAGTATCACACACTCTAAAGACTAATTAACAACCCATGTATAGTATTGCTAAGTCTTTAGTGCTAATTCACTTTAAATGAGAATTTAGAGTTTTTAAATTAGACATGGCTAACCATGTCTTAGCATTTCCAACTTCAACTCCTTAGCACCACTTAAAAACATAAGATGTATTTGAATAAAATACAAATAAAGCATGGAACCCAAATCATTACATACTTGTCTCTAGAGTTTTGGAACGGTTGAATTAAATGGTGATTCATTGTGCCCAGAATGTTATAGATACATGTTAAATATTTCACAGTGAATTAATGAATAGTAGATGTTACATTTTCAATGGGGTCTGGGTGGCAGGTATGCTGGATATCCAGAGAACACAACTAATTCATGTTGACCTAAAACAAAAGTTAGCTAGAAACTTTATTTCAGAATTTCAGTAGGAAGGACCAAATGATAAATCATTCAGTAGCATCTACTCCATGAATATTTCTTCAGTTCATGCCATGTGTAGGGAGCTTACTACCTGCCTGAAGTCAGAGTGGTTCAGAGTTTTAGATCCAGATGACTGATGTGCATCTAGTTTTTAAAAAGTTAATTGAGAGAATGTGTTACAAGCCTTTGAATGGGCACATTGTTCACATCCTGCTTTTGTTGATCTTACTTCAGACCAGTGTACAGTTAGACCAGTGTACAGAGACAGTTAGATTGTCCCTAGGGCAGTTCCCTGCTGGTTCAGATGGTAAAGGATCCGCCTCCAATGCGGGAGACCCAGGTTCGATCCCTGAGTCAGGAAAATCCCTGGAGAAGGGAATGGCAACCCACTCAAGTATCCTGGCCTGGAGAATTCCATGGACAGAGGAGCCTGGCAGGCTGCAGTCCATGAGGTTGCAAAGAGTGACTTGCAGTTTCACTTTTCACTAGGGCAGTTCAAAAATTAGAGCGTTGGGGCAAACGTAGTGGTTCCCCTTGGCAAGGCCAAGCTCAGTAGGTTACTAAAGGGTATCAAGAGATTTTCTTATCAAAAGTTTCCAAGTTACTCTGTGTCTCCAGGGCCGTGAGCTTCTTCTTTAAAAAAAAAAAAAAATTATTTATTTGTTTGGCCTCACCAGGTCTTAGTCGTGGCATACAAACTCTTGTGTTTTTTTGTTTGTTTGTTTTTGTTTTTTGAGGCATACAAACTCTTACCTGTGGCATGTGAGATCTTGTTCCCCAACTGGGGATTGAGCCTGGGGCCCCTGCATTGGGAGCTTAGAGTCTTAGCCACTGGACCTCCAGGGAAGCCTTGGGCTTCTTAAGAAGTGAGAACAGTGTTCAAGGTACATATTTGCGTGCCATCATTCTTACCATCAGAAAACCAGTCCTCTGTCTCTCCGGCTGTATTCGGGATGAAGACCTCTCCAGCCTCTGCCGTTCAGGCCTCTGCCCACCTGAGCCATGGCTCCTGGTGGTGCCTACAGGGGCAATTTCTGGCTTAGTCACAGCCCTCGATATCAAGAAGGTTTTTACAAGAAGGATATTTGGGGAAAAGAAAAGCATTCTAGATTTCTTTTAGCAACTGCTAAAGCACACTCAAACCCATGACCCAGGGCAACTTAATGACTTACCATCAAACGGAGATTCTTCACCCTGTAACTAAAATGTCCTGTAGTCCCAAAACACCTGTTCAGTTTCTTTAGGGAACTTTTCTCTACTTTGTTCCTTTGGAACCATAAAACATGGTATGACAAAGGCTTCAAATCAGCCATAAACAACCTGTTGAGTTTCACTTCACAAACGTCAAATAAATCAGAGCCTCAGGGACCTCTGTGTCTACATGAAAGCCCTCCCTTCATCTGCGGTTTTGTCCTGTTCTCCCAGGATTCTTGTGCCTCAGAGCTACAATATCTGGTGACGAATAAACATCTTTTTCTCTCTGAGATTCGCCAGCACAAGGACAGAATGTAAAAAGGTGCTGTGGACTTCAAGTTATAAAGACTCAGATGGACTAAACAAAAGAACAAAGCATCCTCTTTACAAAAACCTCCTGCCAAGATAGACAAGGGCCTCTGTATAAAAGAGGTGTTGATTTTATGTGTTAAGAAGTGCTGATATTATTGTGGTGTACATAATATACCATGTGTGCTCAGAAGCTCAGTTGTATCCGGCTCTTTGTGACCCCATGGACTGTAGCTCACCAGGCTCCTCTGCCCATGGGATTCTCCAGGCAAGAATACTAGGGTGGTGCCGTTCCCTTCCCTTGTGGGATGGCTACCTTTGATGGCTCTTTGACAGTCTTCTCTTTGCCTATAACCAGCTACCAATTTTTAGTTCAGTCTGTATTCCAAAATTATCCCAAGTTTAAAGAGCTGACTTCCAATTTCTACACATAAAATATCGTGGAATGGTAGCAAATAATTCATGACTGGCACCAGAAATAGCCTTCATTGCTATAGACCAGAGCATGAATAATGATGAATGGAGAAATTTAAAACCTTCACCCTAGTTCAGGCTGTGTTCCCTTCTGTCCACACCCCCTCCCAGCTTCCACATCCAGCTGACTCCGACAAGCCAATGCAAACCAGAACTTAGTTGTCAGGATGTCCCTGGGGGTCCAGTGGTTAAGACTTTGCCTTCCAATCCAATGGGTGCAGGTTAGATCTCCAGTCAGGGGGGCTAAGCTCCGACATGCCTTGCAGCCAAAAAACAAAAGCAAAGAAAAAAAAAGAATCAATATAATAACAAATTCGATAAAGATTTTTAAAATGGTCTACATTAAAAAAGAATCTAGTGCAAACAAACTAAACTCTCCAAGACAGTTTGTTGGAAACTATCCAACAGGTCCTGAAACTCATGAAAGTGTGTTGATAAATTTTCGTGTGCTTGTACATATTTGCAGAGTAGCTCCTCAGTATTAACTGGGTTTTTAAAGGGGTAGTTGCCCTAAAAATGGTTAAGGTAAATTAACTCCTCAACACTTTCATTACTGGGAAACTCTAGTTAAAAATTTCAACATGCAGCCATCCAGACTTCCTAGGACACACATTGTGTGTGCAACCCCATGGACTATAGCAACTGGGCTCCTCTGTCCATGGATTTTGTAGGCAAGAAACACTGGAGTGCTTTGCCATTTCCTCCTCCAGGGGCTCCTCCTGACCCAGGGGTCAAAACTGCATCTCCTGCGTCTCCTGCATTGACAGGCAGATTCCTTACCACTCAGCAACCAGGGCAGCACACATGCCTGAGGGAGTTACTGGCTTTGTAATACCTTCCTGCTCTGGTGATGGGGCTGGCTCTTGCCATACTATTTCAAAGCACTGTCATTCTGAGTTAAGAAAGAATCAGTTTGCTTACCAAAGCCCTGAATAGTGATAGCCTATGGTGAACAGGGTCAGATTCATGATCTTCGAAGAAGATGCAGCGCTGGGACCAAGGGTCAGGCTTGATGACTCAAGCCTGTAGTAGAGTTTTATGAAAGTATAAAATGGCACAGAGAAAGCTTCTGACATAGACACCAGAAGGGGGATGGAGAGTGCCCCCTCGCTAGTCTATGCTAGGGAGTTATATACTTTTTAATTAGCTATTACAGTAAATCAAAAGAGTGTCTCAAGGTTGTAAAGATCTTAAAGACTAGAGATCTCTTCAAGAAAATTAGAGACACCAAGGGAACATTTCATGCAAAAATGGGCTCGATAAAGGACAGACATGATCTGGACCTAACAGAAGCAGAAGATATTAAGAAGAGGTGGCAAGAATGCACAGAAGAACTGTACAAAAAAGATCTCACAACCCAGATAATCACGATGGTGTGATCACTCATCTAGAACCAGACATCCTGAAATGTGAATTCAGGTGGGCCTTAGAAAGCATCACTACGAACAAAGCTAGTGGAGGTGATGGAATTCCAGTGGAGCTATTTCAAATCCTCAAAGATGATGCTGTGAAAGTGCTGCACTCAATATGCCAGCAAATTTGGAAAACTCAGCAGTGGCCATAGGACTGGAAAAGGTCAGTTTTCATTCCAATCCCTAAGAAATGCAATGCCAAAGAATGCTCAAACTACCATACAATTGCACTCATCTCACACACTAGTAAAGTAATGCTCAAAATTCTCCAAGCCAGGCTTAAGCAGTACGTGAACTGTGAACTCCCTGATGTTCAAGCTGGTTTTAGAAAAGGCAGAGGAACCAGAGATCAAATTGCCAACATCCGCTGGATCATAGAAAAAGCAAGAGAGTTCCAGAAAAACATCTATTTCTGCTTTATTGACTATTCCAAAGCCTTTGACTGTGTGGATCACAATAAACTGTGGAAAATTCTGAAAGAGATGGGAATACCAGACCACTTGACCTGCTTCTGAGAAATCTGTATGCAGACCAGGAAGCAACAGTTAGAACTGGATATGGAACAACAGACTGGTTCCAAACAAGAAAAGGAGTACGTCAAGGCTGTATATTGTCACCTTGCTTATTTAACTTCTATGCAGAGTACATCATGAGAAACGCTGGACTGGAAGAAACACAAGCTGGAATCAAGATTGCCAGGAGAAGTATCAATAACCTCAGATATGCAGATGACACCACCCTTATGGCAGAAAGTGAAGAGGAACTAAAGAGCCTCTTGATGAAAGTGAAAGAGGAGAGTGAAAAAGTTGGCTTAAACCTCAACATTCAGAAAACGAAGATCATGGCATCTGGTCCCATCACTTCGTGGGAAATAGATGGGGAAACAGTGGGAACAGTGTCAGACTTTATTTTTGGGGGCTCCAGAATCACTGCAGATGGTGACTGCAGCCATGAAATCAAAAGACACTTACTCCTTGGAGGAAAAGTCATGACCAACCTAGATAGCATATTCAAAAGCAGAGACATTACTTTGCCGCCTAAGGTCCATCTAGTCAAGGCTATGGTTTTTCCTGTGGTCATGTATGGATGTGAGTGTTGGACTGTGAAGAAAGCTGAGTGCTGAAGAATTGATGCTTTTGAACTGTGGTGTTGGAGAAGACTCTTGAGAGTCCTTTGGACTGCAAGGAGATCCAACCAGTCCATTCTGAAGGAGATCAGCCCTGGGATTTCTTTGGAGGGAATGATGCTAAAGCTGAAACTCCAGTACTTTGGCCACCTCATGCGAAGAGTTGACTCATTGGAAAAGACTCTGATGCTGGGAGGGATTGGGGCAGGAAGAGAAGGGGAGGACAGAGGATAAGATGGCTGGATGGCATCACTGACTGGATGGACGTGAGTCTGAGTGAACTCCAGGAGTTGGTGATAGATAGGCAGGCCTGGCGTGCTGCAATTCATGGGGTTGCAAAGAGTTGGACATGACTGAGGGACTGAACTGAACTGAGAGGACTCTTATAATTTACGTTTTAAGAAAAGAGGATTAGCCAGAAGGTTTTCAGGAAGGAGAAACTGTCCTCAAGCAGGATACATTGTTGTTATATAATCCTTAGTACAGAGTTTAAACTGAGTTGTTTGTTTAAACAACAACAGTTGTGGGCTTAAAGATAAAAACGTTTTATGTGACTAAGACTAAGGAATGTAGAGGGAAAAAAAAGACATCTTTCCTCCTCCCTGAGAATTCCAGATCCCTGTCTACTCTTGGAGAGCTCCAGATCCCTCTCTCCTCCTCACAGACCCCAGACTTCTTATCAACCTGCCTAGGAATTCACTTTCTCGGTAGCAAATAGGAAGTTAGCTCACTTGAAGAAATTTTTAAAAAATAGAAACATTCTGTAAAAAGAAAGGCAGGGCGGGGGAGGTGGGTGTGGTATTCCTCAGCATTATGGAAGTGTTCCCCACTTCGATGCCATGCCAGGCCAGAGGTGAACAGAGGGGTCTGGCCCGGCAGAGAATGACGAGAGGATTAGGAGAAGGGGGGCCTCCTGGCTGGTGGAAGGTGAGGCATCACAGGAACACTGGCTGCTGTAAGAGGGGAAGGAGGAACATCAGCTGGAACCAGAGGCTCATAAGGAGCAGAAATAATGAGCTGCTGAGAAGGATGAGGTTACTGTCCATACGTACAAGAGCACTCCAGATCCATGTGAAGAGAGCTTCTATTCTTAGCACCCAGACTGTGGTCTCTACACACCATTTTCCATGGGAAGAAACCAGGATTCCTCGTAGAACTAGCTGATTCCAGGTCTGCGACAGAAGCCTCGGCGTCTTATCCTGCCAGGAAAGGCTAGTGGAATGTTGTTTGATGGTAACAAGAGACAGTTCAAGCTGCATTCCACTAGTTAAAGATGGAAATGTTTGAGCATCAAAAAGAATTATGATTACAATGGACTGAAACATATGAAATAGATAAAACCTGTGTTTATACTATAATCAAAAACAAACAAACTCATTTAACTCTCACAATCCCTCCATGAGGCAGGTGCCATTGGCAATGAGCAGAATGTACCACCACCCCACACCCAAGGTGCCTGTGCCCTCCCAGCCTTTAGAGTTTGTAAATATGTCATTCCATGGCAAAGGGGGCACTGCAGATGTGATCAAGCTTACAGATCGTAGCTTGTGAGACTCGCCTGGACGACTCGGATGGGTGCAGTCTAACCGCATGAGCCCTTAGGCAGACAGTCCTGTCCGGCTGAAGCTGGCAGCAGTGCGGCAAAATGAGAAGCCAGAGGTGTCCGAATGGGAGAAGATTCGAAATGTCATTGCTGGTCTAAATAACCAGTCGCTCAATCATGTCCAGCTCTTTGTGATCCCATGGACTATAGCCTACCAGACTCCTCCATCCATGGAATTTTCCAGGCAAAAGTACTGGAATGGATTGCCGTTTCCTTCTCCAGGGGATCTTCCCAACCCAGGGATCAAACCCAGGTCTCCCGTATTGTAGGCAGACGCTTTAACCTCTGAGCCACCAGGGAAGTCCCCTTGTGAATATGGAAGATGTACCAAGCCAGGAAGGGAGGCAGCCTCTTGGATCCTGCTGAAAGCCAGCAAGGAGGTAGGGACCGCAGGCCTAGAACCTCAAGAAACTGAGCACAGCTAACAACCTGAGTGACCTTCTAACTGGCTCCATCTCAGACCTTCCAGAAGGGGACACAGCTCTGAGGACCCCTTGATTTGGGGCTTGTGAGACTCTAAGCCATACCACACCCCAACATCTGACCTGAAGAACTAAGAATAATAAATGAGTATTGTTTTAAACTGATAAAACTGTGATGATTTATGTTGGAAATAGGAAAATAATCCCCTATTGTTATCCCCATTTTACAGATAAAGAAACTGAAGCAAAACAGCTTCAAGTAACTTCAGTATACAATGGTTCAGATATAGGTAGTTGGATTCCAGAACCTGTTCTGTGTTCTCAACCATTATACTGTGATGCCTCTCAAAAGGAAGATGATGTCTTTGCTAATTATTCTAAGGCAGGAAGAGACACTCAATTGGCTCTGCTGTTAGGAGGGGGGACACTTTTAAAGATGACTGCCTGCTAAACATGGCGCTACCTTTGGCCATTAGACTGTCTTATAGCCAATCATGTATGCTAGAAAGAGAGCAAAATATGTCAACCACCTCATAGCCCTGCTTTCCACCCACTGAGCTTACGGGCCACAGAGACACACATTAGCAAGGAAGAGAAAGGAGCAGTTCTTAACAGTTTTTTCCATGCATCTACCAAACACATATGAACTGCTGTATCTTCATACGGAAGTGAAGTGAAGTGGTAGTCACACAGTGGTGTCCAATTCTCTGCAACCCCATGGACTGTAGCCGGCCAGGCTCCTCTGTCCATGGGATTCTCCAGGCAAGAACACTGGAGTGGGTTGCCATTATCTTCATAGTAGGTTTAAACAAATCTAGAGCCTGCCTCGGTATCTTCAATTTTCTTGAAGAGATCTCTAGTCTTTCCCATTCTATTGTTTTCCTCTATTTCTTTGCACTGATCACTGAGGAAGGCTTTCTTATCTCTCCTTGCTATTCTTTGGAACTGTACATTCAAATGGATATATCTTTCCTTTTCTCCTTTGCCTTTTGCTTCTCTTCTTCTCTCAGCTATTTTTAAGACCTCCTCAGACAACCATTTTGCCTTTTTGGATTTCTTTTTCTTGGGGATGGTTATGATCACCACCTCCTGTACAGTATTACAAACCTCCATCCGTAGTTCTTCAGGCACTCTCTCTATCAGATCTCATGACTTGAATCTATTTGTTACTTCCACTGTACAGTCGTTAAGGGATTTGATTTAGGTCGTACCTTAATGGCCTAGTGGTTTTCCCCACTTTCTTCAATTTAAGTCTGAATTTTGCAATAAGGAGCTCATGGTGTGAACCACAGGCAGCTCCTCGTCTTGTTTTTGCTGGCTATATAGAGCTTCTCCATCTCAGCTGCAAAGAATATAATCAATCTAATTTCAATATTAACGATCTGGTGATGACCATGTGTAGAGTCTTCTCCTGTGTTGTTGAAAGAGGGTGTTCACTATGACAGTGCGTTCTCTTGGCAAGTCTGTTAGCCTTTGCCCTGCTTTATTCTGTACTCCAAGGCCAAACTTGCCTGTTACTCCAGGTATCTCTTGACTTCCTACTTTTGCATTCCAGTCCCCTGTGATGAAACAGACATCCCTTTTTGGTGTTAGTTCTAGAAGGTCTCATAGGTCTTCATAGAACCGTTTAGCTTCACCTTCAGCATTCCCTGGTGGCTCAGATGGTAAAGTGTTTGCCTACAATGCAGGAGACCTGGGTTTGATCCCTGGGTTGGGAAGTTCCCCTGGGATGGCAAGCCACTCCAGTGTCCTTGCCTATAAAATTCCATGGATGGAGGAGCTTGGTGGGCTTCAGTCCATGGGGTCGCAAAGAGTCAGACATGACTGAGCGACTTCACTTTCACTTTCTTTCTTCAGCATTACTGGTTGGGGCACAGACTTGGATTACTGTGATATTGAATGGTTTGCCTTGGAAACAAACAGAGATCATTCTGTTGTTTTTGAGAGTGCACCCAAGTACTGCATTTGGGACTCTTGTTGACTCTGAGGGCTACTCCATTTCTTCTAAGGGATTCTTGCCCACAATAATAGATATAATGGTCATCTGAATTAAATTCACCCATTCCAGTCCATTTTAGTTCATTGATTCCTAAAATGTCAATGCTCACTCTTGACATCTCCTGTTTTACCACTTCCAATTTATCTTCATTCATGGACCTAACATTCCAGGTTCCTGTGCAATATTGTTCTTTATAACCTCAGACTTTACTTGCATCACAAGTCACATCCACAACTAGGCATTGTTTTCTCTTTGGCTCAGCCTTTTTATTCTTTCTGGAGCTGTTTCTCCACTCTTCTCCAGTAATTTTTCGGACACCTACTGACCTGGGGAGTTCATCTTTTGGTGTCATCTTTTTGCCTTTTCATACTGTTCATGGGGTTCTCAAGGCAAGAATACTGAAGTGGTTTGCCATTCCCTTCTCCAGTGGACCACATTATGTCAGAACTCTCTACCGTGACCCATGCATCTTGGGTGGCCCTACCTGGCATGGCTCATAGTTTCATTGAGTTAGAAAAAGCTGTGATCCAAGTATTGTTTGGTTAGTTTTCTGTAACTGTGGTTTTCATTCTGTCTGCCCTCTGGTGGATAAGGATAAGAGGCTTGTGGAAACTTTCTGATGGGAGGGACTGGCTGTAGGAGAATCTGAGTCTTGCTCTGATGGGCAGGCCCATGCTCAGTAAATTTTTAATCCAATTTTCTGTTGATAGGTGGGGCTATGTTGCCTACCTATAGTTTGGCCTGAGGAGTGATGGCAGGAATAGTGACCTCCTTCAAAAGGGCTTATGCCAGGACTGTTGTATTCAGTGCCCCTGACCCTACTGCAGGCCACTGTCGACCTACGCCTTTGCCAGAGATTCCTGGATGCTCGCAGGCAAGTCTGGTTTAGTCTCTTGTGGGGCACAATAAAGGACAGAAATGGTACGGACCTAACAGAAGCAGAAGATATTAAGAAGAGGTGGCAACAATACACAGAAGAACTATACAAGAAAGATCTTAATGACTCAGATAACCATGATGGTGTGATCACTCACCTAGAGCCAGACATCCTGGAATGTGAAGTCAAGGGGGCCTTAGGTAGCATCATTACAAACAAAGCTAGTGGAGGTGATGAAATTCCAGCTGAGCTATGTAAAATCCTAAAAGATGATGTTAAAGTGTTGTACTCACTCTGCCAGCAAATTTAGAAACCTCAGCAGTGACCACAGGACTGGAAAAGATCAGTTTTCATTCCAGTCGCAAAGAAAAGCAATGCCAAAGAATGTTCAAACGACTGCACAATTGCATGCCTCTCATACACTAGCAAAGTAATGCTCAAAATTCTCCAAGCCAGGCTTCAACAGTACATGAAGCAAGAACTCCCAGATGTTCAAGCTGGATTTAGAAAAGGCAGAGGAACCAGAGACCAAATTGCCAACATTTGTTGGATCATAGAAAAAGCAAGAGAAATCCAGAGAAACATCTACTTCTGCTTCACTGACTACACTAAAGCCTTTGACTGTATGGATCACAACAAATTGGAAAATTCTTCAAGAGATGGGAATACCAGACCACTTGACCTGCCTCCTGAGAGGTCTGTATGCAGGTCAAGGAGCAACAGTTAGAACTGGACATGGAAAAAAGACTGGTTCCAAATCAGGAAAGGAGTACATCAAGGCTGTATATTGTCACCCTGCTTATGTAACTTATATCCAGAGTACATCATGAGAAATGCTGGACTGGATGAAGCACAAGCTAGAATCAAGATTGCCAGGAGAAATATCAATAATCTCAGATATGCAGATGACACCTCCCTTATGGCAGAAAGTGAAGAGGATCTAAAGAGCCTCTTGATGAAAGTGAAAGAGGAGACTGAAAAAACTGCCTTAAAACTCAACATTCATAGAACTAAAATCATGGCATCCAGTCCCATCACTTTATGGCAAATAGATGGGGAAACAGTGGAAACAGTGAGACTTTATTTTGGGCTCCAGAATCACTGCAGATGGTGACTGCAGTCATGAGATTTAAAAATATTTGCTCCTTGAAGAAAAGCTATGACCAACCTAGACAGTATATTAAGAAACAGACATTACTTTGCCGACAAAGGTCTGTCTAGCCAAAACTATGTGTTTTCCAGTAGTTATATATGGATGTGAGAGTTGGATCATAAAGAGGCTGAGCAGCAAAGAAATGATGCTTTTGAACTGTGGTATTGGAGAAGACTCTTGAGAGTCCCTTGGACTGCAAGGAGATCCAACCAGTCCATCCTAAACGAAATCAGTCCTGAATACTCATTGGAAGGACTGATACTGAAGCTGACATTCCAATACTTTGGCCACCTGATGCGAAGAACTGACTCATTGGAAAAGACTCTGATGCTGGGAAAGATTGATGGCAGGAGGAGAAGGGGACGACAGAGGATGAGATGCTTGGATGCCATCACCAACTCAGTGGACATGAATTTGAGTCAACTCCGGGAGATGGTGGAGAACAGGGAAGGCTGAGATGCTGCAGCACATGGGGTCACAAAGAGTTGGACACGATTGAGCGACTGAACAGCAACAAACAACAAAACTTGCTTTACAGTGTCATTTGGTTTCCGCCATACATCAACATGAATGAGCCCCAGGTACACATTTGCTCCCTCCCTCTTGAGCCTCCCCCTACCTCCCACCCCAACCTGCCCCTCTAGGTCGTTGCAGACCACCAGGTTGAGCTCCCTGTGTTATACAGAGACTTCCCAGTAGCCATCCATTTGACACGTGGTGATGCATGGATTTCCATGCTTCTCTCTCAGTTCTCCCTGCCCTCTCCTCTCTCCTGCTGCTTGTGATCTTATAACCACTGTGTTGGTGATGGACAGAGCAGCCAGCCGTGCTACAGTTCATAGGGTCACAGAGAGTCAGACACGACTGAGGGACCGAACTGAACTGAACTGAGAGCCTGCCTCTCCTAAAAGACCAATGGATAAAAATTTATAGTAATATATAACATTTGCACAATCAATTAGCATCATTCTAAGTTTCATTTGCCTGATGTCCTGGGAGTAGTTAAATCAAGTTTTATCATGACATTGATTTTCCAGTGAGAAACTGAGGCACAGACAGGTTAGGTGGCTGTCCTAGGTGGACACAGGTAAAGAGATATCGTACAAGCCCATTTCTTCCTACCCAAAATCAGGTACCATCTCAGGAACTTTCCCCTACATAGCTATATATGCAAAGTATACTGGGTAATTCATTAGGGGGAGCATTTTGTCTACTGGAAGGAGCACTGACCTTAAATCAGGTGACCCTTGTTCAAAGTCCACCCTAAACCAGTTTCTTACCACAGAAGGGAGCCTCGTCTCTATGAGACCTAGTTTCTCTGGCACAATGGGAATAAAATCTTACATACTTCATGGGTTATTGTTAAGAATAAAATAAGGTACTATGAGGTATCTTGAGATCTGTGACCTGCCAGACACATGTAGGTTTTATTATAATTTTTTCTCAACTTAAAATTGAATAATATACCTACTAGCCATAAAATGTGTGGGGGCTTTTATTGTTATTTGTGAAAGGCAGCAGAGATATGCACGCCCAAATAATAATCTCAAAATTACACTGATTTGATTCAGGGACTCGTGATATGTGCTTTTGTGGTTTTAATATGCTTTCCTTATTTGAGTCCTGCTTTGATTTATAAAGATATGAAAATCAGCTTGTGTTTGTTTGCTCCACAGCCAAACCTGAGATTAAAAGTCTCTTTCAGATCATCCCCATATTTCTTAAGCCCCACAAAGTAGTTAATTGAAATTGACCGCTAAGTCTTCCTGCCAGCAGATCTGTGCTCTTTGGGGCTGGGAGGTCCATGATGTGCATTCTTAGGTTAGCCTTGCCCATGACAACCGCAGGGATTCCATTCCTCTTTTATCTCTAGGTGATATTGGCCTCCCTTGAAAAGAATGGCTCAGATGGTAAAGAATCTGCCTGCAATGCAGGAGATCTGGGTTCCGTCCCTGGGTTGGGAAGATCCCCTGGCCAAGAGAATGGCTACCCACTCCAGTATTCTTGCCTGGGAAATCCTATGGACAGAGAAGCCTGACAGGCTACAGTCCATGGGGTTGCAAAGAGTCAGATGGGACTGAATGACTAACACTTTTACTTTTCACCTTAAAGATTCGAACTTTGTCTTAGTCTTTTCCTCCAACTTGCACCTGCTTAAAAGGGGGTGGAGGGCAGAAACAGATCACTTTTGTTAATGCTGCTTCGGGGCTTCCCTGGTAGCTCAGTTGTAAAGAATATGCCTGCCAATGCTGGGGTCTCCAGTTCGATCCCTGGGTCAGGAAGATCCCCAAAAAGAAATGGAAACCTGCTCCAGTATTCTTGCCTGGGAAATCCCATGGACAGAGGAACCTGGTAGGCTACAGTCCATTGGGTTCCAGAAGAGTCATAGACAACTGAGCAACTAAACAACAAAAATGACAACTAGTGCCGCTCCATGACCCCCTGGATCGAGGGATGCTCTCTTTTGGGTATAGCTTTTGTTTCCTTTAACATTATCTCCTTCTTAGCAGATGAAAAGGGCAGGGGCCCAAAGCTTCCTTGTATATTGAGGTTAGGACAATGCTGGAACAAGTGCAATTAAATAGATGAAATAAGGCAGCAAGCCAACTCTACTGTGAGAGTCTATGTTAAAATGATAATGATAAAAATCTCACTGTATGTAATAGATCCATGCCTGACAACTTATGAGCAAATCAATTCTTGAAAATGGATTCCAACTTTAAAGGCAACAGTACACTTTCTGTTCAGAATAATCTCAAGATTAATGTTCCTTAAATGAGAATGGTCATGTCAGTTAGCTGTTTTGCAAATTAGGATTTTTGTATAGCGGAACATCATGTTTGCACATTTATAATTAATGCATGTATAATTTTATATGTGGGCTTCCCTGGTGGCTCAGCGGTAGAATCCGCCTGTTAATGCAGGAAACAGGGGTTCGATCCCTGGGTCAGGAAGATCCCCTGGTGGGTGGAATGGCAACTCATTCCAGCATTCTTGCCTGCAAAATCCCATGGAGAGAGAAGCCTGGCGGGCTACCGTCCATGAGTCCATAAAAGAGTCAGACATGACTAAGCAGCTAAACAAGAGCTTAAATGCACGTGGGAATGATATAATGGAATGCTGCAGAATTTGGCTCCATGAGACCTAGGTTTGAATGTGGCCTTGCCACTATGACTTGGGCAAATTGCTTAACATCTCTGATTCTCATTTGTCACATTGATAAGCTAAAGATAGTAAAGTTGAAGAAATGAATGTGATATAAGTTGATAAACTGGAAAACAAGCACATGCTGATGTGATTTTTCTTCTTGATGCATTCAAAAACAGGTCTTGCAAGCTTGGAGGGGATACCAGAGGCATTATCCTTGAAATTACAACTGTGGAGTGTTTTAAATATTGTTCTGAATGCAAACAGAGGCAGAATTTTCAGTAATTCAGGATTTAATTGGTTCTAATAAAAGACAGAGGCCTTACCCTTCAGCTCAGCCCATGGACACTTCATGCCATGAGTCTTTGTAAAGCGAGGCTCGGCATCTATCCAGACTTGGCTCAGACGAGCCTGCAAAACCCGGAGTGTTTGTGGTGGGCAGCACTGAAACCAGCACCGAGGAGACTTCCCACACTCAGGGTCCCTCCTGCTCAGAGTCCATTGTGCTTCTTTAGGCCTTTCAATTACCATTTTGAACACAACATCTTTGAAAGTTACTTTGCTTTGTTTGGTTGTTCAGGAGCTCACAAATGGCCCCAACTGTGGGAAATAAAAAGCAAATGAGGAAAAGGAAGTCTTTTACAGAGAAACACTTGTTCTGACTGTAGATTAGGCTCAGGACAAAGCAAGTAGAAAGAGGCAAGCTTTTCAAGAGCACATCAACTTTGAAACTTCAGGAAGGTCAGGTCAGGCTTGCTGGCTGGATAGGCTCTTTTATCCCATTAATATAACAGCTTCTGTGAACACAAATATTTTAGCATCTTGGCTAAGTTAACTGGAACTTTTTAAAGGAAATAAATGGCATTCAAAGAATCTAGTATGACTTTCCAAATACAGTGGAGATAAAACAATGCCCAAAATTCCTCCATCACACTTCTCTGAAATTTTTCTACCATAAACTAGAAGCAAAGATTGTCTGCATGTCAAGCTCAGCCCCATGGTAAGTCATCCTGGCACATAAGTCATGGTACCACCCTTCTCCTCTCACTCAAAAACGATCTCCACCAAAGTGGTGTATAGTACAGGTATTTATACAGACAACCATGGTCCAACTAAATTTATTTCTGAAAGTAATTTTTTAGACTCCAGCCAAAAGTCTGCCTATTATTTAATGGAGAACCAACTAAAGGCTTTCTTATTAGGGATAAGACAAGACTATCACTGTTTTCACTACTATTTAACAGTATGCTGCAAGTATCCACCAATTCAATTAGCTAAGATAAAGCAATTTGTATTATAAGAGTTGTGAAGAAAAAGGTAAATTAATCTCTCTTTGTATATAGTGTAATTATATATCTGAAGAGTTCCAAGGAGTGAATGGAACTACTTTAAAAGATAGGAAAATTAGTGAAGTAACAAGTTATAAATTTAACAAACATTTATAGCCTACATATATAACTCACCTCCCTCTGACCAAAAAAAAAAAAAAAACAACACTGAAAATGCGTAATGAAAAAGAACCCATTTAGGTTAGCATATATATATATATATATATATATATATCTCAAGTTTAAAAGTGTCCAAAGCCTACTTGTGGAAAACTAAAACACTACTGAAAAAATAGTAGATTTGAACAAAGGAAAAAAGACAAACTGTATTCTTGGATAGAAAGACTCTATCATCAAGAAACTAGTTCTCCCTTAATTATCCTGTACTTTTAATATGATCTAAATTTAAAATGCTATCGTTTTGTCAGATGCAATAAGTTGATTATAAATTAATTTAGAAGAGCAGCAAGCAAGAATAGCCTGGAAAATCCAGAAAAAAAAAAAAAAAAAAACACCTTAGAGAGGGCGTAGCTTTTCCAAATAATTAAAATGTATATAAAGAAAATACTGAATCACTATTTACACATCAGGAAGTAACATAGTGCTGTTGGTCAATTCACGCTACATCATTTCAGTCGTGTCCAACTCTTTGTGACCCCATGGACTGTAGCCCACCAGTCTCCTCTGTCCATGGGATTCTTCAGGCAAGAACACTGAAGTGGGTTGCTATGCCCTCCTCCAGGGGATCTTCTCCACCCAGGGATCGAACCCAGGTCTCCTGTGGCTCCTGCATTGCACGCGGATTCTTTACCGCTGAGCCACTGGGGAAGCCCCATAGGTCAATTATACTTCAGAAACAAACAAATGAATTCACAGAAAAATAGGTCATACTTGTGGTTACTGGAGGCAGGTGGTAGGAAGAGGGGGAACTGGATGAAGGTACAAAAAAAGGTCTCGTCTTGTCCTGTGTGCATGCTCAGTTGCGTGGTCGTGTCTGACTCTTTGCAACCCCATGGCCTGTAGCCCACCAGGCTCCTCTGTCCATGGGATTCTCCAGGCGAGAATACTGGGGTGGGTTGCCATTTCCTCCTCCAGGGAATCTTCCCAACCCAGGGATCAAACCCACATCTCCTGCACCTCCTACATTGGCAGGCAGATTCTTTGCTACTAAGCCATCTGGGAAGCCTAAGCAAAAGGTACAAACTTCCAATTATAAGATAAATAAGTACTAGGGAGGTAATGTTCAATACAACAAATATAATTAATACTTCTATATGTTATGCATGAAATTTGTTTAGAGTAAATCCTAAGAGTTCTTACCACGGAGAAGAATGTGTTTCCTATTTCTTTAGCTTTGTATCTATATGAGATGGTAGATTTCACTAAACTCTTTCTGAAAATCACTGCATGACTTACATGAAGTGGAATCATTATGCTGTACATCTTAAACTTACAAGGTGCTTTATGTCAGTTATGTCTCCAGAAACTGGAAGGAAAAAAAAAATACTACGAAGGCTCTATAATTAAAACATTTTGATGTTGATGCAAGAAGACAGATAAACCAATGGAACAAAATAGAAAAGCCAGAAATATACTACTTGCATATGTAAATTTAGTATAGAGTAAAAGTGGCTACTCAAATCCATGGGGATTCTAAAAATTATCATTGAGATAAATGGAGAGCCATGTGGAAAAAAAATAAAACTGGACTCATTCCTCACATAATATGCTAGGAGAAATTCTAAATGGATTAGAGATAAAAATGTAAGAAAAAGAAGCATTTAAATTCTATTTTTGAAAAACGTGTAATCACCAAATCCTGGAAATGTGAAACTATGATTTAACATCCAGAAGCAATCAGGGAAAAGATTGACATATTCAACTACATGAAAATAAAATAAAAACTTTTGCATGACAAAAAAACAAGGTTTCCATGAACAAAATAAAAATAAATGACAAAGTTGACAACATTGGAAATTTATATCATGCTTCCAAAATAAACAGAAAAAAGGACTATCCAACCCACAGGAGAATGAGCTGATAGTTTTAACAGGAAAGGAAGTGCATGTGTGCTCCTGAGGGTAGGCTGGGGTCTTGTGGACAGGGCACTAGAACAGTGGAGGGCGGGGGCATCTAGCTGGATGCAGGGCCCTGCAAACCGGAGCAAAAACCTCCACCGCTCATCCAGGCCTCCCCCAGGGGCACCATCAGGGATGTCCCCTTAGCTTGGGACAGGAGAACTGAGGTGGGAAAGCACTACTGTGGCTCTGGCCTTTCTCGGAGGCAGTGGAGCCAACAGTTCTTAAACATGTGAAAAGATGCTCAACCTCACTCGTAATAAGAGAAAGGAAAATTCTAAATAACATTGAGCTGCCATTTCTCATCTATTAGATTAACCAAAAATTTTACTGCATGCTCTGTTGGTAAGGCTGTGAGAGGGCAGTCATTCTTGTATATAACCACAGAAATGCCAAATGATCAAACTTATAGGCACGGAAATATAGGAAGTGTTTCAGAAAATCATAAGCACTTCTCCTTTGAGCTAGCAATCCCAATTTTAGGGACACAAATACATGTTAGCAAAACTATGAAAACACATGGGCACAAGGCTCTTTATTGCATGCTCATTGTAAGAGCAATAATAGGAAACATCTTAAATGAACGTCAGTAGAGGACTGGTTGGATTAATTATAATACATCTACCCTTGGAAGATTATTTCTACACTGTTGTGGCATGGTCTTCATGATATAAAGCAGCAACATTATTGACCTTTTGAGTCAGATGGCTCTTTGTTGCGAGTGGCTGACTTCAGGTGGCCGCAGCCTGCAGCAGCTTGAGGCAGGGCTTCTGTCCCCGGCCAGAGATGAGGTCGGGCTGCGGCAGTAGAGTGCTGTATCCTAGCCACCAGACCAAGGGTCAGTGACAAGGCCCTCACCCTTTGGCTTTGCAGAAAAGAATTCCCACAAAGAAAGTGGTGAGCAAGTATTTTTTAGGAGGAAAAAGTGTACAGTACATGTGGACAGGCACGCGGGCGGACTCAGTCACGCTCTCGTGACAGTTTAAATGAGCTGATGGGGCGTTTCTTCCAGGTTTCCCCTGGCCTGTCATTCTGACTTGCCTGGCTCAGAGTACCTATCTGATATGTCTCAGGGTCCTCCCATGTGTGCACACACGTCTCTTAGCCAAGGTGGGTTCCACCAAAGAGGCCTAGCTCGGCATCGGTTAGCATCACTCCCCTTGGACCTCCGAGGAGCCCTTCTGTGCTTGTGTAGCTGGGGAGGTTTCCTGACTGTGAGAATGAGGAGTATGTGGGCCATTATATTCTGTCTCGGCAGACTCCTCTCTCAGCCGTCCTGCTATTGCTGTTTCACAGTTTCAGTCCACAGGGAACCAACCTCTACTCCCTTCACACTGGTGTGGAGGGGCCCATCTGCCTCCTGCCTCAGGGCTAGCCTGGGCGTTACAGAAGGTTGAGCAGCTTCCCTGCCCTCCACCCGCCAGGTTCTAGGAAAACTCCTCCCCCCAGGTTGTGACAACCAAAACCATCTCCAGACACTGTGAAATGGCCCTGGGAAACAAGGTCCTCCTCGGTTGAGAACCACGGATAAAATGTTAGGTGAAATAGCTTGTTGAGGGCAAGTGTATACAATATGTTTAGACTGATAAAGTAGATGGATAAAATATATCATTACTGGAAAAAATGGTTGCTTATAGGAGCAGGGAATACAAGAAAAGGAAAAATAATGAAGCTAAGCTTGACTATAACTTTTCTGTAAATTTAACACTGGTAATTTTACATATAATATAAAATGAAATTAAGTGTGAAAAAATCAAATCAAAAATTTGAAAGTAAATGGAAGCAAACAAATTTATATGTGTATCTAGTTGGAAGCATGTATGCACAGGGAAAACTATTCTACATGACTTTACATGTACTAATTTGACTATATATTCCTAGTGGAACAAATCTAAAGGACAAAAAGAACTGCAAAAGAATATTAGATCAATTCAAATGACCATAATTATAATAACAATATTGGTGTTTTTCAAACATTTTGTGGCGTATATTTCAGACAAGTAAATATTCAGACAGGTGAATAAGTATGCTGATGTCATTGAGCATGAGAAATGTCATTGAGCATGAGAAATGTCATCATGGGAGAAAGAAGATACACGTGTAAAAAGAACGAGATTATGTAAAAACCTTGACAGGCAGTTTAACATTGTTTTTGTTTTGTTTTATATTGAAGTATAATTGACTTACAATATTGTATTAACTTCAGGTGTACCACATGGTATCTCAGTATTTTTATACCTTATAAAATGATCACCACAGTAAGTCTACTTCCAACTTGTCACCATGAAAAGTTGCTATATTGTTAACTATTGTTAACTCTATTCCTTTTGCATTACATCACATTTCACCCTTGTGACTTATGTTGTTACTGGAAGTTTATACTTCTTAATCCCTGTAACGTATTTCCCTTAAATACTCACTTCTCTCCTGTCTGGCAACCACCAATTTATTCTCTGTTTCTATGAGTCTGTTTCTGTTTTGTTATGGTTGTTTTTGTTAGGTTTGTGTTTTGTGTTTATATTTGTTGTGTTTGTTTTTTTCTGGTTTGTTATGTTTTTCAGATTCCACATATAAATGAAGTTATGTGGTATTTGTCTCTCTCTGAGTTATTTCATTTAGCATAATATTCTTTATGGCTATCCATATTATCACAAAGGGCAAGATTTCATTATTTTTTACAGCTGAGTAGTATTCCATTAAAACAATCTGTATCTGTGTGTGTAAATATATGTGTGTGTGTGTATATATATATATGTATATATAGTTGCTTCCATATCTTGGCTATAGTAAATAATGCTGCAATTAAGCATAAGAGAACATATGTCTTTTTAAATTAGTGTTCTTGTTTCCTTCAGAAAAATACCCAGAAGTGGAATTGTTGGATCATGTATCAGTTCTATTTTTTATTGTTTTAGGAACCTGCACACTGTTTTCCATAGCAGCTGTGCCAATTTACATTCCTACTAATGGTGCATGAAGGTTTCATTTTCTCAGCTTCCTCACCAATGTTTGTTATTTGTGGCCTTTTCGATAAGTCACTCTGACAAGTGTGAGGTGATATCTCATTGTATTTGTTTTCATTTTCCTGACGATTAGTGATGGTGAGCACCTTTTCAGGTGTCTGCTGGCCAACTGTAAGTCTCTTTTGGAGCGTGTCTGTTCAGGGCCTCTGCTTATTTTCTAATCAGATTGGGTTTCTGATGTTGAGTTGCATGAGTTCTTTGTATATTTTGCATATTAACCCCTTATCAGATAGATCATTTGCAAATATCTTCTCCCATTCGGTAGGTCGTCTTTTTGTTTTGTTGATAGTTTCCATCACTACACAGATGTTTTTCAGTTTGGTGCAGTCCAATGTCTTTTTGTTTAGAGTTTCTTTTTTTTTTTTTTTTGGTTTTCATTCCCGTAGTCTAAGGAGACATATACAAAAAATATATTGCTAAGCCCAGTGTCAAAGGGTATTTTGCCTATGTTTTCTACTGAGTTTTATGGTTTCAGGTCTTACATTTAAGTCTTTAATCCTTCTGAGTTTATTTTTCATATGGTATAAGAAAGTATCAATAATTCAGTTTGATTGTTTTGCATATAGCTGTCCAGTTTTGCCAACATCATTTATTGAAGAGGTTGACCTTTCCCCATTGTACTGTCTTGCCTCCTTTGTCATAGATTAATGGATCAAATAAGCATAGATTCATTTCTGGATTCTCTGTTTTTTTTCACTGATCTCTCTGTCTCTGTTTTGATGAGGTGCCATACCTCATTGATTAGTGTAGCTTTGTAGAATAGTTTGAAGTCAGAATATGATGCCTGCAACTTTGTTCTTTCTTCTCAAGATTGTCTTGGCTATCTGTACAAATTTTAGAAGCATTTGTTGTAGTTCTATGAAAAATGCCATTTATATAGGGATTGTTGTATTTGAATTTGTAGATTGCCTTGGGTAATATGGTCATTTTGACAGTGTTAATTCTTTCAATCCAAGAAGATGATTTCTTTTTCCATCTTTTTGTGTCATCTTCAACTTCCTTTGTCGGTGTCTTGTAATTTTCTGAGTACAGCCCTTTCACCTCCTTAGTTAGATTTATTCCTAAGCATTTTATTCTTTTTGGTACAATTGTAAATTGCATTGTTTTCTTACATTCTTTTTCTGATAGTTCATTGTTTATAGACATGCAGGTTTACTTACATTAATTTTGTATCCTGAAACTTTACTGAATTTAGTATCATATCACATGTAAACAGTGATTTCTTTTCCAATTTGAAGTATTTAATTTCTTGTCTGATTCTGTGGCTAGGATTTCCAAGATGGAAAAGGATTTCCAAATTTGAAAGTGTCAAGAGTGAGCATCCTTGTCTTGCTTCTTATCTTAGAGGAAATGCTTTCACATTTTCACCATTTATTATGATATTGTCTGTAGGTTTGTCCAACATAGTCTTTATTTTCTTGAGGTGTGTTCCCTCTGTACTCACTTTGTTGACCTTTTTAATAATAAATTTATGTTTAATTTTGTCAGAAGCCTTTTCTGCATCTACTGAGATGATCATATGATTTTTATTCTTCAGTTTGTTAATGTGGTGGATCACACTGATTTGTGGTTATTGAACCACCCATCCTTCCATTCCTGAGATAAATCTAACTTGATCATGGTGTATGATCTTTTTAATTTATTGTTGAATTCATTTTGCTCATATTTTATTGAAGATTTTTGCATCCTTGTTCACCAGTGATATTGGCCTATAATTTTCTTTTTGAGGGGTGTCTTTGTCTGGTTTTGGTACCAGTGTTCTGCCGGCCTCATAGAATGAATTCAGCAGCATTCCTTCCTTTTCAATTTTTTGGAATATTTTGAGAAGCATAGATACTGACTCTTGAAATGTATTGTAGAGTTCTGTGATGCCATCTGGTCCTACACTTTCATTTGCTGGCAGGTTTTTTTTTTTTTTAATACTGACTCAGTTTCAGTGCTGATAATTGATCTGTTCATATTTTCTGTCTTCCTGATACAGTCTTAGAAAGATTATGTTTCTAGGAATTTATATATTTCCTCTAGATTGTCCATTTTACTGACACAAAATTTGTTGTAGTAATCTCTTGAATAATTCTCTGTATTTCTATGGCATGAGTTGTAACATCCCTTTCATTTTTAATTTTATTTATTTGAGCCCTCTCCCTTATTTTCTTGATGAGTCTGGCCAAAGGTTTTTCTTGTTTCTTGAGGTAGACGTATATCATTATATACTTCCCTCTTAGAATTGCTTTGGCTGTGTCCCATAGATGCTAGATCATTGTATTTCCATTTTCATTTGTCTCCAGGCATTTTTTAATTTCTTGTTTGACTTCTTCAGTGACCATTGGTTGTTGAGTAGTATACTGTTTCAACTCCACATATTTGTGGGTTTTTTTTTTTTTTTTTTTGCTTGTGGTTGATTTCTAGTATCATACTGTAGTGGCTGTAAAGGATGCTTGATATGGTTTCAGTGTTCTTAAACTTGCTGAGACTTATTTTCTAGCCTAGCATGTGATCTGTCCTGGAGAATATTCCATGTGCATGTGAAAAGAATGTGTATTCTGCTGCTTTTGAGTGGAATGTTCTATATATATATATATATACATATAGATAGAGAGATTGATATATATAATATTATATATATATCAATTAAGTTCATCTAGTCAATGTGTCATTTAAGGTCAATGTTTCCTTACTGGTTTTCTGTCTGGATGATCTATCCATTGATTGAAGTGGAGTGTTAGAGTCTCCTACTCTTCTCTCCCTTAATGTTTGTTAATATTTGCTATATGTATTTATGCACTTAATTGGCTTCCCTGGTGACTCAGTGGTGAAGAATCCACCTGAAAATTTAGGAGATGTGGATTCAATCCCTGGATTGAGAAGATTCCCTGGAGAAGGAAATGGCAACCCACTCCAATATTCTTTCTGGGAAATCCCATGGGCAGAGGGACTATAGTCCATGGAGTTACAAAAGAGTCAGTCACAATTTAGCAACTAAATGATAGCCACATCATGTTGGATAAATACCTATTTGCATTTATTATCTTTTTGTTGGATTGATTCCCTTAACACTATGTAATGTCTTTCTTTGTATATAGTTGCAGTCTTTGTTTTAAAGTTTGGTTTGTCTAAGTACTGCTACTCCAGCTTTCTTTCGCTTTCCATTTGCATGGTGTGCCTTTATCCATTCTGTCGCTTTCAGTGTGTATATTTTTCTAGGTATGAAATGAATCTCTTGTAGGCAGCATGTATATAGGTCTTGTCTTCTTTTATCCATTCAGTCACTCTATGTCTTTTGTAGGAGTGTGTGGTCTATTTTCATTTAATTATTGATAAACATGTACTTATTGCCATTTTGTTAATGGTTTTTTGATTGTTTTTGTAGTTCGCCTTTATTCCTTTTCTTTCCTTGCAATCTTCCCTTGTGATTTGATGACTATCTTTAGTGTTTATTTGGATTCTTTTATCTTTATTATTATTTTGGTGTGTGTGTTTATTAGGCTTTTGATTTGTGATTTATATATAACATCTTTATATATAACACCATGACCATGAGATTTATATATAACATCTTTATGTATGGCTATTGATTTTAAGTTCATTATTTCTTAAGCTTGAATGCATTTTAACAGACTTACATTCTTTACTCCTTTGCTCCCACATTTTTGACTACATGTTGTACATTATTTTATTCTGTGTATTACTTATCTACTTATTATAGATAAAGATGGTTTATTACTTTTGTCTTTTCACCTTCCTACTGAGCTTTATAAGTGTTTTGATCCACTACCTTTCCTATATTTTGCCTTTTCCAGTGAGGTTTCTCCAGTCATAACCTTTTTTTTTTCAAAGTTTCTATTTGTGGCCTCTTCTTTTCCACTTAGAGAAATCCTTTCAACATTTCTTGTAAAGTTGTCTTAGTGGTGATGAATGCCTTTAGCTTATGATTGTCTTTTAAAACTTTCCTTCAGTTCTGAATAATACCTTACCAGACAGGTTATTTTGGGTGATAGATTTTTTTCTCCATTTCAGCACTTGAATATATCATGCCATTTACTTCTAGCCTGTAAATTTTCTGCTGAAAAGTCAGCTGATAGTGCCACTAGAGTCTTCTTGTTTATAACTAGTTGCTTTTCTCTTGCTGCTTTTAAGATTCCCTTTTTATATTTAATTTTGGTATTTTAATTATAATATGTCTTGCTGTGGACTCTCTGTGCTTCTGTACATGGATGTCTGTTTCACTTCCAAGGTTAGGAAAAATTTCAGTTAGTATATCTTCAAATATAGTATCTTCCCCCTTTCTCTCTCTGTTCTCTTTCTGGGACCTTTAGTGTGTTTATTAGTGTGTTTTATGTTGCCCCAAGGGTCTGCTAAATTATCCTCTTTTTTTTAAATTCTGTTTTTGTTTGTTTGTTTTTTCTGTTCAGCTTGGAATTTCCGATGCTCTATCTTCCAGTTCCCTGATCCTTTCCTCCACATCACCTAACCTATTGTTGATTCCTTCTGGAGTATTTGTTTCTTCGGTTATTGTATTCCTCAGCCATTTGGTTCTTCTTTATATTTTCTGAATCTTTGTTAAACTTCTCACTCAGCTCATCCATTTTATTTTCCCAAGCTCATCAAACATCTTTATGATCATCGTCTTAAACTCGATGGTGGAAGATTGCTCATCTCCACTTTGCTTAGTGTCTTCTGGGGTGTGGTCTTGGTCTTTCATTTAGGGCATATGCTCCATCTCCTCATTTTCTATATTTTCTATATTTGTTTTATGTATTAGGTAGTTCAGTTATGTTTCTCTGGGAAAAGTCACATTGTGCAGGAGATAGCCTTTGCAGCTCAGCAACATACTAGCCTCTTGATACAAGGGCTGTATGTTCTAGTGATGTCTCCTTTGTGGGTTCCATGGGCTCTTTTGTTGTGACGGTCAACTACTGTGGATGTGCTGGTGGGCAGGCTGGCTGTCATCCCTGTTAGCTGCCAGGCCCTGCCGCATGCAGTGGCCAATGGCCCACTGTGGACAAGGTCGGATCCCAGTGTAGTTGGCCACATGGCTCAGGGTGGGGGTGGGGGAATGGGCCCCGGCTGTGCCAATCCACTGATGGACAGAGTTGTTAACAACTTAGTTTTGAATTGGTACTATCAATATGAACTCATGACATAATTATTAAAAATGCTTTGTTGACTCTGCTAAAAAATACCAAAGCTGACAACAATAAGCATTCCTAACACCAGATCATGGTTTCTAAATGCCACTTCTAACCAAAAAGAAACCAACACATCTTGAAGTTATAGATAAATCAAGAATGGAGCAGAGATATGTATAAGATGACAGAAAAAATTACCAGTAACAGTTCCTGGAAAACAAGAAAACTATCAAAGACTACTTGGGTTGTGTAAGAACATCACAAGAGCCAACTTGAGAAGGCCAAAGAAGGGCCGTGTGTCCGTCAATAAATATGGCCCTTTTCTACCTGAAGTGTGTATACGTGTGTGCATGCAGTGTCACTTCTGTCATGTCCTAACTCTGTGCAATCCCACGGACCGCAGCCCACCAGGCTCCTCTGTCCATGGAATTCTCCAAGCAAGAGTGCTGGAGTAGGTTGCTGTGCCATCCTCCAGGGGATCTTCCCGACCTAGGGGTCAAGCCTGCATCTCCTGCATTGCAGGCAGATTCCTTACGGCTGAGCCACTGAGAAAGCCCTTACATGAAGTGTACTTCAAAGTAACCAAATAATTAAAGAGAAGTTTCTTTTTAGAACTATTCTGGCTAATAATTGAGGAAGAAATCATAGAATTAAAGTGGTGCTGTTTTACACTTTAATGAATTTACATTGGGTCATGATCATCAATGGCCGATATCACAGAATAAGATAGAGAACTGGATATTATGTATCTTCAGATGGAAATACACAGTTTCACCCATGAGGGGCTTCTGTCAAAAAAAAAGAAAGAAAGAAAAGGAAGAAGGAAATTGAATGGGAATTTTATTAAGTCTTCTACATAAAACTGCCAAGATAAGAAATACAGGGGACAGAGGAACATGTAAAACAAACTATAGGGATACAATAAGCAAAATTCAGACTGTAGGAACAAAAGAAGAAATGGCTCAGCTTTTTGATTAACAACAATGGCAACATGAAAATTGCAAGGGAGAAGTAGGGGGAGAAGCTACAGATTAAGAGATGACTGAAAGAGACATCGATCAGGTGCAGTGCGTGTGCCTTATTTGCACATCTTGGTTAAATGAAAATGTATATTCACAAGTGCACAAGCATATAAGTGAAAGTGAAATCACTCAGTTGTGTCCAGCTCTTTGCAACCTTATGAACTGTAGCCTACCAGGCTCCTCTGTCCATGGAATTTTCCAGGCAAGAACACTGGAGTGGGTTGCCATTAAACAATTACAGAAGTATGAACACCAACTGAACATTTAAAGACATTAAGGAATTGTTGTTTTCTCTGTTTAGATGCAGTAGTGGTATTGTGAGTGTGTCTGATATGTGTGTGTGTACTTTGACTCCCTGTCTTTTAGAGATGTACACTGAAATTACATGATGGCTAGGATGTGTTTCAAAATAATACAAAGGAGCAGATGGGAATGAACAGGCATAAAGATAAAGCAAGATTAGTCATGAACTGATCATTGCCAAAGCTGAGTGATGAATACTCAAGGGTTCATCAAGCTATGACTTTTACAAAATTCTCCTGAAAAGTTTGGAAACAAAATACTTTCTAAAAAGAAACTACCTGGGACCATGCTCTAGCTACCATTAGCATTAGCACCATGCTCTTCAGTAGACCTCTGTCCTAAGGAGAAGCGCCTCTGCTCTCTCCTCTTTTTTCTTTGCCTCTTCCTGTTGCTTGTCTTGTCATTGCCTCCAAGTTGAGTCCGCTATCGAGCAGTCAGAGCACATAACCAGAATGTAAGACAATGGGAACTTAACAAACTGAGGTCACCTTGGGATGTCCTACATTGCACCTCAGATAATCTTCCGGAATTATCATCCTCCTGGGGTCATCTCATCTGTTCAGTTAATAGTGAGAATATTGATCCTCACAGTTTATATTCCTGTTATTGTGAACTGCTGGTTTCTTGTCAATCTCTAATTACAGCGCACTTTCGTAAGAATCTCCCTACCTATTAAAACAGCTATTTGAAGCTAGGATCCAAGGACATGGAGGGAAGAGAGAGGGAGGGGCCTCTTTTATTATCAGTGAGTAAATTGGCATCGGTCATCACTCTTGTCTTTTAACTGTAGGTATTTATCAAAGTGCTGGATAATAATGATAATGGCCCAGAATTCTCTCAGCCAAATTACGATGTGACCATTTCCGAGGATGTGCTTCCCGATACAGAAATCCTGCAGATTGAAGCCACAGACAGAGACGAGAAGCACAAGCTGAGCTACACTGTCCACAGCAGCATCGACTCCATCAGCATGAGGAAGTTCCGCATAGACCCCAACACAGGTGTCCTCTACACGGCTGAGAGGCTGGACCACGAGGCGCAAGACAAGCACATCCTGCACGTAATGGTAGGACCCGACTGCTTAATGCTTTTCTAGCAGAAGCACCTTCTTAAGGCACACGCCTTAGCCGCCAGGCGGGCAGGGCCCTTGAATTTTGTAAGTAGTAGTAAATTTGATCTTTTCACAGCAGGGTTGCCTTCATTATTACCTTTTTACTTCAGCGAGGAATTACTATTGTTAGGTAGTGACTCCCTATTTTTGCCAAACTGAAATTTAGACGAATTGTACAGTAAAGGCTCATGACACCTGACTTGAGAGGGAAGTAACAGACCGTGTTTCCATAAATCTCCAAGGCTGTGGTATTAGTTCATGTCCAGAAGATTTGGTGGAAATTTAAAAAAAAGTTCCTCGAGAAGATAATCACAGGGTAATCCTTTATTTGACTTGTACAGTCCTTAGTCCTTAGAAGAGAGGACTGATTTATTACTTGTTGCACTGGCATTTGACCTAGTGATACATACTGGCTCACAAAAATCTCAGAATTCCCCAAAGCCTTGAGAAATAAGTCTAAATTTGGGTTCATAGTGTCTCCAAATTATGTAGAAGTCACTTTCATTATAAAGCAAAGTTTGATGAGTTTGCATAAATGAGAAGTAAAGATTAGTAAGAAAACACCCTTGTTTATGACCTAAAACCTGTCCCTTTAACTATCCGTGGGCAATTTCACAGCTACTGCCCATCAGAGACCCCTGAGTTCCTTAAGACTGGGTAGAAGGGCAGAGACTTAATTTCTGTACTGATTGACTCCAAGATGCACTAAGATGCTATCAGTTCCCAAGCAGCTGAAGTAATGTTCCAGTAAGTGCTGCTCTTTCTTTCCAAGCCTGGAAACCTCTCTGGGCAAGAGGAAAGCTGAGTGCCGTGGTGTTGGCTGTGGTTGCCAGCTGAGAGTGCGGGGAACAGAGGAGGGACTCAAGTTCATCAGATGCATTCCTCTGGCTGCTCATTCATGCATTCATTGAACAGATATTTCTCTAGCACCCACTGTGATTACATTCTGTTCTAGGCACTGAGGATATAAAAGAGACAAAGTCCTTGCACCCTTGGACATTCGATTGGAAAAGACCTAGATTTCAATAATCCCAAAGTATAGAGTCCAGCTTGGTCCTTAGGTGGAGCAGGCTGGTCTATAGACAGGGAACTTAGCATGCTAACTGACTAGCATTTACATGTATCTCTTCAGGAACAGAAACCCCCTCCCAGTGACTAACACCGTTCTTACCATTTTTCAAGCTGTGTCTGTTCATTCTTTCCTTAAATAACTCAGAGTTCAGTGTGCTCATCCTGTATCATTTATCTTTTATGTAGCTGAGTGTTCAGAGCAAACAACTCCTTTATGCTGCCTTTCTCCAAACTAAGCCCTTTTAGTCATTTTGCTCAACTCCTTTCAGATACTATTTTTGAAAACCCCTTCCCCTTATATCTAAAGGTAGGGTAAGGGATAGGGCCTTTCTTGGTAGATTTTCTAATTTCTTCAAGTCTCTCTGAAGTTAGGGGATCTACACCTGAATGAGGAAAAAAGCACACATTGGATTAATGCTACATACAATTATAGCAAAATCATGTGTTATAGAATTGATTAGTTGCAAGCGTCTGCCACAGGACTGAAGAAGGTCAGTTTTCATTCCAATCCCCAAAAAAGGCAATGCCAAAGAATGCTCAAACTACTGCACAAGTGCCCTCATCTCACAAGCTCAACATCCGTTGGACCATCAAAAAAGCAAGAGAGTTCCAGAAAAACATCTATTTCTGCTTTATTGACTACACCAAAGTAGACTGGTTTGACTGTGTGGATCACAAACAAACTGTGGAAAATTCTTCAAGAGATGGGAATACCAGACCACCTGACCTGCCTCCTGAGAAATCTGTATGCAGGTCAGGAACCAACAGTTAGACCTGAACATGGAAAAAAGGACTGGTTCAAAATTGGGAAAGGAGTACATCAAGGCTGTATATTGTCACTCTGCTTATTTAACTTATATACAGAGTACCTCATGCGAAAAGCTGGCCTGGATGAAGCATAAGCTGGAATCAAGATTGCCGGGAGAAATATCAATAACCTCAGATATGCAGATAGATGACACCACCCTTATGGCAGAAAGTGAAGAGGAACTAAAGAGCCTCTTGATGAAAGTGAAAGAGAAGAGTGAAAAGGCTGCCTTAAAACTCAACATTCAGAAAACTAAGATCATGGCATCTGGTCCCATCACTTCAGGGCAAATAGATGGGGAAACAATGGAAACAGTAACAGACTTTATTTTCTTGGGCTCCAAAATGACTGCAGATGGTGACTGCAGCCATGAAATTAAAAGACACTTGCTCCTTGGAGGAAAAGCTATGACCAACCTAGACAGCATATTAAAAAGCAGAGACATTACTTTGCCAATAAAGGTCCATCTAGTCAAAGCTATATTTTTTCCAATAGTCATGTATGGATGTTAGAGTTGGACTATAAAGAAAGCTGAACACTGAAGAACTGATGGCTTTTGAACTGTGGTATTGGAGAAGACTTGAGAGTCCGTTGGACTGCAAGGAGATCAACCAGTCCATCCTATAGGAAATCAATCCTGAATATTCATTGGAAGGACTGATGCTGAAGCTGAAACTCCAATACTTTGGCCACCTGATGCGAAGAACTGACTTGCTAGAAAAGACCCTGATGCTGGGAAAGATTGAGGGCAGGAGGAGAAGGAGATGACAGAAGATGAGATGGTTGGATGGCATCACTGGCTCGATGGGCATGAGTTTTACTAAGCTCTGGGAGTTGGTGATGGACAGAGAAGCCTGGCGTCCTGCAGTCCATGGGATAGCAAAGAGTCGAATATAACTGAGCAACTGAACTGGACTGAATTAAGCTCCTGCCATATGCAAACCAGGGAGAACTTTAAAGCAGTCAGGCAAGGTTCTTTGTTATTTCACCGTGTAGGGGTGTCACATTTTAGAAATTAAGATTTGGTTCATCTTCCCAGTGGTTAGGGTTCTCTCTTAGCTCTGGACCTTTATTTATGTTGGTTCCTCTTGCCTGAAATATATGCCACACACCACCTCCCCCAGCATTTTACCACTTCTACTTGGTTTTATAAGCTAGGCTACATTCTTCTTACTGCTTACTCATATTTTGGCATTTATCTTTTTGCCTTTTATCTGACTACTTACTTGTTTGCATTCCCTAGTCAACTACTGAGGGCAGGAACTGTATCAGAATCAGTGCTGAAACACCGGGGGCCATCCTGGAGCTTCACAGATAATAGATGATAGTAAATGTTTGTTGAATGAATGAATGAATGACAGTGCCTGCATTGCATTCATTACTTCCACATTTCAGTTTCCCCTTTAGAAGAGCTGCCACTCACCATTCCACTAGCAACTGTGCAGGCAAATTACAGAGGGCTGGGTGAGGGAGACCAGAGGGAAGTGCTATATTTGTGATATTCAGGCTTCAGTTCCACAAGCATGAACTGGACACAGGCCAGAGGCCAGGCATAATGCTGAGCAATCCAGTGTGGCCCCAGCTCTCACCGTGTTCACAATCAGTGTCCTCGCTTGCTAGAAGCACTGTTAGTTACTGAGAACCTACTCGGCCTGGGAATGGGTCAAGCACTTTCCGTGCATGATTTCATTTTGATTTCACTGTAGGCACAGCCATGTGAATTCTTTGCAACTTAAAGATTTTAGTCCTATTGCTTCTTGTATTTTGCCTCAAGGTCAGAGATCAGGAGTTTCCTTATCGAAGAAACTTGGCCCGAGTCATTGTGAATGTGGAAGATGCTAACGATCACAGCCCTTATTTTACCAACCCACTCTATGAAGCATCTGTGTTTGAATCGGCTGCTCTGGGATCAGCTGTACTGCAGGTGACGGCTCTGGACAAAGACAAAGGGGAAAATGCAGAACTCATGTATACCATAGAAGCAGGTGAGAGCTGTTGCAGACGGCAGCATCATGCATGGCACTGGACCCTCAGTAGTATTTATCACCATGTAAAATTCTCATAGTTACCACTGGCATGTCTCCAAATGGAATTTTTGGCCAAGCAACTGCCCTATTTGCTCAGTGATAGTGTATTAAGTTCTTGGCATTTCAGTAATATGTTTTCCATCATTGACAGCAAAGAAAGAGTTTCCTTTTATTGTGTTCAATCTCAGATTTTTCTGAAATGGAGAAGAGAAAAG
The DNA here is from genome assembly GCF_016772045.2 of Ovis aries. Taxonomy (NCBI): domain Eukaryota; kingdom Metazoa; phylum Chordata; class Mammalia; order Artiodactyla; family Bovidae; genus Ovis; species Ovis aries. The sequence goes on along the minus strand of NC_056074.1, from coordinate 1,705,392 downwards.
ACTGCATAATAAACTCTGTGGCTTTTTTTCTGATGGGTCAACAAGCCCGTGGCCTCAGACTGAAATAACCAAAGCCTCCCATCATAGGAGGGCTGCCAGACAGTTCTGTGAATTGAATCTTAAAGATCATTGTTTCCTTGTCAGTAGGTGGGCTGTGGGCTGTGGGCTATGGGCTTCAAAAATGCCTACTCCCCTCACACCCTAGTTAGCACAAACTCCCTTCATTGGAGGTGATATGAGTAGCATAGTAGTGGGTAGGGACTCAACAGCCTGCTTAACCTTACAGATAAATAAATACAGGCTCTTGTGTTGTTAAAACTTGAGAGTATTTTAAAAATTCAATTTTAATATCTAGAAGGCAATACCATAGTTTACTGATGGTCTGCAGATGGACACTTAGAAAACACTTATGACAGGAGAGATGAATGTCCAAGCAAGGAGAGGACCATAAGCCTAAAAATCACAAAGATCCTTTTTCTGCTCAGTTTTCCCTTTCCCTGTTCTGTCTGTTTTGAACGTTCAGGCCACATATTTCCAAAACGTTCTGCAACGTTATGTCTGTCCTGCATAATGCCAAACGCTGTCTCCTTTCATGCTGGCGCTGGAAAGGCTTCTTTCTCTTGATTTAAATAAGGAGCATTTTTGAGAGTGGTTGAATTAAAATATGAATGCTAGAATGACAACTTTGGACTAAAAATTTTTAGGAAAAAAAGCCAACAACCTTCTTTAAAAATAGCCCCTCTATTGAATGACAATATAAAACTATTTCCTGTATTAGACACTGACATTTTACATGAGTCTGTGTAAACTCTATACCAAAAAAAAAAAAAAAGAAAACAAGAAAAGACATGGGTTCATAACAGCCAGGTTGCCTCAAGAGAATTTGTCCATTTCTTTTCCAATTTTCTGTAGAGTTTCCTTTCAGCCTAAAGCCCGACAGTGCGTGTGTGCATAGATGTGTGCTAAATTGCTTCAGTCATGTGCAACTCTGTGCCCCTGTGGACTGTAGCCTGCCAGGCTCCTCTGTCCATGGGATTCCCCGGCAAGAACACGGGCATGGGGAGCCGTGCCCTCCTCCAGGGGCGCTTCCTGACCCAGGGATCAAGCTCGTGTCTCCTATGTCTCCTGCCTTGGCAGGCGCGTTCTTTACCACTAGTGCCACCTCGGAAGGCCAAGCCTCACAGTACTTTTTTAAAAACGCTATTTAGCATTTCTTGTTTATCACAGGCCATTTTAGTTATTTTGTTATTCAGTCCTTGTTCCTTTAGTTTCACAAATAATGTAGGGAAACTTTAAAAAAAATAAATATTTAAATACAGCCACAGGAAACACGGCAATTCAATAACTCCTTATATTCATTCTGTAGCTCTCCCCTAATCACGTGTGTTTTTTCTTTTCTCCTCATTCATTTATGCATATACCTTCTTTTATGTCATTGTAATCATTTAGGTATATGGTTTTATTTCTACTTTGCTTAACATCTTCCAAGCATTTGTCCGCGTATCGACTTGTTTTTTACATTTGTTATTAGGGCTACTACTTCTCCTCTCAGATAACCAGACAATTTCAAAACCAGCTTGGGGGTTCTCAAAGAGTAATTTAAGGGTAGAAAGTTGAAAGTTCTGCGTCGTTTATCTTTCAGCTTCCAAAGCCTGTGGCCGAGTGCTGATCATAGGCAAAGAAGTCAGTCATTTCTTCAGTTAAAGCTAGGCAGAAAGTTTTTTTTTTCCCCCTTAAAATTTCTTTCATACAGAAAACTTGAATTTCCAGAAAACCCAAGGCATGCTTCGTATCTCAAAGAATAAACTTTGATTAGCTGTGTAAAAAGCTAATGAGAATTACAGGACAGATCGACCTGTGCTTGACCTGGACTGGTTCTGGTTAAGCCAAGTTTCTTTGCAGATCATGGTAGAAGACAGGCAGATCCCAGCTAGTTCAGGAGTTTGAAGCAAATAACAAGAGTTTAGTGTAAAGTGTTGTTGTTGTTTAGTCGCTAAGTCATGCCCAACTCAACTCATGTAAGTGCGCGCACAAAGCTCAATAAGCAAGATTTCACTCTCTTTACTGGTGGTGGGTATTTGAGGCTTCCTTGGCGGCTCAATGATAAAGAATCTGCCTACCAATGCAAGAGACACAGAGACTCGGGTTCCATGCCTGGGTGGGGAAGATCCCCTGGAGAAGGAAATGGCAGCCTGCTCCAGTATTCTTGCCTGGAAGATGCCATGGACAGAGGAGCCTGGTGGGCTACAGTCCATGGGGTCGCAAAGAGTCAGACATGACTGAGTGACTAAGCGACAGCAATTCATTTCCTATCCCCTGCCTGGCCTGAAGTAACTACTGAAGCTTTTTTTAAATTTTAATTAATTAATTTGGCTGCACCAAGTCTCAGTTGTATCCTGAGGGATCTTTCGTTGTGGCACGTGGGATCTAGTTCCCCAGCCAGGGATCAAACCTGGGCCCCTGCCTTGGGAGCTCAGAGTCCCAGCCACAGGATCTCCAAAGAAGTCCCTGAAGCTTTTTGTTTTTACCCAAAGGACTGAAGTAGAATCAAGTGCAGAACTTCAGGTCTTATATTTAGTTCAGGGTTGACATTTGGTGCCAGCAGTTGTTCACAAGTGGCTTGGAGAGAGGGCAGTACAGAAGAGACCAGGACTAGGAAAGAGCTAAGTTACGACGGGAGAGAGTGTATTAGACACCAAGATGGATACAGACGGAAAGTTAATCTTTCTTAGGTCTACCTCTCTCGGTCCTCAACAAATATTTATTGAGCTCCCTTTTTGAGCCAGGCAGTGTGCTGTATACCAGATTCATAATGGTAGGTAACATCAGCACAGCTTTTCCCCAGTTGCCGAAAGTCTATAAGAAGCCATGCTGTTGTTATTGCTGATTCACTAAATCATGTCTGACTCTTTGAAACCCCATGAGGTCACCCACCAGGTTCCTCTGGCCATGGGCTTTCCTAGGAGGAATAATGGTGTGGGTTGCCATTTCCTTGTCTAGGGGATCTCCCCGATCCAGAGATAGAACCCACATCTCCTGCACTGGCATAAATTCCAAGAAAACAAGCAGAGATTAGCTTCCAAAGATTTAAGTAGAGCAGAAGAGAGGAAGCAGGAAGTGGATTCCAAGTAAGCAGGACAGTGTGCTGAAGAGAGAGACAAAGCAGCCACTGGACAGCATCCTGGGGTGGGGTACCAAGGAGATCAACAGCCACAGGACCGCAGAGTAGAACAGTGCTACTCAGGGTCAAAGGCGGGCCTCTTTCATCCTTGCCATGTGTATCTTGCTGTTATGTCCTGAGCCTGGAGGAAGAAAGGTCTCTCATAAAGGAAGAAAGGTCTCACCTGAAAACTCCATGTGGGGCCCCATAATGAGAATGTAGCATTCAGGCCTGCATGTCAGGTATCTCTACATTTGCCTCCCCTAAGATGCTGAAGTGAAATGATTCCTGCCTTCTTGTGAGGGTCTGTGAATCAAATATTGGAGCACACTCAATTCCACAGTACCATTCATTGAAAATTTGCAAGCATGTTCCTGAGCTCACTGGCCTTGTTGTCATGAAATGGTCATGTTCAGGTGGCATGTCCACATTTGGGGTCAGAATCAAATTCTTTACCTCTATTAGATTTGCTCCCTCTTGAGAAATAAACAAGCATACAAATAGACTTCACAGGAACATGACATTTTTGTTTTCAGACTTGGAAAAGTTTGATTAATAAGTACATAGTAAGAAGTGTGTAAATAGCTATATTTATTGTATATTTTGACTCTTGTGACCCCAGAGACTAGCCCACCAGGTTCCTCTGTCCATGGGATTTCCCAGGCAGGAACACTGGAGTGGGTTGCCATTTCCTACTCCAGGGGATCTTCCTGAGTCAAGGATCAAACCCATGTCTCCTACATTGGCTGGCACATTCTTTACCACTGAGCCACCAGGGAAGCTCCATATTTCAATAAGAACTGTACTTACCTGCCTTCTCAATCCTGCAGCTGATTGTAATAATGACATTTAAACTCTCTGTATGTTGCCATGCTATAGAACTTCAAAAATTAAGAAAAACTCAGATATATTTGAATAACATAGATTTTTAACTTGTGATGTAAAAAAATGGGGACCCGGAAGTATGTGTGTTGTTTGAGAAGTAGGGGAAAGCCCCACAAGAAGCAAAAAGCCATATGGTGAAGGACGCTACTCCCCACTGTTCGTGACCTGTGTACCGCGTTCTTGGTGCTCTTTGCGTTTTGTGTCCCCCACTCTCTGCTCCTCTTTCCTACCCTCCACAGTCCCGGATGTCACCCCCGCCTGTCTCAGAGGCAGGCCTCTCAGCTTCTGCAGCGTCAGGGCACACAGGATGCACAGAGGCTGCACCCTCTCAGTCTCCTGAGGTTCACGCCTCAAGTTCTTGATTTCAGTGCCCCTTCTGATGAACATTCTGTACTTCACCAGAAACCTCTCAGAAGTTTAGCAGATAGAATGGCTACTGATTGAAACAAGTGCCTTGTCATTGTTTATGTCCACTGTTATATCCATGTGTGCATGTGTGTGTGTGTGTGTTGGAGTGTAGGGGATTCGGAAAAAACTCTTGCAGCTTACAAAGCAAATGATGACTTGAGAAGAATTCTCCATGCCTGAGCAGCAAACCCCCTCCCCCTCCCCCAAGTAGTGTTGGGAATGAAGCTGATCCTGATGGTATGAAACAATACCAGTTCCATGCAGCAAAACTTACCTTTGGGATTATCTTAAACCAAATGATTATGTGATGCTGTTCTGATGGGATTCCTACAGCCTTCTTTCTTACAGCATAGAGCATGGAATTGTGGCACTGAGTTCGGGATAAATGCCTTTTTACCAGTGTCACTGGCATGTGCCAGCCCAATCTGGGACTAAGAAAGTCCTAAGCATTCTTACTAGAAAAGTCTTTCCTGCAAATTCTTATTTCCCAGTTTGAAACTATATAAGTGCTGGGCTGCTTTTCTTGTTAACCTGGATTAAGAAGATACTAATCTGAAATTCACAATGCACTGGAAAATTCATTTCAAAGTCTTTTGAATATCCTTTTAGGGAAGTCTCTCATTTTATTTCAGGATAAGGTGGAGTGAAAACAAATAATTGCTTCTATTTGCCATGCTGTGTAAAGTAGCCTCAAGATAAAGAGTTAATCTTCAGAAAATGACCCATTTGAACTCATTTTCTTATCTCTGTTGCAGGGAATACTGGGAACACATTTAAGATTGAACCAGTCCTGGGCATCATCACTGTTTCCAAAGAACCAGACATGACGACAATGGGTCAGTTTGTCCTGTCAGTCAAAGTCACGGATCAGGGTTCCCCACCTATGTCTGCCACCGCCATCGTGCGCATTTCTGTCACCATGTCTGATAATTCTAACCCCAGGTTCACTCACAAAGACTACCAAGCAGAAGTGAATGAAAATGTTGATGTTGGAACATCTGTCATTCTAATCTCTGCCATCAGTCAATCCACTCTCATTTACGAAGTGAAAGATGGAAATGCTGATGGGATCTTCACCATAAACCCCTATTCTGGAGTCATCACCACTCGGAAGGTGCTGGATTACGAGCGGACTTCCTCTTATCAGCTCATTGTCCAGGCCACCAACATGGCAGGAATGGCTTCCAATGTCACAGTCAGTATTCAGATTGTTGATGAAAATGACAATGCACCAGTTTTTCTCTTTTCTCAATATTCAGGCAGCCTCAGCGAGGCAGCCCCCATCAATAGCATTGTCAGGAGCTCGGATAACAGCCCACTGGTGATTCGAGCCACTGATGCCGACAGCAACCGGAACGCTCTGCTTGTGTATCAGATTGTGGAGTCCACGGCCAAGAAGTTCTTCACAGTGGACTCCAGCACAGGGGCCATCAGAACAATTGCCAACCTGGACCATGAGGCCATTGCCCATTTCCTTTTCCATGTGCACGTGAGAGACAGTGGCAGCCCCCAGCTGACCGCGGAGAGTCCCGTTGAAGTCAACATAGAGGTGACGGATGTGAATGACAACCCACCTGTGTTCACTCAGGCTGTGTTTGAGACTGTCTTACTTCTACCGACCTATGTCGGAGTGGAGGTTCTGAAAGTTAGTGCCACGGATCCTGACTCCGAGGTACCCCCTGAACTGACATACAGCCTAATGGAAGGCAGCTTGGATCATTTTTTAATTGACTCAAATAGTGGAGTGCTCACCGTGAAAAACAACAACCTCTCCAAAGATCACTACATGCTGATAGTGAAGGTGTCTGATGGAAAGTTCTATAGCACATCCATGGTCACCATCGTGGTTAAAGAAGCCATGGACAGCGGCCTCCACTTTACTCAAAGCTTTTACTCCACCTCCATCTCAGAGAACAACACTAACATAACCAAAGTTGCTATTGTCAACGCAGTTGGCAATCGCCTTAATGAGCCCTTAAAATATAGCATCTTAAACCCAGGAAATAAGTTCAAGATAAAATCTACCTCAGGGGTCATTCAGACCACTGGAGTCCCCTTTGACCGTGAGGAGCAGGAATTATATGAGCTGGTGGTGGAAGCCAGCCGAGAGCTTGACCATCTACGGGTGGCGAGGGTGGTGGTCAGGGTTAGCATCGAAGACATAAACGACAACTCTCCAGTCTTTGTGGGTCTCCCTTACTATGCTGCTGTGCAGGTTGACGCTGAGCCTGGCACTCTGATTTACCGAGTGACGGCCATTGACAAAGACAAAGGTGCAAATGGAGAAGTGACCTACGTCCTACAGGACGACTATGGCCACTTCGAAATTAACCCCAATTCAGGGAATGTTATTTTAAAAGAAGCATTCAACTCAGACTTGTCCAACATTGAGTATGGAGTCACCATCCTAGCCAGAGATGGTGGGAAACCCTCTTTGTCCACGTCCGTGGAACTTCCCATCACTATTGTCAACAAAGCGATGCCCGTGTTTGATAAGCCCTTTTATACCGCATCAGTCAATGAAGATATTGGCATGGACACCCCCATTCTAAGTATCAACGCCACCAGTCCAGAAGGGCAAGGCATCATATATATCATTATTGATGGGGATCTGTATAAACAATTTAACATTGACTTTGACACTGGGGTCCTGAAAGTCATTAGCCCTTTGGATTATGAAATGACATCAGTTTACAAGTTGACAGTAAGAGCCAGTGATGCACTTACTGGGGCCAGGGCTGAAGTTACCATTGACCTGCTTGTTAATGATGTGAATGACAACCCCCCTATTTTTGGTCAACCCACATACAATACAACATTATCAGAAGCGTCCCTCATCGGGACACCTGTTTTACAAGTTGTGTCTACTGATGCAGACTCAGGGAACAATAAAATGGTCCATTATCAGATTGTCCAGGATACTTACAACAGCACAGATTATTTTCACATAGACAGTGCAAGTGGCTTGATCCTGACCGCGCGGATGCTGGACCACGAGTCAGTGCAACACTGCACTTTGAAAGTCAGAGCCACAGATAATGGCTTCCCATCACTGAGCAGCGAGGTCCTGGTTCATATCTACATCTCGGACGTAAACGACAACCCTCCAGTCTTTAATCAGCTCATTTATGAGTCATACGTGAGTGAATTAGCCCCCCGGGGCCATTTTGTAACTTGTGTGCAAGCCTCCGATGCAGACAGCTCTGACTTTGACCGGTTGGAATACAGCATTTTATCTGGGAACGACCGGACGAGCTTTCTGATGGACAGCAAGAGTGGCATCATCACACTGTCCAACCACCGCAAGCAGCGGATGGAGCCTCTGTACAGTCTCAACGTGTCGGTCTCTGATGGGTTGTTCACGAGCACCGCCCAAGTGCATATCAGGGTCCTCGGAGCCAACCTGTACAGCCCTGCCTTTTCACAGAGCACCTACGTAGCTGAGGTGAGAGAGAACGCAGCCGCTGGGACAAAGGTAATCCACGTTCGGGCCACGGATGGGGATCCAGGGATGTATGGGCAGATCAGCTATGCCATCATCAATGACTTTGCTAAGGATAGATTCCTCATAGATGGCAATGGACAGGTCACCACAACAGAAAGGCTTGACAGGGAAAACCCTCTGGAAGGAGACATCAGTATTTTTTTGAGGGCCCTTGATGGCGGAGGAAGAACAACTTTCTGTACGGTGAGGGTGATTGTGGTGGATGAAAATGACAACGCCCCCCAGTTCTTGACAGTGGAATACAGAGCCAGCGTCAGGGCAGATGTCGGGCGGGGCCACCTGGTCACGCAGGTCCAAGCCATGGACCCAGATGATGGAGCAAATGCAAGGATTACTTATTCCCTCTATAGCGAGGCCTCGGTCTCAGTGGCTGACCTCCTGGAAATCGACCCTGACAATGGCTGGATGGTCACCAAAGGCCACTTTAACCAGCTGAAGAACACAGTGCTGTCCTTCTTTGTCAAGGCAGTGGACGGGGGCATCCCAGTGAAGCACTCCCTCATTCCTGTCTACATCCACGTCTTACCCCCTGAAACGTCCGTGCCCTCCTTTACCCAGTCTCAGTATTCCTTCACTGTGTCGGAAGATGCAGCCATCGGGAGCACGGTGGATACCGTGAGGGTTTTGCCCACTCAGAAGGTCAAATTCAGCACAGTTAATGGGGAGCGGCTGGAAAATAACAAAGGCAATGTCTTCATCATAGAACAGGAAACAGGCACGATCAAGCTGGACAAGCGTCTTGACCATGAGGTCAGCCCAGCTTTTCACTTCAAAGTGGCAGCCACTATACCCCTGGACAAAGTAGACATTGTGTTCACAGTGGATGTAGACGTCAAGGTACTGGATCTGAATGACAACAAGCCAGTCTTTGAAACTTCAAACTACGAGACAGTCATCATGGAAGGGATGCCCGTGGGCACCAGACTAACACAGGTGAGAGCCATGGATGTGGACTGGGGAGCCAATGGGCAGGTCACCTACTCCCTCCACTCGGATGCCCAGCCCGAGAAGGTGATGGAAGCCTTCAGCATCGACAGCAACACAGGCTGGATCAGTACCCTGAAGGACCTGGATCACGAGACGGACCCCGTGTTCACCTTCTCCGTGGTGGCCTCCGACCTCGGGGAAGCCTTCTCTCTTTCTTCCACGGCACTGGTGTCTGTCACGGTGACAGATATAAATGACAACGCTCCAGTCTTTGCCCACGAGGTGTACCGAGGAAATGTGAAGGAGAGCGACCCTCCGGGCGAGGTGGTAGCTGTCCTCAGCACGTGGGACAGAGACACGTCTGACATCAATCGCCAAGTTAGCTACCATATTACAGGTAAGTCTGCCGCCCTCGGTGCTCACTCTATGCTTCGCTTCCTAAAGAAAGATGGAAGGTGGCGGGGGCGGGCTTCCCCGCTGGCTCAGTGGTAGAGAATCCACCTGCAGTGCAGGAGCCACAGGAGACACACATTCGATCCCTGGGTCAGGAAGATCCGCTGGAGGAGGGCGTGGCAACCCACGCCAGTGTTCTTGCCTGGAGAATTCCACAGACAGAGGAGTCTGGCGGGCTACAGTCCATGGGGTCCCAGAGTCAGACATGGCTGAAGCGACTTAGCACCCACACATGCCTGGCAGAGGGGTAAGAGTAGGGGAGAAAGACATGAGATGAGGGTTTGAGGAGTTATCTTACCTCTTTGGGACTGAGACAACTCAGTTCTTTAGTTGTTACTAACGCAGCCTTATTTTGAAGTTCATTAGTTTGCTTGTGACAGATGACCCAGACTGATACTCAGTCAATTTTTATCATTTGAAAAAAAGTCCAACTTTGCTGGCGGTTCAGTGGGCTAAGACTCCTTGCTTCCACTGTAAGGGACACAAGTTCAGTCCCCAGTCAGGAAACTAAGATCCCACATGCTACACAGAGTAGCCAAAATAAAGAAATAAAATTTAAAAAAAGTCCAGCCAAATATTCCAGTTGAAGAAATAAAAATAGCAGAATGCCTAAGAAGCTTTTTGTCTGAAATGAATATAAATAAATAAAAGTGATGCTTTACTCACCTTTCTCATGTCTTTACTGCAGAAATATACATTTTAATGGAAAAAAAAAACCAAAAAACAACACTTCCCTTCCACACTACTCTTCTTTTTCTTTATGGAGCTGTTTTCTTAATGTTGTTTTCTGTTTAACGGTCTTAATGCATTTGTGTTTTGATAGAGTAATTTATTTTTAAGTGTATTCCTTTTTCCTACTTTTTGTAATGGTAAGAAAATAAATAGGTTTATTTACAAGTTTTTCCTGGTAATAAAAGCTCAGATGCGTGCACACACACACATATGCATGCATGCACACATACAAATCAGAGCGTGTGTTTTTTGTTTTTGCTGAAAAATCTTAAATTATAACTCCAAGTCAAAGGGTATGTGTCCTGACATGGCAAATTTTTTGGGTCCCTTTTCTGTCTTTCCAAATAGTAAATAGCAGTTCAGTAGGAAAGCCAAGATAGACAAGTGAGGTCACACAGAATGCACACACACACACACACACACGTCACCATTGCTCTGAGCATCTTGTGTCAGAGTGAAAATGGGCTATCACTGATCTGGGGTCGCTTTCCAGGGGTGAAGGCCTTCAACTTCTAAGAGGAGAGGTTGGTGTTGTGGGAGCAGTCTTCTTGTTTGGGGGTTCTAAAGCTAATATTTTGATGTTGTGCCATTCAAAGGCAGAGCATAAGCCAAGTGCCAAAAAATTTCAAAGAATCCATCCATACTTGTAGTCAGGTGGCTTCCCTTTAGAAAAACAACATTATTCACAGTGAAAAATGAATTAATTAGAATGCCCTTAGGACGCAAAATCTTCTTAAGTACTTTAGTGAGAAAGTTAATTAATCACCGCAGAATAAGACCCACAGGAGAGCATCCATGCCTGCGCTCAGGACCCTCACATCTCCCTGCAGACTCCTCTTTACGCAACTGCTTTCTTGAGGCTGTTTTCTGTTTAAAGGCCTTAATGCATTTATGCTTTTTCTGATACCTTCCATTGTGTGTGTGTGTGTGTGTGTGTTTCATTAAAATGTATATTTCTGCAGTAAAGACGTGAGCGATCATGGTGAGGAAAGAAAGGCGAGTACGGTATCACTTTGACTTATTTGCATTCAGTTTCAGACAAAAAGCTTCTTAGGCATTCGGAGGGATACTTTTCTATTTGGAAGAACAGTTAAATACTCAACTTTAATTATTTACACGTTGTCTCTGAATTCTCAGTGGATGGTTTAAGGGACCATCCCATCGACTTTACCAAAGTAATGAGAACGGAATAGCTTCAAGCTACTGTTACTATTAGCCGTGCCAACCACCAACTGATTTTAATTAGATTTAACTTTTGCTCTTGATGTAACACAACTTGGCTGTGCTGCCACAGATGAACAAAGGACCATTAATCATTTTATTTCACAAAAGAGCAGTGTGGGCCTGCACTGAAAGCATTTAGTAGAGAGGTTACATTTGCGCATGCTGAAATCATATTTGACTGAAGCCTAATTGAATCCTAGTCAGTGGTGGAGGAAAGTGATATCCCAAGGAGAACCCGTGCCTCACCAAAGCATTTTTCTCAACCTCAGCAGACTGGCCTTGAGGGCTCGATAAGTCTCTGCTGTGGGCGGCCGTTCCTTGCTGCAGGTGGAAGTGTGGGATGTTTACCAGCACCGCTGGCTTCTACCCAGTAGATTCCAGTAGCCCGGCCATTGGCATCACCCCTAATGGGACATTCAGAAATGTCTCTTGGCATTGACAAATGTCCCGGGGATATGGGACTAGCCACTCTCAGTTGAGAATCACTGCCCTGGAGGAATGTGCAGCCCTCAGCTTCTCTGCACTGTCTGTCCACTATGGTTCATTTAGCCCATGGTTGAATCGCGAAAATCCAGCCTCTGTGCACCAGTGTTACAGGGGAGGTAAAAAAAGTTGGCTTAAAGCTCAACATTCAGAAAATTAAGATCATGGCATCTGGTCCCATCACTTCATGGCAAATAGATGGGGAAACAGTGGAAACAGTGGCTGACTTTATTTTTCTGGGTTCCAGAATCACTGCAGATGGTGATTGCAGCCATGAATTAAAAGATGTTTACTCCTTGGAAGGAAAGTTATGACCAACCTAGATAGCATATTCAAAAGCAGAGACATTACTTTGTCAACAAAGGTCCATCCAATCAAGGCTATGGTTTTTCCAGTGGTCATGTATGGATGTGAGAGTTGGACTATAAAGAAAGCTGAGCACCAAAGAGTTGATGCTTTTGAACGGTGGTGTTGGAGAGTCCCTTGGACTGCAAGGAGATCCAACCAGTCCATCCTAAAGGAGATCAGTTGAATATTCATTGGAAGGACTGATGCTGAAGCTGAAACTCCAATACTTTGGCCAACTGATGCAGAGAGCTGACTCATTTGAAAAGACCCTGATGCTGGGAAAGATTGAGGGCAGGAGGAGAAGGGGATGACAGAGGATGAGATGGTTGGATGGTATCACCGACTCAATGGCCATGGGTTTGGGTGGACTCCAGGAGTTGGTGATGGACAGGGAGGCCTAGCGTGCTGTGGTTCATGGGGTCGCAAAGAGTTGGACACGACTGAGTGACTGGACTGAACTGAACTATGCACCAGTACCATATTAAATCTCAAAAACTGTTTGGGGCAATGTAGAAAGAAATAGCTTTATTGCTTTGCCAGGCAAAGGGGGCCACAGTGGGCTAATGCCCCCAAGACTGTGTGTTCCACCCTGGGGAGTGGGCACTGAGCAGCCTTAGAGTGTTTAAGGAGCAGGGCATGATCAGCTTGTGGACATTCTTCCCGTTGGTTGAGATGGTGATGATGAGTCACCATCATCAACCTTTGGTTCCAGCTGGTTTGGGGTCTACGTGCTTGTGGGTAGCATAGTTAACTTCTTTGACGTGGGAGGTTCAGTATCTGCAAAACAACTCAAAGGACATGGCTCAGAATGTTATCTATAGTCCCTGAGGAGGAACTAAAGGTCCTTTACTTTGTTTAATGGCTAAAGCATTTATCATTTTTTCTTGCTTGTTTTCCTTTCTGCATTTTCTCACTTCTCAGATAAAATTATTCTTTGACTAAAGTACTCCTACAGAGAAAAGGCAGGCAGATTTATAGGAGAGCAATGGAGAAACAGACATAGAGAATAGACTTATGGACATGGGGAGAGGGTGACATGTATGGAAAGAGTAACATGGAAACTTACATTACCATATGTAAAATAGATAGCTAATGGGAATTTGCTATATGGCTCAGGAAGCTCAAAGAGGGGCTCTGTATCAACCTAGAGAGGTAGGGTGGGGTGGGGAGGGGTGGGAGATGGGAGGGAGGTTTGAAATGGAGGGGATATATGTACACCTATGGCTGATTCATATTAAGATTGACAGAAAACAACAAAATTCTGTGAAGCAAATTATCCTTCAATAAAAAAATAAATTAAAAAAAAGCAGGCAGAGGACAGAACGTGGGTGTGGTCTGTTCTGGAAAGGCCTCGTGGGAGCCTGCTTGGTTACAGTCGCGTCCAAGCCGGGGCTTCCCAGGTGGTGCTAGTGATGAAGAACCCACCTGCCAGCACAGGAGACACAAAGAGGTGCAGGTTCGATTCCTGGGTCGGGAAGATCTCCTGGAGGAGGGCACGGCAACCCACTCCAGTATTCTTGCCTGGGAAATCTCATGGACAGAGGGGCCTGGTGGGGTCACAAAGAGGCAGGCACAACTGATTCTCAGCTTGCACTCTTTTAAAGATTCATTGTAAGAAGGTGAGATGGCTCCACTGTTTCAGTGCAGCAGCAGCCAACAGGCGGTAGGCTTTCCTTATTTATTTGTTTATTGTCGATCTTTCCCACCAGAAAGTGAACTCCACCACAAAAGCAGGGAGTTTTGTCACTTTTGTTCCCTGCTGTAACCTCACTGCGTGGCACAGCGCATGGTCCAAAGCAGGTGACAAATACGTGTTGAATGCCCCCAAACCAAAGAAGTGGTGAGGATCTAACTGGAGTCTGGGCTTCCGGCCAGTTGTCTCATCCAGTCTTCATGTTTGAAGTGACATTATCTCCTTCTTCACATTCGGAAGGTCAAGATGGTTTTCTTCTTCCTTCCTCCAAGCTGCTTTTGTCTCCGTGTAGTTCAGTGATGTGGGAAAGGAATGTTGCTGGGACCACTTTCATTGTCTCAGCCTCATCAAAAGTGGTTCGCTCCAACTCTTCTCCTTTTCTTCCATTTTCACCAGCTTCCCTCTGATAAATTTGATCTAATTGCAGTGCTTATCTTTGAGCGCCTCCTTCAATAACCCCTCATTGGGGCTCTTTACTCCAAATGGGTCTTCCTCTGTCACACAAACTTTTCTCCCCCAGATTTTGGTCCTTAGAAGAAGAGCCGCAGTAAAACATTCTTCATGAAAACATTCCTTAATAGAGCTGACTGCCTTTCCTTGATTGCATAATCAACGGCTAATGAAATTGTCTGGGTAACAAGAGCTATAGTGTATTACATCCTCTCTTGAGACGGAGTGGAAAGACAATTGTATCATCTGAGAAAAAGATTGATTGTTCACAGTTTGAATTTGATTGTCCTTAAGGGGAGCTAAACAAGAGATCATCTCCGGCTTCTCTAAGTTCATTTTCTTCCCTTGGAAAGTTACTGTTTTACTTTCCACACAAACCAAGCATATAAATATCATGCTTTGTTGCAGGAGAATCAAAAGGAAGTGTCAGGTTTTTTTCCAGTCTCGTAAATGATGCAGTTTGAGAGGCACCTGGTTGACCTCGCACAGGCCTCTCACTGTAGATGGAGATCAAAGCTTTTCATTGCTCATCTTCAGAAACTCTCTTTTCACTGCAGGAGGGAACCCCCGAGGAAGGTTTGCCCTGGGCCTGGTGCAGAGCGAATGGAAGGTCTACGTGAAGAGACATCTGGATAGAGAAGAACAAGACATTTACTTCCTCAATATTACTGCCACCGATGGGCTCTTTGTCACTCAGGCCATGGTGGAAGTGACTGTCAGTGATGTGAATGACAATAGCCCTGTGTGTGATCAGGTGGGATTTGTGGCCGTGTTGGACTGCTGCTTCACTCTGCTTCTCTAAAATTAAGTCAAAACCCGTTTCATTTTTCTCCTTAAAACCTGGCTCCATTCTGTTCCTTTCTCCTTGATTAGTGCCATCCAATTTTATATACGCATGTAAGAGGACGAAATACTATAAGCATGGACAGAGTATAAGTAACACCATTAGTACTTAATTCTGCCCGTTAAAAAATACAAACAAAAGATAAAGTCGGGACCCTTCAAATGAAAAGCTTTCTAAAGAATCATAAAGAATATTGTGATTTTTTCATATCTCAACTACTGATTTCATAAAAGAAAAATGGGCCACTCAAAAGTATGAATTACTTTTGTTGTGTAAGTTTATACAGCTGGCTGGCAGCAATGTTGATAATGAAGCTGGGTCTCCAGGCTTCTCATGAAGTGTCATTTCCCCCATAGTTGAAAGCATGAGAGCCAATGCAAGGTGTCAGTCACTGACTTTATATTCTTTCTTACCAAAATTAAATCACCCTTCATTTACTTTTTCCTTACATGTGGACTGCGAGACAATATTGGTGTTCTTTAGCTTAGAAAATGTTTGCAAATCTTATTAATGCCAGATGTTAGTAGTGGCTCTTCAAAGTTGAAGGGTCCCAAGGACTCCCTGGTGCTTGATCACTATCTGATGTGATCATTATCTGATGTGCATCACAGTTCCACACGGGCAGGGATTTTTGTCTGTTTTCTTTCTTTCTAGCATCTCAATAGTACCTCGCCCATAGTAGCGGCTCAATTAGCATTTGTTGAATGAATGAGCATGGGAGGGGCAGGGCAAGAGATATTTTATGTTTCATCCGATGGTGTAAGATGATTCTGCAGTAAAGGAAAAACATAACTGAAGATGAATTCTGCGAGTGCCTTTTTAAAGAAATCAGTTATAAGGCTAATATGGCAATCGCCCCACACATAATAATGATTTTGCCTTTGCCCAGGTTGCATATACAGCATCACTTCCTGAAGACGTTCCATCAAACAAAATCATCCTGAAGGTCAGTGCCAAGGATGCTGACATTGGACCCAATGGAGATATACGATACTCACTCTATGGATCTGGAAACAATGAATTTTTTCTAGATCCAGACAGTGGTAAGGCAAAATTTATTCTCTGAAATGACATTGTTAATCCACAAGAGAAGTTAAATTTTCACGGGTCTTATCACTAGGGGGTAGTTGGTATCTAAGAGCCTTAATATGACACTCTGTTAAGAAATACTAGTGGCACACGGTGTCTGGAAGACACAAACCTCATTTGACTTATAAACTTGCCCTGACTTTACCTACATGTAGCAGCACGAGGGAATTAGATGTGTCTGTTTGTGTCTCCTCTTTCTCATATCCATGAGTTAAAGCAGCTGCTCTATTAGGTGTATATATAGAATTATATCGTAAATGCAGGGTTCCATGCAAACCAGACAGCAGTGCACAGTAAGGAGAGTTTCACCTTGTTGAAACCCTTTTTTGGTTCCTATGCTTATTAACACACTTGTCTGATTTTTATTCATCATTTCTGCTTAGTTGTGAGACCTCAGATTTGCTTCCATGTTAAGGTAAAGTTCATAAGGTGAAAGGTTATGTACCCTGAAGGCAGATGCCGGCATTGAAGGCCAAAGCTTAAGGAAAAAAACATTTTCTGTGGAGGTAAATTATTACAGTGCTGTGTACTGGATTGGCCCATCCAGTGACAATTTTTAATTGAAGTGTAATGATTAAGAAATTTGCATATTTCCAGCATTGTATTGGTTGCAGTGAATAATCACCAACTACTGAGTTTCCAGAAGGTATTGGCTTCTCAATAACCTACTCCCATGTCAGCTATATCTTGCTGGGAAGGGCTTAGTTGCATAACGATATACTACTTGGATATAGAGGCCTGGCACTTTTTTATTGAATAGCTAGCATTTATTAACTACTAGACCTAAAAACACTTTATGGAATATTTGTGATAGACTCAAAGCATCTCTGAGCGATACTGTAACCCAGTGGAGAAGACAGAGCAGTGAGTCAGTAATAATAATAACAGAAATAATAATAGTTATGAAAGACAGAATGACAGCAGTACCTGCAAGAGATATCAAGAGAGTTATACCTGAGCACAGAAGAAAAAGCAGCTAATGTTCTGATGAGAGGGAAGAGGAAGCTTGTAAAGAACCGGCATTTGAACTGAGCCAGGATTCTAGGGGCTAAAGCGGGTCACTGCCGGCCACGGGCGCGACATGGGCAGAGAGCACAGCGCCTCCAGGAAATGCCGTGTACAGCACTGTCACTGGTCAGAGGAGCCACAGGATGACTTGCCAGAAAAGTGGTGGGAAAAATAACTTTAGGTCAGATCTTGGAGGGTCCTGAATGCCCAACTGAAAACTCCCTGGATATTTTTGAGGAGGGGGAAATGATCCAGCCTGTATTTGACAACTGCCTGCCTTCAGGAAGCTGTAGGAAGAACAGCTTTGTAAGTACTGATGACTTGCTCCCAGTGATATCTGCTAATTTTACCAAGAGTACATAATAATATTTCATGATTCTGACTTTTCACCAAACAGCATTTATTCAGGTCTGTCATTGTGCTCATTGCCATTATCCATTGAAATTTAAGTGGCAATGAAATCCCCACAGGGACTGACACCCAGGACCAGTATAGCTATTTCAGTGATTAATAATCCCTCCATGTTTATGAAATCCCCTTCCTGCATGTCTGCTCTGGGCTCCTCAGTTATCCCCCACTGGGATCTCCCCTCAACAACTGCTGGCCCTCTACTCTCCCAGCAAGTGGGATTTTCCTGGCACAATAGGACTCCTTTGTAACCTCTTTCTGCTGGAGCCAGCCTGTTTGGACTGTTTGTTTTCCTCTAGAAGACGGGGTAAAAAAAGATTAAGTGTCTGGAAGCAGAGAGACTAACCCTTCTGGGTCTAAAGACCATTGACCTGATTGACCATCAGAGAACTGAGCAGTCCTTGTGAGGTTTAAAGAGGTGTGGAGCTTCTCCATCCTGCCAAAAGAAGGAATCCCTGACACAAGAGACTTCACGGTGGAATTAATTCATTTGAAGGTCATGCTGTTGGTTTCTTGTTGTATCTAGAATCCCATAAATTTTTCCCTGATGCTTAAAAAATTTGAACTTGCTCTATTTTTCAAAGTATGAAGCTCTTGAGCCAAATATCAGCAGTCCTTCCTACACTCAGTTTCTGTATGTAATTGAGTCTCTGCTCTTTGAAGAAAGACAGTTTTGAAAAGCGAGGCCATTTATTTTCACAGGTGAGTTAAAAACTTTGGCTCCGTTGGACCGGGAGAGGGTCCCTGCGTACAGCCTCATTGCCAGGGCCACCGACGGGGGCGGCCGATTCTGCCAATCCGACGTCCGTCTGACCCTGGAGGACGTGAACGATAACCCCCCGGTGTTTTCGTCCGACCACTATAACGCCTGTGTCTATGAGAACACGGCCACCAAGGCTCTGTTGACCAGAGTTCAAGCGGTGGATCCGGATGTTGGTAAGTCAGCTGCCCCTAGGGGGGGCCTCCCTGTCTGTGTGTTTCCCACATTGAAGTGCTGCCTGTCCTCTAGCTCCATCAGCCCACTTGGGCTCCTTCCCGTCAGGACAAGTACAGTAAAATACATTTCGGCTCTTTGGCTGATGTACTTCACACACGTGAAAGAAATCTGCAAGACATCTTCCTGCCTTTTTTGGGGTTTAAAGAAGCAATACTGTAAATTCCTTTAACTTTTAACAAAGGGTTTTGAGTTTGTGGGTTTTTTTTTTTAACCTTTATAATAAAAATAATAGCTTTCCTACTTACTCATTCCTCTTGAACATAGTTAAGTGTTGTGTGTGGGGATAATTCATTTCTATTTCTATAAAGAATTGCAACCCATGCTTTAGCTGAAATATGACAGTCTCAATTTATGGTGGTGCCCCATAGTGCAAAGACCAATTACTAAATGTGCTGCCAGCCCAATGTGGATTTTTTCTAACTGCCATTTTCCAGAGTATTTTGGTCACATAAACTGACATTACTTGGAGGGGTGGGAGTGGCAGAGGGGAAAAAGGAATTAGAATTGAAAGTTGCTAATAAAGTTTGCGTTCAGATCCACTTTACGTAATGAGATGGTGAGTTAGAAAAGACTGGAGTTAATTGCTAGGTAGCCTTCCTGAGAATGCATAAGTTATTGAGGTGACTGCATGATGGAGTCTAAATACAAAAGGGCATATAGACAGCCTCTTGGCTGTGCATTTTAAGAGCTGTAAATCAGAGGACTGGGGAATGATGGGGTGTGTCTGTTATGATAAACAGGCCTTTATATAATTCAGTATCTTATTGCTTAATTCTGAATTGAAAGAAAAATTATTGGACTAATGGAAAAGTAAATACATGATAATTAGTTGAAAACAAACGAAGAGCCCAGGGTCTCTGCATATTTCCCCTTAGAGAAATTAGTGACTATACTATGAATTATTGTTCTTACCTTATTAGCATAATTTTCGAGGCTGAGAACCAACCCTTTAAAAATCTGCATATTGTAAAGCTTGGTAAAAAACATAATAAATAGGAAAAGACCTTTTTTTCAGCTGTACTGTGCAACTTACGGAATCTTAGTTCTCTGACAGGGATTGAACCCAGGCCCTTAGCAGTGAAATCGCGGAGTCCAAAACCCTAGACCACCAGGGAATTCTGGAAAAGACTCTTTTATTGACCTATAATCATGAATTATTTACAAATACTCCTTTTTAAAGGAGGATTAGAAAACATTCCCTGGACTCTTGATAGCAAGCTTTTGGAGAAAAGACGACAGAAATTGTACAGATGAGTCATTAATAATTTAACTTTGAGAATGTATAATTGGGCCAGAAGTGAAATTTTAAGATTGAAAGTTTTTTACATTAAAATTTCAATTTAAAACATTGGAGTTTTTCTATTCACCTCCTTCCTAAAGGAATTGGGTGTGCTCTGTTTACTAGAGAATGAACAGGGAGAGAGTCTGATCAGTATGTTATGCTTTAGGCAGGAGGCGGGAGGTTATCCACTCACAGATGTGATTGCCGTAGAGGGCAGGCAGCTAGCTCTGTGCTGCTCAATTCTGCCGAGTCAGCTGTCCAGGTTGGCAGCTGGGGAAGAAGGGTTGACTGGACTCTGCGTTAGCAGGGGCAGAGATGATGAAGCCTTTCAAACATTAGACCCAGAATAACCTATCAGCACCTCTCTCTGCTCTTTGCACTAATTAGCAGAAGGCTTACATTCATGGCTTCAGACCAACATGGAGGTTATGGGTGCTGCCTGTATTGTGTGTTCATCAGGCCATTGTATTCACTTTCAGAAAACTATAGCACAGGATACCAGATTCTAGGTCATATTCTCAGTTTTTTTAGATCTCATTTAGCTTTAAAAATAAAAACTAAGACAGCTGGGGAGGAACAAATGAGCTCCTCTAAAAAGGTAAACTGAGCACCTGCTCTTTCTAGGCACTGTGCTCACTAGGTAGGGGTGCAGGTCTTGCTCAGAGCCTGCAGGGAGAACCACTGTCAAACCCATATTCTCCAGAGTCCCAAGTATCAGTGACTGGGGGGTGCTTATGCCGTTTTCATCAGCGGCCTGATCGCCACTTCTCAGTCTGCTGTCAGTCAGCACAGAGAAGCATCAGCCACACATTGAGATGAGCAGTTTGGGGTGGACAGGGCTGGTGAATCATCTGGAGGCCAAACCTAACCTCTGGCCTAAAGCTGAGTTTGCTCCTGAATCATTAAGACTGAATCCAACCCTACTGAATCCAGTCACTCAGTCGTGTCCGACTCTTTGCGACCCCATGAATCGCAGCACGCCAGGCCTCGCTGACCGTCACCAACTCCCGGAGTTCACTCAAACTCACGTCCGTCGAGTCAGTGATGCCATCCAGCCATCTCATCCTCTGTCCGCCCCTTCTCCTCCTGCCCCCAATCCCTCCCAGCATCAGAGTCTTTTCCAATGAGTCAACTCTTCACATGAGGTGGCCAAAGTACTGGAGTTTCAGCTTTAGCATCATTCCTTCCAAAGAAATCCCAGGGTTGATCTCCTTCAGAATGGACTGGTTGGATCTCCTTGCAGTCCAAGGGACTCTCAAGAGTCTTCTCCAACACCACAGTTCAAAAGTGTCTTTAGTCTGGCTTATATAGAGTGTTCCAAACAGTTTGGATTAATTGTCAATGAAAGTCAAGAGATATTTATTTGAATTTTCAATTTCTGGCATTTTCTAAAAACAGCACTCAGAAGACTCAGCAATTCCAGGCACACAGTCCCACCATGGTTGGAAGCTGCCATCAGCCAGTTTTCACCTTCCCAGCCATCTCACTTAGGTTTCCATCTGGCCTGCATAGGCCCCTTCTCTAAAGTGACAAGCAAATTCTGATGTTTAAGAACTTTTAGCTTTGAAATAATCATAAGTTCACAGGAATTTGCCCAAAACATGTACAAGAAGTAGCATGTACCTTTCACACAATCTTTTCTCCCAGTGATACCATCTTGCATAATGATAGTACACTTGGATTTTGACACAGGTGTCTGTGTGTGTGTGTGTGTGTGTGTGTGCATGTAGTTCTGTGCAGTTTTATCACCTGTGTGACTTCATGCAACCACCACCCCATTCATCTACTCACTGCCCCTTCATAACAACACCCACCTTCTCCCCACAGTTCCTTCCCAGTCTCTAATCCCTGGCAACTACTAATCTCCATATCTATAATTTAGTTATTTCAAAAATGTTATTTAAATGGAATAG
Organism: Ovis aries; assembly: GCF_016772045.2. Classification (NCBI taxonomy): domain Eukaryota; kingdom Metazoa; phylum Chordata; class Mammalia; order Artiodactyla; family Bovidae; genus Ovis; species Ovis aries. Next base: position 1,683,583 of record NC_056074.1, on the reverse strand, counting down.
TGCAGCTTGTAACCTTTTCCAAATGTCCTTTTTCACTCAGCATCATTCCCTTGAGATCCACCCAAGTTGTCTAATTGGTTTTTGATCCTAGTGAAGAACATTGTCTCCATTTGTATAAATGACAGGGCTATTTGGTTCATGAAACTTCTTTTGTCAAGCATATTCCTTTACCTAAAGTTACAAATGATTTCATCAGTATTTGGCTACAGTATATACTAAGCCACTATAAATTGCAGAAAAGAGACAAAGATATATTAACCTGAAGTCCGAGTCCATTACTTCATAAATTCAAAATTCTTACAATCTCTTGCTAACCTTTCATACCTTGGTTTTCTAATTAGCATATATATATATGTATCTATATCATTATTTTTAGTCAAATAACTCTTTGGTATGCCAAATTCATTATTTGTAATGAACTAATGCTCATGTTAGAGTAACTGCCTAGATCAGGAAAAAAAAAAACAAAAATAAGGAGACAAGGCTACTTTAGCACCCATTTTATGAGTTCTAAGCAATAGCATGGCAACTGTCTAGATTTTAGCATTAAATTCTTCATTTTCCTGTAAAATGGACACATTCTCCATTCCATGAACTAATGATATGACTTTATGACCTAATATTTATGAAAATTTAATCCTTTGAGTACACATTATGAGACTTTTTGTTGCACCACCTCTTTGGGGTTCATATTTTGCTATTTACTCTACCTCTTAAGGCAAGGTTAGGTGTCCAGGTTCTCAGTATTGAGGGTTTTTTAAACTAACAAAGGAAATATGCAGTGATAAAAATCGGAGCTAAAATCTGTGACCATTTTAGGCAAAGTGACAAGAAAATCAAATGTAAACTTGCACTGGGAAATGTGTCAGAGTCCATGATTTATTGAGAGGCCAATGTCCAGATGTTTGAGATTTAAGAGGACATATTTTTCCTCTTATGCATCAGGGACATAAAGCAAGGAAATGTTCTAATGAACGTGTTCACTCAGGGATTTTGGAGAAGCTTGGAAGCTTGTAACACACATTAAAATTATTTTCCATTCAATATAGCTGATATTTACTGAGTAGGTACACAGCAGCTATTATAGAAGGAACTATACGAGGAAAATGCGGTGACAAGCCCAGGGTCTATGCAGAAGCGAAGGGCATAAATCTGGAACGCACAAACCTGGCATAAAAGGAAGAACTTCCAGAATCCAGAGTGAATGAGATTCAATAGGCAGAGGGAGGAAGGCCTTCGGGAAGACAGGAACCAGGAGGATACATTTGCAAAGTCGGGAACGTGCTGTTTTTGTTGAGCCCCTCAGTTGTGTCTGGCTCTTTGTGACTCCATGGACTGTAGCATTCCAGGCTGCCCTGTCTTCAGTCTCCCTGAGTTGGCTTAAACTCATGTCCATTGAGTCTGTAATGCCAACAAACCATCTCATCCTCTGTTGCCCCTTCTCCTCCTGCCCTGAGTCTTTCCCAGCATCAGGGTCTTTTCCAATGAGTTGACTCTTTATATCAGGTGGCCAAAGTATTGGAGTTTCAGGTTCAGCATCTGTTTCTCCAATGAGTATTCAGGGGTGATTTCCTTTTGAATTGACTGGTTTGATCTCCTTGCTGTCCACAGGGCTCTTAAGAATTTTCTACAGCACCCCAATTCAAAATCGTCAATTCTTCAGTGCTCAACCTTCTTTATGTCCAGCTCTCATATCCATACATGACTACTGAAAAAACCTTTGTTTGACTATATGGGCCTTTGTCTGCAAAGTGATGTCTCTGCTTTTTAGTATTAAAACAGTCTAGGTTTGTCATAACTTTTCTTCCAAGGAGCAAACATCTTTCATGGCTGCAGTCACCGTTCACAATGATTTTGGAGCCCAAGAAAATAAAGTCTGTCACTGTTTCCATTTCCCCATCTATTTGCCAAGAAGTGATGAGACTGGATGCCATGATCTTAGTTTTTTTGAGTGTTGCGTTCTAAGGGAGCTTTCACATTCTCCTATTTCACCTTATTTCATCAAGAAACTCTTTAGTTCCTCTTCGTTTTCTGCCATTAGGGTGGTTTCATCTATATATCTGAGGTTATTGATATTTCTCCCGGCAATCTTGATTCTACCTTGAGCTTCATCCAGCCTGACATTTCACATTATGTACTCTGCATATAACTTAAATAAGCAGGGTGACAATATACAGCTTTGATGTATTCCTTTCCCAATTTTGAACCAGTCCATTTGTTCCACATCCAGTTCTAACTGTTGATTCTTGTCCTGCATACAGGCTTCTCAGGGGGCAGGTAAGGTGGTCTGGTATTCCCATCTCTTTCAGTTCAGTTCAGTGCAGTCGCTCAGTCGTGTCCGACTCATTGCGACCCCAATGAATCACAGCATACCAGGCCTCCTTGTCCATCACCAACTCCCGGAGTTTCACTCAGACTCACTTTCATCGAGTTGGTGACGCCATCCAGCCATCTCATCGTCTGTCTTTCCCTTTTCCTCCTGCCCCCAATCCCTCCCAGGATCAGAGTCTTTTCCAATGAGTCAACTCTTTGCATCTCTTTAGACCCAACTAAATAGTTGGGAGAGCATCACATGGTCCAGGACAGAAAGCTGGACAGTGAGATGAGAGAAGGCATCTGGGCCCAGTTGTGGGGGTTCACAAAAGCCAGGAATTGTGCTTAAACCAAAAGATGGAAAAGAACCACTGCACACATAGGACAAAAGAAATTCATCAGTTCTGGGTTTGGGAACTGCTGATCTGATGGAAGCCTCTAACGTGGATGTGAGAAAGCTTCTAGGAGATTATTGAGAAAGACCACAAAGACCAAAATTCAAGTGGTAGCTTGGGATTTAAAAGGAAGAAGTAGATGAGAGAGATTTTACATGTGAAATCTGCCAGCTTTGGCAACTGACTGGACTGAAAGCAAAATGGACAGGCCAGGCAAGAACTCAAATTCAGGTACAAGGTGGACAGAGGTAGCCTAGGTGGCCTGAAGCAGGACCTCGTGTAAAAAAGATAAAAAATTGGAGACACATCAGGAATTAAATTACAGTCCTTCAGGAGTGAAGATAAGTTTGGTAATCATGACAGAGTAGGAAATCTTTGTCGTCAAGGGGCTTCCGGTCATTACGGGAAACGGACAAACACAAATGAACATTCAGAGACAAGCACAAATGAACATTCAGAGAAGATGGGATCAATGTTATAACAGAGTCACTTCATCTGTAAAAGCAGGGATTTTTAAAGGATTAGTCAGACACATGTAAAATGCTAGCTCAGGTCTCTGTGGAAACATGAAAACATGAGCAGTGAATTTTCAAGTGGGACAACTCAGAAAGTATTCACAAAATGGTATTTGCATTCAAGTCAGGTTTTAAGAGCTAGGGCTTGATGTTGGGGCAAGAAGAGGGGAAAGATCAGTAGCAAAAGAGGATTGTATTAGCTAAGATAGCCTTGACTAGACTGAGGTAACTTTTCAAAAAATCTCAGTGGCTTAGTGCAGCAAAAGTTTAATTCTTACTCCTGTGGGGAACAGGTCAGTGCAAGTCCATTCAGCAATGTGGAAATCTGGTCCCTCCATTGGGTCAATACCACCTTCGTGACCTTTGCTTCACAAGGTCACTGCAGCAAAAGAAGAGAGGGATGAAAAAGGCATGTCAGCTCTTTGCTGCCTCAGCCTGGGAGAGACCCACATCACTTTGTCACTGTCCATTGACTAGAACTAGTCAGATGATGCTGGGAGGTATAGGAGAGGCCACAGGGTATTTGGTGAGCACTCCTGTCTCTGCTACAGTAATGAAAGCAAGAAAGAGAAACTGCCCTATCACATTTCAAAGAAGTGGGAAAAGATGGCGTTCCTCATGTGGTTAGGGAGGGTGAGCCTCAGCAACAAGGAGAGCCCACAACCACTTAATCCTTGACGTGAAAGGAAGGAGAGAAGCAGAAAGGAAAAAAAAAAAACTGACTTTCAAAGGAAGAAAAAGAAACTAAGAGGGAGAGGCTGAGGAAAACCCAGTTGGGAGGCGCACATCTGCCTTCAGACATCTCCATGTGGTAAGAGAGTCGGTCAACTAAAGAGACTCACATGGCAGCAGGCAGGAGGCGAGCACAGGGAGTTTGTTTCAGGGGCTGAAGGCAACCTGAGAGGGAGTCACTGAAAAATGGGAAGAAAAGTCCTTCCCCCACTGAGGGCTCTGTAGGTACTGGGTTACAGAAGTGAACAGACCCAACCAGTAGAGTGAATTTTATGAATAGAAAAGATAGAAGTTCTCTCTCAGAGCTTTCTAGAATGATGCCTTTCCCTCTAATGTCAATAGATCTTATTATTAGCAGAGAACAGGAAATAAACAGAGAAAACGTATCTCTTGACAGAACTTTTCCATTTTTACCCAAGAGTTTGTTTTCCAGCAGCCCTCAGCGTCCTTAATTTTGCACTGCCATTCACTGTAGTGACGTAAACTTGCAGTTCTTGTTGGGGATCATTTTCTGCATATTTCATGAGGGAGACAGATGGCATCCTGACCCCACAGGGGCTCTCCTGGGGCAAAAGCTGGAATGAACTTGGTTTTCCAGAGTGCAGATCTTGTCAGACAGAAAGGCTGGCCCAGTGTCTGAGAGCATCATTAGATCTGAGTATGTTGTGCTCCATGAAGGAGCAGGAACTTGTTTACCTGAGAGGAATGTTCACAGAAGTAACTGCTGAGAGCTATTAAAGAGAGGTCTTCCTCACCAGGCCGCTTTAAATGAATCTCTCCCGCCACCTCTTGCCTCTTCTGACATGTCCTCGCCGTGTGTCCCTCACTTGTTAGAACCATGAGAAGACTCAGGAGGAACAGCTAAGAGACGAGTGGAGTGCCCTGCGAAGTGCTGGGAGGCTGGCGGAAACTCACATCAGTCCAGTGCTCCAGGCTGGCTGTCTCCTATCCTGGGACGAAGTCTGAGGGAGGGTCATGCATGCCACCCAGTCCAGAGTCAGAAACATTTGTCTCCATTTGGAGCTCTCCCTTACCTTCAGTGTGGTGGCCAAAGTTTCAGTCCCTGGGATGAAGTTAGATCTTCAGTATTCCCTCATCGCCTCTCTGGTCTCATGGAGGCCCCTGTAATGGGGTTTGATTTGAAATCTTTCATCACCACCTTCTAGTCTCATGGAGGAAAACAAGTATTCACTCAGCCTGTACTCTTGGAAGGGCTTAGCTTACCTTTGCATCAGGCCTACCCCCAAAGCAAAAGAAAAATGTTAACATCTGACCAAACAGATAAACTCTGAAGCACCTCTTTTTCACCTGGCTGTGGGAGAGAAGGGCCAGGGTGTGGAGTCTGTGAAGGAGGTTAGGTGTGCGCATGTACTCCACAATGGAGGTATGCAGGTGGACCCTCATTTTGCTGTTTTAGGACTTCCCAGGGAGACATCTTCTTGGTGACATCATACCCCAGCCGAGCCAGCAACCCTTGACTCCTCTGGACCCTGCATATCCCCCCAGTGTCCTTAAGGGACACATCTCATAACCAGAGGTCAAGAGGCCATGTGGCTGGGGGGAAGCCTTGGATGATTAGTACCCTGCACTATGCAGGCTGTGTGCCTTGGGCTAGTCACTGGTCTCCCTCAGACTGTTTGCTCTTCTATAATGTTAGGAGCACAGGAATAATGCTTGCTTTGCCAACCCAGCCCTCTTTGCAGCTGGGTCTCCAGCAGCATCTTGAGATTTCCCTTATGTGGAACTGCTCACATACCTCTTCTCTCCTACTGTTAAACCCTGCTAGGCAAAACTGGGGTTTGGTAAGAATTTTAAATGGTAATAAACATAATGTGACTAATGACATTTGCTTTTTGAGCTTCTATTACATTCCAGGCACCATGCCAAGTACTGCAGATACATTATTTCCAGTTCTCACAGCAGCTTCTGAAAGTTGGCAGATATTTTTTGTTATTGTTCTAGTTAACATATGAATAAACTCTGAAGGGTTAACTTGTCATGAACGATAGACTAGTTAGTGGCACCAAAGGAGACTTGGTTAACAGATATCCAGCTAATGGTCAAGATGGTTTATATTTTAGTCAAGAGCACTGCTCTCAAAAAGTGGTCCCCAGACTGATTTCATCAGGGAGCTTATTGGAAATACAAACTCTGAATGAAAGACTCTAGACCAGTGGGTCTCAGCCTGCAGTGTGCACCAGTCATCTAGAGGGCCTGTTAACCCGAGGATTACTAGCCCCGCCCCCAGCCTTTCTGATGGGGTCTGGGAGGAGGTTTGATCATCTGTGTGTCAGAGTAATTCCCAGGGCAAGTTAATGCTGCTATTCCCAGGACCATACTTGCAGAGCCACTTGCTTAAGGATTCCTAAACTTTTTGTGCCACCAATACTTTGACAGTTTGGTGACACCTACAGATTGTTTCTCGGAATAATGTTTTACATTTCATAAAGTAAAGTGCAAAAGGCCAGAAATGAAATGGTGCGTCCAGGTGTTTTTCTGACTTAGTCCATAGGAAAATGAATGTCTGCTTTAGTAGATTAAATACGATCTCACACGGTAGATCTCATAATTTGGATATTTTGGAGTGGTGGTAAACGGGGATATGTGCCACAACTGTAAAACAACATGAAAACAGCAGTGATTGGTTACCAGATTGCAGGTGCTTCTCATCCTGTAGTGACTGGTTGCCTGCATTGACAATTGAATGTGATGCTAAGTCCAGTTAGAGGTTAATCAAAGTAAAGCTGTAAATTATTCCCAGTGTTGTAGGCAGCCTCTATGACCCCTCACCTCTTGGTAGTCCCATGACTCTCCTTGAAAGTTGAATGGACTTAAACTGACTCCAGACTCACCTTTTTAAAATATTTTTAAAATATTTTAAAATAAATTCTAAGCCAAGCCATTCAACATGTGGGATCTTAGTTCCCCAGCTAGACATTGAGCCCACACCCCCTGCATTGGAAGCACAGAGTCTTAACCACTGGACCACCAGGAAAGTCTCCTGGCTCACATCTGATGAATAGCATATGGTATTCATATGGATGGAAACAGACGAGCACATCAGATGGCTGGTATCCCTCCTGAGGTCAGGGTACAGAAAGACTGTTCCTTCCCTCTCGGTCATGCTCTCTGCTTTAGTCTGCTCGGGCTGCCATAACAAAATGCCGCAGACGGAGTGGCTTACCCAGCAGAAACTCCCTCTCTCGGTTCTGGAGGCGGGATGTCAGCTCAGGGCGCCAGCGCAGTCAGTTCCCGGCCTGCAGGTGGCCGCCTTCTTGCTGGGCGCTCACGTGACCTTTCCCTGGTGTGTGCAAGAAGGAAAAGAGTGCTCTTTGTCCCCCTCTTCTTTCAGACCACCAATCTTCTTGGGTTAGGACCCTACCCTTTGACTTCTTCAACCTTAATGCCTGAAGAGCCCTAGCTCTAAATACAGTCACATAGAGGGTTAACTCTTCAACATATGGATTTATGGGTTGAGGTGATACCAACTAGGATTCTTGGCTCTCCCTGGAGGAAGTTGACTAGAAGCCAAACAAGAAATTCAGGCAAAATTTTACTGGGGCTCCTGTGCTGCCTGCAAAAGGGAACAAAAACAAGCAATATCCTCCCTTGCTTGCCTCCCGAGGAGGGGTGAGCATCACTTCTCCTTATATTGGGGTCCTCAACCCCCAGACTGAGGATGGGTACCAGTCTGTGGCCTGTTAGGAACGGGGTCACAGCAGAAGGTGAGCAGCAGGTGAGCTGGCTGAAGCTTCATCTGTTGCTCCCCATCACTCATTGCTATCATGACCCCATTTGAACCATCCCCCACCCCATCCATGGAAAATTGGCTTCCACAAAACCCGTCCCTGGGGCCAAAATGGTTGGGGACTGGTGCATTACATGGAGTGAGGGAAGGGGTGTATCCAGGGGTTGGGCCAGATGGGTGGCTTGCGTAGCTTGCCCACCCCTTTGTGATGCTGAGTGCAGGGAGCAGGCGCAGCACCCTCTTACACGCCTGCTCCCAGCTTCTCAGAACTGGCAGTCGGGTTGTTCTTGTTTGTTTTTTGTCTTTTTGAATACTTTTGGTCCAGAATTTGCCCCAATTACACATGCACGCAGTTATTTTTTGTTGCATATAGTTTCTTTGTATTATTAACTCAAATAGAGGTGTGTCCAGGTACAAGCTTTGCAGCATTTCAGCCAGGAACCCCAGGTCCCGGGTCTGTCTGAGAAGGACACAGTTCAGGGCAGAGCAGGCCCTCTGACTCTGGCTTGGATCGCTCCCCTGGGGAGAGAGCTAGGACGTGGGAAGGCAGGCCTGTGAGGGGCCTACAGCTCAAGGGCCTGAGGCCTGCCAACAACTGCACGAGTGAACTCGAGAGAGTGCGGCCTCCTCTGGGGCCTTCAGATGAAACCACAGCTCAGCCCAGCAGCTTGACTCAAGCCTCGTAAGGAGCCTTGAGCCACAGACAGCCAGCTAAGCTATTCCTGCCCTGTGGAAACCATAGGATACTAGATATTTATTGTTTATGCCAGTAAGTTCTGGGCTTGTTTGGCATGGAGCAGTAGAGAACTAACAGACTCATGTAAGTCCATGGGCCTTCTGAGTTCTACCCACATAGACCTAAGAATTCCCCCATGGCCATTCTTTCAAAGGGCTTTACCCTGAAGGAAGGTGGGCCCCTGCATGATGTGGATTGGTGAGTCGGCACAGGGCCTTCCCTCCAAACAGAGCAACTTAGCCAGATTGCGTGCAGCCGCAGTGACGCAGACTGTGAGAGAGATGACATAACAGTTGTTCGCTGTTCTCTGCAGCTGTTCTCACGGACCCACGCCTCCCCCCTGGGGCACCTGGCCCAGTCCCCTTGTGAGTCACAGCCCCTGCAAATCTTGCGGTGCTTATGCATGGAAGGCTAGATCCAGTCAAACCCTTCTTTCTCTGAGAAGGAAGCTGGGGCTCAAAGATAAAGAGACTTCTTTAGTGGCAAGTTCAGTTCAGTTCAGTCGCTCAGTCGTGTCTGACTCTTTGCGACCCCATGAATTGCAGCACGCCAAGCCTCCCTGTCCATCACCAGCTCCCGGAGTTCACTCAGACTCACGTCCATTGAGTCAATGATGCCATCCAGCCATCTCATCCTCCATCGTCCCCTTCTCCTCCTGCTCCCAATCCCTCCCAGCATCAGACTCTTTTCCAGTGAGTCAAGTCATTGCATGAGGTGGCCAAAGTACTGGAGTTTCAGCTTTAGCATCAGTCTTTCCAAAGAATACCCAGGACCGATCTCCTTTCGAATGGACTGGTTGGATCTCGTTGCAGTCCAAGGGACTCTCAAGAGTCTTCTCCAACACCATAGTTCAAAAGCATCAATTTTCGGCACTCAGCCTTCTTCACAGTCCACCTCTCACATCCATACATGACCACTGGAAAAACCATAGCCTTGACTAGACGGACCTTTGTTGGCAAAGTAATATCTCTGCTTTTGAATATGCTATCTAGGTTAGTCACAACTTTCCTTCCAAGGAGTAAGCATCTTTTAATTTCATGGCTGCAATCAAAGCTGGATCTAAAAGAAGGATCCCCTGACACCTCAGTACAAAGTGCTTTTCTATTTTCTAGTAATTTCTACCAGAAAATACTGGAGTTGTTTTGTTTTCTATTTTAATAGCTTTTAATACAATCATCAGTTTTTCTGACAGAAGTGAGAATTTTATTTTTATTTAAAAATTTTTATTGAAATATAGTTGATTTACAGTGTTGTATTAATTTCAGGTGTGCAGCAAAGTGGTTCAGTTATGCGGGTGTATTCAGTCATTCAGTTGTGTGACCCCATGGACTGTAGCCTGCCAGGCTCCTCTGTCCATGGGATTCTCCAGGCAAGACTACTGGAGTGGGTTGCCATTTCCTTCTCCAGAGGATTTTCCCTACCCGGGGATCAAATCCATGTCTCCTTGTTGGAAGGTGGATGCTTTATCCCTGAGCCATCTGGGAAGCCTCTCAGTTATACATGCCGCTGCTGCTGCTAAGTCGCTTCAGTCGTGTCTGACTCTGTGTGACCCCAGAGACGGCAGCCCACCAGGCTCCCCCGTCCCTGGGATTCTCCAGGCAAGAACACTGGAGTGGGTTGCCATTTCCTTCTCCAATGCATGAAAGTGAAAAGTGAAAGTGAAGTCGCTCAGTCATGTCCGACTCTTAGCAACCCCACGGACTGCAGCCCACCAGGCTCCTCTGTCCATGGGATTTTCCAGGCAAGAGTACTGGAGTGGGGTGCCACTGCCTTCTCCATCAGTTATACATATATCCATATAAATATACATGTTCCTATAGATGGGATAACAGTGGAAACAGTGTCAGACTTTATTTTGGGGGGCTCCAAAATCACTGCAGATGGTGACTGCAGCCATGAAATTAAAAGACACTCACTCCTCGGAAGAAAAGTTATGACCAACCTAGATAGCATATTCAAAAGCAGAAACATTACTTTGCTGACTAAGGTCCGTCTAGTCAAGGCTATGGTTTTTCCAGTAGTCATGTATGGATGTGAGAGTTGGACTGTAAAGAAGGCTGAGTGCCGAAGAATTGATGCTTTTGAACTCTGGTGTTGGGGAAGACTCTTGAGAGTCCCTTGGACTGCAAGGATATCCAACCAGTCCATTCTGAAGGAGATCAACCCTGGGATTTCTTTGGAAGGAATGATGCTAAAGCTGAAACTCCAGTACTTTGGCCACCTCATGTGAAGAGTTGACTCATTGGAAAAGACTCTGATGCTGGGAGGGATTGGGGGGCAGGAGGAGAAGGGGCAGACAGAGGATGAGATGGCTGGATGGCATCACTGACTCGATGGACGTGAGTTTGAGTGAACTCAGGGAGCTGGTGATAGATAGGGAGGCCTGGTGTGCTGCGATTCATGGGGTCACAAAGAGTCGGACACGACTGAGCAACTGAACTGAACTGAACTGAAAGATGTTATGAGAAGGATTCAAGTCTGATGTCAACCTGCCTGCTCTTAAGTATCATATATTCTGTGTCTTTCTTTAACACCTTAGAAATTATTACCTCTAAGCTATACAAGTCAAGTGATTTAATGTTTTTTTCCTTCCCCAAAGCTCTGTTAGTTTCTGAAGTCTTAAATCTTTGAAGGCAGCTGAGAGACTATTAAAATGTTTGTAAAAGCTAAATAATTGCCCCTAAAGACAGAGACATGAGCCATTTTCGGGAGCACTTTGTGGGCAAAAGCCTTAGCCTGTCGTACAGATATCAAAATGGATAATCTCAGCCTTGGTCCGCAGAGCCCCAAACCCTCACACCTGACATCTTGCTACAGCTCTAATAGACATTGACGTCCTGCCAGCAGATGGAGAAAGTGCGGTTCAAAGAGGCATGGTGGCCCCTCTCAAGCATCTGTGAGATTTAGTAGTCCTGAGTAAATGACTCTCGGCCCATAAATTGCTCCCTGACCTCTCTACCCACCAGCAGCATCAGCACATCTTCCACAGGACATCTGGCGACATCGCAGGCTGTGACACCCCATCGTCTCCGGGTCACGTGTCCTGGCACTTTGAAAACTGACATCACACAGTAGCTTTGGGATGAGACCAGATTAAATATCCCAGTTCCAATCCTTGCTAACTCTCTAGCCTTAAACAAGTCTCCTGGCCCCTCTGAATTCTTCTTCCTCCCTGGAAAAACAAGCTATGAGCTCTTTGTGTTCTCTCCAGACCACAAGCTCCAGGGGGGCTGATGTGCCGGCCCCTCTGCCTCTGTGGCCCAGCAGGGCCCAGGCCCCAGCCAGCCAGGACACACTCAATGTAGGTCTGCTGAGCTGCCGGGGTGCAGAGAAGCAAGATGTGCTCAGGCACTTCCGTCCCGCTCGACTGTTCTGTGACCCCCATGGACTATAGCCCGCCAGGCACCTCTATCACAGGATTTTCCAGGCAAGACTACTGGAGTGGGCTGCCATTTCCTTTCCCAGTGAGAGAACTGTGACATTCCAGCTAAATTCCGGAATGTCATGTCTAGAACATAGGTGGATTCCTTCCTCAGGGCTTCTCATACATACAGCCTGGGCTGCCTTGTGTAGGAATCTCAGAGGCTGGAAATTCCCCTTTCCAGTTCCATCAGAGATAATATTGGGTTGGTCAAAAAGTCCATTCAGGTTTTTCCATAAGATGTTATAGAAAAACCCCAACAAACATTTTGGCTAGTCACACAGGAGAATAGCGTGATGTGTCCAAGAAAATAGGATGCTTTCAGTTGATGAGGGCCTTAGGGACCACCCGTCCCAAATCCAGGATCCAGCAGCAGAGATAAAATAATGCATAAAGGCAAGACAAACTGGCTGTCAGCTCTGGATCCATATCAGAATCCCCGTGGGAGCCTTTAAAAATAAACAGACAGGCAGGGCTGTATCTCCAGAGTCTGTTTGGGAAAGTCTGGGATGGGGCTAGGCATGCATTTTTTTTTTCTGGAGTTGATTGGGATATTTTGCCTGGTTTAGGAGTCTTTGCATTGGACACATACAAGCTATTATTATTACTCTTTTTAACATCTCCCAAGCAGGGGGTCAAAACAGTCCTTATCAAATGAAACAGCACATTCCTTTCAGAGAGGAGTATCTTAGTGAAGTGTTCCAGCAGCACCCACGGGCAGGGAATTCTGATTTCTAAGAACTGATCTCAGTGATTCATTCCTGCGAGCTCCCCCATCCACATGCTGCCTCATCCGTAGATGCCTCACACCGGGGACCGGCTTCTGAGCTGGCTGGGTCAGCCCTGCTCTAACACGCAGCAGCACGCAGGACAGGACGAAGGGAGTGCTAGAGTGTCGGAATTTTTATCTGCCTCTGAGTAACTGATGCAGAATCTGAGGACCCCAGCTTTGGCTTGGTGCCTCTGCAGGATATAAGGAAGCTCAGTGGGGTGTGCTTATCAGCTTTGCGTCAGGATACGTGGTATCATTTCGCCTTATGAAGCCTCCTTGACAGGTGCAATTATGTTGTCCACCGTCTGTGAGGAGCTTTTGGAATAACTCCCCCTATATTACATAGTGCTTCCCGCCTGCACACTCACTCCAGCTCACTCCTTCCAGTCTTCCTTCTTCTCTTTTTGCTGATATATCCATTAACTTGTGCCCATATTTTTATTTACTCTAGCTATAATTATTAATAGCAGCCTTGGTAATTTCCTAGTGGCTCCGAAAACAAAAAGCTTCAAAACCTGCCCTTCTAAACTTAGAATTTTGAAATACTGATCCCTTAACCCTTCTCTGAGTGCTCTGCTTACTATTACATCTTTCTTGGCTTCACATATGTTCACACACCCAAAATGCCCTTTGTGCTTGTCAATGTCCCACTTGGTACTCCTTTCAACTCCTGAATGTCCTTTATGGATCAGTTTAATTGTTTCCTTTTCTGGGAAACTTCCCTTGGCCACCCATCTCCGACAACCTACTGTACGCATGCTTGTCTCTTTAGAAATAGGAGACATTTGAGGGTCGAGATGCTGTGACCCAGTCAGCTTCACATCCCCATTGCCTACCTTACAGGAAAGTCCTGTGAATATTTATTGAATGGATAAATGGCCATAGTCCGTGACTCACTCAGGAAAACAGTTTTAATATTATTGTTGAGAAGATGTTCAGTTTAGAAGTTCTATGCCCCAGCAGGGATGAAGTTTTGAGTACTTGGTTGATGGGTTAATTTTATTTATTTATTGGCTGTCCCAGTTAGCAAACTACCAAACCATAGATGCATAGGTGCTTGAGTTTAGCCTAATGAGCTACAGCTTTTGAGGGACCATGGAAAGCAGTCTCAGAATGAGGCCAGCTTTATCAGTGTGCAACTTTTGCAACTGTGCAGGGCCTCCTGCTTAGAAAGGCCCCATGTTGGTTTAATGCTCTGCTCTGGCTGTCTTGATGCCTTGAGATTATTTGCAATTGAAGTATAGTTGATTTACGATATCACGTTAGTTTCAGGTGTGTGCAAAACAGTGACTCAGAGATATATATAAAGATACTGACATGTGTATGTGTGTGTGTGTCTGAGTGTGTAAGGGCTTCCCAGGTGGCTCAGTAGTAAAGAATCCACCTGCCAATGCAGGCGATGTAGTTTCAGTCCCTGGGTCCGGAAGATCTCCTGGAGTAGGAAAGGGCAACCCACTCCAGTGCTCTTGCCTGGGAAACCCCATGGACAGAGGAGCCTGGCAGGCTACAGTTCATATGGTCTCAAAGAGCTGGACACAGCTGAGCACACATGCATATATACATACATACATATATATACATACATACATATACATACATACATACATATACATACATACATATATATACATACATATATACATACATATGCATACATATATACATACATATATATACACGCATACACATATATATACATACACATATATACATACATACATACATATACATACATATATACATACATATATATACACGCATACACATATATATACATACACACATATACATACATACATACATATACATACATATATACATACATACATATATATATATATATAGAGAGAGAGAGAGAGAGAGATACGTATGTATGTGTATACGTATTTTTTTCAGACTCTTTTCCATTATTGGTCATTAGGAGATACTGGATACAGTTTCCTGTGCTGTAAGAGCAGTAGGCCCTTGTTGTTTATCTGTTTCATGCAGTGTGTGGATCTGTTAATCCCAAACTCCCTGTTTATCCTCCCTCTCATTCTCCCTTTGATAACCATGTTTGTTTTCAATGTCTGTGAGCCTGTTTCTGTTTCATAAATGAGCTCATTTGTTAGCATCTGTTAAACAAGGGTGCCCGCATTTTCATGTTCCGAGACCTCACATGGTGTGCCAGTCTTGCCCAGCAGAGCCGGTGCCAGCCCAAGTGACAAGTCCCCAAGAGGTTTATGGTACAGTCAAGATTTCCCTGATTCTGCATCTGGTGCTGCCTTCTGTCTTTTTTTTTTTTTTTTTGATTATTCAAAACGACAGTGAAAGGGGACTACTGACCCCCAGAGCTGGTATTTTGCCTGTGGGAATGTGCCAGGATTAGTTATCACCCAATGAAAACCTTTTAAAAGGCACTTAAAACAGACCTAATTAGAGAGTCTATTTAAAAGTCATTTCTGACTTCAGAAGTAATTGCAATTCCATGGACCTCCTCATGGCAACTTTCTGTTTTATTTCCTATCATCTGAAGGCATATTTTAAAGACAGAAAAGAATGGTCAGCTTGAGTTCCTTCACTGTGATGGAATTTTATTTGCCTCCCACAAATGATAGAAGAATTTTAGGCAAGCAATTTTATTCAACTGCTTAATTAAGTGTAAAAAATGGTTTAAAATGTATCCCTTGAAATAACTTTATAATGAGAAACTTGACCAAAAAATCTTTTTTCTATAAAAGCTAAAGTGGGGAATGGAAATATCCAGGAAAAGAATCTTATGGAATAGATGGGCATCTTTTTCTACAATTATTTCATATAACGTGTATGTTGAGGATTAAACAGGTTTGAAAATAACATGAAAATGTGACTACTGTTTTCTATGTACATGAGTTTTATAGCAGTTCTTTTACTTATTGCAAGCATGGTCTGTGACCACTGTGTAGTCTGGAATGATAGGCAGAAAGAAAAAATAAGTGAATTCTAATCACTGTGCCATTTTGATAAAAGTGTTTTCTGCCCTTTCCTTTACACAAGTGCTCCTAAACTCAATACTGTTCTATAACTCACTTTTTTCAGTAGCTGAATGTATATAATTCATTCAACCAGTTTTTATTCTTGGAAAATTGAGTAGTTACCGGTTTTGTTTTGTTTTCACAAATGCAGATATCTATTTAGCAACAACCTTGTATATATCTATGAGTATTTTATGTTTCTTTTTACTATTAACTATCCCTGACTTCTCCATTCGGCCTTTTGTGAGGCCCTGCAGTTCTTTGGCAGATGCATTTGCGGTGGACGTGCAAGAGCCACATGCACACCCACCCCTGCCTACGTCACGTTAGCAGGCTCATCATGCACTTGCTGCGGTCTCTTGGCTGTTTCCTCTGCAGTTCAGCATTCATCCTCTCCTATTATGTGCCAGGCCCTGGGTTCAGTACCGGGGTACAAAGATAAGATGCAGTCCTTTGGTCATGGGTGGACGTGGGAAAAATTGATGAAGGCAGTAGAAAGACAGAAGCTCCCAGTTATAAGAAGATTAAGTACTAAGGATATAATGTACATGACATATAGAATTAACATTGCTGTATGTAATATGTGGGCTTCCCTGATGGCTTAGCAGGTAAAGAATCCATCTGCAATGCAGGAGACATGGGTTCAATCTCTGGGTTGGAAGATCTGGAGTTGGGAATGACTACCCACTCCAATATTCTTGCCTGAAGAGTCCCTTGGATAGAGGAGCATAGCGGGCCACAGTCCAAAGTGTTGCAAAGAGTTGGACACAACTGAGCAGGCATGCAGTACGTAAAGTCTGTTGAAAGTAAATCTTATGTGAGTTCTCATCACAAAGAAAATATTTTTTTTTCTTTTTTAAAAACTTTACATCTATATGAGATGATGGATGTTCACTAAACCTACTGTGGTAATCGTTTCATGATTTACGTTAAGTCAAATCATTATGTTTTATACCTTTAACTTATACAGGCTGTATGTCAATTATATCTCAATAAAACTGAGTAAAAAATAAAATGTAAAGGAAAAAAGACCCAGTCCCTCTGCCTAAATGATATGTTAATCTAGTGGGAGAGAGGACATAAATATAGCTACTGAGAATGTGAAAATGATGTTAAGGAAGCAGAAAGAGGGGAAATTAAGGAGGCTGTCCCAAAGGAGGACCTGCAAAGAACATGCAGGATTTTGACAAGGAGGGGAAGACAGTGATCTGAGTAGAAGTGAGAGCATGAGCAGAAAACTGCAGTAGTGAATGCGCGTGTGTCCTCAGGAGAGACTCAACTAGACCGTCCACTCTGGAACTGGAGCTGGGAACGACGTGGAGAGTGTGAGTTGGGACCAGACTGCAAAGGACTGGAAAGCCAGTCTCAATCTTTTATTTATTTATTTTTTTAATGATCTGTTTGTATTTACTCGGCTGTGCCGGGTCTGAGTGCAGCATGCAGGGTCTTCCATCTTCCTTTGTGGCACTCTGGATTTTAGTTGCAGCATGCAAAATCAGCTGAGGCACACAGACTCTTAGTTGCGGCACGGCATGTGGAAGCTAGTTCCCTGACCAGGGGTGGAACCTGGGACCCCTGCACTGGGAGCATGGAATCTTAACCACTGGACCACTAGGAAGTGCCTCATTTTTACTTCTTGCTGTAAGAAGTGATAAGGCAGTGACAACCTTGAGCAGCTGGGGCAGGACTGGACCCAGAGGTTTAGGAGCTTAATTCTGGGTTAGTCAGGAGAGGATGGAGTCTGAATTTGCAATTAGGAGTCTCTTGCAGCCGGGTAGGTGAGAGAGGGTGGAGCCTTACCTGACTCTAAGCCCCGGCCACAAACATTCAGGACAGCTCTCAGAGGTAGAATCAAAAGAACTCGGCATTCTAACCCTAAGCAAATAGTTTAGGTATTACTTAAATACATAGTTAATAGTATGAGTAATTCCTTGTCAAGTTACTAAGCTCCTAGATTTAAGGAGGTGTCTTCTGGGCTGTACTTCTCTCAACATGGTGCCCGTGATAGTCAGACAAGTGGCTCTTGACAAATCCTTATTAAATGGGAGGGTCATAACCAGGGCCTCCAGTGAGAGACAGAACTCTTGCGCCTCTCAAAAGTGTTATATTTTAAGGATAAGGCTGTCGCAAAGGAATGTAATGACATATTCAAGAACCAAAGCTTTGTTTAGCATTTTTCTTCGAAAGATAATCCTTAAAGCTTAAATAAGAATGTGCCTTAATCACCAAGCCTGGGTCATAAAGACCGAAATCTAAATGTACTTGTGGGATTTCAAGCACTGATGAATAGGCACTCATGCCGGCGGGAGAAAGTGTTGGTTCAAAAACAAGTTATTAGCTTGCCTAGGTCATGGAATTTGGGGGCAGACAGCCACAGGACATAAAGGAACGTTAGGGGGCAATTGAAATGCTCTGAGGACACTGGTTCCATGAAGATGTATGTTGGTCAGACAAATGCGTTCCTATTATTGTATATAAATCATGACATGTCTGTATATCAAGCTGATAGAAAATAAGTGATTAGAACCGAAATGTAAAGGTTACTAGAGTCTGATTGCTGAGATTATTTCAGATTATCTTCCCCCAGATATCTATTCTGTATAAATTCATGTCTGTTTATAAAAGCCAGTTTATAGCAACTTAGTACAGTCCACATTTTCTGTGTGCCGCGGACAGACCGGATCCTGTGTAGCCTCTGGAGGGTGGAAGGTGAATGTCACAGACGAGGCCCTGTCCTGACAGGGTCAGCGCAGCTGCCACGTGAGACCCCAAAGTAAGAGCAGTGCTCTTGTAGGTTCGCGAAGCTCAGGGGGCTTGCTCTTACAAGGAGAGGAGACAATGCTTTTTAAAGACCAGATTAAAAAAAAATCTCAGCAATCTTGCTGTGTTGACTGCTCTGGCCATTTGGTTTTGGTGCTGATTCTAACACCTTTAACAATCTCAACTATCAAGCTGAGTTATTCTGACACTAGGTGAGACCCTTGCCGATGATCCTGGCAGTGGATGTCATTTCTCACGAGATGTAAACGCCTTGCTGTAAAGTATACGTGTGAACTTTCAACACGTAACTAAACGGCATGAATCTGCTGTGTTAAGTTTTCATCCCATCCAGAAGATTCCAGTAGCTCATCATCATCAGGTTTAATGTGGACTTTTCCTTTGCTAACTCTGCCCAGGGATGCCGAGGTCCAGCAATTTAATGGCCGGTTGGAGGAGAGGATGATTCCTTTGAAAACAGAAATGAAACCAACACCAATTAATTTAACTTGCAAATAAAAAATAGTGCTGGAAGATCATTTTAGATCTCAATGGACCTAGGTTCTATCATTTTATAATGCAAAACCAATACAATAGTGTAAAGTAATTAGCCTCCAATTAAAATAAATAAATTTAAATTTTAAAAAAATGAAGACACCTGAGACCCTACAAGGTTAAGCTACTCAGGTGTACTTGGGTTACAAGCAAGGTCTCCTGTCTGTCAGGATTGGACCACATTGCTCTCATTTTAAACTTTGACTTTTATATACAGTCCATTTGTTTATTGTTTAGTCACTAAGTCATATACGACTCTTTTGTGACCCCATGGACTGCGTGCAGCCTGCCAGGTTCCTCTGTCCATGGAATTTTCCAGGCAAGAATACTGGAGTGGGTTGCCGTTTCCTTCTCCATACAATCCATGCCCCTCATCCAAATAATCCACTTCCATTTGGCCCAAATGAGAGGAACCTGACCTCCACTTAGAAACCTTCAAAAGAAGAGAATATAGAAGCCCTGGGCAACACCCCCCCCCCACCCCTGGATTTCACAGACTCCCCTCCTGGGAACTTATATGTGCTATTTCTTTCCTCCCAGCCCACTCCACAAAATGCCACTACCTATTACTTCCTCGAACAGATTGGGATTTTAGTCATTCTCTTTTTACTTGATTTTAATCCTCTGAAGGCCTGCCTGCTCCATTTGCTACAGTTAACGTGCAGAAACTTCACACGCAATGAAAATCATACTTGGTAGTCTGGCATTTCAGCATCTTAAGAAGCTAAATAGCTCCATCCTCATTAAATTAGGTACAAATTGGAGAAGAGAATTACATACTGAAAACCATAGACGCAAAACGACGGGTTAATGTTATACCTTAATGTAACATGTCGTGACATGCAGTGAGAGCAGGAGGCCAATTAGCAAGCAAGCCTTCTTCTCGGGTTCAGATTTTCTGCCGGGTACATAGGGAAAGGATCGAGACTTGAAGGATGGCATTTATCAAACACTCTTGGATAGAAAGTTTCCATTTTAGTGATAGGACATGCGTTCATTTAAAAAAGACCACCCCTATTGCATAGTGATACAGCAGAGACCCAAGGGCTCCTCCAAAATTATTGCCTGCACGTTGGCATTTATGCATCTGACTTTATTGCTACAAACTACTGAAATCTGTTTCAATTGTGTCTAAACTGGAGTTTTAATACATTCCCAAAATACATCCTGCTTTTCTTCAGTTACCAGATCGTGACACCTCTGAGCAGGTGTGTGGCTTGGGTGCCCTGCCCCCACCTTTTCTAGCACTGCTTTCCCGTCAGTGTGACTGGAACAGGAAGGTGAGGTCAACCATAACTCTCCCTGCTCCTCCTGGTGTGCATGCCCAGGATACTGTCAGAAACAGAGTATCGGGGGCGGGGACTTGGGGTCAGCAACGTGTGGGACAGAGGATGGTTTTCTGCTGTTCTAAAGCAGAAAAACCCTGTCACCAAGTTTTTAAATTAACAGAACCTGCCCAAAGGGGAGCCGTGGTCTTTGCGTCACTGATTGATGTCAGCCTTCTAAACGCAGGGCTCCCGCCACAGGGCTGGACGCTCAGAGAACACCACCTCTCCTGCATGGGTGTCTGTGCAGAGCCGAAGGCTGGGAGAGAAATCTGCAGGCTGGGAACACAGGAATATTTTTAGATTTCAGCTCTCAGTCCCAGTGAAGGGCACACAGGCAGCCATGAGAAGCACCTCACCTTCAGGTCTCGCTGCCACAGAGAGTGCCAGGGCACAAACCCAGCCCCTGCCTCTCCCAGCTCAGCGGGTCGGAGCATGCTGGCTTTCAGAAGAGTCAGAAATTGCTTTCTTCAAGCCTGAAGAGGAAGCTTATCCAGAAGCAGATCTCCTGGAAAGAGGACTTTGTCCCTCATTCTTAACTAAAAATGTTTACGGCAGCAGGCAGATCGCCCAGCCCTCAGCTTGTGTGTCCCTGAAGGGGGTGATATTGTCGGCCAATGCTCAGATGAAAGGTCCTTCGTGAATATCCTGCCACGCCTTATTGTTGGTGATAGTGGTGTTCCATATGCTGGCGGGGAGTCAAATTCCCAGGGAATATGTGATTTGAAAGCCCATGTGGTATATTTGGGCTTCCCTCGTGGCTCAGTTGGTAAAGAATCTACCTAGAATGCAGGAAACCCAGGTTTGATTTCTGGGTGGGGAAGATCCCCTGGAGAAAGAAATGGCAACCCACTCCAGTATTCTTGGTCTTCCTTGGTGGCTCAGACAGTCAAGAACCTGCCCGCAATTCGGGAGACCTGGGTTCTATCCCTGGGTCACAAAGATCTCCTGGAGAAGAGAATGACAACCCATCCCAGTATTCTTCCCTGGAAAATGCCCTGGACAGTGGATCGTGGCTGGCTACAGTCCACGGGTTTGCACAAAGTCGGACACATCTAAGCAACTAACAAGGAAGGAAGTGGTATATTTATGTCAGTCATGGTGTGTTTCCATAAATGCATCTCTGTGCCCTTTGAGAGGTGTCCCAAGGCCATCAGATCGGTCAGGGCAGCTTCCAGGACACACAGTCACTCAGACACCCGGGCAGGGTTATTGTCTTTCAGCTGCAAGCTTGACCACCTCTGCAGTCCTCCATGTATTCACCCCAGGAGTGTATGATGGAATATTTAGTCTTGCAGCCACTTCTAAAAATAGCCAGAAAGCATCCCTAAAGCTTTGCTTTGGGGCTTTATTTCAAGGGGCAGCAAGGAAATAGGAATGACTTCTTGTTTTTAATCCCAGCACCAATAAAATCAGAGGTTGGTGTTTATATATCACAGGGTGATGGTTTTGAAAGAGAAATAAAAGTAAATGATGAAACTTTGGGAAAAATGGGCTCTGTGGAATGGAACCAAGAGCAGACTCTCAATGCTGACCTTTTGGTTAAAGCCACATAATGCAGTTCATGTCATTCCCTCCAGATACGTGATTTTATTGGTTTGCTGGGAATTTTGGCTTAAGGGAAATTGTACACTGAGGGAATAAAGTGTTTACCTCTTATTAATGCCAAAGGCCTGTCCCCAGGGTGAGATGCTATAATAGAAAATAGCACATATGTAGGTCCTCCCTCTAAGAGCTTATATTCTAAGGATCTGTGATTCACAAAAGACATTTTCAGGTAGCTGTCATACTGTCTTCATTAAGAGCATTTAGGACAACATGATGTGATGCTTTTCCACCCATGAAGTTGTTCTATTTTGCTTATAATCTATAACTCCTAAAGACTTGGAGGCTTATAATAAACCATTTTGAAGTGCTGAGATCCTAGGATAAAAATAGTATAATCAATCTTCAGAACCGAAAGTTGATCCAGTCATCATGCACTGATTTGTTGGTTGTTAATGGACATTTCCTGGTTTGTATGTTTTAGCTTTAGGATATCTTAAGGTAAAATGACATCGTGATAATGAAGTGCATTTCTTTCGGTCATAGAACTGGAAATCCCCCTCTGACGAAATCTCTCCCTTCTTTGATGGGGTGTTCTAGGCTTACTGGCCATTGGATTTCTTTTTTTTTTTTTTTCTTTATATTCCCTTACGACCACATCCATTTATGGCTCTGCTGGCTCTCTGAATGCTGATGACCTTTCAAAATATAACTCCAGTTTGGACCTCTCCTCTGATCTCCAGCCTCCTGTACAAACTTTCTGCTTGAGTCTCCACTTATATATAAAGTGCCCATCTCACACTCAGTCTATCCCAATGGGGCCCATGACCTCTTCATCAGATCTGAGTCCTCCTACAGCCCTCTTCATGGCATGTGTGTGTGCTAAGTCACTTCAGTTGTGTCCAGCTCTGCAATCCTATAGACTGTAGCCCGCCAGGCTCCTCTGTCCATAGCATTCTCCAGGCAAGAACACTGGAGTGGGTTACCATTTCCTCCTCCAGGGGAATCTTTCCAAGCCAGGGATCAAAACCAAGTCTCTCATGTCTCCTGCATTGGCAAGCGGATTCTTTACCACTGGTGCCGCCTGGGAAGCCCTTCATGGCAGCTGATGAAAACTCCGTCTTTTCAGTGGCTCAGATGAAAACCCAAGAGTCATTCTGGTATCTTCTCTGACATTTACATCCATGCCCTGCCAGCTCCATGATGAGAAGGCCATCTATTCTCCCCATCTCCGAATTCTGAATTCATTTGGCCCCTCACTTCTCACCCCAGCCTGTTCAGAGTACACCTGGAACCTGACTGCCTCTCAGCCCCCAGCTCCACCGTCCGTCCCAGCTACCCTTATCGCTGCCGGTCTTCCTGCAGGGACTGCCAGCAGGTCTCCACTTCCTGTCTTTTTGCTTGCTCCTACATTCTATTGGGGCACAGTTGCTTCACAATGCTGTACTATTTAATAATTAATAGCTTCTACTCTTCAGCAAGGTGAATCAGCTATATATAAACGTATATCCCCTTGTTTTTGAATTTCCTTCCCATTCAGGTTACCACAGAGCGGGGTAGGGTTCCCCAAGCTATCCAGTAGGTTCTCGTTAGTTATCTGTTTTGTGCATAGCGTCAACAGCGTGTGTATGTCCATCCTAGTCCCAGTTTATCCCACCCCACGCCCCTTCTGTCCCCTTAGCATCCATACATTTGTTTTCTATGTCTGCAGCTCTGTTTCTCTATTGCAGATCATCTGTACCGTATTTCTAGATTCCACATATATGCATTAATATGCAATATTTCTTTTTCTCTTCCTGACTCACTTCACTCTAGGTCCATCCACACCCCTACAAACGACCCAATTTCATTCTTTTTACAGCTGAGTAATGGAGAAGGCAATGGCACCCCACTCCAGTACTCTTGCCTGGAAAATCCATGGATGGAGGAGCCTGGTAGGCTGCAGTCCATGGGGTCGGTAGGAGTCAGACACGACTGAGCGACTTCACTTTCACTTTCATGCATTGGAGAAGGAAATGGCAACCCACTCCAGTGTTCTTGCCTGGAGAATCCCAGGGACGGGGGAGCCTGGTGGGCTGCCGTCTCCGGAGTCGCACAGAGTCGGACACGACTGATGCGACTTAGCAGCACGGCTGGGTGATATTCCAGTGTATATATGTGCTGTATCTGTTTCATCCGTTCGTTTCTTGATGCCGACTTCAGTTGCCCGCGTGTCCTGGCTGTTGTGTATGGCGGTGCTCTGGACACCGGGAGGCCTGTGTCTCTTCCGCGGTTCTGTTCACCACCAGCCACCTGTGCTGTGAATAGCTGAGTCATATCACGTGCCCCCTCCTCAGAGCCACCACGCCTCCCACCTCACCGCCGGGACCACTGCCCATGAAATCTGCCCCACGCTGTCAGCGCTCTACTCTCGCCTCCCGCCTCCCCCTCCCCCCCGCTGCCCCCTCCCTCCCCCGCCTCCCCCTGCTCCCCTTGCGTCTGTGCTCCTCCCCCCGCCTCCCCCCGCCTCCCCCTCCTCCCCCCGCCTCCCCCTCCTTCCCCCGCCTCCCCCCGCCTCCCCCCTCCTCCCCCCTCCTTCCCCCCACCTCCCCCTCCTCCCCTCGCGTCTCTCCTCCTTCCTCCTCCTCTCTCTCCTCCAACATCCCCCTCCTCCCCCCACGTCTCCCTCCCCCCACGTCCCCTCCCTCCTCCCATATCTCCCTTCACCCCACATCTCCTTCCTCCCATGTCCCCCTCCTTCCCCTGTGTCTCCCTCCTCCTGCCGCATCGCTCCTCCTTCCACGTCTCCCTACGCCCCCGCGTCCCCCGCCTCCCCCTGCGTCTCCCTCCTCCCCCCGCTTCTCCCTCCTCGCCCCGCGTCTCCCTCCTCCCCCAGCGTCTCCCTCCTCACTCGGTCTTCGTCCTCTCCCTGCGTCTCTCCTCCTCCTCCCCCATCTCCCTCTTCCCGCGCCCCCTTCCTCCCGAGTCTCCCTACTCCCCCTGCACCTCCCTCCTCCCCCCACATCTCCCCCTCCCCGTCTCCCTCCTCCCGCGTCTCTCTTCCTCCCCTCCCGCTTCCTCCTCCTCCTCCCCCATCCTCCTACCCCAGCGTCTCTTTCCTCCCACGTCTCCCTCTCCCCGCGTCTTCATCCTTCCGCGTCTCTCCTCCTCCTCCTACATCCTTTCCTCCCGTGTCTCTCTCCTCTCGTGTCCCCCTCCTTCTGTGTCACCCTCCTCCCACCTCTCTCTCCTCCCGCATCTCCCTCGTCTCACGTCTCCCTCCTCCCGCGTGTCTTTTCTCAGCTCTGGTTATGTCGATCTGCTCCCGCATCTCCTCGGTCACACCAGCCTGACTCACGAATGCCCCTGCTCCCGGGAGTCCCTACCTGCCGTCTGCTTCGTCAGAAGTCTGTGCTGCCCCCTCATCCCCTTCTTCGCATCTTCACTCAAGTGCAAACTTCCCACCACTGTATTGAAATAACCACCCCCTTCTCTCCAGCTCCCAAGCTCCCTCTCCCCCAGCACTCATGAGCGCTCACTCACGGCTTCATTTTTCTCCCTTTTCCTCCCTCACATCCCATATATTTTTCAGATTCGTTGTTCTTGTTCATGTCTTATTTACATTCACCAGAATGTAATATTTTCCTTCATGAAAATGTTAGACCCTTACCATTATTGAACTCTCTGGCCACTAGAATAATGTCTGATAGATTCTACATAAAAATGTGTCAAAGTAATTAATTCATTAATTTATACTTCTCTTTCTGTGGCACAGCTTGACCCTTATACTTATTGGTATCTTAGAGTTTAAATTCATGGGATTCTTTAATATATTAAAAAGATTCAACTATTTCTTTTTCTTTCTCTCTCTCTCTCTTTTTTTAGGCTCCTGGTTTGTTTATTAGAAGATATGTGGTAATCCTCAGTAGAATAGTTTCAGATGGGGATTATAAATAAATAAAGAAATTGGTCGAGGGTTTGAATAATTATAGCCTATATATTCTTTCCTCTTTCCAAATCATTTTCATCTTATTTGGCATAGGCAGGTAAGAAAGATTGTGGCTTTTGCAAACCACACGAGCCAAAAGAATTGAAGTCAGTGTTTCTAACATGATCAAGACAGCTAGTCAAGTATTTGAAAACATTAGTTAAAGTGAAGACTTACAGCAGTGTGACGCCTGCAAGGCATTCTGCTTTAGATCCAGCTCTTTCTGATATCCGTGGCCAGTATTTTCCATTTCTTTACCGTTTGGTCTGGGTGTATATATTTTACAAACTGAAGTTGCCGTGGGACCGAAGCTGTAGGAACCATGCTACAGCTCCCGTGCTCCTCTGCGTGGCCCTCAGACGCTCGGCAGAGCCGTCCTCCTCGGCAGAGAGCGCCCGGCCGCGCCGCTGTTCACGCCCACCCTCTGTCTCCCGCAGGCATCAACAGGAAGGTCGTGTACTCCCTGGCCGACTCGGCCGACGGGTTCTTCTCTGTGGACAGCTCGTCCGGCATCGTCGTCCTGGAGCGCCCGCTGGACCGAGAGCAGCAGTCCTCCTACACCCTCCGTGTGCGGGCCACCGACCAGAGCCCAGGCCGGGCACTGTCCTCTCTGGCCACCGTCAGCATCACCGTCCTGGATGTCAACGACAACCCCCCCGTCTTCGAGAGGAGGGACTACCTGGTGTCGGTGCCTGAGGACACCTCCCCTGGCACCCAAGTCCTCGCTGTGTTTGCCACCAGCAAAGATATAGGCACAAATGCTGAGATTACCTATCTCATCCGGTCTGGAAATGAGCAGGGGAAGTTTAGGATCAATCCAAAGACAGGTGGGTAAACAGCAACCTACTTAGAATGCAAGGCTTTGCCATACCCTGCTTCTCCTCCTAGCTCTCTCTACTCAATTGCCCTTCTTAGTGGACCAACAAATCTCCTAGCACAGCCTACACCCAGACTCCAGAGTGCCCTCAGATGCTCTGTTCTAAGGATGAAGTGAGGTTGCTCAGTCATGTCTGACTCTTTGCAACCCCATGAACCTGTCAGGCTCCTCTGTCCATGGGATTCTCAAGGCATGAATACTGGAGTGGGTTGCCATTTCCTTTGCCAGGGGCTAGAATCAAACACAGTGGCCATTCCAGCCAGCTAGGTGCTGAGTTGAGAAGGTCTCAAGGTGACCATGCTGATCACTCTTTAACATCTGCCTTGGGAGGTGACCAGAGACCCACAGCCTGAGTGCAGACAGGCCAAGTGGAGGCAGATCTCCAGGAGCACCTCACACAGAGAGACACACAGCCCAGGTTAACACAACAAGCCAACAGGAAAGAGAAATACCCAATCAAACCCTTAGGCTCCGTCTGCAAATACCATCTCCCCCTCTTGAGCCACACTACTCCTCCTGAGCTTTCCTATCTGAAAAATCCTAGAGCAAATCTACTGGCCAAGGATTTGCCCCTGTGAGCCCACAGCATGGAGCTGAAATTTGGCAGGGGGCATCCTTAGAAATTCCCACGTAAGGAGTCTGCCTGCAATGCAGGAGACCCGGGTTCAATTCCTGGGTACAACCCACTCCAGTGTTCTTGCCTGGAACATCCCATGAATGGAGGAAGCTGGTCCATGGGGTCGCAAAGAGTTGAGCATGACTGAGCCACTAACATGCTCACTTTCACTCCTCCTGGCGGGAGTACTTCCATTTCTCGCCATACCCTTTACAAACTTGGGGTGTGATGCAGCGTCCCCTGGGGAAAAGATGTCTAGAGAGAAACCAAGAGAACAAAATAGAACCCCAGGGCTTTCTTTTCCTGAGGGAGTTAATATGCATTAAGGCTACTTTGAGTAAATGAAGATGGTAATTCAGAAAAAAAATTTGGCTGATCTTTGAAAAGTAAACATGCTCATCCTTGTATTTTCATAGTGTTTATATCAGTGTTCTCCAAGCTCTTTCTTGACTACTCTCATTTGTTTACCTCACCCCCATGAAGGAGCAAGGCAGTCCCTTATTCACAGATAAGAAAAGTGAGTCTCTGACACCTTCTGGCCATTGGACATAATCCCCTTGTCACTCAAGGAACATGCACTTCTTGAGCCAGAGGGTAAAGAAGGTCCATTTTCTGTTGGATGATCCAGTAAATATGAACAAGAAACCATCATGATTAGCACTGTCGTCTAACATGGCAAATACGCCAGACTCCTGTTATTTACCGATTCCTGCTGGTTATCTCCCCCTTTTCCATATGAGAAAATCAGCTTCAGAGAGGTTAAATAATTCCTCCAGTGAGAGTAAGTGCGGATGGGAGTGGGGAATCCAGGATTTGAATTCAGAGCTTCCTGACTCTGGGATACATTCTCTAACCTCTATATAACACAGCTATGCCGTGAGAGTGAAAAAATTGGAGGAGATATAGTCCTCGCCCTTAGAATGGGAGGGTGAAAACTAATGAAAGGATTGCAATAGCTGCTTCCTCCAGCAGTAACCCTGTTTATTAAGGTCATTACTTCAAATTAAAATGTATGGGAGTTTTCTTCATTTAAATATGTGTTAGCCTTAGCTAGTCTGGTTATGGCCATTGTATATGAATACCATGAGGAAGTGGTTAAGTACTGTTTAAATATGGCTCTGGATAACGAGACTGGGATGTAAAATAAAGCACTAGAGGTGGTAATTGCTAAGAAAACTTAATTATGGCAAGAAAGAGGCCCTCGTTATGAGTATGACTTCTGCTTCTCACCTTGAGTAGAGGCAGCCTTAGCTGCTAGAGACGCTGCCTGTCTGGAAAGAGAACGAACAGAATGTATTCACCTTGATCTCAGTGAATGTTTTCCAGGCGGAAGTGTTAGTTGTCCAGCCGTGTCCAGCTCTGTGACCTCATGGACTGTAGCCCACCAAGCTCCTCTGTCCATGGGATTCTCCAGGTGAGAATACCGGAGAGGGTAGCTGTTCCCTTCTCCAGGGGAGCTTCCCTACCCAGGGGTTGAACCTGGGTCTCCCGCATTGCAGGCGGGTTCTTTACCATCTGAGTCACCAGGGAAATGCCCTTGAGAACTTTCCTGCAAAGGGCAGAGTGATCAACTACCAACTGCTGAACTCAGGACTAGGTTGCCCACCAGAGAGGACTAGGATGGGTGGGAAAGAGAACTCAGGGAGCCCGTTGTGGGGGTCCCACCCAGCTAGCTGCTTTCACCTTTTGTATCTGCTTAAATAACTCTATACCATGAGTGCTGGGCTTCCCTGATAGCTCCCTTGTGGCTCAGCTGGTAAAGAATCCACCTGCAGTGTGGGAGACCTGGGTTGGGAAGATGCCCTGGAGAAGGGAAAGGCTACACACTCCAGTATTCTGGCCTGGAGAACTCCATGGACCGTATGGACCATGGGATCACAAAGAGTCAGACACAACTGAGTGCCTTTCACTTTCACTTTCATGAGTGTTAGCTCTTCTCTGTAGTTGTGGACACTAAACTCACACTTCTTTTGGTTACAGATTCCCAAGTGTTTCCTTCTCCAGCATGTTACAATATCCTCAGCTTTCTTTGTCCTCTTTGTGACCTAAAAGTTTTAGATAAGCACTTTGTAAGTAGGTAAGCACCTTAGTGGGTAATTCAATTTAAGACTTAGGTGAAGTTCACAAGTATTTACTAACTGGTCCTTCCCAGGTGGTGCTACTGGTAAAAACCCTGCCTGTGAATATAGGACATAGAGAGACACAGGTTCAGTCCCTGGGTGGGGAAGATCCCCTGGAGGAGGAAATGGCAACCCACTCCAGTATTCTTTCCTGGGGAATCCCATGGACAGAGGAGCCTGGTGGGTTATAGTCCATAGTGTCGTACAGAGTTGGACACGACAGAAGTGACTTAGCAGGCACACACGTACACTGACTGATGAGGGCTGAGGTTATAGAATCACACTGACGCTTCTTGGCTCAGTCTCAGTCTGCCTGGGTCTTCTGGAGGAATCCTGGGGGGATACTTCCGGGGGCTGCTTGCTCCCACCCCTCTTCCCATAAGGGTGAATAATGCCAGAGATTTCCAGCTGCTTGAGGGGTTCTGACACTGTTGCAGAAATAAACAAAGACTCGATTTCTTCAGTGTTGTGTCTGGTGGGTAGCTGTGTTTTAACTGACAGCGTTAATCAGACTCTCGGGTGCTTTCAGCAGGCATTAGGTAAACAAATTCCTGAGTATCTCAGAGTCTTGGCTGGAGACGATGTCACAGATATTACCATGATTGTGGAGCTGCTGACCAGAGTGTTTCTTTTTTTCCTAATTAAATCTAAAACTCCCCATTTTTCTTCGAAGGGGGTATTTCTGTGTCCGAGGCCCTGGACTATGAATCGTGCAGAAAGTTTTACCTGGTGGTGGAAGCGAGAGACGGCGGGACGCCCGCCCTGAGCGCTGTGACCACTGTCGGCATCAACCTCACGGACGTGAATGACAACCCACCCGAGTTCAGCCAGGACGTGTACAGTGCTGTCATAAGTGAAGATGCCTTGGTTGGGGACTCAGTCATTTTGGTAGGTGCCAGCAGGAGGTCTAGGTATTTCAGAGGAATGATCTTCAAGAGGGTGAAAAAGTGAGCAAAGTCCATCTTGGATTCTCTTCACACTTTCTCCTTTCAGGCTCCCTTTGGTCCCCAAGAACTCTATTCAGACACCAGTCTTTCAGCTGCTCCTCCCCCATTTTGTCTGTTAGAGAGGGTCTGATAAGTTCATTTACAGCAAGGGGTAGGCGATCTTTAACCACTTTCCTCCCAAGAGTGGATGTTTTTCAAGGAAACAAAACAGACCATGAAATTAGCTCCTAATAGCTGCTATTACTTTGTAACTTAGATGACAGGTCTAAGGATAGAACAAAATTATTTCCACCTCCCCCAAACACACACACACACACACACACACACGCACGCACGCACGCACGCACGCACACACACACACACACACACACACACACACACACACACACACGGTAAGGCAGCTACAAATAGGATCAAGCTTAAGATCGATTGGCCACTCTTAGAGGAGCTCTTTCTGGAGGGAACTTTTTCTAATAGCAGTAAGAACATGTGTTAGGAGAACACAGGTTCTCTTAGATATGGAAGTTACATCGAGAAACAGGGAGCCCTGTCCTCAGCACCTTCACCACCCCTAGGCTGGAGGGGTGCCTTCCTGGCCCCTGCAGCACCACGTTGGGGATGTTCCTTCTTTTCACCTCCCGGGTAGACCCCGCAGGCCCTCTCTCCTGGGGCCTGGAACTATATGAGACTATTTCTGTACATACAAATGCCAGATCAGCAACGCAGAGCAGGAGATGGTGGGTCTGCATGTTAGCCGTGTGGAAAAGGAAGTTCTCTTGGACTTCCTTAACATGGAAGTTCATAAGTTTACAAAACATCCAACTCAGTGGCAGAGATCATTGTTTTGCAGAATTGGGAAAGAATTACCAAAGTTTGTGGTCTGTCTTAACTGGCTCAAGGCCTGAGGGAAATCAGGCCTAACAAGCATCAGGCTGCATTCAGATGAAAATGAAGAGAAATAAAATAACAGTTCCAGTAATGATGCTTTCCTTCTTAGGCTAACCCAAAATCTCTCCCCCTGAGGCCTGATTGCTGGCACTGGTGAGCAATGCATCTAGGAAACCTGTCAGAGCAGTGCCCATTTATATAGACCTGGACCCTAAAAATAAACCTTTTCTCGGTCTCCCCTGTCATATCTTTGTTTTGTTTGTGTCCTGTGAAGCTAATAGCAGAAGATGCAGACAGCCAGCCCAATGGACAGATTCGTTTTTCCATTGTGAATGGAGATCGGGATAATGAATTTTCTGTGGATCCTGTCTTGGGACTTGTGAAGGTTAAGAAGAAATTGGACCGGGAACGGGTAAGCTAGTTCAGGCCTGCTCCCTTCACATCCACAACCCCCACCCCCTTCGCTGAAATCACGCATGGATTCTGTGAGTATCAGTAGGGAGGTTCTCCAGTCTAAATGGGCTTCCCAGGTGGCTCAGTGGTAAAGAATCTACCTGTCAATGGAGGAGCTGCAGAGACAAGATTTTGATACCTGGGTTGGGACAATCCCCTGGAGAAGGAAACGGCAGCCCACTCCAGTATTCTTGCCTGGGAAATCCCATGGACAGAGGAGCCTGGCGGGCTACACAGGACACGGGACTGCTACAGTCCATGGGGTGGCAAAAAGTTGGACAAAGCTGAGCAACTGAGCATGTGAGCATTCTCCATTCTAAATAATGGGAGTAAATAGAAATGGGCTGAAATGCAGCAGGGAATATTTGCATTAAAACCTTTGAAAGAATTTCTGCCAGTAGACACTGATGGTTTCTTATTTAGGGAGGTTTTAAAGAAAAAGCAAAAGTGTATATTTCTGAATGGTTTGAATTTCTGTCCTTCCAAAGCAAGAAGGCAGAAAAGTACATTCAGCATTGGGATCCTGTGGTCCTGATTTCATGAGCAGCGTTGGCCCTAAGTGAAAAGACACAAAAGGACTACCTGAAGGTATCTAGGTCAGAAAGAATGATCCAGATTCCTCTGTCAAGGTGAAACCAAGTTTCTAAATGTTGGTGTGTTTTTTTTTTTTTTTTGACCAAAAATGTGTCTTCAAAGTGAAGTTAAAATAAGGAAAAAGATGCCATAGACATGATGCTTATAAATA
Organism: Ovis aries; assembly: GCF_016772045.2. NCBI lineage: Eukaryota > Metazoa > Chordata > Mammalia > Artiodactyla > Bovidae > Ovis > Ovis aries. Next base: position 1,651,163 of record NC_056074.1, on the reverse strand, counting down.
GAAAGATCTCACTGTGTGATAGATCCCCATAAGGTACTCCCAAAGTATCAAAACTGATAGATGAGACAGATCAGTGTTGACAACCGTTGTGATTTAAACAAAGGCCAAGAGCCGTGCTTCTAAACAGGGGCGATGTACCTCCAGGGGACATCTGGCAATATTTGGAGACATTTTTGTTTCTGACAAATGGTCAGAGGCAATATTGACTTCTAGTGGGTAGACAGCAGGGGTTCTGCTAAACATTCTACAATACACAGATCATCCCCTGGTAACAAAGAATGATCTGGCTCCAAACGCCGGCTGGTGCCCAGGTTGAAAAACCTGGTCCAAAGACTCAAAGCGAAGACAGCTCATCTTTAGCAGAGCAGAGCAAGCCCACAGCACCTCTGTGTGGGCCGAGAAGGAAGCAGGCACCGTGGTCTTTACTGTGGACCCTTTGTGCTTTGGTAGGTGTCTGGATACTCCCTGCTCATCCAGGCAGTAGACAGCGGCATGCCTCCGATGTCCTCAACTGCCACTGTCAACATCGATATTTCTGATGTGAATGACAACAGCCCAGTCTTTACACCTGCTAATGCTACCGCTGTGATTCAGGTAAGCAAATCTGGCCTGCCAGGCACCTGGGCTGTTGCACTCAGCCTCCATCCTCTGCTGTGGTTTCTTTGTCATGGCTTACTCTTATTTCTGCCTAATATCAACTCATCGCATCATTTGTTCTTGTTTGGTCCCGAAGTTGTGTCCGACTCTTTGTGACCCCATGCAGTGCAGTGTGCCAGGCTTTCCTGTCCTTCACCATCTCCCAGAGTTTGCTCAAGCTCATATCCATTGAGTCGGTGATGCAATCCAACCATCTCATCCTCTGTTGTCCTGTTCTCCCCCTGCCTTCAATCTTTCCCAGCATCAGAGTCTTTCCCAGAGTCGACTCTTCACACCTGGTGGCCAAAGTATTGGAGTTTCAGCTTCAGCACCAGTCCTTCCAATGAATATGCAGGGTTGATATCCTTTAGTATTGACTGGTTTGACCTCCTTTCTGTCCAAGGAACTCTCAAGAGTTTCTTCAGAGCCACAGTTTGAAAGCATCAGTTCTCCAGCGCTCAACCTTCTTTATAGCCCAACTCTCAGATCCACACATGACTACTGGAAAAACCATAGCTTTATGCAAACCTTTATCAGCAGAGTGATTTTAGAGCCCAAGAAAATCAAGTCTCTCACTGTTTCAATTATTTACCCATCTATTTGCAATGAAGTGATAGGACCAGATGCCATGATCTTAGGTTTCTTAATGTTGAGGGTTTTTTTTTTAATTTATTTATTTTAATTGCAGGCTAATTACTTTACAATATTGTGGTGGTTTTTGCCATACATTGACATGAATCAGCCATGGGTGTACATATGCCCCTATCCTGAACCTCTCCTCCCACCTCCCTCCCCATCCCATCCCTCAGGGTCATCCCAGTGCACCAGCCCTGAGCCCCCTGTCTCATGCATAGAGCCTGGACTGGTGATCTGTTTCACATTTGATATTATACATGTTTCAATGCTACTCTCTCAAAGAATCCCACCCTCGCCCTCTCCCACAGAGTCCAAAAGTCTGTCCTTTACATCTGTGTCTCTTTTGCTGTCTCGCATACAGGGTCATTGTTACCATCTTTCTAAATTCCATATATATGCGTTAATAGACTGTATTGGTAGTTTTCTTTCTGATTGACTTCGCTCTGTATACTAGGCTCCAGTTTCTTCCACCTCATTAGAACTGATTCAAATGCATTCTTTTTAATAGCTGAGTAATATTCCATTGTGTACATGTACCACAGCTTTCTTATCCATTCGTCTGCCAATGGATATCTAGGTTGCTTCCATGCCCTAGCTATTGTAAACAGTGCTGCGATGAACATTGGGATCCACATGTCTCTTTCAGTTCTGGTTTCTTCAGTGTGTATGCCCAGAAGTGGGATTGCTGGGTTGTATGGGAGGTCTGTGTCCAGTTTTTATGAAATCTCCACACTGTTCTCCATAGTGGCTGTACTAGTTTGCATTCCCACCAATAGTGTAAGAGGGTTCTCTTTTCTCCACACCCTCTCCAGTATTTATTGTTTGTAGACTTTTTGATAGCAGCCATTCTGACCAGTGTGAGATGGTACCTCATTGTGGTTTTGACTTGCATTTCTCTGATAATGAGTGCTGTTGAGCATCTTTTCATGTGTTTGTTAGCCATCTGTATGTTTTCTTTGGAAAAATGTCTGTTTAGTTCTTTGGCCCATCTTTTGATTGAGTCGTTTATTTTTCTGGAATTGAGCTGCAGGAGCTGCTATTATTTTCTCCCATTATGAAGGTTGTCTTTTCACCTTGCTTATAGTTCCCTTCATTGTGCAGAAGCTTTTAAGTTTAATTAGGTCGCATTTGTTTATTTCTGCTTTTATTTCCATTACTCTGGGAGGTGGGGCATAGAGGATCTTTCTGTGATTTATGTCAGAGTGTTTTGCCTATATTTTCCTCTAGGAGTTTTATAGTTTCTGGACTTATATTTAGGTCTTTAAACCATTTTGAGTTTATCTTTCTGTATGGTGTTAGAAAGTGTTCTAGTTTCATTCTTTTACATGCAGCTGTCCAGTTTTCCCAGCACCATTTATTGAATAGGCTGTCTTTGCCCCATTGTATATTCTTGCCTCCTTTATCAAAAAATAAGGTACCTGTAGGTGCATGGTTTTATTTCTAGGCTTTCTATTTTGTTCCATTGGTCGATGATTCTGTCTTTGTGCCAGTACCATACTGTCTTAATGATTGTAGCTCTGTAGTATAGTCTGAAGTCAGGTAGGTTGATTCCTCCAGTTCCATTCTTCTTTCTCAAGATTGCTTTGGCTATTCAATGTTTTTTTTGTATTTCCATACAAATTGTGGAATTATTTGTTCTAGTTCTATGAAAAATACCGTTGGTAGCTTGATAGGGATTGTATTGAATCTATAGATTGCTTTGGGTAGTATACTCATTTTTACTATATTGATTTTTCCAATCCATGAACATGGTATATTTCTCTATTTGTGTCATCTTCGATTTCTTTCATCAGTGTTTTATAGTTCTCTATGTATAGGTCTTTTGTTTCTTTAGGTAGATTTATTCCTAAGTATTTTATTCTTTTCACTGCAATGGTGAATGGAATTGTTTCCTTAATTTCTCTGTTTTCTCATTTTTACTTTATAGGAATGCAAGAGATTTCTGTGTGTTAATTTTATATCCTGCAACTTTACTATATTCATTGATTAGCTCAATGAATTTTCTGGCAGTGTCTTTAGGGTTTTCTATGTAAAGGATCATGTCATCTGCAAACAGTGAGAGTTTTATTTCTTCTTTTCCAATCTGGATTCCTTTGATTTCTTCTCTCATTGCTGTGGCTAAAACTTCCAAAACTATGTTGAATAGTAGTGTTGAGAGTGGGCACCCTTATCTTGTTCCTGACTTTAGGGGAAATGCTTTCAATTTTTCCCCATTGAGGATAATGTTTGCTGTGGGTTTATCATATATGGCTTTTATTATGTTGAAGTATGTTCCTTCTATGGCTGGAATGTTGAGTTTTAAGCCAGCTTTTTCACTGTCCTCTTTCACCTTCATCAAAAGGCTCTTTAGTTCCTCTTCAATTTCTGCCATTAGGGTAGTGTCATCTGCATATCTGAGGTTGTTGGTATTTCTCCCAGCTGGAATGAAAAAAACCTGATTCTTTCACTGCAACTAATTAATAAACATTGATAAGAAAAATTTCACCAGTGAGATTCTCTCAAGTGTCAAGTGCTTTCTGTTCATCTGTCCCCATTGGGGCCCAGCCCCTGGTTTAGAGTGAAGGAGGTTAGGATCTGGGAGGTTCAGTAGCTCACCCAAGGTCAGGCAGCTGTAAAGTGCTGGAGTCAGCATTTGAATTCAGTTCTGTCTTCAGAAGAGAGTATTCTCTGCCCACAATGATGGGCTGCCTTTAAGCACTTTGTGCTGTTCTAGCAGAGAAGGGCGATTGATAGGAGCCTTCTCGTTTGTCAAAGAGGGATTGGCCATCAGGCTAGAACTGCTCCTCATTAAAATCAGTCTTCCATAAGCAGTTTGTTTAGCACTTTAAGCCCACCTGCTCTCTAAAATTAGACTGCAGGAGACAGTGACTTCCTGCTGGTATTCCGCTCTCAGAGAGAATAACTTTTCATCCTACCTTTTTTTATTTTTATTCAAAAGATATCTCATGAACACAAGTCCTAAGCACTGAGCTACTTCCATTTCCTAGCATTTCTAGAAGCTGGAAGCCTGACTTCGGGAGGATCAGGAAACCCAGTCCAGGAATACTGTCAGCGTGGAGGATTTATAGGAGACAGGGATAGACAGATGTGTACTGGAATGGCTGCAGATATTCTAGGAAATCAGCCTCAGAATCACCCCCACGGGTTCCCAGGGCTTTGTGGGTAGAAGGGGAGATGAGAGTGAGTCAGGTCTCGAAAGACCCCCTTTGGAGCAATGTTCAAGACTGAGTCTGGCCATCCATAGCACCCCCCTACCCACTCCCCTGCCTTGCCCCACTGGGCCCCCCAGGATCAGGCTGAGCATCTCTGCTCCCTTGTCAGCGCTTCCTCAGGAGAACCAGACCCCTTCCCTGGGGGGTGTTTGTTTTTCCTCTCCTCTCTGATGCCTTTTCCAGCAGCTGTGCGGGCCTGCCCCTCCGTGACTCTGCAGAGCTCTCCCAGGCTGACGCCCTCCCCTCACCCTAGCACCCTGTCCCCTCGATGTCCCCCCTCCACCCCTGTCCCCTCGGAGTCACTGTCTCCCCCTCCCCCTCTCCACGCTAGCCCCACGCAAAATGGGCTCTGCCAGAGCAACCTGTGCTTTTATGACATGATCGATCAGCCTGATGGCCTGTCCTCACCTGTGCTCCAGGAAGTCAGCCAGGGAGGAAGAGAGACTCAGCCCTTGAGCAGTGACGGTGGCTCCTGTCTGCAGCATGGGCCTCTATGCTGTATTTCACCCTCCTTCCTCACTTGCGACCCCTCGGGCACACATCCTCTCTCCCTCTCTCTTCTGCGGAGGAAATGGCTTTTCGAGAGAGAGCAAACAAATCCATAAATCTGTTTGGTGTGGTGCTGAAGCTGCTGTTGGTATGCACCGGTAAATCTGTGCATGGCTGGACGTTTCCACAACTGATCCCAGAGAGAGCTGGTGTCTGGTTCCCGGTGACCCAAAGGCCACTTGAGAGGAGAAGCAAATGAGAGGTCTCTGAGGTTCTCCTCGCCTCATTCTCTTGCAAAAAAAATAATGCCCCTCCCATTGTTCACCCCAGAATAATTTTCTTTTTCCAACACATGGTTCTTATAAGACAAATTCAGCACCTAAAACATGAGTACACCCTCCCTGTGGTGACTCCTATCATGCAGGGTGTCACTGTCTCCATCTCTGTGACCCAGATTCAGTTAATGCGAAGTCAATCTCATCAGAAGGCCTGAACTAATGAAGCTGACTCCAGGCCTGCACTCTGGTAACGCTGAAGTCCAGACAGGGCGGAGCAAGAAAACTGGTGCCCAAGCCACTGAGGAATTTAATTTCGTGTTTTCAGCGGACAACCTTGGACCCAAGAAGGAGTGACTAAGAGTCTCTGTGTTTCCATCTGAGATAGAAGGCAGAGTTTCTGCAATATAACATTGGCATAAGGACATCTGGGCTTCCTAAACTTCTGATGAAGTTGTAGATGTCTTTTTTCTTCGTTCTCTGATTGAAGAATATCCCATCCCCTTTTTTTTTCTCTCGAGAAACAGAGGAACTGTTTTCTGATGGGTGGGATTTAAAGCCCTATCTCCCACCCAACACATGCCTTTGTATTTCTACCAGGAAGTTGCCATTATGTCTCCCTAAAAGTCCAGTATCGTGACACTGTGTCACTATATTGGACCTCAGTGTAATCATGTTGTGACAAGTGTGAGGAAGGATTTTCCATCCCAAAAGGTTGATGTTTTCTTGGCCCCAGAGGATTTCTGATGCCATCATGAAGGCTGATGAGCACCATGGATTTCCAGAGCCATCTGGATGAACTCAGGGCAATTCCGGCCTTTCAAGGACAGATGGAGCCAGGCAGCATCCTTGGAACCTACAAAGCAGTTCAAGGCCAAGTCCTCGTGTTCTCACCTGCAGCTCATTGTCTGACAGGGCAGTCTGGGGAGGCAGCCAATGATGGGATGATGCTTACAGACACCAGCATTTTTCAGAAGACGAAATAATATCACAGGGAATCCCTTCCATTAAAAGCTCTGTTTTCTAGCCCAGCACTCTCAGCCAGTAATGATGGGGTTTTTTTTTTAATGTGCAAAGAGGTGTAATTTTATCTTCCCTTTTAATATACTCTCTTATGCAGGAAAATAAGCCAGTAGGCACCAGCGTTCTGCAGCTCATGGTGACAGACAAAGACTCCTTTCACAATGGGCCTCCCTTCTCCTTCTCTATTTTGTCGGGAAATGAAGAGGAGGCATTCATGTTGGACTCGGACGGAATCCTGAGGTCAGCCGTGGTCTTCCAGCACATGGAGTCTCCAGAGTATGTGCTGTGTGTCCAGGTATGGCCTCATCTTCTACCTGTTGCAGGCCAGCTTTCTCTCCTACTACAGGCTCTGCCCCTTGGTTGGTTTTGTTTTTTTTTTTTTCCTGTTGAGCAAGCCAACATAATTCATTACCGTGTAGTAGTGTTACCCTTTTAATCTCAAATTCAATTTCACACCAATAAAAATGGCCTCTGTGTGTGAAATTGAACAGGAAGGAAAGGAAGCATCATTGTTGAAAAGGGACTTTCCTGTAGGGTGTGCCGGACTGATGGTCTCTGGCTTAAATCTGTATTCTGAACATTCCTGGGGCTCCATATGAGCCCCAAAGACAACTCACTGGTCAAGATTTACTACTTGGGAGTGGTTGTCATTTAGTTGCTAAGTCATGTCCCACTCATTGCAACCCAATGGACTGTATAGCCTGCCAGGCTCCTCTGTCTATGGGATTTTCCAGGCAAGCATACAGGAGTGGGTTGCCATTTCCTTCTCCATTACTTCTTGGTACTGAGAAGTATTTCCTGGATCACCCCAATTGGGAAATGACCAATCCTTGTCCTGGTGTGATGAAGCTATTAATTTTTCATATTAATATTAATATTTCATGGCCTCTGCTTTTTAAGAGACCTCAGCTTGAGCTTCCCAGATGGCACTAGTGGTAAAGAACCCGCCTGCCAATGCAGGAGACATAAGAGACATGGGTTGATCCCTGGGTTGGGAAGATCCCCTGGAGGAGGGCATGGCAACCCACTCCAGTGTTCTTGCCTGGAGAATCGCATGGACAGAGGGGCCTGGAGGGCTACAGTCCATAGGATAACAGAGTTGGACACAACTGAAGAGACTTGGCACACCACACTTCTTGGTAAGTTTCCCCAGAGACGGGAAACAGGAACAGGGACTCGGGTGGCAGTGGCCTCCCAACATTTCAGCTTCTTCAAGGTCATGATGTCGAATGAAGGGAGACCAAGAGGTAGAAGTGGCAGTTACGGGAAGGGTGTGAACAGAAGCAGGAAACAAGAGAGCACCAAAAAGCCCCTGGTTGCAAATTTTGCCAGTCCCAAGACATGGGTCCCATCAGTGAGACTGAGTGACTGTTTTTTAAGCACAGTTGGCACAGAGAGCAACCTATTATTAATAGTGGCAATGATGAGAATAGTCTTTATATAGAGTTTAATTGTGTACCTTATCTCTTTGGATAAGTTATGGCTTACCATGAAACCTTTCAAATTAATGACTTTTGGCTCGAAGCACATTGATAAACTCTTCAGTTGCCACCCACTCCTCCAACAATATTATGTGAATGATTTTATATCACAGTTAGAGGTCCTCAAGGGCAAGGAGAGAGTTTTTGTACCTTCTCACAGAAGCTACTGGGGCTTCCCAGCTGGCACTAATGGTAAAGAACCTGCCTGCCAATGCAGGAGATGCAAGAGACTTGTGTTCCATCCCTGCATAGGGAAGATCCCCTGGAGGAGGAAATGACAATCCACTCCAATATTCTTACCTGGAAAATCCCATGGACAGAGGAGCCTAGAGAGCTATAGTCCATGGGGTCACAGAGCTGGACACGACTGAGTGACTTGAGTGCACACAGAAGCCAGTACAGTTCTTTGCCTACCTTCTCTGGCTGTTAGAGAGCATATTTCACATCTCAGACTTTGTAAACACCATGGAGAGCTTTCTGCTCCTGGTCCCTTATATTAAACTTACCACCAAGGCCCACGTTCTGTCTCCAAACTGTCTCAGCGTGCATCAGGTATATACCCTTTGCAATCTCCCCCCTTTATTCTAAATTGTCCCGTACTGAGACTATTGCAAAACCTCCTGGGTGTTCGTCCGGCTTCAGCTTTATTCTTTCTGATCTATCTCTGTACCCTTTCCAGGCTAATTATTCTACTTTGATTATCTCATTCCACTAAACCAGAGGTCAACAGACTATAACCCCTGAACCACATCCTGTCTTCAACCTGTTTTTATAAATAAAGTTTTATGGGAACTCAGACTCTCCAGTTCATTTACAAATGTACTGGGCTGCCTTCCTGCTAGAAGTTGAGTAGTTGATACAGATCATATAACCCCAAAACTTAAAGTATTTCTTGTCTCGCCCTTTACAGAAAATGAGTGCTAACCCCTAAACTAAAAACGTCTGAGCTCCCTATTGACAGAAACCTTGTGAATTCTGGCTTGTTCAGATGCTGAATTTTAGGGATTTTAGGCAGACATGACTGTCCAGTTCTTCTTAGCCCACAGGCCCATGGGTCTGTTACCTTACATCCAGTGGCTTCTTGCCTTTCTGGCCTCTGATCTTTGAGTGGGCAACCTCTGACCTATGGGATCTGAACTCATCACTGTCCTTCAGGGCTCTACACAGTTTGACTTCAAGTTCAGTCCTATTTGCTAAACTGATCTCCCCCTAAGTGAATTTTCCATTCTAGCATCTCTGGTTCATATAGTCCATTTTAAAAAGCATATGGTTATGGAAATAATAAAGATAACAACAATCACATTAACCCTCATGCACCAAGTATTTCTGTGGGTCAGGTCTGTGCTGAGTATGTTGCAATCACGTGAGTCATAATCCTCACAGTACAAGAATCCTGTGAGGTAGATAGGACTATTTCACTCAAATAATATATAAAACTTGAAGCTCGAAGAAGTTAAGTGACTTATTCCAGGCCAGACACATAGTAAGAGGCAGAGCAAAGATTTGAACTCGGGTCCATGTGATGACCAAGCTCCTGCTTTCACGCTGCCTTCCACATACAAGGGCATACCTCCTGAGGTGTCACCTGGCCGCCCCCATCCTGAGATGCCCACCCTGGGGCCCCAGCCACTGAGAATCTGCCCTTCTCAGAAGTCTTCTAGCACTGACCACCTTCACATTGTATGTGACAGGTCCTCAGTTACTATCTGTCAGGGTGGTGGTTCTGTCAGTCCTTACAGATAGAAGGAAGACAAAATGGCTTTTTTCAGGCTTTTCTCATTGTAGCACCTTTTATTCTAAGCCTCGATATTGTGTCCTTCTCACTTGAAATAACGTTGTTTCTTAAATGTACGGAAAAGTGCTGTCTGGTCCCAAGCAAAGCTAAGGAGCCAAAGACAACTAAGATCTCTCTTCTAAGTGGGAATGCCACTTTACAAGGCTCCCCTGTGGCTTCTGTCCAAAATTAAAACACAGCCAGCCTCTTGGGGCACTGTGGATCTCACAGCACCCTGCGTCCTCCATCTCAGTTCACCCCCACTGGCTTTATTATGTTGACACATTTTATTCTCATCACAGAGTGCACTTATGGGCACCAAAAGTGATAAATCACTCCTCTTACTTATATGTACATGCTCCAGTTTTGTAGAATAATGGCAAGGGATGGAGGGAGTAGCAATGTGGTTAAAGGAGCAGACACTTTCTATCTTTGTTTAGTTGCTTTTGAAAAAATTATCATGGGCTTTTACCTTACTTCCTCATCTTCCCTCCCTGCTGGGTGATTTTAGGCGAAAGACTCTGGCAAGCCTCAGCAAGTGTCTCACTCCTACGTCCGAGTGCGGGTCATTGAGGAGAGTATCCACAAGCCCACAGCCATCCCCCTGGAGATTTTCATTGTCACCATGGAGGACGACTTTCCTGGTGGGGTCATCGGGAAGATCCATGCCACAGATCAGGACGTGTATGACGTCCTCACATTTGCGCTGAAATCAGAGCAGAAGAGCTTGTTCAAGGTGAACAGTCACGATGGGAAGATCATCGCCCTGGGGGGCTTGGACAGTGGCAAATATGTCCTGAACGTGTCGGTGAGCGACGGCCGCTTCCAGGTGCCCATTGACGTGGTCGTGCACGTGGAGCAGCTGGTGCAGGAGATGCTACAGAACACCGTCACCATCCGCTTTGAGAACGTGTCCCCCGAGGACTTTGTGGGGCTCCACATGCATGGGTTCCGGCGCACCCTGCGCAACGCGGTCCTGACCCAGAAGCAGGACAGCCTGCACATCATTAGCATCCAGCCCGTGGCAGGCACCAGTGAGCTGGACATGCTGTTCGCGGTGGAGACGCACAGCAGCGAGTTCTACAAGCCGGCCTACCTCATCCAGAAGCTGTCCAACGCCAGGAGACACCTGGAGAACGCCATGCGCATCTCGGCCATCCTGGAGAAGAACTGCTCTGGGCTGGACTGTCAGGAGCAGCATTGTGAGCAGGGCTTGTCGCTGGACTCGCATGCACTCATGACCTACAGCACAGCCCGCATCAGCTTCGTGTGCCCACGTTTCTACCGGAACGTGCGCTGCACCTGCGATGGTGAGTGCGGTTTGGAGTGTCCCCTCCACTGCCTAGGCTGTGTGAGGCGGCTTGGGTTACCATCCCCGCACGCATGTCTTAGTTCATTCACTCACTGGACCACCCACGATGTGCCTTCACACCATGAGAGATGCCAGGTCTGCAGGGTGATCAAGACAGGCTCAGCCTCACTCCTATAGAGCATGGAGCTTATGGGCAGCCAGACATACAAGCGGGCGGGCATTGTCCCTGCATTGAGCATCCTTAGGGGACCCAATCAAGGGGGAAGTTTTCCTGAAGGGACTGTTCTCTAGGTTGAGATGAAAGATAAGCAGGAATTAGTCTTTCTCTGTCTGACTTACTTCGCTTAGTATGATAGTTTCTAGGTCTGTCTGTGTTCTGCAGATGGCATTATTTCATTTTTATGTCTGAGTAATGTTCTGTTATACACACACACACACACCCCCCACATCTTCTTTATCCATTCATCTGTTAATCATAGATTGCTTCTATGTCTTAGCTACTGTAAATAGTGCTGCTGTGAACACTGTATGTATTTTTTTTTTCAAATTAGAGTTTCCACCTTTTCCAGATGTATGCCCAGAAGTGGAATTACTGGATCATATGGTGGCTGTTTTTAGTTTTAGATTTTTAGATTCTTCAGATTCTGTTTTCAGATTCTTTGCAGAATCTCCATACTGTTCTCCACTGTGGCTGTATCATATGTCATATGATATCATTTATATGTGGAATCTAAAAAAATGACAGAAGTGAACTCACAAAACAGAAATAGACTCACAGACATAGGAAACAAACTTATGGTTATGAAAGGGGAAAGGCAGGGGAGATAAATCAGGAGTTTGGGATGAACAGATACACACTGCTGCATATAAAACAGATAAACAACAAAAGATCTACTGTGTAGCACAGGGGATTGTATTCAGTGTCTTATAATAGCCTACAATGGAAAGGAACCTGAAAAAGAATATATATTATGTATGTAAAACTGAATCGCTTGGCTGTATACCCGAAGCTAACACATCACTGTAAACCAACTACATTTCCATTTTTTAAAAAAAAGGAAAAGTAGAAAATAGATGTGTGAAAAAGAGTAGCAGAGGGACAGCATTCCAGTGGAGACGGTGTTTGTATGAGGCTTAAGGGCAAGATAGTAGCCTACACCAAGGGGGTTGAAAGAGCTTTCCGGTGATGACAAAGGAGACTTATGAGCAGTGATCACACAAGAGCTGTTAGGATGAAGTCCTAGAAACCAGCCCAAAGCAGTGGGAGCCATCGGCTGATTTGAGGTGGAGAAGTCACAGAATCAGGTCTGTCTTTCACAGAGAGCTTGCTGACTGCTAAGGGGATGGGTTAGACGGGCCGGGCCAGAGGCAGGGAAACAAGTTCAGAAGCTACCAGGGTGCATAAGGGCAGCTGGGTTTTCTTGAGTGAAACCCGAGGGCCAGATGTTCGGGAGCACAATTGGGGGTGGGTTAGGCCCTCAGAGTGGCAGAGATGGAATGGTTCCTGTTTGTCAATGTAACTAGAGTCACTGAACTTTGACCTTCCCTGCTCAGAGGCCATAGCTGCACAGAGTCGACCGTGGTGGTCAGCAAGAAGCGTTGCTCGCTCCCTCATTTTCTCTCTGGCACGTGGTGCTATAAATTCACTGCCCTCGTCGAAGAAAATCACACCAGCGTTTTCCTAGCCAGTATGAACTTGGCCCAAAGGGACTGTGGCCAGAAGAGAAGCCATTCATAAAACACCCCTTTAGATCACTGAGGACAGACAGGGCCCTCACCCTCTCCCTTTGCAGAGAGTTTTGAGTTGCCCTTTGGAGAATGAGTTCATTGGAAAAAAGCCCCGGAAATCACAGCTCCCTCCGGGAGACCTTTCCATGACCCCGCACAGCCTAGAAGCGTGTGAGCTATTCCCTCTGTGGTCCCCAGGGAGTTCTGTTTGTGTTTCCATCAGGTAGAGACGCAGTGATGTCCAAACTGTTGAGTATGTAAGTTAGCTCCAAAGTAACTCAAGCATGCATGCATGCTAGGGGAAATGTGTTTCTGGCAGATGCCACCAACATGCAGGATTTATGAATGCCAGCTGTCCAGACCTCACCTAGGTTCCCTTTGTAGGCACATTGATTTATGCACCAAAGGTCTGCTAGAGCCTTCCTGCAGGGATTCACAGCACAGTTCAAAAGAGGTTCAAGACAGGACAGGGCAGACCCTGCAGGAGAAGCTAAACCGGCTAATTAATCCTTGTTCTCTGAAAGCTTGTTTCATTCAGTAAAATCTGCAGTGGCAGCAATGTTTTGTGTTAGTCACTCAGTCGTATCCGACTCTTTGCAACCCCCTGGATTGTAGCTCACCAGGCTCCTCTGTCCATGGAATTCTCCAGGTAAGAGTACTGCACTGGGTAGCCACGCCCTCCTCCTGAGGATCTTCCCAACCCAGGGATCAAACCCAGGTCTCCAGCATTGCAGGCAGTTTCTTTATCATCTGAGCCACCAGGGAAGCCCATCAGAAATGTCTTAGGTGCTGCAAATTCAAAGTGAATAAAAGACACAGTCCCTTCTCTCAGGAGCTGGCTGCTGCGAGCTCAGCTTTTGCAAGTCCCCGTTTGCCTTAATAGTGCTATAAGAAATGCTGGGGAGGAAAAAGGCAGAGTGCCTGTCACAGCCAGAGGAAAGCTTTCGGTGACATTTAGATGCCAGAGACCACTTGTGTTCTGGGTTTTGAAGGATGACTATGAGTTCATCAAGCAGAGACAGGCAGAGGGCAGGCTTGGCAGATTTTCTTTACAGCAGGGATTTAGAGGGGTGATTTTGTTGGAGAGAGAGATCTTCCTCTGCATTTTTCATGAGACACTGATGTTATATTTTATTTTTTAATTTTTATCTTTTGGCCACACCATGCACGGTATGTGGGATCTTAGTTCCTCAACCAGGAATCGAACCTGTGAGCCCTGCAGTTGAAATAGTCTTAACCACTGGACTGCCAGGGAAGTCCCCAGAGACACTGATGGTTTATTTTACTTTATTTTTTGGTTTAAAGCAACAAGATCTTAATATCTCACAGTTCTGTAGGTCAGAAGTGCAGGTGGGTGCAGCTCGTCCTCTGGTTCCTCTGCTCAAGCATTCACAAAGATGAAGTCAAGCTGTCAGACATCTGGGGCTCTCCAGCCAGAGGCTCAGGGGAAGAATCTTTTTCCAAGCTCACTTCAGAGTTGGCAGAATTCAGTTCCTTCTGGTTGTAGGGTTAAGGATTCTGTTAGTCTGCTATTAGTGGGGACCTCTCCCTGGTGGCTCAGCAGTAAAAGAATCTGCCTGCAATGCAGGAGATTCAGGTTTGATCCATGGGTTCGGGAAGATCCCCTGGAGAAGGGAATGACAACCCCCTCCAGTATTCTTGCCTGGGACCCATGGACAGAGGAGCCTGGTGGGCTACGGTCCATGGGATCACAAAGAGTCGGACATGACTGAGTGACTAAACCACCACCACTCTCAGCCTTAAGGTGCTCCTTAAAGAGACACTGATGTTTTAAATGCAGTGAGTTTCAAGGTGGTAGTCTTGCCCAGGACTCTTGTTCTCAAGCCCCCGTAAACCCTTCTACTCCACAGGAAACCCAGAATTCTGGAAGTTTTTGTGATTCAGTCCCAGACATCCCAGGAGGAGGCTTTCTCAGTCTAGAAGGGAACATTTCCTGAGCGGTAACTCTGCAGACTCAGGCCCACCTCTCAGCCTCTTGCCACCTTTAAGTCACTCATGTAATTAAGCTGTAAAATAAAATACTGAATTTTAGTGGTAAAAGGACCTCAAAACACCATCTGGTCCAGTCCCCATGTTCAGCAGCTTTATATGATTAGCTCCATTTTATAAATGCAGTAGCTCTGTGCCTTGCCCAGGGCATACAGCTGGTGAGAAGGGCATCCTGATTCAATGTAGGTTCATGTTGGGTCCTTGTTTTATTCCTTTCATCTTAAGAATAAGAGCTCTTCCATAGTTTATTCTTGGGTCCTTGTTTTATTGCATCTTAAGAACAAGAGCTCTTCCATTTGGTATATGACTTATAACCCCAATGCTATGTACACTATGAGAATATTCAGATAACCCCATTGTTCCTGACAGACTGATCGCCAGTCTCACAGACCCACGGCAGGATGGCAGAGGGTCTCGGACTCCAGTAGGCCTGTGACTTACTACAAAGGCCCACTACTGAGCCCTGCACTCAAATATAACGGAAGGCTTTGAGTGGAGCCCTGAGTCAATATGCATGTAGCCTGGTGACCCTAATTCTGGTGTTTAGGAAACCAAACTCAAATAAATCTCACAGCAAGATAAAATAGAAAAAAATTTTCTGTGGGTTCAGGGGGTGAGCTCCTCGTTATAATAGTAATAGTTCTCTCACTTTTCCAAAAGTACCATCTCAAATGAAATTACAGTGAACAATTGTTAAGGAAAGCATTAAGCATTTTAGGCATTTTCTCATATATTGGAAAGGAGAGATAACTGAAGTCAGTAAATGCTCCTAGCCCACTCCCCCCCACACACACTTGTAGTGTCGGCTGCTTTTTAGCCTGGAAGTTTGGCAGATACAGTAAATGGACTTTCCCACCACTTGGTGGGATAATTAGGAGATAAACAGAGGTAGCGATCCTTTCTGGGCTGTGTAGAAATATTCATACAAACTTGGCCCCAGTAGTCTACCCTCCTCCCAACTTCCACGTCATCTTTCTCTCACGGAGACTTTTTTTGGGTTGAATTAACATAATTAAGCACCTTGAACTAAAATGCTGGGTTGCTTTGACACAATGAAAGCAGGCTTGAAATTTAGTGCCGAAGAGGTTTATTACATTCCAGCCCCCATGGAGCGTCATGTCTGAGCAGAAGTTTAAGGGTTCTGCTGTCCTGAGATGGCTCCTGGTAAACCTTAGATGTTCAGGGGATGTTGGCACTTGGGTAAGAAAGCCTGGGGAATGATAAACACCCTTGAGCTCCAATGAGGAAGTCAGAGGACAAAGTATTGGGGCAAGCCATGGGGCAGTGGTGATGGTCCATTTGGAAAGATTTTCATTGACTTTTCAAAAATCTGATCTAGATACATATCAGAAAGGAGACAGTTGTCCAAGAGAATGGGCTTGCCACGAGACCATTAGCATTTAAGATTGGTGTGTTTATGAGTGTTGGTGGAAGTGGGTGCCTGATTTGTCCAGTCTTGATTCAGACATGGAACCCCTACTTGAAACTGAAGCTCCAGTCACATGCATGGAGCGTCTGTCACGGGCGAGCTCGGTGCTGTGCGGTGAGGTGTCAGCGCCGGGCCCTCAGCCAGGAGCAGCCCACTGTCGGAAGGTTGTGCAGGGTGATAGGAGAAGGCCTGAGGCTGAGGCCACCGCCCTCGGTCTGAAAGGATACCTAGAATCAGACAGGGCATGGGGAGGAGTCAGTCCAGGCTGGGGAGCTATAGAGCCGAGCGATGGAGGTGAGAAGCCCTGTGCAAGAGTGCACAGGTGGAAGCAGAGACCAGCGGAGTGACTCACACTCACTGAACTGTACTGTTACTGTCACTGATACTGTACCTGTTGCTGCTTTGTCTTTCACACATGTGTGATTGTAGTTAACCCTCACAATCACCCTAAGGGATAGGGATCATTAACTTTCTTCAGAAGTTAAGGAAGCTACAACTCAGAACCATCAGTTGACTTGCTCAGGGTCCCACAGAACGAGTGCAGGTCAAGCCAGGATTCACACCTGGCCGTCCCAACCCCTGTACGCTCCTACCTCTGCAAAGGTTTGAGAAAATTTGAAATTAACTGACTCCAACTTCCCACGCACCTCGGACATCCTATTTACTATCCTCCTGCCGCAGTGATGCAGCTGAGGTTTGAGCCCAGTCCTAGCACTCGCTACCTCTCAAGATGGACCTGAGACAGCTGGCTTCCTGGGCACCGAGTCTCCCTCCTGTGAGGTCACCCACTGCACCCTTTAAAGCCCCATGGAGCCTGACCTGTCTGACCCTCCTGTACGAACCGCCCTCCAGACAGCTAAGGATAGTTACTAGGACCCCTCGAATCCTCTTTTTCGAGACAAACGGCAGAAGGTCCTCTGTTCCTTGGCCATCAAGAATAGGAGCTAGGAGGAGTCGTAGGTGGTGTAGCTGGAATAGAGAGCAAGCGTAAAGGAAGGCGTTCTCTGTCTTACTTGGAGGAGCCTGTGAAAGGCGCTGGGAGCTGTGAATTGTCCTGGGAGGGCATTTCTGAGCAGAGAAAGTAGTAAAGGAACATTTCTTTACTGCTTTTATTTTCTCATTCAGTCATCAGTGAAGCAAATACTTCTCCAAGCCCTGGATGGGCTGCTGGAGTTAGAGCGGTGAGTGGAGGCTGACATGGTCCCATCCTCATGGCCCATGAAGCAGCATTGTGCACCAGGCGAATGACAGGGAGCTCAGCTGGACTGGCTGGTGGAAAGACAGTATGAAAGGAATGTGCTGGGACAGGTCAGTGGGCCTGCGATAGGCAGCCACGGTGACGCACATCTCACATGCACAGTAAAGTAAAACGATGAAGGCTTCCACGAGGCAGGACGATACGTGAAACTCGGCCTTAACGAGTATTTAAAAAGCACAGGGACATCTGAGATCGGGTTTACACTTAGCCCAGGACTGTTTGTTCCAATTATCTTGAGGACAGAGCCCATAGTCCCACCCTCAGGAATTCTGAATAATTCAGTGTCTCTGAGCCTTAACCGGATTTCCCTGCAAACTGGGCAGTTTCTGTTTCTCATTCGTGTTAGCTGTCTGTCTGCAGATCCCTTATCTTTAGCATGCCTGGAATCCTGAAGGGCCAGGCGAGGTCTGGACATGTCCACCGTGGAGGAGATACCAACTTCTTACCACATAGATAATCCTTTATGTTTTCCAGCCACACACAGTGGCCCCAGAGAGGATGTCCTGAATGAAATGGCACTCAGCCTTTAACAAGATCATCCCAGAAAATAGGGCTGGACAAAGCAAACACCAATCAAGATGATTCTGTGCTTTGGGGAGAACCACAGGAAACCATTTCAAAGCCAAGGGACCTTAGGAAAATATGTTTTAAAATTTCATGCAGGCCAGAAATTATGAAGGGAGCTTACTGATGTATGTTGCATTGGCTGAGACATGACACCTTGGCAAAGCATGTGAATTCAGGGTGTAGGATGTTTACCATTAGTTATTAGATTCTCAGTATAACAAGGCAGAGATATAAATCAAGGGGTTGAATAAGCTCAAAATGGCAGCAGTAATAATCATAGCTGGATACTGATGCATTAGCCAAAGGTACAGACTTAATCCAGGGAGCCGAGGGAATTTGGGGAGATAAGGCATGTAACTCAGTAGGTAAAGGATCCACCTACAATGCAGGAGACCCTGGTTCAACCTGGGTCGGGAAGATCCCCTGGAGAAGGGAAAGGCTACCCACTCCAGTATTCTAGCCTGGAGAATTCCATGGACAGTCCATGGGGTCGCAAAGAGTCGAACATGACTGAGCGACTTTCACTAAGATGAGGAGAGACATACATGGGGCAGTGAGACCCTTCTAAAACCACAAGAGGACTGCCTCTCTCCTCCCTGCAGGTTCCAAAGCCCTGACCTTCTGCTCGAGGGAATTACGTTTTCAGCTCTGTGAAGAGCGACAGAAATGTCCACCTGAGCGAAGCTTCGGGAGGTGGGGGGCTTTGTGATGAGTAGCCACATTGTGAGGAGAGTCTCGGTGGAAAGAATCCCTCTGCCCGGGACAGTTATGAAGGGGCTGACCGTGCTGCACGTTGCCTGTGACACTGTTTAACACAAAGCTCTCCCAGGCACACAGTATTTCATATCATCTGTCAGTTTACGAGTCGTGAATCTGACCCAAAAAGGACAGCAAAGAAGGGATTATACTGGAGCTCAGATCTCTGCCCTGTTTCCCAGTCAGGCGAGTGTCTCCAGTTTGGGGACCCTGTAGCAATTTGTTTTTACCCTCAATTTTTTTTCTTTACAAGTTGCTTTCACATACATTAAACCATCTAATGCTCACAAGTTTGCAAGGATAATTATCCTCATTTTTCATGAAAGGGAAGCAAGACCCAAAGAAGTGAAGTGACCCCTTTAAAACTCTAACTGAAGGACATATAGAAAATATATTAATGCATAATATATTTTAATAACATTAGAATTAATATTAATGTAAATATTAGACATATAATAATGTATACCTCTATTCCTTCCAGCAGCCATTAACTTTGATAGGTCCCACACAGGAAGTGCTTTGCATAACTAGTCAGGAACAACATTCAGGGCTGCCACTTGTCAGCGTCACACCACTCCCTATTACACTGCCCTGCCTTCCAGAGGGGACCTAGGAGTTGGGGGACAGAGACTTCTCTGCCTGCTTCCTGCTCTGATAGTTGCTAAAAGCACCTGATCTTTCTGTCCTGCCCTGACTCGCCATAAATGGCGTCAGTCGCTTTGATAAAGGGGATGCTTCTCCCCTCATGCTCACCCTGGCCCCAAACTGATGGATGCCTGAAGATACAGAGCATGTAAAGCTAGAGCCTGTACCCCCGGTGGACCTCTGTTCAGAGAGGAGAAGGGGACGGCGGAGGACGAGATGGCGGGATGGCATCACCGACTCAATGGACGTGAGTCTGAGTGAACTCCAGGAGTTGGTGATGGACAGGGAGGCCTGGCGTGCTGCAATCCATGGGGTTGCAAAGAGTCGGACACGACTGAGCGACTGAACTGAACCGAACAACCATAAGCTTTGCAAAACAAGTTAATCCCTCCTCATCCATTGAAATCATGTTGCATTTTATGTTGCTAGAGATTTTAGGGCTTTGGCTGGGAAGAAGGTTGATGTCCCCAGGACCCAGACCTAGAGACACAGGTTCAATCCCTGGGTTGGGAAGATCTGACATCCATCTGAGGTCAAAGGACATGTGGCATTGTTCAGGGTTGGTGTACGAAGGTCAAGTCCCTCTCACATAAATATTTCAGAAAGGATCTAACTTCTTATCATAGCTGATAGAGAGGAAAGAAATACAGTATTGTATATGGGGAGTAATTGGTATGGGGAGTAATTGGTTTGGGAAAAGCTGTTTCTCAGTAATCCGAACTCTTTCTCTGCTTGAAAGAGACTACGTTTTATAGACTTGCTCACATGTGTCCCCAGCTAAGGAGGACATTACGTTAACACTAACCTGCAGACTCTAATCTGCCTTCATACCTCCTTGAGCCGCAAGAGAGCAGACTGCGAGCAGAGCGGACTGACAGCAGCAGCTGGGGAGCAAAGGTTTATGACTCTTTCCGTCCCGGTCTGGGAGGCAGGGAAGAGGCCCCCTGGGATTTTTTAAGCATCAAGAAACTGACTGCTTTTCACAACTGTCCCTTCTGCCTTAAGGAACGTATTAAAAAGGAAAAGAAGGAATACTAACCTATCAAAGTCAATGGCTGCTGGAATGAATAGAAATATGTATCATTATATGTCTAATATTTACATTTATATTAATCTTAGAATGCACTTATTATAATGT
This sequence comes from Ovis aries, assembly GCF_016772045.2. NCBI lineage: Eukaryota > Metazoa > Chordata > Mammalia > Artiodactyla > Bovidae > Ovis > Ovis aries. Next base: position 1,630,794 of record NC_056074.1, on the reverse strand, counting down.
ATTAATATAGTTTCTCTCTGTCCACCAGCTGGAGTATTTATAAGGGGGACTGGATCTAACATAATTCATTAAGTTGATTAATTTAATTATCTAGGTTCTATTGTTATGACATGGGCTTCCCAGGTGGTGCAGTGGTAAAGAATCTGCCTACCAGTGCAGAAGAAGCAGGAGACATGGGTTTGATCCCTGAATTGGGAAGATCCCCTGGAGGAGGAAATGGCTACCCGCTCCAGTATTCTTGCCTGGGAAATCCCATGCACAGAGGAGACTTGAGGGCTACAGTCCATGAGGTCACAAAGAGTCTGACCCTACTGAGCAGCTGAGCACACACATGGTTATAATATAAGGAAAGAAGAAGGAAAGAACTGTGAATTTGAACTCCAGTTGCTGGTCTAAGTGACTCTGTTGTAACCCAATATAAGTGATATGGTTGATAAAGTGAGAAGCCCAATGCTAATTAGCAGGGCAGGACTTGTGGCAAAAGAAAAGGTCAAAATATGTGAATAAAAGGGAGAATTATTCAAATACTGTGTTTATTCTGAAATGTAGTGTCTAGCCTTTATTATTGGAGAAGGCAATGGCACCCCACTCCAGTACTCTTGCCTGAAAATTCCCATGGATGGAGGAGCCTGGTAGGCTGCAGTCCATGGCATCGCTAAGAGTAGGATATGACTGAGTAACTTCACTTTCACTTTTCACTCTCATGCATTAGAGAGGGAAATGGCAACCCACTCCAGTGTTCTTGCCTGGAGAATCCCAGGGACAGTGGAGCCTGATGGGTTGCCGTCTATGGGGTCACACAGAGTCGGACACAACTGAAGTGACTTGGTAGCAGCAGCCTTTATTATATGCCCTTACAGCTCTTTTTTTTTTTTTTTAATGTTACCATAACTCCTGAAAGAAGAAAATAACTTTGCTATCATGGGTCTGGAAATTATCTAGTCCTCTTTTGGCCCTTTGAAACAGAGGTTTTTAAACTGCACCTTTGATAATGCAAGTTTTCTAAGTAAGCAGTGAAGTTATTGCATTAGTGTAGAAAAGACTATGAATGTAGTATATGTCTCTATGTCTCTGAAACACAGACTTTTATAGAAAGTACGTCTTTTAGCTGGCTGAAATAAGACATAGAAAAACACACGTCCATGAAACAGAGAGGAACAGATTTCTTAAATACATAAATTATTGTTTCTATGTCTAACTGGAAGTTACTGTCCAATGACTTCAGAGTTAGGTCTATTTGGTGGAATGCACTCTGTGATTCAGTGACGCTCATTACCACCTCCATGTTGCTGACATCGGCACTGGGCTCAGTTGGCACTTTTGAGCGTATGCTAACTAGCCAACAAGGGGGAGCTACCTAGAGGTGTGCAGGCCTCAGAAACGGAAGTGAAGCCACTCGTGGAGACAGCACAGAGTGGGCAGGGAGAGTTGTGAACGTACCGTGAGTAAACATGCTTGCAGTTAAACCACGCACTACGGTTGATTAAGGGCTTCCTGGGTGGCACTAGTAGTAAAAACCCTGCTTGCCAATGCAGGAGACATAAGAGACATGGGTTCAATCCCTGGGTCGGGAAGATCCCCTGGAGGAGGGCACGGCAGCCCACTCCAGTGTTCTTGCCCGGAGAACTCCATGGAGAGAGGAGCCTGGTGGGTTACAGTCCGTAGGGTCACAAAGAGCTAGACACGTGTAAAGCGAGTTAGCATGCATGCACGCATGGGCGATTCGTTCCCAAGAAGCACAGACCCTTACTACTCAAAAGATCTCATCCTTCAAACCTGAGTTCAAAATGCTTTCTTCCTTTGCAAAGACTTCTGACATTCTCCCAGGAAGCACGGTTGTTCCTTCTCTAGGGCTTCCCTTGTACTCACAGATCCCTAGCAAAGCAGTTACCTTACTGTATTCTAACCATGTGTTTGTGCGTTGTTTCCTAGGGGGAGGAAGAGATGGGATGATTTTTGTTTTCATCTTTATATGCCCAGGTCTATCACCTCAGTGGCTTGAAAATTTTTTTCTTGTTGGATGAATGCATCAAAAATTCCAAAACTGCTTATCAAAAGCGCCGTGAAACAGATCATAAGGTGGTTGAACACCCGTCTTAAATTCCATAAATATTGATAAAAACGCAGCAGGAATAAAGATTTTCTTGAAACAAACAGAGGAAGATATATTTCAGGGCACTTAGGTCTTTCCAAACCATTTGTGAAGATCACTTCAAATTTTCAGTTAAAAATCCCTTCATCTTCTAAGACTTTGTAAGCTGGATCCTTGCCAGGAGTATCTTTTATGGCTGAGCTCTCAACTGGTGGAAAACAGGATTTATGAATTCTGAGTCTGCTGGTGCTTCTTACATCACTCCCCTCCAGGATTAAAGTTCCTAAAATGTTTATCTGTTATTGGCATTAAGTGTCCACTTTCTCCTAGACAAAGAAATGACTGTACAATGGAACCCCACAGAGAAGGGGGGCTTCTTTAGGCCACTGCCTAACCCAGCTGTAGGTTGCATTCAATTTGTGTCTTCTTTTCTACAGTGTTTTACCATTTAAACTCTCACCTAATTACATTTGAAATACCTAAGACCTTTGGGAAGTGCATTTCCTTCAGGGAACCCGTGTTTGCCATCCTCGCAGTTCTGAAAACCTCCCTTGGGTCCTGAATTCTACTTTAATTAGCTAATCTGCTTTCCAGAATTTCCTTTCTGAAGAATTAACCTTTCATCTCACTGTGCTATGAACATCGAACAGGTGAAAAGGAAACCTTCCTTTGCCAAAGATAATTCTACCATGTTGGATACATTTACAACCAATCAATACAATAGCAGGGAGCAGAAGGGATTCGGAAACAATGAGAGTTGTGCTTGCATGATTTAGAGTGAGTCACTTTTCTTTATAAAAGTCTTTTTTTCCTCCCTCTGAAAGCAACAGCTAACATCTCCTGGAGTTGCAAAAGAAATCTAAACACAAGCGATGCATTCAAGTGGCCCCCAGTATGCACAAGCCCCAGGTCTTTGTTAGTGGCTCAGTGGTAGAGAATTCATCTGCCAACACAGGAGTTGTGGGTTCAATCCAAGGGTCTGAAAGGTCCCCTGGAGTAGGAAGTGGCAACCCACTCCAGTATTCTTGCCTGAAACATCCCACGGACAGAGGAGCCTGGTGGGCTACAGTCCATGGGGTGGCAAAAGCATCAGACCCAACTTAGCAGCTAAACAGCAACAGGCAGGAGTCCCAGCCAATAAAGGCTATCAGAGCCTGTGTCATGTGGTGTCTTTCTTCAGCTGAAGTTACAGCAGTAACTTCACAGCCTTAGTATATCTGACATTTGATTTAGCCTAAAAAGAGGAGCTCCACTGGCTCTTTGCCCTCATCCTGCCTCAGTCCAGCAGGGAGCTTTGGGAGATGCAGAGACCCCCGGTGGGCACCTGCAGCAGGCGAAGCCCACTCAGGCCTTCCTGCTCTGGGCAGCACTTTGTCTCTCGGCCCAGAGCCTGTCGAGCCCAGCTCTCAAACCATCCTGTGCTTCCTGGGCTTTACAGAGTGTAGAGTGATTGCCTTTCTACTGATCATGTGTGTTCCCCTCTGTCACAGGAGGACTGTGTCCAGGGGCCAACGATCCTTGTGTGGAGAAGCCGTGTCCAGGGGACATGCAGTGCGTTGGTTACGAAGCCAGCAGGAGACCGTTCCTCTGCCAGTGTCCACCGGGAAAGCTCGGAGAGTGCTCAGGTGCAGAGTGCGGTGGGATGATGAGGATCCAGCTTCATATTCTGGAAGCCCTTGCCCTTGAGTAAATTACACTGCCCTAGCCCTTCCAGAAGACATTCTGTCTGCATGTGACATTTTCCTTCAGAGTGAACCCCAGCTAGCATCCCCTCAAATACTTGGAATTTGTTGCAGCTGCAGCCTGTGCTCAGGGAACATGCAATGCCTGTGGGTTCCTTGCGTAATGGGAGACCGTAGCCTGTGTTTCAGCTGTATCATGTGCATGCTGAGACTGTGAAATTATAGAAAATAAATAAAAGGCTGTTGGTTAGGCAGAGGAGTTGGAGTATCTGTGGCATGGCCTTTCATCTTCTGAGCCTATACCCCTCAACAGAAAGTGAAGCTGAGCCAGTTCAGTTGTCCTTTGTAGGGTAAGCTCAGCCTAGACCAGGTAAGACTCTCCACTGCAAATGTACAGCTAACTGCATGTTCCTGAAAGGCGAGGTGATCACCTCTGTGTCTTAAAGAAAAAAAAAAGAAATCAGTATTTGTATTATTCCAATCCAGATGACCCTCCATTTCTGATCATGACTCAGTTTCAATACTTCTCTTGATTTATATGTGTTCTACCATTTCTTTCCTCTAAAAAGAGTAATGTTCACTTTTGTTACCAATAGAACCCTTTTAGTAGAGGATGTATTGCAGATATAAGCACACTGATACCAGTTTTAGAATCCAAGAAATATTTATTGAGTGATGATTATAATAGCAATTACAATGGGAATAAAAAATTATTATATCTAGTCTGTGCAAGGCACTTGTGAAGCACTGGGTTCTAAAAACTCAAGGCTTTGCCAAAACAAGCACTATTCTTAAAAATGGAAGCCAAAGCTCTTTCAGAGTTGACTTCAAGAACAAAGCTGTCCCTGAATCCACATACTTGCTTTTGAAGTCTTCTAAGGCTCTAAGATACTTATGCTGCCCCACCCCCAACACGCCTGCTGTATGCACCGCAGGTGGGTCTGCAGGGTGACAATAGGGTACTGTTCCTAACTTCAGATGTCCCTTTTTGTCCATCTCCCTTCTCCTTTCTATATGGAAAATTCTTCCTTGTCCATGATTATCATCCATTTTGGTGTATTTCCACACTTTCATCCCAGTGAGACAGCTTTTCAGCCATTACTTTGCTTCTTAAAACATAAAGTGGAAGGCAGTAAAGAAAAAAAAGAGAGAGAGAGAACGAACTCAGAATTGGGTGATATGGGTAGCTACTAAACATTCTAGGCAGGGGAGCCTGAAATTCATGGTCAAAGGTAGAGCTGTGACTGCACAAAACTTGAACTTCCTTTGTATCATTGCCTTTTTCAACATTTGTGCAAATGACCTAAGTTCGCTGTTCAGCATCAGGATACTTGGGAAATGTGGATATTCTTTGAAAATGGTTATCTTTCCCTTGTTTCATGGAAGTGAAAGTTTTTAAGTGTCTAAGTGGTGTGGGTGGGCATGAAGGAATATTTTTTTTAATGCTAATTTTAGAAAGCAGGAATTGGGAGTTTAGTGACTCTAGGAAAATTCTGGTTAGAGAACATACCAGGTTGCCCTTGACATGAGAAACTCAAATTTGGGGCATCTGACTAGTTAAATACTATTTTTTTTTACTTTGAAATTGGAATGTGACCCAAAATGGAGAACCAGTTTTTAATCCAAAATCATTGGTCCTCAATGCCTTTGCCAACTTCCCAGTCTTTAATCAACTTGATTGGTAGTTTGGTGATTCCATGGGTCCCTTCTGGTGTCTGGATGTTCAAAGTATCTATGTCTCCTCATCATGGTCTTTTCAGGGCACACTTCTCTCAGCTTTGCTGGAAACAGTTACATCAAATACAGGCTTTCTGAAAACAGCAAAGAAGAAGACTTTAAACTGGCCCTGCGTCTGCGGACCCTGCAAAGCAACGGGATTATAATGTACACCAGAGCAAACCCCTGCATCATACTGAAGGTAATTAAAATGGGTTATCTTTTCCTGCAGTCAGTTCTCATGTTAGTATTTTGGCTCTTGGACTGGAGTCTGAAATCGTTTTGTCTTTTAAGTTCAGAAACCAGAAGCTGAGTTTAGAGCCAGGGGAACAGCAGCAAAACTGGGAAGTGTGCCAATACCCCATTTCCTTTTGTACATTCAGCTTCAGAATTGCCTCTTTGGAGACTGGGGTACCTCTCTCTAGAGTGGGTTCAAGGGCTGGCCTCCTTTGAGCTGTAATCACTCAACAGTTCATTAGAGTGTTTCCTAATCAATTCCACGGCAGGGGTGGTCCTTTCAAAAGGCTGACTGTATCCTCTTATACCACATGGGTCTATCCCCAGTGACCCCTGAAGGTCACTTCTCTTCTTGCCCTGGAAGGACATTGGAGATCTGGGGTATAGAAGATTCCATATGCCCTCTTCTGGCCCAAGTAGCCTAATTTTAAAACCATTCCCAGCCTCAGAAACTCCAAAGGCACTAGATTTCCTTTAGAGCAAGTCTTGCATTTGTATTCACATCAGAGCCTCTGATGCCTTCATAAAAACAACAGCAGCAATAATACTAACAGTTTACATGCCTCATTTGGTTTGTGTTATGAAGTTAATATAATAAATGTGATTTATTTATATCTATATATACTCAGTCATGTACAATTCTTTGCAACCCCATAGACTGTATAGCCCACCAGGTTCCTCTGTCTATGGGATTCTCCAGGCAAGAACACTGGAGTGGGTTGCCACTTACAGGGGATCGTCCTGACCCAGGGATTGAACCCGAGTCTCTTGCATCTCCTGCATTGGCAGGCAGGTTCTTCACCACTAGTGCCACCTGGGATCCCATATGGAGACACAAGAAACCCAAGTTCGATCTTTGGGTAGGGAAGACCCCCTGGAGGAGGGCCTGGAAACCCACTCCAGCATTCTTGCCTGGGAAATCCCTGGACAGAGGAGCTTGGTGGGCTACAGTCCATGGGATCGTGAAGAGTCGGACATGAGAGGTTCAGAGAGGCTGGATTACTTACAAGGTTGTACGGCTACAGCGTGCCGAGCCTGGCCTCGCCTCCAGTCTCGCTCACACCACGCTTTCCATCCCCTTGCTGTCTCCGGCTTTCAGTGTTGCTGCTGCTGCTGCTGCTGCTAAGTCGCTTCAGTCGTGTCCAACTCTGTGCGACCCCATAGACGGCAACCAATCAGGCTCCACTGTCCCTGGGATTCTCCAGGCAAGAACACTGGAGTGGGTTGCCATTTCCTTCTCCAATGCATGAAAGTGAAAAGTGAAAGTGAAGTCGCTCAGTCGTGTCCAACTCTTAGCGACGCCATGGACTGCAGCCCACCAGGCTCCTCTGTCCATGGGGTTTTCCAGGCGAGAGTACTGGAGTGGGGTGCCATTTCAGTGTTGTTACTACAGCTCACTCCATCCAAAACCAAGTGGGCTTCTGTAGACAAGACAAAGCCTTCTGGATGGGAGGGGAAGGGGGCCTAGGAGGGAGCCATGTTTAATGGAACACTTTTCCTCTGGACGTGCCTTCAGAGGTGGGTGGCGTCTGTCCAACAGGACCCGCTCATCCACGGGGAAATGGCGGGCGGTCTTCTCCTTCCTGCTGCTCTGTCCCTCGGCGCAGTGGGGATCGTGGTGGGCTGTGTTGGCACCTGTGCTTTGGCTGTTTGTTAGGTTAGATGCTGCTGCTGGTTAGATGACTCCGGCTTTAATCCTGGAGGGAGGAGATGTGACGGCCCCCCCGCCACATAGACTTCATACACCTGCCTCGGGAACTCCAGGCTCTGTGCGGAGGGAGTGAGCCACTTTCATGAGGAATCTCCCGCTACCCTGACTCACTCAAATCAGAGAATCATTTCAGCCCCGTTAGGAAAACAGTGTTTTCAAAAAAAAACAAGGGAATTCCCTGGTGGCCCAGTGGTAAGGCTCCCACACTTACAGTGTAGTGTTAGGGTTCAGTCCTTGGTTGGGAACGAAGATCCTGCATGCCTAAGGGCCAAAAAATAAAAAAAAAAAAAGAAAGTATACCACCTAGAAAAGTTTTGGACAGATTTATTAAAAGAGAGAGAGAGAGAAACACTTGGGATGCACAGTTTTAGAAAACAGTGAATTCAAATCAGATCTTCATGATGGAAGAGGATAAATTCAAAAACCTAAGTCCTGTCTTTTTAACCTCCTGGCTACTGAAGCAAGCTTCCTAGCATCCTTAGCTCACTTTCTTTTTTGTAATTTTATTTTTTTAATTTATATATTCATTTTAATGGGAGGATAGTTACTTTACAATTTTGCGATGGTTTCCTCCATACATCGATATGAGTTGGCCGTAGATATACATGTGTCCCCTCCATCCTAAACAGCCCTGAGAGGCAGGATTGTATGATTACTAGGAAGGCACTCTGCTCATGTAGAGAGAGGTTGCAGCTCCAGGGACCCTGCCCAGGTGTCACTGACCTTCCCCTCTCTCCTTCCAGCTTTAAGAGGACAGGCAGCTGCTGAACATCCTTAGGAAGCAAATACTTTCTATTAGCAGTTCTTTTAAATAGCGTTAAATTTGAGAGAGAACAAAAATATGGGATATGAATGGCTTGATCCTAAAATGGAACGTGTCATTTGACACTTCACTGGCAAACGTCTAAAGTGTGCAGAACCCTAGGGATGGGAAAGAAGAATAATTCAACTTTTATGCAGCTCTAGCTCCTAAGGTATATTGTATTTCATGAACCAAGTGTGTTTCTGAGAGTTGTGTAAATTGAATCTCTATAAATGGAATTCTAATAAACTAGGGATGCTTGCTATTTGAAGGAACCCTTCCATTAATCCCTTTGTGATGTGAATAATCACCCCCGCCCCAATCTGTCTGTTGGGTAAGTTTGCTTTTCATATGTTGGCTTTGCCCAAAGCAGGACACAGCTGTGCTAAACTACTGCGGATACTCCCCTGCAGTCGCCAGGAATATCCACTTAGGGGATTTGAATCTGCTTGCTCAACATTTTCAGCCTCATGCAAGATTTAATTTCATTGGCTCTAGGTTCAGCGTGTGCCTTGTGCTTTGGTTCAACGACTACGTTGCAGTGCTTTGTTTAAATTGCACCTCTTGGTTGCTTATATTTTCCCAGCTAAAGCACATTCTCTAAAAAGTACTTAAGATGACCTGCAAGGTAGAGGGTACCCCTCGAAGACAGTTGAAGAATTGCATGGAGACCCCAGGAAATGAACATGCTCATGGACAAGGAGGCGCTCACCCTTCTGTTTACGATTGATACTTTGTCACTTCCAAAAGAGATTCCAGGCTCACTGTAAAAATTCAAAAGTGATAAAATCAAAGCACCATTAAGATGAAAACAGGGATAGGTGAATTAGGGGAAGGGGATCAGGAGGGACAGACTTCCAGTTATAAATAAGCCATGAGGATGTAATATATGGCATAGGGAATGTGGTCAATAATGCTGTAATAACTTTGTACAGCGACAGATAGTAGCTAGACTCAACAGTGATGATCATTTTGTAATGTATAAAAATATTGATTCACCATGTGGCACACCTGAAACTAATATAATAAGTTAATTATGCTTGAACTTTTGAAAATATATGAAAGAAAAGGCTAACATTCAACTAGTAAAATAGGGATGAACAGACCATTGAAAAATCTAGACCAGGGATTCGCTGAACACAGACCATAGCTCTGAATTTCCTGGCAGCCAAAGTCATGATGAAAATGGTGGGATAGGTTCCGTGGCTCTCCTCAAACCTATAAAAGAAACATGTTGGGTCACTAGGAGAGATTCCCAAGACACAAGTAATATTTTTCCCTATGTTAGTCTTTCAGGTCCAATATTATAGCAAAAGTACAAGAAGTACTTGCTCGTTAGTGTGTGTGCTAAGTCTCTTCCATTGTGTCCAACTCTGCGACCCTGTGGACTGTAGCCCTCCAGGCTCCTCTGTCCATGGAATTCTCCAGGCAGAAATACTGGAGTGTGTTGCCATTTCCTTCTCCAAAGGATCTTCCTAACCCAGGGATCCAACCTGAGTCTCTTTAAGTCTCCTGCACTGGCAGACAGGTTCTTTACCACTAGCACTACCTGGGAAGCCCAGTTTAACTGCTTTTCACTCAGTCACGTCTGATTTTTTGCAATCCTGGGAACTGTAGCCCGCCAGGCTCCTCTGTCCATGGAATTCTCCAGGCAAGAATACTGGAGTGGGTTTCCAATTCCTTCTCCAGGGGATCTTCCCTACCCAGGGATCAAACCTGAATTTCCTGCACTGCAGGAAGATTCCTTTTTAAAAAATTTTTTAAATATAAATTTATTTATTTTAATTGGAGGTTAATTACTTTACAATATTGTATTGGTTTTGCCATACATCAACATGAATCCGCCACAGGTATACACGTGTTCCCCATCCTGAAGCCCCCTCCCTCCTCCCTCCCCATAGCATCCCTCTGGATCGTCTCAGTGCACCAGCCCCAAGCATCCAGTATCATGCATCGAACCTGGAATGGTGATTCGTTTCATATATGATATTATACACGTTTCAATGCCATTCTCCCAAATCATCCCACCCTTGCCCTCTCCCACAGAGTCCAAAAGACTGTTCTATACATCTGTGTCTCTTTTGCTGTCTCGCATACAGGCTTATCGTTGCCATCTTTCTAAATTCCACATGTATGCATTAGTGTACTGCATGACCCTGTGTGTGAGGAAGCTCCTTCACCATCTGAACTGCCAGGGAAGTTGTTGTGTTAGTTCTGCTGTACAACGTGAATAGTGTGTGTATACCTGCATCCCCACTCTTGAACCTCCCTCCCATCCCGCCATCCCTCTAGGTCATTACAGAGCGCCAGACTAAGCTCCCTGTGCTTTACAGCAGCTTCCATGTATTTTTATTCTCACTCTCTTGTGCACACGTGTGAGTGTCTACTTTTTCACCTCTAAGAAAACTGAGGTTCAGAGAGCATCAATGACTTGCCTTAACTAATCAATAGTGGACCTGGCCTCTGGCAGTGGCAAGCAGATCAGGAGTACTACACCGTTTATCAAAAGAAGAGATTCAGAGGACTGAGATTCATTCATTGTGTACTCATTAAAACTATATTTTGTGCGCATCTACTGTATGTTGTTGTTCAGTCGCTCAGTGATGTCCAGCTTTTGCAACTCCATGGACTGCAGCACACCAGGCTTCCCTGTCCTTCACTGTCTCCTGGCATTTGCTCAAGTTCATGTCCATTGAGTCAGTGATGCCATCGAACCATCCCATCCTCTGTTGCTCTCTTCTTTTGTCTCCAGTCTTTCCCAGCACCACAGTCTTTTCCAATGAGTTGGCTGTTTACATTATGTGGCCAAAGATTGGCGCTTCGGCTTCAGCATCAGTCCTTCCAATGAATATTCAGGGTTGATATCCTTTAGGATTGACTGGTGTAATCTCCTTGCAGTCCAAGGGACTTTCAAGAATCTTCTCAGGCAAAACAATTTGAAAGCATCAGTTTTTCACCACTCAACCTTCTTTATGGTCCAACTCTCACATCCATACATGACTACTGGAAAAACCATAGCTTTGACTATATGGATGTTTGTCAGCAAAGTGATGTCTCTGCTTTTTAATACTCTGTCTAGTTTTTTATAGCTTTTCTTCCAGGGAGCAAACGTCTTTTAAGCTCATGGCTGAAGTCACTGTTCACAGTGATTTTGGAGCCTTGGAGCCCAAGAAAATAAAATCTGTCACTGTTTCCACATTTTCTACTTCTATTTGCCATGAAGTGATGGGCCCAGATGCCATGATCTTAGTTGTTTGAATGTTGAGTTTTAAGCAAACTTTTTGACTCTCCTCTTTCACCCTCATCAAGAGGCTCTTTAGTTCCTCTTCACTTTCTGCCACTAAAGTAGTATCACCTGCATATCTGAGGTTGTTGATATTTCTCCCAGCAACCTTGATTCCAGCTGGTGCTTCATCCAGCCTGGCATTTCACATGACGTACTCTGCGTATAACAGGGTGACAATTTTGAACCAGTCTGTTTTTCCACATAAGGTTCTAACAGTTGCTTCTTGACCTGCATACAAGCTTCTCAGGAGACAAGTAAGTTGGTCTGGTATTTCCTTCTCCTTAAGAATTTCCCACAGTTTGTTGTGATCCACAGAGTCAAGGGCTTTTGCATAGTCAATGAAGCAGATGTTTTTTCTGGAACTCCCTTGCTTTCTTTGTGATCCAACGAATGTTGACAGTTTGATCTTTGATTCCTCTTCCTTTTCGAAACCCAGCTTGTACATCTGGAAATTCTCAGTTCACGTAGCTTGAAGGATTTTGAGCATAACCAACTAACATGTGAAATGAGTGCAATTGTTCAGTACTTTGAACATTCTTTGGAACTGCCCTTCTTTGGGATTGGAATGAAAACTAACATTTTCCAGTCCTCTGTGCACTGCTGAGTTTCCCAGATTTGCTGGTATATTGAATACAGCACTTGAACAGCATCATCTTTTGGGATTTGAAATAGCTTAGCTGGAATTCCATCAGCTCCACTGGCTTTGTTCGTAGTGATGCTTCCTAAGGCCCACTTGACTTTGCATCCAGGATGTCTGGCTCTAAGTGAGTGATCACATCCTTGTGGTTATCTGGGTCATGAAGATCTTTTTGTGCAGTTCAGTGTATTCTTGCCACCTCTTCTTAATCCCTTCTGCCTCTACTAGGACCTTACCTTTATTGTGTCCATCCTACTGTTTGCCAGGTAACTATTAATGGCCATCTTAAAAATAGGTTTTTGACACATTCCCTTTCAAAGAGTGTTTGTAACCTTCTTGCAAGTTCATAATGATGTGCACTTCCAGAGCCACACACAGGCTGAAGCAGTCAGACTTTGCACCGTAATTGATACTTTCTTATGCAAAATCCTGCTTTCTTACAAGGTGACTTATAGCTCTGATAATTTGTCTCCCTAAACCCAAGCCACTGAAGATCCGGATTAAAGCACATCGCTGATTTCAGACAACCCTGAATACCTGCACCTTTTGTGACATTATGCTTTAATTGAACACGTTGCCTTCCTGTCTCCACTTCTCCACCCCGACAAACACACCATTTCAGATCCTTGCTGTAGACTTTTCTTATAGTTTCACGTACACTTCAGTTTCTGTTAAACTAACTTGCCCTCTGTTTTGAAGAAGCTCTGTCCTCTTAAAAGAGAGATTCTTTAAAACTGGATAAACTCCATTCTGAAGACAGAAAAACTAAATATGATCAGAGTATAATTTTCCAAGTTGAGAGGACTCAGATATGAAAGCATTCTCTCTTCCTCTTGGCATGCTAAGTCGCTTCAGTTGTGTCCGACTCTGTGCAACTCCATAGATGGCAGCCGACCAGGCTCCCCCGTCCCTGGGATTCTCAAGGCAAGAACACTGGAGTGGGTTGCCATTTCCTTCTCCAATGCATGAAAGTGAAAAGTGAAAGTGAAGTCACTCAGTCGTGTCTGACTAGTAGCGACCCCATGGACTGCAGCCTACCAGGCTCCTCTGTCCATGGGATTCTCCAGGCAAGAGTAGTGGAGTGGGATGCCATTGCCTTCTCCGCCTCTTGGCATAATATACTTGTAAAATAGCCAGATATTGACTTTTTACAAGGTAGTTTTTGGTATCAGCATTCTAGTTTGGCATCTAGACAAGGCTTAAAATTCCAAATTCCTAGAATTTAGAAGGTATGAGTCACTTTTATTTTCAAAAGCTGGGGGTCATTTAGGTATGTGGCTTTCTATTCACTCAGCTGTGTTGTTGCTGTTATTTTTTTCAATAGGGAAGACAAAACAGTAAGCTTAACAATACACTGTATTACCATGGGATAATTTTGTCTTCCTTAGTGATAGAGCATGTACGTATGTGACTACATCAGAGCCACGTAAGTTCTCCTGGATGAATTTATAACTTGATTATTATCCCAAGAGATGGAGGTTAGGGTTAGGGAGGGGAATGTACCAAGTAATATATGAATTAAATACATCCTTTTACAAAACCTTAGATGATGTGCACCCTCACTCCAAGGTTTTCCTTGATAGACTGGGGACCCCTATAGACTCTACAGCCACTGAGCACTACAGCAGATGGACTGTGCCAGAGGCAGGTAGTCCCCAAAGTCACATTTGATCGCTTTATTACTGACACTGAAATAAAAATATGGATATTATCCAGGAGTTGTCACTGAGCAAGTATTCTGGAGTGATTTACAATGTTCATTCAGTACATTTTGTTGAACAACAACCAAAACAATGACAAAAACAACAACATAGATTACACATGAATGATCTCTGAAAAGGAACATTTGTCTCCAGTCTTTTGGCCTGCATACATTTGCATTACCAAGCACAGGATGTATGTACCACGTACAAGGCGGCTGGCAATTCTGTAGTGGACTCATTCTCCTTGTAAAATAAGCCACGGCAGTTCTCTTTGCTTTCTCTATAAAGGGTCTTAAACCCAGAGCTTCCCTGGTGGTTCAGACAGTAAAGAATCTGCCTACAATGTGGGAGACCTGGGTTTAATCCCTGGATTGGGAAGATCACCGGTGAGGGGAATGCCAACCCACTCCAGTATTCTGGCCTGGAGAATCCCATGGACAGAGAAGCCTGGCAGGCTACAGTGCATGGGGCTGCAAAGATTCAGACAGGACTGAAAAACTAACACTTCCACTTTTCAGACCCAGACGCCAACCAGTTCTCTCTAGGGAACTTGTGTGATACATGACAAAGCTGGAATTTGATTTCTCGTTCCTAAATCCCAAGGCTCTGCCTGGTTCACAGAGCCTCCTGCCTTTCATATACACATATTATGTGGCATAAACTTTATATGTAGGAAGAGAGGGTGCCAATGAGTTCATGGAGTCTCAGTGGCAGAAGTGAGAGTCCCTAGGAATTAGTTGCCTGCAAAAAATGCTGAGGCATAGAAAAGTATCCCATTTGTGAGGGTGAGTGGTGGTGTACCCGTCCCTCACAGGTCTGTCAGGAGCCAAATGCATCTTGGAAAGATGGATTCAGGTTATTTCTGTGATACTGGCACGTCCCTGGCCCCAGTGCCCTGAGCGCCCCCGTGCCTTCCCCTCTGCCCGTTTCCCTTTCTCTCTCTGCAAGCTCCTGCTCTCTCCCCAGGTCCTGGCCCAAGACTGCGCCCGTCGGCAGATCCCAGGTGAAGGCTGGCTGCCCTGGTGAGACTCAGAGGCTGGCCTCCACTGGGTTCTTCTGCTGGTTCACAAAGGACAGAACTATAGCTTCTGTTTCATGCTTTCTGGCCGTGAAACCCTTCGTGGCCCAATACTGACTTGCTGACGAGACAGTGCTCTGGCCTTCATTCCCCAGATCCTCATACCATCTCGCATCTCTGAGAAATGCACATGAGGCTGGGCAACAGAGGAAAGGCCAGCCTGTCTCCTCCACAGCAGCTGATCCTGGCTCTCCCTGGAGGACCAGGACCGGCCCAGCAGCATTCGGCCTGCTGGCATCCTCTGGTGGCACATGACCCTGAGTTTGCTGTCCTTTTGGAGTTAGCCTGCTTGGGGCGGGGGAGACCTGGGTGCCTTCCCTCACCAGGGCAACAGAAACAGCAGGCCGTTCTCTGTAGCTGACGCCAGACCAGGGGCTGGGAGTATCTGTAAGGTGTGCACAGTTAGCCAGATCCTTCTGGAGCTCCTGAGGTCATGAAATACACATCCATTCTTTTTTCTTAAATTTTTTATTTTGTATTGAGATATAGCTGATTAAGTGTTGTTATAGTCTCAGGTGAACAGCGAAGAGACTCAGCCATATAATCTCCCCCAAAGCCCCTCCCATCCAGGCTGCCACATAACACTGAGCAGAGTTCCCTGTGCTGTACAGTAGGTCCTTGTTGGTTATCCCTTTTTAATGTAGCAGTGAATATACATATGTTCCTAGCAACTGGCCAAGCCCTGAGGACTTTTTAAGATAATCTTAACCTAAATGATGAATAGCAACCCTGAAGAACTGTTGTAAGGAGATGGCTAGCACTTAATAAGAGAGTTTATGAACTTTACACATGCATGAAGCTGGAAAGTAAGACATCTACGTGGCCTCCTTTACCCCCTACAGCACAGTCGCACAGACTTTCCTGGGGCATATACATGTGTTTCTGGGCTTATTTGACTCATGGCCGTGTCCCCGCTCAAACAGAAGCCCCAGGAGGACAGGGGTGACAACTCTGCTCAGTGGTCCTCACAGGCACTGCCACTCTGCTTGGCACACAGTAGATGTTCAAAAAATATTTGTAAATGAATATTAATGAGTTTACAGAACTCACTCTGTGCTGGTCATAGTTTGGAAGGGCGCACAGAATAAATGACCCCCCTAAACAGAAGACTGCGGTGAATTTTTAAAGGATGAAGATGGGCACAATAGGAGTATTCTGAAATATTAGGGTGGATTTCTGAGCCTGCACTCCTATTGCTAATTACAAGACAATTTGTGAAATCTCAGGTATGCATTTTCATGGCATATAATGAGAAGAAAGCGTAATTATTAAAAACCAAACCATAGCAGATTTGTACGTGGATCAACAGCCAAGTTGGGAACGGGGGTTGGGAATGGGGTACCCAAGAGCGCACGGCCAGATGCACGTTGAAAAGCGCCCCGGTGTTGGTTCCGCACAGATCGTGGACGGCAGGCTGTGGTTTCAGCTGGACTGCGGCAGCGGCCCCGGCATCCTGGGCATCTCAGGCCGTGCAGTCAACGACGGAAGCTGGCACTCAGTCTTCCTGGAGCTCAACCGCAACTTCACCAGCCTGGCCCTGGACGACAGCTACGTGGAGCGCCGCCGGGCACCCCTCTATTTCCAGAAGCTGGGCACCGAGAGCGCCATCTACTTCGGCGCCCTGGTGCAGGCGGACAGCATCCGCAGCCTGACCGACGCACGGGCCACGCAGGTGCTGAGTGGCTTCCAGGGCTGCCTGGACTCCGTGGTGCTGAATGACAATGAGCTGCCGCTGCAGAACAAGCGCAGCAGCTTCGCCGAGGTGGTGGGCCTGACGGAGCTGAAGCTGGGCTGCGTGCTCTACCCCGACGCCTGCGAGCGCGGGCCCTGCCAGCACGGAGGCAGCTGTGCCGGCCTGGCCTCCGGAGGTGAGCGCCCTGGGCTCCCGCCACTGGGGGGGAGGCTGGGGTGGGGGGGATAGGGGGTGGGATGGTGGGGGGAGGCAGACCTGCCAGACCGCTCTCTCAAGCATCACCAACCCAAGCGCTCTCCCAGAGAGGTGGATTCCGCCCACCCGTGCTGGCTCAGCCTCTTAACCCCCTGATTGAAGTTGGCAATCACAGGAGCCAGTCGCTTTGCAGAATCCCAAGGGCTCAGCAGGCTAGCTGCAGGGGCCTGCAAGGTGCTGTCTGGAGCCCTCTCCCTATCCTCTCTACACCTTCCCAGGTCTCAGCAGCCGGAAGGAACAGGATGCCCTTTGAAGTGTCTGCCCCCTTTGGACCACTTGCATATCAGTGCAGAAAGACTGGTAACAATCTGAGTCGTGATGACCACGCACTACCCTTTCACAGGCAGACGTGGGACTTCACTAGAAGCTAAAGGGCTCCTGAGGGTGAAGACACCCCCCTAGAAACAGAAGTGAAGAGATGTTTTGGAGGAAGCTTTTAAAATGTGTGTATTACAAACAAGTCTAGTGCAACTCCGAAAGAACAAGGAGGAGGCAATTTACATGAACTATCAAGACAGTCAATGAGAGCAATGATGCTTTACCCCAGTAAAATTTTCCCCAGAGATCATGAAGAGGACAGAATGGAGTAGGCAAAAAGAGGGGGAGAGAGGCAGGGATGGTGTGGATTTATAGAGGGTTTCTGTTGTATGAGGGGAAAGCTAAGACTCTTTCAGAGTCTGAAGATGAAAGAATCCCTGACTTTACTCAGATGCAGGATCTGAGTTAACGTAAACTAGGTCAGGCTCTCCTGGCTGAAGGCTTTGCCATCTGATTCCACTTCAGGCCCTCTGTGGAATCTCTCAGTGGGAGTGTGATTAGCAAATTTAAACCTTCCTCACAAATCACATAGAGATTCCGCTGTGTACATTACCATCTACTGTTGGTGAAGCCCAACTCCAAATTTAGACTCCATTTTATTATTAGAATGTTGCGAACTGCCCATGAAATGATGTGTTGCTGAAACACAGACGCCAAACACTGAAGTTATTTAGGCTTGCCGATGTTACTGCCGCACCGAGGGCCACATGCCCTGGGGGGAGATTTCTGCTGTCTCAACTTAAGAAATCTATTTGCTTTTTTTACTGTCTCAGCAGTATATGTAAATAAAGGGTTGTTATGGTGCCATAATTCTCGAATGATGGGCAGTAGCTATACTTCAGTGGTTCTATAAACCAGCCTATTATGACAAGTCATGGCCAGTTTTTCACCAGCCAAAACAATTCTGCTAGTGTGAGCTATCCACGATATATAAAGGGAGCATATAATTAAATTGGGTGGAAATAGAACACCACTCCATGTCAAATACTGGGTCCACAGCCACAAATTGTAACATACTTTTAACGGTGGCAGGATGTTGTTTTGCTGGCAAAGCTATGGGTTTCCACAATGGGTTAGCATGAAAATAATAATAATCACTGTGTTAAGGAAAAAGACTAAGGGAGCTTGTTTTTTATTCAGTGTGTATTTTAATTTTGTTGTTGTTCAGTTGCTAAGTCATGTCGGACTCTTTGCCAGCCCATGGACTGCAGTATGCCAGGCTTCCCTGTCCTTCACTATCTCCCAGAGTTTGCTCCAACTCATGTCCATTGAGTTGGTGATGCCATCCAACCATCTCATCCTCTGCCACCCCTTTCTCCTCCCACCTTCAATCTTTCCCAGCATCAGGGTCTTTTCAAATGAGTCAGTTTTTCACATCAGGTGCCCAAAGTATTGGAGCTTCAGCCTCAGCATCAGTCCTTCCAATGAATATTCAGGACTGATTTCCTTTAGAATTGACTGCTTGGATCTCCTTGCAGTCCAAGGGACTCTCAAGACTTTTCTCCAGCACCACAGTTCGAAAGCATCAATTCTTCAGGGCTCATCCTCTAATTACCATAAAAATCCCTGAGCTAGGTCTTCAGTGCAGGTATGTTCGTTAAATATCTATAACCCCCATCAGAAACAGCAGTTTTCCTTTGTTTTTAAAAGCTCATTTGGCTTAACCAAAGTTCAGGACTGAGGACCCACCTGCCATATATTGATACTTTTTCACGTGGTCTAAAGAATGTGTTTTCCCTTCCCCAGGGACCCAGCTTTGCCCATGGGTTGCATCCGCTGTCAAACACCTCATTGTCCCTTGCTCTCCAGCTTCCCCCTATACTTGGATTTGGGATTGGGATTCTGTGGCAGGTATTCTTTCTTCCAAGGGAATAAAGTCTTTCTTTTATCAGCTCAAGTCTTTCCTTTCTACTGGGAGCTCATGTTTTCCTGAAACAAAGTATCTTTCCTCATCTCCCACTCCCTTCTCCCAAACCTACTACCTCTTATGAGAGAGGTAGTTGAGAGGACCCGGTGGTTCTTATCTCAGGACCCACCCCACCACGCATGGTCCAGAAAGAGCAGTACCGTGCACAGCAGTGCTGAACCCGGGCCAGCAGACTCCTGGCAACTCACCAGGAAATCCAAGAGGACTTGCTTCCATGGGGACCACAGAGCCCTCTTCTGAAGAAGTACCTATTTGCTGCCTGGCTATCGGGATTGAGGTCTTGGCTTCTAGAAAAGAGGAGAGAGAATCCATTTTCTTGCCCCACTGTCTGTTCTCATGTGAGGACTTTTTGCTGGGTCCCCCTATCCCATCTGCAAATTCCCTTAATGAGGCGTACCCAACCTCCAGGGTCTATTGCCTGATGATCTGAGCTGAAGCTGATGTAATAGTAATAGAAATAAAGGGCACAATTAATGTAATGTGCTTGAATCATCCCCAAACCACCCCTGGTCCATCTAAAACTTGTCTTCCACCAAACCTGTCCCTGAGTGCCAAAAAGGTTTGGGGACTGCTGCCCTAAATTGAAGAGAAGTAGATGGCAACCCACTCCCGTATTCTTGCCTGGAGAATCCCGTGGACAGAGGAGCCCAGTGGGCTGCTGTCCACAGGGTCGCACAGAGTCGGACACGACTGAAGCAACTTAGCGTGCATGCATGCAAGCCCTATATTGGTGCTAAATAGTAGGGAGGTGTGGGGGGAGCAAGAAGAGGCAGAACCAACAGTTTGGCTTTAACTCATATCTGTGAACTATTTAGCTAATTATAAGGTTATTTAAAATAAGGGAGAAATCATCTCAGTTGTGAGTGACGATTTAAAAAGAACAAGAAAGAAAAAGAGAAAAAAGCAGACTGTCATTAATGAAAGAATATTCATGCCTGGAAGAATTCCCTCTGGCTACCAGGGTATCTAATCACAGGAAAAGAGTCTTACTTCCCCTGATCAAAGGCTAGAATGCAGGGAGCAGTCAAAGAGGAAATCTGAGCTGGAGAAAGTAGAGCGAGGTGCTTAATGACTCCTTGCACATGAGAATGTTGATAACACAGTTATCTGAGCATCTTGCTGTTGTTGCAACCCTGAGTTATGTGTCACTCTAAAATTCCATGACACCTATGTTTCTATAATCATTCTCTTGGACCTTAGAGGATGCTGGAGGATATTGGTCATTGGCTGTCCTGGTAATCCTCTACTCTCAAATCGTGACAGTCTTAGCACCAGGCTCTTGTTCAGAGCATTCAGAGTTTTAAAAGTGGGCAACTCAGGCCATGAAGCAGATTTCTTTCAGAGAAGCAAGATTCTGCTCGAGCTACTTCCAAACCCACTCAAACCCTTGACAAGGCTGCCAAGTCTGCTAGCACGGAATGGCATGGTCAGCAGATTTGACCAGTGTTATACCTCTGGCTGTCCCACGAGCCGGCCATGAGAACCCAGGGGAGTCAGAGCCCAGAACACTGACTTGTAATAAGAGGGTAATTATGACTCTGAAAATCAACCACAGAGGGAAGGCTCTCTCTTGGTAAAGCCTTAAAATTATATGTATTTCATAAACATGAGCTGGAAATAGCAACCACCATGGAATAGAACTAGCCTAGTCCCACTGTGACCCTGTGCTTCCAGACCCAGTGGGTCAGCAGCAGCCCAGGGAGCAGCCACAGTCTGAATATGTGGGTCTCAGTCCTTGGAGTATCATCCTGCTCAGCTGAAGCCCGTGACCAGAAAACACAGTTGCAGCTAAACTTGTATATAATTTGGCAAAGCAGTGTGGCAACCGAGACTGCCAGGCAGAAACACTCATTCAGGTGGCTTTCATGAGACTGAAAACTTAACTTAAAAAAAATTTTTATCTATTTTTAATTGATTGATGATTGCTTTACAATATTGATTTGATTTCTGTCATACATCAACATGAATTAACCATAGGTGTACATATGTCCCCTCATTCTCGAATCTCTCTCCCACCTCCCACCTTTTCCCACCCCTCTAGGTTATTACAGCTTAATCTTAAAATGAGAAGTTGATAACTTTCCGTGATAGAGTCCCATTTGTTAGCATGTCAGTTTGTTACTATGTCCTTGAGCTGTGGTAAGCACCTTGTAAGTGCTTCTGTGCTGAGATACAGTTCTCACCCAAATACTCTTGTTGTTGTTCAGTCGCTAAGTGTGTCTGACTCTGTGACCCCATAGACTGCAGCACGCCAGGCTTCCCTGTCCTTCACCATCTCCCAGAGTTTGCTCAAACCCATGCCCATTGAGTCGGTGATGCCATCCAGCCATCTCATCCTCTGTCGTCCCCTTCTCCTCCCGCCTTCAATCTTTCCCAGCATCAGGGTCTTTCCCAATGAGTCAGCTCTTTCCATCAGGTGGCCAAAGCATCAGTCCTTCCAATGAATATCCAGGGTTGATTTCCTTTAGGATGGACTGGTTTGATCTCCTGACTGTCCAGGGGACTCCCAAAAGTCTTCTCCAGCACCAGTTTGAAAGCATCAGTTCTTTGGTGCTCAGCCTTCTTTATGGTCCAGCTCGCACCCCTGTACATGGATCAGTGCTATTCTCTGCTCCCCTCAACTCCCATTTTTCTGATAAAGAAGTAACCAGCCCGCTGTCACACAGCTAGTAAGGTCGGGAAACCAGCACTTGATTTCGGTTTGTGGAACTCCTGCTCCCTGCCTCCGGCCTTCACTCTTAACCTTTGTTACTCAAAATGTGTTCCAAGCAACAGTAGCAGCAGCATCACTGGAAATGTTTAAAATGCGGCATCTGAAAATAAGTCAGAATCTGTGTTTTTAACAAGATCCCTCGGTGGTATGCTGCTTTATCTCTCTCTCTGAACTGCCCTGAACCTCCCCCCTGAAAAAAAAAACAAGTTCTATTCTGTTTTTGTGTGTTGAATATAGTATTTCTCAAACTCCAAGGTGCCTCTGCACCACCTGAGAACCTGATTAAAATGAGACCTTGTTCTAGAAGACTCTCTTGCTTGTTAAGGAGAAAGGAAAATCTGTTGACTTGCCTTGGTCATTCTCTGTCCACATCAGAGGAACCTTCTGCTAGGTCACTGAGTTGTATTTTGCAAATTCCTGTATTACCAAAAAAAAAAAATTATCAGTGAAAAGTTTGGAGAAAGTAAAAGATCCACACCTACAAATCAGAATCTCAGAATCTGCAAGAGTAGAATTCAGGCATCTCTGTTTATAACAAGCCCCCCAAAGCCTATGCAGTTCTGAACTTGAGAACACTGACATTTGAGAAGCCCAATAAATTCTGTATTTGCTAGAATGTGAATCAGTGAATTCCAGGAGACATAGAACATTCAGAAATTGAATGTCAGGTGCACAGCCTGCATTTTGTAATAATTGCTTTAATGTAAAGATTGAACTTTGTTCCTCAGAAGTTTGGGGTCACCCTGAGCTCCTTTTCAAAGGCAAAAGTAATAGTGTGTACCTTCCCCCTCTAAGCAACGTGCATGAGGCAGCAAGTTCCCAGATGTTGTAAATAGCTGGGCACAGAAACATCTTCAGTTACAGGGTGACCTGTGCTACTTTGGGTGATGTTTTGGGCCCCTAACTTGTAAGTGTCTAGATTAATCCAGTCTATCAAGCTCTAATCAATTGCCTGACTTGTGCGAGGCTCTGTGTTAGGTTCTAGGGTTGTGTTGATGTTTCTGTGACCAGCGGATCCACTTAGGTGGCCTCCCTCCCTTCATGGCTGGCTTAAAGGAATTGGGCAGGTTTCCTGTGTATGCTTAGTCCACTGGCCCACTTAGTATCAGGGGACAAAAAAGCCAGGCTCCCAGATAATATACTGTGGACAAATTTGACTAAGATTTGAAGGTTTTGAGGGGGAAAAGTTTTTTTTTTTTTCTGGGTGTCTTTCTTCTAAATAATGAATTAACTTTCTGGGGATTACTTTAGAAAAACCTCATGGTAATAGCATTAATAATATTTTATTGATCCTAATAGAAATACTGAAAACCCTAAAGCAGTCAAATTTTGTGCAGACACAAAAGAACATGCTAAAAAGTGAAATGTTACAGTGTGCTTAATGTTGTTAACACAGTAAGTGTTTCTGGTTCTTCAAGGAAAGTATTAGAGGCTCAGCCCAAAGTACAGTGTGGGAATTGTGAGCCAGCTTTCCTTGGGAAAGTTAGAGAGCTCCCTTTCAAAAGTTTTCATCTCATGAAGTCTGAAGGTATTGCATGGGCCCTGCTTGGTGAAAGAGGAAAGTCTGAGTGACTTCAAGTTGAAGGGGTGAAGGAGTGACGGAGGCCATAAGCTGCAGCTAAGCTCATTCCACTTTTGGGTGGCGTCCCATGTAATAATGTGGGCAGCAGTCTTCTCAAGCTCACTGAGACTCACATGGACAGAAGTTTCAATATTTCCCAAGAAATAGCCTACGTGCATGTTAAGTCACTTCAGTCGTGTCTGACTCTTTGTGACCCCATGGACTATAGCCCGCCAGGATCCTCTGTCCATGGGATTCTCCAGGCAAGAATACTGGAGTGGGTAGCCATTCCCTTCTCCAGATACTGCTTACAAGTCAGAGTTAAAAAAAAAACAACAACTCATGGCTTTCCATTGTTTGATTATGAGCAAGAGAAACGAAGCTGATTTCTGAATCCATTCTAATTACAGTAATTACAACAATAAAGCACCTAGTGTTTGTGGGCTGCATTGTGGTTGATGAATCCAGAAACCTCATTATCCTCTATGAGTGGGTATGAGTGAGGCTTAATTATCAGATAAAAACGGAGGTTCCTAGAGGTCAGGCAGCTCAGCAGATGGGAAACAGCCAGAACTTAGATGTGGACCCACCACATCACAGCCCTCTCCCCAAATCATAGCATTCCTGAAGTGTCTAAATGCAGTCCATAACTGAGCAAGCACGGTGGTTGATGCTGGCTTCAGATCCCAAGTGCCAGTTGCACATTTGCCATTATTTCCCCCTTTGTGCAGAAGGCAGCTATTTCCTTATCAAGGAGGCAAAACTGAATCAGGATGATGCTCACCTCCACCAAGAGAGTGGGGCAGAAGGTGGAAGTCATCACTTGAATGAATCAGGTCGGAAAAGAACTACTAGGTCAAAGGAGGAAGGTGGAAATGATCTTGGTTATTTGCCTGCACAGTCCAAATTCACTCTGTAATCGCTGAGACCATTTCTGTTTAGTGCATGTACTAGGCTTTGCCGTGTTCTTATTTGAGCAAGGAAAGGAGAGAGCATTTTATGTTTTTCTGGGTGCAGATTTCAAAATCATCTGCGTCAGCTGTAACTAGTATCGCAAGCAAGAGCATAGCTTTGAGCCAAGGCTTTAAATACACTTCTCCTTTCATAAGGATTTGCCAAATGATAATTGTGTGTGTGTGTGTGTGTGTTTTGTGTGTGTGTGTGTTTACATGTGTATCTCAGTGCTAGCAGGACAATTATCTTATTTTTATTAACTTTTTATTTTGTACTGACGTGTAGCCAATTAACAAACAATGTGATAGCTTCAGGTGAACAGCAAAGGGACTCAGCCATACATATACATGTACCCATTCTCCCCCAAACTCCCCTACCATTCAGGCTGCCGCAGAACGTTGAGCAGAGTTCCATGTGCGATACAGTAGTAGGTCTTTGTTGGTTCTTATTGTTGTTATTTAGTTGCTCAGTCGTGTTCAACTCTTTGCGACCCCATGGACCGTCACCTGCCAGGCTCCTCTGTCCATAGGATTTCCCAGGCAAGAATACTGGAGTGGGTTGCTGTTTCCTTCTCCAGGGGATCTCCAGGGGATCCTCCAGAGATTGGACCCACATTTCTTAAGTCTCCTGCATTGCATGGTGGGTTCTTTACCACTAGCACCACCTGGGAAGCCGCTTGTTGTTTATCTATTTTAAATACAGCAGAGTACATGCCCCTCCTAAACTCCCTACCTATTCCTTCCTCCCATCCCTCCCCCTTACAACCAGAAGCTCATTCTTTTATATGTGGAATCTAAAAAAGAAATGATACAATGAATTTACTTACAAAACAGAAACAGACTCAATTAACTTTTGTAAATCTGGAAAATGGTATAAAGTGGCATCTCCCACTTGTTGACTGTGTAACTTTGAGCAAATAATCCTATGTAAGATTCAGTTCCCATTTTTTAAAGTACTTTCAGCATAGGATTCTTATCAAGTATTAAGTGAGATAATGTATGGAAAGCTCTTAGCATTTTTCCTAGCATGTAAAAAGCTGTTGTTTTTGCTAATAGTTTCCTTATTTCATATTTTCCAACCCAAGAAAAAAGAATCCACTCTTTTGAATAAAACTTTGAGATTATCCTCTGAATTTTTTCTTTCATGTACACAAAAGTGTTAAAATATTATTTGTGATCAAATTATGTCTAGCCATCTTTTGAATTCTCTTCCCTCTATTTGTACTTTTATATGGTAATGCTTTGGAAAAACAGAAGCTTTAATATGCTGTTATCTTTATTATGATTATTTGGCTCCCTGAAGGGTGCCTGATGCTGTCCATCTCCCTGCATCTCATTGGCTCCCTGGAGAGTTGTGGGGAGCCTAGTAAGTGGCAAGTTCTAGCTTAGTGACACGTTCCAATGCCAATACAGTCTTGCGGAAATTATTTGAGAATCTGAAAGTCTGGATTCAAGTTCAAATTCATCACTTACTAGCTGTACATACTTGAACAAGCAACTCATCTCTCCAACACTCCCAGGGAGTTAGGGCATTAATAGAGCCTCTTATTTTCTTTCATGGAATTTTGTGATTCTTCATAGAATGACAAAGTGATTTTAAGCCACTAAAACATTACATCACTTAATATCATTATGGCAAACTTGCTGATATTATAAAAATTATTATTAACAGTAATAAATGATAATGAGATCATAAATAATACTTTGTTAGAATGAGTTAATTTTATTAACAAGCCACTTTCTCAAAGGCTTAATAGCAAATATAACTTTTCTTTCATTAAAAAAAAACCTGACTATTTAAAATCCAATTGCTTTTCCCTTTTAGCATGTTAAGGTAAAAATCTCTCCAAATTTAAAGTTCTGAAATCTTCCCTGGTCGCTCAGATGGTAAAGAATCTGCCTGCAAGGCAGAAGACCCAGGTTCCATCCCTGGGTCAATCAGATCCCCTGGAGAAGGGACTGACTACCCACTCCAGCATTCTTGCTGGGAAAGTCTCGTCGATAGAGGAGCCTAGTGGGCTACAGTCCACAGGGTCACAAGAGAGTCTGGTATGACTGAGTGACTAACACTCACAAAAGCAAGATGTCTTGCAAAGGGCTCTGCCTCTCTTGTCCCATGGGTTTGAGATCAGGAGAGCAGATCCTGGAGAGTTTGCTTCTGTCTTTAATAAACTGAGAAATTCAGATAGAGAGTGTGATGAAGTGTCTGTTAAACATACAATTCAGGAGAAAACTGAACAACTCGGGCCTCTGGAGCCAGACTGCTGGGGTTCAAGTCCACTCTAGTTTCATGACTACATAATCCACTTCTCTGTACCCATCTGTAAAATTGGAATCATAAGAATAGTCCCTTTATCGCAGACTTGTTTTGAGACCTAAATGAGTTAATACAAGTAAAGTGCTTAGAACTGTCCTTTGTTGTTGTTGTTCAGTCGCTCAGTCACGTCGGACTCTTTGCAACCCCATGGACTGCAGCAGGCCAGGCTTCCCTGTCCTTCACTATCTCCCAGGGTTTGCTCAAACTCATGTCCATTGAGCTTCTGATGCCATCCAACCATCTCATCCTCTGCCTCCTTCTTCTCCTCCTGCCTTCAGTCTCTCCCAGCATCAGGATCTTTCCCAATGAGTTGGCCAAAGTATTGGAGCTTCAACTTCAGCACCAGTCCTTCCAATGGACATTAAACGTTGATTTCCTTTAGGATTAACTGGTTTGATCTCCTTACTGTCCAGGGATTCTCAAGAGTCTTCTCCAGCACCACAGTTCGAAAGCAACTGTCCTTGATCCATAATAAATGTCACTAAGTGTTAGCTGTCATCATCATCATCACCTTCAAAATAGACATCTAATTTTCTCAGGTATAGAACAGGGCTTCTTGTGCAGGATCTTTAGTGATCTCTGGGCTCGTAGGTGGTGTTTTTCTGTCCTTGTATCCCTATCCCCAGCTGTGCTGGTAAACCAGTTCTCTAAAAATAAAAGCCCTGATCTGAGTGTTTGCTGATTTCCATGGTATAACTATTATTCCCAGCCTGGCTGGCATCAGGCTACCAGTGATTTAATAACTGTCTGCCAACTTCCTGAACACTTAAAGTCAATACCCCCAACCTTAGATGAGCCAGCTCCAGTGCACCACTGCTGATGGCTTAGACACGCAGTGGCAGTGAGAAGGTTAACCAGTCAGGCTGGCGGCTGCATCAAGTAGCGCTAAATGACGAAAAGCAGGAGGAAATATGTGGGAGTACAGTGGTGCCTGGAGGGCGGGCCTCACTTTAAATGCTGATTGCCCAAGGTCAGAGACGCCAAATCAAAGAAATCAAACCCGTAACCCGGCGTAGAATCCAGTTTCCATGATAGTCAAATGC
Source organism: Ovis aries (assembly GCF_016772045.2). NCBI lineage: Eukaryota > Metazoa > Chordata > Mammalia > Artiodactyla > Bovidae > Ovis > Ovis aries. The sequence goes on along the minus strand of NC_056074.1, from coordinate 1,603,070 downwards.
CCCTTATTTTCAGACAGTCCCTCCTTGCCCCTCCCTGACCCCCACTTACTTCTGCTATAGTTTGAGAAACAGCCAGAAGTTTGTCAAATAGGAGCTGGAGAGGAGGAGACTTACCTGGGCTGACTGCCCTCCCCATCCTCATCAACGCTGTGCTTTGCAGATTCCTGGTTCTCCTGACCCTCCCTTTAGTCTAAAAAGGAACTGAGTTCCTTCTCACAAGTTATTCTCCCTCTAAACAACATGCCACCCTCACCAAAGACTAGCCAGGTGACATAAAGGAGCATTTTTTCCCAGTTACAACTGTTTTCAGCAATCCCCACTTCCCTTTAGGTGAACAATTTCCCAAACTGGAGAAAAAACTGCCCCAAGTCAGCAGCATAATTTGAAGCGAGCATCCTGCCCACAGACTTCAGGCCAGCTGTCTCTGGACACAGCTTGCATCAACAGTGATCTTTCTTTATAAATTAATTCTCTGATGTTTCACTGCATACAATCATGATGTCCTCCTGTATGTGAGAGTTCTCTGGAGTGTGGAGTCATTACGGAGAGCATACACTATTTCAATCTACAGATTATTAATTATCTTACACCTGCAGAGATCAATCTACAATATTGCAATATCAATCACTGACCACTGGGGGAAGCAGAGATTAACCCAAGAGCCCTTCTAATAACAGTGAGGATGGTTATTTGTGGACTACAGTAAATATGATGTGCTCATTGCATGCTGAGACCCACACACTTCTTCCACTACTGCCCAGTCCCTTACCTGTTAGAAACCAGGTATTCACCCTCCCTCTGAACAGGGGATAAGGGTCATTACTGTGGAAATTGACCCACCCAAGGATATTGACACAGTATCATAGTTGACAAGCCCTACTGATGTTCTCAGAGCTTCCTATCAGATTTCTACTTTTCTTCCACCCTGTTCTGCAGTATGAACTGATAAGCCAGGATTATCAGACAAGGAATGAAATCCTCTCATTTATAAGATAAGGACTGCCTTAAGTTTCCCCAGAAAAACAGAAACTATAGGATAGATGAATAGATAGACAGATGATTCATGGATAGGTATATAGATTATAGATACATACGGAGGGAGAGAAACAGAGAAAGAGAGAGACTGATTGATTTTTAAGAAATTTGCTCATAGGATTGTGGGACTGGCAAGTCTGAAATTTATAGGGCAGGCCAGCCGGCTAGAAATTCATGAAGAGCTGATTTTTCAGTCTTTGATTTGAAATCCTCAGAGCTGGAAATTCAGCCAAGATTTCTGTGTTGCAATCATGAGGTAGAATTCCTTCTTCTTAAGGCTTTCTTTTGAATAGGTAAGATCCACCCACATTATTTTTCTAATAGTCATGTATGGATGTGAAAGTTGGACTATAAAGAAAACTGAGCACTGAAGAATTGATGCTTTTGAACTGTGGCATTGGAGAAGACTCTTGAGAGTCCCTTGGACTGCAAGGAGATCCAACCAGTCCATCCTAAAGGAGATCAGTCCTGAATTTTCATTGGAAGGACTGATGTTGAAGCTGAAACTCCAATACTTTGGCCACCTGATGTGAAGAGCTGACTCACTGGAAAAGACCCTGATGCTGGGAAAGATTGAAGGCGGGAGGAGAAGGGGACGACAGAGGATGAGATGGTTGGATGGCATCGCTGACTCAATGGATATCAGTTTGAGTAAACTCCAGGAGTTGGTGATGGACAGGGAGGCCTGGTGTGCTGCAGTCCATGGGGTCACAAAGAGTCACGACTGAGCACCTGAACTGAACTGAGCTGAACCCACATTATATGAGATAATCTGCTTTGTGCATGCATGCTAAGTTGCTTCGGTCATGTCTGACTCTTTGTGACCCTATAAACTGCAGCCCACCATGCTCCTCTGTCCATGGGATTGTCCAGGCAAGAATACTGGAGTGGGTTGCTATGCCCTCCTCCAGGGGATCTTCATGATCCAGGGATCAAACCCACGTCTCATTATGTGTTCTGGATTGGCAGGTAGTTCTTTACCACTAGCACCACTTGGGAAGCCCAATCTGTTCTACTTAAAGCCAACTCATTGTAAATATTAATCACATCAACAGATACCTTCAAAGCAACATCTAGACTAGTGTTTGTCCAGTAACTGGGCACTAGAGCTTAGTCAACTGGACATAGGAAGTCTGCCTTCACAGAGACCAAACCTCAGAAACAGATAAAAGCGACTTGGAAGAAACTATACAAGGAGAGTGCTTCATTAACATATTATTAATATCTTTAGGGAAATAAGAGGAGATATTATAACCACAAAACAGGAGCCAGATAATATGTGTTTTAAGAAAATAAAAGCTCAACGAACAAAGTAAGAGCCTTTGGAAAAATTCAGCATATATGAAAATTTCAATAAAAGTTTCAAAAGATGATAAACTCAGAAAGTAAGGCAAAACCCCACAAAGGTGTAATATAAGAGAAAAATAAAAATTAAAGAAAATCCAAATGATCTGACATCCAAACCATAAAACTTCCATAAAGATAGAACAGAGAAAATAAAGGAAAGGAAATCATCAATGAAATAAAGAAAATTTCCCAAAGTTGTTACGATTTACAGATTGTGAGATCCCACTGAGTACCCAGGACCAGTTGAAGTAAACCCACACATAAGTGTACATCATTGTGAAAGCTCAGAAAACTGGGCGCAAGAGAAGGCCTTCCAAATTGTTAAGAGAGGAAAAGAAACCAGGTCACACACAGGAACCAAAATGACTTTGGATTTCTCAAAAGTAACACAGAGGGAATTGCTTAGAATTCCATACATAACTTAATTATTTTAAAAAGGTGTAATAATGGAGTAAAAATACGTTCAGCTGTGTGACGTCTCACTTGACCTCATGCACACCCCTTCTCAGGAAGCTGTTATGGAAGAGATCGAATGACATGAGCACAGAACCTAGATAAAATCCTACATAGAGACACCCTATCTGTACAGTAGCAGTGTGGTGGGGAAAGCATCTTCCTTCACATCCTCATCTCTGTTCTTGGGATCTGTTCCCTGGGTGTCTTTTTACCGTTCTTACTATCATTCATGTATGTGGTTAATTAGATGAATTTCTGTGGACTAGCACGAGCTACAAACCATTACGTGGCATTTTTGTGGCAAGATGTGTTCCAAGTTCAAAATAACCAATTTGCTAATCATCTTTGGAATGTGGGCCCTGTTCAGAGGAATTAGGAGGCCACGTTACGGCAGAGTCTGTGCACGCTGGGCATCAGCAGCAGCATCTGTGGCTCACGAGCTCCTCTGTTTCTCCAGGTTATCAGTGTACTTGTCTTTCCCAATTCACTGGGAGAAACTGTGAATCTGAGATCACAGCCTGCTTCCCAAACCCCTGCCGGAATGGAGGCTCCTGCGACCCCATAGGAAACACTTTCATCTGCAATTGCAAAGCTGGGCTCACTGGAGTCACGTAAGTGCGATTGTGCAGTTAGTCTTTTTCTACGCTGCCTCTTCATGCTAAGAAAACAAAACTAACTGGGGCAAAATATCCACTACTGATAGGATGGGCAAAGGGTTAATACCTGTGCATGAAGAGTGCTTACCAAGGCCTAAAATGTTATCAGGGGTTATCTCTGGGGAGTGGGATTATGGGTAAATTACATTTTTACTTTATTCTTCTCTATATTTTCAAAAAGTCATATAAGTACTACGTGTTATATAATCTGTAAACAATTCTTTTAAAGAAAGTCATCTATGACCGTAATGTTTCCAGTATAATTCTGAGACAGATATGCTATGCATTTCCCCAGAACTCATCAACTGGACTTTACTGCCTAGGGTTTTATGATCATCCTGAGAAACTAAAGAGTTACCTTTCCTTTGAAAATCTTTTATTCCCCCAAGAATGACGAAAATTAAAGTGTTAGCCAAATGGAAAGGGAATGTTTTCAGTTCTGAGTAAAACACCACTTTAACCATCCTTGATGGTTTTAGAATTATATGTGTGTGTGTGTGTGTGTGTGTGTATATATATATATAAAATCTCAAGCAAAGTGATATTCTAATTACAGATCAGTCTTATGTATTCATTAAAGCAAATCTCCTGAGGACTTTACCAGGAAATACTTAGCTGACTTTGAATCCTTGGATGTAATTTAAAGTAATAAAGCTGCATTTATTTTTAACTACTCTGTGATTCTGACTAATTTCCAGCTGACCTGGCCTCAATCTGTTCACATTAGGGACGTTTGACTACATTTTAAAAGGTGGATTACCAAAGATATACGTGATCGGACCTTTTAAAATGAACATGTCGGAACAACTGCAGAAGTGGAGGGCAAGGAAGAGGAAAGACTATATTCTTAAATAACGTTAAACTCAGAGGAAGACTTACATGTTTGCCTATTTTAACTATACTCAAAGCAAGTCATGGATTGCCTTAAAGAGAATAAAGTTGATTTACTTTTCATTAGAATGCTTTAGTCATTTTTCCCCCTGCTAATTTGAGTTAGCATTAGCCTTTAACAGAAACACAGGGACTTCCCTGGTGGCCCAGTGACTGAGAGACCACACTCCCCATGCAGGGGCCCCAGGTTCCCTCTCTGGTGAGTTAACTAGATCCCACATAAAGTAAATGAAAATAAATTTTAAAAACCTAAGCATAGAATCTGGAAGATAAACACTGCTATGTAGCCCTCCACCCACTGCCTACATATGCCCCATTACCCTAGCTTCCCAGAGAGACCAAAAATTACTGTGTTCATTAGAGGGAAATGTCAGAATCAAAAACTTTCTCCTCCTGGGAAACTCTGTATAGGGTGTCTAGGTTCATAGCTCTTTATATGCAATTCTACAATCCCCAAAGCTCTAAGAAGTAAAAAGATTGAGAATATAATCATGGCAAACATTTGCTGGCAAAACCAAGCAAACCATTCCGAGGCTATTCTAGTCTTTATTTCCCTCATTTAGTGTGACTATCCATATGTTTCACTGTAGAAACACTGGTATATTTGGTGATAGGTCCTATGCCAGTTTGTGGGATGGGGTGAGTATTTTACATAATATGAAAGACACGTAGTGTATGTCATTTCTAAAACTGCAAAATTTTGCATTCTGAGATCCATCTGGCCCGGAGCATTTGAAGACCAGTATGTCTTCAACAGCATTTCTGTTTTCTTTTTCCACACCGTCTCTTCTCTCCCAGGACAGCCCTTTCCTCCCCACCCAGCCGGGTAGGTTCAGAGTACGGGAGAGAGGGCATTGGCTGGTTGGTAGGAAGCCCTTCGCGTGATGAGGACGTCCTGGGTGGGCACAGAAAGCTCATGCATCTCCCGTGTACCCGGCATGACGTCATTTCTGTGTTGCTTCATGGGCCCCTACAGGGGCTTTTTACCTTTCTGAAAGATGTCCGTGTAAGAGCGGATGCCCGCCGGCCCTGCTGTTTAAGAGGGGGCTTTTGTGTTCTGTCGCAAAGGTGTGAGGAGGACGTCAACGAGTGCGAGCGGGAGGAGTGTGAGAACGGCGGCGCCTGCGTCAACGTGTTCGGCTCCTTCGTGTGCAACTGCACGCCGGGCTACGTGGGCCAGTACTGCGGGCTGCGGCCGGTGGTGGTGCCCAACATCCAGGCCGGGCACGCCTACGTCGGCAGGGAGGAGCTGATCGGCATCGCCGCGGTGCTTCTGGTCATCGTCGCCCTCATCGTCCTCTTCGTCGTCTTCCGCAAGAAGGTCTTCCGCAAGAGCTACTCCCGCAACAACATCACGCTGGTGCAGGACCCCGCCACGGCCGCCTTGCTCCGCAAGAGCAACGGCGTGCCCTTCCGGAGCCTGCGCACCGGGGACGGCCGCCACGCGTACCAGGAGGCCGGGCCCCCACAGGTGCCCGTGCGCCCCATGGCCTACACCCCGTGCTTCCAGGGCGACTCCAGGAGCAACCTGGACAAGATTGGCGATGGGCTGGGCGGCGAGCCCCAGGAGATGACCACCTTCCACCCCGAGTCCCCGCGCATCCTGACGGCCCGGCGGGGCGTGGTGGTGTGCAGCGTGGCCCCCAACCTGCCCGCCGTGTCCCCCTGCCGCTCCGACTGCGACTCCATCCGCAAGAACGGCTGGGACGCGGGCACGGAGAGTGAGTCCGCAGGAGGAATTGGGCAGCATTGCTTTTACTAGTGTTTAGTGGAACTTTGGGAAGGGAGAGCGACCCCAGAGGCACAGAGCTCTCCTTAGGACAGGCCCTGACACCGAAGGTTCACACCAGCTCTGAAATCTTGCTATGGTTCCTCTCCCCATTTACAGATGGGGAAAATGAGGCTTAGGGAACGTACATAAGGTGCCCACAGTCTCGGAGTTCATTAGAGGCTGTTGGTATTCCACCCTGGGGCTGCCAGCCTCTAAAACCCATGCTCTTCTCATAACAACATACTCTTGGCAGTAAACCAAGCAGGGTAGCCATATATGCAATATACAGGAAGTGTGCTCTGGAAGGTCAGAGGGGGGTATTTCCAGTCTTAGGGAGAAGACTTGAGAGGAGCTGAGGAACACTGGAGCTGGACCATGGTGGATTAAAAGTCCAGTAAAAGAAGAGTGTTCCACATAGAAGCCCCCACAAATTCAGAAGGAGACCAGGTCCTTCTGTTTGGCTGGAATGCAGGGTCCAGGAGACACGCAGGAAACGTGGTCGAGGCCAGATGCTGGTGTTTCCCTCTCCTCTTGGCCTCCTGGAGCAGAATTGTAGGCGAAAGGAAGACCCGCAAGTGCAAAGGCCCTGGGGTGGGAAAGATTTTAGTATATTGAAGAACATAGACAATGTCAATGTAGTTGGAGCTTGGTGAGCAACACTAATGCAGAATTTTAAGCAGGAAAGTAACACAATATAATTTCCATTTTTAAAAGATGGTTCAGACCAATCTGTGGAAAAGAGACTAAGCAGAAAGTAAGTGAGAAGGAAGCAGTTAGTTGGCCTCTATGAACATCTAGGCGAGAGGTAGTGATTGTTTTCCCTGCTCTAGTATCAGTCAGGCAAGCTCTGTTGTATCCTATGACTTTTCATCAGGCCTAGTGGCTTTATATTCAATCAGCAAGAACACCCTGGGTGGCTAGAGTTTCCAAAGGCTGGGGATACCGTACTCTGATACATGTTGGAGCAGAAACAGGGGGAGACTGGTTTTAAATGAAGCTAGAAAGCACCTGTAGTCAAGGAGATAAAGTGTTCCTCCATGGAGGAAGGGAGCATGCCTCCTGGTGTCTTTAAGCTTTGGCCACTTCATGAGAAGAGTTGACTCATCGGGAAAGACCCTGATGCTGGGAGGGATTGGGGGCAGGAGGAGAAGGGGATGACTGAGGATGAGATGGCTGGATGGCATCACCGACTCGATGGACGTGAGTTTGAGTGAACTCCGGGAGTTGGTGATGGACAGGGAGGCCTGGCGTGCTGCAATTCATGGGGTCGCAAAGAGTTGGACACGACTGAGCGAATGAACTGAACTGAAGATTTGAGGGGAAATTGTCTGAGAGTGCCTTCTAGAAACAGGAAGCAGCTCAGTTACTATAGGAGACACAGAAGGGGTCTCCTGAGGGGTGTCTGGCTCTGTTGTTTAGGAGGAAGGCAAGGCTAGAAGTAAGAGTTTGGATGCCAGCTATGCTCAAGATGATTGGATCTCTGAGAGTGTGAGTTCACCAAGGGAACAGGAGCAAAGAATATGCTCAATTTGAGCCACTTGCAAATGCCTGCGTGTGCGAGGTAGGCAGGGGCTAGGGCCAGGAAGGGAAACACACACCGGCCACAAAGAGACAGCCGGAAAAGCAGAAAGGGCGGCGAGCAGAAGTTAAGGGTATCAATAAGGTCAGCAGGGTTCAGTCTCATAAAACCATCCAGGACGATACAGTCTTACACAGAAAAAAAATAGATATACTATGCTTACCACCGGGATGTTTCTTAGTGATCTCAAGAATGTTTCAGTGAGTTTCAAGACAGAGTCCAGTGTGCAAGGGTTAAGGATGAAGAGATTTGGTGAGAAAACAGAGGCAGCAAAGCCACCACTGCTGTGCACTGAATCGTTTCCTTAAGTCCCATGCTGACCCACATGGGCACCAGTTGGAGGAAGGATGAGTGAAATAACTTGCCTACATTTGATTCCTGGGTTGGGAAGATCCTCTAGAGAAGGGATAGGTACCCACTCCAGTATTCTTGGGCTTCCCTGGTGGCTCAGCCGGTAAGAATCCACCTGCAATGCGGGAGACCTAGGTTTGATTCCTGGGTCAGGAAGATCCCCTGGAGAAGCGAAAGGCTACCCACTACAGTGTTCTGGCCTGGAGAATTCCATGGACTGTATAGTCCATGGGGTTGCAGAGTCAGACACAACTAAGCGACTTTCACTTCACTTCATGAGCAGTAACTAGGAAAGGGAGGGATAGGATTCGAACCTGGTGCATCAGGTTCTTTTACCAAGACTACTCCTGGAACTTTTACAGGAAGGAGGAAGAGGCACAGGAGAGGGCGGGTCTGCTGATGATGGCAGAGAGCCTCTACACATGCCATTCTAGTGCGCCTCCACTGCTGAGTCCACCGTTAAGGAGACACACTTATACTTCAAGTAGCCACCCTTGGGAGAAGGCAATGGCACCCTACTCCAGTACTCTTGCCTGGAGAATCCCATGGACAGAGGAGTCTGGTAGGCTGCAGTCCATGGGGTCACTAAGAGTCAGACACAACTGAGCAACTTTACTTTGAATGGCAACCCACTCCAGTGTTCTTGACTGGAGAATCCCAGGGACGGGGGAGCCTGGTGGGCTGCCATCTATGGGGTCGCACAGAGTCAGACACGACTGACGTGACTTAGCAGCAGCAGCAGTCACCCTTGGATTTTACCCATAAATATATTCTCTCTCAAATTATCTGTAGAGTTAGACTTCACTGCGGCCTTGCTAAATCCTCTGGTTAATTGAAAGCCTCTCTTTTACTTAGCAGTGAAAAATGGGGGGCTTAAATAAATGGAGGAGTACAGAGAGGAGTTTCTGCCCAGCACTGTGCTCACCAGGGTGGGTCACCTGGCATCTCCTCCCTCCCATCAGCTGTGTTCATGGCTGAGCCTGGGCCCACTTTGTGCTTTTCCAAGGCACATCTTATTTTCTGTGGTGTGGCTGCTGACAGGTGAGTTTCTCCCTGGCATCTCTCTCCACTTAGATCAGCTGTTTATCAACTGATTGTTTTGCTGTGGCTCCAGCCTCTGGTGGCAGAGGGCACGCTGCAGTGCCCGTTCCCACCACCACCCTGTGTGGAAGAAACGATGATCCCTCTAGTCACAGAGAAAAATACCCGTTCCTGAAGCATGAGGCCCCTCTCTTGGTGCCGTCACACTCTGTAATGATTGGAAGTTTTCCTGCTGATCAGTTCCCTCCCCCTCCTTCAGAATGTGACAGCTTTATTTCCAGACTCCACCTCAGGCCAAAACTCACGCGGCCCCCTAAAGTATTGTTGAGTTTTTATGGAATACATTTCCTCCTTTGTTAAGCAAGGCAGCGCTAGCTGGTGAGACAGTCTCTGGGCAACTAATTCATTTTTCACTTGACAACTTGGAGGTAACGGGTTGTTTTCCATTGCTTCCTTAGTCCATCAAATAAGACAGTAGCCCTGTAGTGTGTGTGGCTGTGTGGGTGTCTGTTGGGATGTGTGTGTGCAGGCTGTCTTTGTGCGGCAAAGAAAGGGGAAGTGTGTGGCTAACAGCACATCCACACCACCGACTGCCCTCCTGCCAGAGTGCCACGTGCTGCCATTCCCAAAAAGTGGTGTGACGCTGCCCTCTAGAAGGCAATGCGGAAAACTTCACTCACTCCCCAGAGATGAAGTTTGGAGACCTGTAATGATATTCTTGCCTATAAAATATTTATACCCCTATTTTAAAAATAATCTCACTTAACCTGGTGTTGACACCATGTCGATCCATGCAAATGATTTAAATGAACTCTGAATGGCAAAACCCAGCCCATTCCATCCTCCCTTCACTCCTCACTCAGTCGCTCCCCTTTGAAGACAGAACAGTGACTTTCGGCTGTCAGCTATTTGGAAGCTCATTTGCCAAGGGTTAAGGGTTTCAAATCCATAATGTAAATCTCTTGATTGACAGACCTTTGCCCCCGATGGCACAATCAATTTTCTACTGTGTGGCTAAATTCTTTTCTCTAAGCAGATGAAAGCGCCCCAAGAAGTGAACTCTGGCGGGGGACGGGGCTGGAAATATGCACGAGGTAACCAGTGTCATTTCTGCTTTCTCTCTGGCTGTCCGCGAAGACAAAGGGGTTGATGACCCAGGAGAAGTGACCTGCTTTGCAGGCAGTAATAAAGGCAGCAACTCTGAAGTTCAGTCCCTGAGTTCCTTCCAGTCGGATTCGGGCGACGACAATGGTAAGAATTCCTGGGATTTGTTTCCCCTGGAGGACTATGTTTCCTGTGCTGGCAGCCACTGGTTGAGGGGAGGGTGATGGGACCTGTTTCGTTTCCTGACCTGATCTTGGGCTTCCGCCCATGCTCACAGCTTTTTGGTGAACTCCACTGTTGGGTGTTTTCACAGAAAAAGCAAAGCTCTCATTGAGTTTCCCCAGCTGTGAGCAGGCGCAGAAGGAGACGAGGTTCCCCCAGACCTCCAGTAGTGCGTCCTCTTTGATTTGGGTCATGATGGAACTACCTTATACCAAAGAATGCTCTCTAGCAAACTGCGATTTATTTCCTGTTTTAACTCGAGATGATGTCTTCACTGTTCACTCTCCATCCAGCCTCTGCATTATTAGAAATTCATTCCGAGGCAAGACCTCCTTCCAGTAGAACCTACTTCCAGAGAGGCGGTGCCTTCATTCAGCTGAGAACCCTTGAGATCGTGTGGGGTCATGAGCTTTTGGCGACTCTAGTAGACATGATACATCTGCTCCTCTGAAACTTGCACATGGACCCCAAATGGTACACCCAGTCCAATGTGGCTCACGAGCCCCGCTGACTCCATAGCCGCCGCCTCCACCACTTACGAGCCCCTGCTTATGGAGAGGGCGTTAATTCTGGACTTGGTCTTCTGACCTGAGGAACCAGGCTTGGAGACTGGGTTGATACCCCCAGGAAGGGGAGGGGAGTAAAAATGGTCATGAAACAGTGAGAATTTACCACATGGTGGTGAACCAAGAATAATTTCCAGTAGTCATCAACAGACAGGCAACCTTATCTTAGTCGATACCTTATGCCATTTTCCCATTTGTCAACAACTGGTAAAAATGGAATTTGTATTAATGTATGTCGTCATTCAACCCTAAACCCTTGCAGAGTCTCTCTTGAACACTGACTCCAACACTGGGCGTTCTGTACCATAAAGTACAAAATGAAAACAACTCAGTCTTTGCTGTCCCCCACTCCCACCCCACAGGTAAAGATAGAAACAGGGGAGCCCCAAAACCATAACATCAATCACGGAAGTAAAACAGTCTGCTTTCCCCATCAACTACCCCCAGTCCGTCCCACTTCCTTCCCAAATCCCTGGCCCTCTTGAGAGGTGCAGAAACCGTTGGGCAACAAGCCACGCTGACAACAGACTTCTTCCAGGCTATCTCAGAAGGTCAGAGGCAGGTCTCCAGATCTGTTTGCCTTGGTGTTTACCCCCTTCTTCAGCCCTACCAGAAGAAGAGCTGTCTCTGGTTTGTGTTTCATCTAGAGGCACCCAAGAACATAGTGTTTCCATCTCTGGACAGAAACTCCAGGGACGATGTCTGGTTGACTACTTTCACAGTCTCTGCTTCATGACACACTTGAGTTTTCATGCTTAGCACTCTAGGCTGGTCCATTCTAGCAGGCTTCCTAAAGTGTTAGGAATTTTCTTCCAATTAATATTGTTTTTTCCTCATTCTTGTTCTTTAAATTATGAAAGTATGGTAACACATTTATAGGAGACTTGGAAAAGACAGAACAAAATTACAGATAATTTCACTATATATTACAATTTTTTTAAGTAAATTAAGATTTTTAGTTGGCGTTTCAATATCAAACTCTCAAAAGTTAATGGAATGAATATACTGAAAAGTAGAAGGACCTGAGGGCTTCCTTGGTAGCTTGGATGGTAAAGAATCTGCCTGCAGTGAAGGAGACCTGGGTTGGATCCCTGGGTTGGGAAGAACCCCTGGAGTAGGTGACGGCAACCCAGTCCAGTATTCTTGCCTGGAGCATTCCATGAACAGAGGAGCCTGGCGGGCCGCAGTCCACAGGGTCTCAAAGAGTCAGACACCACTGAGGGACTAACACACACATACACAGTAGGCCTGAAAAGCACAAGGAACCAGTTCAACATAATTAAGATTTATACAGTTTTCACACAATATCAGGGTACAAATTCTATCCAAGTTCCCATGGGCTATAAACTAGGAGACACTGGAATATATCCAGGGACATAAAACAAGGTGCAAAAATTTGATGGTCTAAAGGTATTGAAATCATACAGAATCTGTTCTCTTAATCACTGTGGAATTATGTTAGAAATTAGTATCAAAAGATACTTGAAGATAACCCATATGTTTTTAAGAGTAATATGACATTTACAAAAAGAGATCTTTGACTTAGCCTTCTACCGATTGGTTTAAACCTGATCACCTCTCCAAAAGATTCTGGTATCATATGCTAAGGCGACCCAGGTGGGCACAGAAATCTCCTCCCCATTTTCTGACTATTTCAGAGGCCAAGCTCCCATCTACACTTTGCGGGTGGGAGCTGGGCCTCGGGTCATCCCAGGCTGCCGGTGGCGCCATCTGAGGGCGCAACCATCAGTCCTGCAAAGGTCATCGTCCATCACTGGCATTTGGCTCGGAGTAGCACGGCTGTCCAGCAAGTAATTATCCCTGGGAATAGTGCAGTCTTCCTTGGAGCCTTTGGGAGTTACTGATGAGATATTAGCATGAGCTTATGAGCCTCTGCCTTCCTAGATTGATTTCCCTGGGCCACGAGGTGTGAGTTTATGGCATGGCAATTCCTGCCAACCATGCCTTTCAGGAGGACTGGCCCTGGATTTGCTGCTGTTTCCCTTCCTCCGAGAATCCCAGGGGATAAGAGTGTCCACTGTGGCCCAGTAGATGGACTGTGGGAAACTCTGGGTATTTGCGTGCTGTACCTTCGTTGCTGCTGTTGAGAGTGCATGTTCAGAAGACATGACTAACCTGAGACTGTCCTTCTCCTCCCTCCTGTCGTCTCTCCTGGCCACAAGCATCCATAGTGACTGTCATTCAGCTTGTCAACAATGTGGTTGACACTATAGAGAATGAAGGTATTTACTGTTTTCTTCTGTAGCATTTCTTTGGGCAACTACCTTTTTAGGAAATACTGCTTCCTTGTTACTTTGAAAAAGGATGATTTTATTTTATTTTTTCAAGTATAGTTGTACAGTATTATGTATGTTTCAGATGTACAACATAATGATTAATACTTTTTGAAAGTTATACTCCATTTATAGTTATTATAAAATATTGGCTATATTCCCTGGGCTGTATAATACATCCTTGTAGCTTCTTTATTTTATGAACTAAGGGTGATTTTAATCAGCTGGCAACAGTAAAAAGGTGGTTTCAAATGAGACACTGAATGTCTCTCTCCAAATAAGAGTGAATTTTACAGTTTTGAAAAAAAAATCCAGTTCCTAATTTTTTCAATATGTGAGATACTCTTTTTACAAAATCCCTTCCCAGAGAAGAAGAGCCACTTAGTTGAAGTCCAGATTAATACTAAGTTCATTCTTACATTCAACATGATTGAGCACCTACCATGAGCTAGGGATATTTAAGAAGTCATTCAAAGCTACAATATTATGGGGGTTGATTTCAATCAAGTAACTTTCATTAGGGACTTAAAACTATTAGGGCCTACTATAGATGGGTTTGTTTGTTTGTTTTGTGAATAACAACAGGGAGAAATAGCATTGTTAAGAGTCATCTAAAATGTCCTGTTGTACCCTCTTCACATGCCTGGGACTGTCAGTTTCACTTCTCCCTTTGTGTTTAAACAGTGTCTGTCATGGATCAAGGACAGAACTTCAACCGAGGTGACACTGCCGCGCCCCCAGCACCAGATGCTCTTATGCGTTAGAAATTTCTGAGTTTGCGCTTACGCTGTCCCTCTCCCTCCATCGTGTCTGAGTGTCTTTGACCTGACTTTTGCATGTTCCAGGAGTCTTGTGTGCCCTGACTTTTGCACGTTCCAGGTGTCTTGTGTGCTCGGCACTAGGGGTGAAAGCCCCGCCCACGTCTCCCTCCCCAAGCCTCTCCCTTGCCCCAGTCATTCATTCATTTGCACGGGTATCTCCCGCCCTCCTGCGGTCCACAGGAAGGCTGGTGCATCTTGCCTCATAGAGCATGTTGCCAGCCTGGCTCTGCACTTAGCCTGCAGCTAGAAAGGGGGAGTGGAGGGGAGAGCCTTCTAGAACTGTGTTTCCACAGCGTGCCCTTGCTCACCAAGGCTTATGCCATGGCTGAGTGGGAGACGCGGCAGCAATCAGGCGTCCTCCTCAGAGCTGCCGCTGCCTGTGCCCCCCGGGCAAGAGCGCGGCTGGGCCTGAGAAGGGCCCTGCAAAAAGCATGGGGCTACGCCTGGCTTCTTAGCTGTCTCCTGGGCATTGAGAATTGCATGCCAGGTCCCCTGCCCGCGGCCTTCTGCGCCCTGTGCCCAGCGCCGCCCTGGAGGAAACTAACTGCCCCGGCTTCCCTCTCACAGCCTACCACTGGGACACGTCCGACTGGATGCCCGGCGCCCGCCTGTCTGACATAGAAGAGGTGCCCACCTACGAGAACCAGGAGGGCGCGGCGCCGCCGGGCAGCGCGCGGGGGCTGGAGAGCGACTACTACCTGGGGGGGTACGACGTGGACAGCGAGTACCCGCCGCCGCACGACGACGACTTCCTGGGGCAGGACCCGCTGCCGCCGCCGCTGCCCGAGGACTTCGCGGACCAGTACGACAGCCTGCCGCCCGCGCGGCCCGGCTCGCTGGCCGGCACGCTGAGCCCGGGCTGCCGGAGGCGGCCGCAGTTCCACCCCAGCCAGTACCTCCCGCCGCACGCCTTCCCGCACGAGACGGAGGTGGGGGGCCCGCCCGCCGCCGGCGAGTTCAGTACTTTCGCCGTGAGCGTGAGCCCGGGCGCGGAGGCCGCGGCGGGCCCCGCAGACGGCGCGGCCCTCTCCTTGCACAGCTCCCGGGGCCCCTCGTCCTCCGACGTGTCGGCCAGCTGCGGCTTTGACGACCCCGAAGCGGCCGTGAGTGACTATGAGAGCGTCGGGGAGCTCAGCCTCGCCAGCCTCCACATTCCCTTTCTGGAGGCCCAGCAGCAGACCCAGGTGTAGAGGCGGTGCGGAGCCCGCGGGCTGGCACAGTGCGCAGAGACCGGCGCGGCTCGCCGCTCCGTGCAGCAGGCAACGTGGTATTTTCAGCTGGAAACTCCTTCCCAGTACTGTCACGAGCAAGCTCGACACCGCTTGGGTGAAAAGGAAAGGCTCACACATTGTTTCTGAGAGGTGACCCATCGTCCGGGCAGCGCGTGCCTGCCTACATGACCCAGCAGGTGCACCGAGTTTTTCAAGGGGGAATCAAGCTCCGCTGTGACGTTAGACGGCCCATCTGTCTGCTTTGTGCAGTCTTGTGCCCTGGGAAGTGTTACAGCGTCGGTCCAGTCCTTGCAGTATTAATAACTGGCAGCAAGCCAAGAGGCTTATGTTGCATATAATTTTGAGCCAATGGGGGGAAGTGAAAATAGTAGTTATGACTGTTGGAAAAGTTAGTCTCTTAGGCAAAAGCAAAGAGGAACGACCATTATTAAATAAGAAAATGGGCTGAAGCCTTTCAAATCAACTTTTTATTTTTTTTAAATAAGCTACCCAATTTTCAGCTATAAAGTTAGGTTTGGGTAACATGTTTAGTATGCTTAATTTTGTTTGTTTGTTTGTGTTAAGCATCCGAAATAATATAGTTATATTTTATGATCATTGAGAAAGATATCAATGAAGAGGAATACTTGAGATATCTGGGTCCCATTTTGTAGGTTGAGGGGAAAGTTAACATTGTGGAAACATTGAAAAGAATGTGATTATCTGTCTTTGTGTTTTCCAGTAAATATTCTTGACTATAACTACAGTTTTAACATTGAGGCAGAAATTGGCATTTGTTCTGAGAATCAGGAAATAAAGAGACAAAAAAGAGGACTATTTTAGTACATTGTTCCCTAGAATGAGAGATATTGAGAGGTTTAAGCAGAATTCACAAATTCAAGGAAAAAAAGAAAATTTAATACTTCCAAAGTTTTCAGCTAGATAATCACAGTTCTTGATAATGCAGATAAAAGGCGTGTGTTTTAAATTGGTGGCATCATCACTATAGATGCAATTTTGTGTTTTTAAAAAAGGAGAAGAAAGATTAGTTATTGTGTATAAATTATAATAGTGTGTGTGTCTGGGCCTATGTACAGATATGTGCTTGCACTCAGTAAGGCTGCTCTTGAGGAAAAGTGACAGGAAGGTTTTAGGATACAACCTGTGTTAAAAATCCTGCCATCAAGGCTAACCTTCCAATTTCTCTGATCTTGATGATATTAGAGAAACACCAAATGCCATATTTTTTTCCGATTCAGTTAACTTTATTTTGGTATTGCCGTTTATATTAACTTGAAGCAAAACTGAGCTTTTTTAAGGAAGAAGACAAAACAGTATTTTGTTATAATTTTTCAGAACTAAACTCTTATTTGAAAAAAGTATGAAGTTTCATTACACCCTGCCTTTTGGTTCTCCTCTCTTCCAACATGTGGGCTTTGACCTTGAGTTTCCAAAATTGCCAGGAGAATCATCTGACAGGAAATACAGTAACTCGAAGCTTAAAGGTGATGAGCTGAGTAACTTTACTCTTTTGCTTCAATCAGCTCATGGGCACGTGCACAGAGGCCATGGTTAAATGAATGCGTATTTGCACTCTCTGCATATGAGCGAGTCTGTGTCCAGTTTCTGGTGACGTATGGCGTTGCTGTGTCCACTATACTGTCCTGAGTCTGTGTATCACCCATTCAGACGTATTTTTCAGTTGTTTCGGTCATGTTCAATCCACTTCTTTATAGGAGTCAGTGTTTCCAAAAGTTTGTGGTTAAAACAAACAAACAAAAATTCCTTTTCATTCTCAAGCTTCCTGAGTAAACTGTACACTCATACACTTCACAGATTTTTCAGCTTTTCTCATCTTCTTATCTCTTAGTCAGACCTACTCATGGAAACACTATCTGCACCGTGGTCTTGAAATAAATGAATTTCACTAAGGCTGCTTGGGAGAATGAAATCTTTGGTATTTTTCTTATGTAAGAAACCCATTTGCAAGAATCACAGAGAAAATGACAAACTAATGGTCTAGAATAGAATCGCTGCTACACTTTCTATAATGCAGTGGCGTAAAAAACAATCAAAGTAAAACCAACAATTCATTTCTTGCCCCAGGAAATATTAGAAGGAGATTAATGCCGATGAGCCACTCCAGCTTGCACAGCACACCCTCCAGGCAGAGTGCCTGTGGAGCCCAGTAATGAAGTAATACATAGATCCCAGTGCTGCTGTGAAGTCACCCAAGAAAATTGTGCCCACTCTTGGCTCTGACCTGGATAAAATACCTCTTTCTTCAGGATATCTTCCCCTGGTTTTCTGCAGAGTAGCTCTGTAGCTAAATGTATCCCAGACAAGTGTGTGTTATGTTTTGATCAATTACTTTTAAACACATGTTATCTTTTCCCTTTCTGGATAATTAGCTTTTCCTGTAGATTCTGAAATGGTTTGCAGCCAGGCCAAGATGGAACTAGGTGGGGTGACCAATGATTCAAGAGCTGGAAGGGTCCTTAAGATCTGCTTATCCAACACCCTTATTTTATCAAGAGAAAACATACCCAGAGAGGGGAAGGGACTCACCCAAGCTCGCACAGGAAGTTGAATAGCTGAACAAGAACTAGAACTCATCCGTTTGACCAGTATTCTTTCTATTACTATTATTCACCACTAACCTGCATGGGGCATGGTATCTGCCTGCTTCTGCTGGAGCTTTTGATTTCACCCCATTCCTGCTGTGGAATATACTACAAGAGAGAACTCATGGAGAGTATTTCTCTGGAAGCCTCATGATCTTAGATTTTTTTTTGCAGCCCCCATAGGAAAGGTGCAGTGACAGAATTCATACATTTCTTTGGACATCTATCAAAACTGCTTTCACCAAATGAATGTTTTCTAAAATGAGGATGGAATGATAGCTATAAAATGGAACTCAAACTGATCAGTAAGTACAGTAAAGCTCTGATTATATTACCTACCGGGTCCATTTGTTTTTCTTTTTTCTTTCTTCCCAGCCCTACCCCATTCACCCTGATGAACCACATGGGAAAGATTTAAGCCAGTTAGTGTCTTCCCCATACATGTTTTCCTAACCTGTATGTGCTACCTCTGGAAGCCGTTTTCCATAGCCCATTGCAGGCACTTTACCGGTATCGCACACATTCTGATTAGGTTGAGAGTAGCTGAACTAGCGACATTTGTCATACAGTCAGCAGAAGCTCTGGGGCTGTAAAAGATAAAGAAGGTAGGTGTTTAATTTATTTGCTTGCTTCTATGGGGATTTTGTTACTGAGTTTCATTCCATGCCAACTTTCCATGTACTCCTATCCTGCCAGTTCATGAAATGCCATTGTAGAAGACTTAGTGATATGAACAAGTCAAGTCCACGCATTTAAGGTTTATCCTATCAGACAATGGGGGTGAAAACCTAGAGAGGGGATTGATGCATTCCCGGAACTTACCTGGAACCACTCTTGGGAATCATAGCAGATCCTGGGGAAAGAAAGCAAGGAAAACACTGTCGGCCAATTCCTGTTTACTACCCACCCCCACCCACCTGCTGCCCCGCCGATGCCTGAGTCTACACAATCAGCATCAGGGAGATAAGAGGTAAGCAAACCAGATCGTTTAGGACCCAGGGACACCTCCATGGGAGAATTCTGGGAGCTCTGGTGCTCCTTTGGCATGGGTTATCCAGAGAATCGTCTGGTCTCTCCTCTCTGCTGCCCTCCCAGTGCACGGATATTGCTAAAGTGGCTAGGTTTTATGTTTTTTGTTTCTAGCTTCCAATCATGAGAAATGGAGATGTGAAGAGGCATTTCTTTAGCGTCATCATTTTGTGTGGTCTGTGAGAAGGCGGGTTCTGTGTTTTTGCTGGGGTTTGTCCTGCAGCGTTCAACTGCACATTATTCTGGTGGAAATCCACAATGTCTTTAAGCTTCTGGTTGTATAATGCTAGGGTTTAAAGTTGCCATATGTGGATTTGGCATCAGTTAATATTTAGCCAGCTGGCTAAGAGATAGGAAAAGAATAAGATTTTCTTTCCTTATGTAATAATGAAAAGCAATAATTACAAGTATGTAATATTACACAAAGGCCATAATTAGTCTCTTCCAGTGTTTAGAATGCACTCGAGAATCGTAGAGTCATTTGGAGTGTGCTTGGACCCATCAGTATGTACTGTAGTACCCTTCTGGCAAACAAATACCTGAATTGCTACTATTGAACAATTTTATGAGCCCATACTACTGCATTTCGGGAAATGACAAATGTGTTCAGATGTGTTCAGAAATGGAAGCAGTTCTTTTTAAGCACTGTATCAGAGAGATTGTCATGTAAATTTACCTGTTACAAACAGGCTGGTTTGTAAAAGATGTATGTTTCGGTGTTAAAATGTTTATAAAATTGTATATAATGGTTTCAATTTTCCAGGCTTTTGTAGATATACTGTATTTGATGCCTATCAGGATACTTTAATTTGGGGGGTTGAATATAATTCTAAGTCACCCATGCTATTGGTCTGCAAACTATTGAGGTAACTACACACACACACATAAAGCATTTTAGATTTGAAAATGGCATTTTTGAGTCATTTCCAAATGTTCTATAGCCTTTCTTTGGTTCTATTGTTTTCATTTAACTTTCTCTGTTTCCAAGACAATGTTTTTATTGACATTTTAAAAATCGAGTGTGTTTTGCCCAGTTACTAAGTACCTGATTTGTATGCCATTTCAGATTCAGAATGAAGCACATCATTTATTCACACTCACATACACTCACCTCAGCTTGCACACACATCACACACCAAACGTTATGCAAAGGGAAAGCTAACACTTAGAGTGGGCCCCGGCCCTTGTGGGAATGAGTTGTTTCTGCACATAATGCTGTTGGCAGTATTCAGTCTTGTGTTCTTTTTCTAAAAAAATTAAAGAAAAAAAAGATGACCAAAAAAACCCCACAAAAAAAACGAACAGTGTACAGGTTTGTAACTGCCAAAATTTGATGGTTAAACAAATTTTCAAGTAAAAAGAAAAAAATGAAACTGTCAATCGTGTTGACTTTTTTTTAAGTGTTGCCTTTCATTTGTCTTCAGTTAATTGCTCACATGGCAATTATATTTGTAGGAATAGTAGTTTTCTCAGAAACTTCTTTCTGCCATAAAGACTTCCACGGGCCCTGGTGCATGCCTACATTGAAATTTGATGTAGCTTCTTACTGGATGCCATTGCCCGTAGGCTTTTTTTTTTTCCTGATGGGGATGAAAGCGGTGCTGGATCATTGAGCCTCATCACTGCAGAAATATTTTGTAAATGCATCCCCATGCATTCTAGGCAGCTTTACCAGCAAGCCTCTTCCTAAATAAATAAATCCAAAAACTGGGGGCACAATGAACACCTGAATTTTCCTCCAAAAAGCAGAGCTCTAGACAATTTTGTAGACAGACTAAAAGTCAAAATATATACAAGAGAAGTTGAGGAGTGCCAAATTGATCTTCTGAAGAAGTGGCATTACAGGAAGTTAACTTGAGACCAGAAGGGACTACAAAAGGGGCGGCACAGTCCCCACCCCGCCTGGGCGCGGGAGGGCCAGGCCTGCTGTGAGAGCATCCCTGCCTGAGCAGCAGCGGCACAAAGGCGCCTCCTCGGGCACTGAGCGCCCGGGGCTGGCCCTGCCCGGGATGGAGCGCCAGCGCCGCGCTCCCCTAGCTGGGCTTTCAGTCTCCTGACCAAGTGGGCTACGTTCCTCCAGTTACCTGTCCATCTGTTGCTGGAAGGGGGACCCCTTCCAGGGTCCGAAAGTGGGTCTTGTCTAACACTCAGAAACAAATTGTCCGAGGAGACACACGTGCTGACGAAGCAAGAGCTTTTACTGGGAAAGGGCACCCGGGCGAGAGAAGGAGGGTTGAGGGAACCCGGGAGGACTGCTGTGCCCCGTGGCTTGCAATCTAGGGTATTGTTGTTAGTTTCTGGGTTCTATTTAAACAATCGTTCTGACTCAGAATCCTTTCTGGTGACGCAGGCATCACTCAGCCAAGGTGGATGCCAGCGAGGATTTTGGGAGGTGGTTGGACACATGGTCCTTCTGACCTTTCCTGAACTCTTCTGTTTGGTGGTGACTTACTAGTTCCCTGTTCCTTACCAGAACCTCCTGTCGTAAAACGACTCCTACAAATAGTTACTGTGGCGCCGGCCAGAGCAGGCGGTTTCAGTCAGTGCGCTTCCGCTGACGCATCCATGCATTGGTAGGCAGATAAATAATCAGAGGAAAGAGGGGGCGCACCGATTTGCTAGCTTTGCCCACTTCCATGGTATTGATGCCAACAACTTAGCCTCCGGGCACTGGTGGTGAATCAGAGACACAGTTTTGGGTGAAGCAGAAAACAATAGCTTTATTGCTTTGCCAGGCAAAGGAGGTCGCATGGGCTTATGCCTTCCAAACTGTATGTCTGGGATTTGGTGAGGAGTTTTACAGCAATGGTTCAAGGATAGGGTTGCTGATAAGGATCAGAGTGTGTTTGGGGCCTGCCGTCCTTTAATCTGGTCTCAGGTGGTCTGTTGATGAGCTTCTGTGATTCCCAAGTCATCCATCTGTGACCTTCTCTCTGGAATGAAGAATGCTTCATTAGCTAGTTAGCATCTTCCATTCCTTGGGGGTTTTAGTTCTACAGAAGAGCTCAGAGACAGTGCTTCTTCCCTTCAGGTGGAACCAGGATCCTGCCCCAAGGCTACACTATTATTTCTTGATCGCTACTCCTCTGTATCTGCATCCCTTCCCTTGCCAGATTAATAACTGAACCTGCCCTTTGAAACTCAGGGAAGGCCATGGGGCTAAAATCTATTCCCTACAAACTAGGAACAGGGGACACAGAGAGGCTTCCATGCCCAGGAGCCCCGCAGGGTCCTGCTCGGTTTCAGGATGAACACTTGTGTCACGGCTGGCTTCAGACCACCAGGATAATGCAAACCAGCTCGCAAACTGCTGGTCTCTGGAAACCCAGTCTGAGCCAATGTCAGAGCCCTGGCTGCCTGAGGGCAGCTACCTGAGGGCAGGCTTGAGTCTTTACTGTCTTTATTTCCTGGGTTCCCAGGACAATACCGGGCTTCCCAGATGGTGCCAGTGGTAAAGCAGCCGGGGGCCAATGCAGAAGACGTAATAGATGAGGGTTCGATCCCTGGAGGAGGAAGTGGGGACGCACTGCAGTATTCTTGCCTGGAGAATCCCATGGACAGAGGAGCCATGGGGTCGCGAAGAGTCAGACACGACTGAAGCAACTTAGCAAGCACGCACAGTGCTGACCCTCACTAGACATCCCTGATTGAAAAATTAATCAATGACATCTCCAACTCAAGTCCCTTGATCTTATAAATCCTACCTCATTTTGGTGAATCTAGTAACTGCAATAAGAAAGATGTCAAGAGAGGGAAGCACTGAGAATGCTCGAGGTCTCCTGCCTTTCAATCCAACAGCGCAGGGATGTGCTCATGAATTGAGCACCAAGAAAATATTCGTGTTCATGACTCTCCTATGGCCACCCTTAGCAGAAAGAGAATGTGTTTAAATCTCCATCCTGACCTCCAAAATGGTAAGTAAGGACGGTATGGTAATTGACATCACCTCCGGAGATGTCAGTTAAGAAATAACATTGGTCTGGCTGGGGAAAGAGGAAAAGAAAGAATTTTTTTTTGTCAATCTCCATTCTCTGCTATTCCTTTGAAATAATGGACTGGTTCTTAGCTTGGAAACAGATCTCTGTGGAAAGGCCATTTTATTTGTCTGGGTCAGGGGTCCCCAAGGCACACCTGAGTTCAGTGATTCCCTAAGATAACTGGAGACTCAGCACAGAGTTCTACTTATGGCTATAAAATAGTCAACCAGAGGGGAGCTCAACATGACTAAAATAGTCAACCAGAGGGGAGCTCAACAGACATTCAACATCCAGGGTTTCACTGAAGGCTGGCCTTATCAGCACCTCTGCCTGGGATGTACCAAAATTCCAGACTCCTAGAAGAAATGTAAGAGTTCAGCATAAATGATGCTAAAATGGTGGGAACTCCCCCCTTAAATTCACTTTTCCAAACACACGTCAAACGCTGACATGAGCAGGGCCTTCAGGGGACAGTGTCAGGCCTGCGAGTCTCTGCACAGACCCTCTGACATTTCTGTCAGACTGATGCTCTCCCGTTTGTCCAAGCTCCTCCCAGTTAGCAGCTTCGAGTTTCCGCGGGCCGCTCCATGTGGCCTGCAGCTCTTCGCACCTTGCCCTGCCCTTCCCTGTGTGAACAGAAGATCCAAACAAACCACTTCTGCCAGACATCTGGGTGAAATCAAGCTGGTCAACAGACGATACTAGTCAATTGTGATTTCCGGAAAAATTCTCATCTGTGGTCACTAGCTCTCTTTCGGTGCACAGCAGGGCAGTTTCTCAACCTAGATATTCATCTTGAAGCACTTTTGGCTCGTCTCTCAAAATTCTTCCATTTTTCTCTCCTTTCTTTTACTTTCCAATTACTTTTCAGCCACTTATGCTTGTTCTGTACTGTTCTTAATAAAGATTTGGAACAACCTAAATAATTAACAATAATGATAATTTGGAACTAATTGGCCTCAAAATTAAAGCAGCCTAACAGATCACGCAAGAATAGGGGGATTAAAAGTAGCAAACTCTATCTGAAACATTTTTTCATGTCCCTTTAATTTTTGTACTGCCTTTTCTTCCTCCTTTCTTGCTTCCTTTATTCTTCTCTTCATCTTTTCCTTTTTCTTACTTCCAAACCAGTGCAGGTTCATTGCAAAAATGAGAAAAAGCAAGCCAGGCAAAGGAAGGGCTTATAGAACGCTTGCATATGTCTCTGAAACTGGTCATTTGTTTTTCAGAGTATATGATTTTAGGACATTGTCTACATAGATTAATATTTTTAAAGGAGAATTTTTATGAATATACTTTTTGGAATTTTAAGGACTATTGCCCCAAGTAGTAGATAAGTGCTTTCCACAAAAAGACAGACATAGCATAAAGACATCCAAAACAAAGCATGAATGGTCCCCTGAAGATTTTTTCTTTTTTTAAATGTATTTACTTTTAATTGAAGGATAATTGCTTTACAGTATTGTGTTGGTCTATGCCATGCGTCAGCATGAATCAGCTGTAGATATACACATGTCCCCTTGCTCTTGGACCTCTCTCTCCCCTGCACTTTTCAAATGATGTTCCCTCAAATACAAATGGGATTATTTCTTTAAAAATGTAGGGGAAATTTTTAGAACTTTTTATGTTCAAATTATTCTCTATTAAGTGCTTTTTTGTTGACCTCTTGCAGTGATTTCCCTTTTAGATGTTTCCTGATCTACAAGTCCCTCGTTGGTCTACCGGGTTGCACAAGATTCAAATATTTCTCCTTCCATGTCACTTTCCCAGGCTTTCTGAAATCCTTCCTTCCATCCATTTTCCCAGATGTGCCCTTTCATTTGGTAGCAAGTTGCACTGAACTGGCACTTAGTATGCAGAGCCCTTGATCAATCAGCTACAGCCAGACCGGCACAGACCCTGACTCCAGGAAGAGCAGGAAGAGATGTTGGAGCAGACGCTGTTTTTACAAATTTTCAGTTCACTGGTGAATATTTTCTTAGCGTGAATACCTATGCTTCCCCATTCAACCTCCTAACAGTGAGGGGTTCAGATAATGGCGACTTTCTGTATAGGTGGCGCTAGTGGGAAAGAACCTGCCTGCCAGTGCAGGAGACATAAGAGACCCAAGTCTGATCCCTGGGTGGGGAAGACCCCCTGGAGGAGGGCATGGCAGCCCACTCCAGTATTCTTGCCTGGAGAATCCCATGGACAGAGGAGTCTGGTGTGCTACAGCCATAGCGTTGCAAAGAGTCAGACACAACTCAAGCGACTTAGCACACACAGCACAAATACACATATGTAGATGAGAGAGAGTCACATGATGGGATTCTAAATTGCTCTGAAACTTACTGTGTTCTCTTAACCGTCTGTCTTAGACATCTTCACAGGTCCATGCTGTATTCTGCTTAATGACATTGTTTTCCATGTCATGATTATTCCATAGTTTTATGTAATCATGCCCTTTTTTAAAAAATAGAAATGTGATTGATTTATAAAATTATATTAGTTTCAGGTGTGCAACATAGTGGCTCAGGACTTTTAACGATTATGCTCCATTTAAAGTTTCTTACAAAATAATGGCTATATTCCCCTGTGCTATACAATATTGGAGAAGGCACCAGCACCCCACTCCAGTACCCTTGCCTGGAAAATCCCATGGATGGAGGAGTGGTAGGCTACAGTCCACTGGGTCGCTAAGAGTCGGACACTTAGCAGCAGCAGCAGCAGCATACGATATCTCCTAGTTGCTCACCTATTTTAAACATAGTGGTTTTTAATCTCTTACTTCCACACCCCTGCCTTGCCCCTTTCTCCCTCCCTCTCCCTACTAGCTTGTTCTCTATGTCTGTGTATGTGTTTCTATTTTGTTATATTCATTCATTCCTTGTGTCTTTTAGATTCCACGTATAAGCCAATCATGCCCTTCTAGACTGACTGCTTTAATGTTTGGATATTACAGACAAGACTCCCGTGAATATTCCTGTATAAATGTGCACACGTTAGGATTCCTGAAGGATGGATTTCTACAAACAGAATTTTTAAGTCAAAGACCTCCACTTTTAAGTCCGAAACTTTCTCCCATTTTAATTGCTTTCAAAATGGTTTCATCAAATAATAATGCCACCAATGCATGCATGCTAAGTCGCTTCAGTCATGTCCAACTCTTTGAGACCCTATGGACTCTAGCCTACCAGACTCCTCAGTCCATGGGATTCTCCAGGCAAGAATACTGGAATGGGTTGCCATGGGATCTTTCCAACCCAGGGGCTAAACCTATGTCTCTTATGTCTCCTGCACTGGCAGGCAGGTTCTTTCCCACTAGTGCCACCTGGGAAGCCCCATTCCACCAACAGTAACACCCAACATGCAGCGACTTATAACTTACTCTCTCCATCAGGTACATAGAGCTGGCCTCTGTTCTGGAAGCCATACTGCTGCTCCAGATTCTCAGGAGATCAGGTTAGGCACTGCCACTGTAACTGCTGATGCTGAAGCTGAAGCTCTAATACTCTGGCCACCTGATGCAAACAGCCAACTCATTGGAAAAGACCCTGATGCTGGGAAAGACTGAAAGCAGAAGGAGAAGGGGACGACAGAGGAGATAGTTGGATGGCATCGCTGATGCAATGGACATCAACTTGGACAAACTCTGGGAGATGATGAGGGACGGGGAAGTCTGGTGTGCAGTCCGTGGGGTTGCGAAGAGTCAGACACAACCTGGCCACTGAGCAAGCAAACTTGCTGCCTGCATGAGCACCGACCCATCGGGTCTTGATATCATCTGTAAGCACTGTCTCGTGTGCCTCTCTTCTTGGCCTGTTCAGGGCAGGGCCCTGTGAGGAGGCCAGACAGCTGACTAGCAGAACCACCGAGAGCTCCTTCTCACTGAAATGCCAAATGCCCTGCTCTCAGGCCGTGCGTTCCAACAGGAGGGTCCCAGCAAGACAGATGTTAGCAAGAAAAATGTAAGCAGGTTCTATAGAGTTTGAATGCTGAGGTTCTCATAACATCAGGCCGCATCTGACCCATTGTGACTCCACAAACTTTAACTTTGAGATTGTTTATATCTGCAATGTAGAAGAGCTCAAAGGAAGTCTTGAAACGTGGATTTTCATATGGGCTTTCATCAGTTGGAAACAAAAAAGTACCATTGACAGAACTGTGATAATTGCCTTAGAGGCTGTGAAGCTAGGCTCTACTACCCTGCTCCGTGGGTTCCCCAGTGGCTCAGCAGTAAAGAATCTGCTGGCAATACAGAAGATGTGGGTTCGATCCCTGGGGCTGGAAGATTCCCTGCAGGAGGGCACGGCAACTCATTCCAGTATTCCTGCCTGGAGAATCCTACGGACAGAGGAGCCTGGCGGGCTACAGCCCATGGGATCACACAGAGTCGGTCACGACTGATGCAACTTAGCACGTATGCATCCCGCTCCTCAGATGGTGGTCCAGGGACCAGCAGGATTAATCTCACCAGAGAGCCTGCCAGAAACACAGAATCCCGGCCCCACTGAATCAGAATCTACTTGTTAACAAGTTCGCCGGGTGATACATACATCTGTACACGAATGTCTGGGAAGCTTGGCTGGACTTTTGATTCAGACTCTGATACATACCAGCTGCGTGAACTTGGGTGAGTTACTTAGTCACGCTGCACTTCAGTTGCTTCATCTGTAAGACAGGCAGGTTACAGGAAGACAATGATGTAATGCAGACAAAGAGAGACAAATACGAAGTACTCAGATCGTAGCCACAGATGATTTTTCCTAATTTTCATCCAGGTCCTTTTGTATAGAAGCAGCTTTCATCATTTCCAAGAGCTCCAACTAGTGGCAGCTGGAGGAACGGTTCAGTTAGTAATGATTAAAGCTATTAATAACAAAAGAAAAATCCTTTTGAGTTTAAAGCGCAGGTGTTCTCCGGAGTCTAGCTTTGCAGGAAAACTCTTTGGAGCATTATCCATCATCTTATTTAAATAAATGTGTTTTGCACAGATAGGAGGTACAGGGCTTTGATGTGGTTGCCCATCTGTGTGGAGGCTCGTTCTCTATCTTGGCCAGTCACTTTCTGATGAAGCCGAGGCCCTGGCCAATTTCAGGAGCTCCTTCTCCAGGCAGAGATTTTAAGGCTGTATCATTCCTGTGACCCAGAAAAAAAATGACATTTAACTAGGTCACAAAGGAATTCAGTGACAGGCGTCAAGGTCTTGTGTGTAGCGGGGGCTAAAGGTCTGGATGCTTGTTCTAAACGGTAGGAAATTGACTCTGAGAGGAATGATATTAAAATGACCAAAAGGGCAGCAACTTCAGGCACAAAACTGAAATGCAGTGATAAGATTTACTGTGTAAATAATTTACCTAGCATGGAAAAAGGCTCAGGATGAGCTCTGAGCACAATAGGACTTTTTCTTGTCTCAGAATATAATTAATTAAGAATTCAGGATACAAGGTAATTAGAGAAACCATATCCTGGAGGCGTTCTGCTGAATTATTCTGATCATTTTTAACAATGAGAAAATTTAATTTTCTTGTCTTGTGGCAGAGATTTTGAATTTAGATAATGTAAAGAGCAATGTTCATACAGTGTAGTCAGTAAATTAAATTATTCATTTTGATTCTGATTTTTGCAGCAAAAATTAGGATCAAGTGATTAAATCTAAATCATGGAAATGATTGTCAGAGCTGAAAAATACTTGAGAGAAAAATGTACAAATTACAACTGACTCTCATCTTCTCTAACACTAAGTTGCCCATGTTGTTCTCTTTGTAATTACTGTGTGTGTGTGTAAATCTATTTCATGATTTGCCCTGGGACAAAAGGGATGAATAAATTATTTTTATATATAATGGAGGTTATGTTTACTTACCACCAAATTAAACTTGCTTTCCTTAACAGGAAGAGGTTGTCAACAGCTTTTAGTCATCAGTTTAGTACCAGTTAAAAATTAAATTCAGTTTTTAAAAAATTCACTTTTCATGAACCCAGCATTCACAGAAGATGTGCTACAAGCTACTGTGTTTAAATTGTCCATTTTTTACATTACTTTGGTCATTGCCTATTTAAATATTTCCTGGGGTATTTGTGATGCTTTTTATTAATGCACCATTTATCCAGCATGCGTTTTCAAGATGATTACAATTATATTTTCTTATGTGTCGCCTCATTTTGTACCAATAAAAATCTCTAATTGTACTGTCAAGATTTCTGAGTGTCCCACCCCAGCACGCAGCTTTGGTTGCACAGAGACCTGGGTTTAACATCCGTGGCTGGGGGTTGAATTTTGCCTCCTGGAAAGATACTGAGGTCCTAGCCCTTGGTGCCTGTGAACATGAGCTTATTGGGAAATAGGATCATTGTAGATGTAAGCAAGTTGAAATGAGGTCACACTTGATTAGGGTGGCCTCTAAGCCAGTATGGCTCTATTCCTCATAAGAAGATAAGACACATGAACTCACACACATACACACACGGAGAATGCCGGAAAAATACAAGGACAGCGATTGAAGTGGCGTGACTACAAGCCAGCAGACACCAAGGAATGTTGTCAACCACTAGAAACTAGGAGGGAGACTCAGAGTAGACTTGCCCTCAGAAACTCCAGAAGGAACCAACCCAGCTGACACATGGATTTTGAAATCTGGTGTTACAAAATGATATCTACCTTACAGAATTAGCATGCACGCTCAGTCGATCAGTCATGTCTGACGCTTTGTGACCCTGTGCACTGTAGCCTGCCAAACTCCTCTGTCCATGGGATTTTCCAGGCAAGAATACTGGAGTGGGTTGCCATTTCCTTCTTCACGCAGATTAGGGCAGTGGTTAAATGAGACGCTGCTTATAGGTACAAACATGGCACATGCTGAGATTTTAGTTTCTGGTTCCAGGAGATCCGGAGGTAAGAAACAAGCCCAGTAGAGATAACCAACCCTGTCCTCCTCAGGCAAAACGGCCCTTATTTCATTTTGACTGACAAGCAACAATAGCAATATGTAACAAGCTTTTGTTACAGGAGAGGAGGACTCACCACGCTTCTACTTCCTTAACAATTTCTGTTTGTATTTTCTATGATTACTTTACAGTCTTTCATTCATTTGCATAAATGTTTCATAATTGTAATCACAGTATAGACATCATTTCAGATTCTATTTTTTCACTCTGTATATTTAAGCATTTTTCTTGCTTCTACTTAATCATAATTAAGTGTTAATGATTTCCCGTCTTTATATTTGAGGGTCATGGATGAATTCATGGAAGATGGAGCTTCCAAGCTGGGAAAACTGAGGAGAGAGGGCAATGAGAAGCGTCTCAAATCTTCTGAGGCTGATGTCAGAAAGAAGGAAGCCCTCTTCCCTCTGGACGTGGGGATCATCCGCTGGGGTGGGAGAGCCTTGTGTTGAGAATGAGCCCCCTTGGTGACATGGATGCTTCCACGAGGCCGTGGAGAACTCGAGACCAAAACCCAGGGCACTTGTGGGCATGAGGGATGGGTGTGGGTGCTTTCTAAAGCTCCATGCCTTGTTTTCCAGAGGAAATCACTACAATTCTGAAAGTTCCTTTTGTAGGCCAAGCACACTCATAGATTTCACATTTATTTGGGGTGACTGACAATTATGGAGCTCTAAGAAGAAGGCTGAGCGCCAAAGAATTGATTCTTTTGAACTGTGGTGTTGGAGAAGACTCTTGAGAGTCCCTTGGACTGCAAGGAGATCCAACCAGTCCATTCTGAAGGAGATCAGCCCTGGGATTTCTTTGGAAGGAATGATGCTGAAGCTGAAACTCCAGTACTTTGGCCACCTCATGCAAAGAGTTGACTCATTGGAAAAGACTCTGATGCTGGGAGGGGTTGGGGGCAGGAGGAGAAGGGGACGACAGAGGATGAGATGGCTGGACGGCATCACTGACTCGATGGACATGAGTCTGAGTGAACTCCGGGAGTTGGTGATGGACAGGGAGGCCTGGCATGCTGCAATTCATGGGGTCACAAAGAGTCAGACACGACTGAGTGACTGAACTAAACTGAACTGACCTGAACTGAACTGAACACGACTGAAGCGACTTAGCAGCAGCAGCAACCCCCGGCCCAAGTTATCCCTTGGTATTCAGGCTGACTACATGTTTAGCCTCAACGACTGCCTGGAGGAACCAACCCTCCCCTGGGAGGGTCATTAATTCACTAAATTCACATAATTCTCCTTGTATTCGGGTTATCCAGAAAATAACACAGGAGGTATAGAGAGATTTATTTTCAGGAACTGACTCATGTGATCATGGTGATTTAGTGGGTCCAAAAAGTGATGGGGTAGACAAGCAGTCTGGAGACTCAAGGGTTAAAGTTCAAGTCCAGAGGCAGTCTGCTGGCAGAATTCCTTCTTGCTCTGGGAGGGTCAGTCTTCGTTCTGCTAACATCTTCACCTGGTTGGGTTGCTCCCTTCAGTTGTGTCTGACTCTTGAGAATCCATGAATGGAATAGCCTGACAGGTTTTTCTGTCCATGGGTGTCTCCAGGGAAGGATACTAGAATGGGTTACCACTTCCTCCTCCAGGGAATCTTCCTAACCCAGGGATCAAACCCACATATCTTACATCTCCTGTGTTGATGGGTGGGTTCTTTATCACTAGGCCGCCAGGGAAGATCAGTCTTTGTCTCTTAATGTCTTCAACTGATTCAACCCACCCATATTATGGAGGATAATCTGCTTAACTCAAAGTCCACTGATTTAAATGTCAATCTCATTAAAAAAGAACTGCTTCAGAGAATACAGTTCTATGAAGAACTACAAGACCTTCTAGAACTAACACCCAAAACAGATGTCCTTTTCATTATAGGGGACTGGAATGTAAACGTAGGGAGTCAAGAAACACCTAGAGTAACAGGCAAATTTGGCCTTGGAATGCGGAATGAAGCAGGGCAAAGGCTAATAGAGTTTTGCCAAGAAAATGCACTGGTCATAGCAAACACCCTCTTCCAACAACACAAGAGAAGACTCTACACATGGGCATCACCAGATGGTCAACACCAAAATCAGATTGATTATATTCTTTGCAGCAAAAGATGGAAAAGCTCTATACAGTCAACAAAAACAAGACCAGGAGCTGACTGTGGCTCAGATCATGAACTCCTTATTACCAAATTCAGACTTAAATTGAAGAAAGCAGGGAAAACTGCTAGACCATTCAGGTCTGAACTAAATCAAATCCCTTATGATTATACAGTGGAAGTGAGAAATAGATTTAAGGGCCTAGATCTGATAGATAGAGTGCCTGATGAACTATGGAATGAGGTTCATGACATTGTACAGGGGACAGAGATCAAGACCATCCCCATGGAAAAGAAATGCCAAAAAGCAAAATAGCTGTCTGGGGAAGCCTTACAAATAGCTGTGAAAAGAAGAGAAGTGAAAGCAAAGGAGAAAAGGAAAGCTATAAGCATCTGAATGCAGAGTTCCAAAGAACAGCGAGAAGAGATAAGAAAGCCTTCTTCAGCGATCAGTGCAAAGAAATAGAGGAAAAGAACAGAATGGGAAAGACTAGAGGTCTCCTCAAGAAAATTAGAGATACCAAGGGACTATTTCATGCAAAGATGGGCTCGATAAAGGACAGAAATGGTATGGACCTAACAGAAACAGAAGATATTAAGACGAGATGGCAAGAATACATGGAAGAACTATACAAAAAGGATCTTCACGACCCAGATAATCACGATGGTGTGATCACTCATCTAGAGCCAGACATCCTGGAATGTGAAGTCAAGTGGGCCTTAGAAAGCATTACTATGAACAAAGCTAGTGGAGGTGATCGAATTCCAGTAGAGCTATTTCAAATCCTGAAAGATGATGCTGTGAAAGTGCTGCACTCAATATGCCAGCAAATTTGGAAAACTCAGCAGTGGCCACAGGACTGGAAAAGGTCAGTTTTCATTCCAATCCCTAAGAAAGGCAATGCCAAAGAATGCTCAAACTACTGCACAATTGTACTCATCTCACATGCTAGTAAAGTAATGCTCAAAATTCTCCAAGCCAGGCTTCAGCAATACATGAACCGTGAACTTCCTGATGTTCAAGCTGGTTTTAGAAAAGGCAGAGGAACCAGAGATCAAATTGCCAACATCCGCTAGATCATGGAAAAAGCAAGAGAGTTCCGGAAAAACATCTATTTCTGCTTTATTGACTATGCCAAAGCCTTTGACTGTGTGGATCACAGTAAACTGTGGAAAATTCTTCAAGAGATGGGAATACCAGACCACCTGACCTGCCTCTTGAGAAATCTGTATGCAAGTCAGGAAGCAACAGTTAGAACTGGACATGGAACAACAGACTGGTTCCAAATAGGAAAAGGGGTACATCAAGGCTGTATATTGTCACCCTGCTTATTTAACATATATGCAGAGTATATCATCAGAAATGCTGGAGTGGAAGAAACAGAAGCTATAATCAAGATTGCTGGGAGAGATATCAATAACCTCAGTTATGCAGATGACACCACCCTTATGGCAGCAAGTGAAGAAGAACTCAAAAGCCTCTTGATGAAAGTGAAAGAGGAGAGTGAAAAAGTTGGCTTAAAGCTCAACATTCAGAGAATGAAGATCATGGCATCCAGTCCCATCTCTCCATGGGAAATAGATGGGGAAACAATGGAAACAGTGTCAGACTTTATTTTGGGGGGCTCCAAAATCACTGCTGATGGTGATTGCAGCCATGAAATTAAAAGACGCTTACTCCTTGGAAGAAAAGTTATGACCAACCTAGATAGCATATTCAAAAGCAGAGACATTACTTTGCCAACTAAGGTCCGTCTAGTCAAGGCTATGGTTTTTCCAGTAGCCATGTATGGATATGAGAGTTGGACTGTGAAGAAGGCTGAGCACCGAAGAATTGATGCTTTTGAACTGTGGTGTTGGAAAAGACTCTTGAGAGTCCCTGGGACTGCAAGGATATCCAACCAGTCCATTCTGAAGGAGATCAACCCTGGGATTTCTTTGGAAGGAATGATGTTAAAGCTGAAACTCCAGTACTTTGGCCACCTCATGCAAAGAGTTGACTCATTGGAAAAGACTCTGATGCTGGGAGGGATTGGGCGCAGGAGGGGAAGGGGACGACAGAGGATGAGATGGCTGGATGGCATCACTGACTCGATGGACGTGAGTCTGAGTGAACTCCGGGAGTTGGTGATGGACAGGGAGGCCTGGTGTGCTGCGATTCATGGGGTCACAAAGAGACGGACGTGACTGAGCGACTGAACTGAACTGAACTCAGATAATA
Source organism: Ovis aries (assembly GCF_016772045.2). Classification (NCBI taxonomy): domain Eukaryota; kingdom Metazoa; phylum Chordata; class Mammalia; order Artiodactyla; family Bovidae; genus Ovis; species Ovis aries. The sequence continues at coordinate 1,568,859 of NC_056074.1, read as the reverse complement.
CCTTTTGACCAAAATAATGTTTAACCAAACATAATAAATAATATTTGACCAAATATTTGGGCACCATAGCCCCGCCAAGTTGACACGTAAGGCTAACCTCCTCCTGGGCAGAAATCCATACCCTCTTAGTCATCTCTGATTATCCAGTGCTCAGAGCTGGGAAGATAATCCACATTCTTCATGTGTTTTTATTTTAACTAAAAAGTAATCTACACAGATTTTAAATCAGAAAACAAGTGAAGAAGAAAGGTAAAATCTTTCCTACTCTCAGCTTACTCCCTAGAGGCACCTCCGTATAATAATTTGATTCATATCCTTCTGGTCTTTTTAAATAATGAAATGTAAATGTGTGAAATTTGTTTTACAAATTCGGGACCCAACTGTACACACTGTTCTGAAACATGCCCTTTCCACTTCAAGGGAGTCCCTGGACATCTTCCTATAATCAGTACATTCTTTTAGCAGCTGCATAATATCCTGCTACATGGATGCACCATAATTTATTCAACAGTTCCCTTATTGATGGATATTTTTCATTGTTTCCAGTTTGAAACTGTCACAAACAACACAGCAATGTGTATCATTGAATATATTTTAGCACTCTTCTGCAAGAATATTATATGATAAAGATCTAATAGTGAAATTATGAGATCAAAAGATAAATTCATTTGAAACATTGCTGCTACTGCTAAGTCGCTTCAGTTGTGTCCAACTCTGTGTGACCCCATAAACAGAAGCCCACCAGGCTCCCCCGTCCCTGGGATTTTCCAGTTAAGAACACTGGAGTGGGCTGCCATTTCCTTCTCCAATTTATGAAAGTGAAAAGTGAAAAGTGAAATTGAAGTCACTCAGTTGTATCCAGCTCTTAGTGACCCCATGGACTGCAGCCTACCAGGCTTCTGTGCCCATGGGATTTTCCAGGCAAGAGTACTGGAGTGGGGTGCCATCACCTTCTCCATTAAACATTGCTAGATCTTATCAAATTAACAGATAGTGTTTGTTGAGCTGGTTTGAAAAGACTCAGAGTTCTGTAGCTAATTCAGCCTAGAAGGAAAGGACAGAGAAAATGAAGGGAAGGGAAAGAAAGGAGGCCAGGAAAGAGGTGGAGAGTGTTTAACAACCAACCTACATTTGGTTCTGCCTGTGCTTCAGATAGTATATCGTGTCCCCAAGGTTGTGCAAAACACCTCCATGAGGTAAGCTCCAAGAAGGCAGGGCTCTGTTCTGTCAGTGCAACCCAGGCTCTTGAAATATATCTCAGTTAAAAAGGAGAGACTAGATAAAGAAATGCTTGTTGAGTAAATAATACAAAGAAAACCAAGAACCTCTGAGGTTAAGTTAAATAAGAAAAGATACATGACAGTGTCTATCTGTTAATCCCAAACTCCTAATTTACCCCTTCTTCTCCCTTTGGTAACCATACGTTTGTTTTCTATGTCTGTGGGTCTGTTTCATAAATAAGTTCATTTGTAATTTTTTAATATTCTACATGTCATACCATATTTGTCTTTCTCTGTTTTACTTCATTTAATATGATAATCTCTAGGTCCATGTTGCTGCAAATGGCTTTATTTCATCCTTTTATATGGCTGAGTAGTATTCCATTCACCCATCAATGGACACTTGGATAGCTTCCATATCTTGGCTATTATAAATAGTGCTGCTACACATAAACAGCAATGACCTACTCCGTAACACAGAAAACTATATTCTATATCTTATAATAACCTATAATGAAAAAGAATCTGAAAAAGAACATATTTGTATGTGTGTGTATGTATTTATCAGAGAAGGTGATGGCACCCCACTCCAGTACTCTTGCCTGGAAAATCCCATGGACAGAGGAGCCTGGTAGGCTGCAGTCCATGAGGTCGCTAAGAGTTGGACACAACTGAGTGACTTCACTCTCACTTTTCACTTTCATGCATTGAAGAAGGAAATGGCAACCCACTCCAGTGTTCTTGCCTGCAGAATCCCAGGGACAGGGGAGCCTGGTAGGAGGCCGTCTATGGGGTTGCGTGTGCATTTACCTACATATATAAGTGAATCACTTTGTTGCATAACTGAACGGTACACAACGTTGTAAATCAGCTTTGCCTCAGTATAAATAAATGAAAGATGTGGGAGGCATGTTGCTCATTGTGTGTGCTCAGTACATGATAGCTGCCTTTATAGTGAAAGGTAAAGTGTTAATCACTCAGTCATGTCTGACTTTGGCCACCCTCGGAGTGTAGCCCATCAGGCTCTCCTGTCCATGGGATTTTTTTGGCAAGAATACTGGAGTGAAACTTCTAGACCCAGGGACTGAACCTGGGTCTCCTGCACTGCAGACAAATTCTTTACTGTCTGAGCCAACTAAGCTGTGCTGTCAATAAGAATTAGGACAGGGAGTAAACCCCAGTTTGCTGCCTGAAAAGCAGGTGACTCCCCACGGCCGCAGATGAGGAGTCCTTGGCTGAGAAACGTCAACTAGAAGGAGCAGAACCCAGGTTCTGTACTTGGGTTGAAGTTCAAGGACGAGGTAGAGGAGCTGGGCACTGCACGTCTTGGAGTAGGCAAGGCAGGGAGCCTGAAAGACTCGAGGGCGGCCTCTGGTTCCTTTTCTCACCCAGGCTCTGGTTGCCAGCTCTACGGGGCACAAAAGGAGGGAATACAAATGTTTCCTTCCAGAGAATCTCCTCTTACAATAAACAAACCAGTCTTCATCATGGTATTAAAAGAAAGTGGCACGAACGCTGTGTAGGTTCTGCCACTCACCCTGTAGCTGTGGCAATTACACCATTTGGGATAATTGTCTTGTAATTGCCACTGTGATTTAAAATCTAATGTTATCCTCCAATTGTTCTGATGTCTTTTCATGAATAATGCAATCGTCCCGTGAGCCCTCTGCCAGTTTCTCATTTAGATTGGCCCTGTGTTTGAATTAGGCACCATTGTCTTACCCACCATTGTCTCACAAAAGGAATGTGCCAGAGACAATACAGGGAATAATCAGAACTCAGCTAATTATGGGACAGGGGGATGTAAGTGAGTAAGGTATGAAGTTTTTCTCTGGAAATACTCCCGGTGCCCAGTTGGCCTATAGGTGAACAGGAGGGGGTAGATTTCTCTTTGAGGGTCTTCGTCTATCTGTGAATGCCGGACCTGTCTGTTCTCTCCGATGTGGTGGGATTTTTCTTTTCAGAACAGAAGGAAAACAGATTTTTCCATAGGGTGCCTTTCTCAGTTGTGTTATGCTGTCGTCATTAAATGCAAGCAGCTATGTAAACATGAGCTGGCGTGCCTTCCGACAAGGCCAAAATACCAGTCGTGCATGTGAACGGGCAATGGCAGCGTGGGTCTCTGCTTCTGGAGTCTGGGCCTTGGTTTAATATAACAAGAAGAAATCCACTGTATTGAGACAAATGACTAGAGTCTTTTCAGAATTCCAATTTCACTTCCACCCTGAGAAGGGACCGTCTCAGTCTGGTAGTCGTATTTCTTTATTTCCGTGCCGACGAGCTGGTTGCCCTCACTACTAGGGCCGCTCAGGCTTGATGGAAGTGGGCAGGGGTACGCTGACCGCCCAGCAGTAGAGGGGAGTATCGGGTCACATCTGCTCCCCGTGTTCTCTTTGCACTAGGGCTCAAGGTAAGTTTCTGAGGCAGCCTGAAGCCTGAAACTCTCATTCAGAGAAAAACTATGCCCGTGAGCTTGGCTGCTCACCACCCAGTCCAGACACCCCAGCTTGACATTAAGGCTTTTCAAAGGCCTGCCCATTCTTGGCATTCCCAGTGCACAGACCCACCATCCTGCCCTCCCGGCTTCCACTCCCCTCTGGGCTTTTGTGCCTTTTTTTTTTTTTTTTTTTTGACATGGACCATTTCTAAAATCTTTATTGAATTTGTTACAATATTGCTTCTGCTTTTCATGTTTTGGTGTTTTGGCCACGAGGCATGGGGGACCTTAAGCACCTGCCCAGGGATCGAACCCATACCCCCTACATGGAAAGGCAAGTCCCCTGGTCGCCAAGGAAGTCCCGTGTGTTACACATGTGTTTCTTTAAGAGGCCAATATTTCCAACAAGTTTTCTCTGATTCCTCAAGCTCAGTTGTTGGCCCTCCTGTGTTCTCCTCAACCTGCTGAGCTGAGCCCTGTCACAGCCTTTCTTATACCTGTTAGAATTTTCTAGTCACTTGTTTGTCTCCCTTGCCGGACGGGTGAGATCCAGGTGAGCAGGATGAAATGGTTACTCCAGTTCCATCCCATGTAGCATCAGCGAACATCTGGTGAAAGGGGATGGATGAATGAAGCAATAAGTGACCTCATGTCCTCCTGGCCTCACTCCGTGAAGGAGGCCGGGTGTCCACAGAGGGTCTTCAGAATGGGGGGTTACCAGCCTCAGCCTGGAGAGTGGAGTGGCTGGGACCCAGTGAGAGCCGCGTGTCAACCCAGAACAAGCTCCCTTCACGAGAGTGCAGACCACCCCAAGGAGGGCCTGCGGAGCGGCAGAGCCTTCTTGTTTGCCTGGGAAGATGGGCTCACAAGTGCCCCTGCAGGAAGCGTGTTAGAGCCCCGGACGCTGACAGAGGGCAGACTGACATCTTGAAGCCAGGTTGCTTCCTTTGGGGTTTGCGGCTGTTGGACGATTCCATCACTGATGTGTGTGTGTGTGTGTGTGTGCGCGCATGTGCGTGCGTGGGCGTGCGTGCACTCCGTCCTGTCTAACTCATTGTGACCCGCAGACTGGAGCCCGCCAGACTCTTCTGTCCGTGGAATTTCCCAGGCAACAACGCTTGAGTGAGTTGCCCTTTCCTTCTCCGAGGGATCTTCCTGACTCAGGAATCAAACCCAGATGTGTGTCTCCAGCACCGACAGGTGGATTCTTTACTACTAGTGCCACTTCTGGAAGGAAAGCAGCTGCCAGGAAAGCAAGTCAGGTTTCCTGAGAAGGGGGCGAGGAGGCTGGGATGGGGCAACACGATCTCTCAGGAAAGAGTGGGCTCCAGGTGGAGTGCTCTACTGTGAGACGCAGTCTGCAGGGTCAGCACGGGTGATCGGTTAATATTCAAAGTACCCCGAGACAACACACTCTAGGGATAGTTAAGAAGTATTTTAACCAGCAGAAACTAAGAAGAAGTTTCTTCTTAGTTAACATAGAGCTTTTGGTTAAGATAGCATTGGAAAGAGTAATCAGAATCCCTTCTGATGGATTCGGGGGGTGGAGAGAACAGCGTTGCGAGTCTCAACCGTATTGATCTCCAGTCAGCACAAGAGGGCATGCTGTTTGCTTTAACAAGTAATAGTAAAGTGTGTTTCACAGGTGAAGCGAACAGAGATGACACACGGGTTGGCTGAAACTATTGCATAGTCATCTCCCTGGATGAACAGTTGAACCCAGCAGCCTCCAAGGTGGCAGTCAGCACCTAAGGACTCCATCTTATCTTGAGTCATTTTGGGGGGTTCTGTCCCCCACGAAAAGGCCAGCTGAAATCTACTGCCAGAATGCTCTCACTTACATGCAGCAGAGACTGAAAGGTCTATAGAAGCTCGGAGACTTCATCAAACTCTACAACAGACACGTGATTGTTTTATGCGTGCTAAGAGAGGTATATGGGAAGGAACTGTCTGAGAATGGTTCATTGTATCAACTGATGGTGATATGTAACAAGTGGAGGCCTCTAATACCTGCCAGTCAAGAACCTAATCACTGTGACCAACCAAGGTGCCTTGGGCTTCCCTGGTGGCTCAAATGGTAAAAAATTCACCTACAAGGCAGGAGACCTGGGCTCAATCCCTGGGTCTGGAAGATCCCCTTGAGAAAGGAACGGCTACCCAAGCCAATATTCTTACCTGGAGAATTTCATGGACAGAGGAGCTTGGCAGGCTGTAGTCTGTGGGTTTGTAAAGAGTCAGACATGACTGAGCAACTCACATACTCTGCTCTAAGGTGCCTCAGGTCCACTTACCACATTATGCTAAGGGCTAAGGAGGGGGACTGGCCAGCAGAAGCTGCTCCTTAGGTTAAATGTCAGAGCTCTCACTGCTAGTCTGAACTGCTATAGCCATAGTTTGGTGCCAAACTTTGGCCAGTTCTGGTGGCTCTTTGCAATGCTATATAGAAAGACTCTTGGAGTTTCTAATGAGATGAGGTTCTGTTGCTTACGAGCAGTGTTTGCTCCCACCCACTGTGGAATTACTGAGTAGAGAATATGGTGCTTAGAGCATTAACCATGATACATTTTTTTTTTTTCAAATTAAAAAGGCATCATTACAAAACATGGATCAAAACCATGATTGTTCTTAAAAATTAAGAGTAAATTAGCAGGACTTCCCTGATGGTCCAGTGATTAACAATTTGCCTTCCAGTGCAGGGGGTCTGAGTTTTATTCCTGGTTGGGGAACTACGATCCCATGTGTCTTGCTGCCAAAAAAACAAACACATAAAACAGGAACAATATCGTAGCAAATTCAATAAAGGCTTTAAAACTAGTCTACACCAAAAAAAACTTTCAAAAGCAATAAATTAGCATCAAACATTCACTTCTCTCAATAAAAGCAGGTTGACATTCACTCACAAGTCAACAAATGTTTATTGAGTACATATTAAGGACACATCTGGGTGGAAGCTTAACTCCCCAATCATTATAAGCAAAGCTGTGGTTATGATTGAGAGAATTTTAAATAAAGTGTTCTGAGGGCAAAAAGAACTAGCCATTCTGCACAGGCCCCAGGAGGCATGAGGAATCCAACGGGTGAGCAATTTGCATTCCATACCAACCACAGCCCCTGCACTGGTCTCACTTTGGGTGGCCTTTGACATTTACAATCTTGAGATGCTTCCAGGCTGGTCCAGGTTCCTTTAGGCTGCTTCATGTTGACAGCAGCTGAAATCTGATGAGCTTCCCAGCACTGGAGACAGGTGAGCTTCTTGATGCCTGGCATGGTGACAGTTCTGACGTGGCATCCTGTTATTATTTCTAGGTCTGTGCTAGGTATGGGGTTTCCCAGGGGATTTGTACATGAAAGGAAGCCAACTTGACAGGCAGGAACAGGTAATGTTATTGATCAGTGGGGGGGTGGGGGGGGAGGGAAAAAGGTCTCTGCCAACCTGGTCTAAATCTTGAACATCAAATTTCCATAGTGATTAGGAATTTCACTTCCTGCTGATTCCCCACCTGACTTCTGAAAGAGCTCCCACAGTCCTGTTAGGCTTTGATTCATTTTAATAGCACTCTCAGTGTTTGAAGAGTAATGATTTTTCCAGTAGAGAACTGATTGCAATGGTTATGCAACTGATTAATTTACTTCCAGGAAGGGTAGGTGTATGTGCATGTCTTAGTAGCTCCAAGCAGATGCTTCTGGGCAAGGGATCCACTTTCCATGTTTTAATTACTTCCCTGATTATCTCAGCCTGGACCTCTCTCCACTCCAGACTAACATCTCTTTTAGTTAACAATCCACTCCCACCTCTCATGATAGAAATCCAATCTTTCTAACTCCACAGGCCAAGAAACTAGATGTCACCTTAAATTCCATTTCATATCTCACATGCAATTTTTAAATATTTATCAGTTTCTAAATATATTCAGAATTTCTCACCACTTACCTCCATCATGACTATCCACCTGGTCCAAGTTGCCATCGTGCTGGGATCACTGGAAATTTTTACTGCTTTGCAATTTTCATGGTCAACTTTCCACCTCTACCCTCTTACTGCTCACTCGCTTTTATGCACTTATCACCTGATGTCTCTACACTTTAGGTAAAGTCTAATGGATCAGACCACGATCTGGCACAAATTATCTGCCAAATTGATGGGTGAATGAATATGCCACAGGCAGACCTGGAAGACTTGACTCCCAGTACATGATGATATGTGATATAGCTTATAAAATTCCATAAGATATACTGCTGCGTCCAAAAACATGGAAAACAAAAATTAGGGAACAAAGGCTACAAAGCTCTGCTCATTCCTCACTGTTTAGGCATACCAACCTAACTTAATTCGACAGGTCAAGCTCAAACATCCATTTATAGTACCCCTTCTGCCTCAGAGAATTTGGCATTTCCTGTTTCAGGGCTCTGAATGCTAAAGAACCTAGCACCAGTGTTTCAAGGACATGGTTCCGTTCAGTTCCGTTCAGTTGCTCAGTCATGCCCGACTCTTTGAGACCCATGAACTGCAGCACGCCAGGCCTCCCTGTCCATCACCAACTCCCGGAGCTTACTGAAACTCATGTGCATCGAGTCTGTGATGCCATCCAACCATCTCATCCTCTGTCATCCCCTTCTCCTCCTACCTTCAACCTTTCTCAGCATCAGGGTCTTTTCAAATGAGTCAGCTCTTCACATCAGGTGACCAAAGTACTGTAGTTTCAGCTTCAACATCAGTCCTTCCAGTGAACATTCAGAACCAATTTCCTTTAGGATGGACTAGTTGAATCTCCTTGCAGTCCAAGAAACTCTCAAAGAGTCTTCTTCAACACCACAGTTCAAAAGCATCAGTTCTTCAGTACTCAGCTCTCTTTATAGCCCAACTCTCACATCCATACATGACTACTGGAAAACCATAGCCTTGACTAGATGGACCTATGTTGGCAAAGTAATGTCTCTGCTTTTTAATATGCTGTCTAGCTTGGTCCTAACTTTTTTCCCAAGGAGCAAGTGTCTTTTAATTTCATGGCTGTAGTCACCATCTGCAGTGATTTTTGGAGCCCAAGAAAATAGAGTCTGTCCCTGTTTCCATTGTTTCCCCATTTATTTGCCATGAAGTGATGAGATCAGATGCCATAATCTTAGTTTTCTGAATGTTGAATTTTAAGCCAACTTTTTCACTCTCCTCTTTCACTTTCATCAAGAGTTTTAGGTCTTTTTCACTTTCTGCCATAAGGATGGCATCATGTGCATATCTGAAGTTATTGATATTTCTCCTGGCAATCTTGATTCCAGCTTGTGTTACTTCCAGCCCAGCGTTTCTCATGATATATTCTGCATATAAGTTAAATAAGCAGGGTGACAATATTCAGCCTTGACGTACTCCTTTCCCTATTTGGAACCAGTCTGTTGTTCCATGTCCAGTGCTAACTGTTGCTTCTTGATCTGCATACAGATTTCTCAGGAGGCAGGGCAGGTGGTCTGGTATTCCCATCTCTTGAAGAATTTTCCACAGTTTGATGTGATCCACACAGTCAAAGACTTTGGCATAATCAATAAAGCAGAAGTAAATATTTTTCTGGAACTTTTTTGCTTTTTCGATTATCCAACGGATGTTGGCATTTTGATCTCTGGTTCCTCTGCCTTTTCTAAATTCAGCTTGAAAAGCTGGAAGTTCACGGTTCACGAACTGTTGAAACTTGGCTTGGAGAATTTGCAGCATTACTTTGCTAGTGTGTGAGATGAGTGCAATTGTGTGGTAGTTTGAACATTCTTTGGCATTGCCTTTTTCTGGGATTGGAATGAAAACTGACTTTTTCCAGTCCTGTGGCCACTGCTGAGTTTCCCAAATGTGCTGACATATTAAGTGCAGCAATTTCACAGCATCATCTTTCAGGATTTGAAATAGCTCAACTGGAATTCCATCACCTCCACTAGCTCTGTTTGTAGTGATGCTTCCTAAGACCCACTTGACTTCACATTCCAGGATGTCTGGCTCTAGGTGAGTGATCACACCATCTTAGTTATCTGGGTCATGAAGATCTTTTTTGTATAGTTCTTCTGTGTATTCTTCATAGAACCGTTCAACTTCAGCTTCTTCAGCACTACTGGTTGGGGCATAGACTTGGATTACTGTGATATTTAATGGTTTACCTTGGAAACAAACAGAGATCATTCTGTCGTTTTTGAGCTTGCATCCAAGTACTGCATTTCAGACTCTTTTGTTGACCATGATGGCTACTCCACTTCTTCTGAGGGATTCCTGCCCGCAGTAGTAGATATAATGGTCATTTGAGTTAAATTCACCCATTCCAGTCCATTTTAGTTCACTGATTCCTAGAATGTCGACGTTCACTCTTGCCATCTCCTGTTAGACCACTTCCAATTTGCCTTGATTCATGGACCTGACATTCCAGGTTCCTATGCAATATTTCTCTTTACAGCATCGGATCTTGCTTTTATCACCAGTCACATCCACAGCTGGGTATTGTTATTTCTTTGGCTCCATCCCTTCATTCTTTCTGGAGTTATTTCTCCACTGATCTCCAGCAGCATATTGGGCACCTACTGACCTGGGGAGTTCCTCTTTCAGTATCCTATCATTTTCCCTTTTAGAACTAACACCCCAAAAAGATGTCCTTTTCATCATAGGGGAATGGGATGCAGAAGTAGGAAGTCAAGAAACACCTGGAGTAACAGGCAAATTTGGCCTTGAAATGTGGAATGAAGCAGAGCAAAGACTAATAGAGTTTTGCCAAGAAAATGCACTGGTCATAGCAAACACCCTCTTCCAACAACACAAGAGAAGACTCTACACATGGACATCACCAGATGGTCAACACCAAAATCAGATTGATTCTATTCTTTGCAGCAAAAGATGGAGAAGCTCTATACAGTCAACAAAAACAAGACCAGGAGCTGACTGTGGCTCAGATCATGAACTCCTTATTACCAAATTCAGACTTAAATTGAAGAAAGTAGGGAAAACCGCTAGACCATTCGGGTATGACCTAAATCAAATCCCTTAAGATTATACACTGGAAGTGAGAAATAGGCTTAAGGGCCTAGATATGATAGATAGAGTACCTGATGAACTATGGAATGAGGTTCGTGACACTGTGCAGGAGACAGGGATCAAGACCATCCCCATGGAAAAGAAATGCAAAAAAGCAAAATGGCTGTCTGGGGAGGCCTTACAAATAGCTGTGAAAAGAAGAGAAGTGAAAAGCAAAGGAGGATAAGGAAAGATATAAGCATCTGAATGCAGAGATCCAAAGAACAGCAAGAAGAGATAAGAAAGCCTTCTTCAGTGATCAATGCAAAGAAATAGAGGAAAAGAACAGAATGGGAAAGACTAGAGATCTCTTCAAGAAAATTAGAGATACCAAGGGACCATTTCATGCAAAGATGGGCTCGATAAAGGACAGAAATGGTATGGACCTAACAGAAGCAGAAGATATTAAGAAGAGGTGGCAAGAATACACAGAAGAACTGTACAAAAAAGATAATCATGACCCAGATAATCACGATGGTGTGATCACTCATCTAGAGCCAGACATCCTGAAATGTCAACAAGTGGGCCTTAGAAAGCATCACTACGAACAAAGCTAGTGGAGGTGATTGAATTCCAGTAGAGCTATTTCAAATCCTGAAAGATGATGCTCTGAAAGTGCTGCACTCAATATGCCAGCAAATTTGGAAAACTCAGCAGTGGCCACAGGACTGGAAAAAGTCAGTTTTCATTCCAATCCCAAAGCAAGGCAATGCCAAAGAATGCTCAAACTACCACACAATGCACTCATCTCACCTGCTAGTAAAGTAATGCTCAAAATTCTCCAAGCCAGGCTTCAGGAATACATGAACCGTGAACTTCCTGATGTTCAAGCTGGTTTTAGAAAAGGCCAAGGAACCAGAGATCAAATTGCCAACATCCCCTGGATTATGAAAAACCAAGAGAGCTCCAGAAAAACATCTATTTCTGCTTTGTTGACTGTGCCAAAGCCTTTGACTGTGTGGATCACAATAAACTGTGGACAATTCAAGAGATGGGAATACCAGACCACCTGACCTGCCTCTTGAGAAATCTGTATGCAGGCCAGGAAGCAACAGGTAGAACTGGACATGGAACAACAGACTGGTTCCAAAGAGGAAAATGAGTCCATCAAAGCTATATACTGTCACCCTGCTTATTTAACTTATATGCAGAGTACATTAGAGAAATGCTGGACTGGAAGAAACACAAGGTGGAATCAAGATTGCTGGGAGATATATCAATAACCTCAGATATGCAGATGATACCACCCTTGTGGCAGAAAGTGAAGAGGAACTAAAAAGCCTCTTGGTGAAAGTGAAAGAGGAGAGTGAAAAAGTTGGCTTAAAACTCAACATTCAGAAAACGAAGATCATGGCATCCGGTCCCATCACTTCATGGCAAATAGATGGGGAAACAATGGAAACAGTGTCAGACTTTATTTTGGGGGCCTCCAAAATCACTGCAGATGGTGACTGCAGCCATGAGATTAAAAGACGCTTACTCCTTGGAAGAAAAGTTATGACCAACCTAGATAGCATATTCAAAAGCAGAGATATTACTTTCCCGACTAACGTCTGTCTAGTCAAGGCTATGGTTTTCCAGTGGTCATGTGTGGATGTGAGAGTTGGACTGTGAAGAAGGCTGAGTGCCAAAGAATTGATGCTTTTGAACTGTGTTGTTGGAGAAGACTCTTGAGAATCCCTTGGACTGCAAGGAGATCCAACCAGTCCATTCTGAAGGAGATCAGCCCTGCGTGTTCTTTGGAAGGAATGATGCTGAAATTGGAACTCCAGTACTTTGGCCACCTCGTGTGAAAAGTTGACTCTTTGGGAAAGACTCTAATGCTGGGAGGGATTGGGGGCAGGAGGAGAAGGGGATGACAGAGGATGAGATTGCTGGATGGCACCACTGACTCGATGGCCGTGAGTCTGAGTGAACTCCGGGAGTTGGTGGTGGAGAGGGAGGCCTGGAGTGCTGCGATTCATGGGGTCGCAAGGAGTCGGACACAACTGAGCGAATGAACTGAACTGAACTCTTTGTTTTTGCCACCTCTTTTTAATCTCTTCTGCCTCTGTTAGGTCCATACCATTTCTGTCCTTTATTGTGCCCATCTTTGCATGAAATATTCCCTTAGTATCTCTAATTTTCTTGAAGAAATCTCTAGTCTTTCCCATTCTATTGTTTTTCTCTTTCTTTGCATTGATCACTGAGGTAGGCTTTCTTATTTCTCCTTTCTATTCTTTGGAACTCTGCATTCAAATGGGTGTATCTTTCCTTTTCTGCTTTGCCTTTAGGTTCTCTTTTCTCAGCTATTTGTAGGGCCTCCTCAGACAATCATTTTGCCTTTTCGCATTTCTTTTTCTTGGGGATAGTCTTGATCACTGCCTCTTGTACAATGTCACGCACCTCCATCCATAGTCTATCAGATCTAATCCCTTGAATCTATTTCTCACTTCCACTGTAACCGCAAGTGATTTGATTTACGTCATACCTGAATGGTCTAGTGGTTTTCCCTACTTTTTTTATTAAATCTGTATTTGACAGTAAGGCATTCAAGATCTGAGCCACAGTCAGCTCCCGGTCTTGTTTTTACTGATTGTATAGAGCCTCTCCATCTTTGGCTGAAAATAACATAATCAACCTGATTTCAGTATTGACCATCTGGTGATGTCCATGTGTAGAGTCTTCTCTTGCGTTGTTGCTGTTTGCTATGACCAGTGCGTTCTCTTGGCAAAACTCAGCCTTTGGACATGGTAGTGTGGACTCACCTATGAACCTTGGCATCTCGCCCTATGCCATTGTGACTCTACTTCATCACATCCCCAAACAATTCTTCCTTGTGGGAAACAGTAAGAAGGCTGCTAAGACCTGAATGGTGTGTTCACCACCCAGCGCATAAAACAGTTCCAAGCCTATGGTCCTTAAATTGGTTCTTTACCCAGAATCTCCTCACTGACCTCATGCTTTCCTTTTTGGAGGAAACCAAAACTGCTAGAAGTTTTACTACTAATTTTATTCAGTCACAGAAGTATCTCATACAGTGGGGGCTGCTGAGAAAATGGTGCGGGAGAAGGACATGCTTCATTTCTTGCTGGCCTTCACCGCTGACTTGGTGACCTTAGCTGCAGCCGCTGTCTTCTTCTCCACAGCCTTGATGACGCCAACGGCCACGGTTTGCCTCATGTCCCGCACGGCAAAACGGCCTGGAGGACAGAAGGAAGGAAAAGTGAGATTTCTGAAAAGAGACACAGAAGGCGGGGCTCCATGGCCTCAGTCAGAGGTGCTTTTCCTCCCAGGACTCAGCAGCCATCCGCCCCAGCTCACCTAGAGGCGGGTACTCGGAGAAGGTCTCCACACACATGGCCTTGCCGGGGACCATCTGCACGATGGCAGCGTCACCCGACTTCAGGGCCTTGGGGTTGTCTTCCAGCTTCTTGCCCGAGCGGCGGTCAATCTTTTCCCTCAGTTCAGCAAACCTGCAGGAGATGTGGGCTGTGTGACAGTCCAGCACCGGAGAATAGCCAGCTTGGATCTGTCCTGGGTGATTCAGGACGATCACCTGGAGGGGGAGAGGAGGGGGATCACTGCTGGGACCCGTGATCCAGGGCCCAGCCTCAAGCCGACTGGGGCCTCCACCGAAACCAGGACTGATTTCTCAGAGGCAGTCTCCACCACCACCACCACACACCAAGGGCTCTGGCCTCCTGGGCAGCTCACCTGGGCCACAAAGCTGCTGGTCTCCATTGGGGGGTCGTTCTTGCTGTCTCCAGCCACGTTGCCACGACGGATGTCCTTCACAGACACGTTCTTCACGTTGAAGCCCACGTTGTCCCCGGGCAGGGCCTCCGACAGGGCCTCGTGGTGCATCTCCACAGACTTGACCTCAGTGGTGAGGCCACAGGGGGCAAAGGTGACCACCATGCCAGCCTTCAGGAAGCCGGTCTCCACTCGGCCCACAGGCACCGTGCCGATGCCTGCACAGGAGAAGGTCAGGAGGTTAGAACCACTCCAGCCCTACCCAGTAAGAGCTGGCTTCCTGGGGATCAAGGGCCAAGGTCACCTACAGAGCTGGTAGGAAATGCCAAACTCAACGACTGGCTGTTTCTTCTGCATATCAGATAAACTGGAAACTCTGGGGGTTTGGCACTGCTCACAAGTCAGGATCTGAAGCCCAGCAAGTCAGACAGTGGACCTCATCCTCCACTGGCATCTCCCCTCAGCCTGCCCAGCCCTGGCTCCTCACCTCCTATCTTGTACACATCTTGTAGTGGCAGCCTCAGGGGCTTGTTGACTGGGCGAGTTGGGGGCAGGATGGAGTCCAGAGCTTCCAGTAGGGTCACCCCAGTGGCGTTTCCCTCCTTCCGCTCAACTTTCCAGCCCTTGAACCAGGGCATCTGCGGGGACAGGAATGCAGTGAAGGGGGAAGTGAGGTGGGGGCGTGGCTCCCGGCGTGCCCACCCCAGGACCAAGACCCATTCTCCCCCGCAACCCGGCCACCCATGGACCCCGCCTGCACTCACGTTGGTGCTGGGCTCCAGCATGTTGTCTCCGTGCCAGCCCGAGATGGGCACAAAGGCCACGGTCGCCGGGTTGTAGCCGATCTTCCTGATGTAGGCACTCACTTCCTTGGTGATCTCCTGGAAGCGTGCGGCGCTGTAGGCCGGCTCGGTCGAGTCCATCTTGTTGACCGCCACGATCAGCTGCTTCACACCCAAGGTGTAGGCGAGCAGCGCGTGCTCGCGAGTCTGCCCGTTCTTAGAGATGCCTGCCTCAAACTCGCCCACACCGCCAGCCACAATGAGCACAGCGCAGTCAGCCTGCGGGAGGCGGACATCGTGGGGGCAAGAGGTTGGTTAGGGGAGGGGGCCCCGGATGTGCTGAGAGGCTGGCTAGAGCTTCGGGCGGGCAATCCCTGGCCCCTTGCAGGCTGGACACTTGCCGGAAACTGACAAATTCCTTCACCCCCCGGATGCTGCTGTGCGCAGAGGTCCTGCCTCCCACTTAAACTGTTACTCAGTCCCATACACGAGCTTTTGGTTCCTTCGTCAGGAGTCCCACAAGGTGACTTGCTTGTCTGGGTGTCAGAAAACCTAGTCCCTGCCCCAGCCTGAAAGGAGGATGGTGTCTGGACCACATTAGAGTCTATCTTCTGATTGGTCTGAACTGAAGGTCCAAGTGGATAAGGAAAACCTTCTAAAGCTTATGATGCCCCTCCTCCCCAGGAAATAAAGCCTGAGTTTCCTCCCCGCCCTCTGCCAGCCACCTCCCCTACAGTCCGCCCTAGTTCGAAAGGGAGGGACCTGGAAACAAGGGCTGCTTTACCTGGGAGGTGCCGGTGATCATGTTCTTGATGAAGTCCCTGTGGCCCGGGGCATCGATGATGGTGATGTAGTACTTGCTGGTCTCAAACTTCCACAGGGAGATGTCGATGGTGATGCCACGCTCTCTCTCTGCCTTCAGTTTGTCCAGCACCCAGGCGTACTTGAAGGAGCCCTTACCCATCTGGGGAGGGATGAGGCGTGAAGAGTGCATTGGTGGCGAGCAGCCGGATCTCTCCTGGGGGATTCAGCCGCTGCTTCAAGACCTCACAGCGTGCCTTGCTTCCACGCTCTGCCACCAGACCCAGCCAGGAGCAGACTGCCATCCCCTGCCCCCGCCGCTCCTAGAGCCAACCCCACGGGTGGGTGCCTCACCTCAGCTGCCTCCTTCTCAAACTTCTCAATGGTCCTCTTGTCAATCCCCCCACACTTGTAGATGAGGTGCCCGGTGGTGGTGGACTTGCCGGAGTCCACATGGCCAATGACCACGATATTGATGTGTGTCTTCTCTTTGCCCATTGCGGTGGTTGCTTCCTTCAGTCACTGCTCCACGGGAGAGGAGGGTGGGGAGAGGGTGAGGTCCGCAGGTCCTGGCAGGCGGCTGCCTCTCACTACTCCTCTCCTCCTGGTCTGCCCCAGCACCCCCTCCCCATGTCGTGGCCTAGCTCAGAGCTTGGGACAAGGTGGCACCAGCTGAAAAGTAGAGGTCTTGCCAGGCTTGCACCCTGGCAAGGGTCATAATCCCAGGGCTATAGCTGGGATTTCCAAGCGGTCCTGGCCCCTCCCTCCTTTGTCCTATGTGGGCCTTCCCTAGAACATGTAAGGGCTCAGCCATTCCCCCACATTTCTCCCATCCTTCCAATTCCCCATGCAACACCTCCCCAGCCCACCCCATATACAAGAAACCCTGCCATCCCATAGCCTGAAGGTGGTCCTCTGCCCCTTGCCAGCGCCTACCTTCAGAGAAGAGGGAACAAAGGCGATCGAGCAGGAGCTGCAGCAGCTGTGACAATACTGAATGGCTGTCTTACCTGCTGCTTTTGTAAGTCCAGCCCTGGGCCTGCCTCTGGTTCCACCCAAATCTGACACCAGAGCTGGGTAGGGAATGCCACTCCCTACCCCCAAACCCAATTTTGCAGTCTTCTTCTCTGACTGATTGGATATTCGGATGAAGAAAAAAAAAAAAAAGTAAGTGAGTGTGTGGGTGGAGTCAGGGAAGGGAAGATTTGGGAAATAAGAAGAAAGATAAGAATGAATTCTGCATGGCATCCAACTTTGCATGTGGCTTCCCAAGACTAAGGTGCTTTAATAGCTGTGGGCTTTCATTCATTTGCGCAGTGCGCTGGGAAGTATAGTGCCCGATACCGCCAGGGGCTGAGGATTCGGAATCAGGAAGCGCTCATGGCGAGACTTTGTTGGGAAGAGCTCTCAGGCTCCCTGAGAGTCAGTGGTCCTTCTGGGGTTCCTTCCAGTCAGAAGTCCAGGACTGCTGGGGGGTGGGGGGAGGCGCTTGCCTCGAGGCTGGACTGTGGCTACATGGGGTTTTCTCTGAGGCTGAATATGTCCTCCTTCCCCTCCAGGAAGGCTCCTGGCAGTGCTTAGTCACTCGGCCAAGGCTGACGGCCTCCAGTTGCTCTCCATAGTTGTAGCCTGGGCCCAGGAGGCCAATACTCTAGACTTTGAGGTTCCCCATCCCATTGAGGCCCACCTCCTTGAGCGTTGCCTGCTCCTTGTTCTTTTTGTTTTTTTTTTTTAAATATCTATTCTCTTTATGTATCTGGCTGTGCCAGGTCTTAGTGTGGCTGCAGGATCTTTAGTGGTGACCTGTGGGGTCTAGTTCCCCCACCATGGATCGAACCCAGACCCCTTGCATTGGGAGTGTGCAGTCTTAGCCACCGGACCACCAGGATAATTCCCCACTTCTTGTTCTTAAATCACCATTTTCACCTTTGTGCCTAAGGAATCAAAAAGCTGGAATGTCAGAGAAGATGGATCCTCAGAAAATGTCTGTCTCTTTTCTCTCCTGATTTTATAGAAGAATCAAGGTCTAAGATGGTTAAAGTGAAATTGAAAGGGTTAGTCGCTCAGTCATGTCCAACTCTTTGTGACCCCATGAACTGCAGCCCACCAGGATCCTCTGTCCATAGAATTCTCTGGGCAAGAATACTGGAGTGGTGGCCATTCCCTTCTCCAGGAGGTCTTCCTGACCCACGGATCAAACCCACATCTCCTGCACTGCAGGCAGGTTCTTTACCATCTGAGCCACGAGGGAAGCCCAAGATGGTCAAAGGATGGTCCCAAGCTCTGCAGTGTCTTGGCCCCCAGCATTACTGTATTTCCCTCGTCCAGCCACCTTTCAGAAGAGAAGAGGCTGAGCCACTTATTCCGCCGACATCTAGTGGGGCCCTGGCGGCTGTGACTGCGGCGGGAGCGGTGCAGCCCCTGTTTCTGAGGGGCTCACACTCTGCAAGGGAGACAAAGAAGCCATTTCAAAGTATCGAGTGAGTTGTGAGGACTGTGGGTGAAGGTCTTTGGGGGGCTTCCCAAGTATGTGGGGTGAGGAGGACTGCTTCATAGAAATGTTTCAGCAAGACCACGGGCATGGGCATCAGGCTGAGGGGCTTGTCTGGCAGAATAATCTGTTATTGTTAAGGACAGTTCTGGACTCAGTTTGCCTGGAAGGAATGGGTGGAAGGAGACAATGGCTAAAGAGATAACAGGGGAAGATCATCATGCATTAATTGCTCAGAGTTTAATTTGCCTAAACTGTAAGTCTAATTATGTAATCCCCTGGCTTGAATCTCTTGATTACTCTTTATTGTCCTCTGGGGGAAAATTACTGTTCCTTCAATGAGGAGAGTCTCCAAGAGGCTGAGGCTGGAGTCGGGAAACCCCTTAGGAGGCCACTGCAGGAGTCCTGTAAGAAGGGGATATGTCTCAGCCAGGGGGTGCAGCTGACGCGTGTTCCACATAAATAGAGGGGGATTCAGAAGTGGGGGGACCAAAAGTGCCAACAGAAGCACTTGCCGTCAAGATGGGAAATGCATGCCTTTGTCAGCATCTTCTCTCTCATCCCAAAGTCAAGCTCAAGCCTTTGATACAGCACCAGAGGACCCTACAGTTAACTCTAATGCAGGGGTCCCCAGCCCCTGGGCCATAGACCAATCGCAGTCCTCAGTCTGATAGGAATCAGGCTGCACACCGCTCCTCAGGGCCTGTTGCTCCCTGCCCCTTGCAATGCCGCCCAAACCATCCCCCAAGATACCCCCAGTACCATCCATAGAAAAACTGCCTTCCACCAGGCCAGTCCCTGGTGCTAAAAGGTTGGGGACCACTGCAAGGGTCAGAGTCTAGACACTTCCTGAGTCTCCAGCCCTTCCATCCAGAGAAATTGAGCTCACTCCCTGATCTGGATCTGAAGTTCCCTAGTCTTACTATTAGTCTTGCTATGAGTCTTACTAGTTACAATGAGATAATCTGTCTTGTTTAGCCAGAATACACAGAAGAACTGTACAAAAAGGATCTTCACGACCCGGATAATCACAATGGTGTGATCACTCATCTAGAGCCAGACATCCTGGAATGTGAAGTTAAGTGGGCCTTAGAAAGCATCACTACGAACAAAGCTAGTGGAGGTGATGGAATTCCAGTAGAGCTGTTTCAAATCCTGAAAGATGATGCTCTGAAAGTGCTGCACTCAATATGTCAGCAAATTTGGAAAACTCAGCAGTGGCCACAGGACTGGAAAAAGTCAGTTTTCATTCCAATCCCAAAGCAAGGCAATGCCAAAGAATGCTTAAACTACCGCACAATTGCACTCATCTCACATGCTAGTAAAGTAATGCTCAAAATTCTCCAAGCCAGGCCTCAGCAGTATGTGAACTGTGAACTTCCTGATGTTCAAGCTGAATTTAGAAAAGGCAGAGGAACCAGAGATCAAATTGCCAACATCCACTGGATCATGGAAAAGCAAGAGAGTTCCAGAAAAACATCTATTTCTGCTTTATTGACTATGCCAAAGCCTTTGACTGTGTGGATCACAATAAACTGGAAAATTCTGAAAGAGATGGGAATACCAGACCACCTGCCCTGCCTCCTGAGAAATCTGTATGTAGGTCAGGAAGCAACAGGTAGAACTGGACATGGAACAACAGACTGGTTCCAAATAGGAAAAGGAGTACATCAAGGCTGTATATTGTCACCCTGCTTATTTAACTTCTATGCAGAGTACATCATGAGAAACGCTGGACTGGAAGAAACACAAGCTGTAATCAAGATTGCTGGGAGAAATATCAATAACCTCAGGTATGCAGATGACACTACCCTTATGGCAGAAAGTGAAGAGAAACTAAAAAGCCTCTTGATGAAAGTGAAAGAACAGAGTGAAAAAGTTGGCTTAAAACTCAACATTCAGAAAACGAAGATCATGGCATCCAGTCCCATCACTGGGGACCAGATGGGGAAACAATGGAAACAGTGTCAGACTTTATATTTGGGGGCTCCAAAATCACTGCAGATGGTGACTGCAGCCATGAAATTAAAAGACGCTTACTCCTTGGAAGAAAAGTGATGACCAACCTAGATAGAATATTCAAAAGCAGAGACATTACTTTGCCGACTAAGGTCCGTCTAGTCAAGGCTATGGTTTTTCCAGTAGTCATATATGGATGTGAGAGTTGGACTGTGAAGAAGGCTGAGCACCGAAGAACTGATGCTTTTGAACTGTGGTGTTGGAGAAGACTCTTGAGTCCCTTGGACTGCAAGGAGATCCAACCAGTCCATTCTGAAGGAGATCAGCCCTGGGATTTCTTTGGAAGGAATGATGCTAAAGCTGAAACTCCAGTACTTTGGCCACCTCATGCGAAGAGTTGACTCATTGGAAAAGACTTTGATGCTGGGAGGGACTGGGGACAGGAGAAGAAGGGGATGACAGAGGATGAGATGGCTGGATGGCATCACTGACTCGATGGATGTGAGTCTGAGTGAACTCCGGGAGTTGGTGATGGACAGGGAGGCCTGGCGTGCTGCGATTCATGGGGTCGCAAAGAGTGGGACATGACTGAGCGACTGAACTGAACTGAACTGAACTGAAATAGCACAAAGACAGATCAGGCGTGTAAAGGAATTTGTCCTCAGGATCAGGTAGACCTGAGTCTACATTCTGCCTCCTCCACTTCCTAGCTGTGAAAACTGACTGTCTCTGAGCTTCTGTCTCCTCGTCTGTGACATGGGGGTAATTCTCACCTCTTGCTTCCTTGAGCAGTGGACTCAGCCATCCTGTGCAGTGCCCGGCAGGTGGCAAGTGATCCGTAACCTGCGTCTCCTCTTGTCCTGTCTTCCTCCCCCTGCCTTGTGTTGCCAGACTCTGCTCACTGAGAGCCAAGTGCTTACATACAGACCAATTTGCCCAAGGTCACAGAACACATTAGTGAAGAAATAGGAGGATACTCCTCCATCTCCAGGTTTCCAGGCTTCTGATGAGCCAGACTGTCTCCTCATTAAGAATTATTATTGTTATACTTCTTCCATTTAAGCCATTTACATAGTATCTCTGTAGTCTTAGCTGACTCCGAACTGAAGGAATAATCAGAATGAAGAGGTTTTCTGACATTGAAATCAGCTGAAGGGTAAGTGCTCCTGATAGAATGACTTTCCCAGCTAGTGTAATTGGCTGTTGCTAGAAAAATATTCCCATTATTTACAAATTTGAAGGGCCCTGGCAATTCATTATGATTTTATTAGAAATAGTATTTACAATGTATAACCATAAAGTCATCAGGGTTTCTGGAATGAGATGGTTAAGAATTAGAATGAATCTATAGTGACTGTAATGCAGGCTTCAGATGAGTTAGGATGAAATAAAATAATTTAGAATGACAAGCTCAATGCAATGAGACAAATGAAGTTATATGGTCAAGATGTGCTTGTTGGGCAACTGCATAAATACAAGGGGTGACTTTGTAGTGAAAAGTTACTCCAGGGAGAGTTGTTTGCTGAAAAAAGCTAGACTATGTGGCCAAAGTTGGCATATGAACTAAATATGTCTATTAATTAATTTACCTATTAACCAAAACCCCTTGGTCTTTATAGTTAGTGAGCAGAGGTTTAGCTATGAGATCACCCCATTTTATTCAAGTTTCTAGCAGTTTCTCCATAGCAGACATAAGCTAAGTCTGCACAACAGTATCAGTATATACATATATATTTTTTTCATATGTTTTATTGAGATTTAGTACTTTGGCCACCTGATGCAAGGAGCCAACTCAGTTCAAAGATCCTGATGCTGGGAAAGATTGAAGGCAAAAGGAGAAGTGGTTGGCAGAGGATGAGATGTTTAGATAGCATCACCAACTCAATGGACATGAATTTGAGCAAATTCTGGGAAATAGTGGAGAACAGAGGAGCCTGGCATGTTACAGTCCATGGGATTAGAAAGAGTCAGACAGGACTTAGTGACTGAACAACAGCAAAGTTGATTTACAATATTGTGTTAATTTCTGCTGTACAGGAAAGTGATTCAGAAATGCCTGTATACACATTCTTTTTCATGTTCTTTTCCATTATAGTTTATCACAGGATATTGAATATAATCCCCTGTGCTGTACAGTAGGAACTTTTGTTTATCTGTTCTCTGTTATTGTCAGTATACTTTAGAAGAAAGCCACAAAATGAAACGAACTGGAGTTAGTGATGGGGAACTTTGAAGGTAAAATTTCAACACCTTAAATTTAGTCACACAGAAAAAGACATGTATGACATCACTTAAATGTGGAGTCTGAAATATGATACAGATGCATTTATCTACAAAACAAAAGCCCAGATGGAGAGAACACTCTTGAGCCTGCCGAGCTGCAGGAGGAGTGGGGCGGGGATGAAGGGGGATGCGGGGTTAGCAGATGCAGGCTAGCTTGTGTAGGATGGATAAGCCTCATGGTCCTCCTCTGTACTGCAAGGAGCTATATACAATAGCCTGTGATAAACCATAGTGAAAAGGAAGATAAAAGAGAGTGTACACGTGTGTATAACTGACTCACTCTGCCATACAGCAGAAATTCACACAACGTTGCAAGTCAAACTATAGTTTGATTAAAATTTTTAAAAATTGAAAAAAGAATTGTTTTGACTTAGTTTAGTCCCATTTCAAGTGTGTACATAAGAAGCAGGGAAACCCGAGTTTCCCAGCGTCTGATCACCTGAATAAGGAGATATCCGGTTTGCAGACCTGCACACATAAGAAATCAAATCCTAAGTAGGATGGAGTTATTTCTTGCACAGGTGCTTATAGAGCACCTTTTCTGTGGTGGTCTTGAAGCATGTGGCAGACTGGGGTGTCTGCTGTCCCCACCTCAATGGCACAAGGGGGAGGCAACACCAGACTCACCCACCCGACACCCCAGGAGCTGGAGTCCTGCCCTGAAAGAGACAAAGGACCGAATGTTGGAGAGACTCCAAGTTAGTGATTTGCCACTCAAATAATTCTCCAATTCTTAATGATATGGAAACAAGGGGAGAGGGTCCTTTTCTTTATGTTCCAGAGCTTGACAACTTTAGGGGAAAGGGACAGTGGAGGAAGCGCTGGTCGTGTCCTATTAACATGGAAAACTTTCCCTCTGAACTCTGAGCATCGTTCATTCAACAGATATTTCTGGAGCACGTTAAGCTGCTTTTGCCTAACTCCCATTTCACAGATGGCTGGGACAGGTAAAATGAGTTGTCCAAACCACACAACCAGTGTGTAGGCAGGAGCAGGGGTGGAAGTTGAATCTAGACATGTTCCTTTCTCTTTTCCTAGGACGTATTTCTTTTTATTCATTTAGTTTTCACCGCACTGGGTCTTCACCTCCGCGGACCTTCTCCAGTTGCAGCAAGCGGGCTTCTTCTCAGGGCGGCTCCCCTCGTTCAGAGCGCACGTTCCAGCTGCACCGGCTTCCGGAGCGGCAGCACACAGGCTCGGAAGTTGTGTCGAGGGATTAGTTGCCCTGTGTCATGTGGGATCTTTCCAAACCAGGGATCAAACCTGAGTCCCCTACTTTGGCAGACAGATTCTTAAGTACTGAAGCACCAGGGAAGACCCCAAAATGAGTTCCTTTCTAAAAACAACATACTTACGATAGCCAAGACATGTTACCTCCTGGAGGTCCCCTGGGCATCATTCTGGCGCTGTTCCTCATCTTAGATGTGGAAACTGAGTCTCAGGCAAGTCCTTTTCTGTCTGATTTGAATCCATAAACATTTACATGTCAGACATGGTGCAAGAAGGACCTGCACCTCTAGGAATCCCCAGGCCAGCTGATTTGGCACATTCCCAGTCTCGGGTGGCAAGAATGGCACACTCACACCCACACACAGTTAGGCTCTCACAATACAGAGATCTGTGCACAAGCAGTGGAAGCACAAGCCTTCAGTAGATTTTGCTGATTGACTTGATCACAGGTGCCTGTACTGAACATTTGTCCAACAAAGGAAGAGCCCAGTAATATTTATGTAATTGCTTTTCTTTCCCAGTGCTCTAGGGGTGACATCTCTCTGCCAAGACTGCGGTTAATTTGAAGGCTCCCAATCTCTCCTCACTTTGGATCATAAGCCAGACAGCAGCATAAATCCAAACACATGTGACCTCTAAACTTCAGCCCAGAGTCAGGACAGGGCACAGGACTGTTACCGTTGTTCAGTCACTCAGTCGTGTCTGACTCTTTGTGACCCCGTGGACTGCAGCATATCATGCTTCCCTGTCCATCACCAACTCCCAGAGCTTGCTCAAACTCTTGTCCATTGAGTCAGTGACGCCATCCAACTATCTCATCCTCTGAGGCCCCCTTTTCCTCCTGTCTTCAATCTTGCCCAGCATCAGGATCTTTTCAAATGAGTCAGCTCTTCACAACAGATTGCCAAAGTATTGGAGCTTCAGCTTCAGCATCAGCCCTTCCAATGAATATTCAGGATTGATTTCCTTTAGGATGGACTGGTTTGATCTCTTTGCAGTCCAAGGGACTCTCAAGAGTCTTCTCTTTTGAACATCACAGTTCAAAAGCATCAATTCTTCAGTGCTCAGCTTTCTTTATACTCAAACTCTTACATCTATACATGACCACTGGCAAAACCGTAGCTTTGACTAGATAGAACTTTATTGATGAAGTAACGTCTTTGCTTTTTAATATGCTGTCTAGGTTTATCATAACTTTTCTTCCAAGTAACAAGTGTCTTTTAACTTCATGGCTGCAGTCACTGTCTGCGGTGATTTTGGAGTCCCAAGAAGTTTCTCACTGTTTTCACTGTTTCTCCGTCTATTTGCCATGAAGTCATGGGACTGGATTCCTTGATCTTAGTTTCCTGAATGTTGATTTTTAAGCCAACTTTTTCACTCTCCTCTTTCACTTTCATCAAGAGGCTCTTTAGTTCTTCTTCACTTTCTGCCATAAGGATGGTGTCATCTGCATATCTGAGGTTATTGATATTTGTCCCAGCAATCTTGACTCCAGCTTGTGCTTCATCCAGCCTGGCATTTCTCATGATGTACTCTGCATATAAGTTAAATAATCAGGGTGACAATATACAGCCTTGACGTACTCCTTTTCCTATTTGGAACCAGTCTGTTGTTCCATGTCCAGTTCTAACTGTTGCTCTTGACTTGCATGCAGGTTTCTCAGGAGGCAGGTAAGGTGGTCTGGTATCCCCATGTCTATAAGAATTTAAAGAGCACAGGATGGAGAACGGTGTGGAGATTCCTTAAAAAGCTAGAAGTAGAACTGCCATACGACCCAGCAATCCCACCGCTGGGCATACACACCAAGGAAACCAGAATTGAAAGAGACACGTGGACCCCAGTGTTCATCACAGCACTGTTTACAATAGCCAGGACATGGAAGCAACCTAGATGTCCATCAGCAGACGAATGGATAAGAAAGCTGTGGTACATATACACAATGGAGTATTACTCAGCTATTAATAAGAATGCATTTGAATCAGTTCTAATGAGGTGGATGAAACTGGAGCCTATTCTACAGAGCGAAGTAAGCCAGAAAGGAAAACACCAATACAGTATACTAATGCATATATATGGAATTTAGAAAGATGGTAATGATGACCCTATATGTGAGACAGCAAAAGAGACAGATGTAAAGAACAGTCTTTTGGACTCTGTGGGAGAAGGTGAGGGTGGGATGATCTGAGAGAATAGCATTGAATCATGTATATTATCATATGTGAAAGAGATCGCCAGTGGAGGCTCGATGCATGAGACAGGGTACTCAGGGTTGGTGCACTGGGATGACCCTGAAGGACGGGATGGAGAGGGAGGTGTGAGGGAGGGTCAGGATGGGGAACACAAGTACACCCGTGGCTAATTCATGTCAATGTATGGCAAAACCCCTACAATAGTGTGAAGTAATTAGCCTCCAATTAAAATTAAAAATAAATAGATAAAAATTTAAAATTAAAAATAAAAAGCACAGGATGGAGAATGAAACTGTCAAGGGTGCTCCTTCTCCAGGCCCACATCCGGCCCAGAGACGTGTCCCAGAGGAAGAACTGGGGCACAGGAGGGGCTTTTGTCATCTGCGCTTCATCAGAGACAGAGAAGGAAACAGGCTGATGTGATAGGTGGTGCTGGGGTGGTGGCTGGAAGAAGGATGCAAAGGGAGCAACGTTAAACATCCCGAAGGGTTTCTTTTTGAAGACAGCAAGTCTGAGAAGTAAGCGCAGGAATCCGGCATAGGACTGCTGATTCATTCATGTAGCAATGTGGAAGTACATGCTTCCAAATGTCACTTTTTTCACTGTGAAGCGTGTGGTGTTGTCATTTAGTCCCTAAATCATGTCTGACTCTTTTGCAGCTTCATGGACCTTTAGCCCACCAGGTTCCTCTGTCCATGGGACTGCCCAGGCAAGAATTCTGGAGTGGGTTGCCATTTCCTTCTCCAGGGGATCTGCACAACCCAGAGATGAAGCCGGGTCTCTGGAGTTGCAGGCAGGTTCCTTCCCGCAGAGCCACCAGGGAAGCCCATGAAGCAAATGATATAGAGGAAACTGTCTTGTGGATGCCCCGTATCTGCAGCATCCTTCCCTCCCTTGACTTTAGAATCTAAGTCCAGGTTCTGTCTCTCGTGTATCCCTGCGTGAATTTGCATAAACCACTGACACACTGAATCACAGTTTCTTCACCTGTGGAATAGGACTGAAGACCATTCTGTCCTTTCCCTCCACTGGTCCTTAGGAGAATCAGATAATGGGTTGGAAATGAAACTGTAAGCTCCAGAAAGGACACACAGAGTAACTATGCTCAGAGTGAGCAGAGACTGAGAACTTTAAACTTACTTCTGCACTGCTGGCAAAAATAAATGCTACCTTCAAAGCACTAGAGGAGGATAGTGACTATGTAGATATCATCAGGAGCTGTCTCCAAGATGTCATTCACAGTGACTTGCACTGAGTCCACTAATGAAGGATCAAAGGAAGTGTTCCAATGTCTATTGTATCCATTCATCAGTTAATATTTAAAACACCTTATATATCTGAACTCGTGGTTTAGCCCTTGAATACATACATGTTTCATGACTACTTTGGTTTGCTTTGGAAATCATTTCATGTGGTCCACTGAGGGTTAGTAAGATACAGAAAAAAAAAAAAAAAATTAGAGGGTAAAAGAAGGTTCTTCTTCCTTTGGGACGCTCCTAAGGCAAGTGCACACTCTTCCTTACCTCTCCAGATACACATCCATCCTGATCCAGATGGTAATGCTCCAGAGTTGACAGCACATTAGGTGAGCAACTGAAATACAATCCTGAGAAATGTCAGATTCCACTGCACAGTGTTTATAATTTAACCGTTATTTAGCATTTATGGATAACACACATACTTGTAAATTGTTTTACAATCACTTTATAGTTGCTCTGTGAGAGATAATTAAAGCAAAACCATTTTAAGTGCAGCTACTCAGAGGGACAAATTTGTGCCAATAATGTGCTTATATAAATGCAAATTATCGGGAGTCTTAATACTGTGAAAACTGCTTAAATCATTTTTCATGGGACCAATATGTAAATATTATAATAGTTCCCTGATTTATAGAGCACTTTTCTTCCTAAAAGATAAATATACCTACCTAGCCATGCATTACTTAACCGAGCTTCCCAAATCCCAGAGGAGGAAATCCATTCATTTACTGATCCTGTCAACCAGATCCTACAACAACGTCCAGCCCATAATAGGTCCTTAATTTTTAACAACTGAATGAATGAATGAGGAACTGTTTTCACAAGGCCATAAGCCTCTGTAGCCTTCATGCAGAGAATGAGATTGTGGAGGGGGATGGTCATTAAAAGATCAAGGTTACTACATCTGGTGAAGCCCTGAAGTAGTCAAGAGACTTGGCAAGAACAGAAGGGATGAAAACAGAAGGAAGGAGGGTAAGGTTTAGGCAGGTGAGCGGAGGCTATTGTCCGAATGTGGAGGAAAGCTATTTTTCTAACCCTCAGGAAATGAAACTGAGAAAGAAGAAACAATGAGAAAATGCTTTCGTAGTTGGTGAAGTTAATGTCCTGGAGAAGTATCCCCAGCTGAACAATAATCTGTACATTTTAAGTACCTGAGAAGCCGATAACATTGTAATCTCGGGAGAATGGTGTCCTCATTAGCATAGGATGAGGCGGCAGCCTCATTCGAGGTGAGAACAGAGCAGTCCATGCCTTAGATTCTATGGGAACCCTGTTTCCTATGAGGGCAAAAACTTGTGGTAGAGTTCACTGCAGGTATTTGATTGGGGAACCTTTTTAAGAGGTACACTATTAACCACTCATGGAACTAATGTACTGAGGAATATAGTTTGGAAAATAATGGTTTAGAGCACAGAAAAATAGGGCAAAAGATCAGTTCCCACAGAGGTCATATTTCTTATAAGGAAACAAATTATGTTCTTGTTTATCTTTGGCACTTAACAATCACAAGAGATGACCCCAAGCCTCAAATCCTCAGACTTCTGAATACTCCATATAACATATGTATATATAGGACATATGCTTATTATTAAACTATGTACATACGGGATATAATATAGTATGACTATAACTGGGACACTGAAACGACCCCTTCAAAGTGGTTCCATGGACTGTAGCTCACCAAGCTCCTCTGTCCATGGAATTTCCCAGGCAAGAATATTGGAGTGGGTTTCTATTTCCCACTCCAAGGGATCTTTCCGACCGAGGCATCAAACTTGCATCTCCTGAGTCTCTGAGCCACCTGGGAAGCCTAAGATCCCACGTTCATTCTGGCCAAAAAAATATTAAAAAAAAAAAAAAAAAAAGAGAGAGAGAGAGGGAAATGATGGTGATGATGGAAGAAAAAGGAATTCATAAAAGAATATGGAATGATGTAACAATATAAAAATACCCTAAAGGAAAAAGAGGAGACTTAGCCAAAACTTTATACTGATGGTGGAAACTGATGAAATTCTGGGACAAAATTGTTAAAAGGAAGAGGCTCTGGAGTCAGATCACTTGGGCAAAACCTCACTCTCCTACTTCCTAGATAAATGACTTTCAACCAGTTAAACTTTCTTAGGCCTCGGTTTGCTACATAAAATTGAAATAAAAATATTATCTGCCCTCTTACATTTGCCTTGATCCTTTCATTGGACAGTTTGTACAGTGGCACCTGGTGTGTATTAAACTCTCGATAATGGATGGTTTTCTTATACCTCCCTTCTCACAAACCTTTTATGCTTCCAAAGCTGGTTCCTACCAACCTCCCTTGGTTAAACAGGTCTTGAAAGAGAAGGAAGCCCATTTTGGTGATGGAGACATCAATGCTACTTTCAGATCATTTTATAAATGAGGTAGACTTGAAAAGTCCCATAGCTCAGTGCCAGTTGAGGACATAGTAACATGCTTCATTCCATGGGGTCCCACATGACTTGGTGACTCAACAACAACAACAAGGTGTTCTATGAACAAAAGGTGTTATAAATCAGTGTAATTGCACAATGAATAAGAAAGGACAGAGGCAAATTCACCCCAATTCTTAACCAAATTGCATGTCCAAAGAGTAACCCTTGCTCTACAGATGTGGGCAGAGCTCACATTTGACCCACTGCTGGGAAGATGACCTGTGTACTGAAAACCAGTCCAGGCACCCCAGGAGTAGGAGAATCATAGATCATTTGAGGGGACAAAGTAAAGGGAAGGCAGCTGGTGAGACCTTCAGATTGACAGGGCAGCAGGTGACAGGAGGAGCCTCCCTGCTGATGGTGGGGAGACACAGCCTGATGTCACATACTTGGTGCATCTCGGTATCTATTCACGTGAAAGGAGAGGCACCCATCAGCAGTCCCAGCACCACCTGTAAAAAAATCATATCTGCTGTTGTTTTGGGCTTCCTGGTGGCCCAGAGTTACAGCTGCCTGCAATGCAGGAGGCCCAGGTTCAATCTCTGGGTCAGGAAGATCCCCTGGAGAAGGAACGGAAACCCACTCCAGTATTTTTGCCTGGGAAATCCCTTGGACAGAGGAGCCTGGCAGGCTACAGTCCATGGGGTCACAAAGAGTGGGAAACAACTTAGCAACTGAGCACACACCTGCTATTGCTTTAGAGCAGAGTCTGGCAAACTAGGGCCTGTGAGCCAAATCTGGCCTGCAGCAACTTTCTGTGTGCCCATGTGCAAAGAATGACTTTTACATTTTAAAATGATTAAGAAAAAATGATACAGGGTCATCATTGCCATCTTTCTAAATTCCATATATCTATGTTAGCATACTGTATTGGTGTTTTTCTTTCTGGCTTACTTCACTCTGTATGATGACCCTGTATGCAAGACAGCAAAAAAGACACAGATGTGTATAGCAGACTTTTAGACTCAGAGGGAGAGGGA
The DNA here is from genome assembly GCF_016772045.2 of Ovis aries. NCBI lineage: Eukaryota > Metazoa > Chordata > Mammalia > Artiodactyla > Bovidae > Ovis > Ovis aries. Next base: position 1,538,013 of record NC_056074.1, on the reverse strand, counting down.
GAGGGTGGGATGATTTGGGAGAATGGCATTGAAACATGTATACTATCATGTAAGAATTGAATCACCAGTCTATGTCCGATGCAGGATACAGCATGCTTGGGGCTGGTGCACGGGGATGACCCAGAGGGATGTTGTAGGGAGGGAGGTGGGAGGGGGTTCATGTTTGGGATCGCATGTACACCCGTGGTGGATTCATGTCAATGTATGGCAAAACCAATACAGTATTGTAAAGTAAAATAAAGTAAAAATAAAAATTTAAAAAAAAAAAGAAAAAATGATAATTCATGGTATGTGAAAATCAGATGACATTCAACTTCAGTGTCCATAAATAAAATTTAATTGGAACACAGCCACATCCATTCATTTACCTGTGTCAATTGCTGCTTTGGGACACACCAACTGAGTGATTGGTTGCAGTTCAGTCAGTTCAGTTCAGTCGGTCACTCATGTTCGACTCTGTGACCCCATGGACTGTAGCACGCCAGGCTTCCCTGTCCATTACCAGCTCCTGGAGTTTACTCAAACTCATGTCCATCGAGTTGGTGATGCCATCCAACCATCTCATCCTCTGTCATCCCCTTCTCCTCCTGCCTTCAATCTTGCCCAGCGTGAGGGTCTTTTCCATTGAGTCAGCTCTTCGCATGAGGTAGCCCAAGTATTGGAGTTTCAGCTTCAGCATCAGTCCTTCCAATGAATATTCAGGACTGATTTCCTTTAGGATGGACTGGTTGGATCTCCTTGCAGTCCAAGGGACTCTCAAGAGTCTTCTCCAACACCATAGTTCAAAAGCATCAATTCTTCGGCACTCAGCTTTCTTTATAGTCCAACTCTCACATCCATACATGACTACTGTAAAAATCAAAGCTTTGACTAGATGGACCTTTGTTGGTAAAGTAATGTCTCTGCTTTTTAATATGCTGTCTTTATTCCAAGGAGAAAGCTTCTTTTAATTTCATGGCTCCAGTCACCATCTGCAGTGATTTTGGAGCCCCCCCCCCCCAAATAAAGTCCCTGGTGGCTCAGACAGTAAAGCATCTGCCTACAATGCGGGAGACCTGGGTTCAATCCCTGGGTCAGGAAGATCTCCTGGAGAAGGAAATGGCAACCCACTCCAGTATTCTTGCCTGGAAAATCCCATGGATGGAGGAGCCTGGTAGGCTACAGTCCATGGGGTCGCAAAGAGTCGGACATGACTGACTGACTTCACAAAACAAAGTCTCTCACTGTTTCCATTGTTTCCCCATCTATTTGCCATGAAGTGATGGGACTGGATGCCATGATCTTAGTTTTCTGAATGTTGAGTTTAAAGCCAACTTTTTCACTCTCCTCTTTCACTTTCATCAAGAGGCTTTTTAGTTCTTGAGGTTGCAACAGGCCCACAAATATTGAACTATTAACTATCTGGACTTTTATAGATAAGTTTGACTGCTTTCAAGCATCATACTTTTTACTGTTTTCCCATTCATTCATCAAACTTTCTTGAGCATCACAGCCAATAAAGAGACTGAGATCCAGGAATGTGGGAAGAAAAGATGAAACCAAGGCATCCATAGTGCTTTAACAGAGAGATAACACACAACTAGGGTAATGCTAACTGGAGGTGAGGAAATAGGAGGGTTCAGTGAACATTTCAGGAAAGAGAATCTCAAACATAACAATCACGCAATGACCAGATATTACTGATTGTGTTTTTTTTTTGGGGGGGGGGGGCAGCACTGTGCATGGCATGCGGCATGTGGATCTTACTTCTCTGACCAGGGATCAAACCCATGCCCCTTGCAGCAGAAGAATGGAGTCTTAACCACTGGACGGCCAGGGAAACGCCAGATCATTACTGAGAGAGCACAGAGAGGCCAATGGCTTGCTGAGGGTCAGGTGCATAAGCTGGATCATTACAAGGCCAGAATCTACCTTCAGGCTTCCCAAGTAACCTACCTACCAAAGAAGGCTATGTGAGAGCAAAGGAAAAGGCATCTGTGTGGTAGGGTGGGAGGGCAAAGAGGGGAAACACCAGGCAGGGAGCAGGGAGCAGGTAAGATTCGGTCACGGGACAATCAGGGCTTGTAGTGAAGAACAAGGTGCCTTCTGAATGACCATTTCAGAAGGCAGCCAATTTCCAGTCCAGAAGTGACTCTCCTCTGAGAACTGTGTGGACTTTATTTCAGGAATACTGATGGCAAAGCCCGGATTTTGTTGCCTGCTTTGAAAGCACTGGGAATATCCCAAGTTTGCAATCTGGTTTCTTTCCATCACTCTGACTTGGGACACATCCACAGAAGCTTGGGAAGGGGGAGCATTGTCCTTTTCACTTAGCCATGTTCCAACCATTTTTGTTTTGCTTAGCAAACTGTTAAGCTTATACCGTGTGTTGGCAACTGTTGCATTACTTCATTTCAGTAAATCGTGGTTGCTAGTGAATGGCAGTTGTGTTGAGCGGAGAAGTGTTTGTTTCATTTCACTCTCATAAGGACCCTGTGAAATACAGGTTTGTAAGTTTGAAAGGGAAGATCAGGATGAGAATGGAGGAGGGAAAGAGAATTGATATTCACTGAGCATCAGTTATAGAGTTCGAAAGGCGTTTTCATTTTTTGCTGTTATGAATAATGCAGAGAATAATGCTAAAATAAAATGCTAAACTAAAAATATTCTTGTCATTTATTAATTGTTGATTAATATTGACACTACCTGAACCTTTCCTATAGCAGGGGCTTCTGAATGTTCCTGGAATAGGGCATATAGCAATTTGATACTGAGCATGACCTTCGTAATGGTCTCCCTTTCACCCCGCCCCCACACAACAGAGAACGTGAGCATCTTTTGAAAATATGTAGCTGGGGAGTTAATAGTCTGGAGGCTCCTCACTCTGCGTCCACCTCCAGGCTTTCCTCCCTTCTGTCCCTCATCCTACTTCTCCCACTCCATCCCTATCGGTTAGACTGCCCGCTGGGGGGTCCCTGGAGCTACTACCAGTGAGCCTACTGCCTGAGAACAGGAAAGGACTTCTCTGCTTTCACTTTGGGACTTGGGTTTTTCCATTTTAACAATAAAGCTCTACTCAGGCGGACTAGAGCATTTTCAGGCAGTCAATATATTTGCTAATAAAAGTTTACAGCATGTAAAAAATTCAACTTTAGGGAACTTTGATCCCCCTCCCCCCCATCTGGGTCCCTTGATATCATTTATTATTAAGTGAAAATCCAATAACCTTCATTGTTGAAAATAAATGAGATGTTCTTTATCTTATCTGCCTTCCCATAAGGCAGCAGGAAGAGACTGAATGTAAAAATTAGATGGAATACTGCCCAGGGATAGGGGTATTAGTGGTATTAGTCATCTGGCTAACTAAACTCCAAATTTAATCCCCTGCTATTTCTCACCCATTGCAAAGGCAACTCAGCATTAGGGAGTGTGGCATTCAGACTTAAGACTCCAAGAGCTCCCAGAGATCGCTACTGTGGGGGGCGGAGCGGGCGGGGCGGGGGAGCGGTGGAGCACAGGAGGACTTGGACTTCTGCACAAGTCACATTACAAAATATATAACCCAGAATGCTGGGAACTTAATTCTAGCTTTGCTGTTTTCTAGCTGTGTGACCTTGGGCAAGTCACTTAACTTCCCTGAATCTCAATTTTTTTCATCTGTGAAGTGAGGATTATAACAGTACCTGTTTCATAAGATCAATCCATGTAAAGGGATTAAAACAGTGCTTGAACATAAGGGCCCAATAAATATTAGCTCTTGTGATTAATTTTATTTCTTATTGAATCATGGAAAGGACACATTCAAGTCAGAGCTGCCCTGGGAAAAATAGCTCACCCTCTGTAGGCAGATTACATTTGGCAGCTGGATCTTCCTTTTATTTAAATATTAAATAAATAAAATGCATTTGCTATTGAGGGAATTGATTTGCATGAACCATACATACATTTTTTTTCATCCAATCACTCCATGTGGTAAATGCTGAGATCCAGGGATAAAATCTACTTACTTAAAAAATCCTGTCATCAGCCTTTGGGCTAGAATACAAATTGAGATCCACATTGTTGTCAGTGCTCAGCCCAGTGCTTTGTGACCCCAGGGGCTGCAGCGTGACAGTCCCCTCTGTCCTCCACTATGCCCCAGAGTTTGCTCAAATTCATGTCCATTGAGTCAGTGATGCTATCTAACCATCTCATCCTGCGCTGCCCTCTTTTACTTTCAACCTTCCCAGCATCAGGGTCTTTTCCAATGGCCTGTGTCCATTTAATGATTATAAATTAAGTAACAAATTGTTACATAAAATTGCCGGGGTCCAGCCCTGGTGGATCCAGGGTGATTCAAAGGTGGGGGGACGGAGTCGGCGTCTTTGGAAAAATACATATTTAATCACAGATATAGAGAGATTAGAAATGGATAGTGTAGTAGGAAGATCAGTGGAGAAAAGGAGGCTGAATAACTTGGATTACGTGGAATAGCATCCATGCTCCAGATGGGAATTCAGCCAGAAAAACCGGGAGCAAGAGAGAAGCGACATGGGGGAATCAGTCTTTCCGGAAACTGATCCGATTTCTTTATTTTTGGGTTTGCTTATATACCTTTTGTTACACATAGGGATGAATACAGAGTCACGCGGGGGTCAGCAGTCCTGACCTTTATCAAAATCAGGTGCTTCACATAAATGTATAAAAAAAAAGGTCTTAGGGATATTACATCATCTTCTGGCCATGAGTGAGACCTGCTGACATTTTATGATCCTTTCTTTCTGATAACCAAAAAACTTATTTCTTCCAAGGGTGTTTTTTCTTAAACCAGGCACCACCCTCCAAATAAAGTTACATTCCTATAGGGTGAGGGTGTAGTGAGTTACAAGCAAGAAAGGAATTTATTTAACCCAAGGTTAACATGATTAGTCTTAAAGGTTAACACTTATTTCTCCTATCTGCTTAAAGGTTAATACTTATTTCTCCTATATGTTAGTTATATTCATTATAAGGGTAGGGAACATGGAGATTTAGCAGCAAACATCAGCCCGACAAATGAAAATCCTTTCACCAATGCTCCTCTTAAGATCTATTTAGTCTTAAGATATGATAAAGCTACATTTTTACACAGCAAGGACACAGTGATATATAACAAAGTACAGTGATCTATTACAAAAGAGAAAATCCATTAACTCAAAAAGTCTAGTATTGCTAACATCAAAAACTACTATATTTCCTTTGCTATATTCCAAATACATTGATTAATATATTCCCAGGTGCCTAAGGATATGGAGGCCTGGCGGCAATTATTGACTCAAACAGAAGAAAAAGTCCTATGCTAATTAAGACTCTCAAAATACTCCAAAACTCTCTGTGCTGTTTATGGTTGAGAGGTAGTAAACAATCATGTGCCTAGTGGCGGCAGTAAGGATAATCCTGTCACACAAGCTAGTCTGTCAGCAGAGAGGTTTGACCTGAGACATCCTTGTCCCACCCAGAGCAGGGAATTAGCAGCAATTATTGACACAATAAATGAAGAACCCTTCACCAAATAATTCCTAACCAACCCATCATACTAATAATTTCTAACTCCCCAAAAGAATTTGCCTTTAATAAGTCTAAAACATCTCGTGCCTCTCAGATTTGCAAGCTGTAAGCAATCACATGTGGCCGGACAAACCTATACAGGTGGGCTAGATAACCTTCAGAGGAGTCTGTAAGCTGAAACACTCTTGTCACGCCCAAGAATTTTTATTGCCTTGGAGCTGCACGTTTACTCCTTCTCTGAGAGAAACGGTTATGGGGGAGAGCCCCCCGTAAAGTCAGAGGTGTAGGTGAGAGCGTAAAACAGACTCTGGTTTTGGGGTTGATGCTCGGGAACAGGGGGTTTCCTGAGGCTTGATCACGCCTTTGCGTATGCCAAGCCTCGTTCCTCATGACCTTTGCCATGGGCGGAATTCCTCACGCTGGCCCCCGGCATAAAATGGTTTATTTGCTTTCAAGTTAACCCAGAAATCCTGGTGTGAATTTAGAATTCTTGGAATTCTGAGTTCTGTGCCCAAATTCGCAGTGAGTGCTGAGCTTGCCCCTGCCCCCATGATCTGACACCTTTTCTCCCCTCCCCGGATCACTTCTGCACCCCGTGCAGAAGCTCTAACTTGCCTGTCCCAACTGCATTGTACAGTGCCACCCACCCCAGGCCTAGGGCTGCCCACTCCGGCGGCGTCATCCACACTCATAGCATGTCAGCAAACGTTAAACAGCTACTTAAATGAGTCCCTCCAATTGTGATGATACCATGAAAGAAAAATCCAAGATGTGAGGAGGTAGAGAGAGCGGTCTGACACCACCTAGGGTCTATAGGTTTGTGGGAGGTTTTCCTGGGAAAGCTACACAAGCTGAGACCTAGAGGATATAGAAAGTGGAGGGCGACAGAGAAGCTTCCAGGTAAAAGACACATCACGTGGAAAGGCCCGGAGGTGGGAAGAATGGAAAAAGGTTAACATGTTTGGAGTGCAGAGAAAGATGGAGAGGGTGTGGGGAAAGACTGGAGATGTAGAAAAGGGTGAGATACTTCAGGGTACGATTGGAATTTTGCTCTGTGAAGATTTTGTTTGGGAAGTCATTAAGGATTTTAAGCAAGAGTATGATCTGATGAGATCTGCATTTTTGAAACTTCTCTCTGCCTCAGCTTAGGGACTAGGTGGGGCTGGGGCCCACACCTAACATGTGGACATATAATGGCTGAGCGGGCTGCTGACAGCGGTAACGGCTGGGCTTGGTGGGTTTGGTGGGCTTGGCGGGCTTGGTGGAGCCCTGATGAGGAAGGCTCCGGTTATGACGTAGATAGATCACAATAGGCACAGGAGTGTGGGTCAGGGCTCCAGACTCGTGGGCCTCAGTGTTCTTTTATATTTGGAGAAAACGATCTACCATCTTTTTCTGCTTTTACTTTTTGTAACTCTGTTGAGCCTGGGCAGGTATTAGGTGTCAGAACAGTAATGCTGGCTCCCTAGCGTAGCTTAAGACAACTGAGAGGTCTGCCTAGTCCCAGGGAGAAGTTCCACCAGACGGGGGCTTCTGTCTATCCGCCAACCTCTCTAGGAAGCACTAGTGCATTATTTCTTGAGCCAGAAGTAATTAGCCTGAGGCTTTGCAGATTATATTTGGGAATGCTGTGTGAGCAGTATTGCCTGTGGGCCCACCCCAGGGGCTTGAGGAATTAATATAAAATGCACAGCCCCAACCCCAGAAGACCTTATTGGAGAACAGTGAAAATACAGCTGGATCTGGAATCACAACCCAGATTTAAATCCTGGATATCCCACTGGGGGAAAGCAAGGCATGCTGACGGAGGAGACCCTCTCTGAGCCTGTTTCCCTGTGGCCTGCCAACCACGAACACCTGCAGGAGCCCTTCCTGTCCCATGAGTCAGCCACTACTGTGTGTGCCGTTGTCCTTGTTTAGCCTCTAAGTCGTGTCCGGCTCTTTACGACCCCAAGGACTGTAGCCAGGCTGCTCTGTCCATGGGATTCTCCAGGCGAGAGTGCTGGAGTGGGTTGCCGCGCCCTCCTCCGGGGGATCTTCCCGATCCAGGGATGGAACCCGCATCTCTTCTGCCTCCTGCATTGGCAGGAGGGTTCTTCACCACTAGCTCCACCTGGGAATCCCTCATGAAGGGGAGGGGTAAGTTGCGCTTAGTTATCCCAATGACCTGCAATGCCATTATCCCGGGTCTTTCACGCATAACTTACCCCTTGGGAGCTCTTGGATGCTCTCAGGGGTTAAGTCGCTTGCCTATTAGCACGGAGACCCTCCAGGCACAAACTGAGGTTTCTAGTTCTCTTCCACATCAAGGGGCCCAAGTTCCCACATAAAGTAACTCACAGGAATGTTTGGTAACTTGTAAAATACCGTATAGACAATGCTTTCACCATTCTTGACAGGTCTGTCTCTCTCTCCAGAGCTCAGAGCTTCATGTTGCTTTTACAGATAAGAAAGCTGGGTTTCAGAGCTGTGAGTTAATCTGCCAGTGTGAGATGGATGGAAAACAAGAGGGTTGGGGTTGGAACCAGAAGAGTCTGGCTCCATGAGGTCACCATGACCTCTTTGCCCTTGACACTGGGGACCCTTGGGCCCAAAGGTCATGGGGGATAAGATGCTTTGAATAAAGATGGTGAATCCTTCTACAGAATTCATTTTATTCAGAGATTTGAGGTAAATATCATTTTTATGTTAAACATAGTGATATATTAGTGCCTTAGAATGTAGCAGTCACCTGTGTTTTTATAATAGATTATGAAACTTCAAAAAATTTTGTTTTGGCTACTGCAGCTTAGGACCACTCTCCCCCGGCCACCCGTGCAAGACGCCCCAGAGATATAGATTAGTCCTCCTGGCCGGTAGGGCAACTGGGAAGTTTGAGACGATCCTCCACCATTTTATTACAAAATACTGGTGACAAAGATGCAGATGCAATAGGAGTATTTTTTTATCTTCTGGCTATTCTTGCACCAGCAGAAGTGCTGACCGCTTAGAAGTGAACAAAGCTATTCAACACGAGTGAGTGTGTACTCAGTCACTCCGCTGTGTCTGGCTCTTTGCACCCCTGGACCATTCTGGCCAGGCTTGTCTGTCCAGGAAATGTTCAGGCAAGGACACTGGAGCTGGGGGCTATTTCCTTCTCTAGGGGATCTTCCCCACCCAGCATCGAGCCTGAGTCTCTCCCTGCGACAGGCAGGGTGTTTCATCACTGTGTGTGTGTTGCTCTCGCCGTTTGTGGACACCGCCTCTCACAGGGTCGGTGTAGGCTCCAGGACATAGTGTAGGGACAGGGCCTACCGTCCAATCTCCTAGACTCCACTGCTTGTATTTCTCCTTCTCTACCACCAGGGGGCACAAGAGCCCACAATAATGCTCCATCTCTTTCTAAGAAGGCAAGTTCAGTTCAGTTCAGTTGCTCAGTCATGTCCGACTCTGCTACCCCATGGACTGCAGCACATCAGGCTTCCTTGTCCATCACCAACTCCCAGAGTTTACTCAAACTCATGCCCAGCGCGTCGGTGATGCCATCCAACCATCTCATCCTCTGTCGTCCCGTTTTTCTCCCGCTTTCAGTCTTTCCCAGTATTAGGCTCTTTTCCAGTGAGTCTGTTTTTCGCACCAGGTGGCCACAGTATTGGAGTTTCAGCTGCAGCCTCAGTGCTTCCAATGAATATTCAGGACTGATTTCCTTTAGGATGGACTGGTTGGATCTCCTTGCAGTCCAAAGGACTCCCAAAAGTCTCTCCAACACCACAGTTCAAAGACATTAATTCTTTGGAGCTCAGCTTTCTCTTTATAGTCCAACTCTCACATCCGTACATGACTACTGGAAAAACCGTACCTTTGACTAGACAGACCTTTGTTGGCAAAGTTGTGTCTCTGATTTTTAATATGCTGTTTATGTTGGTCATAGCCTTTCTTCCAAGGAGCAAGAGTCTTTTAATTTCATGGCTGCAGTCACCATTTTGGAGACCCCTAAAATAAAGTCTCTCACTGTTTGCATTGTTTTCCCATCTATTTGCCATGAAGTGATGAGACCAGATACCATAATCTTAGTTTTCTGAATGTTGAGTTTTAAGCCAACCTTTTCACTCTTCTCTTTCACTTTCATCAAGAGGTTCTTTAGTTCTTCACTTTCTGCCATAACGGTGGTGTCATCTGCATATCTGAGGTTATTGATATTTCTCCAGGCAATCATGATTCCAGCTTGTGGAATCATTCATTCAGCCTGACATTTCACATGATGTACTCTGCATATAAGTTAAATAAGCAGGGTGGCAATATATAACCTTGACGTACCCCTTTCCCAATTTGGAACCAGTCTGTTGTTCCATGTCCAGTTCTAATTGCTGCTTCTTGATCTGCATACAGGTTTCTCAGGAGGCAGGTCAGGTGGTCTGGTATTCCCATCTCTTGAAGAATTTTCCACAGTTTGATGTGATCTACACAGTCAAAGGTTTTAGTATAGTCAATAAAACTTAAGTAGATATTTTTCTGGAACTCTCTTGCTTTTCTGATGATCCAACAGATGTTGGCAATTAATCTCTGGTTCCTCTGCCTCTTCTAAATCCAGCTTGAACATCTGGAATTTTATGGTTCATGTACTGTTGAAGCCTAGCTTGGAGAATTTTGAGCATTACTTTGCTAGCGTGTGAGATGAGTGCAAGTGTGCGGTAGTCTGAGCATTCTTTGGCATTGCCTTTCTTTGGGATTGGAATGAAAACTGACCTTTTCCAGTCCTGTGGCCACTGCTGAGTTTTCCAAATGTGCTGGGATAGTGAGTGCAGCACTTTCACTGCATCATCTTTCAGGATCTGAAATAGCTCAACTGGAATTCCATCAGCTCCACTAGCTTTGTACGTAGTAATGCTTCCTAAGGCCTACTTGACTTTGCATTCCAGGATGTCTGGCTCTAGGTGAGTGATCACACCATCATGATTATGTGGGTCATGAAGATCTTTTTTGCATAGTTCTTCTGGGTATTCTTGCCACCTCTTCTTAATATCTTCTGCTTCTGTTAGGTCCATACCATTTCTGTCCTATATTGTGTCCATCTTTGCATGAAATGTCCCCTTGGTATCTCTGATTTTCTTGAAGAGATCTCTAAGAGACCTTCTCCCATTCTATTGTTTCCTCTATTTCTTTGCATTGATCATTGAGATAGTCTTTCTTATCTCTCCTTGCTATTCTTTGGAACTCTGCATTCAAAAGGATATATATTTTCTTTTCTCCTTTGTCTTTTGCTTCTCTTCTCAGCTATTTGTAAGGCCTCCTCAGACAACCATTTTGCCTTTTTGCATTTCTTTTTCTTGGGGATGGTCTTGGTCACTGCCTCCTATTCAATGTCATGAACCTACATCCATAGTTCTTCTGGCACTCTGTCTATCAGATCTAATCCCTTGAATCTGTTTGTCACTTCTACTGTATAATCATAAGTGATTTGACTTAGGTCATAAATGAATGGTCTAGTGGTTTTCCCTATTTTCTTCAATTTAAGTCTGAATTTGGCAATAAGGAGTTCATGATCTGAGCCACAGTCAGCTCCCAGTCTTCTTCTGCTGACTGTATAGAGCATCTCCATCTTTGGCTGCAACGAATATAATCAATTTGATTTCGGTGTTGACCATCTGGGGATGTCCATGTGTAGAGTCTTCTCTTGTGTTGTTGGAAGAGGGTGTTTGCTATGACCAGTGCATTCTTTTGGCAAAATTCTGTTAACCTTTGACCTGCTTCATTTTTTACTCCAAGGCCAAGTTTGCCTGTTACTCCAGGTATCTCTTGGCTTCCAACTTTTGTATTCCAGTCCCCTATAATGAAAAGGACATCTTTTTTTGGCTGTTAATTCTAGAACATCTTGCAGGTCTTCATAGAACCATTCAACTTCAGCTTCTTCAGCATTACTGGTCGGGGCATACACTTGATAACTGTGATATTGAATGGTTTGCCTTGGAAATGAACAGAGATCATTCTGTTGTTTTTGAGGTTGCATCCAAGTACTGCATTTTGGACTCTTTTGTTGACTATGATGGCTACTCCATTTCTTCTAAGGGACTCCTGCCCACAGTAGTAGATGTAATGGTCATCTGAGTTAAATTCACCCATTCCCGTCATTCACCCATTTTAGTTCACTGATTCCTAGAATGTCGACATTCACACTTGCCATCTGCTGTTTGACCACTTCCAATTTGCCTTGATTCATGGCCCTAACATTCCAGGTTCCTATGCAATATTGCTCTTTACAGCATCGGACTTTACTTCCATCACCTGTCACATCCACAAGTGGGTGTTGTTTTTGCTTTGGCTCCATCTCTTCATTCTTTCTGGAGTTATTTCTCCACTCTTCTTTAGTAGCATATTGGACACCTATTGACCTGGGGAGTCATCTTTCAGTGTCGTGTCTTTTTGCCTTTTCATACTGTTCATGGGGTTCTCGAGACAAGAATACTTAAGTGGTTTGCCATTCCCTTCTACAGTGGACCACGTTTTGTCAGAACTCTCCACCATGACCCGTCCATCTTGAGTGGCTCTACACGGCATGGCTCATAGTTTCACTGAGTGAGACAAGGCTGTGGTGCATGTGATCAGATTGGTTAGTCTTCTGTGATTGTGGTTTTCAGTGTGTCTTCCCTCTGGTGGGGGAGGATAAACAGCTTACAGAAGCTTCCTGATGGGAGAGACTGACTGAAGGGGAAACTGGGTCTTGTTTGATGGGCAGGACCATGCTCAGCAAATCTTTAATTCAATTTTCTGTTGATGGGCAGGGCTGTGTTCCCTCCCTATTGTTTCACCTGAGGCCAAACTATAGTGGAGGTAATGAAGAAAATGGTGCTTTCCTTCAAAAGGTCCCAAGCAGGCACTGCTGCACACAGTGCCCCCCAACCCTGCAGTAGGCCACTGCCGACCTATGCCTCCACCAGAGACTCCTGGACACTCATGGGCAAGTCTGGGTCAGTCTCTCGTGGGGTCACTGCCCCTGGCTCCCAGGTCCTCATGCACACAAGGTATTCTTTGTGCCCTCCAAGAGTCTGTTTCCCCAGTCCTGTGTAAATTCTGGCAGCTCCATGGCGGGGTTAATGGCGACCTCCTCCAAGAGGGCTTATGCCACACCCAGGTCTACAGCACCCAGAGCTCCTGCCCCTGCAGAAGTCTACTGCTGACCCGTACCTCCACAGGAGACACTCAAACACAGTTCTGCCTCAGTCTCTGTGGAGTCTCTGGGTCCTGGTGTGCACAAGGTTTGTTTGAGCTCTCCAAGTGCCTCTGGTGGGTATGGGGTTTGATTCTAAATGCAATTTTACCCCTACTGCTGTCTTGCTGGGGCTTCTTCTTTGCCCTTGGATGTGGGGTATCTTTTTTTGGTGGGATCCAACATTCTCCTGTCAATGCTTGTTTGACATTATGAAAATATAGATGCTGCTAAGTCGCTTCAGTTGTGTCCAACTCTGCACGACCCTCATAGACAGCAGCTCACCAGGCTCCCCTGTCCCTGGGATTCTCCAGGCAAGAACACTGGAGTGGGTTGGCTTTTCTTTCTCCAATGCGTGAAAGTGAAGTCAACCAGTTGTGTTCAACTCTTCACGACCCCATGGATTGCAGCCTACCAGGCTCCTTCATCCATGGGATTTCCCAGGCAAGAGTACTGGAGTGGGTTGCCATTGCCTTCTGTGGAAAATATAGCTATGCTTTTACATTAGTAAAAGGGGCCAGATTGGGGAACCACTGACTCTTTCCAAGTAGATTTTTCAACTTGCTTCTGAAAGAACTGTCTGATAACATAAAAAGTGTGCTCTACCACAATATGTAAAGCAAATGCTAACAAGTATGAAAGGGGAAATTAACAGTAACACAATAATAGTGGAAGACTTTAATGCCCCACTCACACCTATAGATAGATCAACTAAACAGAAAGTTAGCAAGGAAACACAAACTTTAAATGATACAATGGACCAGTTAGACCTAATTGATATCTATAGGACATTTCACCCCAAAACAATGAATTTCACCTTTTTCTCAAGCACACACAGAACCTTCTCCAGGATAGATCACATCCTGGGCCATAAATATAGCCTTGGTAAATTAAAAACAAACAAACAAACAATTGAAATCATTCCAAGCATCTTTTCTGATCACAATGTGGTAAGGTTAGATGTCAACTAAAGGGAAAAAAATATTAAGAATACATCTTATGGAGGCTAAACAACAGACTTCTGAATAACCAACAAATCACAGAAGAAATCAAAATATGCATAGGAATGAATAAAAATGAAAACACAACAACCTAAAACTTATAGGACTCAGTAAAAGCAGTGCTAAGGGGAAGGTTCATAATAATACAAGCTTACCTCAAGAAACAAGAAAATCAAATAAATAACCTAACTCTATACCTAAAGCAACTAGAAAAGGAAGAAATGAAAAACCCCAGGGTTAGTAGAAGGAAAGAAATCATAAAAATTAGGGCAGAAATAAATGCAAAAGAAACAAAGGAGACAATAGCAAAAATCAACAAAACTAAAGTCTGATTCTTTGAGAAGATAAGTAAAATAGACAAACCATTAGCCAGACTCATCAAGAAAACAAGGGAGAAGAACCAAATCAACAAAATTAAAAATGAAAATGGAGAAATCACAACAGATAACAGAAATACAAAGGATCATAAGAGACTACTATAAGCAACTATATGCCAACCAAATGGACAACTTGGAAGAAATGGACAAATTCTTAGAAAAGTATAACTTTCCAAAACTGAACCAGGAAGAAATAGAAAATCTGAACAGACCTATCACAAGCATGGAAATCGAAACTGTAATCAGAAATCTTCCAGCAAACAAAAGCTCAGGACCAGATGGCTTCACAGCTGAATTCTGCCAAAAATTTAGAGAAGAGCTAACATCTATCCTACTCAAACTCTTCCAGAAAATTGCAGGGGAAGGTAAACTTCCAAACTCATTCTATGAAGCCACCATCACCTTAATACCAAAGCCAGACAAAGATGCCACAAAAAAAGAAAACTACAGACCAATATCACTGATGAACATAGATGCAAAAATCCTTAACAAAATTCTAGCAATCAGAATCCACAACACATTAAAAAGATCATACACCATGACCAAGTGGACTTTATCCCAGGGATGCAAGGATTCTTCAATATCCGCAAATCAATCAATGTAATTCACCACATTAACAAATTGAAAGATAAAAACCATATGATTATCTCAGTAGATGCAGAGAAATCCTTTGACAAAATTCAACATACATTTATGATAAAAAAAAACAACCCTCCAGAAAGCAGGAATAGAAAGAACATACCTCAACATAATAAAAGCCACATATGATAAACCTGCAGCAAACATTATCCTCAATGGGGAAAAATTGAAAGCATTTGTCCTAAAGTCAGGAACAAGACAAGGGTTCCCACTCTCAACACTACTATTCAACATAGTTTTGGAAGTTTTAGCCACAGCAATCAGAGAAGAAAAAGAAATAAAAGGAATCCAGATTGGAAAAGAAGAAGTAAAACTCTCACTGTTTGCAGATGATATGATCCTTTACATAGAAAACCCTAAAGACACCACCAGAAAATTACTAAAGCTAATCAATGAATACAGTAAAGTTTCAGGATATAAAATTAATACACAGAAATCCCTTGCATTCCTATACACTAGCAATTAGAAAACAGAAAGAGAAATTAAGGAAACAATTTCATTCACCATTACAACAAAAAGAATTAAATACTTAGGAATAAATCTATCTAAAGAAACAAAAGACCTATATATAGAAAACTATAAAACACTGATCAAAGAAATGAAAGATGACACAAATAGATGGAGAAATATACCATGTTCATGGATTGGAAGAATAAATATAGCGAAAATGAGTATACTACCCAAAACAATCTATAGATTCAGTCCAATTCCTATCAAGCTAGAAATGGTATTTTTCAGAGAACTAGAACAAATAATTTCACAATTTGTATGGAAATACAAAAAAAAAAAAAAAACCTGGAATAACCAAAGCAATCTTGAGAAAGAAGAATGGAACTGGAGGAATCAACCTGCTTGACTTCAGACTATACTACAAAGCTACAGTCATCAAGATGGTATGGTATTGGCACAAAGACAGAAATATACAATGGAACAAAACAGAAAGCCCAGAGATAAATCCACACACCTATGGACACCTTATCTTTGATAAAAGAAGCAAGAATATATAATGGAGAAAAGACAATCTCTTTAGCAAGTGGTTCTGGGAAAACTGGTCAAACACTTTTAAAAGAATGAAACTAGAACACTTTCTAAAACCATACACAAAAATAAACTCAAAATGGATTAAAGATCTAAAAGTAAGTCCAGGAACTATAACACTCCTAGAGGAAAACGTAGACAAAACACTCTCTGACATAAATCACAGCAGGATCCTCTATGACCCACCTCCCAGACTAATTGAAATTAAACCAAAAATAAACAAATGGGACCTAATTAAATTAAAAGCTTATTCACAATGAAAGAAACTATAAGCAACGTGAAAAGACAGCCTTCAGAATGGGAGAAAATAATAGCAAATGAAGCAACTGACAGCTCAATTCCAGAAGAATAAATGACCCAATCAAAAAATGGGCCAAAGAACTAAACAGACATTTCTCCAAAGAAGACATACAGATGGCTAACAAATGCATGAAAAATGCTCAACATCACTCATTATCAGAGAAATGCAAATTAAAACCACAATGAGGTACCATCTCATGCTGGTAAGAATGAAAAAGTCTACAAGCAATAAATGCTGGAGAGGGTGTGGAGAAAAGGGAACCCTCTTACACTGTTGGTGGGAATGCAAACTAGCACAACCACTATGGAGAACAGTGTGGAGATTCCTTAAAAAACTGGAAACAGAACTGCTTTATGACCCAGCAATCCCACTGCTGGCATACACACGAAAGCAACCAGAATTGAAAGAGACATATGGACCCCAATGTTCATCGCAGCACTGTTTATAATAGCCAGGACATGGATGCAACCTAGATCTCCATCATCAGATGAATGGATAAGAAAGCTGTGGTACATATACGCAATGGAATATTACTTAGCTGTTAAAAAGAATGCATTTGAATCAGTTCTAATGAGGTGGATGAAACTGGAGCCTATTCTACAGAGTGAAATAAGTCAGAAAGAAAACTACCAATGCAGTATATTAATGCATATATATGGAATTTAGAAAGATGGTAACAATAATGCTATATGTGAGACAGAAAAAGAGACACAGATGTAAAGAACAGTCTTTTGGACTCTGCGGGAGAAGGCGAGGGTGGAATGATCTGAGAGAATAGCATTGAAACATATATATTATCATATGTGAAACAGATCACCAGTCCAGGTTCGATGCATGAGACAGGGTGCTCAGGGCTGGTGCACTGGGATGACCCGGAAGGGTGCAATGGGGAGGGAGGTGGGAAGGGGGGTTCCAGGATGGGGAACACATGTACACCCATGGCTGATTCATGTCAGTGTATGGCAAAAACCACTACAATATTGTAAAGTAATTAGCCTCAATTAAAAGAAATAAATTAATTTTAAAAGAATAAATAAAGTTTGCTCCAGGGAAGAGAAGGGCTAGAATAGAGAAACCAGTTTGTGTTGTTTCCACAGTGGACATGAGCAGTAATAAAGGACATTAACACTGGGCATGGAGTAAAGGGCCCCCTGTGAGAAATGGGGTGTAGAGAAGGAGGGCACTGGTGACCTTGAAGTTGCAGTCTGAGTGACTGGAAAGATAAGGATGACATGATCTGAAATAGGTACTTTATATGTTTAATAATGTTTAGTAAGTACATGTTTTTCCCCGGACATGGGTCTTGAGGCTTGGAGTACTCTCAGGAGCACCATATAAGTTCTCTGTGCTCATGGCTTACATCCTGAAAGGCACTGTGGATCTCTGCCAGCTGCTAAAATGAGATAGGCACAGCCCAATCCAAGGGCGAGCTTGAGTTGGCATGACCTGAAAGGCAGACAGTGTGTCTCTGTCTTAATAAAAGAGATTTTATGTCTAAAACAGGTCTCTGAAAATGTTGTAAGAATTTTTTTCTTTTGCTACTTTTTATTATGAAAAATTCTAAACATACAAAAAAATAGAAAGACTAGTATAATGAATACCCATGCATGCATTACTCATAAGTATCAACTTATGCCAAATTCATCACTTGTGTGCTGAGCTGTGTCTGACTCTTTGAGGCACCTTGGACTGTAGCCCACCAGGCTCCTATGTCCATGGAATTTTCCAGGTAAGAATACTGGAGTGAGGTGCCATTCCCCTCTCCAAGGGATCTGCCAAACTCAGGGATCAAACCTGCATATCTTATGCATCTCTAAAAGATCAAGACCTTTAAGATATATAACCGCAATACCATTGTGATTCATTTAAAAAGTGAGCAATAATTCTTTAATCTTTTTGCTTACTAAAATGAACTAGTCTGAGGTTGCTGATTTCATCATTAAAGAGCTTATGGATGTAACTAGAGTTTTAGGGATATTCTCATCAAAGAAGAGAAAAGACACAAACAATGTATTTGGAAATCTGTATACTGGAGGCTCAAAGCGGTAAACCTGGGTTCAGTCCCTGGGTTGGGAAGATCCCGCGGAGGAGGGCAGTATTATTCCTGCCTGGAGAATCCCCATGGACAGAGGAGTTAGGCGGGAATATAGTCCATGGGGTTGCAAAGAGTCAGACATGACAGCGACTAAGCACACACACATGCTGTTTGTATCTTGCCACATGGGAAGTAAAGTTGCTCAATCATGTCTGACTCTTTGTGACCCCATGGACTGTAGCCTACTAGGTTCCTCCGTCCGTGGGATTTTCCAGGCAAGAATACTGGAGTGGGATGCCATTGCTTTCTCCAGGAGATCTTCCCAACCCAGGGATTGAACCCAGGTCTCCCACATTGTAGGGAGACACTTTACCATCTGAGCCACCAGGGAAGCAGGAAGCAGATAATAAACAAGTAGAGAAATAAGTGGAGTAGACCACTGCAGTTAATCCTAAGTGCCAGGAGGAAAATGAAGCAGGGTGGTGTGGTGGTAGGGGGCTTCCTTTCTCAGGAAGGAGCCACCAAAGGCAGAGTGAAAGTGGATTGTTTCACAGAGAGAGGCTGCAGACAGAGCAGAGGCCAGGAGGCCAGGAGCCTGGGATAAAGGAGGAGAAGGGGACACTGGTAGCAAATGAGATCCAATCTTGCAACCATAGGAAGGAGCCTGGAATGTTTATTCCAAGTGTGAAAGGAAATCATTGGCGGATTCTGAGCTGGGAAATTAATTGATTTACATTTAAAAAACTAGTCTTGTCTGCTGCATGGGAAAAGTGTCGGAGGCAGGCAAGGTAGGAGCAGACAGGCTGACTCATTGGGGCTCTTGCAGTTGTCATCCTACCCTTGTGTCACCAAGCATGACCCACCGGGGCTTCCCCTGCACAGACTGCCCCCATGTCCTCTATCTCCCTCCCGCTTGCAGAAAGACTTTAGCCTCCTAGGCCTTTCCTGAGTGCCAAGGAATAAATTTAGTCAGAGAAGGGAGAAAATGCAAAAATAAAGGAAAATAGTTAAGCAAGACAAAATAATAATAGTTTAACCATTCAGTAAAGTCAAGGACCTTTGGTTACTCAAGATAATATTATGAGCCATATCCTTTGAGCTGTTTTGCAGATACGAAACTCTCACCAAGTGGAAAAAGTTTACTGTATGCCGACCACAAGCCAGCAGACCCCAGAGCAGTTAGAACCAGAGAGTTGATGATGTTGACTCCCAGTTACCTCACCACCAACCAATCAGAAGAATGTCCATGACCCAATCACATACCCCTCAACCCTCTCCTCAGTAAGTGGTCCTTTTCCCTTTTCCTTACATTATCTCTAAGCAAAACCTGGAAGTGAGGAGCTGGTTCTTCGGAACACGAGTCTATCTTTTCCCCAAGAGTCGCTCAGTCATGTCTGAGTCTTTGCAACTCCATGGACTATACAGTCCATGGAATTTCCCAGGCCAGAATACTGGAGTGGGTAGCATTTCCTTTCTCCAGAGGATCTGTCCAACCCAGGGATTGAACCCAGGTCTCCCACATTGCAGGCAGATTCTTTACCAGCTGAGCCACAAGGGAAGCCCAAGATTGCCAGCTTCCTCAATAAAGCTATCTTTCCTTTTACCCAACACTTACCTCTCAGTTCAGTAATACCTTATAGGATGGTGGCAGTGAATGAAAATAATTGGATAAATATGGGAGATCTTTTTACAAGGAGATGAAGGAGAACCAGCAGGTTTGGGGATGGCTGCGGTAACTTCATTTTAAAGCATTAAGGATAAGGTACCAGTGGACTGGTTTGAGGAAGGTATGGGGATATTTGATGGCATCCATTAAAATAGCTAGTCTTCCCAGGTGGCTCAGAAGTAAAGAATTTGCCTGCAGTGCAGGAGATGAAGGAGATGTAGGTTCAATCCCTGGGTCAGGGTGATCCCCTGGAAGATGAAATGGCAATCCACACTAGTATTCTTGCCAGGAAAATCCCACGAACAGAGGAGCTTGGCGGGTTACAGTCCACAAGGTTGCAAAGAGTCAGACGTGACTGAGTGACTGAGCATGCCTGTGTGTATACATTAAAACAGCTGGGTTGCTCCCAAACAGTGGACACACAGCAGTGAGGGCCCTGGCGTCCAGCTGGCCACCCCTTCCTGGGAGTCCACGCTCCCAGTTCACACCAGCATCACAATCATAGTGGAATCATGCTCATCCATGCCTCACTTTCTTCAAAAGTGGGAAAAACTGGAGTTGGGTTTGGTTCAGGCTTCTTACTCCCAATGCCCGTAGCCTACTCAGAGTCTCTCTCCATGTTGAGGAGGGAGCAGTGAGGCATAGCTGTGAGAGGGGACTGTGATGGAAAGTAGGAGAGTTTCTCAGTTTTTATGCTAAGGATTATGAAAGTGAAAGAGGAGAGTGGAAACCCTGGCTTAAAGGTCAACATTCAAAAAACTAAGATTATGGCATCTGGTCCCACGACTTCATGGCAAACAGATGGGGAAACAATGGAAACAGTGACAGACTTTATTTTCTTGGGCTGCAAAAAAAATCACTGCAGATGGTAACTGTAGCCATGAAATTAAGACGCTTGTTCTTTGGAAGAAATGTTATGACAAACCTAGACAATATATTAAAAAGCAGAGATATTACTTTGGCTGCAAAGGTCCATCTAGTCAAAGCTATGGTTTTTCCAGTAGTCATGTATGGAGTATAAAGAAAGCTGAGCACCAAAGAATTGATGCTTTTGAACTGTGGTTTTGGAGAAGACTCTTGAGAGTCTCTTGGACTGCAAGGAAATCCAACCAGTCCATCCTAAAGGAAATCAGTCCTGAATATTCATTAGAAGGACTGATGTAGAGGTTGAAGATCCAACACTTTGGCCACCTGATGCAAAGAGCCAACCCACTGGGAAAGACCCTAATACTGGGAAAGATTGAAGGCAGCAGGAGAAGGGGACAACAGAGGATAAGATGGTTGGATGGCATCACTGACTCAATGGATATGAATTTGAGCAAGCTCCGGTAGATGGTGAAGGACAGGGAAGCCTGGAGTGCTGCAGTCCATGGGGTTGGAAAGAGTTGGACGTGATTACACAACTGAACAACAACAAAAAAAGATATTTTCATTCATTTAAGAAGCAATTTTCAGCTTATTGCATGTTGGGTACCATGTGAGGAACTAATGAGGCTAAAAAAGGAAAAATAAGGTACATTCCATCCTCAAACTATTCTGATCTAATGAGGGAGAGGGTGTACATTTATTAGAAACCAGTAGGGAGCCAAATGGGGTATAAAATAAAGGTGAAGTAGACTAGACAGAGAGGTAGCACAAGTAAGAAATAAAATCAACATTTTCCCGAGCATACTTGAAGAATACAGCCTTATTTCCCCAGTCCTAACATCACCCCATCACCTTAGCCTCAGGATTCTTTGGCTTTTCCCAAGAAGTACCAATTTTATCTGGAAAGAAATTATATATATTTTAACTATCATAGGGAATTTGGACTGATGGTGTCACAATGAATTTTCTCCCTAATGCTTAAAATTATTTCAATGAAAATTTATAAAAGCATAAGTATTAGCTCACATTTGACTATTCAATTAATGTTGCTGTTTAGTCGCTAAGTCATGTCTGACTCTTTGTAACCCCATGGACTGCAGTAAACCAGGCTTCCCTGTCCTTTACTACCTCTTGGAGTTTGCCCAAACTCATGTCCATTGAGTCAGGGATGCTATCCAACCATCTCATTCAATTAATACATTATCTTTGTTGAAAGTGTACAATTAGGTGTACTGAAAAATCTAGGGTAAGTATCCTATAATATTATTTGCTGTTTTTTTCAGTGTCTTCTTTGCTCCTCCCTGCCCCCACCCTGCCAGCCAATTCTCCTTGAGAAAAGGGGCTTTTAGCTGAGTGGCTTAAAAGATTATTAAATGGCTTCTGGACTAAATTGGCTGGCTCACAAAACTGTGAGCTAGTTATAGCTAACTTAGACCTGGCTTATAACAACTTAGCAACTGGAAACTCTCTATCATGGTCTACTGATATAGCGCTGCTAAGATATTTTTGAGCTATTCTCCTACTTGCATAGTCATGAGTGCTTCAGAAGATTTTGGACTAACTGGCTCAAAAGGGCCCTTGACATTTTGTTGAAGGACTGAGGAGGGCCCACCTCTCCTGAGCGGCGGCAGTAAAGGAGGGAGAATGCAGGAGAGCAGACATTAGGCAAGGCTTCCTGCCGGATTTAATCTTGTCATTCAGTTCATTGGGAATTGTGGAATGCCTGCCACACATTGACTTTCCTGGTGGCTCAGACAGTAGAGAATTTGTCTGCAATGCAAGAGACCTGGGTTCAAACCCTGGGTCAGAAAGATTCCCTAGAGAAGGAAACGGCTACCTACTCCAGTATTCTTGCCTGGAGAATCCCATAAACAGAGGAGCTTGGTTGGCTATGGTCCATGGGTTGCAAAAGTGTTGGAGGACACTTAGCAACTAAACCACAACAAACTTCAGTGCTTATGGGAACTAGGCAGGTGAGATTAGTGAGCTAGTGTGTAAGAGCAGGAGCACGCAGCACACCAGGTCTTCTATTTACCTATGTTTGAATTTAATTATCCGACCATAAGGAAGCAATGCAAGCGTAATGAAGGGTGGCAGCTCATGGACTTTGCTGTGAAAAATGTACAGGGAGTGGTGGGGATGTGGCACCCTACAGAAGTTGTTGCTGTCACTCACTAAGTCGTGTCCGACTCTTTGCAACCCCATGGACTGCAGTACCCCTCTCCTCTGTCACCCGCTATCTCCCAGAGTTTGCCCAAATTCATGTCTTTCTGGAGCTATTAGTCATGCCCTCTGCTCTTCCCAGCAGCATATTGGACCCTTTCTGACCTGGAGGGCTCATCGTCAGGTGTCCTGTCTTTTTGCCTTTTCCTACTGTTCATGGGGTTCTTGCAGCAAGAATACTGGGATGGGGGCCATCTCCTCCTCCAGTAGACCACGTTTAGTCGAACTCTTCACTCTGACCCATCTGTCCTGGGTGGCCCTGCACAGCACGGCTCATAGCTTCATCGAGTTACAAAAGCCTCTTCACCACAACGAGGCTGTGATCCATGAAGGGGACACGGTAGAAAGCAAGCCCCATTTAGGGCAGGTGAGAGTGGCACCCTCAATTAAGTCCTGCCTACAGTCAGGCCAGGCAGTACAAGTCGCCAGTCAAGAGGAATCAGATGTCAGTATTTTTATGTGAGATATTATTTCCAACTGTTGACATCTAATGAAAATATTTACAAAGTACCTTCAGAGCCATAATTCTGTGGCCAGCCAAACTGGTTTCACTCCCTGAAGAAATGACAGTCTCCCAGGCATATAAATGACAGTTTTCCCAGCATATAACGGCTGTGTGGTGTGTGTTCAGCTTTTTCCTCTTTTTCTCATTATGATGGTATTTTTCCATGTCTTTCCTACTCCTTCCAAAGAAGGATGAATTCCCTTCCTCCAGTTGGAGAATCAAAGTGGGCAGGAAGACAAACACTGAGAGGCTGTTTCGTTAATGAGGGTGACAGGTAAGGTTAGTAGAGGGTTTCATTTCTCTGCTTTAAAATGAACTCATGGCCAGAGGATCTGGAGAGGAGAAGACAGGCTGGGCCAAGTGGGGAAGCAGCCGCACAGAGTCAGTCAGTGAAGGAAAACAACTTCAGGAAAAGACAGGGCACAGCTTAAAGGGGCCTCAACGCAGTTTGCCGCCTGGTATAGATATAATCCCCTGCATACCTGAGACAATTAGACAGTAATCTACGGGACTTCCCTGGCAGCCCAGTGGTTAAGAATCTGCCTGCCAGTGGCAGGGGGACACGAGCTTGATCCCTGCTCTGGGAAGATTCCGCTCGCCAAGGGGCAACTGAGCCGACGTGCCACGACTCCTGAGTCCACAGCTCGAGCCCGTGCTCCGCAACAGAGAAGCCAGCGCAGCGAAAAGCCATGCAGCCCACCTGGAGGGCAGCCCCCGCTCGCCTCAATGAGAGAGAGCCCACACGCGGCGGCGAAGACCCAGCGCAGCCCGAAATCAAAGCATTAATCACTTTCAAAAAGCTTTAAAGAGTCTATGGTGCACTGTGTTCATAGCCCTATTTGTGTTTTCTGTGAGATGAGGAGACAGCCAGTCCGGGTGACCTCAGACTGTGCCACAAAGAATAGTAATGTCTAAAGGGGACAGAAGCATGCTGCCTGCATCTTCAACCAAGAACGGGAAGAAACCAAGGTCTGAAAACAGAGATATCTGACCATGGAGGAATGTCATGAAGAGTCTAGGTTCTAGGACTAGCTAGGGTAGCAAATAAGAAGGCCCACCGGGAAGAGGAGATGCGAGGGCAGAGAGCAAAGGAGGCAAAGGGTGCCTGGTGCTTCGTGAGGATGGAAGGGGTGAGCAGAAGCTCCATGCAGAGGTTGTGTGTCCATTTTATGTTTGCAATGGGCCTGCAAGGAGATCTAACCAGTCCATCCTAAAGGAGATCAGTCCTGGTTGTTCATTGGAAGGACTGATGTTGAAGCTGAAACTCCAGTAGTTTGGCCACCTCATGCGGAGAGCTGACTCATTGGAAAAGACCCTGATGCAGGGAAAGATTGAAGGCGGGAAGAGAAGGGGACAACAGAGGATGAGATGGCTGGATGGCATCACTGACTCAATGGACATGGCTTTGGGTAAACTCAGGGAGCTGGTGATGGACAGGGAGGCCTGGCGTGCTGCAGTTCATGGGGCCGCAAAGAGTCGGACATGACTGAGCGACTGAGTCATCAAAAACCATGGGTTAGTTTTATTTCCGTCACGTCTCCAAGCTTGCTCCCTCACCCTCTGGGCATCAAAGAACTGTAGGTTAGATGCTCACTATCACCTCCTTAGAGACCAGACGGTCAGATATAATCACTCCAGGGTTTGGAATTTAGAAACATTTACATGTGTGCAGTGGGCATTTGTAACTTCACTGGCTCTGATCGTTCCTGCCTGTAGAATCGGGGTCTGAACATTCAGTGCCAGAGCCAGCCAGTTCCACTGAATCTGTGTGTGTGTGTGAGTCTGTGTGTGCCTGGCACTCAGGACACTCACCAGGTTGGATCCTGAGGACGTGGGTGCGGGTCTTCAGTCGTGTCCGACTTTCTACGACCCCATGGACTGTAGCCCACCAGGCTCTTCTGTCCATGGGATTCTCCAGCAAAGAATACTGGAGGGGGTTGCCATTTCCTTCTCCAGAGGGGTTCTTCCTGACCCAGAAACTGAACCCAGGTCTCCTGCGGGTGGTGTCCTGCATTGCAGTCAGATTCTTTACCAACTGAGCCACCTGGGACTCCCAAAGACATTTTCACATCCAGAGTGGGCCTCCTGCTTCAGCACACTTACAGAGTGAGAGGGGAGAGGTCTGGAAGTTGCTGCTGGTCTGGCTTCTGCCCTGGCCACTGAGTCCTGGGCACACCAACTGACTTCCAGGACCTCAGGGTGAAATGATGACATTTCTGGGTCTGCGGGTCAAGACTACATTCTATATACTATACATGTTTATATTTTATACTCAAGGAAACTGAGGCACAGAGAGGTTAAACAGCTTGTCCAGGGTCACACAGCTAGTGGTCTGGCTCCAGGGTTAGCTATCCCATCATATATCTCAGAGGTATTATCTGACCAGGAAAACAGTCATGTCAAGAGGCTTTGGAATCAGACACACCTGGACCTGTCAGTTCTTAGCTCTAATGCCTGGGAAAAATGAGTTAATGACTGTGCTTCAGTTTCCTCATCTGTAAAATATGAACAGCAAACTTATCTACTTCAGAGAGGTGTTGTTTGGCAATGCCTAGGGATGGAGTTGCCAAGAGTCGGACACAACCAAGCAACTAACACTTTCACTTTCAATGCCTAGGAAGTGGTAAATATGCTCAGTATCTAAATATGCTCAGTTCAGTTCAGTTCAGGTCAGTCACTCAGTCCCGTCCAACTCTTTGCAACCCCATGAACCACAGCATGCCAGGCCTCTCTGTCCATCACCAACCCCTGAAGTCCACCCAAACTCATGTCCATTGAGTTGGTGATGCCATCCAACCATCTCATCCTCTGTCATCTCCTTTTCCTCCTGCCCTCAATCTTTCCCAGCATCACAGTCTTTTCCAATGAGTCAGCTCTTCGCATGAAGTGGCCAAAATATTGGAGTTTCAGCTTCAACATCAATCCCTCCAATGAACACCTAGGACTGATCTCCTTTGGGATGGACTGGTTTGATCTCCTTGCAGTCCAAGGAACTCTCAAGAGTCTTCTCCAACACCACAGTTGAAAAGCATCAATTCTTCAGTGCTCAGCTTTCTTTATAGTCCAACTCTCACATCTATACATGACCACTGGAAAAACCATAGCTTTGACTAGACAGATCTTTGTTGGCAAAGTAATGTTTCTGCTTTTTAATATGTAGTCTAGGTTGGTCATAACTCTCTTTCCAAGGAGTAAGCGTCTTTAAATTTCATGGCTGCAATCACCATCTGCAGTGATTTTGGAGCCCAGAAAAATAAAGTCAGCTACTGTAAATGACTGTTAACATTAGATGCAGCCCTGGCCAGGAGATGTGGGTTCAGAAAAAAAAGAAGAGGTGTAAGTATAAACGATGACAGTGAGGATACAGACACCACAAGAGGACCAACATTATTTTGCTAAGCACTGAAGAGCTGATGCTTTCAAAAGTGCAGTGCTGGAGAAGACTCTTAAGAGTCCCTTGGACAGCAAGGAGATCCAACCAGTCCATGCTAAAGGAAATCAGTCCTGAATATTCATTGGAAGGACTGATGCTGAGGCTGAAGCTCCAATACTTTGGCCACGTGATGCAAAAAACTGACTCATTGGAAAAGATCCTCATGCGGGAGGAGAAGGGGACGACAGAGGATGAGATGGTTGGATGGCATCACCCACTTAATGGACATGAATTGAGCAAACTGTGGGAGATAGTGAAGGACAGGGAAGCCTGGTATGCTGAAGTCCATGGATTAAAAGTCAGACACGACTTAGCGACTGAACAACAACAGTGATGAAAGTACATCCTGCATGCCAGAGGATTCTGTGTACAAGAGTGGAAGTGGGGACCAACATAGGCATGTGCTGGGTGAACAGTGGATAGTGAATTCTTAGGAAATTCAGTCAAGTGCCCATTTATTCCCACAATGCTCCTGGGCACTGGATCAAGAATCCAGTATCCTCTTACAACAGGCCACTTTCCAGATCAAACTGTCCCTGCCCTCAACAACAGATCACAGGGAGTCAAGTAAGCAAGTGGTGGCTGGCAGTTCTCTGCCCTCTGACTAATAGTGCAGGTGATGACAGGCCCTTCCAAACCAATTTTCCACGTGTCATCCAAGTCTTCAATGACCCACCAGGCTTGTCTGGTATAGGTGACTTTTGGGCCAAAGATACAGTCTCTCCCATGCATTATGAGCTGTTTCTGCAAGCACAAGAGCAGACTCAAATCTCTACAAATTCAAGAAGGCTTCAGCTGGCTGTGGATATTAGTTTGGGGACAGGCCAGGCCTTGGCAAGTTAACTTGGTTGGACAAAAATTAGCTGTCATTAAGCAGTCACAGAAAGAAACTAGAAAGAGTCACTGGTGTTTAAAATTCTGTCCCAGTGGAACCAACAAAATTGATTGATGAGTATTAACGGAGAGATAGTAAGCGGCAGAAATTCCCAAAGTAGCATATAGATACCTGAGAAAGTTTGGGGAAGGCGTTCATGAGGCAGTTGGCATGTGTATTCTGAATATGTTTAAAGGGACTGGGAGACCTGTACTTCTATGTACCTAGAAGGATATATTTGAATAAAAATTTATGTAATTTAAAGAGTAATAACAATAAAATTCTGTCCCAGGCTGAGTGTCCCACTCACTGGCCTTGGAGACAAAGGCACAGTACTGAGGCCCTCAGGGGCTAACAGCCAGCCTCTGGGGAAGACACCTGGTCTGCTGACAGCACCTCTGCAGAGACACTGGGTGTTCTCCTAAAATAGCTGTGCCCCTGAGAGACAGGACGCTGGTCACATACCCCCCCAAGCTGAGGCTCCAGCCCTCTGTCCCCAGAGATGAAATCCACATTGGCTTCCGGATCATCTTCCCTCACAGCTTGGGGACCTCAATTCCCTAATAGCTTGTCCCTTAACTGATTTCCCTGTGAATGAGTCCCCTTGTCTCCAAGCTTCATGACCTTTGGGAATTTTTTTGACTGCATCCCATGGTATGAGGAACTTCCCCGACCAGGGATTGAACCTGTGGCCCTTGCACTGAAAGCTTGATGTCTTAACCACTGGATAACCAGGGAAGTCCTTCACCAGATTTTAAAAGAAAGCATTAAGATTTCAAAATAAATTTCCTTTCATAGAAATAAAAATCATCCCAACCGTAGTGTAACACCTTCACGTGAATCTTTCTGCTTATCATTTTCTGCTTCAATTTATTTTTACTAGGAGAATATACTGTTCTGGTAAATTTTAAACTATAAAAAAATTTTTTCCAATAAATAAAAAATTAAACAATTTAAATTGTATATATAAATTATATGTGTGTGTGTGTGTGCGCATGTTAGTTGCTCAGTCATGTCTGACTCTTAGTGATCTCATGGACTGTAACCTGCCAGGCTCCTCTGTCCATGGGATTTCCCAGACAAGAACAATGGAATGGGTAGCCTTTCCCTCCTCCAGGGAATCTTCCCAACCCAGGGATTGAACCCAGGTCCCCCACATTGCAGGCAAATTCTTTACCATCTGAGCCACGAGGGAAGCCCAAGTAACTCACTAAAAAACTCATTCCACACACTAAATAACACATTCCAGATAGGGTAGAATCATAGAGAAACACTGACCTGGAGTTCACTGGACTCTGAGGCAAGGGTCAGCCCCTTCTGCTTAAACATTGAGCTGTTAATTTGATTCAAATCTGAAATAACCAGGACAATAAGTCTCATGTGGATGTTGCCCCTGAGGGAAAGAAAAAGTCAGAGACGGTAAAGATCACGCAACCAGCCGCGGAGAGGATCCGCCTCCTGGCAGCCCTGGCCCAGCTGGGCCCCCGGTCACTGTGCTGGTCTCCGGCCCGGGCCAGTGCTGGGTAACAGCGGGGAGACTATCCCGATGTGAGTTTTCTGTTGCCGTTGTTCCGTCTTGTTTTTTGCTCTTCTGCTGTAAAATATCCCTCTTTCCTGACTATTCTTCACTTCAGGAAAAGATTAAGGCAGCTTCACAATGCTAAGCTGTGGTATACCCTCTAAGCGATCTTTATAAAAACCATCTTTTTCAAAACCCACACAACCTTCTTCTTCCAGGGTTCAACATGCCCAACATTGTCAATCTCGCATTTTCTTGAGGTGGTAAGTGTCCAGAAGCTTTATTTTATTTTATTTTTAAAGATTTAAAAATGTATGTATTGGGCTTCCCTGGTGGCTCGGAGAAGGCAATGGCAACCCACTCCAGTACTCCTGCCTCGAAAATCCCAGGGATGGGGGAGCCTGGTGCGCTGCCATCTACAGGCTCGCACAGAGTCAGACACGACTGAAGCGACTTAGCAGCAGGTGGCTCAGTGGTAAAGAACCGGACTGCCAGTGCAAGAGACTCAGGTTCAAGCCCTGGGTCAGGAAGATCCTCTGAAGAAGGAAACAGCAACCCACTCCAGTATTCTTGCCTGGGAAATCCCTTGGACAGAGGAGCCTGGCAGGCTACAGTCCATGGGGTCCCAAAAGAGTTGGACACAACTTAGCAACTAAACAACAACAAGCATTTATTTATTTACACTCTGCTAGGTCTTCCTTGCTGCATGCAGGCTTTCTCCAGTCGCAGTGAGCAGGGGCTACTCTCGAGATGCAGTGCGTGGGTTTCTCATTGCACTGGGTTCTCCTGCTGCAGAGCGAGGCTCTAGGGCACACAGGGTCTACAGCGCTGGCTCTGTAGTAGTTGTGGCGCATGGGCTTACTTGCCTCTAGGCATATAGAATCTTCCGGGACTGGGGATGGAACCTGTGTCCCCTGCATTGGCAGGCGAATTCTTTACCACTGGACCACCAGAGAAGAACCAGAGGTTTAAACATTCCCTGACGCAAGAGCCAAACTGTCAGTTTGGAATCATCCTAGCTCTGAGATCCACTAGACGAATCTCAGTCTCTTCAAAGTACACAGTAACTGTATCCATCTCATAGAGATGTGAGGATTAAATGAAATGTCTTCTAGCACATAGAAAGCACTCACTTTAGCTGCAGCTGCTATGATTATTTCTTGCACTATTAGTAAATGGGCAAGTGGCTCTTTCAACCATGTTGCAAACTGTTTACTTGAAGAAATTTTGATATATGCTTTACATATTTCATACTAGGGAAGTAAAAGCCACTATACATTCAATAAAACAATTGAATTTTGTCAGACAGCTGGGTTACAGACTCATCTTGGCCATTAATCAGCCACAAACCCTGGTGTGTTATTTGTCTCTGAGAGTCTGTTCCTTTCTTTCCCAGCTGGACCAGTCACACCTGCCTCCCAGGCCTCACAGAGCTGATGAAAGGAAGGATGAGATGGCCTGGGTAAAAGCAATTTGGAAAGATTTCAAGTATTATCCAGAGTGCAAGATATTCTTGTTGGGGTGTGGGAAGATGACCTTCTGTGAGCACATTTCTATCTGCATTTGGACTTGGGGGCTGGTGTACAAGAATGCCAGTTCCACTCACTTTTGGAACCCTAGGAGCCTCCATAGGTATTCAAAATGTTGATTTACTTTTTAAAGAAATCAGCCAAGAATGTTGAACTCTCTCCTCTGTGTCTCTCCCTTCCCGTTTCTGGGGTTTGAATTTTCCTCACTGTGAGCAGCCACTACCAGTCTCACCTCTTGGGGAAGAAACTCTTCTGTTAAAAGGCCTTGGCCTGGAGCACCAGCAGCAATCCCCGCTGTTCCACACTTGGTCATTAACGCGGGAACTGCTCTCCAGGCAGACATTCTCTCTGCAACGGAAAGGAAGTCTGCAAAAGCGGGGCAGGATGCAGACGTCTGCAAACCGCTCAGCAGATTCTGCTACGCATGGCATCAAGTCCAGAGTCGAGATGACTCTAAAGTCCAGTTCCTGCCACTTCTCTTGCCCAGTATCTCAGCCTGAGCTTACTTCTTCTAGAATGTCTTCTCAATTATTTGAACGTGATACTCTCTGAAATCCCCATCACCTTGGATGTCATAACTCCAGCCTCCCTGTCATCATAACTTTCGCCCTAGGTTTGCTTTAGTTTGTCTTGTTGATAGCAGGGTGGATGCTGTTTCGCTTGAAGATGTATGAATCACCCAAAGTCCATCGCTTACATTAGAGCTCACTCTCGGTACTATTCATTCCATGGGTTTGAACAAATGTAATGACGTGTACCCACCATTATCTCACACAGCGCAGACTCGCTGCCCTCAGAGTTCTCTGTACTCTGCCTAGTCATCTCTTTCTCCCCTAACCCCTGGCAACCACTGCTCTTTTTACTGTCTCCATAGTTTTGCCTTTTCTAGAATATAATATACTTGGAATCATATATAGCCTTATCATCTCCTGGAGAAGGAAATGGTAACCCACTCCAGTATTCATGCCTGGAAAATCCCATGGATGGAGAAGCCTGGTAGGCCATAATCCATGGGGTCAAAAAGAGTCGGACACGACTGAGCGACTTCACTTTCACTATAGCCTTATCAGATGGCTTCTTTCATCTAGTAATATGCGTTTAAGTTTCTTCCATGTCTTTTCATGACTTAATGTCTCAGTTCTCTTTAGTGCTAAACAGTATTTCATTGTATGAATGTACCACATTTTACCCATTTATCTATAGAAGGACATCTTGGTAGTTTCCAACTTTTGAAAATTATGAGTAAAGTTTCTATAAACATCCATGTTCAAGTTTTTGTGTGGAGATAAGTTTTCAACTTTGGAGAAATACTAAGGAGTGCAATTGATGGATCATGTGGTAAGAATGTTTTTAGTTTTGTAAGAAATATCCAACCTGTCTTTCAAAGTGGCTATAACATTTTTCTGACCTTTTAAGGCACGGCCTGGGCAGTTTTGCCAGGAGACAGCAGGCTGCAAGTTCCCCGATCGGGAAGATCCCTAGAGGAGGGCATGGCAACCCACTCTAGTATTCTCGCCTGGAGAATCCCATGGACAGAGGAGCCTAGTGGGCTACAGTCCAGAGGATTGCAAAGAGTAGGCCACGACTGAAGCAATTTTGCATGCATGCACGCACCCCAATTCTTACTGTCCGAAGGTCTTGAGATCTCTGTTTTGGATATGTGCATGATCCCAGTCTAGGGCAACCCTGGGCAAAAACTGTGTGTTTCATACACAATCAACCAGTTGTGTGTCATGAGTGTTTCTGAGCGGGAGCGACACGTTATACTTAACTAATTGCTCTGGGGGCCGCTGACAGGGAAATGTTACTTTTTGTTTGTTACATGTGCACTTGTAAGAACAGGGAAAACATGGCTGTCCCTTCTATGACAATGCCCCTGGGGACTTCCTGGCGGTCCAGTGGCTAAGACTGCAGCTCCCAATGCAGAGAGTTCCCTTGGTCAGGAAACAGATCCCGCATGCTGCAACTTAAAGAGTTCGCATACCGCAACGGAGATCAAAGATCCCGTGTGTTGAAACTAAGACCTGGAACACCCAAATAAGCAATTAAGAAAAAGAGAGAGAATTTAGTTTATTTCATGCCCCTGGACACTCTTGCCATCCAGCTGTGTCTTCCCCTCATCCCTGTCACTCACTACTCCTCATTTACTGGGGATTCACACCAAAATCATGAGTTTCCTTTTCTCTCATCGCCATAATAGTCAGCCTGTAACTTCTCAAGTCCTTGACCTTCTCAGTTTCAACAAGCTTTCTCCAGCGACCCACCCCCATCCTCACTCTCAGAGCCCTCACATTGATAGAATCCATAATTCTCAGAAACCTCAGTGTCAAGCAAGTCACTTTCCCAATATCACAAAATTTTTTTTTTTCCAGATTCACCCACTGCAACTTGTTAAATCCAACCCCTCCCATCCCTGACTCCCACCTCTTTCGATGACTAGTAGTCCCCTTTGTTTTTTCATCCTCTCCCATTTAAGGTCTTCCTGGGGTCCATCTTCCCACCATGCCCCCCAACTTCCTTCTGTGAGCTGCTCCTCACTGGCAAATCGACATTCTGGGTGAGCTTCACTCTGCCTTCTCTTCATCCACCCCGAGCAGCTCCCAGTTGCTGCTACAGAGCCACCAACAAGGCTGACGAGCTTCATTTTGAGCCGTCATCTTAAGCTGCATCGGGTCGTTTCCGTCTCCTGATACACCTGCTGCGTTTTCTTAAAGTTCCTGTTTTCTGCAATGACATTTCAGGCCTCCTGTCTTCGTCTCCCACACTCTTTCCCCCTGAATCCCAGCTAATGAGGTAGCCCGGAGCTCCCTGAGAAGATGGTAGCCAGAGAGGAACTCCCCCATCTCCTGCCGATTTAGAAACACATCCAAATTTGCACTGGCTTATGCTTCATTTCCCCTGTAGGGGGGAAAGCCTCTCTCTCCTAACAATGATCTGCCTTCCTTGGGCTCAGATGCGCTCACCTCTCAAGGCATTTATTGCTTTAACTATAATCTTCTCCTGCAACATCACACCGTTAGAGTTCCTCTCTCGGTTCTTTTGTTTCTGTTTTTTTTTGTGTGTGTGCAGAGTGGGAGAGTAAAATGTACATTAATAACACATACCAATAACATCCCAGAAATTTATTCCATGATCTGTTCCAGTCAATCTTCACCTCGCATTGGGCAACCACTGTTCTGATAACTATCACCATAGATGAATTTCCCTGTTTTTGGACATCATACAATCGGAATAATGAAGAATGTAGGCTTTTATATCTTGCTTCTTTTGCTCGACATAATACTGTTTAGATTAACCCATGTTGTTGTGTATCTGTAACTTTTACTGATGAGTCATATTGACAATTAACAATTGTTTTATCCATTCCTCTCTTGAGGGACCTTTGGGCTGTCTAGGCTACTATAACTAACCCTGCTCTGGACAATTCTTGCACAAATTTTTTTGTGCACATATGTTTCATCTTCATTTCACTGCAGGTCAAAAAGTGGAATATGTTTAATTGTATAAGAAACTACCAAATAGCAGTGACTGTACCATTTTTCATTCTCATCAAAGCAGGTCCTTTACTTCTTTGCCAAATAGATTATCAGCCATTTTGATTCTAGTGATGCAAAAAGTGGGTAAGACAGTACTTGGCATAAAATTACCCTGGAGAGGGACGAGCAATTGTTATTATAAGATTAAGTGCTCACACACTTTAAATAAAGGGCATCTGCGTTTCTTCTTTCCTATAACCATACTGCACTCCTCTTTGTGGTCTAATCCCTTCAAAAAACACCTTATAATAACCCCCACTATTGACCATGCATCTTTTTAAGTACTATTATGTTTAAAAAGATGTTCGTAAGTATTGTCGCGGTTTTATAAAGAGGACAGGGCTGAGGCATCGCCAAGACTTCTCAGGTAAACAGCAAATAAACAGCGCAGGGTCTTCCTTCTCCTGCTGCTGCCTGCCTGATCTCTCCGCGATGCCTGGAGGTATGTATTCGCTTTAGAGGGGCAGTGCCCTTCTGACAGCCAATCAGCAGGTCCTGACGAGCAGCACCTTTTCCAGTCCGAGAATCTGGGTGTCCCTGGACACCCAGCTTCTTGTGCGGCGCGCTCAGGCGCTGAGGCCGGAACCGGGCCAGGCACGTGCTGGGCTCCGGGCGGCGCGCCGTCGCACCTGCTCCTGGGCGAGCCAAGCGGAGACGCGCTTCTTTCAGCAGCGCCTGCACCCCAAATGCTCCTCTCCGTTTTTCTCCGCCCCCTGCCCACGCTTAATTAATCATCTCGTCCAGGTGCCTCGGCACTGGCCTCCTCGCTGGTGCGCGGGGCTGGGCGGGGAAAGGGGCGCCCCGCCTGCGGAGAGACTGGGTGCGCCCTGGCTGGCGCGGCGCCGGAGCGTCCGGGATGCCTGAGAACGGCTCCTTCGCCAACTGCTGCGAGGCGGGCGGCCGGGCCGAGAGCCCCCGCTGGACTGGCGCGGGCGGCGCGCGGCCCTCCGCGGCGCCCCGGCCTCCCTGGGTGGCTCCCGCGCTGTCCGCGGTGCTCGTCGTCACCACCGCCGTGGACATCGTGGGCAACCTCCTGGTCATCCTCTCGGTGCTGGGCAACCGCAAGCTCCGGAACGCAGGTGAGCGCTGCGCCCGCCGCCGCGTCGGCCGCTCCCGGGGGCCGCGTCTCTGGTCTAACACTCACCGCGCAGTCGGCCGCCCGGTCTGTCCTCCGCTCCCCGCGCCGCCTTCCCTTCTCTCAACAAGTCCCCCAGGTTTGGTCTTGAACCCAAACTTAGGTTGAGTTTGCTGCCTTTCCCCAACGTGTGGCTCTTGGAAACGCTCCGGGAAGCACTTGGCGCATCAGTGCGGGCGTAAATCGGATAAAGTTTTTTTCGCGCGCTTCTTGGCAGAGCAGGGAGCTGTGAAAATAGGAGCGTCTGAAAGTCAAAGCTGTCCAAGGCGCTCCAATTTTTGCAGATTTGGATGGTGCCCCTCCGTGGCCACAGGAATCTCGTCTTCAACACCTCCCTCCCCTGCCAAGCACAGTGGTTCACGCAGCACGTGCTTGGAAAATATTTACTGAGACAATGAGTAAATTAGTGGAAACGCTCTAGAGAGATTTGGTCCGATACTTAGCTCCTCATCTTGGTTCCAAACAAGATTGCAAAGGCAGCCGTCGGCAGCCTCTACTTGGTGGGAATTGCATTGTTTTCAAATAACCCCGTGTTTAATGAAGACAGGGAATTCGTAGGACTAAACGAAGATTAAAATAATAATTTGGCAAAATAGTGTTGCAATCCTATTTCTCCCTTTCGATACACTCGTTTCAACTTTCTCATGTGTAGGTGTGCCAGGGAACAAAACCAGAGGGAGGGAGTCTCTGAACTCTGACCCCGAGGGTCATCGGAGCATGCTGACCATCTAGCTTTTGGAGAAGCTCAGTGACCCGTTTGTCCATTTGTCGTTTCCCTGTTTGGGCCTTAGGGGCAACTCAAATGTTAGAGTGAATTAAAATGAAAAGATAGCAGAAAACCAATCAGATAACTTATTCATGCTTTTCTAAGGAGGCAGACCATTCAGAAAGGCTATTTCTAGTACATTGTTATAAACACTTTATGTGACCCAGTGACTCCCAAGCTTTTTTATCTAAAAGAACAAACAAAAATGTGGGCTTCTATCTGTAATATTGGAAACCACATTTGAAGTAATTGTATGGTGACAGATGGTAACTATTTATAGGGATCATTTTGAAATGTATAGAAGTATTGAATCCCTGTGTTGTGCCCTAGGAACTAACATATTGTTATAGGTTAGTTATACTTCAAAAACAAACTCAGAAAAAGAGGTCAGATTTGTAGAGCCAGAGGCAAGAGTTGAGGGCAGAGGAAACTGGATTAAGGCAATCTAAAGGCACAGACGACCACTTCTAAGATAAATAAGTAGTTGGGATGCGCATGGTAAATATAACTCTGCTGTATGTCACATGACAGTTGTTGAGAGTAAATCCTAAGAGTTCTCATCACAAGGACATTTTTTTTCTGTTTCTTTTTGCATCTGTTTGAGATGATGGATGTTCACTAAACTTATTGTGGTAATCTTTTCATGGTGTATGTAAATCAAATCATCTTGCTTTGCTCCTTAAATATACCGTGCTGGGTCTCAATTACATGTCAGTTAAACTGGAAGGAAAGGAAAAGTTAAACTTTCTAACTCAGTCATTTCAGTGGTGGTGACTTTTATTATCTGCAATAACTTTTTCAAGATATTGTTGTGTCCTTGGAATAGAGGCTTATCTTCTAGGAAAGAGCCGGTTAAAATCATTTTGATCATATTGTCTTTTGTAGCAGCCACAAGGATTCATTTCCTGCCCAGGGAAGCAGGGCTTCTCTCCCAGATTAACCAGGTGTTTAGAGGAGCCTTTGTGGGCTTCCTCCGTTGGGCGAGGTGGCTGGGGCCGGGTGCTGTTTCCTTTGCCTGAAGGAGGCAAGCTTCTTCTCCCCTCCTCCATCCGCAGGCAAGCTGGCCTCTTCTTCTCTCCTAGTGAAGTTCACAGAGACCTTATTGCTTTGAGAGTATGGCTGGGGTAGGTAATGAGCGTGTTAAAAACACTAGCACTCCCTGCGTTCATCCTCCCTGTGTCTTGGCGAATCTGCTACAGCCCAGCACCAGAAAAAAGAATTTAATACCATATCTGTGCGTGAAAGTGACAGTAGCTCCGGCGTGTTCGACTCTTTGCGACCCTACAGACTATACAGTCCGTGGTGTTCTCCAGGCCAGAATACTGGAGTGGGTAGCCGTTCCCTTCAGGGGATCTTCCTATTTCTGACAGTTTCCTGCCCCAGTCACGCAACTTAACCAGTTTTTATTTGACCCTTGGCTTTATTGCTAATGGTCATGAAAAAGCATTTGGCAGACTGAGATTTCACAAGACGCCCGAACACCTACAGCACTTTGAATAGTCAGCACCCCTTCTACTATTCATTGGCTTCCCTGGTAGCTCAGCTGGTAAAGAATCCACCTGCAATGTGGGAGACCTGGGTTTGATCCCTGGCTTGGGAATATCCCCTGGAGAAGGGAACGGCCACCCATTCCAGTATTCTTGCCTGCAGAATTCCATAGACAGAGGAGCCTGGCAGGTCAGAGTCCACGGGATCACAAAGAGTCAGACGTCACTGAGCAACTAACATGCACACACACATATATATAATTTATATATAATTTAAAGGAGTCGACACGACTGAGCGACTTTCACTGCTATTCGTCAGGTTTTCCTCTTACTGAAGAGTTTGGAGTTACTTTAAGAAACATCTTGGACCTTTCTGTAATTGAGTCTAGTTCTTTAATTCATCCGTATTAAGAAAACAGGGCTGTAATAATGAGAACATGTACATTTACAATAACTCAGGCACACAGCACACATTAAAGTCACAACCGCATTCTTAGCAGGTGTCATTATCCTCTACTTGACTATTATAAACTCAGTTTCTCTGTCTGGCAGATTCTTATTGTTAATAACAGGGATGTTCCATAGCAGTGTAGATGGTTAGATTGACTGTACTTTTGTGGGCACGGGGGACTCCCCTGTCTGCGACTTCTGTGCTCATGCCTTGGGCTTACTTTCTTAGAGATGGTGCTAGAGCGTGCAGACAGGAAGGGAGGGAGGCAGATGCAGAGCACTGCGCCACTTAGAAGGTAAGGTCAGGAGTCTGTTTCCCTCCCTGCTGCGCTTCCGAGCCTTACTCCTTGTATGGCGCGGGCGGTGTCTCCACTTCCCCGCGTGCTCCCTGGGGACCCTCCGCACCCCAGGCTCTCCCGGAGCGTCTGGGGACTTCTCCCGGTGCCCGCCCCTGCTGTTCGACCCCTGTCCAGGCCTCGCCAACATCCACCCCTGTATTTTCTGTTTTCCTTTCCTGCTTTTACAGAACCTTCCTCCATCACCTTCCTTCTTTCTCGCTGTGTTTTCAATTTCTCTTTCCCTTTTGCCCCTCTCCCCACCTCCACACACTGGGGATCCTTTGATTAAAAGAAAAAGTAATCTTTCCTTGGTCTTATGTGTCCTTCTAGCTTCATGACTCCTTTCTCCTTTTCAGCAGACCTCTGACTCACGGTTTATATCCATTAATCACTCATTGCTCCCCATTTCCCCGAGCCCCCCCGGGTCTGCCCTCCTGGGAGATGCCCTGTGCTGTGTTCTGCTGGGGGCTGCGCCCTCCCGGGACCTTCCATTCCCTTGACTCACCTGATGCTAGTTCCTGAGCCTCCTTCCTCTCTTCATCTTTGAGACACCCGATCCCTGAGAGTCGTCACTGGTTCCTTTGTTCCCCAAGTCCCCCTGATTTTGGTCTCACAGTATCTCTACATGCCCCAGTCCACACTCTTATCCTCCCCTAAACAAGCCATGTCCCTGGTCCCCAGACAGCTTTCCCCGCCCCTCCACCCTCCCTGTCGCCATGGCCAGGCGCACCCCTGCGTCCAGGGACCACTTCCTGCACCTACAGAATGGGGCCCGGCCCCTGGCACAAGCCTGCGGGACTCCCCAGGGTCACAGCCCCCGCTCTCGGCTCCGGCTCACAGAGACGGGAGCTGCTGCCACCCGCTCCCGGCCTGTGTTCTCTGATGTTCTCTCTTCATCTCCGGAAGCTCCCCTGCCTCTTTTTGGCTAGAGAATATCTCCCTCAAATCCCTTACTACCATGGCGGCAAGCAGTTAAAATCCTGAGCTCGGGTTTGATCCCTGGTCAGGGAAGATCCCATATGCTGTAAGGCTCAGCCGAAAAATGGAGGCTCCTTCAGGCTCTAAGAATTGCACACCAGCTGCAGACCTCAAGGTCGCTCAGTTGGTAAAGAATCTGCCTGTAATGCAGGAGACCCAGGTTCAATTCCTGGGTCGGGAAGATCCACTGGAGAAGGGAGAGGCTACCCATTCCAGTATTCTTGAGCTTTCCTGGTGGCTCAGTGGGTAAAGAATCTGCCTGCAATGCAGGAGACCTGAGTTTGATCCCTCCATTGGGAAGATGCCCTGGAGAAGGGAAAGGCTACCCACTCCAGGATTCTGGCCTGGAGAATTCCATGGACTGTATAGTCCTGGGGTCGAAAAGAGTCGGACTCAACTGAGCCACTTTCGCTTTCTTTTTGCAGACCTCAAAGTCAAATTTGACTAGGAAAAGTAGCCAACATAGAGGTAGACTGTCTTCTCCCAAGACACTAGCTCAACCCCTTCCTCAGCCCTCCTGCTGGTTGTTGGCTCTATAGTTAATATCATAAAAGGCGTGGTTACTGTCTCCCCCCACGACCCCGCCCAGTCCACACAGCACTTCCCTTGCAGTGCCACTTTGAGTTTTTTCTGTCTCCACAGGACTGTGAAATCATTGAGAGCAGAGACTTTTATTCCGTTTCTGAAACTTAATCTAGGTCTGCTGAAACAAATTGAAATGGACAAAATAATCAAGAAAGCAGTGAGATAGGAGGTATTAATTTTGCTTCATGAGGTGAGGTATACTCAGCACCACTCACACCATCAGTATGAATCTCAGGGACCTGAATTGCCATGAGCACTAAAAGCCCAAAGTATATCTCATTCTTGTCCTCAAAAGCTGACTGGTACCTTCTCTAGAGTGTACTGACCCCTGTTGTTCCTCGTGGCCAGCCGGCTCCCTAAAATTGTGCCCCAGTGACTCCTTGGGGAGTTTGTTTTTAAATTTTTATCGGTGTTTGTTGATGTTGTTCAGTCACTAAGGTGTGTCCAGCTCTTTGTGACCCCATGGACTGCAACACTCCAGGCTTCTCTGTCCTTCACTATCTCCCACAGTGTGTTCAAACCCATATCCATTGTGTTGGTGATGCCTCCAACCGTCTCATCCTCTGTCGTCCCCTTCTCTCCCGCCTTCAATCTTTCCCAGCATCAAGGTCTTCTCCAACGGGTCTTCCCCAAAGTCAGCTCTTCACATCAGGTGGCCAAAGTATCGGAGTTTCAGCTTCAGCATCAGTCCTTCCAATGAATATTCGGACTGATTTCTTTTGAAATGGACTTGTTTGATCTCCTTGCAGTCCAAGGGACTCCCAAGAGTCTTCTCCAACTATTTGAGTATAGTTAATTTACAGCGTTGTGTTAGTTTCGGGGGGAGAGCAAAGTGAGTCAGTTATACGTATACATGCATACGCTCTTTTTGAGATTCTTTCCCATCCACGCCATTGCGGAGTACTGAGTAGAGTCCTGTATGCTCTACAGCAGGTTCTTACCAGTTATCTGCTTTATATATAGTAATGTGTATGTGCCTCTTGCCCATTCTGGCTTGAGGCTACTCACTGTAAACCGCCTATAAAATGGAGCCTCCGGTCATTACCCTGCACCATCCAGACTGCCAGCCACACAGAAAAGAGCTGAGAGAAACGTGTCCTTACTGTAATGCAGAGAGAGTCTCCATCAGCTAGCGGAAGGCACCACGGCATCCATGGTTCCTGGCCTACCGGCACAGGGATCCTAGTTTCCCAGGTTATGATCAGGAGCCACTGCCTGACAATGGATTCTTATTCTGCAGGTGGATTAGGAGGCTGTCGGGGAGGTGTTGTTAGTGAGTGGAGGTATGGCCATACCTAGGGCATTCTTGTAATTTGTAAGGAAGAAGGATGTGGAATATCTGACGTTGGGATTACCCAGAAAGACATGGAGTGCTTGCTGAATACCCAGGTCCTTGTCTGGAATGCACTCTGTCGCTTGGACGCCCAGCAGTGAGCAGGGTCTGCATCATCTCTCACCCAGAACCACTGGCTGCACTGCAGACTTCCTGGGGGGATTTCAGCCTGGCCCTGTTGGCATGCCCCGTTAGATTAGAGCAGATCCTGAATTGAGGAGGTATATGGTGATTTATTTACACATCACAGGCTGACCCTGAGCTAAAGCTTCTGAAGGGCCTGGAGGAAATGTTTAATGGGCCCACAGCCCCCGCCATCCAGGCGTTACCAGGTAAGTGGCCCCGCCTCAGCCAGGCTTTATCCACCATCAAGCACTCCTGGAGACATCCCTTGGTGGCAAGCATCTTCTGAGCTGCTGAGCCTTCAGGCTTTGGAGGGCTTCTTATCAACTGAAAACCAAACTGTGCTTCATTAGACTCCTTCTCTGATGTTGCCTGAGCCTTCCAATTTCACATTTTAGCTCTAAGTATTTTCTCTTTACTGAGAACAAATAGAAGCATTTTAAATCTCTTAATTATGTCTTTTAGCCAAATAGCCAGAAAGCTCATAATCCTTGATAATTGCCCCCTTGGAGTCCTCAGTGTCCCCAAGTGTGAACATTTTCATGTTAGACTGCCTTTTTTTCCTCCCCACAAAGTTTGGTGTCTGTATTTAGCATGATATGCTGCAAAACTCAGAAAATCCTGTGCCCTATTCTGTCTTACAGTTTAAGATACTGATGGCTGAAAGAGGAAAACTTAGGGTGTTAAGTCCCGGTTCTGAGGGAGTTTACGCTTTAGAAGCAATGTCCTAACTTCACCATTCTCATGCTATAGGACTTCTCACATCTTCTCTCCCAGGGAGCCTAGTCCAATATTATGAGCCTCTTTCTTGTTCTTTGTAATAATGATATCAAGTTGTCATAATTTTATGCAATTATAATAATATATGACTGATAATATAAATAATAATGCAGGTGATAATAATATAAAAATCCCAATAATAGGTAATAGCTAAGATTGTTAGACTAAGGCTAAGATGTGAAGAGGGCTGAATGCCAAAGAATTGATGCTTTTGAACTGTGGTGTTGGAGAAGACTCTTGAGAGTCCCTTGGACTGCAAGGAGATCCAACCAGTCCATTCTGAAGGAGATCAACCTTGGGATTTCTTTGGAAGGAATGATGCTAAAGCTGAAACTCCAGCACTTTGACCAACTCATGCGAAGTGTTGACTCATTGGAAAAGACTGTGATGCTGGGAGGGATGGGGGGGCAGGAGGAGAAGGGGACGACAGAGGATGAGATGGCTGGATGGCATCACGGACTCGATGGACGTGAGTCTGGGTGAACTCCGGGAGTTGGTGATGGACAGGGAGGCCTGGCATGCTGCGATTCATGGGGTCGCAAAGAGTCGGACACGACTGAGCGACTGAACGGAACTGAAGATTGTTATACACAGGCTTAGCAGATGCAAACTGTTATATATAGAATGGATAAACAACAAGGCCTTCCTGTGTAACGCGGAGGATTATGTTCAATATCCTAAGATTAAACCATAATGAAAAGGAATATAAGAAAAGGAGGTGTATACATGTATAACTGAATCACTTTGCTGTACAGCAGAAATCAACACAACACTGTAAATCAGCACATCATTGCAAATTAAAAAAAAAAGACTACTATGTGCTTATTATGTGTCAGATAGAAGCCTCTCTCATCTAAAAGAGAGAAAAAGAAAAAAATCTTCCACAGCCTCGCTATCAAAGGATAGCCCTTT
The DNA here is from genome assembly GCF_016772045.2 of Ovis aries. Classification (NCBI taxonomy): domain Eukaryota; kingdom Metazoa; phylum Chordata; class Mammalia; order Artiodactyla; family Bovidae; genus Ovis; species Ovis aries. The sequence continues at coordinate 1,494,895 of NC_056074.1, read as the reverse complement.
CCAAGCACCAGTTCGTTTCCCTCCTCTTGAAGGCAAAGCAGATTAGGAGGGTGGCCTCCAGTGCAGGAGCGTGTTCTCCAGCACTCACCAGGCTCGCCCTTGCTCACCCTGCTGGTCTCCTAGCTGGCAGGTGAGAGGGCACTGTTTTGCACTTTCTCACTCTTGTGATGACCAAAAACTCCACACCGTTAATCCCTTTGACGTTTCTTTTTCCTGATTTCCTCTTGTTTCTCTTCTTGTTTTTTTTTTTTTTTAATTCCTCCCCTCTTTCTCTGTTCACATATTCTGGGTGCTAATGTCTTGATCTGTAAAATGGAATCAGCTGATCCATCATAAAATCAGCCATAAAGGATTCCTGTGAAAGACAATTGAGTCACTTAGTGTGAGTGCATATTGTAACCATTAATGTGCTATACCGATGGTTTTCTTGTGGTTATGTGTGTCAGTGGCTCAGTCACATCGGGCTCTTTGTGACCCCAGGGACCCCGCCAGGGTCCTCCCTTCCTGGGATTCTCCAGGCAAGCATACTGGAGTGGGTTGCCATTCCCTTCTCCAGGGGATCTTCCCGACTCAGGAACTGAACCCGGGTCTCCTACATTGTAGGCAGATTCTTTACCATCTGAGCCACCAGTTCAGTTCAGTTCACTTCAGTCACTCAGTCGTGTCCGACTCTTTGCGACCCCATGAATCGCAGCACGCCAGGCCTCCCTGTCCATCACCAACTCCCGGAGTTCACTCAGACTCACGTCCATCGAGTCCATGATGCCATCCAGCCATCTCATCCTCTGTCATCCCCTTCTCCTCCTGCTTCCAATCCCTCCCAGCATCAGAGTCTTTTCCAATGCTTCAGCTTTAGCATCATTCCTTCCAAAGAAATCCCAGGGTTGATCTCCTTCAGAATGGACTGGTTGGATCTCCTTGCAGTCCAAGGGACTCTCAAGAGTCTTCTCCAACACCACAGTTCAAAAGCATCAATTCTTTGGTGCTCAGCTTTCTTCACAGTCCAACTCTCACATCCATACATGACTACTGGAAAAACCATAGCCTTGACTAGACGGACCTTAGTCGGCAAAGTAATGTCTCTGCTTTTGAATATGCTATCTAGGTTGGTCATAACTTTTCTTCCGAGGAGTAAGCGTCTTTTAATTTCATGGCTGCAGTCACCATCTGCAGTGATTTTGGAGCCCCCAAAAATAAAGTCTAATACTGTTTCTACTGTTTCCCCATCTATTTCCCATGAAGTGATGGGACTGGATGCCATGATCTTCGTTTTCTGAATGTTGAGCTTTAAGCCAACTTGTTCACTCTCCTCTTTCACTTCTATCAAGAGGCTTTTGAGTTCCTCTTCACTTTCTGCCATAAGGGTGGTGTCATCTGCATATCTGAGGTTATTGATATTTCTCCTGGCAATCTTGATTCTAACTTGTGTTTCTTCCACTCCAGCGTTTCTCATGATGTACTCTGCATATAAGTTAAATAAGCAGGGTGACAATATACAGCCTTGACGCACTCCTTTTCCTATTTGGAACCAGTCTGTTGTTCCATGTCCAGTTCTAACTGTTGCTTCCTGACCTGCATATAGGTTTCTCAAGAGGCAGGTTAGGTGGTCTGTATTCCCATCTCTTTCAGAATTTTCCACAGTTTATTGTGATCCACACAGTCAAAGGCTTTGGCATAGTCAATAAAGCAGAAATAGATGTTTTTCTGGAACTCTCTTGCTTTTTCCATGATCCAATGGATGTTGGCAATTTGATCTCTGGTTCCTCTGCCTTTTGTAAAACCAGCTTGCCCAACATCAGGGAGTTCACGATTCACATATTGCTGAAGCCTGGCCTGGAGAATTTTGAGCATTACTTTACTAGCATGTGAGATGAGTGCAATTGTGAGGTAGTTTGAGCATTCTTTGGCATTGCCTTTCTTTGAAATTGGAATGAAAACTGACCTTTCCAGTCCTGTGGCCACTGCTGAGTTTTCCAAATTTGCTGGCATATTGAGTGCAGCACTTTCACAGTATCATCTTTCAGGATTTGAAACAGCTCAACTGGAATTCCATCACCTCCACTAGCTTTGTTCGTAGTGATGCTTTCTAAGGCCCACTTGACTTCACATTCCAAGATGTCTGGCTCTAGATTAGTGATCACACCATTGTGATTATCCGGGTCGTGAAGATCTTTTTTGTACAGTTCTTCTGTGTATTCTTGCCACTTCTTCTTAATATCTTCTGCTTCTGTTATGTCCATACCATTTCTGTCCTTTATCGAGGCCATCTTTGCATGAAATGTTCCCTTGGTATCTCTAATTTTCTTGAAGAGATCTCTAGTCTTACCCATTCTGTTCTTTTCCTCTATTTCTTTGCATTGATCGCTGAAGGCGGCTTTCTTATCTCTTCCTGCTATTCTTTGGAACACTGCATTCAGATGCTTATATCTTTCCTTTTCTCCTTTGCTTTTGCCTCTCTTCTTTTCAAAGCTATTTGTAAGGCCTCCCCAGACAGCTGTATTGCTTTTTTGCATATCTTTTCCATGGGGATGCTCTTGATTCCTGTCTCCTGTACAATGTCACGAACCTCCATCCATAGTTCATCAGGCACTCTATCTATCAGATCTAGGCCCTTAAATCTATTTCTCACTTCCAATGTATAATCATAAGGGATTTGATTTAGTTCATACCTGAATGGTCTAGCAGTTTTCCCTGCTTTCTTCAATTTGAATCTGAATTTGGTAATAAGGAGTTCATGATCTGAGCCACAGTCAGCTCCTGGTCTTGTTTTTGTTGAGTGTGTAGAGCTTCTCCATCTTTGGATGCAAAGAATATAATCAATCTGATTTCGGTGTTGACCATCTGGTGATGTCCATGTGTAGAGTCTTCTCTTGTGTTGTTGGAAGAGGGTGTTTGCTATGACCAGTGCATTTTCTTGGCAAAACTCTATTAGTCTTTGCCCTGCTTCATTCTGCATTCCAAGGCCAAATTTGTCTGTTACTCCAGGTGTTTCTTGACTTCCTACTTTTGCATTCCAGTCCCCTATAATGAAAAAGACATCCTTTTTGGGTGTTAATTCTAAAAGGTCTTGTAGGTCTTCACAAAACCATTCAACTTCAGTTTCTTCAGTGTTACTGGTTGGGGCATAAACTTGGATAACTGTGATATTGAATGGTTTGCCTTGGAGACGAACAGAGATCATTCTGTCGTTTTTGAGATTGCATCCAGGTACTGCATTTCGGACTCTTTTGTTGACCATGATGGCTACTCCATTTCTTCTGAGGGATTCCTGCCCGCAGTAGTAGATATAATGGTCTTCTGAGTCAAATTCACCCATTCCAGTCCATTTTAGTTTGCTGAATCCTAGAATGTTGACGTTCACCCTTGCCTTCTCTTGTTTGACCACTTCCAATTTGCCTTGATTCATGGACCTGACATTCCAGGTTCCTATGCAATATTTCTCTTCACAGCATCGGATCTTGTTTCTATCACCAATCACATCCATAGCTGGGTATTGTTTTTGCTTTTGCTCCATCCCTTCATTCTTTCTGGAGTTATTTCTCCTCTGATCTCCAGTAGCAAATTGGGCACCTAATGACCTGAGGAGTTCCTCTTTTGGTATCCTATCATTTTTCCTTTTCATACTGTTCATGGGGTTTTCAAGGAAAGAATACTGAAGTGGCTTGACATTCCCTTCCCCAGTTGACTGCATTCTGTCAGACCTCTCCACCATGACCCATCCGTCTTGGGTTGCCCCACAGGCATGGCTGGGTTTCATTGAGTTAGACAAGGCTGTGGTCCTAGTGTGATTAGATTGACTAGTTTTCTGTGAGCATGGTTTCAGTGTGTCTGCCCTCTGATGCCCTCTTGCAACACCTACCATCTTACCTGGATTTCTCTTACCTTGGGCTTTAGGTATCTCTTCATGGCTGCTCTAGCAAAGCACAGCAGCTGCGCCTTACCTTGGACGAGGGGTATCTCCTTACTGCCGCCGTTCCTGACCTTCAACGTGGGATAGCTCCTCTAGGCTCTCCTGTGCCTGTGCAGCCACCGCCTCTCGGGTTGCTCCTCCCTGCCGCCGGCCCTGGCCTTGGGCGTGGGTGGCTCCTCCCAGCTGCCACTCCTTGCCTCGGGTTCAGGGTAGCTCCTCAGGGTCACTGCCCCTGGCCTCAGGTGCAAGGTGGCTTCTCTGGGCCACCCCTGACCTCGGACGCAGGGTGTCTCCTCCCGGCCGCCACTGGCCTTTGATGCAGGATAGCTCCTCTCGGCCATTCCTGCGCCATCGCAGCCTGGCACTCTAGGCCGCTGCCCTTGACCTCGGAAGTGCGGTAGCTCCTCTCGGCCATGCTTAGTGCGCCGGCTCGCAGCCGCCTGGGAACCACCAGGGAAGCCTTCTTGTTATAACCAAGTCTAATTAAAGTATAAAATGCCTCCATAAGAGTTTCCAAGCAATGCTTTGATGGTTATGATATAAGATTTTGTGGTAAGCATCTTATAGAGCTTCCCAGGTGGCCGAGTGGTAAAGAATCCACCTGCCAAGCAGGAGACGCAGGTTTGATCCTGATCCCTGGGTTAGGAAGATCCCCTGAAGAAGGAAATGGCAACCCACTCCAGTATTCTTGCCTGGAGAATTCCATGGACAGAGGAGGCTGGTGGGCTACAGTCCATGGGGTCACAAAGAGTCAGATATGACTGTGCCACTGAGCACAGCAAAGCAATAATCACTTTAGTTACTAAGTTGATGCTTGTGCTCTTAAATATATTTTTAAGTGGTTAAAATATCTCCATCTTATTTTTGCATATGCTATTTGCTTGCTAAGTGTAAGTTAAAATTATGTTAGATTTCAACTGAGCCCTTGTATGATTTACCGACACAATCCAGGGTTTTCATAATTTAATTTTGGAAGAAAACAATGTTCACCCTCAAAGAATTTGGGGATTAATTAGGAACTCTGTTTGTTGTTCAGTCTCTAAGTTGTGTCTGACTGTTTTTTTGACCCCATGGACTGTAGCCTGGCAGGCTTCTCTGTCCATGGGATTTTCCCAGGAAAGAATACTAGAGTGGGTTGCCATGCCCTCTTTGAGGGGATCTTCCCAGCCCAGGGATGGAACCTGGGTGTCCTGCACTGGTAGGCAGATTCTGTAACACTGACCCACCAGGGAAGCCCAATTAGGATCTTATGTTAATATGAAAGGACATTATTTTAGTATTTGTGAAGAAGTCACATTTTTAATAAATTACCTACTCAGTTATTTCAAATGCCTATCCCTGAATATAACTAAAAAGAATATCTCACATTTGTTTGAAGATTATTATTATTTCTTAAATCCTTTCCCATGCAAGATCCCATTTGAGGTAAATAACCATCCTGGGATGGAGGCAGGCCTGTAAGAAGGGCCTTTGTGATTTGTAGCTGATCCCTTGGCTGGTCGTGCTTGACCATCCTCATCCCCACCCCACTGCCCACTGCCCTCAGCCCCAGGATGACTGGATTCTTCCCCAGTGTTCTCACCTCCTCATGCTGGTCTCCTGCCCAGCTCTCCCTCCACAAAAAGGCAGTTTCTGTGTCTCTTTCCCCAACAGCACTGTGGGCATCTCAGTGGCAGGGGCATGTCTTTCAGCCATCACTGTGCCCTACCCAAGCATGATAGGTGCTCAGTGGACACAACACACATTTTTGAGTAAGTGAGAGATGGAGGAAGACCTCAAGGCATGGGAAGTTTAACCTTGTTGGAAAGGATTACAGAGATGATAGTGTTAACTTCCCCATCATAACACTCACAGTGTCTCACTAAAAACTGTATTTCATTAATTTACCTGGCTGCCCTGGGTCTTAGTTGCAGCACGCCTCCTGTCTTCGTTGAGGCATGGGGGTTCATTAGTTGCTGCACGCAGGATTTTTTTATTTACAGCATGCAAGATCTAGGTCCCTGACCAGGATCAAGCCTGGCCGCTCTGCACGGTGACCACTAGATCACCAGGGAAGTCCCATTACATCTCACTTTCATTTCATTGTCCCCTGTATGAGACCATGAGGTTTGTAAGAGGAGAAGATGCGTCATTCTTGCTTACCCCATACCCTCAGCCCCAGCGTAGTCAGAGCATCTGGCTGAGCCACCAGGGAAGCCAACAGTCAGAGCCAGTACCCAGTAAATACTCAGCAGTATTTGTTGAGCAAATGAGTCCACAACTATCTATTTCTGCATTGCTACTTTTAGCTCAAAGAGCAGAGACAATTAAAAACCAACACATTCTTCTTAGAAAACAGAGTGGACACAGGAAAGAGGGATGCAGAATTCTTATGAAGACCGGATAGCTCAACATGTGCTGGTTCTCTTCCAGATTAACACATCCCCACTGAGGACTAGATTTCCTGAAAAAGGAAAAGTAGGCCGAGAGGGAGGGGACCGTGGTGGCTGTGTATGTGGAAGGATGTGCTTTGTGTATGAATACTGGAAGGAGTTCCATCCATATTAATACAAAACCCTGTTGTGAAGGTCTGTCTCCACTAACATGCCCTGTCTGATGGAGGCCGACGAAAATAAGTCATGCCAAGGCTTGTGAGATAAATGCTCGTTAGAGGCCTGTGCCCGGGGTGATGAGCAGCACTGTGTGTCCTGCTCGATTTCTCACCTGTCTGTAGAAAATGGGACTGGAGAACTCAGCCTCCCCTCTCCTCTAGACAGAGCCTGGCTTCTTAGAGATGGGAAACACGGCAAGAATTTTATTCCTCTAATTTGGAATTTTGTCAAGAAAGTCTGGAGACGATAGGATGTCTGGGCAGATGGATCTACAGCAGGAACTGGTTGATTTCAGCCTTTTAGGAACAGCCAGAGTAATGGGGAAGAGTAATTGAATCACTTTCCACGTGGAGCCGAATGTGTTCTACCCACTGTTTACAGGCTGTTTGCCGCCTCTGGGGCGTTATTCTGGGCTGGGCCAGGTTAACACCGCACAGCTTGACTTGCTTCCTGAGAAACAGCGGGCTGAGCCGCACCTGCTCCCAGCCGTTCGAGCCTTTGTCCGCCCGTGCTTGCAAGGGCTGGAAGCTCCTTTGCCACCCTGCCAGGAGGCCGTGGGCCCTGCGGAGGCTAGCATCCCCACATTGGAAAGAAGGGATTTTTGTCACAGAAATAGCCATGCCACGTGTGTCTGAGGAGGGGAAAAGAGGGCTCCAAAAATAAAGAACAGAACTGACAAAGCAGTCGTCACAGAGAAAAGAAGTTCAAGGACTTGGTCAAGTTAAAAAGTAACAGCACTGCGATTACCCCAGGTCACTCCAACTTCCAGTGCCCACTTCCAAATGTCAAAACAACAGTTAATTTCTCTTTTGTGTGTGTTCCACAATGGCGGCATCAGTTTACATTCCCACCAACAGTGTATTAAGGTTCTGTTCCCTTTTCGCTCCATCCTCACCAGCATTTGTTATTTGTGGGGTTTTTTTGGTCATAGCCATTCTGATCAGTGTCGGGTGATATCTTACTGTGGTTCTGATTTGCATTTCTCTGATGATTAGTGATGCTGAACATCTTGTCATAAGCCTGTTGGCCATCTGTGTGTCTTCTCTGAAAAAACATCTATTTAGGTCTTCCGCTCATTTTTTGATCAGTTTATTTGTTTTTTTTTTATATTGAGTTTATGAGCTATTTGCATTTTGGATATTAACCCCTTATCGGACATACCATTTGCAAATAGTTTCTCACATTCAATAGACTGTCCACATGATCCATCAATTCCACTGCTGGTTATATGTCTGAAAGAAAAAGAAAATACTAATTCAAAAAGATACACATGCACCCCAATGTTCATAGCAGCATTGTTTGCAATTATCAAGGTGTGGAGGCGATCGACAGATGACTGGATAAAGAAGATGCGGGGTATACACATACACAGTGGACTCTCACCCAGCCCCAACAGTGAGTGAAGCTTTGCCACATGCAACCACTTGGATGGAACTGGATGCCATTCGACTTGGTAGAATAAGTCAGACAGAGAATGACAAGCATCGCGTGTTTCCATTTCTATGTGGAATCTAAAAATAGAACAAATAGTGACTATAACAAAAAGAAGCAGGGTCACAGATACAGAGGCAAACTCGTGGTTATCCGTGGGGTGAAGGTATGGGGGAGGGGCAGCATAGCAATAAGGGATTCAGAGAGAAAAATACCATGTGCAAAATAAACTTTAAGAATTGCACAGGGAATACAGATAATATTGTATAATAACCTTAAATGGAGTACAATCTATAAAAATACTGAATCACTATGTTGTACGCCTGAAACTAATACAATATTGTAAATCAACTCTAATTATTCCTGAGTCATCTGACAACAGATTTGAAAGAGGTAATCCCTCACTCTCTGAGACCAAGTAAGGTCTAAGTAGTAGAGTCAGAAGGGCTTCTCAAGTGGTGCTAGATGTAAAGAACCTGCCTGCCGGTGCAGGAGACATAAGAGACACTGGTTCAATCCCTGAGTCAGGAAGATCCCCTGGGGGAGGGCATGGCAACCCATTCCAGAATTCTTGCCTGGAATCCCATGGACAGAGGAGCCTGGTGGGATACAGTCCATGGGGTCACACAGAGTCGGACACGACTGAGGTGACTTAGCATGCATATGTGGAATCAGAAACTGAAATCTACCAGTGGAGACAGAACATGGCCGAGAATTAAATGAAAAAGCAGGAGATTCCCCCACATCCCAAGCAGGTCCTGAGATGTGCCCTTCTTGCCTGTAGTACCAGCATGAAATAATTTGAGGGGGATTTTCTCCCATTAACTAAACAGAGTCCCGAAATAGTAGAATAGGAAGGAGTCTCACAGTTTACCCTAAGGCAGGGTTCTCCTCCACCATCCAACCTGTATTTGAAAGTCTCAAGAGACAGGGAAGCTCACTGCTTGGAAAGCACTTTCACATGTCCAAATGAGCTCCTTTCTATTCAGTTACACCCTGTTTCCTTCAGACCCTTCGCTGGTGGCTCAGATGGTAAAGAGTCTGCCTGCAATGCAGGCGACCCAGGTTTGATTCCTGGGTCAGGAAAATCCCCTGGAGCAGGGCTTGGCAACCCACTCCAGTATCCTTGCCTGGAGAATTCCACGTTCAGAGAAGCCTGGAGGGCTACTAGTCCGTGGGGTCGCAGAGAGTCAGACACAACTGAGTGACTAACACTTTTCCCTCAGATCCTAACTTAGCTCTGGACTCAGGAACAGTTGGGTCCTGAGAACTCCCAGGGAACTAACAAATGTCGTTTCAGTTGTTTCTGAGTGAGGTGACCTCAAGCATCTGAGGCTAAAACAGACATTTTAAGAAGCCTGCTTGTGGGTCTCCCAGCTTCCCCAGGAGTCTTCTCTGAGGTGGGGTGACAATGTGTATCTGGACAGGGAGGACTTTCTCTACCTTGTAGGTCTGTCTGTAGCTACAGGTATAGAATCTGCTTTTCCTGAGGGTCTAACTTGGGGGCACTCCCAACTGAGTGGCTCTGAGCCCCCTTTTCCCAAATGCCCTTGGGATCAGACCTGGCTCTTCTGATTGCTGTGCCTTTTGGGTCCTTTCCTTCGGCCAGGTGCTTTGAACCCTTGAGGTGGTCACTGCAGCCTCTGCAGGGGGCCCCCAGATGCATGGTGACAGTGGCACATCGGTGTCCTGGGAGAGTCCCTCCTGGGAGGGACAGAAGCTAGAATATTCTAGAGGATGGAGATCGCAAGGTCTCCTCCTGACTCTCTCTGCCTGTTTCCCGCTCCAGGTAACCTGTTCTTGGTGAGTCTGGCGTTCGCTGACCTGGCCGTAGCCCTGTACCCCTACCCGCTGACCCTTGCGGCCATCTTCCACGACGGCTGGGCCCTGGGGGAGGCGCACTGCAAGGCCAGCGCCTTCGTGATGGGCCTGAGCGTGGTCGGCTCCGTCTTCAACATCACCGCCATCGCCGTCGACCGCTACTGCTACGTCTGCCGCAGCGTGACCTACCACCGCCTCTGCCGCAGCCGGCACGCCGCCCTCTACGTCGGCCTCGTCTGGCTGCTCACCCTGCTGGTCCTGCTGCCCAACTTCTTCGTGGGGTCCCTGGAGTACGACCCGCGCGTCTACTCGTGCACCTTCGCGCAGACGGCCAGCGCCGGGTACACGGCGGCCGTGGTGCTCGTGCACTTCCTGCTGCCCGTGGCCGTCGTGTGCTTCTGCTACCTGCACATCTGGGTGCTGGTGCTGCGCGCCCGCAGGAAGGTCAAGGCGGAGAGCAAGCCGCGCCCGGGGGCCGGTCGCGTGCGGAGCTTTCTGAGCATGTTCGTGGTCTTTGTGATCTTCGCCATCTGCTGGGCGCCGCTGAACTGCATCGGCCTCGCCGTGGCCATTGACCCCGAAGAAGTGGCTCCCCGGATCCCAGAGGGGTTGTTTGTCTCTAGCTACTTCCTGGCCTATTTCAACAGCTGCCTGAACGCCATCATCTATGGGCTCCTGAACAAGAACTTCCGCAGGGAATACAAGAGGATCGTCTCTGCCCTCTGGAACCCGCGGCGCTGCCTGCAGAGCTCTTCCAAGGGCAGCCAGGCTGAGGGCCCGGGCAGCCAGCCTACCCCCGCTGATAGCGCCCGGGACCCTGTGCAGGCAGATAATCTCCCACCTGATGCCCGGCCGGGCCACGCACTCAGGAAATGATGGGAGAGAATCCACTCCTCGCGGGAGGTCAGCCGCCTGGGCTGTGCCAGCCAGAGGACAGCGTGCGTCTGGGGGCCTTTCACCCTGTGGACGAGAAGCCCCTCAGCACGCTGGGGTCAGGCAGCCAGGGACCCCTGCAGGTCCTGGAGGCCGCGTCCCGGCGAGAACATCGGGCCCAGCCCGCCCACAATCCGGGTGTGCCAGGCCTGGTCCCGCATGGGCGAGGAAGGAGCAGAAGGCAGAGGGGCCTGGGGTGCAAGAGGCGGCCTCCTCCCCACTGCTGCCCTCCTGCTTGGGCATCCTGCTGCTTTGGCCCCCTCCTGAGGGGCTGCAGGAGTCGAGGGCTCCTGTGTGAGCTAGGCTGGAAGGAGAAGCTCTGCAGGGTTAGAAGAGGGGCGCTCTGCAGGTGCCGCTCAGAGCACAGCATCCTGCACCCCAGCCCTGCCAGGATCTTCCCTACACACGTGTTTGCGTGTGTGCAAACCCACACACACCACATCACACACCTTCTGTATACACGGTGCACACCACTTACATCACACTACAGACAACTACAGACACACCCCATCACACATGCCCCCCTATACACACTGTACACCCCACTCACACCACACTACAGACACTACACACACACACACAGCTCCATATACACTGTACACACCACTCATAGCACACTACAGACATACCACACACACACACCCACCCCTATATACACTGTGCACACCACTCACACCACACTACAGACACTACACACACACACCCACCCCTATATACACTGTGCACACCACTCACACCACACTACAGACATACTACAGACACACACAGCCCTATATACACTGTATATACCACTCACATCAAATAACAGATATACCACACACACAGCCCTATATAAACTGTATATACCATTCACACCACACTGTAGACACACTATATACCACATCACACAGACACCCCTATATACACTGTACACCCCACTCACACCACACTACAAACATACCACACACACACATCCTATGGATACTGTACACCCCACTCACATCACACTACAGACATACCACACACACACCACATCAGATACACACACATCCTATGTACACTGTACACCCCACTCACACCACACTACAGACATACCACACACACACACACACACACACACACACACACACACACACACACACCCCTCAGGCATCTAGAGTGGAGCCTGCCCAGCTTCCTTTCCTGGTCCCACCCTGTTCAAGCTGTGCCACTTGCTTGCGTGGTTGGCAGACCCCTTCCCCCTGTTTTCCTCAGTTGCTCCCCTTTAAACGGAGACCGTGCCGCCGCCTGCCCCCTCAGGGCTGTGTGAGGAGTTGCTGGGATGACACGGCCCGAGAGTGCGGGCGTGGCTGGCACTTAGCATCGTTCCCTCGACATTCTTCTACCTACAGAGAGTGGAGGGTGACCCGGAAGGAGAGAAGCAGGCACCCGAGAAGATGGGGGTGGAGGGAAGAGGACGGGAAGGTGTGTGTGGCAGTGGGGGCACCTCTGCCCCAGGGCCTTCCTCAGCCTGTGTATTCTCAGGGTTTCCCCCCAACACTTAGTAGCATTGGAATTTTGCTACTGAACATTTGGTAATCATATTTAAACACTTGACCTTTCTAATGTTTTGGGACATTCAGTCGGCACTGTCGCTGAGAGAGGGCTTCCCAGGTGGTGCTGGTGGTAAAGACCAGCTGCCAGCGCAGGAGACACAGGAGATGTAGGTTTGATCCCTGGGTCGGAAAGATCCGTTGGAGGAAGGCATGGCAACCCACTCCAAGAGTCTTGTCTGGAGAGTCCCATGGGCAGAGGAGCCTGGCGGGCTACAGTCCCTGGGGTCACAAAGAGTCGGACCCGACTGAGCAACCAACACACTGTGCCACCTGGAAACTTGGGGGCTCCAGGTACTGGATATGTGTTATCTTGTTTAATTCTTAAAAGTCCTGGAAAAGATATTACCCATGCTTGTAGGAAGAAACTTAAAGAAGAGACTTTAAGAAGTGATGTGATTTCCCAAGCTCACAGAGCTTATTGAGTTCAAAGCTAGGTGTGGAGCCTGGGGCTCTTGTTATTTGTTGTTTTTGTTGGTTTGTTCATTTGTTTGACCTGGGAGGTTGTCAAACAGGAGATTTTGACTGTGCAGATCTTGGGAAGGGTCTTGGAATCTGATTCTGACCCTGGTGGTCTTTAACCAGACTGCTAAGAAAGTAGATGTTCCAGGTTTTGTGACTGAAAGGTTGGGATTCAACTGCCCAGTGTGGAGAGTCCCACCCAGGGAGGCCTCCCAGTCTAGGCCTCAGACAGAGACACACAGGAATTCTACGGCCTCTCCCGGGGCTGCAGCCACTTTTCCCAGTCTGGGCAGTTCCGCTCCCCTTGCCTCCTGCCCCCAGGCACCAACTACAGGGGCTGGCTAGCCCCTCCTGACGTGAAGGCGGTGGGGTGTTCCCCACCTTCTCCTCTTGCCCTGTATCTTTTCGCTCTGGGTTGAGTGTGTGACGCAGCTGCTGCTCAGTAACTGTGGTTGAAGGAGTAAAGCTCACTTCGGTTCACTGGACCCGCAGATGTCACCTGGCTTGCCAGGGTTCAGTGCTGACAGTCCACTAACTGGGACCTTTTTTTCCCCCACAGGTTTTGGTGATGATCCAGGAGCTGAGAGAATGGAGCGATATGGGGAAACCCAGGGCATCAGGCATGTACATACTTACATGGGATGGCTTCTCACTGTGGACTCTGATTTTAAATAAAGATTATTATGATTTTGCTGCAATAGTGTGGGAACTTTGTTCACCCTCTGCCTTTTTGATGCTGGACAACCCAGTCAAAGATACCACTTTGATACCTTCATGCCTATCAGTGTTAGTTTGCTGGGGCTGGCATGAGAAGGTACCACAGAGCAGGTGTCTTAATCCCAAGAAAACCCTGGTGCTACCTTCAAAATGTTTGAGGCTAGTGTTAAACAGAATCTAAGGAAAGATGCAAGACTAGACTTGGGTAACTAGAGGTTCGACTGAGGCAGGACCACTCCCACGCCCATCACCCCCACACATGCGCATGTGCACTAGAAGCGTGGCAGAACAGTTGGGCCCTTTTCTGAGCATCAGTGGTTTCTATTTCTGTTTTAACTGCTCTTTTCGCAAAATAGCTAGCATACCAAAAAATAAAGAAAATATGAGACACTCGGAAAGGGAAGGAGATTCAACCCCTGGACAAGAACAGAGTCGTCATAGAAGGAGACCTAGAGATGGTGCAACTGTTGGAACTAGAAAGTAAGGACTTTAAAATAACTGAAAAAATACAGGTGTTATGTAGAGTCAAGTAAGTAAGAAAGAGAAAAACAAATATATATATTAATGCATAGATGTGGAACCTAGAAAAGGGGTAAAGATGAATTTATTTGCAGAGCAGGAATAGAGACACAGACAGATGTATAGATACCATGTGCGGAAGTGAGGTGCAATGAATTGGAAGATTGGGACTGGCATATATACACTGTACTCACGTGTGTGCTGAATCACTTCAGTGGTGTCTGACTCTTTGCGATCCTATGAGCTGTAGCCCTCCAGGCTCCTCTGTCCACGGGGGTTCTCCAGGCGAGAATGCTAGAGTGGGTTGCCATGCCCTCCTCCAGGGGATCTTCCAGACCCAGGGATCGAACCTGTGTCTCTTATGTCTCCTGGATTGGCAGGCAGGTTCTTTACCACTAGCGCCACCTTGGAAGCCTATATATACTATAGGCTATGTATAAAATAGAAACTATACATACTCTGTAAAAAATAGGAGGCTAAAGAGCACTGACTGTGTAGGACGGGGAACTCTGCTTAATGCTCTGTGGTGACCTAGATGGGAAGGAAATGCAAGGAAGAGGAGGTTTATGTATATGTGTGGCTGGTTCACCTTGTTGTACAGCAGAAATTAACAGGACATTGTAAAGCAACTATATCCCAACAGAAAATAGAATAACTGAAAAACATGGGTCAGGATGTGGTAGAAAAGGTGGACAGTGTATGTGAAAAGCGAATTTTAGCACATAAATGAAAATTGTGCTTAAAAATGGGAATGTTGAAATAAAAATGTGATAACAGAGATGGAAAGTTTATTTGAAAGGCTTAGCAGGTACCTGGACAGAGTGGAGTAAAGGAAACAGAACAAAATTGTCACAGGAAAGGGGGTTGTGGAGGAAATCTGGAGAAAGACAAGTGCCATCTCCAAAGAGTCCTCTTCTAGTGGAGCCACACAGGAAGCAATCACTCCAGCAGCAAATGCTTATGAGATTCGTGAAATGTCTCCCAGGGAAATATGCCTGAACCTAGGTGTTCAGGGTTTTTACTGGAGCTCAGGCATATAGGCACCTTGTGCTTGGCATGGGTCAAAATTCTGGATTTCCCAAAAGGAAGCTGGTGTTCATCACGAGAAACACTATTTGTATAAATAATTTTGGTACAATGAGTCCCTCTTTCTGTTATCAAATGGTGAGAAAACTCCAAGTGTCCATATGGGAGCCAAGGACAAACCTCACAGACCTTTCAAAGGATGGTGGTTTCAGGCCTGGTATATTAACCCTTTTTTACATATTCCTTAATGGCGAATTACCTACATATTTCTTAAAATCCATGGATCAAAGAAAAATCACAAAGGAAATAAAACAGTTTATACTGAGTCATTATGTAAAAGGAGTAAAGCATCAGAATCTGAGTTAGTGCTGTTTTCGGTGCCACTTGGTTGAAGATGCCAGCACTGGGCCTTGCACGTGACCAGGGCACAACAACCTCATTCTAAAGATGCTTTTAAAGATTTCCAAAAGTTTTAAGGAGAACAAGTCAAAGGGAATATAAAATCCTTTTTTTAATTTTTTCACTTTAGGCAAAAGTCTAAAAGTCAGATCTCTGTTAAAGTTCCGAATTGCATTTGGCTTTACAAAATCGACTTTTTCTGGTCCTTGTCAAAGTCATTGATTCTTTTGTAGTCTCTTTTGTAATCTTTACACACAAATACACACTCGAGGTCTACACATCGAAACATATCAGCTTAGGTGTTCTGGGGTTGTTCTTTCCTGTTGTTAAGCTGTCCTTCTTATCTCTGTCTTTAGTACCTTTTGTTTGGCGTGTTGAGATACTTATCTATCTCTTCCCCTTATTATGGCTGAGATGGTCAAGAATCTGCCTGCAATGTGGGGAACCTAGTTTCAGTCCCTGCATCAGGAAAGTCCGCTGGAGAAGGTCATGGCAACCCACTCCAGCATTCTTGCCTGGAGAATCCCCATGGACAGAGGAGCCTGGCAGGCTACAGTCCATGGGGTCACAAAGAGTCGGACATGACTTAGGGACTAACAGTTTCACTTTCACTTTTTACTTCCCCTATTATAAATCACCTAGAAAGGTGGCCCGGCACCTGGGTACCTATGGATGGGGTGGGGATCCTACCTGTGCAGAGCTCCGGCAGGGATGAGCTGCTGGAGGAAACAGGTGTCAGCACAGCCCCAGCCTCTGGACACGGCCCTTGCTGCGCGTAGCTCCCCTGTGTCCAAGGGAAGATTGGGCTAAACAGACGAGGACTGATGGAGGTGACACAGTCGTGATGGAAGCAAGATAGCACAGGGAGGTGTCGAAACCCTAAGAGAAAAATCACCAAAAGTGCGTGGGAGGAGTCCGACTCCGTGGGGCCTGCACGCTGGCGACGGGGACACAAAGGAGCCGCTGCCTGGCCTTCTTGGCCTCGTCATGTCCTCAGCAGGCACTGGGCATCTCAGGACTTGAGCCAGGTTAGAGGCGTAGAAGCAGACATTTCACTGCTGTCTGAGGGTGCCCTCTACTCCTTCTCCTCCTCGCTACGCTGTCACCATAGCAACCACATCCTATGCCAAGGGGCAGCGCTGGCATCAGGAGAGAAGAAGCAGCACACCTGCCCAGTGACTCTCACCTGGCTTAGCCTCAGATTCCCAGGCTAATTCTCCTCCTGTCAGCTTTCAGTCTCTTGAGATGATACCTACTTGTGAGTCATCGAACTCTCCAGCTAGAGGTAAGGACCAGTTCAGGGGTGCTTCTTTCATTCTCTCCAAATATTAACTGATGAACTGATATTAAATGAATATAAAATACAAATTTGGGTAAAGACAAAGGGGAGCATTTCTAAGACAAAAGGAAATGCATTTGTTCTTCCTCAGTCCATAGGAAAATGCAGACAGACAGTGGGTTGTAACCTGGAGGCCAAGTGGAAATGAACTATTTTCTAAGCATGTTTGCTTCCAGACCCTTGCAGTCCTTTTCAAGCGCCCTTGATGGGTACTGCCTGCCCCACTAATTATTCCTGTGCCATAGCCAAGGTAATCGTTTAGAACTGGCTGGGCCTAAAGTTGTATTTTAGACCTCAAAAATGTGATGTCTCCTCTCAGAATTTCAGCCAGGTCTCCCACATTAGGTTGTTGGAATTTTAAATGTAGCCTGGGATTAAATCTCCTTTATTTTGGTGACTCAGAAAAATCGTTACAATTTATTTGTAGGCAACTTTTATTGCCCCGTTTCCTTTTTATGTGCATACTCTGTTGACTGCTTTATTTCATTACCGACAAAAATCAATAAGCTAGCAGTGTTTATGTGAGTTACTCTGCCTTTTTTTAAAGTTCATTTTTGGCTGTGCTGGGGCTTCCTTGTTGCAAGGACTTTTCTCTGGTTTGGGGAGCGGGGCCCACTCTCCAGCTGGGGTATGTGGGCTTCTCATTGTGGTGGCCCCTTTTGTTGCAGAACAGGGGCTGTGGGGAACTCGAGCTTCACTGGTTGCAACAGGAGGGCTCAGTATCTGTGGCTCCCAGAGCACAGGAGAACACTTGTGGCGCAGGCTTCAGCAGTAACAGCTTGTGGAATCTTCCTGAATCTGGGACGGAACCCGTGTCTCCTGCATTGGCAGGCGGGTTCTTTACCACTGAGCCACTAGGGAAGCCCTAGTCTGTGTTTTAAAATGATGAATCTTTTATATTAGCGTAGCTTGAAGAGCTATGTAACCTACCGTGTGGTATGAACAACCCCTCCCCCCCACTTACCACAATAGCCTGGATGTTAACAGCCTTCTAAATACTGCTGTGGCTCTAATCTTGCTCTTCTCGTCTCTCTTCTATAAAGCAACCAAAGTGATTTTCCAAAATGTACAATGGTTGTTTCATTCTTCTGTGGAAATCACTCTTGGTCTCTCCACGGTTATGAAGATCACAAGCTCTGCATTTCTCTCCAACTGCCTCACCAGCTGCTCCATTAACTCTTTGTCCCTTAAATGTACACCTAGCTGTGGGACTTGTGGAACTGGTTATAATATTTTGTATGAGAATGTAGCTCACCTCATTATTTGTAGTGCTGAAAAACTGTATTCAGTTTAAGTATGTGTCAACAGAATTATGGTTAAATAGATAACAGTTCATTTAAACTATGGAATACTATGCTGTTGTGCAAAGGTAGGTGTGTATATCAACAGGGAATTGTATCTGTTATACCAATATCAAGCTTAATGAAAAAAACCCATCAAATTGAAGATAATAGTGTATAGCATGGTGTCATTTCCCCTTAAATTAAATCTTCTTTCTGTGTGTTCATCTCCTTATAATGTTACCAAAAGGCACATGTCAGGGTTCTGGCTGCTCGCTGCTCAAAAGCCTACAAGCAGGCCAGGTTGGTAGAAAAGAATGTTTGCTTTATTTCAGATGCTGGCAACTCGGGGGCAGGTGGCAGACATCTGTCCCAAGGCTGACTCCCCCACCCCGACAAGCAGGGGTGAGAGGTTTCGCAGACAGAGTTGGGGGCAGGAGGTTACATGCAGAAACAGCACCTCCATCCCTAACAGTCATCTTCAACTGGTGTCGGTGGTCTGACCAGCATCATCTTGCTGACTTGGTACAGTTCATCTTCAGTTCCGGGGTGCGTTTGTTCCCATTTCTTTGGGGTCTGTTCTCAGAATTGTGGCCGCTCATGTCCTGGGTACAGTCTGATCATCAGGTGGTTAACTTTTTCACCTGGTCTTTTGGGATCTATAAGACTGTTCACAGGACGCGGCTCAGAATATTATCTATAACCCTTGAGAAAGACTGAAGGCCTTGACTGTGCTTGATGACTGCGTTATTGCTATTTAGTCTCCTCGGCTGTTTTCCTTTGTTTCTGCATTTCTCACTTCTCTGATCAAGCTTATTCTTTGACTGAAGTTTTCCCCAGGCAAAAGGCATGTGGAGGACACGGTGGGGAGCAAGGACCATGTGGAGCTGCTCCGTTTCAGTAAGATGTACATACACAGTAGAAGTCTGGAGGTGAATTTTCCAAATTTTCACCTTTGGGAAAAGGAATGGACTGTGGTTGAAGGGGAGTCTCTCGTTTTTCGCTTTATTTCTTTATTGTCTTTTCTTTCTTGACTGCACCGCGTCTTAGCTGTGGCCTGTGGGATATCTCTCTAGTTGCAGCCTGCGGACTCTTAATGGCACCCTGTGGGATCTGGTTTCCTGACCGGGGGTCCAGCTGGGCCTGCTGCATTGGGAGCACGGAGTCCCAGCCACTGGACCACCAGGGAAGCCCCTTATATTGTTTTTGTTCATGGGAAGATGTCTTATTTAGTGACAATTAAAGATTAAGACATGTTTTTAAGTGTTCTACATCACTAGGACTCTTGCCATCCATCATGAGCTCAGTGGGTGAGGATGGCTTAGCCGCAGCAAAAGAGGACGGAGAGCAGGGCCTGGATGAGCTCTCTCGGCCTACCTGTGCTAAGGAATGGCTGGGTTGAGGGGGGTGTTGTTGCATTGATAGGGCTGGGAAGAAGCATTAATACATCCAGCACCTAGGGTCAGGTATTCAGGGAGAACGGTGAACGGTGACAATTCGAGGTGAGCAACCACTGTCCATGATCCCCAGAGAGGTGCAGGGTATCCTAACCCCCAGGTGTCTGGCTAGGCGTGTGGACCGGAATGTGCTTGGCAGCAGGATCAGAGGCTTAACCACAAGCCTCAGGGGCGAGGGATGAGCCTCAGCCCTGAGGGTAGAGCGAAGCCAGATGAGAAGAGAAAATGAGAACCTTTGGAGGACACACAGACCTGAGTCAGGGGGAATGACAGGGCCACAGCCATGGACCTGTGAAGGAAGAGGCGGACCCCAGCTTCAGAACAGAGAGGAGTGATCTGCTCACTTAGAGCATGGCCACTGAGCAGTGGTGGGGAGGGTGCAGAAGCAAGCCCACACAGGTTGGGGGGGGGGGGCCAGGTGTGCTGAGCTCCGGATACAAAGACTGGAGAGCGGGATCGTGCGCAATGCGAAAGCGCTGCGGGCCTTAGCCTCGAGGTTGGCTCTTCAAAGAGGCACGTCAGAATGTGTTTGATCTTTGTTGTAGCTCTAAAAAGGAACCCACAATAATGGTGAAATGCTAGAAATAGTATTGACTCAAAGTGAAGGCTGCTAGGATTTCTGATAGCATTCCTCAGAATAGACTTCTTATTGTGAGGGTCATTAAGAATTGAGAGTGTGGTCATGGTAACTCACACCTCCATCTTGATAGCTCTGTTTCCTGAACTTTCCTGAATCCAGTATCTACTTACGGTTGATGGAGTGGCAGGCAAACGGACAAGATGCCAGTGCTGTCTTAGATTTATGACCTCCTTTTTCACTCAAGGTAAAAACTCCAGCATTTAGAACACTACATTTTTATCTGATGCACAGGACTAGATTAAATGTTGAACTAAATGACAGCTGAAGGTGGAATTAATATCAGTTCTCATATAAATTGCTCATGATGAGAAACAATGAAATTAAGGTAAGTAGATGTGATACATCATCATTTCTCTTCATTTAACCAGCCTAGAGGTAGACTAGGAGGATGACACATTGCATACATGAGAAAAATGGGCAGAGCTGATGATAAAGTCACACTCATTTCCTTTTCAAAGTAGTCAGGAGTGGTTCTCATGAAGCTCAAATACATATTTAATGTACAAACTAGCTCCATGCTTTCATTTCAAAGAAATCTGGCTTGTTTTACTTGGCAATAATATAACCTTTTATTTAAGCAATGACTATTTGCAAGGAAAGTTGGGAGAAAGTTTCCATGGCTGAAATAGTTAAGCTAACCCCTTTCTAGTAAAGTTGTGGATAGGATGTCTGCATGCGTGCTAAGTCACTTCAGTCGTGCCCAAATCTGTGCGAGCCCATGGACTGTAGCCTGCCAGGCTCCTCTGTCCATGGGATTCTCCAGGCAAGAATGCTGGTGTGGGTTGCCGTGCCCTCCTCTACGGGATCTTCCTGCCCTAGGGATCGAACCTGCAATTCTTATGTCTCCTGCACTGGCAGGCAGGGCTCTTTACCACTAGTGCCCCCTGGGAAGCCCCCTTGGATCAGATGTATTCCCTTTAAGTCTGGCACATATGGCAGCAGAAAACATTTGTCATTTTTCCAACTTTGCTTTCAGAAGTCAAACCCAGACGTTTTCCTGGAAGGATGGCGTCAGATCTGACGATGGAGTCTATAATTCTTTCCCAGTCACTGTCTCCTTGATCTCTGCACAAAATGTGTTGTGTGTGCTTAGTCACTCAGTGCTGTCCGACTCTTTGTGACCCCATGGACTGTAGCCCGCCAGGCTTCTCTGTCCATGGGGATTCTCCAGGTAGGAATACTGGAGGGAGTTGCCATGCCCTTCTCCAGGGGATCTTCCCAACCCAGAACTCCCACTTTGCAGGCAGATTCTTTACCATCTGAGCCACCAGGGAAGCCCAAGAAAAACAGAGTAGGTAGCCTATCCCTTCTCCAGGGGATCTTTCCAACCCAAGAATTGAACCAGGGTCTCCTGCATTGCAGGCGGATTCTTAACCAGTCGAGCTGCCAGGGAAGCCTACACAGAATGGGAACTCAGGGGCAAAGCAGGGGAGGCTCCTGATGCAGAGTGGCTCCAGGGACAGAGTGTCACGTGTATGAGAGAGGAGAAGTTATCGCAAACTATAAAAACCTAGTGTGCTATTAATAATGGTGTCACCAACTCATATGCAATTGAAGTATTTTTAACATTCATTCAGTTCAGTTCAGTTCAGTTCAGTTCAGTCGCTCAGTCGTATCTGACTCTTTGCGACCCCGTGAATCACAGCATGCCGGGCCTCCCTGTTCATCACCATATCCCAGTGTTCACTCAGACTCACGTCCATCGAGTCCGTGATGCCATCCAGCCATCTCACCCTCGGTCGTCCCCTTCTCCTCCTGCCCCCAATCCCTCCCAGCATCAGAGTCTTTTCTAATGAGTCAACTCTTCGCATGAGGTGGCCAAAGTACTGGAGTTTCAGCTTTAGCATCATTCCTTCCAAAGAATTCCCAGGGCTGATCTCCTTCAGAGTGGACTGGTTGGATCTCCTTGCAGTCCAAGGGACTCTCAAGAGTCTTCTCCAGTACCATAGTTCAAAAGCATCAATTCTTTGGTGCTCAGCCTTCTTCACAGTCCAACTCTCACATCCATACACGACCACAGGAAAAACCATAGCCTTGACTAGACAGACCTTAGTTGGCAAAGTAATGTCTCTGCTTTGGAATATGCTATCTAGGTTGGTCATAACTTTTCTTCCAAGGAGTAAGCGTCTTTTGATTTCATGGCTGCAGTCACCATCTGCAGTGATTCTGGAGCCCCAAAAAATAAAGTCTGACACTGTTTCCCCATCTATTTCCCATGAAGTGATGGGACTGGATGCCATGATCTTCGTTTTCTGAATGTTGAGCTTTAGGTCAACTTTTCGCTCTCCTCTTTCACTTTCATCAAGAGGCTTTTTAGCTCCTCTTCACTTTCTGCCATAAGGGTGGTGTCATCTGCATATCTGAGGTTATTGATATTTCTCCCGGCAATCTTGATTCCAGCTTGGGTTTCTTCCAGCCCAGCATTTCTCATGTGTACTCTGCATATAAGTTAAATAAGCAGGGTGACAATAGACAGCCTTGACGTACTCCTTTTCCTATTTGGAACCAGTCTGTTGTTCCATGTCCAGTTCTAACTGTTGCTTCCTGACCTGCATATAGGTTTCTCAAGAGGCAGGTCAGGTGGTCTGTATGCCCATCTCTTTCAGAAGTTTCCAGAGTTTATTGTGATCCACACAGTCAAAGGCTTTGGCATAGTCAACAAAGCAGAAATAAACCAGCTTGAACATCAGGGAGTTCATGCTTCACGTATTGCTGAAGCCTGGCTTGGAGAATTTTGAGCATTACTTTACTAGCATGTGAGATGAGTGCAATTGTGCGGTAGTTTGAGCATTCTTTGGCATTGCCTTTCTTTGGGATTGGAATGAAAACTGACTTTTTCCAGTCCTGTGGTCACTGCTGAATTTTCCAAATTTGCTGACATATTGAGTGCAGCACTTTCACAGCATCATCTTTCAGGATTTGAAACAGCTCAACTGGAATTCCATCACCTCCACTAGCTTTGTTCGTAGTGATGCTTTCTAAGGCCCACTTGACTTCACTTTCCAAGATGTCTGGCTCTAGATTAGTGATCACATCATCATGATTATCTGGGTCATGAAGATCTTTTTTGTACAGTTCTTCCATGTATTCTTGCCACCTCTTCTTAATCTCTTCTGCTTCTGTTAGGTCCATACCATTTCTGTCCTTTATCGAGCCCATCTTTGCATGAAATGTTCCCTCAGTATCTCTAATTTTCTTGAAGAGATCTCTAGTCTTTCCCAATCTGTTGTTTTCCTCTATTTCTTTGCATCTATCACTGAAGAAGGCTTTCTTATCTCTTCTTGCTATTCTTTGGAACTCTGCATTTAGATGCCTATATCTTTCCTTTTCTCCTTTGCTTTTCACCTCTCTTCTCTTCACAGCTATTTGTAAGGCCTCCCCAGACAGCCATTTTGCTTGTTTGCATTTCTTTTCCATGGGGATGGTCTTGATCCCTGTCTCCTGTACAATGTCACAAACTTCATTCCATAGTTCATCGGGCACTCTGTCTATCAGATCTAGGCCCTTAAATCTATTTCTCACTTCCACTGTATAATCATAAGCGATTTGATTTAAGTCATACCTGAATGGTCTAGTGGTTTCCCTACTTTCTTCAATTTGAGTCTGAATTTGGTAATAAGGAGTTCATGATCTGAGCCACAGTCAGCTCCTGGGCTTGTTTTTGTTGACTGTACAGAGCTTCTCCATCTTCTGCTGCAAAGAATATAATCAGTCTGATTTCGGTGTTGACCATCTGGTGATGTCCATGTGTAGAGTCTTCTCTTGTGTTGTTGGAAGAGGGTGTTTGCTATGACCAGTGCATTCTCTTGGCAAAACTCTATTAGTCTTTACCCTGCTTCATTCCGCATTCCAAGGCCAAATTTGCCTGTTGCTCTGGGTATTTTTTGACTTCCTACTTTTGCATTCCAGTCCCCTATAATGAAAAGGACATCTTTTTTTGGTGTTAGTTCTAAAAGGTCTTGTAGGTCTTCATAAAACCGTTCAACTTCACCTTTTTCAGCATTATTGGTTGGGGCATAGACTTGGATAACTGTGATATTGAATGGTTTGCCTTGGAGACGAACAGAGATCATTCTGTCATTTTTGAGACTGCATCCAGGTACTGCATTTTGGACTCTTTCGTTGACCATGATGGCTACTCCATTTCTTCTGAGGGATTCCTGCCTGCAGTAGTAGATATAATGGTCATCTGAGTTAAATTCACCCATTCCAGTCCATTTTAGCTCACTGATTCCTAAAATGTCGACATTCACCCTTGCCATCTCTTGCTTGACCACTTCCAATTTGCCTTGATTCCGGGACCTGACATTCCAGGTTCCTATGCAATAGTGCTCTTTACAGCATCGGATCTTGCTTCTATCACTAGTCACATCCACAGCTGGGTATTGTTTTTGCTTTTGCTCCATCCCTTCGTTCTTTCTGTAGTTATTTCTCCTCTGATCTCCAGTAGCATATTGGGCACCTAATGACCTGGGGAGTTCTTCTTTTAATATCCTATCATATTGCCTTTTCATACTGTTCATGGGGTTCTCAAGGCAAGAATAATGAAGTGGCTTGCCCTTCCCTTCTCCAGTGGACCACATTCTGTCAGACCTCTCCACCATGACCCGTCCGTCTTGGGTTGCCCCACAGGCATGGCTGGGTTTCATTGAGTTAGACAAGGCTGTGGTCCTAGTGTGATTAGATTGACTAGTTTTCTGTGAGTATGGTTTCAGTGTGTCTGCCCTCTGATGCCCTCTTGCAACACCTACCATCTTACTTGGAGTTTTCTTACCTTGGACATGGGGGTATCTCTTCACGGCTGCTCCAGCAAAGCACAGCCACTGCTCCTTACCTTGGATGAGGGGTATCTCCTTACCGCCACCGTTCCTGACCTTCATCATGGGATAGCTCCTCTAGGCCCTCCTGCGCCTGCACAGCCACTGCTCCTCATTCCTCGGGTTGCTCCTCCGGGCTGCCGGCCCTGGCCTCAGGCATGGGTGGCTCCTTCCAGCTGCTGTCCCTCTCCTCGGGCTTGGGGTGGCTCCTCAGGGTCACCGCCCCTGGCCTCGGGTGCAAGGTGGCTCCTCCCAGCTGCCGCCTCTGGCCTCGGGCTCAGGATGGCTCCTCAGGGTCACTGCCCCTGGCCTCGGGCTCGAGGTGGCTTCTCCTGGCTGCCCCTGACCGCGGATGGGGGATGTCTCTCCCGGCCACCCCTAAACAACTATATATCTTCTAGGCCTGGTGTCGGGTGCTGAGGACATTAAGGTGATTAAGTCCAAGTTCCTGCCTTGGAGAAATTAATAGGGAGATAGATGTCTAACCAAGTAATGCGGGAGGTTCAATAACAGAAAGGATGACCAGCTATAGGAGTTACATGCTTGTGGGAATTATAGAGACTGGCAGTGCTCAGAGTAGATAGGTCACAGGTCAGAGAGATCTGGGTGAGAGGCAGAGGAAGGTTCAAAAGTAAAGGCAAAGGCGTGGATGCCTGAAACGTATAGTCCAATTTCTTTTTACTTATCAGATGGTCAAAGGCTGAAAATGTATGTGATCCCGTGTGGGCAGGAAACAAGCCCTGTCATGTGCTGTTGGAGTGTAAACTGGCCTGAGCCCTACTGAGGACAACCTGGCAGATCGCTCGTGATTGCAAATGCACCTCCGTGTAATCTAGCAATCCTCTTTGAAGAAGTTGTGCTAGAGATACGTTCATCCTTGTGCACAACACACTAGGCTAATTGTTGCAACATGCACTGGGGTAGTCGAAGATTGGAAACACCTCAAATGTGTGTCACAGGGCACTGGCCTGTGAAAAGGGAAAAGAAACGTCAGTGCAACAGTATGGTGCCATAGAAAAATGAATGATCTCCAAGACACTTTATAAAGGAAAAGTGCAAGGTACAGAATAGCAGGTAAGGAAGATGACTATTTGTATGAATAAAGTGGACAGAATAGAATAAAGAATAAATAGAAATAATTGAGAGGGTAACAGGCAGGAAGGCTAGGGGTCTCCAAACTGAGGAAATAGGCTACAAGTGTCAGACACTTTTTATCTCTCTTTTAAGCAACAGGAAGAAACAAACTGCAGGTGTCAGAGTTTTTTCCCTTCTCTATACAAATTTAAAAGGAGGTGTCTTTTAAAATTCTGTGTTGCCATGACAACACCTGGTTCCACCTAAACTTAACTTTTCTCAAACCTTGAGCTAACCAATGCATGTTTCCTCAGTTCAGTTCAGTCGCTCAGACTCTTTGCAACCCCATGGACTAAAGCACACCAGGCTTCCCTGTCCATCACCAAATCCCGGAGCTTACTCAAATGTCCATCGAGTCAGTGATGTTATCCAATCATCTCATCCTCTGTCATCTCCTTTTCATCCTGCCTTCAATTTTTCCCAAAATTAGGGTCTTTTCAAATGAGTCAGTTCTTCGCATCAAGTGGCCAAAGTATTGTAGTTTCAGCTTCAGCATCAGTCCTTCCAATGAAATTTCAGGACTGATTTCCTTTAGGTTGGATTCCCTTGCTGTCCAAGGGACTCTCAAGAGTCTTCTCCAACACCACAGTTCAAAGCATCCATTCTTCAGCGCTCAGTTTTCTTTATAGTCCAACTCTCATATCCATACATGACTACTGGAAAAATCATAGGTTTGACTAGTTGGCACAGTAATGTCTCTGCTTTTTAGTATGCTGTCTAGATTGGTCATAACTTTTCTTCCAATAAGCAAGCGTCTTTTAATTTCATGGCTGCAGTCACCATCTGCAGTGATTTTGGAGCCCCCTCAAAATAAAGTCTGTCACTGTTTCCATTGTTTCCCTATCTATTTGCCATGAAGTGATGGGACCAGATGCTATGATCTTAGTTTTCTGAATGTTGAGTTTTAAACCAACTTTTTCACTCTTCTCTTTCACTTTCATCAAGAGGCTCTTTAGTTCTTTGCTTTCTGCCATAAGGGTGGTGTCACCTGCATATCTGAGGTTATTGATATTTCTCCTGGCAATCTTGATTCCAGCTTGTGCTGAGGAGGAAACAGACAGAGCAGGCTCCATCTTGAAAGCAGGACTCCATCTTGGGCCGGACTGTGGACTTTGAGCTATGTGCCCAGTATCTATGGAAACAACATACCAACTGGGAAACCAGACCCCTCTAATGGAAGAGCCCCAGGGCTCGCACCTAGACTCTCCGTTTCCTAAAAGAATAGCCTAAATATCTGTGTAACTGAATAGAATCATAAATTCTATTATGCGTATTGGGGTATGACCGCAGGCCTATTGATAATTGTCCACTGTTAACTACCTAGGCTTAAGGCATATGAATCACAGTTAACTTTGATTGTATCTTTCTTTTCCTTTGTTCAGACTAGTTTCAGGGAATTTGGGGAGGTGGCACATATACTTAGAATATATAAGGTTTTCACAAAAACTGGTCAGGGTCCTTGGCTAAGAGGAGATTCTGCCTTGGGCCTGCCGGTGTAATAAACTGCCCTCCACTATCTGCATTGTCCTTCTGAGTGAGTTTGTTTCCTGGAGTGCGTGGCTACAACAGTGCTTCATCCAGCCCAGCATTTCGCATGATGTACTCTGCATAGAAGTTAAATAAACTGGGTGACAATATATAGCTTTGATGTACTCCTTTTCTGACTTGGACCAGTCTGTTCTTCCATGTCCAGTCCTAACTGTTGCTTCTTGACCTGCATACAGGTTTTTTCAAGAGACAGGTCAGTTGTCTTGTATTCCCATCTCTTGACGAATTTTTCCACAGTTTGCTGTGATCCATGCAGTCAAAGGCTTTGGCATAGTCAATAAAGCAGAAGTAGATGTTTTTCTGGAACTCTCTTTCTTTCTTGATGATCCAGTGGATGTTGCCAATTTAATCTCTTGTTCCTCTGCCTTTTCTAAATCCAGCTTGAAAAGCTGGAAGTTCAATTGTTCACATTGAAGCCTGACTTGGAGAATTTTGAGCATTACTTTGCTAGCATGTGAGATGAGTACAATTGTGCGGTAGTTTGAGCATTCTTTGGCATTGTTTTTCTTTGGGATTGGAATGAAAACTGACCTTTTCCAGTCCTGTGGCCACTGCTGAGTTTTCCAAATTTGCTGGCATATTGAGTGTAGCATTTTGCCAGCATCATCTTTTAAGATTTAAAATAGCTCAACTGGAATTCCATCACCTCCACTAGCTTTGTTTGTAGTGATGCTTCCTAAGGCCCACTTGACTTCACATTCCAGGATGTCTGGCTGTAGGTGAGTGATCACACCATCATGGTTATCTGGGTCAAGAAGATCTTTTTTGTATAGTTCTTTTGTATAGTTTTTCTTAAGCTATGTTAATGAACTACCCTAGACTCTTTCTTCAAGTCGTTCTGCTAAGACTCAGAACTGACTTGACAAACCAATATGTTTTACTCATGCAAATGTTTTCTTAAGCTATGTTAATGAGACTATGTATTTGCTTGGAAACTTGCCTTTCTTCAAGATCTGTGTCAATCATTTTATGGCCCAGGATGACTCACCTTGTGCCAATGTTATCTCAAAATGCACGTTGTGGGTGAGGGGCGTGGTGCCACTTTGAGTTTTGAGACATTTCCTTTCCCTAATTAGCAGCCTGCAGATAGGAATATAACATACTGCTAAAGGCTAGCAGGGGGCACTGTTTCTGCCCTCTTCTGATGTCTATTAGAAGCTGTCTTTATCTCTTTTATACTTTAATAAAACTTTATTGCACAAAATCTCTGAGCAATCAAGCCTTGTCACTGGCTCAGGATTGAATTTCTCTCCTTCAGAGGCCAAGAATCCCAGCATCTTTCACGGCTCAGCAACAACCTTTCTTAATCAGTCAGTCATGCATAGGATGTCTCTGAAAATGAATAAGACACATAAGTGTACTGAATGAGAAGAGGGAAACTGGGAGGCATCGTACAGAAGTGGATAGGAGGATGTTCGTCGCATACTTTTAAAAATAAGTTGTTTGTTCGTTTGTTTTGGCTGCACTGGGTCGTCACTGCTGTGCGAGGGCTTTCTTTAGTCATGGCGAGTGGGGCCACTCTCTAGTTGCGGCGTGCAGGCTTCTCACTGTGGTGGCTTCTTTCGTTGCAGAGCACAGGCTCTAGGGTGCACAGGCTCAGTACCTGTGGTGCATGGGCTTAGTTGCTCTGAGGCATGTGGGATCTTCCCCACCAGGTATTGAACCCATGTCCCCTGCATTGGCACGCAAGCAGATTCTTAACCACTGGACCACCAGGGATGTCCATATAAATTTTTTAAAATTATTTATTTTAATTGGAGGATACTTATTTTACAGTATTGCAGTGGGTTTTGCCATACATCGACATGAATCAGCCGCAGGTGCACATGTGTGCCCCCGCCTCCCTCCCCACCCCAGCCCTCTGGGTTGTCCCAGAGCACTGGCTTTGATGCCCTGCTTCATGCATGGAACTTACACTGGTCATCTATTTTACATGATACATGTTTCAGTGCTATCCTCTCATATCACCCCACCCTCGCCTTCTCCCACATAGTCCATATACTTTTTGAATGTAACCATACTAGCTGTCAAATATGATAAGATAAAATCCTCTAGTATTAATGAAGTGTAATTGGCAGAAAAATTGTATATATTCAAGGTGTACAACTTGATGTTTTGACATAGATAAAGTATAATATAATAAATAGTCGCACACCTAAATAACATACCTGCCATCTCACATAGTTACTATTTTTATTTTTGCAGTGAGAACACTTAAGATGTATGCTCCTAGCAAATCTCAAGTATACAATACAGTATTGTTAACTATTGTCCCGTGCTGTACCTTAAATCTCCAGAACTTAGTCATCTTGCATAACTGACTAACATCTCTCCATTCCTTCTTCCCTGCAGTCCCTGGTAACCACCATTCTGCTCTCTGGGTCTATGAATCTGACATTTAAGTTAATCACATATGAGTAAAATCATGAAATATTGCCTTTCCATATCTGGCTTATTTCATGTAATATAATGCCTTCCGGATTCATTCCTGCTGTTGCAAATGGCAAGACTTCCTTCTTTTAAATGCTAGATAATATTCCATTGTGCATATCTATCACATTTTCTTTGTCCATTCATCTGTCAACAGACATTTAGCTTGTTTGAATATCTTGGCTATTGTGAATAATGCTGTAATGAACATGGGAATCCAGATATCTCTTTGTGAGCCACATTTCATTTCCTCTGGATATGTTCACCCTTTGATAACTTTAAAGTTCATGATGTGTTTCAGGATCGTCTAATAAGACTCGAATTTAGGGTGTGTATGACTGTTGGGTGGGTGGAAGCATGGAAGATAAGCCAAAAAATGTTGGAGGTGAAGGGCTTTTTATCCTGATGTATGAAAAAGGGCATACTAGTGTGGTGGTGTGATGTTCAGGGCACTGGCCTCGGCAGCAGAGAGACCTTAGCTTTGGAATCCGCCTGACGCTTCCTGCCTACCTGTGACCTCGAGCAACTCATGAACGCCCTCTAGCCCACATCTCTCATGTGAGGCAGTTTGTGTGACAGTGCCCGGCCCTGGGAGGCAAGATCAACCCCTCTCCCTCCCTCCTTCGTTCCTTTTTCCTTTCTTCTTTCTGCTGTGTTCTGGCTTCTCAGTTCTTGCATTTATATGAATGGGTCAGAGGAAGGACGTGTTTGAGAAGGTCATTTTCCACTGATCCAGCTCAGCTGAGTAAGAGAGCATGGACTGCGGTAGGCTTGAAGAGGGGGCATTTAACTCCATGGTACCTGGTGCCTTTCCACATTCTTTTTCTATGATAGAAAAAAGGTAGTTACAAACTGAGACCTGTGGTTTTAATTATTTTCTTCACTGTGGGACACCTTACCACAGTTTTATGCAGCTCAGGGGGAGGTCTCATAGATCAACATGGCACAGAGAAAATGAATTGAAAATGGAATCGAATGTGAAAAGGTAATTCTGAATACAGAAGTGCATTCGGATTAGCTCAGGCAATTCCATTTACCATGGTTCTCACCATTAGGAAAACATCATTACTCGGTGCTTTACTTCCTTCCTGGAGTGACTAAGAGGTCTACCAAGACAGAAGACGCCAGGCAAGCATTTTATCATCATGGTAAAGAAAAGGAAAAGTGGGATTAGAATGCAGTGTGCTTTCTAAGGAAGCATGGAGACGTCAGAGAAGCCAGACCCCTCGTGGTGGCAGGGCCTGAGGACAGTGGGCACAGAAGCCCCAAAACCACCTTAAGACAGGAATGGAGGGACTGAGAATCCCAGAGACTTAGTCATTTATTTTGGTGGAAAGTAATATTTTGGTTCTACATGTTTGTAAATTAGAAACTGTCTCTGCCTCTCCTAGTTTCTTTCCATTTTTGTTTGTTTTTTTATTTATTCAGCACATGCTTATTGAATGCCTAATACTATATTTGTCTAACACTGTATAAGGCAAACAGAATACAAAGAAAAATAAGACAGATCTCACTCCCTGTGTGAAGTGTGAGGTGAGGTGTATCCCTTCACCTCTTCCCTATCAAAATGGCATTCTTCAGAATGTCCATCGATATCAATATCAAATACTCCACCCCCACCAAAACACACACACACACACACACACACACACACACACAGCTGTTTGCTGCTGAAAGATTGGTAGTATAAAATGAAACAGAGAGGTACCCTGTAGGGCCTTCCTGGGGATAGACATTCCCTCCCCCACCTCTGAAGCCTGCCTTTTATTTGTAGAAAAATTTTAGCCTGCTAGGCCTTTCCCATATTGCAAAGTTCCAAAGAGAAGATTGAATCAGAGAAGTGAGAAAATGCAGAAACTAAGGAAAATCATCAAGCAAGACAAAATGATAATTGTTTAGCTGACACAGTCAAGAACCTTCAGTTCCTCCTCATGGGCTATAGATAATATCCTGAGCATATACTGAAAACTTCCGTCAGGTGGAAGCAGTGAACTGCTGCCCACCAGCACATAGATCCCAGACCAGCTGGAACCAGAAGGTTGGCGATTGAGAGTCCCCAAACACCACGTGATGATCTCATCACCAACCGATTAGAAGAACGTTGCCCATGAGCTGATCAGGCAACTTGTGACCCTCTCCCTCACCTTACCTTTAAAAACTCTTCCGAAGAGACCATTTGGGAGTTCAGGTCTTTTGAGCACTTGCTGCCCATACTCTTGTTGGTGTCTTGTATTAATGTTGTGCTTCCCTTCACCACAGTCTGGTGTCCGCAGATTGGCTTTGCTGTGCTGCTTGGGTAAGCAGACCCAAGTTTGGTTTGGTAACCAGAGCACAAGGGAACTTTCCAATTTTTTGGCAGAGAAATCACCCCAGACATTGGCATGTGTGATTTTGATGCTTTGCCAAGAGAAGATGCTTTGTCAAGAAGCTACTAGTGAATCAAAAACATAGAGTGCATGTCACACACACTACCTTAACTGCATAGCTAAACTTAGCAGGATCAATAAGAGAACACACTGCTCTATGTACCTCCTGATGTGATATAATAAGACATATACATTATTTAGTTAGGAGAAAATCAGATAAATCCAGGATGTGTGATATTCTACAAGACAGCTGGCCTGGACTTTTCAAAATGACAATGTCATCTGTGATAGCCACCATCCAAATGTCCCTCTAATAATCCTAGCTATTAGGTATTCATGCCTTTGGGTAGTCCCCTCCCACAATGGCGAGGGCTGACTTGTGTAAATAATAAGGCATTGCAGAATTTATTGAATATGGCTCTCAGAGCTGGGTCTTCAAAGACATTGACTTCTGCCTCGTATCTTCTTGGCTCAGTTGCTCTGGAGGAAGCTAATCACCAAGTCATGAGAAGGACACGTAAGTAGTCCTATGGAGAAGTCCATGTAGTGAGGAACCGAGACCTCTTACCAACAGCCAAGGGCCATCTTTCCACCATATGAGTAAGCCACCTTGGAAGGGACCCCCCAGCCTCAAGCAAACCTTCAGATGGCTGCTTCCTTAGGTGACCTGTGACTGCAACCTTACGACCCACCCCAAGCTGGAGCTGCACAGCTAAACCATTCTCCAATCCTTAACCCACAGAAAAATGTGAGTTAACATCTGTTTAGAGTTAAGCCACTAAGTTTGGAGAGGTAGATAGTTGCTCTAGTTCAGTAGATAATACATTGTGAAAGAAAATAAACGGCAAAAGAATGATCCCAAATTAAGGGGGATGACAAGACATGACACCCAAAGGTAATGCATCTGTTTTCACTGAATCCTGGCTGTGGGGGTGGCGGGTGACAGCTAGCAGATATTTGAAGGATAATTGGGGAAACTTGGGTAACATTTCTGTGAAAAAGTGAGAGTGTTAGTTGCTCCATCATGTCTGATTCTTTGGAACACCATGGACTGTAGCCTGCCAGGCTCCTCTGTGCATGGGATTTCCCAGGCAAGAATACTGGAGTGAGTTGCCATTCTGTTCTCCACGGGATCTTCCCAACCCAGGGATTGAACCCAGGTCTCCTGCAATGGAGGCAGATTCTTTACCATCTGAGCCACCAGGGAAGCCCCAAAACATTTCTGAATCAATGTCAAAACTTTGGGCTGTGATCGTGGTGTTCTGGTTAAATGGGTTAATGACTGTTGTACTTAGGAGATACTAACTGGAGTAGATAGGGTGAAATGTCATGTATTTAATACCAGGTGGTGCTAGTGGTAAAGAACCTTCCTGTCCATGCAGAAGATATAAGAGACTGGGGTTCTATCCCTGGTTTCGGAAGATCCCCTGGAGTAGGAAATGGCAAACCACTCCATTATTCTTGCCTGGAAAATCCCATGCACAGAGGAGCTTGACAGACTACCATTTATTGTACTGTTCTGCTTTTTCTCTACATTTGACTATTTTAAAAGTAAAAAATTGGGAGGAAATGTGCACACAGCTTGAGTTAACTTCCAAGAATTTATCCTAGTTATGAAATTAAATATAAGCACACAGATTTAACTACAGGAATTTTTATCATTATCTGTTTTGTAGGAGTCAAAATGCAATTTCACACATATTTTTGTGCTATTTTATATATTTTACATCTTTTAAAAACATGTGCCCCCCCTGCCAAAATTTAAAAATTCAATCGTCAGCTATCTAAACATTCAACCAATAGAAGAATTATCAAGTTACAATTGGATACAATACTATGGAATATTATGCCACCATCGAAAATAATGTTGAAGATGAACAGTTATTGATATTTTAAAAACCTATAGTTGAGTGAATGAAGGTCACATAACGAATCAGCAGAGATAGCACGGCCTTATTTCTAGAGAATATATGTGTAGAAATACATGTGGAAGGGTAATTCCTCAAGAGATTCCCCCAAGGGTCAACTCTGGGTCATAGGAGGATGGGTATTTTTTTCCTTTTTTCACAGTCTGCATGTTTTAATTTCTTCCATGAATATGCACTGACATAGTTACAAGGAGGGGATTATCATTGATTCAAAATGATGGAGGTGCTGTTTCATTTGGGTGTCATATACTTCCATGTAAATTGGCTGATACCCTCACAAGAAAAGTCAGATTAACCCCTTCCATGTAGAGAGCATGAATTATACAGATGATGTGAATCTTGGAGAGGTTAGAAAGAGCCACTGTTTCCCCAAAACCTTAATATACAGCTGTATCCTAACCAACCATCATGAGGTGAATTTCGTTTCTGTCTTTAATCTGGACAGTCCAGCGCAAAGATGACCTATAGTCTCTCCTGGGCCCTTGCCCCAGGTGCTGCTGTCTCAAGGTTCATCTTCTGAGAGTCCCTATCGGGGTTCCTCGGGCTCCCCTCCTCTCACATTCTCTGTAGCTGCTCCTGGAAGGCCCTCTTCCTGGTGTGCCCTCTCCTGGAATGACTATGATCCCTGTTGCTGAAGCAGGAGGCTCCTCCTGGTCTTGTCCCTGCCTTCGTCAGCACTGCTGGCCTTCACGGCTGCTACCACACTCTTCCAAAGACTGCAGGACCCTCTTTCCTTCTTACTCAGAAAAAGAGAGGAAAACAACAACAACAACAACAAAACCCTTTGTCCTTAAGGCTCATACTCATATCTGGATCCCACTAGGTTTCACCCAGCTTTTTAGCCCAGAAGCTGAGATGAAAGGGCCTCTGAGTCACAGCCTTCCGGTCCCCAGGTAGAGACAGGTCCAGGAGCAGGTGGCCTGGGCACCTGCAGCTTCCGACAGTGCCCTTCACTGCCTACCCCATGGGGAACTCTCCTTTCTATTCTAAATTGTGGCCTGAGGTCCCAGCCACTGGGGGCACCTGCAGGTTCTCAGGCGACAATGGCTCTGGCCTCATGGGTGGAGTCCAGGCCTGAGGGCTTGAGTTGTTAAGATGCCTCCATGTTTGATTATCACAAGTACTGTGAGGTCAGCTATTCCGCTTTGAGAGAGGAGACCCTGAGCTGAGCAAGGGAGTGGAGGGGGCTGGTCCATGTCCTGTGCGGTAGCCACCATCCAAGATGGGCTCCCAATGATCCTGCTTGAAGGAGGCTGGTGGGGGAGAAAGTGGCTGAGCTTTTCAGATAGACCTGGGCACAAATCTTGATCTTGCCACTTATCAACCAAGTGGTATGGGCAAGTTATCCAAAGTCTTGTTTTTCTGAGTCTTGAAGTTTCCTTATCAGTAGAATGGAAAAAAAAAATATTTAGCAAATTGAATTGTGGTGATTAGAGTACTGGAAAATAGTAGGGACTCAATAAACTTTAATTTTCTCCACTAAGCCCAGAGTTCTTCTGGCCACACTGTGCAATTTCCCTTAGTAGAAACATTCCAGCTCCTCTAAGTCTGGAGAATAGCACTCCTATTTTTATAAAGGTGTAGTTTTATTTAATTTTATTTTTTGGCTGCACCACACAGCTTACAGGGATCAAACCAGCACCCCCTGCAATGGAAGTGCAGAGTCTTAACACTAGACTGCCAGGGACTTCCCAGTACTCTTATTTTTGATGATATAGATTAATGGCAGAAAAGGAAAGTTCCTGGCTGTAAATTGCAGTCACAGTTTGAGTTCCTATGAAAGGCTCCTTGATTCTAGCATGAGCATATGCTGCGGAGACTAGCTCGAGGTGGAAGCCACCTGGAAGCCGGGAGCCCAGCTGCGTGGACCATTACTTAGCTGCACAGCCCAGCTGTGGGATGTCAAGAGTCGAAGCCAGGCTGCCTTTGAAGCAGGTGCTGGCTTGTCATCTATCAGGCAATAGCTAAAGGCAAGCAGGGATCCAATGAGTTTGCCATCCCTTCCAGGTTCTGGGAACATCGTGAACAGCAGTATTAAATATCTGTGCATTTGCATAGATTATTTCCCAAGGAGAATTCAGAGAGCCCCCCTGCTCTGCACATGGGGGTCTTGAGGGTCTGTGAGGGTCTTCAAGCTGTGCTGGCTGTGGGATGGGCAGGTGGTCAGGGGGGCTGTGCAGGTTGATAGACCCACTGAGGTTTGTGCTTTCCCCCTTCCTAGGTGGAGATGACATGGGCAGGCTGTTGGCTAGCCTGCAGCAGCCCAGCCCTGGGCTCCACTTGCCTATGGGACAGGGTGTGGGGCGCAGAGGTAGTCACTAAATGCAGCCTTGGGTGGGCTCCTGGGTCAGAGTCAAGACGGCAGTCAGAGACTAGGACTAGTATATTAATCAGATGAGAATAGATGAGGAGTCAAACAAGCAAGCAGGTTGGGGATTTCAGAGAACTGACTGTCACAGGGGGTCGAGGTTCAGTGAGCTTGGAGGAGTTGAGCCAGGATTGCAGGACGGGCTTGCTGCTTTTTGATGGGGTGTCTGTGACCACTGGCATGATCGGGCATGGCCAGTTACGGGACCAATGGGAGAGAGTGTTATTCATTTTGATGGAAAAAGCATTCACATACTGAATTCTGGGGAAGTCGTTCTGGCTTATACTTGATTTAACTTGAACTTTAGGCCAACCAGAACAGTCTGTTTGTGGCCCATTAAATATATGCTGTACATCTGCTTTAACCATTAAAGAGTAGAATGTATTTGCAAAATAAGAATGGAGTAACTGTGGCTCAGGCATTTAAAATGGAGCTAGGTGGCCATAGTTTCAGACACATCCCTGCATCACTGAGCACATGAATTTTTTGAACTATGTCAGACTCAAGAGTGCCACCAGCCAGCCATTCTCAAAGCAGTATCTGTTAGCAAATGCCAGTGGCAACCTTATGGTGTCAAGGTCTCTGCTTGGAACTGTGCAGCCATTTTGGACCCCAGTCAATCCTTGTTTGACAGGCTCCCTTACTTCTCACCAGCCTCAGCCCTAATTCCTGACAACTTGTGTCATTTTGTGGGTTCTGCCTCTATAAGCCTCCCCTATGTTTTAGTCTGGTGGAACACAATTCAATTGCTTCTTGAATCTGTGTCTCCAAGGCCACAATCTTCAGTTGGGCTCAAATAAAACCATTTTCAATTCTTATTACAGACTTTATTATTTCCATCAACAACTTTTACGTGGCTACTGTGGTGCCTGACACATGGTAACTACTCACCAAATTCTGCTGAACAAATGGGGCCAAAAAATAGGGGCCAAATTTTCGTTTCTCCTCAGAACCAGGGAAGGGGGGTTGTGGGAAATGCTTCACTCTCCTGCCTCTTTAGGCATAGGAGCCCAAGAGACTCTTTTCACTTTCTATGGATTGGAAGCCATCATAAAACTTTCCAGATAAAATATTAACCCAGTATCTCTGTGGCCTCACCAAGAATGAGTTCTACCTCTGAATTCTGAGGAGAACCAGAGCTTTCCTGGGATGTGCTCAAAGCAGTGATGAGAAGAACTGAGGAAAACGAGAATGAGGGAGAGGCAGTTGAGCGAATCCTTTCCAGGTGCTGCCCTGGGGGCTGTAAATGACTGCGGTGGGATCCATGGGGTCCGCAGCTGGGAGGCTGCCAGGCAGAGACTCCTAGGGGAGAATAACCACCAGCTTGGGTTGATGCGGCAGTGCCGGGTCACCGAACGGACATATGGGATGTTTGCTTTTTGACTGAAAACTACCAGTTTCTTTACAAGATCTGCTTTGGCTAAAAGGTTTGCACAAAGTGAACTGGTTAGAACCTACTGCAGAGAGGTTTGTAGAGAGAGCTATGCCCATGGCTTTCTGTCCCTGAAATTTGGCAAGTTGTTTTGGTGTATTTACTTATTTATTCTTGTTAACCAAATCTGAACTATAAAATAAAGCCATCTTATTTTATTAGATGTGATTCATCTCTCCAGCCTGCCTAATGGTCTCTGATCTTAATTATGCAATCAAATATATTCAACATTTATTGAGTAGCTACTCTATGCCAGGTGCTATATATGTTGCCCTTAATGTTTATAACAAACCTAAAATGGCAACCCACTCCAATATTCTTGCCTGGAGAATCCCGTGGATGGAGGAGCTTGGTGGGCTAGAGTCCATGGGTCGCAAAGAGTTGGACACGACTAAGCGACTTCACTTTCACTAAGGGTAAGTATTATTAACGTAAAGGTTGTGAAATGAAGGCTCATCTTGGTTGCCCACGATGACTCTCTAAAATGTGGGCAGAGGAGAATTTGAAGCCAGTGGTTTTTCATCCCAGTCTGTGCCTTGTTCGGTTTTGATGTACTGTGTTCCAGGCCTTGTCTGATTATAATCTACTGCATTAGCAACTTTGATGAAGATGCTATTTAGGTCTTTACGCAAGTCATTGGTGAATATACTGAGCCTGTGGCCACGGCCTGGGTCCATGCATACGCCCGACCACCCTCAAATTCCCTCTGGGTCACCTTCTTGAGTTACAGGCAAACATTCTAAATTTCCCTGGAGCTTTGCTGTTATTAGAATTCTCCATGCTGACCAGAAGGGTCTCATGACACCTCAGGTAAGGCCTGTGCTCCCTTCCTTCTGTGGAGCCCTTTCCCAGGCTCACAGGTGCAAATCCTTGCACCAAGGCCATGGGGCAGAGCCCAGAAGCAAGGTCACCTCTGGAATTGACTGAGCCCCATTGTAACTGTTGCCCAAATCCCCCGGTCCCTACCAGCCAGCTTCCTGACCCCAAATTTCACAAAATTGTCCAGTTTTGCTCACCCGTTAGCACCCTAACCAATCACCTGATGCCATCCTTCCAGGAGGAATTTTCTTTGTCTTGAGGCTATAAAAATTGGCTACTAACCCACCAAACGATCAGGTGTCCTTTGGGCCACCTGCTGTTCTATAGTGGACTCTCACTGGCCTGCCAGGAGGTGGCGCCCTTGTTGTCTCTGCTCTCTGTTAATAAATTCGCTCCCTTCTGAAATGCTCTGGGTCTGGAATTTCTTTTCCAACTCTTGTTCGGACTTCCATGATACCTTCCTTATCTATTTGTTCAATCTAAATCTTTATTATTAAGAAAGGAATTTTGATTTGCCCACCGAGATTTGTTGCTCAGAGAAGCCACTCTGGAACATATGGTCAGGGTTTTCTCTACCAGATTCACGTTTTCCCTGGTCTCCTTTCTCACTCTCTTCTCTTCCTGCTGCCTTTATCTTGTTTTACTAAGGATTGAGAAGTGTCTTATACAGAAAATATACAGTATCGTGACAGGGCACAAATAAGCATGATAAAACAGGACCAAGGAGCTTTAAATCAGAATAGAAAGGCTGACCAAAGACAAAATAGAATCCGGTTGTGCAGACTGTAAATGTTTTCATAGGTGACATAGAGCCTAAAACTGGCTCCTGGGCTTCCCTTGTGGCTCATGTGGTAAAGAATCTGCCTGCAATGTGGGAGACCTGGGTTCGATTCCTGGGTTCGGAAGATCCCCTGGAGAAGGAAAAGGCTACCCACTCCAGTATTCTGGCCTAGAGAATTCCATGGACTGTTTAGTGAGGCCTGAATATTCATTGGAAGGACTGATGCTGAAGCTGGAACTCCAATACTTTGGCCACCTGATGCAAAGAATTGACTCATTTAAAGAGACCCTGATGTTGGGAAAGATTGAAGGTGGGAGGAGAAGGGGATGACAGAGGATGAGATGGTTGGATGGTATCACCAACTCAATGGACATGAGTTTGCATAAGCTCTGGGAGTTGCTGACGGACAGGGAAGCCTAGCGTGCTGCAGTCCATGGGTCGCAAAGAGTCGGACACGACTGAGCGACTGAACTGAACTGAGCTGAAAACTGGCCCCTAGGAGATGGCAGCAAAGTGTGAGGCAGTACACTACATGTGCACGTGAACAGCTAGTCGCTCAGCCGTGTCCGACTCTTTGCGGCCCCGTGGACTGCAGCCAGGCTCCTCTGTCCATGGGATTATCCTGGAAAGAATACTGTGGAGCAGGTTGCCATTTCCTTCTCCAGGGGATCTTCCCAACCCAGGGGTCCAGCTTGAATCTCCTGTGGCCCTTACATTGACAGGTGGGTTCTTTACCACTGAATAATTCTCATCAGTGCACTGTATAATTCTCATCAAAATTGAAAAAAAAAAGTTCATGCTAGTTACTCAAAAGAAAAAAAAAAGCTTTGTTTACTATTGAGTTCTAAAAAAAAATTCATATCCTCTTTTATTAAGAGTGCCCAAAGCAAATCTATATAGCTCACAGTCAACCCCTCCCAGAATCTTGCTTCAGATTGACCTGTCAGACAGAGGCTTGCAAAATCCACCTTCTTCCTCTTTATAAAAAATGGAATTAATTGAACTCTGGTTTCTAGCACTTTCAACAACATTTATAAGTGACTACTGAGGCTTCCAACACAGCTTAAAATCAAGGGAGATACTTCCTAGGAGATAAAAAGGGATGGACTCGTCATACTGAAGGGGATTGCATGCATGAGATATGCATTCATTTGATGAATTTGAATTTGCGTCTGTTGAATTTAAGGATAAGTTCAAACTTAAACCAGACTTTGAAAATATTAAAAGAAACTATGTTACTATGATATTTCATAGGGAAAATAATTTTGCTGAAGTAAGTATTTGGAGAA
Organism: Ovis aries; assembly: GCF_016772045.2. Classification (NCBI taxonomy): domain Eukaryota; kingdom Metazoa; phylum Chordata; class Mammalia; order Artiodactyla; family Bovidae; genus Ovis; species Ovis aries. The sequence continues at coordinate 1,453,887 of NC_056074.1, read as the reverse complement.
TCCAACTGTTAGCTTCTCAGCAAATGAGAAAGTCAGGGAATATTTGCTTTTTTGTGATCACAGGAGCACAATGAAAAAGTAGCACCATCTGGGATTAGGCAATAAAGGTCTTACTTAAGACACAAATGTCATACAATTTCACTCATACATGAAATATGAATAAAACCAAAATGTAAACAACAACAAAAAAATAAACAAGCCAACTGAACAAAAACAAATACATAGTTACAGAGAACAGAGCAGAGGTAACCAGAGGGGAAGGGAGTGGAGGGATAAAAAAATGGTGAAGGGGATCAGCCGAATGGTGACGGACGGAAATTGAAATTTTGGTGGCGAACATGCTGTAGTGCATACAGAAGCTGAGATACAGCATTGCACGCATGAAACTTTACCGTGTCTACTGAGTTGGTGATGGACAGGGAGGCCGGGCATGCTGTGGTTCATGGGGTTGCAAAGAGTCGGACACGACTGAGTGACTGAACTGAACTGGTTTTCTAATTGTGAAATGTAACATAGGGAAACAGTGCATAAGCTGGAGGATGAAAGGATGATTTAGTGGTAATTATAAAGCAAAAACTCGTGTGTCTACCACTACAGTCACTGGAGGCTCTGTGTATGCTCAGTCACTCAGTCTTGTCTGACTCTTTGTGACCCTTTGGGCTGGAGCCTGCCAGGCTCCTCTGTCCATGGAATTCTCCAGGCAAGCCTACTGGAGTGGGTTGCCATTTCCTCCTCCAGGGAACCTTTTCAACCCGGGGACTGAACCCGTGTCACCTGTGTCTCCTGCATTGCAGTTGAATTCTTTACCCATTGAGCCATCAGGAAAGCCCCAATTATAAAGTAAAAACTCCTATACCTACCACTCTAGTTAAGAAAGATAATATTGTCAGTGTTTATTCCAGAAGCCCCTTGGACTTCTTCATAAACTTCACCCAACAAATTAATCACTACTCCAAATTGGGTCATAATCATTTGCATGCTTTTCTTTATCATTTTATGACCAATGTATATAATGTCTGATCTCCCTTAGGATGGACTGGTTGGATCTCCTTGCAGTCCAAGGGACTCTCAAGAGTCTTCTCAAACACCACAGTTCAAAAGCATCAATTCTTCAGTGCTCAGCTTTCTTCACAGTCCAACTCTCACATCCATACAAGACCACTGGCAAAATTATAGCCTTGACTAGATGGACCTTTGTTGGCAAAGTAATGTCTCTGCTTTTGAATATGCTTTCTATGTTGATCATAACTTTCCTTCCAAGGAGTAAGCGTCTTTTAATTTCATGGCTGCAATCACCATCTGCAGTAATTTTGGAGCCCCCCAAAATAAAGTCTGACACAAGTTCCCCATCTATTTCCCATGAAGTGATGGGACCGGATGCCATCATCTTCGTTTTCTGAATGTTGAGCTTTAAGCCAACTTTTTCACTCTCCTCTTTCACTTTCATCAAATATGCAATACAGTATTATTAACCATAGTCACCATGCTATACATTAGGTCTCTATGACATATTTATTTTATAACTGGAAGTCTGTACCTTTTGACCTTCTTTATGCATTTCCCCCATGCTGCCCCCACCGCTGAAATCACCAAATCATCAACCTGTTCTCTGTGCCTAAGTGTTCAGTTTGGCTTTATTTAGATTGCACATACAAGTGAAAGTACATGGCCTTATCTTTCTCTGCCTAACTGCTGACTTTAAAAAAAAAAAGCACAATGTGATGGGACTTCCTGCTGGTCCAATGGTTAAGATTCTGTGCATCCAATGCAGGGGCCACAGGTTCAAGGCCCCGAAGGAGAACTGAGATCCCATATGCCATGCAACACAGTCAAAAAAAAAAAAGCATACTGTGAAAGTTGCAAGTTCAGTCTTATTTTGGGCAAAATGAAGACTGTAACCCAGGAGACAGCACTGAGAAACTATGAGAAATGGCTATCTGAAACATCCATTCAGATAGCTTTGAGAAACTGCTCCAAAGAGGTAGGGGGGAAGGTCACTACATATGTGGTTTTGGTGGAAGGGGAGAACATGCAGTCAAACATATATTTTTGCAGAAGGCTTCTGCTGGTCACGTGGACCTTCTGGTCGTCACCCTGGAGGATTGTAGTACTTTTCTACAAGTAGGGAAATACAAGAATTGGAATCATAAAATGGGCTCCTGAAGATACCTATCTGAGGACCTGTCGTGGCAGTTTCTCCCAGAGCTCAGAGCACCTGTTTGCTGCTGCTGCTGCTACTGCTGCTAACTCGCTTCAGTCGTGTCCGACTCTGTGCGACCCCATAGACGGCAGCGCACCAGACTGTCCCATCCCTGGGATTCTCCAGGCAAGAACACTGGAGTGGGTTGCCATTTCCTTTTCCAATGCAGGAAAGTGAAAAGTAAGTCGCTCAGTCCTGTCTGACTCCCTGCGACCCCATGGACTGCAGCCCACAAGGCTTCTCTGTCCATGGATTTTCCAGGCAAGAGTACTGGAGTGGGGTGCCATCACCTTCACCAATGCATAAAAGTGAAAAGTGAAAGTCAGGTCACTCATCATGTCCAACTCCCCATGACCCCATGGACTGCAGCCCACCAGGCTCCTCTGCCTGTGGGATTTTTCAGGCAGGAGCACTGGAGTGGGGTGCCATTGCCTTCTCTGTGTTTTCTGCTCTCCTCCCTTAACTCCTTTCAGCGGGGTGTTGAAAATCTGCAGCTGCAGTGGCCAATTCTTGGAGAGCTCAATGGCGAATAACATTTGTAGTTACTGCATTTAGCCTTGTGCCCTAAGGGAATTTCCTGCTGCCTCAAATGGTTGAGATTTTACTTCATGAATCTTGCTAGGAATCTATCAACTTTCTTAGTCTTACAAAGAACTTTCCTGTTGTAGGTTTATTTTCTATTAAAAATTTAATTATCACTCTAAAAAATTTCTTTGGGTTTGAGTACTTAGGTCTTTAATTTTTAAACTTTCTTTTTTTTTTCTAAAATGCACATTGAAAGGATAAATTTTCCTTTGAGTCTTTCTTTAGCTGTATGTCATAGTTTGATATGTCATTGTTTGTTCATTTTTAGTGCAAAATATTTTCTAAGTTCTAATTTCTTCTTTGACTCGGGAGTTATATAAAGTGTTTTTGATTTCCGAAATGTAAGAATATCCTAGTTATATTTTTAGTTTTATTGGATTATGATCAGGGAATATGCTCTGAGTGAGTACAAACCTTTGAAGTATATTGGTCATTCATTATTACCCTATTTTGGTCAATTTATAAAAAACATCTTATGTAGGCTTGGAAATGGTATGTATAGTATGTATTCTGCCTTTGTCAGATAGAAGGTGTATACATCCATTAGGTCAGGATTGTTAACTTGCTCATATTTTGTATACAGTTAGAAATTATTTTTCTGTTTCTTAGACAAATCACTCAAAGGATTATTTTAAATCTGTTGCCATATTTGGATTTATTTATCTTTATATTATAAATTTTTGATTTATACATTTTGAGGTGATGTTATTGGTGAATAAGACTTTAGAATTGTTATGTTAACTGGTAAATTAATGCTTTATCATTAAAAATTTATTTATTTATTTATTTTTTGCCACACCATGAATCCTGTGGGGTCTTATCTCCCTGGCCAGGAACTGAACCTGGTCCCAGCAGTGAGAGCGCCAAATCCTGACCACTGGGCCACCCAGGAATTTCCCTGAAATGATCTTTTTATCATTAACAAGCCTTTTTGCTCTAAAGTTATTTTACCTGTTATTAACATAGCTATATTAGATTTCTTGTGGTTAACATTTGCATTGTGTATCTATCTTTTTAAATACAGTGAGCTCTTTTTTATGCGTATTTTTAAATGTTTCCTTTTTTGACATGTGCACAGTGCTGTATTTGATCATTTTTCACTGCCCTGGGCCTTAGCTGCTGCACGCAGGCTTCCTCTAGTTGAGGAGACCGGGGACTACGCCCCAGTTGCGGTGCACAGGCTTCTCATTGCACAGCACCTGGACCTCAGTGGCTGCAGCACAGGCTCTCGGGCCCTGGAACACACAGGCTTCAGCAGCTGTGGCTCCCAGGCTCTAGAGCGCAGGCTCGGTGACTGTGAGGCCCGGGTTTCATTGCCCTGTGGCAGTGGCATCTCCCTGGACCAAGGATCGAACCAGTGTCCCCTGCAAAGGGGGCAGATGCGTATCCACGGTACCATCAGGAAAGTCCTCTTTCTTTCTAATTTCATTCCTCTTCTATTCTCATTTAGACTAGATTAATCCCATGGTTTCTTGATTTCTAACTTTTTAGCTTAGACATGTAATATATTTGTGTTTAATATTATTACTGACTTACTTGGATTTAAGTCTACCAGTATATATTCTGTACTTTCTATTTGTCTAATTAGTCTGTATTCTTTATCTTCTCTTTCATGATTACCCTAGAATTTAAATATGCATATTTAGCAGACCACTGTGCCCGTGTTCTAAGTCACTTCAGTCTTGTCCTGCTCTTTGCCACCCTATGGACTGTAGAATGTCGGGCTCTTCTGTCCATGGGATTTTCCAGGAAAGAACACTGGAGTGCATTGGCATGCCCTCTTCCAGGGAATCTTCTCAACCCAGGAATTGAACCTGTGTTGAAACACTAGGGAAGCCCTTTAACAGACCTCTAGAGTTAATCACATCTTAAACTCTCGTTCTGGATAACACAGGGACATTGGAGCACTTACTTAATTTACATTTCTAAGAATTCCCATATTATTGTTTTTTTCATTCTATTTTTAAAATCCTACAAACCATTAATATTGTGTTATTCAGTCCACATCCATTTTGAATTATCCACATATGTACCATCTCTCGGGCTTCCCAGGTGGCGCTAGTGGTAAAGCACCCACCTGCCATTGCAGGAGATGTAAGAGATGGGTTTAATCCCTGGGTCCAGGAGATCCCTGGAGAAGGGCATGGCAACCCACTTCTTGCCTGGAGAACCCCATGGACAGATGAGCCCAGTGGGCTGCAAAAAGTCGGAGAGGACTGGAATGCCTTAGCTGGCAAGCGCGCGCTGCACAGTTTCCTGGCGCGTCCTTCCATCTGGTGCTGGGACTTCCATCTGTTGCCATTTTCTGTGCACTTAAAGTACATCCTTAAGAATTTAATTCTAATCAGAACTTATTTTGATGAACTCTCTCAGTGTTGGTTTGTCTGGAAAATATGTCTATTTTACTTTCATTAAAAAAAAACCTTATTTTTATAGATTTGAGAATAGAAGTTGCCATTTACTTTTTCTCAGCACATTGAAGATACTGTTTTCCTGTCTCCTGACTCACACAGAAGTTCTTTAGCACTCAGCTGGTAATCTAACTAAACTGGAAAGCAAACTATCTTTTTTTTTCCTCTTGCTGCTTTTAACATTGATTCTTTGTATTTGAAACTGTACTTTCACTTGCTATATTTGATGAGATTTCTTTATGCTTATCTGACTTGGGAATCACAACTTCAAATCTGTGAACTGATGTTTTTCTGGAAGACTCTCAACCATTATCTAACCAAATATTGCCTCTGCTCCATCCATTCTTTCTTCCCTGTGGCACTCAAACATATGTTAGAACATCTCTGGTGGCTCAGATGGTAAAGAATCTTCCTGCAATACAGGAGACTCAGGTTCAATCCCTGGGTCAGGAAGATCCCCTGGAGAAGGGTATGGCAACCCACTCCAATATTCCTGCCTGGAGAATCCCAAGGACAGGGAAGCCTGGTAGGCTACAGTCCATGGGGTCACAAGGAGTTGGACACAACTGAGTGACTAACACTTTCACTTTTCTTTAGAACATCTCCCTCTGTCCCTCAAGCCTAACTTCATTTCCATGTTTTCTGTTATTTTTTCTCTCTATGGTACGCATGTCTTTTTTCCGGCCTATCTTTCAGATGTCTCTTTTCATCTGTTGTCTAATTGCCTCTTAAACCTGTCTGATAGGTCATTAACATGTTGCAATTGGGAACTGCCTTTTCCACATGTATAAGTTCTATTTGATTCTTTTTATAATCTTCTGCATTACTCTTTATAACTTTGTTCTTCCCTGCAGTTATTTTCTAACAAGTTTGCCTTTACTTATTTAAACAAAATAAGCCACTTTAAAAGCAAAAATATCCCGATGCTTCTAATATCCGACGTCCTCGTGAGTCTGCCTGCTTACTCTTGTTTTTGCTGACTCTCACTTACAGCACTTTGTTCCACTGTCTGCTTAGTAAAGTTGATCTTGCTGTATACTGATCACTGTCCTGGAAATGCTACCTGTGGTGCTGCTTTACATCTCGGATAAAAGATCCTTCCTCTAGGAACAAATTGTGTTTTCTTTTGTAAAGTATCAAAGCATCTAAGGAGGCATTTCCAGGCTAGTGTCAACAGGTGTTGTGAAGTGAATTTGAAAGTTCCATTAGAGGGCTCGATTTGGGTTTCAGTTTCATATGGATGAGGTTTTTATTTGTTTGGTTAGTTTTGTGGTTTTGTTGTTGTTTGTTTTTTGCTGTGACATTAGGCTTGTGGGATCTTAGTTCCCTAACCAGGGATTGAACCCACATCCCCTGGATTGGTTGTCTGGAGTCTTAACAACTGGAGCACCAGAGAATTCCCACAAAGCTGAGTTTTAGTGTTTGTTTTTAATTCCTTCCTGGCTGTACTCCATGCTAAGGCAAGTTTCTCTGAAGTCTCTTGCACAGCAAGTGTTCAGCCTTACCCTAACGTGCTGCTCCTTTAGAATACCGGGATAACATGCCTGGGATCTGCTTCAGCAGTCCCTGGATGCTGACCTCTAACTCCAGCACCGCACAATCATTAAAACCAAGTTCAGATCTTCCCGACCAGCAAGTGTCTCCGGGGTAAGAGCTTTTACGTGCCCGAGTCCTGCTCACGGCCTCTGAGTACACACTCTCCCTTACAACGTAAGTCTGGTAATGTCTTGCAATCTCAACATGTAAGTCAGAATAAACTGGCACATGCCACAGTCCAGAGCCGCCTAGTATCCGTGGCTTAACACAAAGCGTGTGTTTTGATGGTGCACATCTCTGTCGTTTGTGGTGGTGTGCTCCATGCTTTCCTTACTTATGGACCATGCAGGACAGAGGCATGATCATCTGCACTGTTGCTGGTTGTCATGTGCGGAAGAAGGGGTCGTGGTGGATCACCCACTGATCTTAAATGTCTGCCGAGAAGTAAGACAAATCAGTTTTCTCACATTTTGTTGTTCAAAACAAGTCACATGAGTGCCTCAAGTTCAAGAGGGCAGGGAAGGGCAAAGCTTCCATGTGCTCAGACGGAGAAACATCCCTGATGACTAGCACACTTATCAGGTCTTCAGTGCTTTTAAGGAGGGTTTTTAAATTGAAGTACAGTTGATTTATAATGTGTCAATGTCAAGTGTCAGCAGAGTGATTCAGCTTTTTCAGATTCTTTTCCATTTTAGGTATTATAAGATATTGAATAAAATTCCCTGTGCTATACAGTAGGTCCTTGTTGGTTGTCTATTTTATATGCAGTTGCTGCTGCTGCTGCTGCTAAGTTGCTTCAGTCATGTCCGACTCTGTGCAACCCCATAGACAGCAGCCCACCAGGCTCCCCCTGTCCATGGGATTTTCCAGGTAAGAGTACTGGAGTGGGGTGCCATTGCCTTCTCGGTTATATAGGCAGTAGTGTGTATCAGTTCAGTTCAGTTCAGTCACTCAGTCATATCCGACTCTTTGTGACCCCATGGACTGCAGCATGCCAGGCCTCCCTGTCCATCACCCACTCCCAGAACTTACTCAAACTCATCTCCATTGAGTCGGTGATGCCATCAGTTAATCTCAAACTCGTAATTTATCCCTCTTCCCTCTTTCCCTTCTGGTAATCATAAGTCTGTATTCTATGTCTGTGTGTCCGTCTTCTGTTTTGTAAATAAGTTCACTTTTTGGATTCCATGTGTAAGTGATATGTTATATTTGAAATGATAAAGAAGACATGGTATACATATATACAAGGGAATATTAGTCATAGACAAGAATGAAATAATGCTATTGGCAGCAACATGAATGGACCTAGAGATTATCATACTAAGTGAAGTGAGTCAGACAGAAGAGATATTTTTTAAAACATAGTATTTGCAGTTGATTTTAGGAGGAAAGTTGCCCAAGTAATCCCTTGCCTGTATTATGTCCACTTTTTAAGTGCCTTCTGATATCCAATGTGCTTGCTTACACGTCTCTCTCTTGATTATAATCTCTCCCACAGCTAGTTCCAGGGTTGAAAATAAAGTTGATGGTTCTCCGAGGTATTCAGTTATCTAACTACAAACATTTCCTTTCCTTTCACAGGACTGTAAACTTAAGCTACATATTTGTTAGAACCACAAAACTTGTTTAACCCTTATTTTAGGAAATTGTATTAGTTCATTTAGATTGTAAAATGTATTTGTTAAAGAAACCGATTTTGCTCACAAACCTTAAATGAACACACCAAGTCTGCTATTAACTAGCCCATTATTTTACAAATGCTGAGGGCTTTCTTCCATTAGTAAGAAAATATCAGAGTCCAGTGAAGATTTTTCTTTCTGCTTCCTGCTTGAAATGAAGAACACCCCTAGCATATTTCAGTTCAAACATGGTATGAAGATTCTTTCTTGCCCAGGAAGGTCAAGTGTGTCTGAGCACACAGAAAATATAAATGAGACAGGTAAGGCTCTGATCTTATGCAGCTGACATTCTCAAGCAAGGGTCAGCAAACTACAGCCTGCAGGCCACGACTACTCTCTCTGCCCTTATCATCTGCCTGGGTGTCCTTGCCCAGAGTAACCTTGGGAGTTACACGTGAAAATGGCATCTTTCCCCCTGCCAGAAAGGAGCCAGACTCCTCCACCCTGAATGGAAAGCAAAATTCTATTGAATTAAATGGCTCATCTTTCAGTAGTAGGGAGCACACACGGTACCCTGGATGACAGGTGATGAGAAGACACATGGGCAGCAGAGTTGCAGAGAAGGGGGAACAGCAGCAAGGGACGGGATTTGGGGGGAGCATAATGATCACGTGTGGGACGCTGGAGCCGGTAGACAGCTGGATAGATCTGTCTGTCTGGAGCTCAGGTGAGAGTTCCTGGTTGGAGAGACTAGATCTGGAGTTGCCGTTATTCTAAAGGTAATGAAAGCTTTTGTCAATGGGAAGGCTTCCAAAGCAACTGAACATTTCTCTTCTTCCTGGGCACAGAGCCCATGCACACGGCCTGATTCTGGTGTTCCAGGCTTCTTTAGTGATGAAGGGTAATCTGTTCTGAAAATGCTTTTTGTTGCTCCATTAACCCTGCTGGAAGGCCCCTCTCTTCTTTGGAAATACGAAGTGAGTCCTCTCCTGTTCCCCAGGAGTGAGCAAACAGGTGAAGCGGTGGCCTCTGACTCCCAGTCACAGCAGCGAGGACCAATGAGAACAGCTGCCCTCGACCACCAGATGGTGTGTAAACCAGCAACAGCAGTGCTGCACGGCCAGGAGGAAACTAGCCTCCGCCTCCAGCCACCGTCTGAAAATGTTCTCCCTGGGAAGTGGGCCGGGGGAGTGACTCTGTCAGCTGAACAATTTTCTGAATAATATAAGCTTAATCTGAACATCATCAGATCACCTTGATTGATCCCTGAATCTCACTGGCTAGCAATCTGAAGCAAACATTTTGGAATCTAGGACAGTTCTTGGGATGATCCCATGGGGGGGGACATAGCAACCCACTCCAGTATTCTTGCCTGGAGAATTCCATGGACAGAGGCGCAGTGGGCTACAGTCCATGGGGTCACAGAGTCGGACAGAACTGAAATGACTTAGCATGCATGCTTGCAGGCATAGGGCAGTTCTTACTCAGTTGAATAATACATGGCAGGGACTCGTGGGAGGCTGGTTTGTTGTGCCTTTTCACCCTCCTGTGTTCAGTTACACCTACCATCAAAAGTAAGTGAAAACATTTCTTTTTGAGGGTCAGGAGTGAGAAATGGAGTATTTCTAGCCATGTCAATAAACAAAGATGCCACAGTCATCAGTGATTCCAGTTCTCCAGGACAACCAGGAAGGAAAACAATACTGGGATCAGGCTGCAGCCACTCCCTACGGTTACACAGGAGACTGGCCCCACACAGCTGAGACGCTCATGAGGAATGATTTCAGTGAGTCCAGACTCTTGCCTCTTCTCATACATAGACAATCACTAACTTCCTTAACTTGAGATATCTGGTTTGCCTTAATGAACAATAATCTTTTGTTGTTCAGACCACCTGCTCTTTGACACCCTTTGGTATAACCTGGCTCCTCCCGCACCTCCTTGGAGCAGTCCTCTCAGAGTTACTTGAGATGCTGTCTCCTGAGCTTGAAGTCCTCAAAATTCCCTCTGAATAAAACATAACTCTCAATTTTTAGGTTGTGACTATTTTTTAAGTGGACAGTAGGAAAGTATGTTTAAAATTGGCTCTGTATATACTTTTTAAGAAAATGTATATTTTTTGGATATATTCCTGTCTTCTATATAATGGTGAAGGTTATTGTCATATGAATGTGAGAGAAGCTGCAATAAAAATGAGGAAACAGTTTCAAATGTTTCCTAGCCCTTCCCTGATGCACAAAAAATGTACAAGTGATAAGCCTGCTAAGAGCTGGAAATTGTGGAACAGGTGTGTGGTATAGAAATTTTTAATATTACAAATATGTTTATATAGTATATACATAAATATTGTTTGTATATAGATTTCAATAATATGTAGTATGGCTGAAAGCAAAAAAATAATAATAAGCCACTTTGGGGTTAAAATAGCAAAGCTCTCATCATCTTGATGGAGATGCTTAAGTGCTTACAATAACAGAATTGAAGTTAGCAATACAGATTATTAAGAATAGGGCAGATGATGTTAAAGGAACACTATTTAAGGAATATGTCTCCAACAGCCCCAAGGGCCTGGTTTTTAAGGTGGACCTGCTGCAATTTTAGTTTATTTCTTGCTACCATACAGTCCTGAGTCCTAGAGTAGAGAGAGTAGCTCTGAACAAACAGATCATTACTCAGGCTTAAAGTCCCAAAGGTTTGGCCAGCCTTCCTGAGACACAGTGGGGACCTGCTCTGCACTGTACCCCTCAAACAAATCATCTGAAACACTGGCATCTAAGAACATGCGGGAACAGTAGTAGAGAGTACAAAGTAGCCAAAAGAAATGATGGGGAAGCTGAAAAGATTCTGTTTTAAAGAAACTGAGAATTTCTATGTGAAATTTTCATAGAGGTGACTATGACCGCAAATCCATTTTGGGAATTGAAACCAGACCTTATCTTGTATCGCACCATCAGGAGTTTGCAGAGACTCGTTGGCAGAGCTGGGCCTAGACGTTAGTAATAATAACCTCCAGTCATCAAGAGAAGTGTGGACAGCCCCGGTCCTCATGCAAGTCCAGCAGGCTGTGGGCTTCCTTGTTGCAGAGTAACGTGAGCTTATTGGTGATAGGTTAATGAGATTAACCTGATAGGGGGTAAATAATCAGAGAGAAGAGCACTTAGAAATTTAAATTCTGTTCTTTGTACTCAGATGATTCATTATGATGTTCAGTACCTTGTGAGTTTTAACCCCTTGGTGGCTCACACCAATTTTTGCTGCTGAATTTATGCAATTCCCAGAGAAAAGCGAGACGCTGCCAGGGAATCTTCCTCTCAGAAAATGACACAACAGAGAAGTGGGGAATTGTTTGAGGAATACTCAGATGTGGCTTTTAGGTGACCATGGTGGATGGGAACTCCTTGTGTCTGGGGGGAGGGGGGGGGGGGTGGTCAGCAACGCCCCCAGTTAGTTTTTTATACTTTCGTACTCTGATCGTTACAATAAAATGAACAATCTGAGGATGTTTCTGCGTTGACCAACATCTGTGGCCAAATGCCATGTAACTTGTAAGAATAAACACCGACCCTTGGGCTTCACTGGGGTCCAGTGGTTAAGACTCTGCACTTCTGCTGCAGGGTGGGGGTGTGGGTTTGACCCTTGGTTGGGGAATTAAGAAGCTACTTGCTACTCAGCTTGTTTTTTTTTTTTTTTTTTTTAAGTGATAAACACTAACCCAAAGCAAACATATTTTTCTCACAGCTGTTCATCATCATGGCTCAGCTCTTTCAGAATGGCACAATGGAAAGGCAATACCACACAGACTAATTTTTAAGAAAACACACAAGTGGCCAGAGCTTTTGATGTGTTTCCTCAAAGAAATATGAATGTGAGGCTTTCCTATGGCTTAAGTGGAGAACTTTTTGAGAGGAAATTATCTGTTTTTAGACTCCCAAAATAACCTCAGTTCAGTTCAGTTGCTCTGTTGTGTCTGACTCTTTGTGACCCATGGACAGCAGCACACCAGGCCTCCCTGTCCATCACCAACTCTGGGAGTTCATTCACCTCGTGTCCATTCAGCCTGTGACACCTTCCAACCATCTCATCCTCTGTCATCCCCTTTTCCTCCTGCCTTCAATCTCTCCCAGCATCAGGGTCTTTTCAAATTAGTCAGCTCTTCGCCTCAGGTGGCCAAAGTATTGGAGTTTTAGCTTCAGCATCAGTCCTTCCAATGAATACTCAGGACTTATTTCCTTTTGGATGAACTGGTTTGATCTCCTCGCAGTCCAAGGGACTCTCAAGAGTCTCCTCCAACACCGCAGTTCAAAAGCATCCATTCTTTGGTGCTCAGCTTTCTTTATAAAGAAAGTTGGACTGTATTCCAACCCTCACATCCATACATGACTCTGGAAAAACCATAGCTTTGACTAGATGGACCTTTGTTGGCAAAGTAATGTCTCTGCTTTTTAATATGCTATCTAGGTTGGTCATAACTTTTCTTCCAAGGAGGAAGTGTCTTTTAATTTCATGGCTGAAGTCACCATCTTCAGTGATTTAGGAGGCCCCCCCCCAAAATAAAACCTGTCCCTGTTTCCATTGTTTCCCCATCTATTCGCCATGAGGTGATGGGACCGGATGCCATGATCTTCGTTTTCTGAATGTTGAGTTTTCAGCCAACTTTTTCTCTTTCTCCTTTCACTTTTATCAAGAGGCTCTTTAGTTCTTCTTTGCTTTCTGCCATAAGGGTGGTGTCATCTGCAAAATACTTAATATGTACATAAGCATCAAGGAGACATACCACACTTTAGATTATACGGCACACATGTTCAAGGTAAGGTGGAGGGGAGAACTTGACGACCAATTCTACTTAAATAAATTTGTCAATGCTGATTTTTGATGTTGTTTATCACTCGCAATTCACATCTTAGGGTGAATGCATTACAGCAATCACTTGGGGAGACCACTCTGAGCCTTGGGCTTCTGGGGACTGTGGGACAATGCCCCCACTTTAAGAAAATGTATCAGAATCAAAAACATGCAGGTCCATGAGAGTTCTGAAGTATTACAGCTTGGCCAAATGATACCAACCTACAGAGAAGAGCTTTTATGGTGGAATGAAGAGAATAAATTGTTTGATCTATATAGACAGTGATGGCATAGCTGTAAGAAGAATGTACAGCTTCAGAACCTGTAAAGACATTACTTAGGAGACTCGAATATATCTTTTCAAATATGTATGTGGTGAGTGTGATGTGCTTAGGAGGCACACAACACAACAGAGTTGTCTCCCTCTCTACTCCGTGTGCGTGGCTTATTTAACTGTCAATACACACATGCAGGCTTGGTGACTCCCAGATGGCCGCCTCTGCAGGGAAGCATTGTTGCGTGGGATCCATGCTGGTTTGCTGTCAAGAGCTGGGGTTTCCATTGCACTGCAGGAGCTCTCCACATGCCCTGCCTGCTGGCATGGGAGCCGCGACCTTTGGAGACAGAGTGCCCTATGAATTTCAGGCTTCTTTTCTTCCAGGGCTGCCTCACCAGCTTCACGGGAGCGAGCCTAGAGCTGCGGTTGGAGCAACCTGTGGGGTGATGTCGCGTAGGATGTCAGTTACGTTCTCTATCAGAGGCTCCCTTCAGGATGGGCTTTCTAAGGCTGCACAGTGGACTCCTGCCTCTTGAACCCAAGGCTTCCTTTAGGGGAGAGGGGTTTAAATGAATGCTATCTGCTTACACTGCAGTCCAAAGACAGGGAGATGATGACCCATTGTGACGTTCTGATAGCCTAAGTTTATATTACTCCCAGGATAAGATGAAATACACTCACAGATTAATCATGACCATTTGAGATACTAAAACCCATCATTTTGATCTGGAAAAGGGCCAAATTGTTTTCACTGTAATGGGCATGTTTTCCTGCCTGCTCTTAGGACAGGTAGAAAGCTACTGTTAGTGCTCTATTGCACCCAGGCTAAGATCAGCCAACCCACCCTCTAGGCATAGAAAGCCACAGCAGTGACTTGGTGCCCTGCAGGGTGCTGTAGGAGTACACACAAAGCTGGAAGTGACAGATAATACTCCTGAGCTCCGTGAAATCTGGCCTTTAAAGGCATTCCCAGGCTTCCCTGGTGGTCTAGTGGTTGAGGATCCACCTGCCAGTGCGGGTGACAGGGGTCTGATCCCTGGTCTGGGACGATCCCACATGCTGCGGAGCAACTAAGCCCAAGCGCCAAGACTATTGAGCTGTGCTCTAGAGCCCGCAGGCCGCGACTACTAGAGCCGTGCTCTGCAACAAGAGGAGCCGCTTGAATGAGATACCCGTGCCCTGCGAGGAAGGGCAGCCGCTGCTCAGCACAACCAGAGAAAGCGCGCGCAGCAATGAAGAGCCAGTGCAGTCAAAAACAAATAAATAAATCTTAAAAACAGTAATAAAAGAAAAAAAGAAGACATTGAAAACCAATTAGAAAGATAGGCAAAAACATAAACAATAAATAAAAGCATTCCCACAAAGCTTTTTGGTAATTATGGTTCATGACCTTTGCCATAAAAATTATTAATTTCCCAGCTGGGGTGTGGTTATCAGATAGAAAATAAAATGTATTGAGGATGGTTGCTTCCGAGAGTGTCTCCTCAACCCCCAGCTCATTAATGAGATTGTTGCTGGAGAAATACATTTGAAGTACGGTCCAATCTTTCCAATACTACTTTAGTGAGAAGCCTGGGAGCTTGCAAGCACCAGTCCTCACCTCCTTAGGATATGTCCCCTTGAAAATTCAGAGGTGCTGACGTGGCTTTGTTTTATTGGAAGGATGATGAAGGCCCCACACGGACCAGAGCAGACATCATCAGAGGCTGCTTTACTGCAGTATGTATCACAGGGCAGGTGTCTTTGGCACGTGTGGTCCTGAGCATCACAGAGGAGGACGGGGACCCAGCTCTAGCTAATTACTCTGGTGAGCATTCTAGAGAATTATCTAGATATTCGCTAATATTATTGGGTGGCACATGAGTTGTGTGTGCCTCGTTTTCAGTCGTGTCTGATTCTTTGTAACTCCATGGACTGCAGCCCGCTAGGGCCTTCTGTCCATGGGATTTTCCAGGCAAGATACTAGAGTGGATTAACGTTTCCTTCTCCAGAAGATTTTCCCAACTCACAAATCAAACCTAAGTCTCTTGCATTGGTAAGTCGATTGTTTACCACTGAGCCACCTGGTTACCACTTGGGTATCACATTAAGGATTTCTTTCTGCAAACCCCAATGCTCAAAATAATGATACCACCCTGGAAGCTGGGTAGAGCAGCAAAAGTTAATTTTGACAGGTTAAAAGGCTCCAGGCTTGGTTATTACAAAAAACGGAAAATGAATCCTCAAGGGTTGTCTAGCAGCAGTAGACCATCATTCGTGAGGTAGACTTTGAAGGATAAAGAAAATATGAAAAAGAAACTTTTCAAGGTGGCCCTATGTGTGATTATTAATGACTAAGGCATGGTTTAATGGCTGCCGAATCTTTTGCCATAAGTGGTACACCAGCCAGGCCCTTTAATTCTGAAAATAACTTGTGTTTTCATGTGAGTTTGTGTGTGTTTGGAGGGGTGCAAAACTAGTGGGGAATGGAGATAAGATGTCCTCAGGAGTTTGTTAAGAAACTGTCTGCTGCTGGCAGCCTTTACACAGCGAGGAGTAGCGCTGTTTGTGCTCCTGATGGATGGAGAGCCCCTGCAGTGCTGAGTGGTGCAGGGCGGTGGTTCTGTGAGCCGGTTGGGAGGGACAATAGGGGAGATCAATAAACGCTTGACCAAGCATGTCATGCTACCGTCACGGTCCTTAACCTTACTCTAAATACAACCTGGCCAGGGCAGGGAAGTGGTGCTGTTAATGTAATCACAGAATACATAGGTCTTATGTTACTAGCTTAAGGCAAGTCGCAGATGAACACATAGGCCAGATGGATATACTCCATCCATGTGTACTTCCTTCTGGAAGCCTTCCATGGTGCCACCCAACTGTCCCTGTAGAGACCTCTGGGTAGATTTAATGCACAGGAGGTTACTTGATCAACTCCCACTGAAAGCAGGTGTCTTTGCACCCAATCAGCTGCTTCTGAGTGTCTCAAGGGACTCATTCTGGGAGGCTGAAAGGAGGGTAATCCTCCTGCAAACTGGCCCATGCTTCTGCACCATGCAGACTAGCCCGTGTCTGACGGCAGTTAAGGAATCTGAGCCTATTGGAATGACTTATGTGAACAATTCTCCAAACACAGCAAAGCTACACTGTATTTCCTCTCATCATGGAAATTGTGTCTGATACACTTAAAGGTAAAATCTCTCTACCCACCCCAACCAGATCTGCACTGAAGAGTGTAGGGAGACAAATTCCTTAAATGTTAGCCGGTTGTGTTCTCTGTCTGGTTCTGAGATTTCACACCAGTTATATTCAATGGAATATAACAAGAAGTTGTATCTGCTGAACTTTCATCAGATGGAACAGATGAAGAATATGCTTCTATTTTCCTTCTCAGGGGAAAATATGGTCAGACATGTGCTGTTCAATGCAGTCATTAGCCACACAGGGTCACCAAGCAAGCACTTGAAACACGACTGGTCCGAAGCAAGATATGATGTAAGTGTAAAATACACACTAGATTTCAAAAATATCATTTCTATAAAACGTAAAATATCCCATTAATGATTTTTTAGATTTATTATATCCTCAAATGACTTTTTGGTATATTTATTAACTAAACTATATCTTGGCACTTACTTTCACCTGTTCATTTTTATTTTTAATATATGGTTCTCAGCAAATTATAAATTACATACGCTGCTTGCATGTATAGCTAATATAATATTTTTACTGGACAGCACTGATGATGAAATGTCATCCTGCTCTGATTACATAGACTCAGATTACATACAAAATCTGTACCTGTGCTCTATGCCAGCTCTGGGGTAAGAGTGTGGTCAAAAAGAGGGTGTGTTTATATGTGTCTTTCCTGAGGGTCAGTGCCTGAAGGCTGGGTAGCATTAATCCCTGTACCAAAGTTGTATGCATGTGCAGAAACCTTGGACAATGTGAATTGATGCAGAGGAGATCCAGCACTTCTGCTAAATAAAATGACGCAACAAAGGCAAGCGGCCCTGAGGTCAGAGGAGGGACACAGGAGTATATGTAAGGAGCCTCTTGGCGGTTATTACTCACCCAGACCACTTTGCCATGGAACTTGGCACAGATAAGCACCAGCCCAAGAAAATGGTGTCTCCATCATTGCTTAGGTGTGCAGCACAGTCCACTGTTTATGGTGAAGAAACACGGAGGCATGGAAGGATGAGCAGCCTCCCAAACATGCTCGTCTGGTGAATCTGGAGAAGTGCAGGTGATCCGGATATCGAATGAAGACAGCTGCTCACATGGGGAAAGTCTGGCTTACTTTATAAAAAGAAAGAGCACTTTTATGGGGAAAGTCTGGCTTACTTTTTAAAAGGAAAGAGCATTTTTATGATTCCTGCTTTTCTTCTTTTAAAATGACATGAAATATATTTCTTAGTCGATTAGCATGAAGAAAGGTATGAATTTAGAAAAAGAGTGGAAAAATCACTCATAAGGTAACATGAAATAAACAAAACACCATGAGTCAGTTTATGATTGACAGATCACCATCTTCTTTATCACCACATTTGGTGAATCTGCTGTCGGGAGATATATGTCTTTAGAGAGTGAAAGATTGGCAGTAGCGGTCTATTATTGCCCCAACACCAGTATTTTATTTATGAAATAAATAGCCCTGTTATTTAGACAGAGTAAGATGGAATCTGTTTTACACTCTGGCTAACAGATAATCCCTGCCATATTAGTATAAGAAATGAACCTTAAAAACAGCTGTGATATAGCCATATGTTACAGACCTTGGAGCATTTCTATTTGAAAATGTTATAGGTATTTTACCTTAGATTATGAAATTTATATATATATATATATATATATATATATATATATATATAATTTAGGCAAGTATCTAAGTAAAGACAAACATACCAGTTGCTTTACAGAAACAAGTTTTAAGAGGCCAAAATTTACAATTATTTAAATATTTTAAAAACTGATTTAATCGTGGCATACCAAATAAAAACCTACAAGCCATAGTGATTCTCAAAAGAGGGGGAAAGGCTGAGAAAAAGCTCTTCTTTACAAATGTAAAGTTAATGAATATAAAAGAATAACGGACTTAGAGTCAGTAGTTTACAGCCTCTAGGGAAATTGATTCAGGCAAACGTTAGCTCTGGTGGCTAAAATCTGTAGTGAAATTTGATTAGGGACAGGATATTTGCATGGCACCAAAGTATCAGCCTACATTTTCCTCACTAATATACAAATGAAAGTACACCTTTGCAATGAACACATTTGATGATCATCCCCTTAATCCAATGACAACATTTATGTCACTAATCATGTGTCATCCTGGTCTCTTGATGTGAAAGTATACGACGTTGTCTATGAAGTATTCTTTCCAAAATGTTTATATCCAGTGGATATAAACTACACTACGACACACCAATATTGAACACACACCAATTTTGGCTGTTGAGCAACTGAAATCAGGCTAGTCTAACTTGAGATGTGCTGTAATGTAAAATACTGAATTTTGAAGGCTTCATATGAGAGAAAAGAGTGTAAAACATCTCATATTGATTGCTCGTTAAGTGATCATATTTTGGATGCATCGGGTTAAATGAAACAAGTTATTAAAATTAATTTCACTTGATTCATTTTACCTTTTAGTTTCCTTAAAATCTCACTTTTTAAAAAAGGGGCAACTTTCAACTTTTTAATAGCTGCATCAAATCTCAATACTTCACGATTCTTAACAAACTAAAAATGGAAGAAATTGATATTTATGTCACACTCCCCAGCAGTGCTTCAACAGGCTTACTTGGTCATATATGGTCACTACTATTACGTGAAAACTCAATCAAGTTCCCTTAAGGATGGCAAATTGCTTTGGCTGATCAGTCAGACCCACATTTAATTAAGAGATGGAGTTGTTGTCTAGGCCACAGAAGCTGCTCTGTTCTAATTATACAAGACAGGAAAAATGGATACTCAATGCAGATAAACCTTTATCATTACTATATATGTACACACACACACATATATATATACTGTTGAAATATATATACATTTAATATGTATATATGTAACATATATGCATTTATATTTCAAGCAGGGGGATCAGATATTCCTGGAGGGTACCTTATCACAGATGCTATCTCGAAGTACATATATGTGTACACTGTCTCAAAAAGGTGCCTGTAACCTGGTTCATTCATTGAGTTATACATTTACTGTGTTTAACAGGTATTTAAAAGTCTGTCACTATTTGAGTGTGTATGTGTAAACATTCCGAGAAAAATCTATTGAGAGATGGTATGGTTTTCCGTGGGAATTCTGTAAAGCTTGAAAAGGTGACAGTAAGCATTGTTTGAGTTTTTCATTTCTTAAAAAGTTCTCTTCTAAGTTTCCTCTTAAACTCTATAGAAGTCTCACGCACTTTTGGGCAAATTTCTCTCTGAACACAGTCTTTTAACATTCCACAACACACTCACAGTCATGCTTCATAACTGTCCTTATGTGAGGCCGAAAAAATCAACCTTCTTTCAAAACAGATACAGCCTTTCAAAATACGCCTGGGACGCTTCTTCCCCATCCTTGTGCCAATCAGCACTGAAGTTCCATGAATTCATATTAATCCCACACCAATAACAGTCCTATTGAACATTGCTCAAGCTTCCAGTTCTCGTCTTCTTTTTACAAAGATGGTTTGTTTCCCCTGAAAACTCCTGTCTCAGGAGGTGCAGTTATATCCGCACGATGACAGTGAGGAAAAGACAAGCTTGTCTATTCAACATCGACCTGGGGTCCTAACCAGTGGGATGAGGCAAGGGAAATAAATACGACAGGTAAATATCGGAAAGCAAGAAGTAAAAGTTTCATATTCACAAATGGAATGATTGTTTATTAAAATATCCAAAATAAGCAACTAATTAGTTGAATGATTAAAATTAGATACTGATTTTGGCATAGTCATCAAACATGCTAAAATGTTTTTTAGCATGTGCTGGCAATGAACTAGCAATCAACTGTGTACTAGCAATGAACAGCTGCAAAATGTTTTTCTATGTGCTAGCAATGAGCAATTGGAAAATGAAAATATCTTTCACAATATCATCTGTTCAGTTCAGTCGCTCAGTCGTGTCTGACTCTTTGCGACTCCATGAATTGCAGCACGCCAGGCCTCCCTGTTCATCACCATCTCACAGAGTTCACTCAGACTCACGTCCATCGAGTCCGTGATGGGACCAGATGCTGTGATCTTCTTTTTCTGAATGTTGAGCTTTAAGCCAACTTTTTCACTCTCCACTTTCACTTTCATCAAGAGGCTTTTTAGCATCAAACACCACCAAATGATTAAGTAAATCTAACAAAAGATATGCACTACCACTGTACAGTATAGAACAATACAGAGAGAAATCTTCATTTCTAAATTAGTGGAGAGATAAACTGTATTAAGGGATTGGGCAGTCTGATATTTTAAAAATGTTAATTATCTTAACATTTTGACCGATTCAACAGTTTCAGTCAAAATCCCAGCAGGATTTTCACTGGAAATTTAAATGTTGACTTTTAAATATTTATATTGCAAGGATCTAGAATTGCCAAGAATTCTTTAAAGAAAAACAAAGATAAAGGACTTAACTACCAATTTCAAAGCTTATTTTAAAACTATAAAAATCAAAACAATCATAAAGGTAGACAAACAGACCAATGAAATGGAATAGAGACTTCAAAAACAAATCTATACTTATATAGTCACTCTATAATAAAGGCATTATTGCAATTTAGAGAGAATTAATGGTCTTTTAAATAGATGTTTTTGGAGAAATTACATATTCTTTTTAAAAAAAAAAGAAAGTTGATCCATTCTTCACACTATACACAAAATTAATTTCATATGAATCATAGTCTTAAATACAATGAAAATTTTGGAAGTAAATATCTTCATGACCTTGGAGTAGAAAATTTTTTCTTAAATAATACATCAGAGTGCTAAGCATAAAAGAAAAGATCTATTAGCACAATTTTTTGTAATTAAGAAATTCTATTCCTTAAAAAATGAATACCATTAAAATGAAAAGGCAATCCATTTATTGGGAGAAGATATTTGCAATAATTATATCCAACAAATGACTCATTCAGAATAAAGAAAGAACTCCCACAAGTCAATAAGGAAAAGACAAAGAACTCAATATTTTTTAAAAAGGACAAAGACTGGGCTCTTCTAAGAAGAGGATATCCAAATGACTGATAATCATGAAGGGACTCAGCCTCATGACTTTTCCGAGAAATGCAAATTAAATGTGGTGAGATACAACAACACACTGGCCATATTAACTAAAACTTTTTTAAAAGCCTGAGGATTCCAAGTTTAGGTGAGAATGTAAAGCAACTGGAACTCTCATTTCTCCCCAGTCCAACCAACAGGTGTGCTCAGCATCCACTCTTGCGTCAGATATCAGCCCAGGTGTCATTTCTTCTGAGGAAGATCCCTGACTCTTCAGACTAGGTGCACTTGCTACGGTCACAGGAATCACTGTGTAACAGAGCCTGTGCCTTGATGGCATCAGTTCAGTTCAGTCACTCAGTCGTGTCCAACTCTTTACGACCCCATGAACCGCAGCACGCCAGGCCTCCCTGTCCATCACTGACTCCCGGAGTCCACCCAAACCCATGTCCATCGAGTCAGTGATGCCATCCAACTATCTCATCCTCTGTTGTCCATGACCATGAATTCTTTATAGCTCTGAGCCATTTTTATCAAGAGTCCATCAGACCTTGCATCTTCCTGGAGACTCACAGCAGTCCTCAGCCACCAAGGACAGCTGAGGTATCCCTTGGTTCAGTTCAGTTCAGCTCAGTTCAGTTCAGTTGCTCAGTCATGTCTGACTCTTTGTGACCCCATGAATTGCAGCAAGCCAGGCCTCCCTGTCCATCACCAACTCCCAGAGTTCACTCAAACTCATGTCCATCAACCCATGATGCCATCCAGCCATCTCATCCTCTGTCGTCCCCTTCTCCTCCTGCCCCCAATCCCTTCCAGCATCAGAGTCTTTTCCAATGAGTCAACTCTTCGCATCAGGTGGCCAAACTACTGGAGTTTCAGCTTTAGCATCCTTCCTTCCAAAGAAATCCCAGGGCTGATCTCCTTCAGAATGGACTGGTTGGATCTACTTGCAGTCCAAGGGACTGTCAAGAGTCTAGTCCAACACCACAGTTCAAAAGCATCAATTCTTCGGTGCTCAGCCTTCTTCACAGTCCAACTCTCACATCCACACATGACTACTGGTAGGACCAGCAATCTGAGCATCGTTTGCTGATTTAAGGCCCCAAGTTTCAGATGCGACTGGCTCATTCATCCCACACGCCAGTGGGTGCACATGCCCTCTGATGGAGCCTTGAGTCTGGACCCTTGGAAGGGCTTCCTTGCACAAGCGGGCACCTCTCTGATTCGCCGGAAGCAGACAGGACAGTGTTTTTTATCTCTTCAACTTGCTGCCTGACTTCCTCAAGTCTGTGACTTTTTGCTTCTGTTCTGTTTCTATTTCCTCTTAGGCCCACTTCCACTTTGTCCAGTAATTTTCCCTCTGTGTTGTCTGAAACTGCATTCTCTCCCTAACTGAAGACAATTTATGACCTTCTCATTCTCTTGTTATTCCCTCCTTAAACACTCCTCAGGCTCCAAGGGAACTCCAGTTCCTTCTGCCATCCACTTTCTCCCCATCCGACCACTCCCCTCTGACAGCAGAGCTTCCGCTTCTGGGAAGTATGTGAATTGTTATACGGATCGCAGTGGTGACTTGATGACTAAGAGATTATTTTTAAAACATGAAAGCATATGTTTTTAAAATATAAAAATACACATATGTAGATAAATGGATGGCAGTGGTTGCACAAGATAAATGTACATAATACCACTGAACTGTACACTTAAAAAATTACCAACGTGATAAATTTTATGTTATGTGTATTTTGTGTTAGTCATGTCTGACTCTTTGAGACCCCATGGGCTGTAGCCCCTCAGACTCCTCTGTCCATGGAATTCTCCAGAGAAGAGTACTAGAGTGGGGTAGCCACCCTTCCGCAGGGGACATTTCCAACCCAGTGATGAAACCCAGGTCTCTCGCATGGAGGCAGATACTTTACCATCTGAGCCCGGAAGCCCTATGAGTATTTTACCATAATAAAAATGGGAAAAAATGGGGAAAAAAGGAAAAAAAAAAGAAATAGCATGTTAAAGATATAAATAATAGACTGGAAGAGAGAAGGAATTTATAAATTATGTTTGCTTTTAGGGCGCATCTGGGTGTAAGTCAATAAAACTATTTTTAACATCAGTACACTTCAGTTCAGTTCAGTCCCTCAGTCGAGTCCGACTCTTTGCGACTCCAAGAATTGCAGCACACCAGGCCTCCCTGTCCATCACCATCTCACAGAGTTCACTCAGACTCACGTCCATCGAGTCCGTGATGCCATCCAGCCATCTCACCCTCGGTCGTCCCCTTCTCCTCCTGCCCCCAATCCCTCCCAGCATCAGAGTCTTTTCCAATGAGTCAACTCTTTGCATGAGGTGGCCAAAGTACTGGAGCTTCAGCTTTAGCATCATTCCTTCCAAAGAAATCCCAGGGTTGATCTCCTTAAGAACAGACTGGTTGGATCTCTTTGCAGTCCAAGGGACTCTCAAGAGTCTTCTCCAACACCACAGTTCAAAAGCATCCATTCTTCAGTGCTCAGCTTTCTTCACAGTCCAACTCTCACATCCATACGTGACCACAGGAAAAACCATAGCCTTGACTAGACAGACCTTAGTTGGTAAAGTAAAGTCTCTGCTTTTGAATTTACTATCTAGGTTGGTCATAACTTTTCTTCCAAAGGAGTAAGCGTCTTTTAATTTCATGTGTGCAGTCACCATCTGCAGTGATTTTTGGAGCCCCAAATAATAAAGTCTGACACTGTTTCTACTGTTTCCCCATCTATTTCCCATGGAGTGATGGGACCGGATGCCATGATCTTCGTTTTCTGAATGTTGAGCTTTAAGCCAACTTTTTCACTCTCCTCTTTCACTTTCAAAAAGAGGCTTTTTAGTTCCTCTTCACTTTCTGCCATAAGGGTGGTGTCATCTGCATATCTGAGGTTTTTGATATTTCTCCCGGCAATCTTGATTCCAGCTTGTGTTTCTTCCAGTCCAGCGTTTCTCATAATGTACTTTGCATATAAGTTAAATAGGCAGGGTGACAATATACAGCCTTGACGTATGCCTTTTCCTATTTGGAACTGGTCTGTTGTTCCATGTCCAGTTCTAACTGTTACTTCCTGACCTGCATACAGATTTCTCAAGAGGCAGGTTAAGTGGTCTGGTATTCCCATCTCTTTCAGAATTTTCCACAGTTTATTGTGATCCACACAGTCAAAGGCTTTGGCATAGTCAATAAAGCAGAAATAGATGTTTTTCTGGAGCTCTCTTGCTTTTTCCATGATCCAGCGGATGTTGGCAATTTGATCTCTGGTTCCTCTGCCTTTTCTAAAACCAGCTTGAACATCAGGGAGTTCATGGTTCACATATTGTTGAAGCCTGGCTTGGAGAATTTTCAGCATTACTTTACTAGCGTGTGAGATGAGTGCAATTGTGCGGTAGTTTGAGCATTCTTTGGCATTGCCTTTCTTTGGAATTGGAATGAAAATTGACCTTTTCCAGTCCTGTGGCCACTGCTGTGTTTTCCAAATTTGCTGACATATTGAGTGCAGCACTTTCACAGCATCATCTTTCAGGATTTGAAATAGCTCTACTGGAAATCCATCACCTCCACTAGCTTTGTTCATAGTGATGCTTTCTAAAGCCCACTTGACTTCACATTCCAAGTTGTCTGGCTCTAGATTAGTGATCACATCATCATGATTATGTGGGTCGTGAAGATCTTTTTTGTACAGTTCTTCCGTGTATTCTTGCCACCTCTTCTTAATATCTTCTGCTTCTGTTAGGTCCATGCCATTTCTGTCCTTTATCGAGCCCATCTTTGCATAAAATATTTCCTTGGTATCTCTAATTTTCTTGAAGAGATCTCTAGTCTTTCCCATTCTGTTCTTTTCCTCTATTTCTTTGCATTGATCGCTGAAGGCGGCTTTCTTATCTCTTCTTGCTATTCTTTGGAACTCTGCATTCAGATGCTTATATCTTTCCTTTTCTCCTTTGCTTTTCGCCTCTCTTCTTTTCAAAGCTATTTGTAAGGCCTCCCCAGACAGCCATTTTGCTTGTTTGCATTTCTTTTCCATGGGGATGGTCTTGATCCCTGTCTCCTGTACAATGTCACGAACCTCATTCCATAGTTCATCAGGCACTCTATCTATCATATCTAGTCCCTTAAATCTATTTCTCACTTCCACTGTATAATCATAAGGGATTTGATTTAGGTCATACCTGAATGGTCTAGCGGTTTTCTCTACTTTTTTCAATTTGAGTCTGAATTTGGTAATAACGAGTTCATGATCTGAGCCACAGTCAGCTCCCAGTCTTGTTTTTGTTGACTGTATAGAGCGTCTTCATCTTTGGCTGCAAAGAATATAATCAGTCTGATTTTGGTGTTGACCATCTGGTGATGTCCATGTGTAGAGTCTTCTCTTGTGTTGTTGGAAGAGGGTGTTTGCTATGACCAGTGCATTCTCTTGGCAAAACTCTATTAGTCTTTGCCCTGCTTGATTCTGCATTCCAAGGCTAAATTTTCCTGTTACTCCAGGTGTTTCTTGACTTCCTACTTTTGCATTCCAGTCCCCTATAATGAATAGGACATCTTTTTTGGGTGTTAGTTCTAAAAGGTCTTGTAGGTCTTCATAGAACCGTTCAACTTCACCTTCTTCAGCATTACTGGTTGGGGCATAGACCTGGATACCTGTGATATTGAATGGTTTACCTTGGAGACGAACAGAGATCATTCTGTCATTTTTGAGATTGCATCCAAGTACTGCATTTCAGACTCTTTTGTTGACCATGATGGCTACTCCATTTCTTCTGAGGGATTCCTGCCCACAGTAGTAGATATAACGGTCATCTGAGTTAAATTCACCCATTCCAGCCCATTTTAGTTCGCTGATTCCTAGAATGTCGATGTTCACTCTTGCCATCTCTTGTTTGACCACTTCCAATTTGCCTTGATTCCTGGACCTGATATTCCAGGTTCCTATGCAATATTGCTCTTTACAGCATCGGATCTTGCTTCTATCACCAGTCACATCCACAGCTGGGTATTGTTTTTGCTTTTGCTCCATCCCTTCATTCTTTCTGGAGCTATTTCTCCACTGATCTCCAGTAGCATATTGGACACCTGGTGACCTGGGGAGTTCCTCTTTGGTATCCTATCATTTTGCCTTTTCAACATGGCTTTTAAAAAATAAATAAAAGATAAAGACAGCACTAAGGGGGAAAAAAAAAAAAAAGCAAATGCACCAGTCAGTTCTTTTGTAAAACTGTCTAATGAGTTTTTTTAAAGAGTTTAAAAAAATTTTTTTTTGTTTTTTTGGCTTTTTTGGGGGGTTTTGTTTGTTTGTTTGTTTTACTTATTTTTAAAGTGCTTTTTAAAATTTATTTTGCTTCTTTATTTTTGGCTGCATTGGGTCTTTGTTGCTGCCTGTGGGCTTTCTCTAGTTGCAGTGAGCAGGAGGCTACTCTCTATTTGCAATGCGTGTGCTTCTCATTTTGGTAGATTCTCTTATTGCAGAGTACGGGCTGTAGGTGTGGGGACTCAGTAGCTGTAGCACACAGGCTTAGCTACCCTGGGACATGTAGAGTCTTCCCGGATCAGGAATCCTGTGTCCCCTGAATTGGTGGGCATATTTTTAATGCCTGGACCACCAGGGAAAGGGAAGTCTGCTCCAACCAGTCTTGTGTGCAGAAAGTTTCCAACTGTGGCTTGCAGGTAGCTAGGAACCCTTTCCAGTGAAATGGACCACTGACACTTGGAAGACTTGATTGGAAGGGCAAAGAGGCATGTGTAAGCTCTTCAGGTGTTTGGGGATTGCATCCTATATGAAGAAACAAAGATGAAAAAGCAACTATGCTAGATAATTGCCTCTGGTCTTTGAAGAGTCTGGAGAAACTATGACCTAGAAGAAAGTTCAGATTATGCATTCTAGGTTTGTCCTTGGAGAAACATACTATGAGCAAATTATACTAACTGCCTCGCTGGAACTCAAAGCCTGCATTTCAGTCATTTCTAAAGGAAAGGAAGTCTGGTTTTATTTACAAATGCAGTAAGTGTTCCTGCTTCTGGGAACCATGAGTCCATTATTAAAATGATCAATCTCCAGCCTAGTAAAGTGAAATGACACTCCAGGTCATGAGAGGGAATGTCTTTTCTGAATAATACATAACACAAATTAGTTTACTTCTGACTTTGGTACCAAGATTGCTTTTTTTCTTCCTAGGTTTATGTATTGTTTTTTCTCTGGGGAAGTCTTGGCCCTCCACTCTTGAAGATACTTTTAGTCTGATATTTTTTTTTTTTTTGATCCTGGAGTTCCCTTGAGGAATCAGCCTTTGCACCAAGAAATAAATAAATCTTTTAAAAATAATAAGAAAAGAAAAAACATTGATGACCAGTTTTAAAAATAAGCAAAAAACAACAAATAAATAAATAAAAATAAAGCTATTTCCATAATGTTTTTTGGTGGTTATGTTCATCATCTTTGCCATAAGCATGAAGCATTAGTTTCCCAGCTGGGGTGCAGTTGTCAGGTAGAAAATAAAATGTATCAAGAATGGTTGTTTTAGAAAGTTTTTGCTTCAGAATCCTGAACAGGCAGGAAGAAGGAAAATCTGAGTTCAGTCTCTACCTTTGCTCCAGACCTGCCTTAATCTGGTCTCTGCTGCCTTGTGGGCCTGCTTTCTCTGCTGAAGAATGGCATTGATAATACTCACTCTGCCTACCTGGCAGGCAGTTGATCAGGGGGGAAGGTGACGTGTCAAATACAATGCACATATAAGACGGTCCAGTATTCCTACAGCACAAGCACACTGCCAGGGGTGATAATGCCTGGGAGCTGCTTAGCATGGAACAAAGACACTGATGTTCTCAGCCTCCTCTCTGTTTTCTATACAGGCCTCCAGCCAGTCTTCTGCTGCCATCAAGCAATTAAACCCCCACGAGGATGATCCTGGTAAGAGCCCCACTGTGTGACAGATACTTTGGAGATACATGGTTCTAGTCTTCAAGGAGCTCTTAGTTTAGCTAAGTAAAGAAGAAATACCTATGTGAAAAGTTGATGGAACACAGAATAGAGGTGATATCTTTGCCTGGTATATTAATTTACTGTTGTTGTTCAGTCGCTCAGTCATGTCCAACTCTTTGCAACCCCATGGACTGCAGCACACCAGGCCTCCCTGTCCTTCACTATCTCCCAGAGTTTGCTCAAACTCATGTTCATTGAGTTGGTGAAGCCATCCTCTGTTGTCCCCTTCTCCTGCCCTCAATCTTTCCCAGCATCTCTCTGGTGCATAGTAGGCACTCAATAAATGGTTGCTTGAATAAATTATCAGAATAGTTATATAGAAGGTATGTCCATATGGAGGGAATCTGTAGGCTAAGAAGTATGGTAGGGTCCTTGCAGAAGTGTGCTGGACCTGGCTATACCCAGCTCACAAGAGACAAGCGACAAGTTTTCAGTTGTTAAATACAATCATTATTAAAAATTAAGTTAAAGTTATAATTAAATATATTGAAAACAAAACTGGTAAATACACAGCTCCTTAATTATTTCACTTTTACCATTATCTGTACTCTTGAAGTTATTCAATTTTATTGTATCTGGTGATACAATGATGTGTTACTGCTCATCTCTTCCTAGCTCTACATATAGTGACATCACATTGAAATTAGCCAGAATAGAAATATTTACTCAATGGAAATCAGAAAATGTATTTTGTTTGTTTGTTTGTTAGGTTTGGTGGGGGTTTTTGGTTTATTTTGTTTTCTGGAGTGTTGATTGTGAAATATTCACCAGCATAGTATAGCTTCCTTATAATAGATGTCCCTGAAGGGTGGTAAGGATTCATGCTATAGGGTTGAGAGGAGGATTCTAGGCAGTAGTCAGAGAATAAGCAAAGGTCTAAAAGAAGGCATAGTATTCATGTTTGGAGGCTCACATGTGTGTGTGTGTGTGTGTGTGTGTGTGTGTGTGTGTGTGTGTTGGTAGGAACTGGGGGAAGATGAGTGGAATCATCACAGATGCATCTACAACACTAGACTAAGAATTTTGGATTTTATTCTATAAGCAACGGAGCATCAGTGAAAAATTTTCAGCAATAACAGTAACACATACAGTAAATGTAGTAGCGCATTTAGAAAATGCTCCGTGAATTCTTAAGGAATGAAGTGAAGGAGGGTATTTTGGGGAAAGCAAACACTATTTTTATAACTCTTTATATGCTTTACCAAAGTTGTTACAAGGTTGCACTAATCATTCTGAACATGTGAGCTGGAGATGCACACCAGGGGAAAAAATTATTCTTTCAGCTAAAACTTCTTCAGACTTTAGCAAACTCAATGAAATTAAATGAAATTACATTTAGGCTGTGCTTTGAGCCCTGAGAAAGAGAAAACTCATGGAAAAACAAAAGCCAAAATGTAGAGTGGCCGGGATCAGTCTGATGAAAGTTTAGCACGGTTATCCACTGCCAATGAACCTGCCAATACACTGTTTCCACTGAAAAGGTGAGCAAATGCAGTTTCCAGTATGTTTACTTAGGGAGGTGATTTTTTCCCCATGGTTGAAGCTCATTAGTAGCAGCTGAAAGTAATTACATGTCTATTTAAAAGAGAGTAATGAGGTAGCAAAGTCCTAAGGATATAACACACATTGTTATCCATTCTGTGGTGCTCTTTGTGTCTTTCCTGTGATCCTGTGATTCGGGGAAGAGCATGAGTTCTAAACACAAAGGGTCTTTCCATCTTTATTATAAAAAACACTACAATAAGCACAGAAAGAAAGCCCTGGAAGAAGAAGATCGACATGTGCCTCTCCTCAGACATAAAGCACGAGATAAACCCAACAACGTGAGGGATATCTGGACTCCAGTGACCAATCCTCCCCTCTTGATGTGAATACAGGTTTATAAGGAAAGAGAAAAACAACTTAAGTGGTAAAGGGAGGGCAAGGAGAACTTAAAAATGACAGGAGACAGTTTACAAAAGGACAGGAAAAACATAGAGATTGAATAAACAACAGTATCCCTTTGTCTGGAAGGGCATGGCCCATCTCAAAACAATGAAACAGGAACATGTATTCATTGTTTTTACTTGAGTCCCTTCGGTAATATGGTAAATGGTGATAAGAAATGATTATATTGCAAACATTATTTTTCCAGAAATGAGCCTACTAGAGAAATTTGCACTGTCAGTTTGATGTTCAAAACAATTATATACATATAACACTTATATAGCACATACAGCTTGTCAGACAATTTGGTGATCATGATAAAGAGGCTGTCTTATTGAAATTTCCATGGAAATTTATATAATATAACCTAAATACTGAAACCCACCTGTTATTAAGACTCATTCAAAACCAGTCAACATGTTACAAAAGGAAACTCTAAGTAATGGAGATACCAACCAATATCTCACTTGAGTTCAGCTGAATGTACAAGGTGTTTTGAGTCTTGAAGGTTATGAGAACTTTATATACTGTTTTGAAAAGCAGAGAAACCTCTAGCGAATGGTTAGTTGAACCCACCCAGCCTGATTCAGAAGATCGGATGAGGTGAAAAGATGTACCCTGCTCTCTACCATCCCCCACGCAGCCGCAAACAGGCACAATGCCCGCCTACACTCCCCACCGGTCGTCCAGCCCTCTTGCTCTCAGTGAAAGCTGTCACATCCCAGGCTGTCACCTTAGACTCTTCTGCTGCTGCCTGTTCCTTGAGGAGGAGCCAGCAGGCACACACGTCTCTCTTATTTGCCCTGCTCTCAGGTTGTCTTCTGAGCTTTGCTCCGCTGTATCTTATGCCCAGATCTAAGCTATGGCAAACTTGCAGTTTTTGAAAAGAACTTTGATCTTTTATGCTCCCCAGGCCTTTGGCTAACTAATACTCTGTATACAGGGCTTTCCGGATGGCACTAGTGGTAAAGAACCCACCTGCCACTGCAGGAGACATAAGAGACACAGGTTCAATCCCTGGGTCAGGAAGATCCCTGGAGGATGTCATGGCAACCCACTCCAATATTCTTGCCTGGAGAATCCCATGGACAGAGGAGTCTGCAGGCTACAGCCCACAGATAGGGTGGCACAGAGTCAGACATGACGGAAGTGACTTAGCACGCTTCCCCTCTATATACAAAATCCTCTCCCTCACTTCCTCCCATGCAAACTCTGTCCCATTCTACCAGACTCAGCTCTAGTCCAGTAAGACTCTCTTTCCTTCTCTCCTCTCTCTAGAAAATCACCTGTTGTTCTGTCTCTTCTTCTCCTTATGTTTTTCTAGCTCTGTCCCTAAACCATGGCAGATCTGAGATCTTTCAACATTCAGCAAATATTCAGTGAGTACCGACTAAGAATCAGGAACCACACTCGATCTGCTGAGGATGAAGCCACAAACTCATGTCCCCGTGGAATCTCCACCCTAGCAGGAAAAGCAGGTTCAAATAAATCAGCCAACCACTATGCTGTGTTTCCTAACTTTGGTAAAGAAGACCTGGGAATTTTAGATTATGGGGGAAAAAAGCAAGAGAAAGCCTTAAAAATGCACACCCTGAATTAACCTAAGCAACCCTTTCCCCAGTGATTTTATTCTCAGTGTAAGGAAACCTAAGGCACAGAGATGTGCATGGACTTAGTCAAGGAGGGTCACACGGTTCATGGGCAGCAGAGATGGATCCTCAACCCCATTTCTTCCTTGAATGTTGTCTTCATTCTTCTAAAACCTGACAACTCTCAGGCAACTCATTTATGGTACAGCCTTGACTGTGATCAGGGTCTTTCCTTCCTCCAGCTTTATATGACTGAAATATCACATTGTGTTCTTATACACTGCAGGCTTCCCTGGTGGCTCAGATGGTAAAGAATCCACCTGCAATGCAGGAGACCTGGGTTTGATCTCTGAGTTGGGAAGATCCCCTGGAGGAGGGAAAGGCTACCCACTCCAGTATTCTTGCCTGGAGAATTCCATGGACAGAGGAACCTGACGGGCTATAGTCCACAGGGTTGCAAAGTCAGACATAACTGAGCAACTAAGCACAGCACAGCACTTATATACAGCAAAATGATTATATATTAGTTACATATGTAAAGGGCTTCCCTAATAGCTCAGCTGGTAAAGAATCTGCCTGCAAAGCAGGAGACCCTGGTTCAATTCCTGGGTTGGGAAGATCCCCTGGGGAAGGGATAGGTTACCCACTCTAGTATTCTTGGGCTTCCCTGGTGACTCAGATGATAAAGAATCTACCTGCAATGGTGGAGACCTGGGTTTGAACCCTGAATTGGGAAGATCCCCTAGAGGAGAGCATGGCAACCCACTCCAGTATTCTTGCCTGGAGAATCCCCATGGACAGAGGAGCCTGGCGGGCTATAGTCCATGGGGTCGCAAAGAGTCAGACATGACCGAGCAACTAAGCACAGCACGCAGCACATATGTAAAATGATTAGCTAACACCTCCAACCCATCAGATTATTACTGTTTATATTTTGTAGTGAGAACATCTAAGATCTACTCTGTAAGGAACTTTCAAGTATATAAGAAGGGCTGTAAGCTATAATAGCCATACTGTACATTACAGCCCCAGAACTTATTCATCTTATAGCTGAAAATTTGTTTTCTTTGACCAATGTCTCCATTAGACCCAACCGCCAACCTAGGGGAACCACCATTCTAGATTCTGTGCCTCTGTGCCTATGAGAGACTCTGTGCCTCTCACATTTTTACCCACTCATTCACATCTTTTTCCATTCATTCATGCGGACATTTAGATTATCTCTGTATCTTGGTTACTGTGAATTATGCTGCAATTAACATGGGAAACAGATAAAATCAACTCAGAAAGAATTAAAGGCTTGAATGTAAGACCTGAAACAATAAAACTACTAGAAGAAAATATAGGGGGTAAACCCATGAGGATAGATCTTGGTGATGGTTTTTGGATTTGACACCAAACGCAAAGTCAACAAAAGCAAAAATCAATAAGCGAGGCTGAATCAGTGTCTTTTTCATAGTAATTGTAAGGTTATTTGCATGAGGTCGAGTGTGTTGTCCAAAGCCCAGCTGATCTGCCAAACTGTGGTTTAGCCAGAGTGGTCAGCTTCCTGTAAAGGCCATTGCTCAGGAGGGTCCCTGAATTGCTAGAGGAGAAATGATTTTAGAAGGCAGGACTCTAAAAGGTAGCTGCATTTACTGGGCCTCCTTCTCATCTCTTCTCATCTGACACATTTCTGACTGCTGCTCTGGTTATATGAAATGCTGATTGGCAGGAGAGCTAAACCAGGGACGTGTTCTGAATGGACACCTTTGCCATAATGATTACAAGTGGTTGTGTGAGATTTCTGTTAGAAAAACAATCTGAATGGAGACTTACATTTGGCACATCATCTCTGAGTCTGTGATTTACAGCACCTTTGTGAGGGTCTGGATGTGCAAACTGGTGCTAAAGGCAGAGAAGAAGACAAGGTGCCCCCTCGAGACTTTGCTTCTGTTATTGCCCATCTGAGGTGCCCTCCTTCCTCTGTTCATTACCAAATCCACTTTTCTTCTGAGTCCTCCTTCTCAATGTGGCCAGACTACTCTAGCCTTGGCTGAGCTCCCCTCCCTCTGAAGTACTGTTCCTTCAAGGTTCTTAAAAGACTTTTTGTTTTAGTTTAAACCAGGGTTTCTTATCCTCAGCATTGTTGACATCTGAGGCTAGACACTCCTTTGTTGTCCTGAGCTCCCTATGATGTTTACCGGCCTCTTTAGCCTTTGTTCACTACATGCCAGACCACTGCATCCAAGTCATGATGGTCAAAAATATTTCCAGGATGTCCCCGCTGTTCTAGTGGTTAAGAATCTGCCTGCCAATGCAGGGGACATGGGTGCAATCCCTGGTCAGGGAGCTAGGATCCTGCATGCTGTGGGGTAACTAAGACCGTGTGCTGCAACCGCTGAGCCCGTGTGTGGCCACGACTGAAGCCACGCACCCTAGAGCCCATGATCCACAGGAGCAGCCCCCGCTATGGCACCGCAGAATGCCAGCCCGCAGTTAGAGACCAGGACAGCCAGGGATAATTGGCCAGTTAATTAAAAAATAGTTCCAGGCACAGCTGGATGTCTTTTGGGGAATAAAGTCACCCGGGACTGAAAAGAATTGATTTAAACTCTCGTGCATGTATTAGTAGCAATAGCAGCAGGAGTGCATGTACTGGGTACTTTGCCAAGAGCTTTCCACAGTCTGTCACTCTTGATCGTTAGGTAAGGAATATCGCATAAAGTATCCTGCTGCTGCTGTTGCTAAGTCGCTTCAGTCGTGTCCGACTCTGTACAACCCCATAGACGGCAGCCCACCAGACTACACCATCCATGGTATTCTCCAGACAAGAACATTGGAGTGGGTTGCCATTTCCTCCTCCAGTACATGAAAGTGAAAAGTGAAAGTGAAGTCGCTTAGTCGTGTCTGACCCTTAGTGACACCATGGACTGCAGCCTTCCAGGCTCCTCCATCCATGGGATTTTCCAGGCAAGAATACTGGAGTGGGGTGCCATTGCCTTCTCAGATAAAGTATCCTAGCCCCACTGTATGCATGGGAAAACTGAGTCTAACTTGTGCAAGGTCACAGAGCTGGAAAGTGATGGGGGCTGAGATGAAAAAACATTCCTCCAGACCCAGAGCAGATACTTATTGAAAAATACAAAAACTTTAAAATTTTGTATTGGGTTATAGCCAGTCAGGAGAAGGGAATGGCAACCCACTCCAATATTCTTGTCTGGAGAATCCCATGGACAGAGGAACCTGGCAGGCTACAGTCCATGGGGTCGCAAGAGTTGGACGCAACTTAGTGACTAAAACCACCACCACCAGAACCAATCAGGGGCTTCCCAGGTGGCACTAAGTGGTAAAACCTGCCCACCAATACAGGAGACGTAAGAGACACAGATTCGATCCCTTGGTTGAAGACTCCCTGGAGGAGGACACAGCAACCCACTCCAGTGTTCTTGCCTGGAGAATCCCATGGACAGAGGAGCCAAGTGGTCTGTGGTCCATAGGGTCACACAGAGTCGGGCACGACTGAAGCAACTTGGCACGCACGCACGTAGCCAATCAGAGCAGGTCCTTAAAACCACCATTCTGCCCTGCTTGGTTTCTGTTCCTGCCAGCAGCCCCACAGCCATGTGTTGGTTTTTTCCCCCAGGCACTGGTAAAAAAGCAATAGTTTTTCCAGCACTCAGTGAGCCAGACTTTTTTTAACACCTCAAAGCCTCTAATACCAGTCAGCTGGCCCCTTCTCCTCAGATATGTGGGTCTCAGGTCCTTGGGGCCCCCCAGAACCAGCTGTGCGGTAGCCCCTCCTCAGAGATCCAAGTTACTCCTCAGCAGGGGCTCTCTTCAGGTGTCTAAATTTTAATAATCTCAGCCTCTTCCCTTTGTCCCCCAGTCCAGGACAGTAGCTGCTTCCTGCATTTGTGGCCTCTGTGCTACTTTCTTATTTTCCTTCTGGCTTTTTAGTTACCTAGTTAACAGTTGTTCATGCCCAACTAGCAATCCTTATATTAAACTGTCTCTATTGTGAAATAGGGCTTCCCTAGTGGCTCAACAGTAAAGAATCTGCCTGCTAATGCAGAAGACAGGGTTTGATCCCTAGGCTGGGAAAATCCCCTGGAGAAGGAAATGGCAACTCACTCTAGTATTCTTGCCCAGAGAATCCTATGGATGGAGGAGCCTGGCGGGCTACAGTCCATGGGGCTGCAAAACAGTTGAACATGACTGAGCGACTAAAACAACAACCAACAACATTGTGAAATAACTGGTGTGGCTTCTGTGACTTGACTGGACCCTAAGTGAGACAGATTCTCCCCAGTACTTATCAAGCTGCTAAGTCACGTCAGTCATTTCAACTCTGTGAGACCCCATAGACGGCAGCCCACCAGACTCCCCCGTCCCTGGGATTCTCCAGGCAAGAACACTGGAGTGGGTTGCTATTTCCTTCTCCAATGCATGAAAATCAAAAGTGAAAGTGAAGTCTCTCAGTTCCTTCCAACTCTTCAAGACCCCATGGACTGCAGCCCACCAGGCTGCCCTGTCCATGGGAGTTTCCAGCCAAGAGTATTGGAGTGGGTCGCCAGTACCTTCTCCATACTTATCAAGATTCACTGCTAAATACCCTCAGAGACCAAGGGCACAGCTGAATATATTTATTTTATGTAACTCAGGTGATTCGTATGTATATTCAGAGTTTTGAATGTGGCTCCTGGGAATTGAGATATTTATTAAGAATGTTAACATATTTAATCTTAGTTTTGATATTATGAAGAGAAATAAAATAAAGACTCTGGTACAAGCAACAATGAAGATTTACCATCTGATGTTATTCTGTTTCTTGCGGGGCCTCTGAATCTGCAGTAATAGGCAAAACCACTGGAGAGACAACAGAATCTATATGAAATGAACTTTTTAAAAAAGGTGCACTTAATACAGCAATGAACCATTGGTAGGAAACTAGAGTGAAACAGGAGAATGGGATTTCCTTGGGGGAACTTTGGATCAGCACACTAAGGGATTTCTTCAAGAAAAGAAATTGATGGGGAACCAAGGCTAGGATGATAAATCCCACCAGTCTGTTTTGATTAACAAATGTTTTTTCTCTCAAGTGACAGGATATGAACATTAATGAGTTTTAATCATGGAGAAAGCACACTTCATGCTTGTATCCCCAACACTGCAATTTTAATAACTTTTCTAGATACTGTGCTATGCCTCCAGACTCTCTGAGGGCTTCAATCACACAGTTTCTGTAATAATCCTCACCTTGATTCAAAAGGCTAACCTGATACCTAAAACATCCTAAATTATGTCAAGCCACTTCCGTGTTACCTGCTCCCAAGGGTTTCCATAAGCTCGTAGAGGAGTAGGAATCAAAGATTTACATAGACAGCACCTTCCTGAGAGCTGACCCCAGTTCCTTCAACTTGAGTCATGGGATCCCGGCAGCCCCGCAGTGATTGCAGGCCCATCATGGGCCCCTCACTGCTCCAACGGCTGCTCAGACCTCCCCACAGAGAACTTGCTGCTCTGAAGAATGAGGACTTCTTGGTGGATTAACCAGGTTTCCCCACAAGTCTGTCATTACTCCCATAACATTTCTTCTTTTCCCTTGTGTATGTGTTAATCACTCAGTCGGGCTCAACTCTTTGCAACCCTGTGGAGTGTAGCCCTCCAGGCTCCTCTATCCATGGAATTCTCCAGGGAGCTACCAAACCCACCTGCTGCCCAGCTGCAGATTCCTTTTCATGCAGGGGAAAAAATCTTTGCTTGGTAGTGTATAAGACTGTTCAGATAAGTAGTGTTCCTGTTACTTGCAACCAGATATTTCAGCCAAAATGATGCCACCTGGTTTTGATTGTATCAGATTGGTCGGTCAATTCACTTTAAACAAAGAAACAAAAACACCTGTCAACTAAATGCGTTTGTACATCTTAAGTACTTCAGTTGTGTCTGACTCTTTGTGACCCTATGGACACTAGCATACCAGGCTCCTCTGTCCATGGTATTTTCCATGCAAGCATACTGAAGTGGGTTGCCATTTCCTCCTCCAGAGGATCTTCCAGACCCAGGGGTTACATCCCCTGCACTGGCAGGCAGATTCTTTATCACTATTGCCACCTAGGAACAAAATAATTTTGTTGTGTGAGCAATTGCATTGAGCAGCTACAAACACATTTTGATTTCAATCTTTGGCCATGTTGAACAGGGTTGCTTGGGAGCCAGCACCAGGAGGCTTTATGTGACCTTCCACTGGATGAGATGGTGCTGTAGAAAGCACCATACAGTCATGAGTGGTTCCGTATTTCATCTGATTTTCAATTTTAACAGTCTTGCCATGTGTCTTTTTTTCTGATAAAGAGACGCCCACTTTTTCACAGTTTAGAACAAAACGTTGCTAATTACATTAACCATACTATTTTCTGATCATTAGTAATAGTCTTTTCCCTCTATCATTATCTTTTTTTATATTCTAATTGTATCATTATTTTGAAAGTTCTTTAAGATACTTTAAAATTGGGGGTAGAAATAGATGCAGTATAAATACAGATTTTCATACATACATAATTTGGTTAAGATTGCACTATAATTTTAAGATGACTGCAGTCTCTTTTTGAAGGACTGATTTAAAATAACAGAAATTCTTCTTATTATTCTGTGAAACTTCTCTTTTATGCCATCAGTTCTTTCATCCAGGAACCAACACTGCAAACTTCTCCAGAAATGATGAAATTAGATGGCTGGATTGCTCCCTACAGAGCTGAGTTTCAAGGTTTTTATGTGTTTTTTTTTCTAAGGAACAAATGGCATCGATGTCAATAAATAGTACTTATTTTCTCAACTCAGGAATGAATCAAAAAACATTGCTGTTTTTGATGACCAAACTGTCACAAACTGTTTCAAATATCTTTTGAACTGCTTCTATGTTTTTTAATTCACTGTTTGCTCTTTGAAAATAAGACTATGAAAATTCAAGTTTGAAAATATCTAAGGGCTTTGACATAGCTGACTTAAAGAAACAAAAGAAGTTTTAAAGCTCATAGTCAGAAAGGTAGAGAAGTAGAAGGAGACATTTCTCCAAGAAACTAAAAGGTACAGGCTGCTAATGAGGAATGACCTTTATGTTCTTTCTCATAGAAAGTTAACATTCTGGTTTCCAGGGGATTATAGTAAGATTTGTTGTTTTCTCATTGCCAGCCATTATGCTAAGAAATTTGTGAACACTTATCTCACTATTTCTATAAGAAGTCCATAAAGTAAAAAACACAGTAAAGTAAGTCCTCTCTTCGAGGAAGGAAAATACGTAATCTAAAGGAATGTCCCTTTAAGAGGGGCATCAACTTTAAGAAAGAAAAATATAAAGGAAAATACTCCTGAAAGAACTTAGTTTGTACAGATGCTATATTCTAAAGGTCTTATTCAGTGCTGGCAAAGTAACTGAATCAAAGCCAGAGATCCACAATCCCCTTGTTGATCCTAAGTAGGACAAAATTGATTATATCACCTCCTCTATCAACGTGACACTTCCTTGTGATGCTTTTCTCCTGGTCCCGAAAAACTCATGATGTTAAAAAATTTTATTAAGAAAATCTGCTTTTACAAATGTGTGTCTAGATGTCAAGATTCAAAAAGCATGTTTTAATAATTGTAGCAAGTCATTAATATAAGTTGAATATATCATGAGTCATTTTACATGTAACTGAACTTAAAATGAATTTGACTCTCTTTTCTCTCTCCCTTTTGTCTCCTGTCTAAAACTAAATTCAACATTCTTTAACACCATAAGAAAATCAAAATAGTTCTAGTATGTTAGATAACAGTCATTTTGTCATCTTCTGCCTGCACTGGTTCAAAATAGATATTAAGATACCTCTGGCAATCATAGAATAATCTAAAACAGCACAATTCATTTTTGCTTTTAATTGGATATTTTTTGTTGTTGTTGTGCAGTTGCTCAGTTGTGTCCAACACTTTGTGACCCCATGGACTGCAGCATGCCAGGCTTCCCTGTCCTCCACTATCTCCTGGAGTTTGCTCAAACTCATGTCCATTGAGTCGGTGATGCCATCCAACCCTCTCATCCTCTGCCATCCCCTTTTCCTCCTGCCTACAATCTTTCCCAGCATCAGTCTTTTCCAATGAGTTTGCTCTTCACATCAAGCAGCCAAAGTATTGGAGCTTCAGCCATGCTGAATGGGTCATCAATCCTTCCAACAAAAATTCAGGGTTGATTTCTTTTAGGATTGACTGGTTTGACCTTGCTGTCCATGGGACTCTCCAGAGTTTTTTTCCAGCACCATAATTGAAAAGCATCAATTCTTCAGCACTCAGCCTTCTTTATGATCCAACTCTCACATCCTTACATGAATACTGGAAAAACTGTAGCTTCTGCTAGATGGGTCTTTGTTGGCAAAGTAATGTCTCTGCTTTTTAATATGCGGTCTAGGTTGGTCATAGCTTTTCTTCCAAGGTGCAAGTGAATTTTAATTTCATGGCTGCAGTCAGCATCCACAGTGATTTTGGAGCCCAAGAAAATAAAGTCTGTCACTTTTTGCATTGTTTCCCCATCTATTTGCCATGCAGTGATGGGGCTGGATGCCATGATCTTAGTTTTTTGAATGTTGAGGGGTTTTTAAATTTAATTAATTTATTTTACTTTACAATATTGTATTGGTTTTGCCATATGTTGACTTGAATCCACCATGAGTATACATGTGTCCCCCATCCTGAACCCCCTCCCACCTTCCTCTCCATCCCATCCCTCTGGGTCATCCCAGTCCAACAGCCCCAAGCACCCTGTATCATGCATCAAACCTGGACTGGCGATTCACTTCACATATGATGATATACATGTTTCAGTGCCATTCTCCCATATCATCCTGCCCTCGCCCTCTCCCACGGAGTACAAAATTCTGTTCAATACATCTGTGTTTTTTGCTGTCTTGCATACAGGGTTATTGTTACCTTCTTTCTAAATTCCATATCTATGTGTTAGTATACTGTATTGGTGTTTTTCTTTCTGGCTTACTTCACTCTGTATAATCGGCTCCAGTTTCATCCATCTCATCAGAACTGATTCAAATGTATTCTTTTTAATGGCTGAGTAATACTCCATTGTGTATATGTACCACAACTTTCTTATCCATTCGTCTGCCGATGGACATCTAGGTTGCTTCCATGTCCTAGCTATTATAAACAGTGATGCGATGAACATTGGGGTACACATGTCTCTTTTGATTCTGGTTTCCTCAGTGTGTATGCCCAGCAGTGGGATTGCTGGGTCATAAGGCAGTTCTATTTCCAGTTTTTTAAGGAATCTCCACACTGTTCTCCATAGTGGTTGTACTAGTTTGCATTCCCACCAACAGTGTAAGAGGGTTCCCTTTTCTCCACACCCTCTCCAGCATTTATTGCTTGTAGACTTTTGGATCGCAGCCATTCTGACTGGCGTGAAATGGTACCTCACTGTGGTTTTGATTTGCATTTCTCTGGTAATGAGTGATGTTGAGCATCTTTTCATGTGTTTGTTAGCCATCTGTATGTCTTCTTTGGAGAAATGAGTGATTAGTTCTTTTGCCCATTTTTTGATTGGGTCTTTTATTTTTCTGAAATTGAGCTGCAGGAGTTGCTTGTAAATTTTTGAGATTAATTCTTTGTCTGTTGCTTCATTTGCTATTATTTTCTCCCATTCTGAAGGCTGTCTTTTCACCTTGCTTATAGTTTCCTTTGTTGTGCAGAAGCTTTTAATTTAATTAGGTCCCATTTGTTTATTTCTACTTCTATTTCCAGTATTCTGGAAGATGGGTCATAGAGGATCCTGCTGTGGTTTGTTGGAGAGTGTTTTGCCTATGTTTCCCTCTAGGAGTTTAATAGTTTCTGGTCTTATGTTTAGATCTTTAATCCATTTTGAGTTTATTTTTGTGTACAGTGTTAGAAAGTGTTCTAGTTTCATTCTTTTACAAGTGGTTGACCAGTTTTCCCAGCACCACTTGTTAAAGAGATTGTCTTTTCTCCATTGTATATTATTGCCTCCTTTGTCAAAGATAAGTTGTCCATAGGTGTGTGGATTTATCTCTGGTCTTTCTATTTTGTTTCATTGATCTATATTTCTATCTTTGTGCCAGTACCATACTGTCTAATGACTGTGGCTTTGTAGTAGAGCCTGAGGTCAGGCAGGTTGATTCCTCCACTTCCATTCTTCTTTCTCAGGATTGCTTTGGTTATTCGAGGTTTTTTGTATTTCCATACAAATTGTGAAATTATTTGTTCTAGTTATCTGAAAAATACCATTGGTAGCTTGACAAGGATTGCATTGAATCTATAGATTGCTTTGGGTAGTATACTCATTTTCACAATATTGATTCTTCTGATCCATGAACACAGTATAGTTCTCCATCTATTTGTGTCCTCTTTGATTTCTTTCACCAGTGTTTTATTCTATATATAGGTCACTTGTTTCTTTAGGTAAATATATTCCTAAG
Organism: Ovis aries; assembly: GCF_016772045.2. Taxonomy (NCBI): domain Eukaryota; kingdom Metazoa; phylum Chordata; class Mammalia; order Artiodactyla; family Bovidae; genus Ovis; species Ovis aries. The sequence continues at coordinate 1,411,265 of NC_056074.1, read as the reverse complement.
TATTTCATTCTTTTCATTGCAATGGTGAAAGGAATTGTTTCCTTAATTCCTGTTTCTGTTTTCTCATTGTTAGTGTATAGGAATGTGAGGGATTTCTGTGTGTTAATTTTACACCCTGAAACTTTACTATATTCATTGATTAGCTCTAGTAATTTTCTGGTGGAGTCTTTAGGGTTTTCTATGTAGAGGATCATGTCATCTGCAAACAGTGAGAGTTTTACTTCTTCTTTTCCAATATGGATTCCTTTTATTTATTTATTTTTTTTCTGCTCTGATTGCTGTGGCCAAAACTTCCAAAACTATGTTGAATAGTGAATAGTGAATGTTGAGTTTTAAGCCACCTTTTTCACTCTCCTCTTTTTACCCTCGTCAAGAAGCTCTTTAGTTCCTCATCGCTTTCTGCCATTAGAGTGATATCATTTGCATATCTGAGGTTGTTGATATTTCTCCCAGCAATCTTGATTCCAGCTTGTGCTTCATCCAGCCCAGCATTTCACATGATGTACTCTGCTTATAAGTTAAATAAGCAGGGTGGCAATATACAGCCTTGAGGTACTCCTTTCTCAATTTTGAACCAGTCCATTGTTTCATGTCTGGTTCTAACTATTGCTTCTTGACCTGCATACAGGTTTCTCAGGAGACAGATATGGTGGTTTGATTTAATATTTTTATAGATTATACTCCATTTAAAGTTACTATAAGACATTAGCTATATACGTTGTGCTGTATCAGTTCAGTTCAGTTGCTCAGTTGTGTCTGACTCTTTGCGACCCCATGAATCACAGCACAGCAGGCCTCTCTGTCCATCACCAACTTCTGGAGTTCACTCAAACTCATGTGCATCGAGTCGGTGATGCCATCCAGCCATCTTATCCTCTGTCGTCCCCTTCTCCTCCTGCCCCCAATCCCTCCCAGCATGAGGGTCTTTCTAATGAGTCAACTCTTTGCTTGTGCTGTATAATATATTCTTGTGTCTTCTTTATTTAATCCCCTTCCCCTATCTTGCCCCAGCCCCCTACCCTCTCCCCACTGGTAACTACTGTTTCTCTGTATCTCTGGGTCTGTTTCTGTTTTGTTATATTCATTCATTTGTTTTATATCTTAGACTGCATATATGAGTGAAAACCATACAGTATTTGTCTTTCTCTGTCTAACTTATTTCACTAAACATAATATCCCCCAGCTTCATTCATGCTATTGTAAAGAGCAAACTGTTATTCATATATGTGTGTGTGTGTATATATATATATATATATACATCTATATATATATATACATCTGTATATATATACATCTATATGTGTGTGTATATATATATCACATCTTTATCCATTTGTGTTGAGGGGAACTTGGATTGCTGTCATATCTTGGCTACTGTAAATTATGCTTCTGTGAACACTTGGATGTATATTCTTTTTGAATTGGTGTTTTTGGTTGTTTTATTATTTTTTTGTTTTTGGATATATACCCAGGAGTGGAATTGTTGGATAATATGTTAGTCCTATTTTTAGTTTTTTGAGGAACCTCCACACTGTTTTCCATAGCAGCTGTGCCAATTTACATTCCTACTAACAGTGACAAGGATTTACTTTTCTCCACATCCTTATCAACATTTCTTATTTGTTGTCTAGCCATTCTGACAGGTGTTGTGTGATATCTCATCATGGTTTGAATTTGCACTTCCCTGATGATTAGTGATTCTGAGCATCTTTTCATGTGCCTATTGTCCATCTGTTTGTCTTCTTTGGAAAAATGTCTATTCAAGTCCCTCGAGTCATTTTTTATTGGATTTTTTTATATTGAGTAGTATGAGCTGTTTATATATTTTGGACTTTAACCCAATAACAAATATGTCATTTGCAAATATTTTCTCCCATTCAATAGCTTTTTTCACTTTGTTCATAGTTTCCTTCTCTGTGCAAATGTTTTAAGTTCCACGTGTTTGTTTTTGCTTTTGTTTCCCTTGCCTGAGGAAATAGATGCAGAAAAGTATCACTAAGATATCTCAGAGTGTACTGCATGTTTCCTATAACCAATGTCTTAGTGCTGCTATGAGGATTTAGATGTGAAGATGAGTTAAAACCATACCCTTCCCAGTGCTGGGTACATGGGAGGGACTTCACTGACGTGGATTGCTTTCCTTCTCTGGGAAAAGGAGTATCTTCTTTTTCTTTTGAGTCTGCTTAGCCAGTGTTCCCCAGACTCTGAGATTCCAAGCTTTGTTTGTGCATTAGTCTCCTAGAGTGCCATAGCAAATTGCCAGACACTAGGTGGCTTAACTAGCAGACATTTATGCCTCACAGATCTGGGGGTTAGAAGCCTGAAATCAAGACTTCAGCTTGTTGGTTCCTCCAGAGGGCTCTGAGGGCAGGGTCTGCCCTGTGCACTTCTCCCAGCTCCTGGCAGCCTCAACATTCCCTGCCTCATAGACGGTGCTCTTTCTGTGTCTTCACATTGTCTTCGTTCTACACATACATGTCTCAGTGACCAAATTTCCTTTTCTCTTTTATAAGGACCCAGTCTTATTGGATTAGTGCTGACCCTAAAATTTCATTTTAGTTTAATTGCCAACAAAGATCTGTATAGTCAAAGCTATGGTTTTTCCAGTAGTCACGTACAGATGAGAGCTGGACCAAAAAGAAGTCTGAGCACTGAATAACTGATTGAATTGTGGTGTTGGGGGACTCTTGAGAGTCCCTTGGACTGCAAGGAGATCAAACAAGTCTGAAGGAAATCAACCCTAAATATTCATTGATAAATATTTATCCTGAAGCTGAAATTCTGATACTTGGGCCACCTGATGCAAAGAGCCGACTCACTGGAAAAGACCCTGATGCTGCAAATTATTGAAGGCAGGAGGAGAAGAGGCTGACAGAGGATGAGATGGTTGGATGACATCACTGACTCAATGGACATGAGTTTGAACAAACTCTGGGAGATAGTGGAGGACAGGGAAGCCTGGCGTGCTGCCGTCCATGGGGTTGCAAAGAGTCGGATATGACTTAGCGACTGAACAACAACCTATTAAAATCTCTACTTCCCAACAAAGTCACATTCTAAGGTACTGAAGGTTAGGACTTCAACATATTTTTGCTTGGACACAACTCAACACATAATAGTTTAATTGCTTTTTAAAAAATTTGAGTAGCTGATGTATAATTGCTAGTTCTTTGCTTTGTTTTTGTAAAGCCAGGCTTTAAAGTCTTAAAAGCAAAATGTCTGCCATCTATTAATTCCACCATTTCAAATATTTTGAATACTGTAAAAAAATAAGGAAAGTTTATTATGCTGGAGCTGACATAGCTTTCACAATGTTTTACAGAAGAGATCTTAGATAGGAGTGTAGGAGACAGAACCATTTGAAGTTTGGGGCTATTTTCTCCACTAAGATAAGACTTGATATGTATTTATTTACCTCACATGCTGGGAGTTCTGAGAATGATTAGAAGATTTTATCTGAAGATCGGGGTGCTTATTACTAAACAGCAACAACAACAAAACCCTTCCTGACTGTCCATGCTGTAGGGAACTTGTATGGAACTCATTAAATTCTTGGTAATTTGTCCTACTTATATTATGTAGTTTATGTATTAGTGAGTGCTATAGACAACGTTTGTGTCTCCCCAAATTCGCATGTTGAAGCCCTAATTTGCAGTGTGGTCCTATTTAGAGGTGGGGATTTGGGGAGGTAATAGGTCAAGAAGGAGGAGCCCTTATGAATGAGATTAGTGCCCTTTGAAGAAGAGACTGCAGAGAGATAATTTCTCTCCTGGGCATGAAAGGACACAGCAAGAAGACACCCAGTGTGCACACCAGTAAGGAGCTCCCACCAGGAATCAGTGCAGCCAGGGCCTTATCTTGGACTTCACAGCCTTCAGAACTGTGAGAAATAAATATTTGTTGTTTAAGCCACCTAGTCTATGGTATATTGCTAGAGGACTAAGGTAATAAGCCAAAATCAAAATTCTCCTTAAAGTTCTAGCTAATACACTTGTAATGTCAGCACATCTTGGTTGGCCCACTTCTTCCAATGCTGGTCAATTTCTTCTCCCAGAGAAGCAGTTTCGAGTACTTTCTCTCTTGGGAGATCCACAGGAGAGTTGAGTTCTAGGCCACCTCCAAATCAGGGAGCGAGTTGTTCAGTCATCAGAGTTTCTATGTCGAAAACTCTCATCACTTGCGCATGTCTCTCTCTTTCTGTCTCTCTCTGTTTCTCTCCTCTTCCTATTTTGTATGGGGCTTTGAAACTTTCCAGCAAAAAGTACTCTTAAGTAGGCAGCTTATTAGACTCGTTTCAGACAGTTTCATAAACAAACATTGTTTAGACCATTTGCCTTCAAACATAATGATGGCTCCCTTCTCTCTGGCTTAGTTTTCTTCCTTCTCTTGGTATTTATTTTTCATTTGTGTACCCTTTGAGTTTTCATCACCTAAAGGAAATGTCAGCTCTTTGATGCTACGAGGCAGCTGGCTTGAGACACCTTTTTACTGTCCTTTGATATCAGTGCTATTGCTACTTACACAGTAGAAATGCTGCATTTTAATAGTTTATGTAGCATTTAATTAAGAAATAGAATGTAATGGGATGTGGCTTATGAGACGCATTAACCATGCTCTGGAGAGTCTAGTTGGTCTTCTTATGTGTATTTTCACCTTATAGTACATGTCCTTTTAATGAACTTCAGCCCCGGAAGATGTTAACCAAAATTTTTTTTTTGTTTCAATTTAAAAGCCTAATGAAACAGCATTTCATGAAATAAGTATACATTTGAATAAAATGCCAAATTTAAAAATAACTGAGATTTCATATGCAAGAAGCGCCAGTCAGGTTTTAAGGTATTATGAACTTGGTATCTGGATTTAATTTGAAATTTGAGTCTGAGTCCATTTCCATGCATGTTCATTTCATCTTTGGGAACTAATTAAGACTGCGAGTCACAGTTATTTTTCATATAAAATGAATAGAACAGTATACATCTTACAGAGCTATTCAGTCAGTTCAGTTCAGTTGCTCAGTCATGTCCGACTCTTAGCGACCCCATGAATCGCAGCACGCCAGGCCTTCCTGTTCATCACCATCTCCCGGAATTCATTCAGACTCATGTCCATCGAGTCCGTGATGCCATCCAGCCATCTCATCCTCGGTCGTCCCTTTCTCCTACTGCCCCCAATCCCTCCCAGCATCAGAGTCTTTTCCAATGAGTCAACACTTTACACGAGGTGGCCAAAGTACTGGAGCTTCAGCTTTAGCATCATTCCTTCCAAAGAAATCCCAGGGTTGATCTCGTTCAGAATGGACTGGTTGGATCTCCTTCAGTCCAAGGGACTCTCAAGAGTCTTCTCCAACACCACAGTTCAAAAGCATCAATTCTTCGGCGCTCAGCCTTCTTCACAATCCACATCTCACATCCATACATGACCACAGGGAAAACCATAGCCTTGACTAGACAGACCTTAGTCGGCAAAGTAATGTCTCTGCTTTTGAATATGCTATCTAGGTTGGTCATAACTTTTCTTCCAAGGAGTAAGCGTCTTTTAATTTCATGGCTGCGGTCACCATCTGCAGTGATTTTGGAGTCCCCAAAAATAAAGTCTGACACTGTTTCCACTGTTTCCCATCTATTTCCCATGAAGTGATGGGACTGGATGCCATGATCTTCGTTTTCTGAAGGTTGAGCTTTAAGCCAACATTTTCGCTCTCCTCTTTCACTATCATCAAGAGGCTTTTTAGTTCCTCTTCACTTTATGCCATAAGGGTGGCGTCATCTGTGTATCTGAGGTTATTGATATTTCTCCCGGCAATCTTGATTCCAGCTTGTGTTTCTTCTCATGATGTACTCTGCATAGAAGTTAAATAAGCAGAGTGACAATATACAGCCTTGACGTACTCCTTTTCCTATTTGGAACCAGTCTGTTGTTCCATGTCCAGTTCTAACTGTTACTTCCTGACCTTCATACAGATTTCTCAAGAGGCAGGTTAGGTGGCCTGGTATTCCCATCTCTTTCAGAATTTTCCACAGTTTATTGTGATCCACACAGTCAAAGGCTTTGGCATAATCAATAAAGCAGAAATGGATGTTTTTCTGGAACTCTCTTGCTTTTTCCATGATCCAGCGGATGTTGGCAATTTGATCTCTGGTTCCTCTGCCTTTTCTAAAACCAGCTTGAACATCAGGGAGTTCATGGTTCACGTATTGCTGAAGCCTGGCTTGGAGAATTTTGAGCATTACTTTACTAGCATGTGAGATGAGTGCAACTGTGCGGTAGTTTGAGCATTCTTTGGCGTTGCCTTTCTTTGGGATTGGAATGAAAACTGACCTTTTCCAGTCCTGTGGCCACTGCTGAGTTTTCCAAATTTGCTGGCATATTGAGTGTAGCACTTTCACAGCATCATCTTTCAGGATTTGAAATAGCTCAACTGGAATTCCATCACCTCCACTAGCTTTGTTCTCTTACAACCCAAGAAATCAAACATGCATCCACAGAAAACTTATACATAAATGTTCACAGCACCATTGTAATAACCCCAAAGCAGAAACAAACCAAGTACCATTCAACTCATGAATGAACAAACAAAATGTGGTAATTCATTTAAGGGAATATTATTCACCCTTTAAAAGGAATGAAGTATTAATCCACACTACAACATGAATGAATCATGAAAACATTATGCTAAATAAAAGAATAATGAAAAACAGCATATTGTAAGATTTCATGTATGAAGTGTCAGAAAGAAGCAAACTTACCGAGAGAAAGTAGAATGGTGGTTGCCAAGGGCCTAGCTGGGGAGGGAAGAGTGGAAAGAAATGGGGAGTGGCTGCCTAGGAGTGTGGAGTCTTTATGTGGGAACCAAAATGTTCTAAGTAATTATGGTTGCATGTCCTTTGAATATACTAAACTCTCTGAACTGTAGGCTTTAAATAGATAAACTTTATAGTATGTAAATTATATCTCCATAAAGCTATTAAAAATAATCCAATAGCATTTTTTAGGACCCTACTGCTGTTGCTGCTGCTAAGTCGCTTCAGTCGTGTCCGACTCTGTACGACACCATAGATGGCAGCCCACCAGGCTCCCTGGGATTCTCCAGGCAAGAACGCTGGAGTGGGTTGCCATTACCTTCTCCAATGCATGAAAGTGAAAAGTGAAAGTGAAGTCACTCAGTCGTGCCCAACTCTTCGCGACTCCATGGACTGCAGCCCACCAGGCTCCTCCGTCCATGGGATTTTCCAGGCAAGAGTACTCGGGGGGAGGGGGGGTGGTGCCATTGCCTTCTCCATTTTAGGACCCTAGGATACTGTAAATTACATAGCAGGCATGTGGTAAATTTTAATTTCTTTCCACTGGGCTGTTGTAATCCTTGTTGGCTTTGTTAATCTAATCTACTTTTGTTCTGTTTCACTAATTTCTGTTCTTGTCATTATTTTTTTTCTGCTTTCTTTAGATTTGAAGTTTTTTCCCAACTTTTTTTAGATGAATCCTGAGCTCATTAATCTTCAGCTTTACTTCTTTTTGAATACATGCATTTAAAAACAAATATTTCTCTTTAAGCATTGCTTTAAGCTATAATCCAAGGTCCTACATTTCTGACTTAGCCCTTGACATTTTCTTAAAAATTTAGAAATATAATTACTCACTTCAGGATATAAGAAGTTTTTCTGTTTATATTTTATTAGATTCCTAGCTTAATTGCATTGGTGTCAGAAAATACAACATATGATTTCCACTTTTTGAAGTTTGTTTTGCACCTTAATTTATGACCCATTAGAAGGTCTGATCATGGGCATGATAAACCATGTTCTAGATATGTCCATTAAATCAAATTCATCATGTTATTCAAATCCTCTATAGCTTTAATGATTTAGTGTCTTTATTCTAGCTGTTACTGAGAGAGATACATTAAATCTCTCATAATTACTAATTTGCTGATTTCTCCTTATAGTTCTGTCAGGATTTGCTTTATATATTTTGAGTTTATGTTATTTAATTCATACAAACTTAAAACTGCTATATTATCCTGGTGAATTGAAAGTTCTTTAATTATGAGGCACTTCTTATCCTTGGTAATTCTTTCATCCTTAAAGTCTATCTTGTCTAATACTGGTATAGTTGCATTTTTTTTCTGTCAATTTGCAGTCAACTATACCTATTTACTTAATGTATGTCACTTAAAAGCAGCTTGTGCTTGGATTTTGTTTGTTTTTAACTTCTGAATTATTTTGCCTGTTTATGAAATAAGGATATTTACATTAAATATTTGATATACTCGAATTTATACTTATCCATGGAGAAGGCGAAGGCACCCCACTCCAGTACTCTTGTCTAGAAAATCCCATGCACAGAGGAGCCTGGTAGGCTGTGGTCCATGGGGTCGCAAAGAGTTGGACATGACTGAGCGACTTCACTTTCACTTTTCACTTTCATGCATTGGAGACAGAAATGGCAACCCACTCCAGTGTTCTTGCCTGGAGAATCCCAGGGACGGGGGAGCCTGGTGGGCTGCCCATCTATGGGGTCACACGGAGTCGGACATGACTGAAGTGACTTAGCAGCAGCAGCAGCTGTATATTTGTAAATATGTGCATTTTATGTACTTTCTATTTATGCTGTCTATTCTGTATTTCTTTTCTGTTCTCTTTTTGCCTTTTTTGGGATTCTTTTTGATGATCATTTCTTTTCTTTTGTTTTCTTATGCCCATGTAGAAGTAATATATTCTTTACTAGCCTCTTAGGAGCTATATTATTAACGTTAATTCTAGAATTGTCAAAAACAAATATTAACTTTTTTACCTGCTTCTGCAATAAAGTAAGGAGCTTCAAATAATTTAACTCTTGTTATCCTCTCCCAATTTGTATATATTTGTTTATGTATAAACATTCATTCATCCTCTTTCCTTCTGTCCCTTTCTGTGTTCCTCTCTATTTTCTAACATAAGGATACATGTCACAATCTATTATCATTATTAGCTTGTAGAAGAAATATTTATTTAATTTTTATGATATATTTGCCTTCTTTCATTGTTCATTATTTATTCCAATATTTGTAATCTTCCTCCAGAGATAATATTCTTTTTGCTTTCAGAGCCTGCTTGTGATTAATTCTTTCAATTTTGCATATCTTAAATGCCTTAATTGCACTGTCAGTTCTGCTCTTGAAGGGACTTTTTGGTAGCTCTAGGATTCTAGATGATAGCTCTTCTCTTTCTGCACAACTCTATAGTTTGACATTCAATCTTCGTTGAGAAGTCAACTGTTCAACACAGACAGCATATTAGGAAGCAGAGACATTACTTTGCCAACAAAGGTCCGTCTAGTCAAGGCCATGATATTTCCAGTAGTCATGTATGGCTGTGAGAGTCGGAGTATAAAGAAAGCTGAGCATCGAAGAATTGATGGTTTTGAACTGTGGTATGGCAGAAGACTCTTGAGAGTCTCTTGGACTGCAAGGAGATCCAACCAGTCCATCCTATAGGAAATCAGTCTGAATACTCATTGGAAGGACTGAAACTCCAATACTTTGGCCACTTGATGTGAAGAACTGACTCATTTGAAAAGACCCTGATGCTGGGAAATATTGAAGGTGGGAGGAGAAGGGGATGAGATAGTTGGATGGCATCACAGACTTAATGGACATGAATTTGAGTAAACTCCGGGAGTTGGTGATGGACAGGGAGGCCTGGTGTGCTGCAGTCCACTGGGTCACAAAGAGTCGGACATAACTGAGTGACTGAACTCAACTGAAGGTAATCTTTTCTACCTACTTTTAAAATTTTATGTTTATCTTTGATTTTAACTGGTTTTATTTTGAGGTATCTAAGTGTGGATTTATTTTTATTTATCATACTTGGAGTTTGCAGAACTTTTTCATGATCTCTGAATTGAAAAATCATTAATCTGTTTGATGAATTGAGAAATTCTCAGCCATTATCACTTCGCACATGGCATCTGCCCTATTCTTTCTCTCCTTTCCTTCTGGAAATCCATTTAAGCACATAATACACGTTTTGACTACCTCCTCTTTTACTCCTTTTTGTATTTTTCATCCTTTCTTTTCCCCATGTTCCATTCTGTGTAATTTCTTCTAGCCTATCTTCCAGTTCTTTACTTTTCTATTCAGCTGTGTCTAATCTTTTATTAAACACAACCTCTGAATTATCGATTTTTGCTATTGTATGTTATCATTCAAATTTTTATTTAGTTCTTTTATATTTTTTCAGTTCTAGAATTTTAATTGAATTATTTTATATTCCAAACCGCTAATGAAAGTTTGCACCTTTTCATCTATTTTATTTATTTTCCCCTCTATTTAAAAAAATATTAATCATATTTCTTGTTAAATCCTGGTCAGCTAGCTCTTTTATTTGGATCACCTGTGGGTCTTCTATAACTATTTTCTCTTGATTTTAGTCAAAGGGTCCTGTCTTTGGTGTGCCTAATAACTTTTATTTATTGCCAGGCATTACGTACAAAACTGTTTAAGCAGTCAATACTGAAGGAAATAAAAAAAATCCCTGACTATTCATTGGAAGGACTGATGCTGAAGTTGAAGCTCTAATACTTTGGCCACCTGATGTGAAGAGCTGAATCATTGGAAAAGACCCTGATGCTGAAAAGATTGAAGGCAGGAGGAGAAGGGGATGACAGAGGATGAGATGGTTGGATGGCACCACTGACTCAATGGACATGAGTTTAAGCAAACTCCAGGAGACAGTGAAGGACAGGAAAGCGCAATGTGCCACAGTTCATGGGGCTGCAAAGAGTCAGACTCAGTGACTGAACAAGGAACAACAATGTAAACTTCGGGCTTCACAGGTAGCCCTACTGGTAAAGAAGTTGCCTGCCAAGGCAGGAGACGTGAGACACAGTTTCAGTCCCTGGGTTGGGAAGATCCCCTGGAGGAGGGCATGGCAGCCCACTTCAGTATTCTTGCCTGGGAAATCTCATGGACAGAGAGGCCTGGCGGGCTACAGTCCATGGGGTCTCAAAAAGAGTTGTACATGACTTAGCAACTCAACAACAACTTGATAGATGGAGTTATTGTTTATTACTTTAATCCACTTAGGAATATCTGCCTTTGGCTCTCCTGAGTTTTTAACTAAGAACCTCATGTAGTTACAGTATCTGCTTCCCCAGTGGTCCCCAAGCTCTATCCTTGCCTCAAAAGATTGTTGAGGCAACTCCACTGCTCTTTTCAAAGTTTTCTCACTAAAAATTTTAACACTCTACCCTAGTATTCAGGAAAGGTCCAGAGGAATAAACCAGCTGTGTGCTTGACCCCCTGCCCCCCAAAATCTCTGCCAAAAGTTTTGCTGATTTCCTTGTTCTCCTGAAACATCTTTCCCAAGCTTTGCATCAGGCTTTTCACCAGACTCAGCCTCCTTACAACACTTAGAATTGACACATGCCATTAGGAAAATGTGGCTGCAGCAGTCAACTCACCTCTCCAAGATCCTTCCCTCTTCTGAGTCTTAGGCCCACTAATGGCCATTGCTTCAGCTGCGCTCCACTGCCTTAAAGAAAAGACTTGAGTTGTATCCACATTTTCTCTTTGTTCTCAGTGGGATGCTGGTCTGCCACTAGTTATTTCACCCTTCCTCGATGCAGAAAGCCTTTGAAAATGTACACGTCACTTTTTTAATAGTTTCCAACAGTTGGCTGAAATTTCCAAATTTATCCTTTATCTTTATAAACATAATAAGCATTTGTTTTAAAGTCTGTATCAAATAATTCAAGTGTCTGGAGTTATGCCTTGTTGTTCAATCACTCAGTCGTGTCCAACCCTTTGAGACCCCATGGACTGGCACAGGCCAGGCGTCCCTGTCCTTCACCTGCCTGTCCCTGTTTCCTATTATTTATGCTGATGTTTGTTCTGACTGTTTCATGTCCTCAAATACTTGTTTATCATTGATTATATGCCACACATAGTATATGACAGAATTACTCGGAGTAATGTTTAAAAGTCAATGATTGTTTTATCTTCCTCCAGAGAGAACTTTTGTTTGCTTTTGCTAATAATCAGGATCATGTTAATGTCGTTGTTCAGTCATTCAGCTGTGTCTGACTCTTTGTGACTCCATGGACTACAGCACCCAGGCTTCCCTTCACTATCTCTAGGACTTTGCTCAAATTCATGTCCATTGAGTAGGTGATGCCATCCAACCATCTCATCCTCTATAGTCCCCTTCTCCTTTCACCTTCAATCTTTTCCACCATCAGGGACTTTTCCAATGAGTCAGTTCTTCGCATCAGGTGGCCAGAGTATTGAAGCTTCAGCATCAGTCATTCCAGTGAATATTCAGGGTTGATTCCCTTTAGGATGGACTGATTTAATTTCCTTGGTGTCCAGGGCACTATCAAAAGTCTTCTCCAACAGCACAGTTCCAAAGCATCAATTCTTCGGCGCTCAACCTACTTTATGGTACAACTGTCACATCTTTACATGACTACCGCAAAAAAAACATAGCATTAACTGTCTGGACCTTTGTTGGCAAAGTGATGTCTCTGCTTTTTAATATACTGTCTAGGCTTGTCATAGCTTTTCTTCCAAGGAACAAGTGTCTTTTAATTTCATGGCTACAGTCACCATCTGCAGTGATTTTGAAACCCAAGAAAATAGTTTTTGTCACTGTTTCTATTGTTTCCCATCCATTTTCCAGGAAGTGATGGGACCAGATGCCATGATCTTAGCTTTCTGAATGTTGAGTTTTAAGGCAGCTTTTTCACTCTTCTCTTTCTCTTTCATCAAGAGGCTCTTTAGTTCCTCTTCACTTTCTTCCATAAGGGTGGTGTCATCTGCATATCTGAGGTTATTGATATTTCTCCTGGCAATCTTGATTCCGGCTTGTGCTTCATCCAGCCTGGCATTTCGCATGATGTACTCTGTGTATAAATTAAATAAGCAGGGCGGCAATATACAGCCTTGACGTACTCATTTCCCAATTTGAAACCAGTCTGTTGTTCCATGCTTGTTCTAACTGTTGCTTCTTGATCTGCATAAAGGTTTTTCAGGAAGACATATGAGGTGGTCTGGTATTCCCATCTCTTGAAGAATTTTTCACAGTCTGTTGTGATCCACACAGTCAAAGGCTTTAGTGTAGTCAGCGAAACAGAAGTGGATATTTTACTGGAATACCCTTTCTTTTTCTATGATTCAATGCATGTTGGCAATTTGATCTCTGGTTCCTCTGCCTTTTCTAAATCCAGCTTGTACATCTGGAAGCTCTTGGTTCATGTACTGTGAAGCCTAACTTGAAGGATTTTGAGCATTACTTTGCCAGCATGTGAAATGAGCACAATTGTGTGATAGTTTGGACATTCTTTGGCATTGCCCTTCTTTGGGATTGGAATGAAAATCCAAGTCCTGAGGCCGCTGCTGAGTTTTCCAAATTTGCTGCCATATTGAGTGCAGCATCACAGCATCATCTTTTAGGACTTGAAATAGCTTAACTGGAATTCCATCACCTCCACTAGCTTTGTTCGTAGTGATGCTTCCTAAGGCCCACTTGACTTCACACTCCAAGATGTCTGGCTTTAGGTGAGCAATCACACCATCATGGTTATCTAGGTCATTAGGACTTTTTGTTATAGTTTTCTGTGTATTCTTACCACCTCTTCTTACTATCTTCTGCTTCTGTTAGGTCCATACCATTTCTGTCCTTTATTGTGCCCATCTTTGCATGAAATGTTCCCTTGGTATCTCTAATATTCTTAAAGAGATCTCTAGTCTTTCCCATTCTATTGTTTTCCTCTATTTCTTTGCATTGATCACTGAGGAAGGCTTTCTTATCTCTCCTTGCTATTCTTTGGAACTCTGCATTCAGATGAATGTATCTTTCCTTTTCTCCTTTGCCTTTTGCTTGTCTTCTTTTCTCAGCTATTTGTAAGGCCTCCTCATCTTAATGTAGCTCCGTAGATTAAGGTATCTTTCTCATCCAGTTGATTTGGACCTGGTGTTCAACCCTGCAGGCTTGGATTGCTACTCATTCATCCTTGCATCCGTGGCGTTTTGCTCATGGGAGCCTGCCTCAGGTCTTCTACATGCAGTAACTTCATTGTGTCATACTGGCTCTTCATTGCATTCTGCAGGCTCTTTCCTTGCAGCGCATGAACTCTCTAGTTGTGGCCCACAGACTTCAGTAGTTGCATCACCTGTGCTTAATTGCTCCGCTGCATGTGGGACCTTCATTCCCCAACCAGCGGTCAAATCAATGTCCCCTGCATTGCAGGGTGGATCCTTAACCACTGGACCCCCAGGGAAATTCCCACAGCTGTGAAATTAACTGAAATTAGAAAATTGAGAAAAACCCCTTCCAGTGAAGAAAATAATACCATAAAATCTAAAAGCTAATGAGTACCTATGTTTCCTGTCATGTAGGGAAAAAAAAAAAAATTCTCACCAGAAAATGAGGTTGACATGAGCCATGAGAAACAGGTATCATAATAATAGCTGATGCTGTGCAGGGCTTACTACATGCCTGCCTGTTTTTAGCATTACCTATATTAGTTCATTTATTCTTGTCACAACCTGAAGACAGAGCAAGTTCTGTCGTTGTTCAAGTCCCCGACACCAGAGGCTCCTCATATCCAGTCAAACCCCTTACCTTCTCGTAACAATCGCAGAGATGGAAAGGCGAGGTTCCTCACCTTGAGCCTTGGATTTTCTCAGATTTTTATAAACCACCTCAGGAATCATTTCTTCACGTACCTTGTTCCAGCTCCAGGTCTTAGAGCTGCCATATCATTAAAAAAATTTTTTTGTTAAATAATGGCATTGCTTACCAATTTCTTCATTTGTATCCATCAAACTAATTGCCAGTGACTGGCAGAAACTACTGCAAGCCTTCCCCAAGTAGGTCACTAAACAACCAGAGCACATGGAAAATTTTTTTTTTGAGCACTTTAACAGTACGCTTTTATACAGTGCCTCCAGAAATGTATTTTATAATTCAAATTTGCTGCACATAAAACATTATAATAACTGTAAATGAAATTATAAGAAAAGAAACCCCTCACCATCCCTTTACCTTAACAGTTCTTACATTTTCTTTGTAATTATTATCCATATTTTTAAAAAAAAACATGATTGCCATTAGTCCGTATATGCATTATCAAGTGAACTTTACAACTAACTGGTATTTCTCAAATCAGTATTAGCAACTCCCAGAAAAAAATGCTGAGTGTTCAAGGCACAGTCATGAGAATTGTTTGCAATAAAAGGGTAGGTTAAAGCAGGAGAAAGGTGAAACCTGCAAAAGAACCAAAAATTACTGAGTCTTCACCATTTGTCAGGAGCCTAACTTACTTTACCTGGGAGTTCTTCAATCTGGCCCCTAGAACGCATAGGGTTAAATCTGCCACCCACTATATTAGCTTTATTTTTCACTCTATTTCACATTTTATTTTGGAACAATGTAAGTAATTATCTTACCTGATGATTTTTCTTTAATAAGATAATTATGCCCATTTTGAAACTTGCATTCAGAAGATTGTAGGATTCAAACTTGTTGCATATAGCAAAGCTGACATTTGCTCTTGACTGAAAGACAAAATGTGCTTTTGAAAAAGTATTGCTTCCTTAGTCCCTATGGTAGACTCCCTCAGAGTGCCCCCTAAAGGGTTGCCAGACTTAGAAAATAAAAATATAGGTCAACCAGTTAAATTTGAATTTCAGGGAAATAAGAAATCAGTTTTTAATGTAAATGTGTCCCCAGTATGCATGACCATCTCATCCCCACAGACCATACTAAAGGAGTGAGCCAAAGTGGCCATAGGACTGGGCCCTTATGCCAAGGGACTCCACCCTGATCACACAGCTGCTTGCTCTGACTAACTAGTTAACTAACTAACTAACCAGCACAGGAAGGCTGGTCTAAAATATTGGCGCTGTACTGGAACTGTACTGTCTTGTCAAGCGGGGATCGGTCAGCACCATGGTGCACCAAGCCACATTAAGGCTGAATTTACAGGACAGTAAAGAAAGCTGTGTGCAGAGAGGAGACCAGAAGTGCAGAGAGAATCCCAGATAAGAGGCTATGTGGTCAGGGAGAATGAAGTAGAGAGGGCAGCTGCCCAGCAACCTCCCAGACTCCATGAAGCACAGTTGCACATGCTACACTAGGGTCCAGAAAATTCTCCTTTATCTGCACTAACTTGAGAGAGCTCCTGTTCTTGTCACCTGAGACTTGACTAAACCACCTTTCTGCAGTGATGGGAATTCGTGATTGGGAGCAGCACGATTCATATCTCTGGATGGGACTGAAGGGCACCCCTGCACCTGGCTTCATGATGGTGTGCAGGGGCAGTGTGTCCATGTGGGTGCCATGTGGGTGCCATGTGGGCACTGTGTGGTCTGCTCCATCTATTCCCTTCCTGCTTGCCCTTTTAGTAACTTAATGTCTAGGGGACTCAGACCTGCAGACCACACTCTTCAGACAGACCAACAGAAGAAAACTAAAAGGACACACAGAGTCAGGAAACTCTCTGGGATATGCCTAGAGATAGTCCTCAATAAGTCATTGATTAATCCACATCTCATACACACGTGCACATTCCCCCCACACACACACAATCCAGCCACGCTTCCCTATCCTTTGCATCACATTCATTATCACCCCTACTCTCCAGCTCCTTAAATATTGATGACGGGTAATGATGAAACCCAGGAGTCATGACTTGTCAAATCCTTCTCAGGACGCAAAGTGGCTCAAAGCAAAGGTGGGCGCCAGGCAATGAGGCCAAGCCTCTGTAAGGCACTCTTTCCCCCAAGGTCCAGGCTTCCTTTCTCAGGTCAGGATATTGCCAGACATTTTGCTTAAGTGCTTTGCTGACTTCTGAGATCTTCTTGTGAGCCTCTTTGCTGCAAGGAAGCAGAACCTCAAGCTCTTATTTTCTCTATGCCCTGGGAAGGCAAATCAGCCAACACAGACAGCATCACAAACTGTGCTGCCCCAGGAAGCCCGTGTTTTTTTGTTTTTGTTTTTGTTTTTTTCCTTTGCTCTCAGCCAAGTTGCTTCAAGTCCAGGAGAAAACTACCCAGCCAAGGGAAGAGGTCATACTCAGACCTGGCACAATTTCAGATCTTACTCCCCTACATAAGGATTTCAAAAAACGAACAGGCCCTCATACTTTGTGACTGTCCTTAGCTCTAGAAGGAAATGCTCACTCCAGTTTTCTTTTTATTTCCATTTGCATGACATATCCTTTTCCTGATTCAGTGATCCCACTCCTGGGCATATATCATGGAAAACTCTAATTAAAAAAAAATACACACTCCAATGATCATAGCTGCACTATTTACAATAGCCAAGACGTGGAAACAACCTAGATGCTCATCAACAGATGATTTGATATATAAGGTATGGTATTTATATGTATATATATGTGTGTGTGTATATATATATATATGTAGGTTTCCCTGATGGCTCAGAGGATAAAGCATCTGCCTGCAATGCAGGAGACCCAGGTTCGATCCCTGAGTTGGGAAGATCCCCTGGAGAAGGAAATGGCAACCCACTCCAGTATTCTTGCCTGGAGAATCCCATGGACAGAGGAGCCTGGTGGACTACACTCCACGGGGTCGCAAAGAGTCGGACATGACTGAGCTAATTACTATGCTTACTATATATGCGTGTGTGTGTGTGTGTGTGTGTGTGTGTGTGTGTACACAGTGGAATACTACTCAGCTATAAAAAGAATGAAATAATGTCTTTTGCAGCAACATACCTACAACTAGGAGCTTCCCAAGTGGTGCAATGCAGGAGATGCCTGAGTCAGGGGTTCGATCCCTGGATCAGGAAGATCATGCGGAGGAGGGCATGGCAACCCACTCCAGTGTCTTATCTGGAGAATCCCATGGACAGAGGAGCCTGGTGGGCCACAGTCCAGGGGGTTTCAAAGAGTCAGACACAACTGAAGGGATTTAGCACACACAGATGCAACTAGAGATTGTCATACTAACTGAAGTAAGTCAGAAAGAGAAAGACAAATACATGACAACAATTATATGTGAAATCTAATATATATATATACAAATGAACTTATTTGCAAAACAGAAATAGATTTAAAGACACAGAAAACAAATTTATGGTTATCTAAGGGGAAAGGATGGGGGAGCAATAAACTAGAACTTTGGGATTAACAAATGCACACTATTATATATGTGAAATAATCAACAAGTACCTACTGTATAGCACAGGAAACTATACTCACTACCTTATAATAACCTGTAATGGAAGAGAATGTACAGAAAATAGTGTGTGTATATATATGTATATATATTATATATACCTGAATCACTTTGCTGCAAACTTGAAACTAACACAACATTGTATATCAATTATGTTTCAATAAAAATTTGTGTTTTTTTTTTTTTTTTTTTTTTAAGAAAAGAAATGTTTACAACATGCAGAGCCAGCATTATTCTACTTCTACTTCTGGTTCCATTTTGCCACTCTTGATTGATCACTCTTAACCTCACAGTTCCCATACAGTGTCCATGGGCGATTTGGTGGACATTTTTGGAGGGTCTATCCAGCCCTAGTCACCCCTCCCTTCTTGCTTACAGTACTCAGGTTTCCAGCCCCCTCCCCCGCCCCCCGCAGACCCATTACTTGGGGAGACTAACCTCCCCTCCAGCCTGCAGCGAGCCTCGACACTGAGTGCTGAGCAGTGCCTGTGACTATGAGACTGTCTTCACCTTGGTCAGTTTCCTCACGTGATCTAATCTAGTCTAATCTGGATTCCAGCTGGAATGCTGAGACAGAAGCTGTGCCTTTCCTCCTGCAAATCTTCAGCTAGAAGTCAGGCAGCTTCCAACTTACTGAGATGCTCTTGAGAAGGAAATGAATACTCTGGGTGGCAGAGCAGAAAAAAGTGAGAGAAAAGTGCACCCCTGACCATAAAATTGTTGAGCTGCTAAATCAGGCAGGTTGATGACCACTCTTCTGCTAGACTTTCCAGGCACACAGACCAACAAATCCTTTTCCTTCTTTATGCCAGTTTGGATTGCATTTTCTATTATGTGCAACTAACTGGAAAAAGACAAGTAAATGTTCTAGCAAATATTCTAGGGAGCACTGAGAAGTGGCTATTCCAACATCACTAGTATGTGTGCGTGTGGGGGCCCCTGACACCGTGCAGCTGGTGTGCATGGGGGCCCCTGACGCCGCACAGCATGTATTTGTTCTGTGCTGGTTTTAGCCTATTGATAATAATTCAGGAAATAAGGGCTAGAAATGCCTGGAAGCACCCACCTGGGCCTCAGTGAGCTCCCCACAGACTTCTCATTCCAGTTCAATGTTACTACTGGATCAACCCTTGTGATTCTTATTATGATTGCAAGACATCCTTCAGTGATAAGCATTAGCAAACTTCGGATAAAAAACAAATGTATTACTTAAAAATCTTGGCGTATACAAGGCAGGCAGCCGATGGAGTGGGTAGAAGGGAGAGGGGTAGAGGCAGGGGCTCGGGGAGGAGTGATTGCAGGGGTGGGGGTCGAGGGGGTGGGTGAGTAGGAACAGGCCTTGGGTTCTACTTTTATTAGGATAAGGGTCGGGGATCTAGGGTTTCACGGACTCAGTCTTTATTGGAAAATTTAAAACAGAAGAGAGGAAATTTGTAGTGCTGTAAGAGAGGAAAAGAAAGCAAAAAAAAAAAAAGTAGTTCAAATAACCAGTTATTTAAAACAACCAGGATCTCTAAAACAAAGGAGCTTGTGACCTGGCTCTGTCTGGCCCTGTGGTGGCCAATGTGTTTGCAAAGCAAGTGCAGAGAAAAAGAGCGAGTCGGGCAGTCAGGCAGAGAAAGGTTTATTACAGGGAGAAAGAAAGAAGGTGGCGCTTTAGAGAGAAATCAGTGCTCTCTCTACAGCCAACCCTTCTTATTCCCTATCCATGGGAAACTGTGCCCCGGAGGGCAGGGGCCTCAGTTTTTCTTTAGCCTGCAGCTGGGGTCTTGTGGTCACATAGTCGAAGGGGTCTCACAGTTGGGTGGTCAGGTAGTCTTGAGAAACCAGGCACCAGCAGGGAAAAACAGGGTATCGCCTTAAGGAAAAAGCAGGATGCCCACAGGATAGTGTGGCCACTGAGACTTCATCCCTTGTTTGTCAGGTCCCCACAGTGGGCCATATTCTAACTACACGCTATGAGCCCCTTGTGAGGCCTAACAATACAGCATTTTTGATATAGGATAAGGGCTAAAGGTCAGTCTTCTGTATCTGCTTCACGCTGGTTTGGGGCAACATCATGGGGTAAGATAAGAAAAGGCTGGAACATGGGTTAAGGGAAGTCTGAGTGGGCTTGAAGCTTTTGATAGCTGAAGCAAGTTAGAAGTAGCTTCTGAACTGTCTGGTTGGTGAAGGTTTGTAGGTGATCCTGGACAAACTTTGAAAACAGACACATTAGACACAGGCTGAACGTCAGAATGAGGGTTAATATGAGAAGGCGGCCCAGTAAAGTTAGGACCGGTAGCATCCAATCTGAATTGCTTAACCAGTTTTCCCATGAATTACTGAGATGTTGACATATTCTTGAGGCCCTATTTGTCAGATTCCTTGCTCCCTCCTTTACAACACCTGATTTATTGGCATAGAAATAGTAGGCTTCATCTAGAAAAAGACATAGGCCTCTTTTTCTGCTGTGAGAAGGTCTAACCCTCTTCTGTTTTGAAGAACCACAGCTGCCAGGGAATCTAGTCGGCCCTGGAGAGTGATAAGGCTGGCAGCTACTTCTTCTAGGC
The DNA here is from genome assembly GCF_016772045.2 of Ovis aries. Taxonomy (NCBI): domain Eukaryota; kingdom Metazoa; phylum Chordata; class Mammalia; order Artiodactyla; family Bovidae; genus Ovis; species Ovis aries. The sequence goes on along the minus strand of NC_056074.1, from coordinate 1,390,529 downwards.
TTCCAGTAAGATCCTTAGAGAGACTCTGATAGTAGTTTAAAGAGGTCGTGAGCCCTGCACTCTCTGTTTTGATCCTGCTGCTATTCCTGAGCTTATCAATAAGGGAATGAATTGAATTGCTTGTTTGGGTCAGTTGTGGATTAGTGGGATAGGGGGGATCTGGTTGTTAGGAGCTATAGAGATATCTGGGGCTAGATATACCACGGCGCATCTCCCTGTCCAGTTAGTCAAAAGACATAAAGTGGTGGTTCCACATAAGAAAAATATTTCAGGAGTAAGGCAGCAACTGAAATCAATAGCAAATTAGAGTCTTTCTGGGTATTTGTTAGCTGACTCCCAAACGACAAGGAGCCAGCTCGTGTGGCTCCTATGAGGGGGCTGGTATCTTCAGAGGCTGAAGGAAACCTTCCTGAGAAAGCAATGAAGTGTCCTGGAACTCCTGAGACATGGTAAATAGCATGGCCTGAAGGAAAGATAGGCTGTGAGGTGTGATCGCAGAGGTACAATAGTATAGAGCCTAGACATGGGTGGGAGTTATTTACAGAGCGCTGTCTAGGAAAGCATAGGGAGCCTCCTGCGGTAAATGGACATCAGAGTGGCAGGCCCTCCCACAGTTGGTTTGGTATGGATGGAAGCGAGGTCAGCAAGAAAGGAGAGAAACATTTTATCAGGATTGTTGATTTGATCTGTTGAGTATAAATAATGTATATAGGACAAAAAGAGGGGTTCTCCCCTGTAAGTGTGGTAGAGGGAAGTGTTTATGTGGTTCCACTGATCTGTGGAGACAGGGAGTGCCGATCCAGATGGCGAGGAGATGGACAAACTGATTCATCAACCAAATCCAGGGTTGGATTTGAGGTATTATGTACATGGTAGGTTACGTTTAAAGTTTAACAAGGTAAGCTAAATGTGGGGTAGAGTGAGAATTAGGTAGGGCATGATGGATGTATAAGGGCAGGCGGGAATCCCTCAGAAGAAATGGAGTAGCCATCATGGTCAACAAAAGAGTCTGAAATGCAGTACTTGGATGCAATCTCAAAAATGACAGAATGATCTCTGTTCATCTCCAAGGCAAACCATTCAATATCACAGTTATCCAAGTCTATGCTCCAACCAGTAACACTGAAGAAACTGAAGTTGAACGGTTTTATGAAGACCTATAAGACCTTTTAGAACTAACACCCAAAAAAGATGTCCTTTTCATTATAGGGGACTGGAATGCAAAAGTAGGAAGTCAAGAAACACCTGGAGTAACAGGGAAATTTGGCCTTGGAATCTGGAATGAAGCAGGGCAAAGACTAATAGAGTTTTGCCAAGAAAATGCACTGGTCATAGCAAACCCTCTTCCAAGAACACAAGAGAAGACTCTACACATGGACATCACCAGATGGTCAACACCAAAATCAGATTGATCATATTCTTTGCAGCCAAAGATGGAGAAGCTCTATACAGTCAACAAAAATAAGACCAGGAGCTGACTGTGGCTCAGATCGTGAGCTCCTTATTACCAAATTCAGACTCAAATTGAAGAAAGTATGGAAAACCGCTAGACCATTCAGGTATGACCTAAATCAAATCCCTTATGATTATACAATGGAAGCGAGAAATAGATTTAAGGGCCTAGATCTGATAGATAGAGTGCCCGATGAACTATGGAATGAGGTTCATGACATTGTACAGGAGACAGGGATCAAGACCATCCCCATGGAAGAGAAATGCAAAAAAGCAAAATGGCTGTCTGGAGAGGCCTTACAAATAGCTGTGAAAAGAAGAGAGGTGAAAAGCAAAGGAGAAAAGGAAAGATCTAAGCATCTGAACGCAGAGTTCCAAAGAATAGCCAGAAGAGATAAGAAAGCCTTCTTCAATGATCAACGCAAAGAAATAGAGAAAAAGAACAGAATGGGAAAGACTAGAGATCTCTTTAAGAAAATTAGAGATACCGAGGGACTATTTCATGCAAAGATGGGCTCGATAAAGGACAGAAATGGTATGGACCTAACAGAAGCAGAAGATATTAAGAAGAGTTGGCAAGAATACATGGAAGAACTGTACAAAAAGATCTTCACGACCCAGATAATCATGATGATGTGATCACTAATCTAGAGGCAGACATCTTGGAAAGTGAAGTCAAGTGGGCCTTAGAAAGCATCACTATGAACAAAGCTAGTGGAGGTGATGGAATTCCAGTTGAGCTATTTCAAATCCTGAAAGATGATGCTGTGAGAGTGATGCACTCAATATGCCAGCAAATTTGGAAAACACAGCAGTGGCCACAGGACTGGAAAAGGTCAGTTTTCATTCCAATCCCAAAGAAAGGCAATGCCAAAGAATGCTCAAACTACCGCACAATTGCACTCATCTCACACGCTAGTAAAGTAATGCTCAAAATTCTCCAAGCCAGGCCTCAGCAATACGTGAACTGTGAACTCCCTGATGTTCAAGCTGGTTTTAGAACAGGCAGAGGAACCAGAGATCAAATTGCCAACATCCGCTGGATCATGGAAAAAGCAAGAGAGTTCCAGAAAAACATCTATTTCTGCTTTATTGACTATGCCAAAGCCTTTGACTGTGTGGATCTCAATAAACTGTGGAAAATTCTGAAAGAGATGGGAATACCAGACCACCTAACCTGCCTCTTGAGAAATCTATGCAGGTCAGGAAGCAGCAGTTAGAACTGGACATGGAACAACAGACTGGTTCCAAATAGGAAAAGGAGTATGTCAAGGCTGTATATTGTCACCCTGCTTATTTAACTTATATGCAAAGTACATGGGGAGGGAGGTGGGAGGGGGGTTCATGTTTGGGAACGCATGTAAGAATTAAAGATTTTAAAATTATTTTAAAAATAAATAAATAATAAATAAATAAATAAAAACCAAAGTACATCATGAGAAACGCTGGACTGGAAGAAACCCAAGCTGGAATCAAGATTGCCAGGAGAAATATCAATAACCTCAGATATGCAGATGACACCACCATTATGGCAGAAAGTGAAAAGGAGCTAAAAAGCCTCTTGTTGAAAGTGAAAGAGGAGAGGGAAAAAGTTGGCTTAAAGCTCAACATTCAGAAAACGAAGATCATGGCATCCGGTCCCATCATTTCATGGGAAATAGATGGGGAAACAGTGGAAACAGTGTCAGACTTTATATTTGGGGGCTCCAAAATCACTGCAGATGGTGACTGCAGCCATGAGATTAAAAGACGCTTACTCCCTGGAAGAAAAGTTATGACCAACCTAGATAGCATATTCAAAAGCAGAGACATTACTTTGCCGACTAAGGTCCGTCTAGTCAAGGCTATGGTTTCTCCTGCGGTCATGTATGGATGTGAGAGCTGGACTGTGAAGAAGACTGAGTGCCGAAGAATTGATGCTTTTGAACTGTGGTGTTGGAGACGACTCTTCAGAGTCCCTTGGACTGCACGGAGATCCAACCAGTCCATTCTGAAGGAGATCAACCCTGGGATTTCTTTGGAAGGAATGATGCTAAAGCTGAAGCTCCAGTACTTTGGCCACCTGATGCAAAGAGTTGACTCATTGGAAAAGACTCTGATGCTGGGAGGGATTAGGGGCAGGAGCAGAAGGGGACAACCGAGGATGAGATGGCTGAATGGCATCACTGATTCGATGGACGTGAGTCTGAGTGAACTCTGTGAGATGCTGATGGACAGGGAGGCCTGGTGTGCTGCAATTCATGGGGTTGCAAGAGTCGGACACAACTGAGGGACTGAACTGAACTGAACTGAACTGATGGATGTATAGAAGAGAAGAGAATCAGATCAGTACTGTGAAGTGGTGGCTTATATTTAAAGGGAGTAAATGATGAGGATAAGGGCCCAGGTGTAAAAATAAATTTGTACAGGTGTAAAGTCTAGTAAGTCTCCCTGTGACCATAGATCAGTAATAAAATCAAGAAGTGTGGAAAGATCACTGATTGCGAGCTTTTGTGAAAAAGTGAGGTTTTGTGATATTACATGTAGAAAAGTAAGCAATGAGTTCATTCAAATTTACAGTAAAAGAGGGCCCCAAAGGATGGAAACCATAAGGAAATAAATGAAACAAAAGTGTTTCTTAATAGGAGTCCACTCAAGGCAAATACAGAATAAAGTCCTATTCCAAACAAGGTAAGTAAAAGGAGTCCCAGCCCAGCCAGTAACCAATACATCTGATCATCCCTTTTGCTTGTCAATATTGGTTATTTATGGTGTTCCACTTCTTTAGAGATTCGATCCAACTGGAGCCTGGTGGGTCCCAGGATGTTGCTGGAGCAGCAAGGGATGTCTGAGTGGGGAGTAATTTTTGGTGGAGATGGAGCATCTCCTGGGGCCCGCTTTAACCTGGAGATATGAAACCAAGAATGACCACCCAATTTAGTGGCTGTCAGTGTGGTTAAGATGACCTCAAAAGGGCCCGTCCACTGAGGCTGTAAATCTTTATGTCTTAAGTAAAACTCGATCCCCAGGTATGTGTCAAGTCAGTAGGATTTGTTTGATGAGGCTTTGGGAGAGAGCGATCCGCAAGTTCTCGCGTGAGGTGTCTAATAAGGTTAAGGGAGGGGAGATAATCTCCCATTAAGGGACTCCTAGTAGGAAACGGACCTAAGGGAAAAGGGCATCCGACCAGGAGCTCCAAAGGATAAGAAAAGGCGGAGCCGTGGAGTGGCCCTGATGTGAGCCAGAGCCACGAAGGACATCAGTCCTTGGTTTCTGAGGTTCAGGAGAAAGTTCAGTTAGCTGTGTTTTGAGAATTGAATTGGCCTTTTCTACTTTTCCTGAGGATTGAGGTCTACAAGGAATATGTAGCCTTCAGGTGATGCCAAGAGACTGGGCTACTTGTTGAGTGATTCGTGAGACAAAAGCTGGTCCATTATCGGACTGGAGAGAGTGGGAGGCCAAAGAGAGGGGTGATTTCTCGAATAAGAACTTGTGTTGCCTCTGAGGCAGTTTCTGACCTTGTAGGAAAAGCTGCAACGCACCCCCAAAATGCAGTGCAGGAGCCGGTGACCTGCTGTAGGAGTGAAAGGGGATTAGGTTAAGTGATAAGAGGTCTTAAAGGCGGCAGAGAGGTTTAGTGCCTAGATGTTAAGCTCGATGAACATCTGTAAGAATTTGTACGGCCTGGGATTGGGGAAGGATATAGCAGTCTTGCTTTTGTGACCGGTCTCCTTGAAGTCAGGCTACCTCTTGTAATAACCGTGTCTTTTCCTCGGGATGATAAAGGGGATTTATGTTAGGGATTACTATGAGCTGATGAGCAGGGGTTCGTAGTGAGGCTTGCTTTGCCTCCTTGTCAGCAGCATTGTTACCCCCCCGAGATGAGGTCTGAGGCCACTTGGTGACCTTGACAATGTATGATGCCAGCTTCCATTGGCATATTGGCTGCCTTTAGGAGTTGATGTATAAGTGGGGCATTAGTTATGGGGAGTCGTTTTGTAGAAAGAAGCCTTCATTCTTTCCAGATGGCCGCATGTGAGTGCATGATGTGAGAGGTATGTTTAGAGTCAATGCATATTTGTGCTCATTTGTTAGCAGCAAGGGTACGTGCCCTGGGTAGTGCAATAAGGTCTGGTTTTGGGGAGGAGGTTCCCTCAGGGAGATGTTGAGATTCAATAACCTCAGAGTCAGAAACAATTGCATACCCAGCTACTCTTTCTCCTTTTGGGGTTGTATAGGAGCTACCATCAGTACAAAGTAAGATCAGGGCTATTTAAAGGGACTGAGGAGATATGGGAGGAATGAGCTATCAAGTCTTCTAATGTCTCATTACAAGCGTGAGTTGGTGGCTCAGAAGAATTAGGGATGAGGGTAGTGGTATTCAAAAGAGAACTCAGGAGAGTCTAGGAGGGTGACAGGGGTTAGTTCAATACAAGAAGGTGGCAGAAGAACCATGGCCTTGTGTGAGAGTAAGTCCTTAAGGTCATGTGGTGAGTGAAAGACTGTGGGTGTCTCAAAAGTAGGATTTTGCTTTCTTGAGCGAGAAGTGTAGCTGTGGCCAGAGCACGCAGGCAGGCTGGCCCTCCTGTGTGGTGGCATCGGTTGTTCTGAGAGAGAAGCAGTGGGGACAAAGGAATGGCCCTGCCTCTGTCCTGAGACTCCTAGAGCAATTGTATGTCTCTCAGTGGTGTAGAGTAAAAAGGGCTCGAGAGATCAGGCAGTGTTAAAGCTGGGGCCAAGAGAACAGCTGGTGTTAGAGCATCAAAGGCTGTACAAACATTTGACTTAGGCTCAAGAGGCTCCAAAAGATCCCCCCAGGTAGCTTGGTGTAGGGTTTGTGCTAGGAGGGCAAAACTGGGAATCCAGAGGCGTAGATACCCAGCCAAGCCCCAAAAGGACAGATTTCTGTTTTTGGTGTAGGGAGTGGTAGGGCAGATATAAGGGGCTTTCTATCAGTACTTATATGTTTCTTTGTTGGTGTCAGGAGAACTCCAAGATAGGCGACCTCAGGAAGGGGAAGTTGTGTCTTAATAGGAGATACTTGATAGCCCCGATCAGCTAGGAAGTTGAGGAGTTGTACTGTATGCTGCTGAGAGTGTAAGAGTGAGGGGCTACAAAGGAGAAGATCATTTACGTACTGGAGGATAGAGCTTGGGGCAAGATTGAGGGAGGTTAAGTCTGAGGCCAGGGCTTAGCCAAAGAAAGGAGGACAATCATGAAATCCTTGGGGAAGGACAGTCCCTATTAATTGTGGGAGCGATGAGTGTCTGGATCTGTCCAAGTAAAAGTGAAAAGATCTTGAGAGTCTGGGGGTAAAGGATGGTGGAAAATGCATCCTTGAGGTCCAGGACGGTGAAATAGGCGTAGAAGGGGAAATGAGGGAAAGAAGGGCATAGGGATTTGGGATGACTGGGTGAGTGGGGCCGACAGCAGCACTAATTAGTCCCAAGTCTTGACCCAGGCGGTAGGAGCCATTTGCTTTTTAACAGGCAGGATAGGCGTGTTATAAGGAGAGTGAGGAGGGCGCAAGAGACCCTGATGCAGCAGCTTAGAGATGATGGGTTTTAACCCCTGTAGGTGTATCTGGGAAATAGGGTATTGAGGTTGATTAGGAAACTTTGTTGGGTCTTTTAGACGAACATAAACAGGAGTATGGTGGGAGGCGGTGGAGGGGTGATCAGTCCCCCAGACTGTAGGATTTACAGAGGAGGAGGGTAATGGGGGTCGTGAGGAAATAGCAGGTTCAAGCAGCAGTAGCCTGGCCAGGTTGGGAGAAAGGTTTGGAGTAGTGAGGAAAGCCTTGAGTCTGGAGAGTAGATCCCTTCCAAGGATTGGAGGGGGTTTGGGGAGTATGAGGAATGAATGAGAGAAGGGGTATTTTGAAGTGTGCAAGGCAGAGGCTCAGTAACCTGTGGTGTAGACACTAAACTGTCAGCCCCCACAACTGAGATCTGAAAGACTGGTTTTTCCGGGATAAGCAGGCGTGGCAGAATAGGTGGCTCCCGTGTTGATAAGAAAAGAGATTGGCTCTCCTGCCACTGTGAGAGTCACCCTGGCTCCACGGAGGTGACGAGAGTCGAGGCCTGAGGCCCTGGGCCCCTTTGGTCTTCAGCGGCGAGTCCAAGGAGGCTGGGCAGAGCTGGGTCCAAGGACTCCTGCTCGGGACCGGGAGGGGATGTACGGATTCCTGCAGGGGGATTAGGGAAGTCTACCTTCCAATGCCCCTTTGTGCCACAATTAGGACATGGACCCAGAGAGGGCCTGGGCTTTGGGCATGGGTGGGCCCAGTGCCCTTCCTTACTGCACTTGTGACTTCTAAAGGGCATAGATGACTTCTTTTTTCTATCAGAGGATTGAGGTTTGGAGCTGTGTAGAGTAGTGGCTAAGAGATAATATTTAGCTTGATCTCTTTGAAGCTTTTCTAATTTTGCCTGTTCTTCCTGGTTACTGAAAATTTTTAAATTTAAAAGATCTCGTTGAGTGGTTTGAGGGCTTTCCTCAGCCTTTTTAAGTTTCTTTTGAACGTATGGGGGAAATTGGGAAATAAAATGTGTATTAAGGACAATAATAACTTCTGTTTAAGTTGGATCTAATTTTGTATATTTTTGTAGGGCTTCTGTTAATCTAGCTAGAAATTGTGCTGGCTTTTTATCTAGTCTTTGAGTTGTTTCTCTGAGTTTATCAAAGTTAACAGCTTCATGTCGTGCTTTTTGGAGGCTTGCAATAAGGCAAGTCACCATGTGATTACCGGCTGTTCGTCCTGGTAGTCCCAAACATGATTGTCTCTGGGAACAGCAGCTGAGCCTACAGGCTTAGTGTCATCAGTTTGATGTATTTCATGGGCATCAGCCTGAGAAGCTTGCCAGATTCATGCTTTCTCTTCTGGGAGGAGGGCAGAGTAGAGTAGAATGTAAATATCATGCCGGATCTAGTCATAAGACTGGTGAGGTTTTTAAATTCTTTTAAATAAGTGTCAGGGTCAGAGGAAAAAGAGCCAAGATGTTTTTCAGTTTGAGATAAATCAGAGAAGGAAAATAGGACGTGTACCTGAACAATGCCTTCTGTACCAGCCACCTCTCATAAGAGAAGGAGGGGAGTGGGGAGGGATTCAAGGTCCTGTTTCTTTAAGGCCATAAGGAGGGTATTTAGGGAGGTCAGGATTGATGCTTTCAACCTGTGGTGTTGCAGAAGACTCTTGAGAGTCCCTTGGACTGCAGGGAGATCCAACCAATCCATCTTAAAGGAAATTAGTCTTGAATATTCACTGGAAGGACTGATGCTGAAGCTGAAACTCCAATACTTTGGCTACCTGATGTGAAGACCTGACTCATTTGAAAAGACCCTGATGCTGGGAAAGATTGAAGGCAAGAGGAGAAGGGGACGACAGAGGATGAGATGGTTGGATGGCATCACCAACTTTGACATGAGTTTGAGTAAACTCCAGGAGTTGGTGATGGACAGGGAGACCTGGTATGCTGCAGTCCATGGGGTTGCAAAGAGTTAGACAGGACTGAGAGACTGAACTGACTGACTGACTGGACAGGGACTTGAGACTCTGGTAGTAGGCGGTGGAGCGAAGCCCCAGAGCCCTTTTCGGAAACAGGCCTGGGAGAGGGTTGGAAGCAGTGGCAGCCTGGGGGCAGGGTGGAGGGGATGTAAGGTGGGCGTTGTGGGACCAGGTCTACTGTGAAAGGATTAGAGGTGATTAGAGGTGCACTGTGGTCAGAAGGGCCAAAAGAGGAGGAAACATCCAAACAGGGATCAGGAGATACAGTATTGGGGGATGTGGCCCAGAGTGGGCTCCAAGTCTATCAGAAGTGGAACAGGAGTGCAGAGAGCTGGCCGGGAGCGGACCACAGAAGCCTGAACACAAGGCCCCTCTGACCACTTGCCACTCGGGCGGCACAAAGTGCTGTGATCTAGAGCTCCGTTCTCTGGCCCCGGGACCTACTGTCAGTCGACCTTGTGGCCAGGCCGGGTTAGAGTGATGAGTGGGTCAGTCTGGCCTTATTCCTCCTTGAAAACCCACTGTTTTTAGGTTTGGGAGAAGGCAGCCTAAAGGGGTAGATTTTGAAGGTTGGGATGGAGAATTTCCCATTACAGTCAAATAGGTAGGGAGAGCGAACCAAGGCATGTGAAAACCCAGGAGAAAGACCCAAGAGAAAGGCGGCCATGTCCTCACGGCCTTCTTGGACAGCGACAGGGTCCACCTTGAAATGGGCACCGCCGTCTTAGAGTGAGGCCAGGGCCCAAGGGCCATGGGATCCTCCGGCTCGCACCAGGGCCTCCAACCCCAGACCAGAGAAAGAGGACTCCGGGGAGCAGGGCTTCACTCACCCCTGCCGCCGGGAGGTGAGAGCCGGTGTGTGGACGTCAGTCCAGCAAGGCAAGTGCGGGGTCCCCAGGGGGCCCATCCCAGATCCTCGGCGAGGTCCAGGGGAGCGGACCACCGAAGGTGGGCTCAGGAGAGGAGCCCTTCTACCACGGTCCGTCTTCCCTCCCGGGTTTCGGCTCCAGAAATGTAAGGTGAGCAGGAGAAAAAGATAGCGAGCCAGGCAGTCAGGCAGAGAAAGGTTTATTATAGGAAGAAAGAAAGAAGGTGACTGGCTTTAGAGAGAAACCAGTGCTCTCTATACAGCCAACCCTTCTTATACCCTATCCATGGGAAACTGTGCCCCGGAGGGCAGGGGCCTCAATTATCTTTAGCCCACAGCTGGGGTCTTGTGGTCACGTAGTGGAAGGGGTATCATGGTCGGGTGGTCACCCAAACCCGCACCAGCAGGGAAAAACAGGGTATCGCCTTAAGGAGAAAGCAGGATGCCCACAGGGCAGTGTGGCCACTGAGACCTCGTCCTTTGTTTGTCAGGTCACAGTGGGCCATGTTTTAACCATAGGCCATGAGCCCCTTGTGAGCCCCATCAGTGCTTATTGGCGACAGCCTTCTGCAAGCAATGCCTCTTTGAAGTGGGTACCACCACAATTAAAGCCTAAACCAGGAAATTGCTTTACAAAAGGGAAAGCCAAGTGCCGGGGCTTACACTACAGAAATCCACAGCCATACTGGGTGGACCTTGGGCTAGGAGTAGGCATCTATCTTAAAACTGTATTTTCAAAGCAAGCACAATGTTTACATTTAGACTGTTTGTATATTTGGGTGATTTGAAAGGGTGAACTAATGGAGATTATGCATCTTCCCATCCCCTCACTTATCTATTCATTCTATCTATTCATTCAGTTATTAATACAAAAATATTATTGAGTGTTTAATATGTGCCAGATTCTAATAGATAAGTGAATAGGACAAGTGATTGCCTGGAAGTTGATCATAAATTAACACATAATGTAAGGACAAATGGTGATGTATTTTAAGTAAGAATAAATCAAGATAAGGAGATAGTAAGGGAGAATTTCAGGAAACATTAAAATAGAATAAATTAAGAAGGGGTCCTCTGCGATGTGACATTTGAAAACAGAAGGAAGTAAGGAAGCAAATGACATGAAGAAAGGGAAAGGAATTCCAGGCAGAGGGAACCACCACCCATGCGGAGACTCTGAGGTAGGAACTGTTAGTGGAAACACTGACTGGAACCACCAGGCACAATAATAACCATTTGCGTTAGTTGTTTTATGACAGGAGGTCCTGGTGAGGAACATAGAAATAACAAGCCAAAACAAGGGAAGAATTCAGGAAAGGTCAAAAGGAGACACCACGTGTCCTACCAACCTCCCAGAATCCTCCTCACTCGAGTGCGTGCACCACCAGAAAGGACTCGGAGTCAGAGTGACTGGCCAGAGACAACCTGGAAACTAATCCCATCGCCATAAGCCCAAGACTGCAAGTCACGGGGCAGAGCACTCCTCCTGGGCCCCCTTACCCTCCTGGCGCCCTCCCCAGGAAAATCTCTTTCCGTGTCGGTGGGTGTGTCTCCTCAGACAATTCATTTCCGAGTGTTAGACAGGAGCCCACTCGTGGGCCCCGGAAGGGATCCCGCTTCCTGGAACAGAGCCATGCCAGCATACCTGAGAACCAAGAAGTCAGCGCAGCTGGAGCAGAGCAAACAAGGAGATGCGGCAGGAGAGATGCGGCAGGGGAACAAGCAAGAGCCAGTCTTGTAGGACCTTCTGAGGAAAGAAAGGGGGCTGCATTTAGTTCCTAACTGTCTTGGGCAGCCACTGAGAGTGTTTGAACAGGTGAAGGACATGAGCTCACTTAAGCTTTCAGATGAATCACCATGTCTGAATCTCAAAAACATAAGTTTGAGAAATGAAGTAGTTCATAGAAGAATGATTAAGTCCAAAACACACAATACTAATTGATGTATTATTTAGGGATACTTTAAAAATGATTAGCACAAAATTCAGGATGCAGGTTACCTCTGAGGGGAGACAGGGAAATGCAATTTGGGAAGAAATATAGGGGATGTCTAGAATGCTGGTAAATTCTATTTCTTAAGCTGGAGGGTGACTAGGGGTGTTCATTTTATGATTATTCTTTAAATCATATATGCTGTCTTTCATATGATAAAAACCTATGTGATAGGTTTCATAATAATAACCGTTTTTAGTGTTTTAGCTGTGTTACCAAATGAATCAGGTCCCATTGCTCACTTTTTACAAAGCCAATTACATACTCACAAATGGCAGAAGGGAAAATGACTTTAATCAGAATGCTGGCACCTGGGGAGACGGTGGAGTAGACTCACTGCTTCCCAAAAACCAGCTGTGAAGGCTCTGTTCGGCCATGAGAGTTTTTAAAGGGGAAAAGGGAAGTCGCCTCAGGTAATCATTGAGATTGGAGGAGGGTCAGAGTTGTCACCACCCACTGTGTGCAGGACTGTCCACTCCTCATGGTCATCCTGTAGATGTTATCTTGTTCACCCAGTTTGTTGGAGAGATTATTGGAGGGGAAGCCAGAGTAAAGATCTGGTCATCTGTTAATTATTAATTCTTCATTTCTACTCCGTTGATCTTACAGAAAGAACCAGCAAATTAGACAAGGTATTGTGTGATTGAAAGTTTTTAAAACTGTGCTTGGGCCAGAGAAGAGAAGAGCATGGTTTACAAGTTAGTTCCAATGTAGCTTCACGCTCAAGTGACAAGAAAACGGGCTTCCTGCTGAGGCTGGTTTCCTGCAAACAGCTGCTTGCAGCTTCTGAGGGTGATTGACTCGAGGAAAGCAAGCTTGATGCAAGTGCTGGCCTCACACAAATAGACTGCTGGATGTGTCTCCAGCAGAGATGGGTTTATTCAGACTCAGTAGGCAATTTCAGTTCAGGGTCTGCAACCATGGAAGGCCATGTGCAGACCCCCTTACAGCCAGGGAAGAAGAAGTCTTCTAGAGAGACAAAAAAGAGGGCTCTAGTAAACCTTGGTTTAGTCCATGGCTTTTCACTGGCGAGTCATTGCCAGGAAAGAGTCTTTCTTCTTCCTGCAGGGCTCTGAGATGGTCACAGGGCGAGACAGCTCCCCCTTCTGTTCTCCTAGCTCTATTTGTTTATTGAGGTTTCAGCTTACAAATTTTTTACAGATTCATGATAAGGCTATTTTAAAAATCCAAATGAGAATTGGTGGTGTGAAATAGAGCATTTCCTGCCATATCAATAAACAAGGAATCACAGCCATCTGTGATTCCAGCCCACCAAATGTGAATTTCTGAGCCCAGGAAGGACAGCGCCTGCTATCCAGCAGCCCTCAAGCTGCCACCACAAGCTGCCACCACTCCCTACAGTGAGCAAGTAACTAAGGATGTGAAAAATCAAATCTCAAGAGGCTGGCCCCAGGTAGCTGAGATGCTTATGAAAGGAATGATTTCAGTAAGCCCAGACTCTTACATCTTCCCTAAATTCCTTCACTTGAGATATCTAGTTTTCCTTAATTAACAATAATCTTTTGATGCTCAAACTACTTGCCCCTTGCTGCAGACTTACCTGTATATCCTGACTGCTCCACACTCCCCGCCTCCTTGGAGCGGTTTTCTCAGGGTCTCTTGAGAAGCTGTCTCCCAGGCTTGAATCCTAAAAATTTCCACCAAACAAAACATAACTCTCAACTTCTAGGTTGTGACTACTTTTTCAGTTGACACTGGTATGGACTAGTGTGATTGCAGCTAGTGCGAAGGGAGCGGATGTGAGCTGAGCAGATTTTGAGAGTTGAAACCAATAGGAATTGCATATGCATTGGATATATGGTGTGAACCCCCACAAAAATGGGGGAAATGGGGCAAGACTTACCGAAGAGCAGATGGAGGCAGGACTGATGGGAAGGCAGAAAAGCTGATCTCTCCAGACCCTTCTGGCCCTGAAGTACCTGTTCTTTCTTCAAGGAAAGCCTTGGTAATGCATATCAGGAGCTAGAAAAGGTCAGACTCTCTAAGCCCCATATCTACAGGAGCATCTCAGGACATTGCCCTCCAGGATCCTTAGCAACAGTGTGACTCTGCTCCCTCTGGAAGAAGAGTTTGGCTCTGGTGGCTCCTTCCAGAGGCATTGGAGTGAAAACAGAGGAGAGAAATGATGATTTGGGAGCCAGAAGTCAAAAAAGAACCTCTTGCTGTTTCTCTAACAAGTAATTCACGAGGGAACTGGGCTTTCAGGCAGTAAAAGCAGGCAATAAAAGGAGAGAAAATGAAGGAAGAGGTAGAAACCAAAGCAAATCCCTCCAAACCAGCACAACTAAACCACATCAGGAGGAGCAGGGAGGCAACATCAGGAGAGAGTCCGCCTCACCTTGGAAAGTCAGTCAAGTTCAAAGCCACTCTGAGCAGGTCTGCCCAAGAGCACCCCAACTTCCCCATGGTCTGCAGAGCAGACCTACAGGTCTGTCTGGTGCAGAGGGAGCCAGACGAGGTCAGGGAGGGTCCCTGTCAGCCTCCATCTCCCTGCTCCTGTCCAGCACCTCTTAAGACAGGACGCTGAAGTTCCTTCGCCTTGCCTGAGGCAGCCAGGAAGAACCATAAACCACGACCCTGAGGGCTGGGTGATTCTGGAGCCATAATTTAAAATCAAAGACAACCTAGGTTCTTTGTTAATTTTAAAAATCGTGTGTGCATATGAGGACTGAGATTTTCAAATTCTTTCCCCATCCTTGCCCCTTCCTAGTCCTGAATCACACTAAAATCATAACAGCAACAATCCCAATGATAACCTCCCCTCCCTATCTACCATTTATTGATCATTGTTGAGTGCCAGGTACAGTGTTAAGTAATTTCATCACATTAACTCATTTTGGGATCAGAGCAACCCTGTGAGATCGGTATTATTATCTTCATTTCACTGATAATAGTGCTAGCCGACACTTACCCAAATCTTTCAGGTTAAAGCGTCTGCCTCCAATGCGGGAGACCTGGGTTCAATCTCTGGGTCGGGAAGATCCCCTGGAGAAGGAAATGGCAACCCACTCCAGTATTCGTGCCTGGAGAATCCCATGGACGGAGGAGCCTGGTGGGCTACAGTCCACGGGTCGCAAAGAGTCGGACACGACTGAGCGACTGCACTTTCACACTTTCACTTCCACCTTCCAGGCACTGTAAATAACATGTATTATGTTATCATGGGGACAGAATTATTCTCATCCCCAGATCACAAAGGAAAAAACACGCTCAGAGAAGTGAAGTAACTCATCTGAGATTTTACAACCAGCAGAGTTGCCTGCCATCATGGATAGGGTTCCCCAGAAAGGCTCACGTCCTGGGACTCCTCAGCTACTGAAGGCGAAAATTGAGGTACCTGGGAGGCCTCTCCACTGGCATTGTTACCGACAGCTTTATTGAGATATAATTCACATACCATCCAATTCACCCATTTACAGTGTAGGATTCAAAGGCTATCAGCAGATCCACAGAGTTGTGCAACCATTACTACAGCCAACTTTAGAACATTTGGAAAAAAAAAATGCATTACCCCAAAAAGAAAACCCTAAACTTTCATCAGTTTAGGGTGTAGAAAATAAACCGTAATAACTTTCAGTTTAGGGTTTAGAAAACCCTAAAGTGAAGTCGTTCAGTCGTGTCTGACTCTTAGCAAGCCCGTGGTTCATGTTTAAAGACAGACATTTGAAAATAAACTTTAAATGGTGTCCAGGAAAAAAGAAAAGAAAAAAGATCACGGAGAAGGCAATGGCACCCCACTCCAGTGCTCTTGCCTGGAAGATCCCATGGATAGAGGAGCCTGGTGAGCTGCAGTCCATGGGATCGCTAAGAGTCGGACACGACTGGGCAACTTCACTTTCACTTTTCACTTTCATGCATTGGAGAAGGAAATGGCAACCCACTCCAGTACTCTTGCCTGGAGAATTCCAGGGACAGTGGAGCCTAGTGGGCTGCCGTCTATGGGGTCGCACAGAGTCGGACACGACTGAAGCAACTTAGCAGCACTTAGCAGCAGGAAAAAGGAGAGAGTTGTCATGCTTACAGCCCTCTTTGCCACTAACACTCACTACATCATGCACCAGGGTGCTGCCCTGTCTCCCATCCCAGGGAGGAATCCGAACCCACAGCCACCTGGCCCAAAGTCAGCTCCTGGTTGACACCGTCCCTAATCAACAGAGAAGGTGTCTCCTGGCCATAAGCCCAGGGAGACCA
Organism: Ovis aries; assembly: GCF_016772045.2. Taxonomy (NCBI): domain Eukaryota; kingdom Metazoa; phylum Chordata; class Mammalia; order Artiodactyla; family Bovidae; genus Ovis; species Ovis aries. Next base: position 1,374,520 of record NC_056074.1, on the reverse strand, counting down.
GGATTGACACAGAGGAGCCAAGTGAAGGTGGGGCTGCAGAACCCCAGCCTTTGTGACCCAGGCACCCAGAACTTGTCACAGGTCTCCTGACAAGAAACTACTGTCAGGAGACTTGTTTCCTTAAGCAGTAAATGGTTTCAGTTGGTTCAGAAGGCAACTACATTGGGAGATTTCCCTGGTGGTCCAGTGGCTAAGACTCTGAGCTCCCAAGGCAGGGGTCTGGGTATGATCCCTGGTCAGAGAACTAGATCCCACATGCCACAACCAAGAGCCTGCATGCCACAGTGAAGACTGGCACAGGCAAACCAAAAAAAAGGGGGGGGGCAACTCTATTCATAAGTGAGCAAAGAACAAAGAAGAGCTCGAGCTCGTCTAAGACCCACCCTGCAGCTGTGCAGCCCTCCGAGTGCTGCAAGAGTGGTGAAGAGACAGTTCCCACCCCCGCCCCAGGGAGAAGACTTGGAGGCTCGTGGGAGCTGTAGCCCAGACAAGCTCTTCCTTCTGGCAGCAATTAGGGGAGAACCTCAAGGTCCAGGGAAACTTCTCCACTCTCCTCTAGTTCCCGCCTCCTCTATCTTATTTCCCTTCCCAGCCAGCTTCCGTGAAGGATCGCCCTAGATGCAGTGACTCTGCTTTGCTCTTCCCTCCCTTTCGTCCTCCCCATGCTCAAAGCACTGTGCTTCCTAATGAGGAACAATCAGGTGCTAAAGCCAGTAGCCTCTGCTCAACCTTCATCGCACTTGACCTCCTATAATGTTAGACTGTTGGCCACTTTCTTCTAGGAATTCTCCACTGTCCAAATGAAGCTTTCAGCTCTGTCTGTTTGAGCTCCTTTTTGTTTTTTTGATTGCCCCTGTGATATGCCCAAAAACCTGTCCCTGGCTCCCATTACATCTACCATTCCCTGCATGTTCTCTTGTGTTTTCATGATGGCCATTTCCTGCTATTCACAGACCATAAAGGAGAAGCATTAGGAATTCAGACTGCTTCCAGGAGAGGCCCCAAGTGCCAGGCCTGCCAGGTCTCTCCAGGGGCACCCACTTTCACGAGGGTCTGGCATTCAGAGGCTCTCTCTGGATGGGGTCCGAGAGCTGATTAAAGTTGAGATGCTGATACATGCTAGTATCAGGAAAGAAGACATTAACCTCTACCTTTCTAAGTTCTTCTGACTGGCCTAAGAATTAAGTTGACATGAGAGAGGTTAACAGGAGAAAATCACCCAAAATTTAATATCATGTATACCTGGAAAAGACCCAGGAAAACTGAGTAACTTAGCAAAATCGCTGAAGCGCTCACCTTAAGTACCATCTTCAGCTAAAGGCTAAGGAAGAATGGTGGGGATTGTGGTTTGGGACCTCAAAGAGGAGGAGGGCAATTAACATGGAGGTGGAAAAGTAAACGTTTGGCAGATTTAAATGTTCGCTGGGCCGGACAGAGACAGTAGGGCACTATCAGAACCATATCTGATCTGATCCAGCCGGGGCTTCACTCAGATGGTAGCCCGGCCTCCTGCCCTCCTTTCCCTCAGCCCAGTGACTCACAGTTGGGGGTGAGAGAGGCTCTTAAAATAATATTTCAGTCCCCTGCCTTCCTGTTTTCAGTTTGATTCAGATCTTAAGCCGCTTCATAGAACTGTATATTTTTTTCAGTTTTTGTTTTTAAAAATTTATTTTATTTCTGGCCGCTCTGGGTCTTCATTGCTGCATGTGGGCTTTCTCTAGCTGCAGGGAGGAGGGGCTGCTCTTCATTATGCTCCAGTACCGCTTCTCGTGGTGGTGGCTTCTCTTGCTGGGGAGCACAGCTCTAGAGCACAGGCTCAGTAGTTTTGGTGCATGGGCTTAGTTGCCTCACAGCATATGGAATCGTCCTAGACCAGGAAGCCAAACTATGCCCTTTGCATAGAGGTGTGGGTTCTTAACCACTGGATGACTATGGAAATTCCAACTGAATTTACTTTTGATGACAGACTCCTAGCTAAAATTTTTCACCTGATCATTTCACTGGTGGCTAAAAGACTTGCAAAAACCTTTTGTTCTTACAGGGAAAATGAGAACCTTCAATGACTGATTTTAAAAAGGGGGAGAGGCAAAGTTTCCCCCACCACAACTGGCCTATATTCTTTTCAGGCGCTGAAACAGTCCCTCTCTCTAAATTGTTGTAGACATTTAGGGAGAAGGAGAAAGTTTCATCTTGAGTCTTTGTGGTCTTGTATTGTTTTTAACTGGAAATAATCCACATGCCAAAGATATTATTGGATGACAAGTTTTGCTCCATTACACTAACAAAGCTGTATTATAAAGACTGGTATGTCAATGCAGGGCATAGTATATCAATTTATGGCAAAGAAGATCATCTAGGAAGATGGGTTTTTTTGCCAGCCTAATTAGGTTTTAATCTCCCTGTGGTCAGACTGTCTGAGGGACTGTCTGAGGCTGCTGTTGCTGTGTGGTTGCTAAGCTGTGTCTCACTCTTATGGCTCCATGGACTATAGCCCAGCAGGCTCCTCTGTCCATGGGATTTCCCAGGCAAGAATACTGGAGCGGGTTGCCATTTCCTTCTCCAGGGGATCTTCCCAACCCAGAGATCAAACCCATGTCTCCTGCATTGGCAGGCAAATGTTTTACCTCTGAGCCACCTGGGAAACCCTGCTAATATAATTCTAGTATCCAGCTCCAAAACATATGTGGGTTTGGAGGTGGGTTCCCACACACTCAACAATTCCTAAATGGCAACAGGGTGTCCCATAATTCAATCCAGGTCTGACACTGTCAAGAGAGGGCATCAGATCCCACAGGTGTTTTGATAACTCGGAAAAATCTCTAATTGTTTGGTTTTTTTTTTTTCAACTTATTATTTCTTCATTCTTTTAACCTGTCAACAAACCTTTCATGTGCCTACTCGATGCTAGCCACTCTAGGTTCTAAGAACATGTATATGGTGCCTACCTAAGTACAAGACACATATTTGCCCTCAAAAGGACTCAGTCTAGTAGGGAAGGAGAGGCTAAGGGTGAGATTCAGGTAGTGGAAATTAATGTGACAAGGTTTGGAATTCTGTTTTGGCACAGTTATAGAAAAGTGAATGAGCATCATATTTTTGTGAACTCTAGAGAATTCTATGAGGCTTGTGAATCTGTATTAGGGTGTAAATGTGCCACAGGAGAGTATACTGCTTAGCTCTTGATGTCTTTGGAAATCCAAGTCCAAGAAGTGACCATTTTCCAGTGCTGTCTTATCCACCTAGCTTTCCTATCAGTTTAGTTCAGCAGTTTTGCTTTGATCTTAACTTTTCACTTACGGTTGAAGTCTAAGGAAGGTCTGATTACAATTTGATTTAATTATAGTGGTTTTCATAGTGTTGAATGGTAGAAGATAAAACTGCTTAGTGTGGTTTTAGGCACTTAGTAAGGGACTGTCCTGGTGACTCAGATGGTAAAGAATCTGCCTGCCCTTCAGGAGATGTAAGAGACACAGGTTCTATCCCAGAGCTGAGAAGATCCCCTGGAGAAGGGAATGGCTATTCACTCCAGTATTCTTGCTTGGAGAATTCTGTGGACAGAGGAACTTGGCTGGCTATAGTTCATGGAGTTTCAAAGTTGTTCAACATGACTGAACAACAATTTTTTTTAAGGATATATAATTGAAGCTTGATAAACAAACTATTGTTTGAAAATTAAGATGCATCAAACCTGTAGACAGAAGAATAAATTAATCTTAAATCAAATAAGTCAACCAAATGTTAATAGTTCAAGGAAATTGCTTTCAGACTCCTTTGAATGTTACATTTAGGCTGTTTACATTAAAGAAGAACAACTCATGTTCCCATTTCATCTTCCTAGAGTTCTGTGGCTTGACTTACTAACATGGGAATACATGTTCAAGAGAAAATGAATTGATTGGAATAATTTCAAATCGTTAAAAAAAAAATCTCTATTTTCATTTGATGGAACTTATGCCCTTTGTGCATAAGCAAAGCACACGAGTTTCTATTTTGCATTTAGTTATTAGTTATTGCATTTTTAAAATTCGTACTTTGGATAACTAAAGTGAAATTAGTATTAATATTTACAATGTCTTCCTCACAGTTATTGATATTTTTGTTTGCTTTATTATTTTTTATTTGTTAAAAACACTAAGCACAAGACATAAAAGAGATGTAATTTCTTCCTCTGTAACATCAGCAAATATGTTCTTTATTCTGCCTTCCTTAACTGTGCTAAGGATAAACTATAGATTTTATCATTATAGAGAAAAATTTAAGACTTTGAAATGGGCAAGAGGTAACTGGATATTCTTGCAATAGAAAGTTGAAGGCCCAGGAACTGTTGAATTCCATCATGAGTAGTTCCATCATGAGGGACTTTAACTAGGCTATTTTATAACTCTGTGAAGATAGAAGTTAATTTGTCACAGACAGCAATGAAAACAATTCTTATCTATGGGAATGTAAGTTAGATGTGCACTGTTGAAATAAAATCAACTATTGCTCTATGCGTATGTCGGAGGAGTTTGTAATTTCCTTGGTTCTGTCTCATCACAACAAGAATTTGAAAGGACGGGCGGATGGACCAGTGTTACAGCTCCGTGTTACCAGCTCAGTTTCATTTAGAAGGCAAAGGAAAATACATCCTCGAGGTGTGAGGGTGGGCCAACCCAAAAGACACTAAGAGAAGAGAAGCTCCCAGCCCAATTTTGGCTCCTCTTTTTATGTTTTCTCCTCCCCCTGAGCTGCCCTAGGTAAACCGGTCTAGCCAAGAGGGCTCTTTGTGTTACCTGAGGTTCTCACTCCAGTCCTTGGACCTTCCTTTCTTCTATTTCTGTGGGCTTTTCCGTTCTTTGTCTTTTAGCCACCGCCATTCTGGACTCCTTTTTTCCTATTCTAACTACCTAACACATAGAATAGTTTTTGCAAATTGCTTTCAATGTTTCTTTCCTGCATTGTAATTCATGGTATACAATAAATGTAATAAAAATCTTTGTTCATTTTATATCTCTCATCAGTTTTTGAAAATTATCCTTTGACATCACATTTAATTTTCACAAAACTTTAGTTAATTAGCAACTCTACTGAATTGTTAACTTAGTAAGTTGTGGAATAGAAATGTGAACTTTTGCCATTTTGGTTGACACAGCAAGATGTCACAAAATATTTAGAACATGAAAACAATGAGATGCAGGCCTAAAATTCAAGTAGAAACACGTTCCTTTCACCCAAACTTCCAATTCATTTAGCAGTAATTCACCTGGTCATTACTAAGACATTGGTTACAACAGTGATTGTTGCTGTATAGTCACTCATTCATGTCCAACTCTATGACTCCATGGACTGTAGCCGGTCAGGCTCCTCTGTCCATGGGATTTCCCAGGCAAGAATATTGGAGTGAGTTGCCATTTCCTTCCCCATACAACAGTGATGGTAACAGCCAAAGCAGATAGCAATTGTCATGGGGAACTAGAAGGTAGTTCCATAACAAAAAGGTCCATTCCGAATGAGATTGCAATTTTGGTGAATAGTTAAATAAGTGGGACTTTGGGACAACCAAAACCGCAAAACAGCTATAAAGTAGGATTTTTTACAGAACATTTAACAGCAAATATCAAGATGGCTTTCTAATACAGGAAAATTTATAGAACTTCGAAAAACAAAACTGAAAAGACCAACTTGGTCCTCATCAGAGCTGATGCTAGCCTGTGACAAGAAGAGATATATGCTAGAGCAGAAAATGCTGGGCCAGCTGTCACACAGCAATGTCCAGTGAAGAAATCTCTCCATAACAAAACACTTCCCAGCATGTGGGCCAGAGAAAAGGAACAGTAACACAACATTTCCTAGTATGTGGGCCAGAGAAAGGGAACGGTAAGTATTTGATGAATGAATGAACAAAGGAATGAACCATCCTTAGAAGTCAGAGAGTTATGTCATGGGGTCTGCAAACCATGCTATAAAACAAGTGTTGCTTGGCAGGTGGAAGAAATATGTCACACATATACCTGTGCTTACTACTATCTAAGGTAATTGTGATAACACAACACAGATTTACTTTAAAGCACCCCTAAATTCATTCCAGCTTTTTGCTACTCATATTTTCTTATGGATACATGTGAAAAGTATGATGACTATGATGGAAAATTTTCAGCAGTGGCCACAGGACTGGAAAAGGTCAGTTTTCACTCCAATCTCAAAGAAAGGCAATGCGAAAGAATGTTCAAACTAAAGCACAATTGCTCTCATTTCACAAACTAGCAAGGTAATGCTGAGAATCCTTCAAGCTAGGCTTCAACAGTACATGAACTGACAAATTCCAGATGTACTAGCTGGATTTAGAAAAGGCAGAGGAACCAGAGATCAAATTGCCAATGTCCATTGGATCATAGAGAGAGCAAGGGAATTTCAGAAAATATCTACTTCTGCTTTATTGACTACAAATAGTTTGACTATGTGAATCACAACAAAACTGTGGAAAAGTTGTAAAGAGATGGGAATACCAGACGACCTTAAAAACTGAGGAAACTGTATGCAGGCCAAGAAGCAACAGTTAGAAATGGACATGGAACAACAGACTGGTTCCAAATTGAGAACGGAGTATGTTTATGTATGTATATAATAGCAGATGACACCACCCTTATGGCAGAAAGTGAAGAGGAACTAAAAAGCTTCTTGACGAAAGTGAAAGAGGAGAGTAAAAAAGTTGGTTGAAAGCTCAACATTCAGAAAACTAAGAGCATGGCATCTGGTCCCATCACTTCATGGCAAATAGATGGGGAAACAGAAGAAACAGTGTCAGACTTTATTTTTTAGGCTCCAAAATCACTGCAGATGGTGACTACAGCCAGGAAATTAAAAGACGCTTATTCCTTGGAAGGAAAGTTATGATCAACCTAGAGAGCATATTCAAAAGCAGAGACATTACTTTCCCAACAAAGGTCTGTCTAGTCAAGGCTATGGTTTTTCCAGTGGTCATGTCTGGATGTGAGAGTTGGACTGTGAAGAAGGCTGAGCACCGAAGAATTGCTGCTTTTGAACTGTGGTGTTGGTGAAGACTCTTGAGAGTCCCTTGGACTGCAAGGAGATCCAACCAGTCCATTCTAAAGGAGATCAACCCTGGGATTTCTTTGGAAGGACTGATGCTAAAGCTGAAACTCTAATACTTTGGCCACCTCATGCGAAGAGTTGACTCATTGGAAAAGACTCTGATGCTGGGAGGGATTGGGGGAAGGAAGAGAAGTGGATGACAGAGGATGAGATGGCTGGATGGCATCACCAACTCAATAGACATGAGTCTGAGTGAACTCCGGGAGTTGGTGATGGACAGGGAGGCCTGGTGTGCTGCAATTCATGTGGTCGCAAAGAGTCGGACATGACTGAGCGACTGAACTGAACTGAACTGAAGGCTATATTTAAGTATGTATATAAGGCTGTATATTGTCACCCTGCTTATTTAACTTACATGCAGAGTACATCATGTGAAATCCTGGGCTGGGTGAATCACAAGCTGAAATCAAGATTACTGGGAGAAATATCAGTAATCTCAGATATGCAGATGATACCACTCTGATGGCAGAAAGTGAAGAGGAACTAAAGAACTTGATGAGGATGAAAGAGGAGAGTAAAGAAGCTGGCTTAGAACTCAGCATTCAGAAAACTAAAATTATGGCATCCAGTTCTATCATTCCATGCAAATAGAAGGGGAAAAGGCAAAAACAGTAACATTTTATTTTCTTGGGCTCCAAAATCACTACAGATGGTGACTGCAGCCACAAAATTAAGACATTTGCTCCTTGGAAGAAAAACAATGACAATTCTGGACAGTGAATTAAAAAGCATAGACATCATTTTGCTGACAAAGGTCTGTATAGTCAAAGCTATGATTTTTCTCGTAGTCATGTATGGATGGAAGAGTTGGACCATAAAGAAGGCTGAGGACCAAAGAACTGATGCCTTTGAATTGTATTGGAGAAGACTCTTGAGAGTTTCTTGGACTGCAAGGAGATCCAACCAGTCCATCCTAAAGGAAATCAACTCTGAATGTTCATTGGAAGGACTGATGCTGAAGCTGAAGCTCCAATACTTCGGCCACCTGATGCAAAGAGCCAACTCATTGGAAAAGATCCTGATGCTGGGAAACATTGAGGGCAGGAGGAGAAGAGGGTGACATAGAATTATATGGTTGGATGATATCACCAACTATGGACATGAATTGGAGGGCATTCGGAGATGGTGAAAGATAGGGAAGTCTGGTGTGCTGTAGTCCATGGGGTCTCAAATAGTCAGACATTACTTAGCAGCTAACAACAACTCTGATAAGGGGGGTCCTCTGAAAATTTTTACTGCTTTAACTCTACTCAAGAAACTTAAGTAACATACAGGAAAAGAATCTGAAAAAGAGTAGATATATGTATGTGTATGACTGAATTACTTTGCTGTACGCCTGAAACTAACACAATATTATAAATCAACTATACCCCAATATAAAATGAAGTTAAAAAATAAAATATATAAGAGGAATGTCTTGCTAAAAAAGCCTGAATTATTATTATCTCCTTCAAATATTCTGAGCCCCACTCTTCCTCCTTTTCTCTGGGTCTCCGATTATACAAATGTTAGAGCTATTGCTACAGATTCATAGGTACTTGGGATTCTGTTCACTTATATTCTGCCCATTTGCTGTCTGTTTTTCAGACTGAGCCATTTTTCTTTCCTGTTTTCATGCTCACTTACTCTTTCCTCTGTCATATTCATTTTGTTATTGAGTCTGTCCAGTGAGGACTCATGTTTATTTATAAAGGACTTTTTAAAATGTCCATTATTATTTATTTTTTTCCATTCTGAGACTTCCATTTTATTCTCCTCATATATTTCATTTATTTGTTTAGACTTTCTATTTTATCTTTTGTTTCAAGAACGGTATTAGTTGCCCATTTTATGGTGGCTGCTTTAAAATCCTTGTCAGTTAATGCCAGCATCTGTGTCATCAAAGCATCCATGGATTGTGTTTTCTTGTTCATGTTGAAATGATCTTTGGTATAAGTGATCTTTTGGTTGTATTCTATCGTTTGAATATTATGTTGTGAGATCCTGGATCTTATATCTCTCTTCTGCAGGCAGTCACTCAGTGAAGCTATAGTTTACATGTTGACGTGAAAGTGGAAGTTCAGCTCCCTTTTGACCACAGTGATGCCTCCTGGTAAAACTGGAGCATTTACTAACTCTGCCTCATTGCTGTTTAGTGAGGGTGTAAGTTCTGTTCACCTCTGGGCTTCCATGACGTGCGGCAAGGCACAACGGATCAAGAGTGCTAACTACATAAATTGCAGCAAGAGCTTTTTTGACCCACCTCCTAGAGCACTATAAAGAAAAAGAAGCAAACAGGACCCAATTAAACTTAAAAGTTTCTGCACAGCAAAGGAAACCATCAACAAAACAAAAAAACACCCCACAGAATGGGAGAAAATATTTGCAAATGACACAACTAACAGGAATTAATCTCTGAAATATACAAACAGCTCATGCAGATCTATGCCAAGAAACCAAAAAAAAAAAAAAATCAAAATATATGCGGAAGGTCTAAATAGTTTTCCTAGGAAGAAATAGAAATGGCCAAGGACACATGAAAAGATGCTCAACGTCAGTAACTATTAAACGCAAATCAAAACTGCAATGATGTATCACCACACACCGGTCAGTATCAGTTCAGTTTAGTCACTCAGTCATGTCCAGCTCTTTGTGACCCGATGGACCGCAGCACATCAGGCCTCCCTGTCCATCAGCAACTCCCGGAGCTTACTCAAACTCATGCCCATTGAGTCTGTGATGCCATCCAACCTCTGTCATCCTGTTATCTGTTATCCTCTGTCATCCCCTTCTCCCACCTTCAATCCTTTGCAGCATGAAGGTCTTTTCCAAGGAGTCAGCAGGTGGCCAGAGTATTGGAGTTTGAGCTTCAGGATCAGTCCTTCCAATGAACATTCAGGACTGATCTCTTTTAGGATGGACTGGATTGATCTCCTTGCTGTCCAAGGGACTCTCAAGAGTCTTCTCCAACACCACAGTTCAAAAGCATCAATTCTTTGGTGCTCAGCTTTCTTTATAGTCCAGCTCTCACATCCGTACATGACTACTGGAAAAACCATAGCTTTGACTAGTCAGACCTTTGTTGGCAAAGTAATGTCTCTGCTTTTTAATATGCTGTCTAGGTTGGTCATAGCTTTTCTTCCAAGGAGCAAGCGTCTTTTAATTTCATAGCTGCAGTCACTATCTGCAGTGATTTTGGAGTCCACCAAAATAAAGTTTGTTCCTGTTTCCATTGTTTCCCCATCTATTTGCCATGAAATGATGGAACCAGATGCCATGATATTTGTTTTCTGAATGTTAAGTTTTAAGTCAATTTTTTCACACTCCTTTCACTTTCATCAAGAAGCTCTTTAATTTTTCTTTGCTTTCTGCCATAAGGGTGGTGTCATCTGCATATGATATTGATATTTCTCCTGCCAATCTTGATTCTAGCTTGTGCTTCATCCAGCCCAGCGATTCTCATGATGTACTCTGCATATAAGTTAAATAAGCAGGGTGACAATATACAGCCTTGACATACTCCTTTCCTGATTTGAAACATCTATTGTTCCATATCTAGTTCTAACTGTTGCTTCTTGACCTGCGTACAGATTTCTCAGGAGGCAGGTAAGGTGGTCTGGTATTCCCATCCCTTGAAGAATTTTCCAGTCAAAGGCTTTGGCATAGTCAATAAAGCAGATATAGATGTTTTTCTGAAACTCTCTTGCTTTTTTGATGGTCCAACGGATGTTGGCACTTAGATCTCTGGTTCCTCTGCCTTTTCTAAATCCAGCTTGCACATCTGGAAATTCAGGGTTCACATACTGTTGAAGCCTGGCTTGGATAATTTGGGGCATTACTTTGCTACTTCACGTGAAATGAGTGCAATTGTGCAATAGTCTGAGCATTGTTTGGCATTGCCTTTCTTTGGGATTGGAAAACTGACCTTTCCCAGTCCTCTGGCCACTGCTGAGTTTTCCAAATTTGCTGGCATGTTGAGTGCAACACTTTCACAGCATCATCTTTTAGGACTTGAAATAGCTTAACTGGAATTCTATCACCTCTGCTAGCTTTGTTCATGATGCTTCCTAAGGCCCACTTGACTTCACATTCCAGGATGTCTGGCTCTAGGTGAGTGATCACACTATCATGATCATCTGGGTCTTGAAGATCTTTTTTGCATAGCTCTTCTGTGTATTTTTGCCACCTCTTCTTAATATCTTCTGCTTCTGTTAGGTCCATACCACTTCTGTCCTTATTGTGTCCATCTTTGCATGAAACATTCCCTTGGTATCTCTAATTTTCTTGAAGAGGTCTCTAGTCTTCCCATTCTATTGTTATCCTCTATTTCTTTGCATTAATCACTGAGGAAGGCTTTCTTATCTCTCCTTGGTATGCTTTGGAACTCTGCATTCAAATGGGTATATCTTTCCTTTTCTCCTTTGCCTTTTGCTTCTCTTCTTTTCATAGTTGTAAGGCCTCCTCGTACAACCATTTTGCCTTTTCGCATTTTTTTCTTGGGAATGGGCTTGATCACTGCCTCCTATACAATGTCAGGAACATGCGTCCTTAGTTCTTTAGGCACTCTTTCTATCAGATCTAATCCCTTGAATCTATTTGTCACTTAATGTGTATAATTGAAAGGGATTTGATTTAGGTCATACCCGAATGGTCTAGTGGTTTTTCCTACTTTTTTCAATTTAAGTCTGAATTTGGTGATAAGGAGTACATGATCTGAGCCACAATCAGCTCCTGGTCTTGTTCTTGCTGACTGTATAGAGCTTTCTCCGTCTTTGGCTGCAAAGAATATAATCAATCTGCTTTCAGTAATGGCCAGTGTCAAAAAATCTATGAAAGATATATGCTAGAGAGGGTGTGGAGAAATGGGAACCTTCTTACACTGTTGATGGGAATGTATGGACAGTAGGGAGGTTCCTTAAAAAACTAAGAACTCCCATATGATCCAGCAGTCCCAGTCTTGGTCATATATCTGGAGAATACAATAATCCAAAAGGATATATGCACCTCAGTGTTCATTGTAGCACTATTTACAATAGCCAAGACATGGAAGAAACCTAAATGTCCATTAACAGAGGAAAAGATAAAGATAAAGAAGATAAAAAAGATAAAGAAGATAAAGAAGATATATATATATATATATATATATATATATGCATATATATATATATAGTGGAATATTAGCCCATATCAAATAATAAAATAACACCATTTGCAGCAAAATAGACGGACCTAGAGATTATCATACTAAATGAAGTAAGTCACACAGAGAAAGACAAATATTATAATATCACCCATATGCGGAATCTAATATTAAAAATATACCAACGGACTTACTTACAAAGCAGAAGCAGGCTTACAAATATCAAAAACAAGCTTATGCTTACTAAGGGGAAAATATGGAGGGAGGGATAGAACAGGAGCTTGGGATAAACACTTGTGCTGCTACTGTTGCTAAGTCACTTCAGTCGTGTCCGACTCTTTGTGACCCCATAGACGGCAGCCCACCAGGCTCCCCCATCCCTGGGATTCTCCAGGCAAGAACACTGGAGTGGGTGGCCATTTCCTTCTCCAATACATGAAAGTGAAAAGTGAAAGTGAAGTCACTCAGTTGTGTCTGACTCCTTGCGACCCCATGGACTGCGGCCTACCAGGCTCCTCTGTCCATGGGATTTTCCAGGCGAGAGTACTGGAGTGGGTGTGCATTAGTACATATAATATAAATTCTCAGACAAGGCTTCCTGGATAGCACAGGGAAATCCATTCAGTGTTCTACGACAACCTATATGAGAAAAGAATCTAAAATAGAATGAATTTACGTACATGTATCACTGAATCACTTTGCTGTATACCTGAAACTAACACAACATTGTTAATCAATTTCAATAAAATATTTTAACAAAGAGTGCCAGCTGGCACCACATCACCTGCCTTGTTCAGCTTCCCCTGAACATGAGAGAGTGTTGGGTTGAATCCCACAAGGGATCCTTGTGGGACTTGCTCAGCTTCCCGATCAAAGGAAAGAAGCCAGAGTCAGCAACAGACACATCAGTGGTTTAATGGATGGGGGACTTGACACATCCGAAGCAAGGTCCTGGAGCTCAAGAATCTTTCATTTGTTGATGACTCTTCTGCAGTTCTCTTTACTACAATTCCTTTATTCCCTTTGTATCTCTTGACTGTTATTTCAAAGGGGTCTAATGGCAGAGGCCAGCCCAATGTATGCTTGGTCCAACATCATGAAATGAAGTTCTTGTGCTTAACACAAGATCAACGCTTGGGACATGCTCCCTCAGGGTCTGTGAAATTGAATTCAGTTAAATCCATAGTGTTGGGATTTTGGCAATTATAACATGTTGTTTATTGTACAACTTTTGAAGTTTCTTTGTGTTTGCATTTGGATGTCAGATGGTTTGCTATTATATCTCTAAACACATAACTTAAATAATAAATTTATTCTTTAGAAGTTCTCATTTAATTTTTAAAATGAAATGTATTTAAATAAATTTTTCAGAATAATGTTATGACATATGAGTACTACACATTCATCTGCAATACATGTATGTATGGTGTGTGTATCTGTGTGTCCAACATACTTCAGTTCAGTTCAGTTCAGTTCAGTCACTCAGTCGTGTCTGACTCTTTGCAGCCCCATGAATTGCAGCACACCAGGCCTCCCTGTCCATCACCAGCTCCCGGAGTTCACCCAAACTCATGTCCATCAAGTCGGTGATGCCATCCCGCCATCTCATCCTCTGTCGTCCCCTTCTCCTCCTGCCCCCAATCCCTCCCAGCATCAGGGTCTTTTCTAATTAGTCAACTCTTCACCTGAGGTGGCCAAAGTATTGGAGTTTCAGCTTCAGCATCAGTCCTTCCAATAAACACCCAGGACTGATCTCCTTTAGAATGGACTGGTTGGATCTCCTTGCAGTCCAAGGGACTCTCAAGAGTTTTCTCCAACACCACAGTTCAAAACCATCAGTTCTTCGGCACTCAGCTTTCTTCACAGTCCAACTCTCACATCCATACATGACCACAGGAAAAACCATAGCCTTGACTAGACAGACATTTGTTGGCAAAGTAATGTCTCTGCTTTTGAATATGCTATCTAGATTGGTCATCACTTTCCTTCCAAGGAGTAAGCGTCTTTTAATTTCATGGCTGCAGTTACCATCTGCAGTGATTTTAGAGACCTCAAAAATAAAGTCTGACACTTTCCACTGTTTCCCCATCTATTTCCCATGAAGTTATGGGACCAGATGCCATGATCTTCATTTTCTGAATGTTGAGCTAACTTTTCCACTCTCCTCTTTCACTTTCATCAAGAGGCTTTTTAGTTCCTCTTCACTTACTGCCATAAGGGTGGTGTCATCTGCAACATACTTCAGCTATATTGAATTAACATTGCAATTCTTATTGCAAAGCCAACTATTTTTTGGAGGTCTTAATCAGAAATATAATTTGCATTGTCAATATTAATCTAAATTAATTTACTAAATTTATACCAAAATGTTAATTTTCTAAGTAACCCACAAATTCAATTTGGAATTGCTTGGTCTTGCATTATTAAAACCAAAGAGATTTTAGACATGTTTTTGGGGATCTGATTTTTGATTCAGAGTTTCCTAAAAATGAAAACTCTTGAAGACTTCCAGAGTAATTTAATCAGTTTCTCTTGCTACAGGCTGAAATCTAAACCTTTGTACAGATGTCTCAAGATAATGCACTCCATCTTTCAGTAAAACATTTCCATGCTTATTATACTCTTGGGAACATCTTCTTTACATCTGACCTGATCCAATTTGAGCTTGTCTCCTTTCTTGTGTCTCTTGACATTTTTAAGAAGAATGGAACAACCTGGAAGCATTCACATAATCACCTAAAGAAGTTACTGCTTCATTGTATGACTTTTGAAAAATGCCAAGAGCTATTCCCATTAAAGCTGGATAATGTCATAGGATGATAATTAATTTGATCCCTAACTGTTCAGTGTCATTGCCCTCCACAAAGAAGTGATGAAATATAATATATCCAGTTGTCCCTTCTTATCCATGAGGGATTGGTTCCAGGTCTTGCCCGACCCCAATAACTAAATTCGGAGATGTTCAAAGCCCTTACAAAACTGGTCTAAGTGCCATTTATGAAGTCACATGCCCCAAAGTTGTGCTGAGCCCTATTGTGAAAAATCTTTCAGTTCAATTCAGTTCAGTCACTCAGTCATGTCCAACTCTTTGTGATACTATGAATCGCAGCACGCCAGGCCTCCCTGTCCATCACCAACTCCTGGAGTTCACCCAAACTCATGTCCATTGAGTCGGTGATGCCATCCAGCCATCTCATCCTCTGTTGTCCCCTTCTCCTCCTGCCCCCAATCCCTCCCAGCATCAGAGTCTTTTCCAATGAGTCAACTCTTCCCTTCAGGTGGCCAAATTATTGGAGTTTCAGCTTCAGCATCAGTCCTTCCAAAGAACACCCAGGATTGATCTCCTTTAGAATGGACTGGTTGGATCTCCTCGCAGTCCAAGGGACTCTCAAGAGTCTTCTCCACCACCACAGTTCAAACCCATCAATTCTTTGGCGCTCAGCTTTCTTCACAGTCCAACTTTCATATCCAGACATGACCACAGGAAAAACCATAGCCTTGACTAGACAGACCTTTGTTGGCAAAGTGATGTCTCTGCTTTTGAATATGCTATCTAGGTTGGTCATAACTTTCCTTCCAAGGAGTAAGTGTCTTTTAATTTCATGGCTGCAATCACCATCTGCAGTGATTTTGGAGACCCCAAAAATAAAGTCTGACACTCTTTCCACTGTTTCCCCATCTATTTGCCATGAAGTGATGGGACAGGATGCCATGATCTTCGTTTTCTGAACGTTGAGCTTTAAGCCAACTTTTTCACTCACCTCTTTCACTTTCATCAAGAGGCTTTTCAGTTCCTCTTCACTTTCTGCCATAAGGGTGGTGTCATCTGCATCTCTGAGGTTATTGATATTTCTCCTGACAATCTCAATTCCAGCTTGTGCTTCTTCCAGCCCAGCATTTCTCATGATGTATTCTGCATAGAAGTTAAATAAGCAAGATGACAATATACAGCCTTGACGTACTCCTTTTCCTATTTGGAACCAGTCTGTTGTTCCATGTCCAGTTCTAACTGTTGCTTCCTGACCTACATACAGATTTCTCAAGAGGCAGGTTTGCTGGTCTGGTATTCCCATCTCTTTCAGAATTTTCCACAGTTTATTGTGATCCACAGAGTCAAAGGCTTTGGCACAGTCAATAAAGCAGAAATAGATGTTTTTCTGGAACTCTCTTGCTTTTCCATGATCCAGCGGATGTTGGCAATTTGATCTCTGGTTCCTCTGCCTTTACTAAAACCAGCTTGAACATCTGGAAGTTCATGGTTCACGTATTGCTGAAGCCTGGCCTGGAGAATTTTGAGCATTATTTCACTAGTGTGTGAGATGAGTGCAATTGTGCAGTAGTTTGAGCATCCTTTGGCATTGCCCTTCCTTGGTATTGGAATGAAAACTGACGTTTTCCAGTCCTGTGGCCACTGCTGAGTTTTCTAAATTTGCTGGCATATTGAGTGCAGCACTTTCACAGCATCATCTTTCAGGATTTGAAACAGCTCAACTGGAATTCCATCACCTCCACTAGCTTTGTTCGTAGTGATGCTTTCTAAGGCCCACTTGACTTCACATTCCAGGATATCTGGCTCTTGATGAGTGTGAGTGATCACACCATCGTGATTATCTTGGTTGTGAAGATCTTTTTTGTACAGTTCTTCTGTGTATTCTCGTCACCTCTTCTTAATATCTTCTGCTTCTGTTAGGTCCATATCATTTCTGTCCTTTATCAAGCCCATCTTTGCATGAAACGTTCCCTTGGTATCTCTAATTTTCTTGAAGAGATCTCTAGTCTTTCTCATTCTATTGTTTTCTTCTATTTCTTTGCATTGACCTCTGAGGAAAGCTTTCTTATCTCTCCTTGCTCTTCTTTGGAACTCTGCATTCAGATGCTTATATCTTTCCTTTTCTCCTTAGATGGCAGCTAAATCTTTGGGTGGCAGTTCTCAGCTATCATTGGCAAAGTGGCTGTCAAAAGTGGTTGGAATAATTCCTAGATTATTTTATTCTCTGCACTGGACTTCCATTACTGGAGTCTAATAGCACTACAGAGCAGCAGGTTAGAAGTAAGAAGCAAGACGCCAAACCAAGGGGTTAAATAGAGCTATACTCAAGATACCAAGGGAGGCAAACTCTTGTGGGTGAGAAGCTGGTGGAAGGGAGTATGAGAACTTTCATCTCTTTCTGCTAGTGTCATTCTGTGCCCCCACACAGATAATGTTTGCATTAAATAACAGCTACCGAGCTTGAAAACCACAGGCTGAAGACTGGAACCCTCCACAACATAACTGAGGTGAACATGAAATGGTCACACAGTGAGTTCTCACATTTGTTGTTTTTAAAGTTGTAAGCAAATAACTAAGTTAAAAAACCTACTAAAATGTTTTTAGTGGACACAGACAAGATGATTCTAAAATTTATATGGAAAAGTAAAGGAACTATAATAGCTAAAACAATTTTGAAAATGAAGAATAAAGTAGTAGAGATCAGTCTACCGAACGCCCACACCTATTCTACAGTTACAATGATCAGAACAGAGTGATATCAGTGGAGGAATAAACTCATGGATTAGTGGAATAGAATAAAGAACTCAGAAACAGATATCCACAGATATCCCCAAACAAAGGTGCAAATTCAGTGGAGGAAAGATAGCCTTTTCATTACATAATGCTGGAGCAATTGGACATCTACAGAGGAAAATGAATTGTGACCTAAGTGTCATACCTTAAAAATTCTCTCAAAGTGGATCATGAACTTAAATGTAAAAGGTAAAAATGTAAAATTAGTTTTAAACAAAAAAGAAAATCCTTAGGATCTGGATCAAGGCAAAGAGTCCTTAGACTTGAAACCAAAAGTGTGATCTATAAAATCAAAAGTATATCAATGGGGCTTTATCAAAATTAAAATCTTTGTTTTGCAAAATACCCTGTGAAAAGGATAAAATGGCAAGCTACACTCTGGAAGAAAGTATTTGCAAATCACACAAGGTTAATCTGTGATTGAGTGGGTTTTGCACTCTATTGTAAAAGTTTGATTCATTGCATTGCTAACTGTTATCTCCAGATATATGCAGTCCAACTACATCAAATCACGCCTTTCACTTAACAACATGAAACAATTATTTACTTAGAGTCATGTAATGATTACATGCTTAATATTATTGAAATTCTGGAAAATTAATTCTCAAGACAGTAAGTCTAATTACTGACTTTATCTTTTTAATATAAAAATGATAGGGTGCTATATTCAGGAGCTGTCAGTACTTCAATACCATTTTTTCACCTGTTTCTCAGTTCATCAAATGTTTATTGACACTTGGCTGTATTCAGAGGGACTGTTTTGTTTTGCTTTTTGCTGGAAAATGCAATCTTTATCATGGGTGCTCAGGTGCTCTACCAATATGCATATAAGTTCAGGAGAAAGGGAACATGGATTTCTTTTGAATAACTTGTTTTTTTGTTCATTTTTTCTAGATATACTAATAGCTTTGTGAATATCATTTTTATTGCCATATAATTGCTTTACAATGCTGTGTTAGTTTCTGCCATACAACAAAGGGAATCAGCTGTATGTATACGTATATCCCCTCCCGCTTGAACCCCCACCCCCCCCCCCAGGTCATCACTGAGCACCGAGCTGAGCTCCCTCTGCTGTGTATGTCCCCCACTAGCCGTCCGTTTCACACACGGCGTGTACAGATGACAGTGCTGCTCTCCCGGTCCACCCCGCCTCCCTTCTCCCCGTGCCCACATGCTGTTCTCTGTGTCTGCGTCTCTCTTCCTGTCCTTCAAACAGGTTCATCTGCGGAAGGGACTTTTAAATTTCATTCATGACTGCATTCCTTGTACAATGCATGTTCAGTTCTACCATTATTGGGGATTTCCTAGTGGCTCAGACGGTAAAGAATCTGCCTGCAATGTGAGAGACTTGGGTTCAGTCCTTGGGTCAAGAAGATCCCCTGGAGAAGGGAACAGCTACCCACTCCAGTATTCTTACAGGAGAACCCCATGGCCAGAGGAGCTAGGACGGCTACAGTCCATGGGGTCACAAAGAGCTGGACGCAACTGAGCAACTTTGAGAGAGAGAGCGATTATTTTGAAGAGAAAATCACATGCAAATTTCTGAAGTGGACACATATGAAACACCATTCCATATCCCTCTCCACTGTGAAGTTTCTCCTCTTTTCTTTTAATCTTAAAATCTGAACAGACTAGATTCCTTCCACCCTTTTTACAGCAGCAATTAATCCTCGATCATCTTCTCCTTTCAGATTCCCATGTTGAGGTCTCTTTGTTCAGATCACAGTGATAATAAGATCATTACCTCAGTTGTTTCCATCTTTCCATCCCTTAATGGTTATCTGCATTGAGAGGGTGTCTGGAGGGAATACTCCAATACTTTGG
The DNA here is from genome assembly GCF_016772045.2 of Ovis aries. Classification (NCBI taxonomy): domain Eukaryota; kingdom Metazoa; phylum Chordata; class Mammalia; order Artiodactyla; family Bovidae; genus Ovis; species Ovis aries. Next base: position 1,354,922 of record NC_056074.1, on the reverse strand, counting down.
CCACCTGATGTGAAGAAACTCATTGGAACAGACCCTGATGCTGGGAAAGATTGAGGGCAGGAGGAGAAGGGGACGACAGAGGATGAGATGGTTGGATGGCATTGCCAACTCAATGAACATGATTTGAGTGGACTCTGGGAGTTGGTGATAGACAGGGAGGCCTGGCGTGCTGCGGTTATGAGGTTGCAAAGAGTCAGACACGACTGAGTGACTGAACTGAACTGGAGGGAAGATGTGAGAGGGAGCTTTGTGCTAAGTGTGCAGATTGTGTACTTGTGTGCAGAGATCAGCTCTCTGATGCTGATCACCAAGATGGAGATGAGGAAGTGTGGCTAGCTCAGTTTGAGGGCATTGCTACGAGCTTCTCAAACATCTTTACTGAGATAGCTCTTGTGTGTATGAGATATCGGTGTGTGAATGTGTTTTCTCAAGGGTCCATAGTTTAACTCCCATCAAAACCCTTCAGCTCAAAATTTCTTTGGAGTATTGTGCTTTACGTTTAAAATGTATATGTATATGCTTTTTGGATCTTAATAGCTTAATTATGTATGGTTTCCACCTGAGACTTCCTGCGTGATTGCCAATCCCATTCTCTCTTCCTGGGCGCACAGGACGACTCCTTCCCAGCCCCTCCTGGAACTGGTAACCCAGGCTGTCGGGTGAGGGTCCAGGCACTGGGAGGCAGGCAGAAGTTCTGTAATGCTCTTCCAGGTCTGGCCGCAGAACTCCACAAAAGGTCTCCAGTGCCAGCTCTTTCTCTCCCACGGCAGTCTTGGAGGTGAATGTAGCAGTGGTATAAGACGCAGACAGTTGGCTATCACTGAATCCCTCCCTGCATGGAAGAGGCAGCCTCAATGTATAGCATACTGTGACCTGGTCAAGAAGGAGAATTTTGCTGTGATTAGTGAGGTAGGCGATGGATGGGCCCCTGGGCTGGACAGCTGGTGTTTGTCAAGTTGAGTAAAATTGAAATTTGTTTTCATCCAGACACTCTAAGGACAAAGCTTGTGGCAAAAGCTGAGCTCAGCTGAGGTGAAGCAATAACACACCCACTCCAAAGGTCAAGGAAAACTTCCCAATCTGCATGTGTGCAGGAAGGTTCCTTGGGGGTCAAAAGAGAGGGGGTGCCAGCCCATAACACACGTGGACATACCCCCACAGGCCTGAGGGCTGGAAGCTGTCTTAGCAAAAAGTGGTGCACACATCTTGGGGAGAGTCCTAAGACCAGTCAGGTTGGAGGAAAGAAACAAGGCCAAAAATAAACACAGACCTCAAAGAACTGTGCTATGTGAGTGACTTAAGTCACCTCAGGATGCCCGCACTCCTCATGGGTGTGTATTTCTGCCTGTTTCAATTTTAAATAAACAGTTTCTCTGTGTACTAGCCCACATGTTATGCTGTGTGTCTCTAAACTTTATAGTTGTTTTCACAGACTTTGCCTCCTTGAAACATTCTTTCATGAATGTTCAGGGCCACTTTGCTTCTAGCCTCTAGCCCTTGGCGGTTTAGTGGCTAGGATTCTTGGTTTCCATCCAGGTTGCTGCTGCTGCTGCTAAGTTGCTTCAGTCGTGTCCGACTCTGTGCGACCCCATAGACAGCAGCCCACCAGGCTCCCCCGTCCCTGGGATTCCCTAGGCAAGAACGCGTTACCCACGTTCAATTCCTATGCAGAGAACTAAAATCTCTCTTTAGGACCGCTCAACTACTGTCTCTACAAGATTGCTAAGAATATAGGGGTGATTTGTTACAGCAGCTATATTACTTGTCCTGACATCTTTAGAGCAATTTTTTTCCTACCAGTTACACTTATTATGATGTGATTTCATTGAGTTCATAAAATTTGAAAATGAGGCTAAATTGAAGGATGATAATGAGATTTAGGATCTAGGCAATTTCTCTCCTCTTTCTTCTTGCTGTGACAGTGTTTCTAGACCTAAGACTAACACAGTATATGGATACCAGAAATATTTGTTCTTTTACTTTTCTTTGCTCCCCAAGCTCAATGATCTTTACTGTGGTAATCACTGAGAGAAAATGTCCAGAATATCGTACAAGATGCAAGGGCCTATTCTGTACCACACAGAATACTGTACAAGGGGCTACTTGGGTTGAAATTTTGGCAAATGAATCTTCTTGACAGGAGGAAAAATTGTTTGCATCACTTGGCAGATTTAAAGGGTTTCTGATCTACTGTCATTCTATCAGTGAACATCAATTTTTATTGAAAGATGGTGACTAACGATGCAATCAGTTTGCACTGTGATCATTTCCATCACTTGTATTTTAAGAATTTCAAAAGATTCCATTATTCCCATATTAACTGTCTTCATCAAATGCACATCTCAGGATCTGCACCAGTTTCAGCTGTGCTATGCTGTACTAAGTTGCTTCAGTTGTGTCTGACTCTTTGTGACCCCATGGACCACAGCCTGCCAGGCTCCTCCATCCATGGGATTTTCCAGGCAAGAATACCGGAGTGGGTTGCCATTTCCTCCTCCACCAGTTTGCAGCACTTATTCTCTATTTTCCATGGTCACAACCAGGATAAGTCACTTTCATTACCATCAGCTCTTGAGTAGCCTACAGAATCCCCTCAGCCATTCCTTCCATCAGCTGTCTCTCACCAGCAGTTCTCAGATGTTTGTTATTCCCAAACCACCCTATGGTTTGCTCATTGTTCTCACAGACCATTAATTTTAAGTGAATAGAAAGAGACATGATAAGTACTTAAGTTATAAAAATGGAACATAATATTAACGGCAAAAATAATTGTTTCATGTCTGTGGAAGAGACATGATCTCATCGCTAACCTTTTTCACTTTTGTCTCAATAATTCAAGCATTAGGTTCTGCAAGCATTATGCTTCTTTCCTGTCTTTTACTGCTACTAAATTAGAGGCTAAAATGACAGTTATCAATGATTGGGAATGTGCGTGCTTGATGGCTCCATCTGATAAATCTGGATATTCAAGTCAAATATTGTATGTTGTTTAGTCGCTCAGCCGTGTCTGACGCTTTTGCGACCCCGTGGACTATAGACCACCAGGCTCCTCTCTCTATGGGATTCTCCAGGCAAGAATACTGGAGTAGATTGCCACTTCTCCAGGGGATCTTCCCTACCCAGGGATAGAACCCGTGTCTCCTGAATTGGCAGGCAGATTCTTTACTGCTGAGCTGCCGGGGAAGCCCATTCAAGTCAAACATGGACCCGAAATTAATGGAGAGATTTAGTAAGTGGTACCTTGAAAACTCTAAGTCCACAATTATATCGCAATGTGGCAGTTTGAGTTTACTTGAGGATAGTGACAAATGAATTCTCAGTCCACCCTGGTTACATTTCATTCTGTCAAGCAATTGTTACCATTTTATTGCTGCATCTTGATGTGGCTTTTAAGCATACCCAAGATTTCACTGTCTTGTTTTCTCTAATGAGAAATAAAATCATCAAATATTGGGGATGAATCAATTTCCTAGTGACTGGAGCATTTTTACCCTAGCTTGTTTTGTCTTGTCTTATTTTAATTCTGACACCTTATCCTCACCATGGAAAACTGGCAAAAGTTTATTTCTCCTGTGGTGAGTTCAGGATTGTTAAGATAATTGGAGATATTGCTGAGATGCACTGTGCATTTGAAATGATAGAAATGGTGTATATTGAGATTATTAATGTCATGAAGAAATGTCCCGTCCCTGATTTTACAGCTCCTAGGAGCACATTTCTCTCTGCCAGCCAGCATTCCTCAGCAATGAAAAGCAGTGTTGTACATCCACCCCCCATTTCTTGGCAGAATGTGCTCGAAAAGTGGATATTTAATAGCTGCAATTTGATGGTAGTTATAATTTTCACTATTTCCTTAAACATGAAATTGCAGTCAGGAGGCTCTGTCAGCACAGGTTGTTAATTAACCCCTGAAAACCAAGCAGCTCATGGGTTTGCATTCAGGGACCGGTGTTCTCTTCTCGTGAGAATCCGGGCCCTTGTCAGAACTGAGCACAGCACATCGCCAGTCTGCATGACGGCTCCAAAAGAAACTTTAAATTAGAACATCTCTTCTCCTGTGGTTTGGGTTTTTTGTTGCAGTATCACTGAGTCATCAAGTACTTCCTCCATGGGCATCCTCCACTGCAGTGGCTGAAAAGAGGAATGCTGAGGCACACCGTTTGATGAGCATCTTCTACCACTGATACTATGCCATTTCCAGCAGTGGTCTTTTTGTAAATTTTTCAATTTGTAATTTTTATTGAAGTATAGTTGATGAACAATATTGTATGCATTAAAGATATACCATATATTGATTCACAATTTTTAGAGCTAATACTCCATTTACAGCTGATTACAAAATATTGGCTGTATTCCCCCATGTTGTACACTATATCCTTGTAGTGTATTTTATACCTAATAGTTTGTACCTCTTACTCCCCTGTTCCTATGTTGCCCTTGACCCCTCACCTCTCCCCTCTGGGAACCACTAGTTTGGTCTCCAGTTGCTGCAAGTGGCAGGACTTCCTTCTTTTTTAAAGCTGAACAATATTCCGCTGTGTATTCATACACCACGTCTTTTTCCATTCATCTGTTGATGGACACTTAGGTTCACAGCAGCATTGTAAATAATGATACTGTGAACAATGTGGTACATGTGTCTTTTTGAATTAGTGTTTTCATCTTTTTCAAGATATAGATCCAGGAGTGGAATTTCTGGGTCATAACGGGAGTTCAGTTTTTAGTTTTTGTGGAGAAACCTCCGTACTGTTTTCTGGCAGTGTTTTTTGATACAGGTTTTGACTGGTTATTAACACTGGGTGGCCAGAGCTACCAGCATATAGGAAAAAGATAACCCAGATCCATTTTTTTCCAAGAGGAGTATAATTTGATGTCTCCTGTATTTCTCCAGTGGCAAAATTCATATGCTTTATACTGAAAGGTATGACTATGGTCACTCATTGCCACAGAGCACTCCGCTTTATGTGCTAATAATACACTTGGGCAAAGCCTTGTTAAACACAATGTACTGGGGCAAATGAATTTTCAGTTAAACTAATTCCAATTTCCAGCTATCATTTCTATTCTTCTTAATTTCATTTTCATTTCTAGCTATTCTTACACAATAATCATCTTGGCAGTCCCTTTTCCCACACGGATAGGTTCTCATTCTTGCCCTGCACTGAGGTCCATCTCTGTCATATAGAGTGATGCAATGCACTTGGACAAGAGGTAGCTTCTCAGATCTCTGTTTCCCTGGTGGCTCAGAGGTTAAAGCGTCTGCCCGCAATGTGGGAGACCTGGGTTTGATCCCTGGGTCAGGAAGATCCCCTGGAGAAGGAAATGGCAACCCACTCCAGTATTCTTGCCTGGAGAATCTCATGGACGGAGAAGCCTGGTAGGACTTCCCAGGGGGTGCTAGTGGTAAAGAATCCACCTGCCAATGCAGAAGATGCAAGAGATGCAGGTTCGATCCCCGGGTTGGGAAGTTCCTCTAGAGTAGGAAGTGGCAATCCTCTCCAGTATTCTTGCATGAAAAAAAATCTATGAACAGAGGAGCCCGGCAGGCTACAGTTCATGGGATCGCAAAGAGTCAGGTGCGACTGAGCACAGAGCACAGACAGAGCTTCTCAGAACAGCCAGAGTATTCACCTCTGCGAGAAGATTCCAAACATCTAAATGTGTGACTCTTACCAGCAGGGATCCCTTGAGCATCAAAAGTTCAGGAAAATACCCTCAGATATCAGGACTAGATGTTATACTTTAGACACATACTTCTTTTTAGGCAGAAATGGACATTTGCATTCTAGGTCATATATATATATATATATATATATATATATATATATATATATATATTTATATGATAAATAGAAAGTATACCCTCTGATTTTTTTTCTACAAAACAATCTGCTTATATAAAGCATGAAGACATAAAGGTTTGCAAAGGAGGGTTTTCAGTCTTTTCCTTAAGGACTTTACATCCATTACCAGAAGTTCCTGAATATGTGTTTAAGGCTTGATTCATTCAGAGGATATTCTGTAAGACAACTGCTGAGCTCACATACAAAGTGAAAAAGAGTTGGTCACGTTGTTCAATAAATACACACAAGGCTGGAAGAGTCAGTACAAAAATATGACTTGGCCCCTGTACTCAAAGATTTTATTAAATACCAGAACTCTAATATGGGCTTTTCCTTTTTATTCTGTTAAATAAATGATTTTCCTTACCATTTATTCAACAAATATTTTTGACCATCTCCAAAGTGCCTGATTGATAGGCTTCTAGTATTGAACACAGTTGACAAAATTGCCTACACACACACACACACACACACACACACACACACACACACACACACACACATATGGTATGCTTATAGAACTCCTAATTTAATGGAGAGACAGATCCAGAAACTGAATTATCGCAGTGTGCAAAGTGGGATAGTAAACCTAAGATTGTTTTCTAGTGTGAAGGAAAGAGTGCACAGCTCATTCTGGGTGGAGGAGAGGGTAAACTGGAAGGCTTCCTGGTAGAAGACATGCCTAAGTTGAATCTTAAGAATAACAAGGACTTGGCCAGAAAACAGTGGAGGAGGAAGCAGAAAGTATTTCAGCATGAAGACATGATGGTCATGCCAATGAAAACCAGCTGGGGTGTGTGTGTTGCTGTTGCAGCTGGTGCTGCTGGAACCTGGAGGCTGAGATAGTGGGGGAGGCCTTGGTCTTCACACAGCTGAGGCTGGGGAAGAAGAAAAGATTTACGGCAGGGGAGTCACAAGCTCAGTGTTTTGAGCACCTACTCTATGCCCTAATAGTGTGATGAGCTGCTGAAGCTACAAAAGTATGTAAGGCCCCGTAGGCTTGTGATCTGAAGCTGCTTTCTTCTGCACTACCCATTTTTTCCAGCACTTTCTTGTTCTACTCAAGGCCTGCTCACCCTTGACTCACACCCAGCACAGCTTTCCTCTCCACACAGTGCTGTTTCGAGGGTCAGTGTCCAGTCCTCGTCCTGTAGGCCAGATCCAGATCCAGGACGGAGGATGGGGAAGTTACTCCCAAATTCCTTGGCAAGATTAATGCATTAGGTCTTGTTTGAGAAGCATTGTACTGTCTCCTACTTCATGGCCTCAGGAAACGGTGGTGACCGAAGACCTCCATGCTACTGCAAACAAGTCCACCTCCATGGGGGAACTCTGAGCTGAAGCCATTCTTCAAACACGGATGTGCCTCTTCCAATAATTCTTTCCCCTTGGGTCTGTGGACACCTTGAGATGTGAGCTCCATCAATCTGTTTGTAAAATTTTGAGAGAATGTGCTTATCTGTTAAGAACAAACACTAAACTTTCTATATTTAACAAAAAAAACCCAAAGTTAATTTTGCAAAGTGGTCATATTTTTTCTCCAAGTATTCCATAGGGCTTTTCAATGAATTTACATCTCTCTTATGTATCCACTCCTATCCACATCCTGTAATTTTTGTTTTTTTTTTTTTTTTGGTCTTTATGTTCCTTTTTTTTTTTTTTAACAAAAGCATGTACTACTACTAAAGCTTTATAAACTGCCTTTCCCGCTCTCAAAACCCTCTCACTGCCTTCTTGTAACTACTCAAAAGCAGTAAAACGTAAAACCCATCTCCTTCTTTCAGCTCCATGGTTTACTTCCTGCTTATCTTCCTGTCTTGGTCCAAAAGCGTATTTTTATAGAGCTGCAGTTAAAAAATTAACTTTGTATTTATTCTTAACCAAATTACTAATCTTCAGTACAACATTAGTGGAATAATGTAATCTCTAGGCTTTGGAAGGAATGATGCTAAAGCTGAAGCTCCAGTACTTTGGCCACCTCATGCGAAGAGTTGACTCATTGGAAAAGACTCTGATGCTGGGAGGGATTGGGGGCAGGAGGAGAAGGGGACGACTGCCGGGGGCCAGCGTGAGGAATTCCGCCCATGGCAAAGGTCATGAGGAAACAGGCTTGGCATACGCAAAGGCGTGATCAAGCCTCAGGAAACCCCCTGTTCCCGAGCATCAACCCCAAAACCAGAGTCTGTTTTATGCTCTCACCTACACCTCTGACTTTACGGGGGGCTCTCCCCCATAACCGTTTCTCTCGGAGAAGGAGTAAACGTGCAGCTCCAAGGCGATAAAAATTCTTGGGCGTGACAAGAGTGTTTCAGCTTATGGACTCCTCTGAAGGTTATCTAGCCCACCTGTATAGGTTCGTCCGGCCACATGTGATTGTCTACAGCCTCCTAACCTGAGAGGCATGAGATGTTTTAGACTTACTAAAGGCAAATTCTTTTGGGGAGTTAGAAATTATTAGTATAGTTGGTTAGGAATTATATTGGTGAAGGGTCTCTTCATTTGTTGTGTCAATAATTGCTACTAATTCCCTGCTCTGGGTGGGACAAAGATGTCTCAGGTCAAACCTCTCTGCTGACAGACTAGCTTGTGTGACAGGATTATCCTTACTGCCGCCACTAGGCACATGATTGTTTACTACCTCTCAACCATAAACAGCACAGAGAGTTTTGGAGTATTTTGAGAGTCTTAATTAGCCTAGGACTTTTTCTTCTTGTTGAGTCAATGATTGCCGCCAGGCCTCTATATCCTTAGGCACCTGGGAATGTATTAATCAATGCATCTGGAATATAGCAAAGGAAATATGGTAGTTTTTGATGTTAGCAATACTAGACTTTTTGAGTTAATGGATTTTCTCTTTTGTAATAGATCACTGTACTTTGTTATATATCACTGTGTCCTTGCTGTGTAAGAATGTAACTTTATCATATCTTAAGACTAAATAGATCTTAAGGGGAGCATTGGTGAAAAGATTTTCATTTGTTGGGCTGATGTTTGCTGCTAAATCTCCATGTTCCCTACTCTTATAATGAATATAACTAGCATATAGGAAGAAATAAGTATCAACCTTTAAGCATATAGGAGAAATAAGTATTAACCTTTAAGACTAATCATGGTAACCTTGGGTTAAATAAATTCCTTTCTTGATTATGACTCACTACACCCTCACCCTATAGGAATGCAACTTTATTTGGAGGGTGGTGCCTGGTTTAAGAAAAAACACCCTTGGAAGAAATAAGTTTTTTTGGTTATCAGAAAGAAAGGATCATAAAATGTAAGCAGGTCTCACTCATGGCCAGAAGATGATGTAATATCCCTAAGACCTTTTTTTTATATACATTTATGTGAAGCACCTGATTTTGACAAAGGTCAGGACTGCTGACCCCCACGTGACTCTGTATTCATCCCTATGTGTAACAAAAGGTATATAAGCAAACCCAAAAATAAAAAAATCGGATCAGTTTCCGGAAAGACTGATTCCCCCATGCCGCTTCTTTCTTGCTCCCGTTTTTCTGGCTGAATTCCCATCTGGAGCATGGATGCTATTCCACGTAATCCAAGTTATTCAGCCTCCTTTTCTCCACTAACCTTCCTACTACACTATCCGTTTCTAATCTCTCTCTATCTGTGATTAAATATATATTTTTCCAAAGACGCCGACTCCGTCCCCACCTTCGAATCACCCTGGATCCACCGGGGCTGGACCCCGGCAGACGACCGAGGATGAGATGGCTGGGTGGCATCACTGACTCGATGGACATGAGTCTGAGTGAACTCTGGGAGATGGTGATGGACAGGGAGGCCTGGCGTGCTGCGATTCATGGGGTTGCAAAGAGTCGGACACGACTGAGCAACTGAACTGAACTGAACTGAGGATAAAATATAACAATTGTACTGTAGGCTCTGTAGGCTAAAACTGTACTATAGGCTAAAATATCACAATTTATGATTTCCTTAGTGTTGAATATTTAGGTTGTTTTCAGCTGTTCACTATTACACACGAGGCTGCCAATGCACCTTTAAGTATAGAGTCTCTCTTCTGATGAACTATGGAATGCCCTTTTCTTAAGTTCACAAGAGCAGAATTATTGCTGTCAAGGGATAAATACCTTTACGGCCTTTGATTTGGGGTTGGCATACTGCAAGCAAAACGTATTAGTGTGACTGGTACAGTCTTGACCCTAGAGAACGGTAAACGATGGCAGGCTGTGGCACCGGCAGACTGCCCTCCCAGCATTCACTCTGCAGGAAGTTCAGGCCACTGTTGTGAGTATGACCTTTCATTTTCAGTCAACTTAGGTTCTTATATCTCGGTGGTGCATAACAGCAGCTTCCAATGTAGAAGGTCGCATGACAAGGCATTAACCTCAAAGACTGATTAAAAGGTTACAGTAGAATATACTAGCGCCCTTTGCAGTTTATGACATTTGTGTCATTTAACCTTCTAAAAGACAAATTTATTTTAAAAAGGCATTTGCAAGCAAAATAACATTTTATTGAAAATTCAGAAGTTACAATACTTTTAAAGACATTTTTTCATACTATAAAGAAAAATAAGTTAAAAGGAATATAATTGACTCAAGTGCACTGATATATGTAGTTTTCACTCAAACAAACAACATCATTTCAAGAAATAAAACTCCACAGCTTAATTTATTCACGGTACAAGCATGTGTTTTCCTATTTGTTATCAAGAAAACTCTAAAGGAATCGTTTTCAGGGTGATCTTTCAACATACATCTGTCTGGATCCAATTTCAATGGCAAATTATATTAGTATATAACACAAAGTACTGGAATGTATATATGTGGATACATCAGGACTAGGTAACCTTGATATATAATTTTAAGAATAGGAGTGATTTGTAATTTCATTTTTTTGTAGGGCAATAAATAACATTTCTAAAGTATGTTTTTCTTATCTCCTAGGTCAGGACCAACAACTTTGAGAATGGTGTTAAGCCTAGTGAGCACCAGTGGCATAAATAAGATTATGGTTAACCACACTGCCAATTTGTTAGTTATTACAGTCAGCCATTTAATGTTAAGAAGTATCTTGTTATACCTTTTAGATTGAAGTCTCTTAAATTGTTTTATGAAGGGGAGATAACTGAGACAAAAAGATAAAAATACTCATTTAAAAAAACTCATTTTATAGCATTGCCTTTGTTTTTACCAAGTTATTTTCTCAACAGAAAATATTCACTGAGCCACTGGTATCAGTTAAATAATTTTATTTATTACTTCTATTAGCTCTGGTATGTATCTTCTCCCCTGCAAATGAAGAAATGAGGGGAAACATATTATCAGTAAACAAACGCACTTCTCAGCTGCTGTTCTGACCTCTCTTGCATGTCAGCCCCAGAGGAGATATCACAGGTAAGCTAGAGTAAAGCATGCCCACAGCTGGACATGTCACTGATGTAGAACTTCAATTAATATCCCAATTAATATCTGTATAGCACTTAACAGTTAGAGAGCTTTTCTACAACTAATACAAAAATACTGAATGAAATTAGGCCACGTTAGGACATTTACAACATGTATATTGCATAAAACACTTACAAAAATGTTAACTGCATCACACAGACACGAGGCAGAAATCATTTCAACAGAGAAGAATCCAGAGGACAGGATTAAAACAGAATATGGCATCTGCTAACATAGTATGTTTTTCATTTGGCAACACTATGCAAATTGGTCTCTAAGAAAAACTAGGTCTTATTTCTTCACTTGTGGAGAAACCATGCCATTCGAGGAAAAACAGATCCTTTGATAAAAAAGAAAGGTCTGAGAGCCAGTGTTTTGATAACCTCTGAAACTGGAGAAACTCTTTTGGCTGGAAAGCAACAGAGGTGACTGGCTTATCTCTGAGGTTTTCAGGGGTGAATAAAGTTTTCCTTTATCTTCCCCATTCCAATAGTAAAGTTCATAAGACACCTGGTTGTCTTTCCAAAGGTGTTTTACTGTGGTGGCAGATGAAATGCTGAAGTCATTTCAGCCAGAATGCAATGGACCAAAGATAACAGATAAAAAATTTGACAGGTGCAATCACTCTCATTTTTTCAGGTCCCCAAATAAAATCAATAGCTGGTTTGATCAAAGTATCTTCTCTAATAACATTCAGAAAATGTTATGACTCATTAAAAATAATTTTCAAGGGAAAAATATTACCTGATTTTTTTTGCAAATGAAATAAACCATCAAAAATCCTTATATAGAGTGCATTTACGTCTACATAGTGTTTCTTGATAGGAACTGAAACTATTCTCCCCCTCTTCCTTTCTGCATTTCAACTTGACTCTGAAAATATACTCAACATTTGTTCACAATATATAAATTAAGATTTATATGTTGCTATGATCAAACATTTGATATTTCACTAAAGTTGATAAATTTCATAAAGAAAACAAATGCAAAACTACAAAAATAAAATTTCACACAGACTAGAAATATTATCTGATACAGCTGACAAAAACTCTAATAGTGCTTTGTATTATATAATAGTTTTCAAGTCACTTTATACCAAGTTACATATCTTAAAAAAAATACCTAATTTACTCTTATATTCAAGATTATACAACATTCGCTTCAATGGCAATTACTTTTCCTACAATTTCTTCCACATTTTCCCAACATGACTAAAAGTTCAACATAACAGATTTGACATAAAAGTGTCATAAACAATTATTGGTGATTCTGGATGCAAATGTTTTTTTAAAAGTTTTGATGCTGATGAATTTGTACCAAAACAAAGTTTCTGATATACCTTAAGCATTATGCTCGACTCTATGATGTAAGCAAAAAATACTTGAACTGACATTTACATACAAAAATAGAGACTATATACATTGCAGTGATATTGGTGATATCTTTCACCAACCTGATTAAAAAATTCAATGAGTTTTAAATTATGATTTTAAAAAAATTAAGATTCTCAATTTTAAATTTAACCATTTTCATCCTCCATGCCCACTGAGATTCTTTGTTTTGGTTAATAACTGGGCTTGAAAAATATGGAGGAATAGAATAGAATGCATTTCTCTGGAAGAAGCCTGGAGCTCTCAGTATTTAACAGTTTATTATTGTCTCAATTTTCCCTTGGCTTGAATCTTTCTCTTATTTTGCCCATGTGGAGCAACAGAAGGCTCTGATGAGGAAGGCCATAAGGCCAGAAAGAGGGCAGAGGTCCTGTATCATTCCAGGTATCTATTTTTTTTTTTTGTCATTAGGAAAGATGGTACCTACAAACCTAGAAAGAAGAAACAGTAAGGACAGCTAAAGCCACACACAGGACAGCTGTGCATCGTCCACCTGCCAGAAGCTGAACCAGCAAGGTGTTTCCACTGGCTCATTAAAGCGCCGCTTCTGCCCCACAGCTGCGCTGCAGGCTTTTCAGAGCTCCCTGACTGTCTGCTCAGGTCACACGCACTTGGCAAACATCATATTAAACCGACTTAACACTAAAGTTGAACTGAACATAATTCATTCTTTTTCTAGGATGTGACGTGAAAGATAAAAAATCCTGGACCAGGAATCCAAAGATCAGGTTCTCTCGATCTCAAGCTGAATGGTCTCAATCAAGTTAACTTTAACCGACCTGGGGGTATCTATTTCCACAGGTTAAAAAAGGACAAGGGAATTTGTATTTCACAACTTTTAAAGTCTCTTTCGTATCTGGTTGAAACACTAAGTCAGACTCTTGCACAGGCCCTCTTGATTTGCATTATGAAGATCAGCTAAAAATAATTCTGTTTGGGGGATTTTCTGACACTTACATCATGGCTAATGAGGGTTTTCTAAACTTCCAAAGGGTAAACGTTAAGTATCTGGCTCTCTAATAAAAACACAATTGAGATATTTCTATACTAACATGAAGTATACTATGAAATTCATTAGGGTGGTCAGATTTTAGTTGGAAATGGCAACCCACTCCAGTGTTCTTGCCTGGAGAATCCCAGGGACGGGGGAGCCTGGTGGGCTACCATCTATGAGGTCGCACAGAGTCGGACATGACTGAAGTGACTTAGTAGCAGTAGTAGTAGTAGTAGTATATACCTTCTTCTTTAATTCTCTTAATGCTGAAATGTTCTCTCCTCAACCAGGTGATAAAAGAATAGCATGGAGGTAAAAGAATCTTGGTTGAATCATTTCTGACTGAAAGACAAGTAACAGTATTTCTTAAATTATTTAACATTTTAATTTTTTCGATTTTCAAAACTAAAATTTTTGAAATTGCTTCTAATATTTAAAACCAAGAAATATGTTGTAGCTTATCAGTACTGCCAATGTGTCCTAGTGGTTCTTAAATAGTTTCCAAACCGAAGACTCACATCTCTGCTTCTACTATTTCATACCCGATGTAAAACATGTCGAATTCAAATTTAAAGGGGGACCGTGTGGAGTGCTAGTGATAGCTCTGGGAGCAGGATAAATAATTTCTTCAACAGTTACATATGTCCCTAATAAGAAACCAACGACTCCAGTGAACACGATGGAAACGTTCTTCAGGACCATCCATATACTGTAGTGCTCCTTAGAGAACGTGAGAATTTCAACCAGGGGCGGCAGGATCAGGGCCAGCGTGCTGCTGCTCACAGCTCCGACGAAGGAGATCACAATGTCTAACCGAGGGATGAGGATCGCGCCGGCACCTAGAAAATCGAAAATACAAATTTTCCTTATGTAAATACCTAATACCTATGTATTAGATATACAGATACTTTCAATACATTAAAATTAACTGATGCAAGTAGGCACTATGAAACTATTGCTTGTGGAAGCATCTGTCATGTTTTGTTCTGAGCTAAAAATGAAAATAAAGAAACCAAAACACTGAGTGATGTTTCTCAGACTTTGACTTATCATTAGGGTTTCTTACATACACAACTTTTAATTTTTGCTATGAGGTTTTGGGTAAAGAATGCATTTTCATTATTCTGCCATTCAGCTCACTCTACAAAGCACAGAATCTGGTCTGGTATGGTATAAACAAATGGTTAAATCAAAGAGAAGAGATAACTATTTCTTACATTAGAATTCCAATTAACCAAAATAGAAGAAACCATGGAAACAGAAAATCATTATTAGGTAAACACCATCAGTAATAACTGTTGCAGGAAAAGTCAATGAAGGATCCTAAAATTAATGGGCAAAAGGCTCAGATGACAAAGAATTTGCCTGCAATGCAGAAGACCTGGGTTGGATCTCTGGGTCAGAAAATCCCCTGGAGAAGGAAATGGCAACTCACTCCAGTATTCTTGCCTGGAAAATCCAATGGATGGAGGAGCCTGGCAGGCTACAGTCCATGGGGTTGCAGAGTTGGACACAACTGAGTGACTAACACTTTACACTTTTCTTTTTAATAACAACAGGAAATACCCCTATTAAAAACTCATTAATTATAAAGGGAAAAAAAGAGTACATTTACTGTGGAGACATCTGACAGACACCACTTTAATCAAGTGATCAAAGTTAACATCAGCAGTCATAAGCCATAATGTGATGTACTGAGAAGTGCAAAGCATCACCTGTGGAATTCTTGTTAAAGATGCTTAACTTCAACCTAATCATAAGAAAGCATCACACAAGTCTACACTGAAGGAAATTCTACAGAATTACTGACACTTCAAAGATGTCAAGGTAAATGAAGACAAAAAAAAGGTAACTGTCAAGACTAGGGGAGACTAGTAGGCCTGACAACTAAATTCAAGTGGGACCTCGAACTGGTTCCTGGATCAGAAAAAGGGAAAACCAGTGAAATCAAAATGAGGTCTACAGATGAGTTAGCAGCATTTTATCGATGTTAATTTCCTGGCTTTAACTGCTGTATTGTGGTATGTAAGCTGCTAATATTAGAGGAAACAGAGTAAAGGGTTTATGGTAATTCTACTTTCTTGTACAGCTTTTCTAAGCTATTTCAAAATGAAAAGTTAAAAAAAGTATGCACCATTATTGTCAGCAGGATTTTATGCCAAGCTATTGACAAGTTTTCTGCAAGTTTTGATACAGCACTTTTTTGATCTTATCTTTATCTTACCAAAAGGTATCAACAGAAGGTTTGCAAAAATCGAGACATATTCTTTCTCTGAAAGTGCAGTTGCTCAGTCGTGTCCAACTCTTTGCCACCCGTGGACTGTAGCCCACCAAGCTCCTCCGTCCATGGGATTCTCCAGGCAAGAATACTGGAGTGGGTTGCCATTTCCTTCTCCAGGGGATTTTCTGACCCAGGGATCCAAATCTGAATTGTCCTTAAATCACTGAATGATTTGTGAAGGGCTGGAGTTGCCACCAGAAATAGTAGCTAAGTTTGCTGGCATGCAAGCTGTGACAACTCTATCACCACCGCCACCAAAGATGACTACATAACCACAGTTCCAGCTGTGAGGCCTCTAATTATGTATGTGTCGGTGTTCCTTTCCTTGCCTTCAAAAGCTATCGGTTTTCTCACTATTCTTTGTCATCCTTCTATTTCTAAGGTTACTCTCCTTTGCTTTTCTTTTCCCTGCATGTTTGTCTCTTACTGAACTTTCTGTGGTGTGTGTGTGTGTGTGTGTGTATAATTTAACTCATGCTCTTTGCAATCAAGTTTCGAGTTTCTGGTCTCCTGGTTTCTTTACTTCTTAACTGTCAGTTTATGGTTTCTCCCTCCCCGTATTCTCTTTGTGGCTCTCGGTGTTTTTCCAGGAGGATGTGGCATTAATTTGGAGCCACCACATTTCTTAGAACCACACAATACTACTTACCACTTTTTATTTACATTATTATGAAAGCTAAAATCCTAAAAAAGTTATTTTGAAATCATAAATATAGCTGCACTTCTACAAGACCAAAGTACAATAAATCCTCCTAAGTAAAATAATGTGAAGTTGGAACTCTAAACTAGAAATAAAGTGAATCCTTGTTTAATGGATGTGTGCTATACCATTTTAACACTTCTCTCAAAGGAAGTATAAAGCATGACTCTCAATCACAACAGAACATTTCAAAACCCAATGGCTTTTATCCATTTTGTGAAAAAATACTTATAGTAGATGGCAGTATTTAAAAGGGCAATCAGACCAACATGACTACCACCTTGTCATCTAAAGAGCCTTTCATTTTGGAGTCTATTTTTTGTTATTAATGTTTTCCAATAGGCCAAGTTGTTATGAGTAAATCAAGTGAAGTATTTTTGGAAAAGCATCTGGAGAAACACTATAGTATTTTAGAATTTATTTATTCAGACTAAAATTCCATTTACCAAATGCTTTTAAGTCATGAAATTTATCAATTAGATAAAGTCATTCTTTAAATGTTATATAACCAATATATATTTGCTAGTAAAAATGACTTGAATTATTTAATAATGTTAGTAAAGAAGAAAGTGAAATATATATACTTTAGGCAAATGTGACATAGAAGAACTCAAAAATCACAAAAATAGTAAGTCAAAGGATAGCTTGGATAAGGATAGTTTATTCACTACAAATTACAAATATTCACTACAGGATTACTATAAATATGCTGCCCTTTGTCATTTACAGACAGTTATTATGAATATATCTGCTGCTGCTAAGTCGCTTCAGTCGTGTCCGACTCTGTGCGACCCCAGAGACGGCAGCCCACCAGGCTCCCCTATCCCTGGGATTCTCCAGGCAAGAACACTGGAGTGGGTTGCCATTTCCTTCTCCAATGCGTGAAAGTGAAGTCACTCAGCCATGTCTGACTCCCAGCGACCCCATGGACTGCCGCCTACCAGGCTCCTCCATCCATGGGACCCTCCAGGCAAGAGTACTGGAGTGGGGTACCATTGCCTTCTCTGATGAATATATCTAGTAAGTACTAATTAATCTTATTCAGTATTCCCAAAAATTGTATTATAGAGGAAAAGAATGTATCCTTAAGGTATAAAGTTTTCTCTGACATGGAAAAAAAAAAAAAACAATGGCAAAAAAGGCCCATTTTCTTGCAACTTAATGGTAAAAGCAGATATATCAGAGAAAAAAATAAAATGCTTGATACTGTAACATCAACAACACTCTAGCTTGTAAATCTTTTTTAAAACTTATTTATTTTTAGTTTCAATTGCACTGGGTCTTCATTGCTGCACGCAGGCTTTCTCTAGTTGCAGCACACAAATTTAAGTTGCACAAACAGTGAATGATCCTCCCCACATACCTACTGACTCTAAGATAGAATACCAGGGCACAGATTGGTACTTATTTGCAGCTACTGTGACAACTAAGTTAAATGGTCTGGTACGTCTTCATAGTATTCTACAAACTATGAAAGATTTATGCTTTATGTAGTCATAGTTTACTAAAAGAAGAAAGCATACTCTCAAATCCAAGGACTTTTCAAATTAGAAACAGTAAAAGGATCAATGAATTGGACAATAACAGAAATAAGTTGTATTTAACATATTTTGTAGGTTCAGTTCAAACAGGGGATCGAAATACTGGTTTGAAATCAAAATTTAGCAGCTTCTTTTACAGGTTTGTCTTTAAAATAAAAGGCATTTATTGCAGTCCAAGGTGGCCTCTGGCCAGTTGCTAGTCACTCTTCTCTCTTACCTGTGTAATGCCTACCTAGCAGGTAAGGGTCTATGGGGAACATGCAGGAAGAGCCTGACCCATCCTTTCAAGCTTTAGATTACATGAAGAAGATGCTGTGAAACGGCGATTCAATACTAAATGGAGACCTAGCCATAACATACAACCCAAGCTGATGAGCCCCATACTTTTGCAAGATCTGTCCTGCAGACGTGGACCGAGAACCTGGAAAGGACTATGGGGCCTGAAATGTGCAAACCCAGCTGGGCCTCCACTTCCCCTGCTGGGGCGGTACAACCTGCTCTACAGACAGGACAAGGTCCCGCCAGCTCTCTACACACCCGTCAGTAGAGTCCTCCCCAGGACATTTTCAAGTGCTTTGGATAACGGATACAAAACAGGTCTGTCATGAACATCAGCTGATTTTAACTTGGAAGGACCTGCCAAAGATTTAGATGAAGGTCAGAGGCCAGCGATGTGTCTCAGTGAAGTAGAAGGGCATATGACATGGTCTGCGTTCTCTGTGCCCAATGCATGCTGTAAATACAGCCCTCACATATGGTTAAACAGGCTTCTCTATTTTTAACTAAAAGACAGCAGCAACAAAGAACAGGCTGCAACTCTCGGTGCTCTCTACTCAGCCCTTGAGGAAAAGCCCTGGCTGTGGGGATAAACTCCTGGAGGCAGAGGTGCAGTCTGGTCCGGACCACAGCAGACAGGGAGCTCAGCATAACAGCAGCCAATGTGCGGAAGTGGGTGAAGTTATTAAAATTCAGTAGCTAATCTTAAAAGGAGACATGCATTCAGAATAGAACTGCCTTACATCTCCTGATAAAAGGACTTTGCCTAAAATACGTCTTTTTATTTAGTACAGCTGTCAAACTGTCAATAAAAGTAATGTGTAAAGAATATTCTAAAACATTTTAAAATAATTTTTTCCTCCTGGGTGTTTCATTAATCATTGGAGTATGGGTTTACTGACTTCATTCCTCAATGTGATTTCCCTTACTAGTTGACATATTTCATTTAATTAATTGCTTCGAAAAGTATGTCTTATCTACTTTATCGACTTTGCCCAGCTTTGCTGTTTCCTTGAACAAAATATAATACACCCAATTCTTTAAATCTAGGCATAAGCTCCACCCCAAGGTGCTCAATGAAATTTAGAGTTGCCCAGAATTTCTAGTTCTACCATTCTCTAACCTCGAATGGGCCAAGACAGTTACTCAAATCTTCTCTAGAATCCCCAAAGCGGCTTGTCCGCCAATCACCAGTCATCTCGTCCTTGGGATCATCCTAGGCAATCTCCTCAGATAGGTCGGTGTGGCAACTGTCTTTCTCTTTGCAATTATAATAAAAGTGGTGACAACAAAGATAGTATTAACAGCAACTTCTAACCACTTTGTTCATATTTTTTAAATGTCTTATCTTCATTTCATAGTTGAGGAAAGAAGGGCTCAAAGATGGTTTGTAACTTAACTAAAGACCCAGCAAGGAAGTGGGAGGCCTGAGTTCTGAACCGTCGCATCATTGTGACAGTGCCACGGCAAAATGAAGGCCCCTCTCCACGAGTCTCCATGATTAATTCTACCTTGTGGGGCATTTTATAATATGAAACTATAATAAGATATTATACACACTCCTTCAAACAGTAAGTAAAATAAGCCACTAAAGCTGTTAAAGACCAAAACAGAACAAAACCCATTCGTATAGGTAGTCATGGAGAGCTGAACTGTTAAACATACAAAAGTTAGCAGATATAAAAAAACCTCAGGAAACTAGAAAGCCAAAGCAAAATGTTATCAACCATATAAAGAGTCACTTATGCATCTGATTTAAATATACTTATATTTCAATCATGAGCAATATTATTTTGAAAATAATAATTTGGTTACTTGTTTTACGTGTGATAGGATCTGATTTATGATTTTCTTCTCTATCAGTAGAATAACAGAATTTTAAACCAAAATATATCTAGTTAGGTGAACATAATTATTTCAAAAATATAAAAAATATACTTTAAGTAGCTTCATTAGAAGAAATTCAACAATAAAAATCATAAGTATGCAGTGATACTTACAAGTAATAGTAACCAAGAAGGACCTTATTGCAAATTCATATATATGCTTCCATTTAGCATGAAATCTGGATGTGATCACAGGGATAATTATCTCTGCTGGAACATAGAACTGAATTGAATATGTCACAAAGATGCCGAAGGAATACAGAATTTTCACTGATTGGTATAACCTGTTAAAAATTTTCAGAATTTAGTCATTCTTTTATTTCCAGCCTTACCGACATCTAACTAACCAATGAAGTTATAAGACATTTAAAGCCTACAACATGATGGTTTGATATACACTGTGAAAGAATTCCCACAAACAGAATTAATTAACAAACACATCCATCACCTCATATATTTGCCTATTTTCTTCTGTTTTGGTGGGAACACCAATTCTACTCTCAGCACATTTCAAGCATACTATACAGTAATATCAGCCACAGTCACCACATTATACATTAGATGCCCAGACCTTATTCATCTTTTAACCGAAAGCTTGTATCGTTTTACCAAACTCCTCTTTTCCCCCATCCACCAGCCCCTGGCAAACACCAATCTATTCTCTGTTTATCTAAGTCATAATAAAAATAAAAGAAATAAAATGAAAATAACCAAAATACAAAGAAAGTTAGATTCATATTAAGACAACGTGCATGAGCAAAAAACAAGACAACATGCATGAACCTGGCGGGCTTTATGCTAAGTGAAAAAGCCAGGTAGAAAAAGACAAATACTGCATGCTATCACTAATAGGTCAAGATTATAAACAGTTCTCCTAAACAGCTGCCAAACAAGAAGGAATCTGATTAAGTCTCCTTCTATAATGTACTCATCCTAGGAGTGAAGGAGGAAGGAAGGAAGCTGAGTGGAAACAGATTTGAAAATACTACCAACAGCAAAATTAAGGAAAGAAGGAAGGCCTCAGGGCTAGGAATAATACAAACTTACTATTAAAAAGACCTCAAGGCATATTTCTCACCTTGATGTTTTAAAGTTTAAACATAAATGGTCAAGCTATTGAAATGTACAAAATAACCAAAAGACTCCTGCTTCATATACTTTGATATATAATTTTGGAGAATTGAATATTCTTATCAGTTTATTATTACAGTCCTTTTTTCTAATTATCTTTTAACTTACATGTTTTAAAAATATGATTAACAATATATCTAAAAATATATCATTACACATATAGGTAAAATAACTTTTCTATTGGTATAAAACAAATTTTATAGGTTAAGAATCTGGTTATTATTAACACCACTCAGGAATATTAATTACATGTAATTACTATCATTTGCTATTACCCAGAGTAAAAATGGGAAATAAAATGGTCAGTATCTTTTTAGAAGCTGGTATATTTGTTAAGGATCCATCAGACAGTAATACAGAAATCAGTGTTAAGGAGAAGCATTACAGGATTTTAAAGTCAACTATTCCATTTTTATTTTTGTTTCAAGAACCCTCTAATCTCCATGTTTCGTATCTATAATTTAGAGCACTCTATTTTTCTATACTCAACTTTCCTACATGTTTACCAACCTTTGTTCTCATTCTGGTTTTAAGCATGTATCTGCAGTAATTGTCCATATGTACTAATGTTGGCCATATATGCTAATAGTTTCAGAAATTTAATAATATTTACTGTGATGAAAAAAGAAGACAGGCAGAGGAAAGGAAAGGCAGAGGTCATTTCAGCCAGGATTCCTAGATATAGGCAACTTTAATATTGGAAGAATATCATTAAGAATTTCTGAGGGCGAGAATGGAAGAAATAGTTCAGAATATGCAAATCTTCTTTATCCTGTTTCCTTATATTTCTCTGCATCTTTATTTACTGGGCCTCTTGGTGATTCCATTCTTGCCTAAACATTTTCATCTTAGGTAACAAATTCCTCAGAGGTCAACTCCCAGATTTCCTGGTAGGATCAATTAAGACAGCTTGATTATCTGCCACTATTTGTCATCTATATCTCCCAGAATATTTAACCTCCTAGTTCCTGTATGCTACAAACAGGAACTCAGACTTAAGATTTTTTTTCTGTTTTGTGGGGAATGTGAAGTCCCAGTTCACTTATCTAAATAAATTAAAATATCTACCCCATGTCTTCCCTGTTCTTACATGCTTCTCTCCTGTTTGAATTTTCCTATCCAATGTGTGCTTCAAAAGGATTCCATGCGTGAGATGGAAGAAGTCACTTTACTGCTTCTCAGTGTCTGTTTATCTGAAAACTTAATATACCCTTGATGTCTCTTAGAAGAATGTCTGCTATTTGGATTACTCTAGTGGAAATCCTGGAAAAACACTGCCAAAACATCATTCAACTAAGACTAGCAGTTACAAGGGAAATGCTTTCATACCCAGAATACTATTTAATGAACATTTACTAAGTGCTGAGCAACGTGCTATATTATGGAGATGCATCACAAGCCCAGAGGTGGAGGGTTTCTGCCTCAAGGTGCTCCTGTTCTAGCTCAGAACTGTGAATTTACTTGATTGCTTAGTCGCTCAGTCGTGTCCAACTCTGTGAGGCTCCATGGACTGCAGCCTGCCAGGCTCCAAGAACACTGGAGTCGGTTGCCCTTTCCTCCTCCAAGGGATCTTTCCGACCCAAGGATCGAACCCGTGTCTCCTGTGTCTTCTGCATTGCAGGAGGTCCTTTAACCCCTGAGCCCTTGGGGAGGCCCAATTTACTTTATTATAATCTTTAAAATGTACCCTTTACTTCAAAAGCTAAATGCACTACATTGAACAATATCACTCATAATATTAGCTTCAAAAGATGATGCCTCATAAGATTGAAGGTGATAAGTGATTAATAACATGGAGTCTCTCTAATCCATACTTGCTTTATTCTGGGGCTGCTCTCTAACTCAACCTTTTATTGTAGGAATACCCCACATGGACTCTGAGACTTTTAAGTCAACGTGGCATCAAAAGCCTTTTACAGCTTCTCATGGCTGGTAGGCCATGTGACAGTTTCAGTCACTGGCTTTCACATCTGAGGCAGGGATTAGGTGGGCTCCTGCTTACATTTCTTGGGACCAAAAAAAAAAAAAAAATGGGCTTCAGGCTGGACAATCTACAGCTAACCTCCTGTTTGCATTTCCTGAGACAGGAGATAGGGGGGCTCCAGATTATGTATTTACAACCAGCCTCCTCTTTGCACTTTGAAATAGAAATAACAACAGAAACAGGGAAAATAGCCAGGCTATATCTTCTGTGCACACCTTAAGGTAATAGTCACGGCAGAAACAGAGAGGGGCTAAACCCTGTTTGAGTAAAGGATCAAGAGGTCATGTATTTCCCATCCTTGGGGCAAGGGAGACACTGAACATGTGCACAAAAGCTCCTTGGGGTCAAAGGAGGGGGCACGCCCCCACAGTATGTGATGCCAAGGCTGCCTGGCATCCACTGGAAAATGGATTCCAGCCCAGGACTGGCGGGCTACAGTCCATGGTGTTGCACATGCCCATGGGGGAGGGTCCTAGGGTAAGTCAGGTGTGGAAAAAGAAACCCGGTAATTGGCCCAAAGTAAACAAAGGCCCAGAAGAGCTGCCCTATGTGAGTGCCTTAACTGCCTCTTTGCAGTGCTCTTCGTCGCTAAGGGGGACACCCCAGCCCTGCCCTCCAGGTGTGCATCTCCGCCTTACATCTTCCTCAGCTACACAGACTTTCTCCATTGGGCCCTCGCACTTGTGATTGCGTGTGTCTAATAACAAACTTTGTATCTCTTTCCACAGTTTTTGCCTCCTTGAGAAATGCACTTCAATGGGGGCAAGGGCTTCTAGCCTCTAAGCCTTGCTGATCTAGTGGCTAGTTTCATCCAGGCTACCCAGGTTCAACTTCTGGGCAGGAAACTAAGATCTCGCTTCACATCACCGCTCACTGCTGCCTCTCCAAGATCAATACCCAGCCAATAAAGAGTACATTACACAACCCTAAACTGCTCAGCCTATTGCCTGAAGCACAGGAAGGGGAGGGAAGAAGGGACTCATACACAGCAATTCAAGATAGGAATCTCTGCAATAACCCCATGATTATCCTAGTCCAAACGTCTCATTTTGGAAGATTATCATTATGAAAGACAACCACCTTCTCTCCAGTATCCCTCACCCATGGCTAGTATTTTAACTGTTCTAGTTGAAGAGAACTCACTTCCCAATGCAGGAGATGTGAGAGACGGGGGGTGGGGGCGGGGGTTGATCACTAGGGTGGGAAGATCCCCTGGAGAAGGGTATGGCAACACACTCCACTATTCTTCCCACGGACAGAGAAGCCTGCTGGGCTACAGCCCATAGGGTCGCTAAGAGTCGGACGTGACTGAAGCAACTGAGCACACACGCACAGCTGCAACCGTAAAGAAACAGACTGTAGGCCAGAAGAGGCGTGTCTCCACAAGAAGGCGCTACTCAGCAGCAGTTCTCTCAAGGGGAGTATCTTGACTTGCTTTCCTGTTTTGTACAGATTTTTGTTTCCAAGGATACAAGGCTCCCCTCTTCCAAATAAAAAGCAGGTGTCTAACCAGGCTTTCCTGAATAGAAACTATGATCTGGTCAACTAAAAAAAATAGTCACAACCTGAAAGTGGAGAGCTGTTTTATTTGATAGTCTGGTTTTAATTAAGGCTTATAATGAGTTCCTTTCTAACTGGGGAGCCATGGCAATTAGGGAACAAGGCAAAGGTGGGGAGTGGATGCAGAAAAAGGGAAGGATTCATTAGAGCTTCTGCAGGGACAGTACCACCCCCTTGAGGTTTAGCTGTGAAAACCAAAAGCATGCCCTCCACCTCCGTGCCCACTGCTACTTCGCCAGGTTCCTAGCTCCCTGGGGAGAGGAGCGTCTCAACCTGACAGGCAGGCACTCCCACCTCGGTATCTTCCCCCTTAAGACTTTCTTCAGATACGTTCATGAACAAGGGTAGGGGAGAATTCTGAGATCGTTTCCCCACCTACATCTTATAGTACTTGTCAAATTTACTTATGAACTTGCTTTTAGGATTTAGTCTAAACTTTACTTCAAGTGGAGAAATGTATCATTTTGTTTTCTAGACGCTGTACTATCTTTGCAGAGAAACTAAACTACCATAATTCTTAGCCTTGATCCTCTTATATAAGCTGTTTGTCGATACTCCATACTAAACTATTACAAAAAAGAAAAAAAGGAGCACTTTTGAAGGAAACAAAATCATATTATCAACTGTAGAATAGGTTAATGAAATAAATGCCAAACAATCACGTCTTGTTTGTAGTCATGTCTCCAGCTTGAAACAAATGAATAGCGCTGAAACGGGCCCATCCTGGATGCCTTCCTAAATATATCATGGCTAAAGTAAAACTGTAATTAAAAAAAAAAAAAGATAAACACGCTGCATAGGTGAGACTTGGGCAACCTGGAAACTACTCTAGGTACTTTCTCCCTATCATAAATGGTTCCCTACACACACTTGTTCTAACAACATTTTGGACTCTAATGAGGACCCAGGATTCAAATGTCTACTGAATAGCAATCCAACTCTCATCAGGAAGCCAGTCAAAATATTTAAATTTAAGGTTTCACAGACTTCCATCCAAACAGCTAAAGGAGCAGCACGATATTAGGTCAGCATT
The DNA here is from genome assembly GCF_016772045.2 of Ovis aries. Taxonomy (NCBI): domain Eukaryota; kingdom Metazoa; phylum Chordata; class Mammalia; order Artiodactyla; family Bovidae; genus Ovis; species Ovis aries. The sequence continues at coordinate 1,328,876 of NC_056074.1, read as the reverse complement.
TATTCTTTGCATTTATCAAAACTAACGAGTTACTTCCCATTTCATAAATAAGGGAGTAAGTCTACATCATAATCACTGCCAATATCTTTATTAAATCTCCAAAGATCAATTTCTGGAAGAAGATAAAGACTCTACATATTGCTTCATTTAGCAGAATATGGTTCTAATATTAAAGAGGATATTAAGATGCACCACACTATTTACAGCTGACCCTTGATCAATGCAGGGGTTGGGGTCAGACCCTGCATACAACTTCTGATTCCCCCCAAACTTAGCTACTAATAGCCTGCCACTGACTAGAAGCCTTACTGACAGTCAATTAACTCATATCTTGTATGTTACAGGTACAGCTACATATATTTTATAGATTCATGACATATCTTTTTTGTATTTCTAGGCTATGTAGTTTGTGAGTTTTTTCAAACTGTCTTGAATCTCAAAAATTTTTCTAACATATTAATTGAAAAAAATCCATATAAGTGGACCCATGCAGTTCAAACCCCTGTTGTTCAAGGGTCAACTGTATAATGTGTCCTGTATTCAGAAAGGACTGAGGCACATACAGTGTTAAAGCTGACCACTAAAACCTTGAGGGCCATAAGTGATGGGTTATATGATTTTATCAGAAACCCAGAATGTTAGATTTTTGGCAGCAAGGATAAATTTTTTATTAAAGTGAGTCCATATTAAAAGAGTTCACGTTTCACCTGTTATCCAAATTTGGAACAACCTGTATTTTAATCTTTTAAAAATACGCCACAAAAATCTGTAAAATCAGATGATCTCTGATGATTATGAAAAAATTTAGATTACACAAATAAAGAAACCACAGTAAAGATTTTAAATGTTTAAACCATAAAACTGAAAATACACCTTTATCATAAAACACTAGTAAATTATAAAATATACAAATTAGGTTAACAAACTCTTGTCTACCTACCACACGTCTTGGGGAAGATTTAAAGTTATGCTGCCTTTGATATCATCGTGGAAACACATATATCCTAAAGTAGCTAATGATACATACAGTGCTGTGACAATCCCCATGCCAATATTCAATGCCTGGGGGAAGCGTTTTGATTCTTTCATTTGATTTTCCAGTGGAAGGACCTAAGAAGAGAATGCAAGTAAATGAAAACAATATAGCATCCTCCTGATAGGTGCCCAAATTAATCTTTGTATAGTATATGCAATACATAATGGTTTATGTATTTTTCTAAATATTACATATTTTTTCAGACTACAGATTTTTTTTAATTCCTAAAATAAAAAGATTTTAAATCAGCTCTTAATACACAAAACTGTCAGGTTTTTTTAAAAAATAAACTTTCTACTTCGGAATAATTTTCGATTCACAGAAAAAATGCAGAGATAAACAAAAGACTCCCATACACTCCTGACCAATTTCTCCTTTGATTAACATGTTCCACAACCAAAGTACATGTGTTACAACTAAGAACCAATATTGGGACATTACAATTAAACTCCAAAATGTATTTGGATTTCACCAGTTTTCCCGCAAATGTCCTTCTTCTGCTCCAGGGTCCGGCAGGACAGCACTTGCATTTTGCCATTATGTGTCCTTAGTCCCCTCTGGTCTGGGGCAGTTTGTTGATCCTTCCTTATTGTTGATTACCTTGACAGTTTGGAGGAGCACGGTTATGTAGTTGGCACACTGCCCCTTTATTAATCGTCTGATGTCTTCCTCATGGCTAGACTGGGAATATAGCTTTCAGAAAAGTACACCATGGAGGTGCGATGCCCTTCCTATCATACATGCTGTCAGCATGATTTATCGCTGGTGAAGTTCATTTTGATTCCCTGGTTAAGGCAGTGTTTGCCAGTAAAGTTCTGCTTATAAAGTTCTTTCCTTCCTCCTCCTCATACTCTATTCATTGGAAGTAAATCACTACAGGCAGCCCACACTCCAGGGACTGGGGGGAGTAAGTTACAACTCCCTGAGGATAGTATCTACATAAGCTATTTGGATATCTGCCCTATGTGCTTATTTATTTAACCACATATTCGCATTCATAGGGATTCATATACATTTGGTTTATAGTTTACTACTGCTCATTTTGTTCTACTCTCATTCCAGCTTCGGTCATCGTGAATTCTATCAGGTGAGGTCCTCTGTCCTTTTGATGTGCATCTATTCTTTTGGTTTTTGAGCACTTCCGTACTTTCTGGCAGGGCTTCCCAGCTGGCACTAGCGGATAAAGAATCTGCCTGCCATTGCAGGGCATGTAAGAGATGAGGGTTCAATCCCCGGCTCAGAAAGGTCCCCTGGGGAAGGAAATGGCAACCTACTTCAATATTCTTGCCTGGAAAACTCCATGGACAGGAACCTGGCCGGCTAAAGTCCATGGGGTTTCAGAGTCAGACACAACTGTGCAACTAACACACACACACACATTCTCTCTGGCACTACAATATGCTCCAGATATACCTTGAATTTCCTTGCTTCCGTCCTGTAATCAGCCATTTCTCTGAAGAACTTTTTTTCCTTTGCTGGAGAATCACGATCTGGGCACTAAGCGGGCTCAGTGCTTCTAGGTGCCACTGCCTTCCGCTCTCTCAGCAGACAGAGTTAGTAGGTACATGCACGCATACTGACCCAAGTACACACGTCTACAACTGTTTCTCTATCTATCCATCTGTATCTGTTGTCTGTCAATGAGATGAACGTGTTAAGTGTGACAGTCGCTCAGTCGTGTCTGACTCTTTGTGACCCTGTGGACTCCTCTGTCCATTGAATACTCCAGGCCAGAATACTGGAGTGGATAGCCTTTCCCTTCTCCAGGGGATCTTCCCAACCCAGGAATCAAACCCAGATCTCCCACATTGCAGGTGGATTCCTTATCATCTGAGCCACCAGGGAAGCCCCAGTGAGATGAATAAGTATTTATACTACTGGGGCGGGGCGGGGGGAAAGGGCTAATTTAAAAGTTCAATTTGTAGGCAAATTTTTGGAGGTTTTGGGCATACAAATTTACACTAAGTACTAATGAGTATATACTAAGTGCTTACAGTGTGCCAGGTATTTTTGTAAAAGCTTTGCATGCAGGATCTCACATAGTCCTCACAATAACCTCATGAGATAATAACTAATGTTATCTCCGCTCTTCGGGTGAGTTAGGTCAGTCCATATGAAAACTGTGAGTGATTAACAGAAAACAGAAGAGTGCACGAGTTGTATGCTCAGAGAAAACCCAGACTGAAAGAGGAATTTCAAGTCAGAGGTGGCGCCAGTTTAGGAAGGAAACGGGCACTACGGAGGCTCTATCCGCGTGAAGCAGAGCCTCCTGTTCCACACATAACCTCACTTATGGAGCTGATTTGGGGAAAGACGAAAAGAAGACTCAACACGTCTTAATTGCTGACGGGAATGGGGAAACCAGGGACACAGTGAAAAGAAATACTCCAGTGTTTCAAGTTTGAGCAACCAAAAGTAAAACTAAAAGAAATACAGAAATGAGGAAGTGAAACTGATTTTATATAAAAAAGCAAAAGTATGTGTCAGACTTCAGAGTTGTTGAATCTGAGATGTCAGAGGAACAACAGTTAACTGGAAATGTCCAATAGCTTAGCGACGGCTTACTAGTTAAAGCAGAAATGAAAATCTACAATTATGTCTCTAACAGAGATAAATGGAGCTTCCAAGAATTAGTAAGAATTCTGTAAAGGAGAATTCAGAGAGAGCAGAAACCCAACTAAAATCGCATAAAACTGTCTCAGTTCTATTTTGTCTGTGGTTCATACAAACAGATGTTTATCAGTGGTTCTGCTCCCACACCAAACATCAGTCTATGAAACATAAGCTATGGCCTTTCACTGTTCAGTTGCTAAGTCGTGTCTGACTCTTTGCAACCCCATGGACTGTAGCATGCCAGGCTTCTCCATCCTTCACTATCTCCCTGAGTTTGCTCAAACTCACATCCATTGAGTCAGTGATGCCATCCAACCCTCTTGTCCTCTGTTCCTCCCTTCTCCTCCTGCCCTCAACCTTTCCCGGCATCAGGGTCTGGGTCACTGGAGAAGGACCCAGTGGTCCAGGGAGAAGTGAAGTGAAGTCTCTTAGTCGTGTCCGACTCTTTGCAACCCCGTGGACTGTAACTTACCAGGCTACTCTAACCATGGGATTTTCCAGGCAAGAATGCTGGAGTGGGTTGCCTTTTCCTTCTCCAGGGGATCTTCCTGACCCAGGGATCGAACCCAGGTCTCCTGCATTGCAGGCAGATGCTTTACCATCTGAGCCACCAGGGGGTCCAGGGAGAAGGGGATGGCAAACCACTTCAGTGTTCTTGCCCTGAGAACCCCTTGAACAGTATGAAAAGACAAAGAGACATGGTCTTTTGACCAAGATCAAATGTAGTATGGGGGCTTCCCAGGTGGAGAAGCATCAAAGAATCCATCTGCCAACACAGCAAACACAAGAGATGCAGGTTTGATCTCTGGGTTGAGAAGGTCGCCTTAAGTAGGAAACGGCAACCCAGTCCAGTATTCTTGCCCGAAAGCTTCCATGGACAGAGGAGCCCAGCAGATTACAGTCCGTGGGGTCACAAAGAGCTGGACATGACAGACTGAGGGAGCACACAAACAGCAACATCCTCTTTTGCCCAAATCCATACATTCTAGGCTTTCAGTGAGAGGGAAGCACCTTTCTTAATTTCTGGCCACACCGCATGCATTTGGCATCTTACCTCCCCAACCAGGGCCAAATCTGCACCCCCTGAACTGGAAGTTCAGCGTCTTAACCACTAGGCCACAAGGATGTCCCCAAACTGGAAACATCTTGAATGGAAATATTCAGGATCTCAGAGTCCTCACGATGTTTGTATCTCTTGGTATTAGCTTCATGATAACATCATTTCACAAAACAAATATGATATGCATAAATCTAAAAAGAATTTATGTTTGACTCTTCTTAGGTAATAGTAAACTTTATAACAATTTCAATTCATTTCTAATAATCTAGTCTATAAGATATAATGTTTCGGATCTGTCTAAATATAACCCAGACTTAACAGAGTAGAGTGAATATAGATCAGACAAAATTAACCATGAGTTAATGGGTTTTGAGGCTTGGTGACGCTTACAGAGGAGTTCATCACACTATATAGGTTTGAAAATTTTCACAACAAAATATTAAAAATAATCTATTCTAATGCTCTCATTTTACTTATTAAGAAAATTATCCAAGATAAAACATGATGAACTCCTGGTTAGTAGAGGAGCTAAACTGTAATTCAAGATTATCATATCAAAATGCAAATCATTTTCTAGGAATAAAAAAATAGAAATAACAACAACAACAAAAAAACCAGAAACAGGAAAGAAAACCATGTATTTTTAAATGTAAGTAGGTCTCTGTGTTGACTTAAGATTTTAAAAAATAATAATGAAGACTAAATCCTTACCACTCCTATGCCTTCAAAAGCAAATACAGCAGTACCAAAAAAGAGGGGGTATTTTTTCCAACCAGCCACTATTGGAAGGTTGTGGAGATCTGGCATATTCTGGAGAAAGAAAGAAAAAATAAGTTACTTACTTGTTTGAAATAATTTAAAGCAGAAGAGTGAAATCATATACTTATGAGCTTCACACTAGCAAATGTAGATTATAAATATGAATAATTCTTTCAATAAAAAGTTTAAGCATCCTATGCTAAAGGTAGCCAAGCTGTTCGGATTTTACTGCCGGAAGCAACTGTCTGCTTCGAGCCCGCACGTTCCAGCTGAGCTGAACGCTCCTGATTACCTGCCTCCACCTGCAAGGCCCAGGCTGTTCTCACTGGGCATGGCTCCTGCCACCGCTGGAAACGCGCAAGCATCTTCATCATCTCAGCTGAGAGCTGTACAACCAGCTGCCAACCACTGCTGACAGTATCCAGTGGAACTCGTCCCCTCTCTCCTTTCATTGCTCTTTTGGTTTCCGAGACTGCCCAACTCTGGCTCTCTGCCTCATCACCCTGCGTGGCTCCCTAGCTCCAGGCTTCATTGTTTCACTCTTCGACCTGACGATTGCCATCACCCTTATTATTTGTGCAGAAGCCTTGACTCTGGCTTCGATGACTTGGTGCTGACTCATACACCCTTGTTCCAGCCCTCACTATCTGGAAACTTACAATCTGCACATCTTGTTCAAGATGTCTGGGTCCAAAGTGGCTACTTCCTCCAGCTACCCCAAGTCTCCTCACCACCCTGTGTTCTCTGCCTTACTAGACTGGAAGTGGAATTCGAGGCTGATGGAAAGCATGAGCAAAGACACTGAGTGTGAGAGCACAGGGATAACTGGGGAAATAAGAGAGGTCTAGAAAAACTTTATTTTCTTGGGCTCCAAATCACTGCAGATGGTGACTGCAGCCATGAAATTAAAAGACGCTTGCTCTTTGGAAGGAAAGTTATGACCAACCTAGCAGAACATTACAAATCAGAAATGTTACTTTGCTGACAAAGGTCCACCACCTAGTCAAAGCTACGGTTTTTCTGGTAGTCATGTGCAGATGTGAGAGTTGGACCATAAAGAAATCTGAGCACCAAAGAACTGATGCTTTTCCAACACTGTGGTGTTGGAGAAGACTCTTGAGAGTCCCTTGGACTGCAAGGAGATCCAACCAGTCAATCCTAAAGGAAATCAGTCCTGAATATTCATTGGAAGGATTGATGTTGAAGCTGAAACTCCAATACTTTGGCTACCTCATGCGAAGAACTGACTCACTGGAAAAGACCCTGAAGCAGGGGAAGATTGAGGGCAGGAGGAGAAGGGGACGACAGAGGATGAGATGGTTGGATGGCATCACCAACTAGATGGACATGAGTTTGAGCAAGCTCCGGGAAGTGGTGATGGACAGGGAAGCCTGGCATGCTGCGGTCCATGGGGTCGCAGAGTCGGACACGACTGAGCAACTGAACTGAGAAAACGTGAAGCACAAGTAGAACTGTGTGACATGATGGTGCTACACGACTAAAAACATGTTAGGATCAAAATGGAAAGTTAAAATGTTTGGATTGCTGGATAATACTAAACTGTCCTTCAAGGCTCACAAGTTTCCCTCTACCTAAGGAACATACATTTCTGCTCCACTAACTCCTAGACGTCCAACTAAGGGGTCAGGAATTCTAGAAAATCTTATGAGGTCTTCCTGCTCTTCCACTCACATGTGCTAAAACAACGAGTCCACAGGCTTTGGAATTCAGACAGGGCAAAAAAGAGACAGAGACTCATCATAAGAGAATTCATCATGGACTGCTAATGGAGATTTTAGGACAACTACTTTGGCAGCAATGTCTAAAAAGTCTGATTGCATCAGAAAAGAATAAAATAAGGATTCTTTACCTTTTTTGAGTCATTGCCCCCAGTGAGAGATGAAAGCTATACAGCTGCCCAGTGGAAAAAGCACATATACATACAGAAACACTGCTGCTGCCACTGCTGCCAAGTTGCTTCAGTCGTGTCCGACTCTGTGCAACCCCAGAGACAGCAGCCCACCAGGCTCCCCTGTCCCTGGAATTCTCCAGGCAAGAACACTGGAGTGGGTTGCCATTTCCTTCTCCAATGCATGAAACTAAAACGTGAAAGTGAAGTTGCCCAGTCGTGTCCAACTCCTAGCGACCCCATGGACTGCAGCCCACCAGGCTCCTCCGTCCATGGGATTTTCCAGGCAAGAAACACTAAATCTTATAAATAATTTTAAGGGATTTGCAGATCCCCTGGATACCCTCAACAGATTATTTTAAGGAAAGTGAGTTAAGTATCTCCAGACTACTGATGATGAACTCCATTGTGGTTACTGCAGAAAGAGATTACAGCCCAGGACAGTGTCAGTGAGCTGAAGCAGTGGCGGCAAATAAAGCTTCAGGCGTGAAAGAAAATCATTACATCACAGCTAGACTCCCATCTCCTATGATTGGTTTAAGTCTTAAAGGAATAAACAAAACACTGATGAGTTCTTTATTTCATGTTAGGCAGTGTACTAAGGCAGGGTCCTGCATCTTACAACTCTAGTAGGGGAGGCATTACTACCTTCTGAGGCCATGCCATACAGCTCAGAAGCATACTGACCAAGATTCAAAACCAGATCTGACTACAAAGCCTATGCTTTCATCCTCTATGCCATACACTTCTTCAGCTAAGCAGTATCCCCCAAAAGAAAACCTGATTCTGTGTCCTAGGTGACACATAGGAAGTAGGGTCTTTACTTATCATCACTTTTACCTCTAAAGTAAAAAAAAAAATGTTTACTTGTTAAAAAACATACAACACAGTTAAAAACACGTTATACTTACCCTAACAACGTACTGATAAATTATCACAAGGCTGATAGCCATGGATATGTTGGCAAGGAATGAAAGCACAAACAGATTCTTGAGCTCACGAATGAAGACCAAAAGAATTAAAAACGGAAGAAAGCAAAGCATATATATTCTGAGGTCAATACTTCTCCTCTCACATGGACTTGATGAATTGGTGCTATTCAAAACAAACACTTTCCTCTCCAGGAACCCTTCATGCACCTATACAGGATTACCAGGAGAATAAGGAAGAGGGAAGACAAAAACTTCCATTAACTTATAAGCATGGAGAAATATAAAGAAAACTGTGATCTATATATACTCTATGATAAATTCCTTTGCAATAAATAAAAATACATAGTTTTAAGACAATCTAGCAACCTAGAAATATACATATATATATATATATATATATATAATTTAAGGACAATTAAAATAGTTTTCTTTGCAAAATAACTTTATCATACTGTGAAAACAAGGTTCACTAGAAAGTTATGAGGACAGATTTGCTAATCCGTTTTGAAGCTTTGTGACTGTAATGCTCATGATGCCTGCAAAGGCTCAATCTGCTCCTGAGATAATCAAAAGTAGAAGTATACTTGTCTAGAATGGCCATTGGGTAGTCTATTAACACAGCTTTTTCGAAGCAGCAAACAATCTCCAAGTGCCTTTTAGAAATGTACAGTAATCAAAATGAAACTCAGAAATCAGAGCCCAATTTTAAAGGTATTCTATAAAGCAACTGTTGATGAATCAGTATCACTGTCAATAAATATTTATTAAAAATCAGTTATCTTCTGTGTGCTAGACAATACATTTTTGTCAGAGCAAAAAGCTTCTATAAGATAAATCAACTCTACCTCAAAATTTATTCAGCTTTTTCTATAAACCAATGTTTAGCTTCCAAATGAGATTCCATAATTTATAGGCTCCATATATTAAAAATTGTCCCTCATTCAATTAATCAAATAGTCCAACTTACAAAAATAGAAATGAAATTATAGAGGACTTTAAAAATAATCTTAAAAACTCAGAGAAGAGGCAGATCATACTAAAATAAAAATATCAGTGAAAATCTATTTGCCCCAAACACTGTACCCTCCTTTGAACATAATGACATTATCATGTCTCTGGATATATAAATTAAGAACCAAAACTTATAGTAGTAACAGCAAGTATTTTCTGAGTATTTTGTATGTGTCAGGTACTGAACTTTCCTCGCCAGGAACCCTTCATGAACCTATACTGGATTACCAGGAGAATAAGGAAGAGGGGAGGAAAAAGCTTCCACCAACGTATAGCCATGAAGGAGAAATATAAAGAGAATTATGATTTATATATGCTGTGTCAAGTACTGAACTAAATACGCAACATCTCATTTAATCCTCAAAACAACGCTCTGAGGTGCGTGGTAATATTAATTTCCATTTTATAGTTGAGGAAACTGAGGTTTAGGGAAAGTAAAAAAGAAAAATCTATATAATATCAAGTCAGTAAGTGGTAGTTCTAGGATTCAAGCCCAGGTCTGAGACCCAAGAATCTAGCATGTGACAGGTACACGTTCACCTGATCAAAACGCTGCAAGCCTGAAGGAGGGGCCTGCCCAAGGAGCCCCTGGTCCCCTCTGTGACATCTCTCTCCCCCGAAATACAGGACTAGGAGGCCAACAAGTCAGAAGTACAGAACAAAATTCTGACATGATTAATAATTCAGGGGGTTAATTTTACCCTTATCCACAATAAGTAATGTTTAGTGCCACAACAAATGTAATTATCATCTTAAATTGCAGGGACTATACCTACCAGTTTTAAGTTATGTTGGCAACTTATAACTCATACTGGACTAGCAGGCTCTCAGGTTATGCCATGTACCATTTAAGAATTGCACAGCTCTCATTTATCTTATAATTGGCCATTAAAACTTCCTATTTTATCTTCTATAACTTGAAATAGAAGCAAAATTGATTGTTTACATCACTTGGCTTTTAAGAAGATGTTTTATTTGCTGACCCGATTTTCTCTGTCATCAAATTATTTACAGCCAAATACTTCTGAAGTACAGGTATTCAAAGAAGTACCTCCCATAACCAAGATGAGGTAATGATAGAGTTAAGCTCTATCAAGGATTCCTGGCAAGAGAAAAGTAGTCATATACAAGGGTTGTTTGAGTCATTAGGTGCTTGGGAATTTCACATCAATTCTATCACAAACCTCTCATAATAGTTTAGTATTCTTTGGCAGAAAGACAGTTATAAGAAATTCTCAAGATTGAAAAATAAAGTAAAATAAAAATATCGATACATACCCAGAGCAAGATTCAGGTAAACATTTGAGTCCTTCGGTGCCCTCTAGAGACAGAGATTGGCTATCTAATAGGACTTCCTACGCTCTCACATGTTTACCAAAATGCAAAACACTGAAATAAATATTATAAGATAAAATTACTAAATTCAGTTGCTTCCAGTAGAGCTCAAATTTACTAAATTCTACAATTTATTAACTTTTCAATTCAGTGATTTAATGGTTAAAATTCCAAAGGCAGATGATGTTCTTCAGCAAAGCTATAATGCAGAATTAGAGCTATAATACGCTATATTTGCATACTGCATATAAAATGCATAGTGCATTGTATAAAGGCTTTCACAAACCTTTCATCAGCTGAGCCTCACAATAAGGCTATGAGGAACATGGGGAGGTTTTGCTATTGTTCCTATTTTACAAATGAGGAAATCGAGGTTTGACCAGGAATAAGGGGGTCTTACCCCAAAAAACTGAGAGCATGCACCTGAATTCAGATCTTCTGACTCTGAAGTCCACGGGCTTTGGTATCACAACATTTTTTTTCCTCTGAATGTAACAGCCCTTCCCTATTCTTCATACCCACATAAACTACTTGGTCTATCTGACCTTTTCTTGAGCATTTTAACGTAAGATCAGCAAGAAGCTACTATAACCACGATGGACCAGCATCACTGGAAGCGCCACAGTACCTCACCCCTGCCAACTGTCCACAGTGGCTTAACGGGACCAAGAACAGCCGTGCAGCAGCTACAGAGCAAGAGACGCACAGCTCCATGTGGGAACTAGACTCTTAATTCTTTGGTTCGATGTAACACTGAACCTTCAGTTTTAGGCAGATCAAGGTGGTAATAACCTTACGGGTTTAAACTGTAAAAGTAGTAGCAATTAGTACGGTTTAATCAACCTGTGTATCTTTTATTGGAGACCGCTCTCAAATGTGAGGACGCTGCTGCAGAGAGGGGCAATCTCTGATGAGGCTGTTTCAGTGATCAGACTGCTGATTCAGTCTGCTCTCTAAGGTGAGGTGCTTAGCATTGCTTTCAACATTTCTCACATCTGCCTCAATGTCTTTCTCTATACTGCTCTTTGGGCTGCAAAAGAACTTTCATCTTTCTATCAACTGCAAGCTTCTCCTTACCTTCCAGAGAGTCACTTTTTCTACCTGGTCTCATGATATGTGCAAATGAGTTAAATTCTTCCATTCAACTTTGGAGGCAACTGATAACATTTCATTGGAGAAAGTGACCAATCCTGAGCTTACAGATATTTATTTTATATACTTATATAGTCTGTCATACACATACTCACAGCTAAAGTCAGACAATGCCCTGCCCTAGGAAGAACAGCAGTGCGGCAGCCGAATGAGGCATTTAGGTTGCTGCCTAACTCACATGACCCGGGGCACATTGCTCATGCTCTGTGAGACTCTGTATCCTGATTCATAAAATGAGCATAATACTTATATTACAGTGCAGTTGCAAAAATTAAAGGATATGTATCACAGTTTATAAATATAGGATCATAAAGCATTGTGAGCATTATCTATAACTTTAGGTCAAGCTTGTTGGTAGCTCTCTTAGGGGATGACAGAAAACATTCACTGCTACCAGGATGCACAATCCCAGAAAGGCACCATTTCCATTATATTCTGTGTAAATGACTGCCGAAATGGGTTACCTTATATTGACATTAAATAGCCTCTTAACTGAGTCAGTAATCCTAAAACTATATGACTTGAAGAATTAAATACTTGTAAAATCAAAAGCATCATCAATGATGAATAATGCTGATAAAAGCATCAACTCTCTTATTTTAAAAAGAATGACTCAGTGACCCTTTCCACCATTAAAAATCTAAGAGGAGGGCTTTATCAAACTATCGCCCCCAGACCAAAACCTATCATCTATTTTTGCAAAAAAAATTGTACAGGAATATAGCCATATATAACGTATTATTGTCTACAGCTGAGTTGAGATAGAGATCATATGGCCTGCAAAACTGAAAATACTTACTATCTAGCCCTTTACAAAAAAATGGTTGCCAAATCTTGGTCTAAATATAAAATGAACTTATCTTACACTTAGAAAAGTGAGTCAAATATATACTTGAAAGTGAAAGTGAAAGTAGCTCAGTCATGTCTCTTTGCAACCCCAAGGACTATACGGTCCACGGAATTCTCCAGGCCAGAATACTGGGGTGGGGAGCCTTTCCCTTCTCCAGGGGATCTTCCCAACCCAGGGATCGAACCCAGGTCTCCTGCATTGCAGACAGATTCTTTACCAGCTGAGCCACAGGGAAGCCCAAATATATACTAGGTACAGAGATTCTTTAGAACACATATTCACATGATTTTGCACTAAAATACCTACAGAAGTACTCTAGATTACTGAGTAATGCCTACTATTGTACCATGCACATGTGGATAATAACAGTTATTGATTAAAATAACTAAATAAAAACATACGGTAAAGTAAGAATAATACAGGCCAACTATCAGTTAAAGCACATAAAGAAATGTACTTCGGCATTGTGCTAAAAGGGGAGCTTTTTTTTTATTTCAGTGCTTTGCATGTTTGTTTAAACTGATAGTCTCTACCAAGACTGCAAACCATCTATGTTTGATGCCATATCTAAATATGATGCCATAATTGTGGCATCAGAAGAAAATGATTTCAAAAACTGGAGAAAAACACTTACTTGTTTCACATTTTCAGCTAAGAAGACAATATACACACTACAGAATCCCAGCTGTGTTATCACCAGAAAAAAGTCAACCACATTCCTAAAAAGGGATACCCACAAATAAGTATTAGTAAGAGCTGAAGAAATGTCAATATATTTTTTCCCTTTTAACTATTTTAAATATGTCATAATGTCGTTGTTGTTCAATCACTAAGTCACATCCAATGCTTTGCAACCCCATGGACTGCAGCACACTAGGCTCCCCTGACCTTCAATATCTTCCTGAGTTTGCTCAAATTCATGTCCACTGAGTTAGTGATGCTATTTAACCATCTCATCCTCTGTCACCCCCTTCTCCTTTTGCCTTCAATCTTTCCCAGTATCAGGGTTTTTTTCCCAAAGAATTGGCTCTCCACATCAGGTGGTCAAAGTATTGGAGCTTCAGCATCAGTCCTTCCAATGAACCTTCAGGACTGATTTCCTTTAGGATTGACTGGTTTGATATCCCTGCAGTCCAAGGGACTCTCAAGAGTCTTCTCCAACACCACAATTCGAAAGCATCAATTCTTTGGTGCTCAGCCTTCTTTATGATCCAAGTCTCACGTCCAGACACAACCACTAGCAAAACCATAGCTTTGACTATATGGACCTTGTCAGCAAAGTGATGTCTGCATTTTAATATGCTGTCTAGATTTGCCACAGCTTTTCTTCCAAGGAACAAGTATCTTTTAATTTCATGGCTGCAGTCACCATCTGCAGTGATTTTGGAGCCCAAGAAAATAAAATCTGTCACTGCTTCCACTTTTTTCTATTTGCTTAAAATATTTATTATCTACAAAGAGCATATATTTATGATCTGCATATCACTAGACATATCATTGAGCAAAAAAAGTTATAATACTTAAAAGTTCCCAATTTTCCCATTATTTACTTCTGAAATTCAACAGATTAATGAGTATCTATCTATAAAGTGATTTCATGAAAACATTTCATCAATTATATTAAGCCCATCTCTTCTGTTTCTCCAGATCTTTTTCAGATCAACCTGGTGTACTGCTGCTGCTGCTAAGTTGCATCAGTTGTGTCTGACTCTGTGCGACCCCATAGATGGCAGCCCACCAGGCTCCCCCATCCCTGGGATTCTCCAGGCAAGAGTACTGGAGTGGGTTGCCATTTCCTTCTCCAGTGCATGAAAGTGAAAAGTGAAAGTGAAGTCACTCAGTCGTGTCCGACTCTTAGCGACCCCATGGACTGCAGCCCACCAGGCTCCTCCATCCATGGGATTTTCCAGGCAAGAGTACTGGAGTGGGGTGCCATTGCCTTCTCCAACCTACGGTATTTCCCAGCAAATAGGATGAGCATGTTCCCTACCATCCAAATCACTAATAATACGAAATGGAAGAGGACTGGGAGCATGGCCCTTACCATTCTACAGAGACCTCTCCAGGTTGCTTAGCTCTCTGCACAGTTTTTTAGATACTCTAAACAATTCCAGCCACATAACACAGCGGGTATGGAAGTGGGAAAGGGAAATCACTGGCCAAATTAGCATTATTTGGGTATGATTATAATCAAGTTAAAAGTCAGCCTACATATTATTAGTATACAGTCCACACCTCTGCCTATTGTTCTGGGAACAATGAGCTTGCACTTACTAATTCATTATAGTCTCTTGTTTGACCATTACTGTCAAGCTATCAAGTAGTCTAGTCTACAAGCCAACAAACCCTCCTCCTCCCATGTGAAGTTGGAAGGGCCTTTGCCTATTTTCATTCTTGCCATAACTCTCTTTCTTCACGGTTCTTCCGGGATCCCATGTGTAAATAACCTTGGTACCTTGAAATGAATCCAAATTCCTTCTCTCTGATGAATTAAGTATTTCTTTAAGATCTCTTCACTCACCTTTAATGTTAGTACCCTTTACCAACAATCATCCCAGTAGCTTCTGTCTGAAAGCCATTCTTTTAGATAGGAAAAGCAGACAAACCTGCCTTTAGCCTGGCAGGAGGAGGAGGAAGACGGGGTCCTGGAGGCAATCCCCAGGGCACTGGGCTCTGTTTCCTTCCTTCTCCCGCACAGTCTATCAGGCCGGAAACTCTGAGCAGCTCACAGACACATCTAACTTCCTGAAAATCAAACCATAAACCACTCTACTGATACCATCCTTTTCCTTCTTTTAACTTCCACCACACACATTATTTGTACCCTGGTTAGCATGCTGTAAACTGCCTATGCTTATTTTCCAGTCCTGTGTTCACCTGATTTTGATTAGCTATGTCTGACAACTATAAAGTTACATTTAAACTATACAGTGATCAAAACAACATTATATTAAAATACATACTTCAGATGTCTTATGAGTATGGGCTAAACACTACAATTTTATTTGAAATAGAGATTACAACATTTTTGTTGCTTTTTTTTCCTTAAAAATTATCAAACACGATTATGTCATAGGTTAGCTAGACACTTTATAAATATCACTTTATTTCAACTATCATTATAATTCTGTGAAGTATTATTATAAACTCATTTGATAGTGAAAAAACTCAAATAAAATAAAAATTCTTTGACCCAGATCATGAATTTGTAAAATGATAGAGCTGAAATTTGAACCCAAGTCCATTTAACTCTAAACTTATGTTTCCCCCAATTTTATTTTACTTCTATTAATCTGCTTTATCAGATGAACATACCTATACTGATAACTATATATTAATAACATAGCAAGTACTTACCGCCCCCATGCTGATTGCTTCTGCAGACAACTCCAAGGACTTACTTCCATAGCAAAACTCACTGTGTCACTATACCCCAATGTTGACTTTTTGAACCTGAAATTTAATGACATACATGCATATGAAAAGGAAAACTTTTAAACGGTTCCATAAATGCATCGCTTGAAAAGAACATCAATAAGTGGGCTATATACTGACAGAGGAGTTTTGGAAATTTGGACATTTGCATATTTCTAAAGACATCTCATGAAATTTGAAGTTTTTATATATCTTTTCAACCAATATATTAGTTTTAACCCACTGTTAAAGTTTATGTATTTGTTAAATTCATATAATATTTGTGTTTCACTGATTTAAATATTTCAATTATCTAAAAACATCAACTATACTGTTCACGCCTAAACTATTCCATTCTTATAACAGCATTATTTTTAAAAACCCATACAGGGCTTTATAATATACTGTCATATATTTAATCATCTAATAGCCACATTCTCACTTCTATTTTTTCAAGTATACAGTGTTATTTAAAGATCATAAATGACCCGCCTAAAGTTTTAAGAACATTTAGCAACAACAAAAGTGAGTTAAAGTTAGAATATTAGTTTGCCAGAATAGACAATGTTTGTTTAAAAGTTGGTTCACTATCCAATAGAAACACTTTGATACAAAAATAAAACAGAATATTATTTTACTACCTACCAACCCACATATCAGCAAAGAGCATAAAAGGTCTTATACTCAAAATGAAATTAGTAACAAATGACCATTATTTTTTAACTAAAAGTAGCCCTGCTGCCTCCTTTTGCCCCATATATCTTCCCTGATTTTTTTCATTTACACTATATTAAAAAAACTTGATTTCACTACTTTTAAAAGAAGTATATTTATGCTGACCAGATTTCAATCATATAAAATGCTACCTTTTTCCGTAATCATTCTCTTAGAATTGTCCATGTAATAGATTATAGGCAATACAATGTCTAGTTGCAAAGCACAGTAGAAATATAAGACTATCTTATCCTTTAAAAACTATATAGCTTTAAAATAAATTAAATAGACTTAACAAATTCACATTTACCTCTGACATAGACAGTGACTGCAACGTACCAAAATGTGCATACAGTGGACAGAAATGATTCCTATAAACACAAGGCTGATTGGTCCAAGCTGTGGGAAAAACATTACGTTTTAAACATTTAAGTTTAATAAAAATTAAATTATCTTATAAACAATGAAATACAGACTATTAATTGTCACTGACAAATTTTAGACAAAATGATTAAAGAATCATTTGCATAATAGAAATTAATGGACTTGATACAGAAAGAATTTAGTAATATTTAAGACAACCACATATAATTATCAACTTGACTATCCAAACCTATGAATGTAGAATATATAAATGCAACACAATAGAATAGAATACAGCGTGATATTTAACATCAGACAGCAAGTCTGTGACAACTGGTATCCCATCATTAAAAGTATACACAACCATAAAACATTATCTAAGTTACTAAAAAGCACTGTATCATCTGGGATTGTAGGCAATCTACTTCTTCTGTGTATCACTTGTTGAGAATCACACCTGAGAAACTGTGCCTAGAAAAGAATTATTTGAAAAAGTGGTACATAAAAATTTCAAATATTCATTTACTAAAATTAAAGTGATGCCTAGATTATTGACAGACAAAATATTGCCAAAGTTATTTTTATAATGAGAAATTTTTCAGTTTCTCTAAATTAGGATGGACAAAGTCCAAAATGATAGTTAAAACTCTTAAGAAAATTCATCAGTTAAAAAATGTTAAATACAATTTCATTAGTTCATAACTGAATACTCCCCTATCAGGATTCTCTATAATCACAATTGGTTCCAACAAACTCTTTGAATGTTTGTTTTCAAAAGATATTGTTATTCTTTTTTTAACTATTATTCTTAAAACCTGAAAACTATATATTTTATTTGGAATCTAAAAAACTATAAAATTTCACCAATACTAATACTCTAAAAATATATCTGTTGCTATGAATGTATCACCTAAATTCCTGAAAATCCAAAAGGCTAATAAGATCTAACTATATCTGGAAAAATCAGATACTGATTTAGGATCTGTCAAATATTGTAAACAAGTAATTAGGTAGAAATGAAAAGAGTAATTGATTCTCATTTTTAGTTAGATATTATCATATATTATTATCATATAATATTATATATTATTTATATAATTTTAACAACAATAGCTAAACGATTATCTAGTTGTCACCTGACCAGGTTATATTTGACTAGGCTAGATGTTAACTTGCTCTAATTTTTGTTGTAAATTAAGATTGGTAACTGTATTTTAACTAGAGATTACAAAAATGAGACTTACCACTATGCCTGCATTTTTTATTGCTAGTGGAAGTCCTAAAAGACCAGTTCCAATATTTCCTTTAAGAAGATGAATAAGAGTTTGTACAAATCTGAAAAATAGAAGTTGTAAGAATTAAACATTTTAGAACAAAAGCTATTAAAATTACATGACCATGGTTTTAGCATCAGAAGGGAACTAAAAATTTATCTAGGCAAGGAATCAAACTAACATTTCCATGTGAACAGAAGCTAAAGAAGCCAGAAGTTATATCTGGTTCAAGTACAACCTTTGTTCTTTAAAAGCAGAATACAGAGGGTTATTATGGAGATTAAATGAGTTAAATGAAAGTATTTTTGTATATATTAAAGTAATAAATGAAAGGCAATTTTCTCATAAGATTCTTTGCTGCTATGATATTCAGAACAATGCTGAATATTATATACAGCTAAGCTGGTAAGACAGCAATTTATTGCACTATGCAATCATGACATTAAACATAGTTTATCTATGATTATCAACCTCAGAGGAAGTTAATTAAAAGAAAAAATACAATTTCTAAAACTGTGTATATCATCAAGTAAGATAAATACTAATCAGCTTTTATAATCATGAACTCCCAAGGGATTTCACCTAAGAAAGCATTCCAAGAGGCATTTGGAGAGTCTCTTGGCCAAGAAAACACAAATTAAACTAGGAAGAAGGGCACAAATTTTTAATTTTGAAAAAAATGCTTATCTAAAGTTTTTATTAGTTTATACTATTCATCTTTGGTCAATAAAAATGTTACTTTGCTTAACTGTCAAATTATCATTAGAATAATAACTTACTCAAATCTATTAATGATGACAAAATAACAAAAAAGATTTTTAAAATATTCCACTGCTTTCCTGAGACCATGACTGTTTCACACCATTCACTCAACATAAAGAAGTGTTTACTGCCTACTTCCCAGAGTCTAACTCCTAAACACTGCAGAAGCTCCGTCTCTGAAAATTCGATTCCTCTCAATCCAATCCCCCTACTTTCAAGATTCATAGCAGTTGATATGTATTATCATGTAGTGAGGGGGCTCCCCTTGTGGCTTAGCCGGTAAAGAATCCACCTGCAATGCGGGAGACCTGGGTTCGATTCCTGAGTTGGGAAGATCCCCTGGAGAAGGGAAAAGCTAACCACTCCAGTATTCTAGCCTGGAGAATCCCAAGGACTGTATAGTCCATGGGGTCGCGAAGAGTCAGACACAACTGAGCGACTTTCACTTTCATCATGTAGTGATGCCTGTACACTGCTCTGTAATTTAGATGTTTTTCTTCTTTCCCAAATAGACTATGAATCTCTTGAGGGTGAGGACTATGTCTTACTCATCTTTGTGACTCGGCAGTATCCAGTGCCTGGTCTGTAGAAGATGATTACAAAATATAGAGTGAATGCCAAGAGAAAAAGACATTTAAACCCTAATTACTCACGAGATACCCTCTTGATCCTCAAGCTGGTGATGCTTCTGAACAGGCAGAAGCTCCTGCTCCTGTTCTTCATCCGATGTCCCATCAAAATTCTGCTCGTTTATTAAGGGCCTCATTACATCCATATCTTAAAAAGAAAAAAAAGTGCTTCACCATCATTTTAAAAATTGAGTTTAAGCTGGTGTAAATGAAGTGTTTAATAGAAGGCCATGCAATTTTACTCATCTTTACTATTTCCACCCTAAGTTAACGTACATTAATACTTTTACCATATTTAGAATGCACATTAATAGTTTTACCATATTTAGAAAGAAACAACTAGACTTAACTGCTGGTTATTTTGCTTGGACTAAGCAGTGCAAGGTGAAAAGCATAAGTATTCACTGTAACACATTTTCTACTTTGTCTCCATGAGGTTTATAGTAAATGACGATAGAATTATGGTATGGAAAATGTGAAGAAATAATCCAATGAACTTTTATCTCTTGTTAGTGTCAAATCATACTGAGTACATAAATGGCAATCATATTTTTATCTTTTAATTAAAAAGCTTTTTAATATTGTACAGTTTACATAAGTTACAGGTATATATATAGCGGTTCACAATTTTTAGAGGTTATACTCCATTTACAGTCACTATAAAATATTGGCTATATTCCCCATGTTGCATTTGTACATGCAGCTTTTACATCTAATAATTTATACCTCTTAATCTTCTGACCCTATATTGCCCCTCCCTGCTTCCCTTTCCCCATTGGCATCTACTATTTTGTCCTCTATGAGTTGGCCTTTCTGTTATATTCTCCAGTTTTATATATTTTTTAGATTCCACATATAAGTGATATCATATAGTATTTGCCTGACTTATTTCACTTAGCATAATGTCCTCCAAGTCCATACATCATGTTGCAAATTGCAGGATTTCATTCTTTTTTATGGCTGAGTAGTACTCCATTATAAATATATACCATGCTTTACACTTTCCCTTTCTGAAGGAGATTTTCACTGCGCTTCTTCCAAGCCTCCTGCTCCCTCTCCTCTTTTCCACAGAGACTGCTCCACTCTCCATGTTTGCAGCAGCGAAAGGATCCCTGCTGGGAATTTCTGTTTATTTTTCTATCTACATATTATCTGAAGTTTGTGGTATCCTTGGTCTCCTATACTAAATGAATAATTTCATAGATGTGTTTTCTTGTGATCTTGTTGAATTAACAGGTTTCGGGTGAGGATATGTGGAGAAAGAAGATTTAGGCAGCTGCCACTATCCGAGTGCTAACTGGAACTCAGTACAACAGGTCTTCATAAGAGTAAAGCTATGCTGTAAGATACTGGGAGATTCTTTAGCTTTGATTTTATGCTCTTTGCAATCTCAATTTCCTGACCTAAAATCAACCTGAAATTTCCAGTTATCACCAGAATAAAGAACAATCACATTCATTTAGCAATATGAACTGAAATCTGAGTAATCCCACATCTGCAAATGAAACAACCTAAATGAGTAACAATCAGGAAATCGATCAATTCACTAGAGTACATCCACTTTGTAAACTACGACACTGACATTAAATTATGGCTTTCAAAGTCTGAACAAAACAGTGATACTGTATCAACTGCTGAGGAAGAAAAAGCTAGATAATCACAGCATGAGTGCAACGAGGTTTTAAAAGTTAAATAAAAATGTTAAAAAGGAAATAATACAAAATGTGAATAAGTTAACAAGGATAGATACAGACAACGAAAGTGTGAGTAATAAACTTGCCTTACTTTTATAATAGCAAAAGAAGCCACTTATATTTTGACAATGGAGAAACTAAAATAAAGTAGAAAGCTTCCTTTTTAAAAAATAACATAATGTTGCAACCTAAATCTATGTACTACCATATATAAGAGAGGAACAGTCACTATTTTATCCATTTCTGAGGCAGAGAGCTTATAAATATAAAGATAAGCAAATTTTTTTAACTAAAATGACCTTGTTACCTAGAAACTACCACTGGAAACATTTCAGAGTACACACAAACAAACATGTTAATTCACTTCAGTTTATTTTCATTCAGCCCTACGGCTTTAAATACTACCTACATGTTGATGACTTCCAAATATTTATCTCCAGATCGGGCTTCTCACTAACTCTAGACATAAATCCCATTGCCTACTCAACATCTGCACTTTCATGTCTAACAGACATCTCAAACTTGGCAAGCCTCAAACTAAACTGATCTTCAGTTCCATGACACATGGGCTCTTCCTTACGGCTGCTTGAGTGTCCTCACAGCACGGCAGCTGGCTTCCCTGCAAGGAACCAATCCAAAAGACAGCACGGCACAGTGCCTTTCAGGACCCAGCTTTGGGGTCACTGCCACCATTTCCACGATTCCATCACCACTTCCACCGTATCTATTCACTAGAAACAAGTCACTAAATACAGCCCGCATTCAAAGGGAAGGGAATTAAGTTCCTCCTCTAGCAGAGAGAAACATCAAAGCATTTGTAGACATACTATACAACCACTGCAACATCTCAGATGATGGCAGTTTCATTCTTCCAGACATGCAGGTCCCTGGAGTTATGCTTGTCTCCTCTGTTGCACCACCACTCCACATCGAACCTGTCACGAAATCATTCTGGTTCTGCTTTATATATCCAGAGTCTGACCATTTCTCTCCATTCTCCACACTGCTACCACACTGCTGCGAAGGACAAGTCCATCTGTTTGCTGATTTGCTGAAATAACCTGCTTCTACTTTTGCCCCCATAAGCCTGTTCTTCACACAGCAGCCAGAGTGATCCTTTAGAATTAAAGTCAGATCATGTCTCTCCTCTCTGAACCTTGTGTTGGCTCCCTATTTTCTCAGAATAAAAGCCAAAGGCTTTACATGGACGTCCACACCACTACATAATCTGGCTTTATCACCACCTTGACCATTCTGCTTCAGCTTCCTGGCCCTTCTTGCTATTTCTGTCATTACTCCAGCTGTTCTTTCTGCCTGTAATAGTCTGTCTTCAGATATCCACTTGACTAATCCCCTAACATCTTGCAAGTCTTTGTTCAAATCTCACTGTTTCAATAACGTCCATTTAGACCACTTTATAAAATACTATAAACTGCCAAGCCTGACAATCATTCTTGATTTCCCTTACTTTGTTCTTTTTCTCCAAAGCCCTTTTAGCCTAATGTAATCATTGTGGCCCAGTGGTAAAGAATCTGCCTGCCAACGCTGGAGACGCAAGAGACTCAGGCTCGATCCCTGGGTTGGCAAGATCCCCCTAGATATTGCAACCCACTCCAGGATTCTTGCCTGGAAAATTTCATGGACAGAGAAGTCTAGTGGACTAAAGTCCAGGGAGTCGCAAAGAGTCCCACACAACTGAGCACACACATATACATTAACTAATAATAGTCTTACTGTTTACTGTCTGCTTCTTCTTACTAGAATATAAGTTCCACAAGAGCAAGAATCTTGATCTGATCTGTGTTGCCTACAGATGTATCCCAAATGCCTAAAGCAGTGCCTAGTGCATGGGAGAAGCTCAACAAATATGTGTTGAATTAATGAGCAGACATAACTTGAAAAAAATAATTTAGAAATTTTTTTCAGTTAGTAAAAATATATCTGGCAAATATCTTCCCATGAAACTTGAAATGGCTATTCAGCATATGACCATATAGCTATATCACAATTTATCTAAACAATTTCCTGTAACTGAACATTTAAACAGTCACCAGCTTTTCTCTTTTATAAATGACGTAATGAACATGTTGGTATGTTTCATGACTTATTTCCTTGGGAAATATTTCTAGAAGTAGAAATGCTGGGTCAAACAATCTGTGCCTTTTTAAGGATAAATATGTTACACTGCTTTTACCAGTAATGCATGAGAATACACATTTCCCGACATCCTCACTGGGCTGGGTTATTAACGAATTTACAACAGATAAACCTGGGTTCCTATCCGAGTACTACCATTAATAAGCTTAAAATTACTGTATCTATAAAACAGGGCTAATAATTACACCTACTTCACTCATCACTGTGAGAATTAAAGGAGACAAAATGTAGGAAAAGCGCTTACACTACTTGACACACAGTAAACATTCAACACCGCTATGTTTATTTCCACCATTACTGGGACTCGAAAGAAATCAACTGCAAAGTGCAGAGTATTAGAGGACGTCTACTTGTTACTATAATACAGCATTTCTTTAAAGACGCAAGCAGGATTTTAGCTCCCGGACCCAGGGCTGGAACCCGTGCCCTCTGCAATGGAAGGGAGGAGCCCTCACCACTCACCCTCCAGGGAATTCCCTCAACTTCTTTTTTAATCATTTAATGATTTAACAACGAATTACAAATATTCCTAATACGATGCTTACAACCGGGAGGAACAATATGATTACTACTCCGATCTCTACTTTTGTTTTCCTTTTGACAGCGGGAAACCATAAACAACGTGTCTTCTCCGTCGCCAAGATAAGACTCCAAAGCAAAGGAGGAAAACAAAAGTTTGCCTGCGAGCGTCTGATCAGAGCGCGCTGGCCACGCCCGGGGGCGGAGAGTAAACTAAGGAGTCGCCGGCTTTCCTGATCCGGGTGCCTCTGAAAAGCCCAACTGCGACAACTTCCTTAAAGCATCGCTGGAAAAACACAGTACGAGTCACAGCGCAGGCTGTGGTCTGCCTCTGACACGTACACTCAGTGCACGCCACCCGACCTCACACACACACACATTCACTCACACACACACTCTCTCATACACACAGACACACACACTGTCACACACAACCACACTATCGCACTGCCACGCATTCACACACGCACACACTGTCTCACACACACACCCTCTCTCACACTCTCAGTCACACACCCTCTCACAGTCACACACCCTCTCACACGGTCACTCACGCTGTCACACACACACACACACACATTCACTCACTCACACACTCTCATACACACAGACACACACACTGTCACACACAATCACACTATCGCACTGTCACACACGCACACAGTCTCACACACACCCTCTCTCACAGTCACACACCCTCTCACAGTCACACACCCTCTCACACGCTCACACTCACGCTGTCACACACACACATTCTGACAGCCTCTGCAGGCCCGGCTCCCCTGCGCGGGTGCGGCCCCGAGGTCAGGCCCCTTGCGGCCTCGGGCCGCCCGCGTGGCCTGGGACTCGGCTGCTCTCACGTTCGAACCCACGCCAGACCCACGCCCCGCAAGAGGCCCACTGCCGAGCCCGCCTGCTCGAGCACCGCGCACCCCGAGGCCGACGGCGAGCCCCGGGCCCCCGCGCCCGCGCCGCACCCACCGAGCTCCTCGCGCCCAGCCGCCTCGGCCGCCGGCGCCGCCGCTTCCATCGCTCGGGGGTCTCCAGGACGCCGCCGCCCCGCGGCGCGCGCTCCCGCCGCTGCGTGGCCGGCTGCAGGCCCAGGGCGCCGGCGGAGCGGGCCCGCCTCCCGCCGCCCGCCGCCCGCCTCCCGGCCGCCGAGCATGCGCACTGCGCGGTGGGCCCGCAGAGCCCGCCCCGAGCGCCCGGGGCCCGGAGCCCGAGCTGAGGACCGGCGCGGGCACCGGGATGGAGGCGCTTCGCGGACAACTGGGGACAGCGCAGACCGAGCAGAGACCCGGGCCTTACGGGCGGGGGCGGGGAAGGGAGAGGCGCTCGGTCCTGTCCGACTCTGCGACCAGTGCACTGTACAGGACACGGAACTATCCAGGCCACAATACTGGAGTGGGGAGACCTTCCCTTCCCCAGGGGATCTTCCCAACCTAGGGATCGAACCCACGGCTCCCGCACTGCAGACGGATTCTTTACAAACTGGGCCACCATGCGGGGGTGGGGAGGGTGCCTTTAAATATAACCACGAGCTTAAATTTGAGGAGCCCATGTATTTGCAAGGCTTTAGCATTCTGAATTCTTGTCTGGAAAATTCCATGGACAGAAGAGCCTGGCGGACTACAGTCCATGGGATCGCAAAGAGTCGGACACGACTGAGCGACTAACACACACACACACACACACACACACACACACACACACACACACACATACACAGAAAGCAATCTGAATTCTGTGGCTCAATAGTAAACAATCCGCCTGCTAAGACAGGTTTGATCCCTGCATGGGGAAGATCCACTGGAGGAGGAAATGGCAACCAACTCCATATTCTTGCCAGGAAAATCCCATGGACCGAAGAGCCTGATGGGCTAAAGCCCATAGGGTCGCAGAGAATTGGACAGGACAGGACTGAGCAAGAACGCAATCATTCTATGAGGCACCCTGAAGAATGCGAAGTAGGAGGTAGTACTTTTGCCCCATCCGTGTTGAAGTTCTGACCACTCCTTGGCTGTTGATCTCTCTGTGCGTCTATTTAGAGCTTTAGTGTCCCCTCAAGAAGCACTTCATTTAGTCAGTCTCACTTTAAGGACTTTTTTTCAGTGCCCTTCACAGATGCTTGCCCTTACCACAGTGCCGAAAGGAAATTCAGGTTAAGGCTAATACTGATGCAGTGTCAAATGTCCTTAAGCACTGTACATGGATTGTCTTCTTTTATTCAGATGATCAGCCTCTGCAATAGTTCTAGTGTGTTTGTCCATTTTCATGCAGGAACTAAGCACACAGAGCTAAGTAACACTTGTCCAAGGATAGTAATGTAGTAAATGGCAAATATGGACTTCTAACTGCAGCTAGAGCCAGGGCTTCCAGTATGCAAAGCTGGTCCCTCAGGACTACATCACTGGATGAGTAAGGTTTTCAGATTAAATAAAAATAACTTTGAAGTTGTTCTCTTTGTTTTTTATTTTCTGTTTTCTGGGTTTGTTTGGTTCTTTTTTTTTTTTTTTTGGACTTTTTTCTTTTTCTCCATTGTATTTCCCTAGGGTCTTCTGAGGCAAATTGATTGGTTGTTGTTGTTTTGGTTGGGGGTGGGGGGGGGGGGGGGGGGGCAGTGTCTAATTTATAGGATCACTGAGTCAGTGAGCTCTAAGGGCACTCAGGAAGGAGAACATACCTGCTATCTAGCAACCATCAGCCACTCCCTACCCTGAGCCCCCGGGGAGGACACTCAGGTAGTGAAAGCAAAGGAAACTGCCCCCATCTGCAACGGGCATATCAAAGGAATGATTTTAGTGAGCCCTGACACTTGCATCTTCCCTTACACAGAAAAGTACTAAAAGCACTAAACTTGGCCTTGGAATACAGAATGAAGCAGGGCAAAGGCTAACAGTTTTGCCAAGAGAATGCACTGGTCATAGCAAACACCCTCTTCCAACAACATAAGAGAAGACGATACACATGGACATCACCAGATGGTCAACACTGAAATCAGATTGATTATATTCTTTGCAACTAAAAATGGAGAAGCTCTATACAGGCAGAAAAACAAGACTGGGCGCTGACTGTGGCTCAGATTGTGAACTCCTTATTGCCAAATTCAGATTTAAATTGAAGAAAGTAGGGAAAACCACTAGACCATTCAGGTATGACCTAAATTAAACTCCTTACAACTATATAGTGGAAGTGACAAATAGATTGAAGAGATTAGATCTGATAGAGTGCCTGAAGAACTATGGACGGAGGTGCCTGACATTGTACAGGAGGCAGTGATCAAGACCATCCCCAAGAAAAAGAAATGCAAAAAGACAAAATGGTTGGCTGAGGAGGCCTTACAAACAGCTATAAAAAGAAGAGAAAGGCAAAGGAGAAATGGAAGAGTATACCCGTTTGAATGCAGAGTTCTAAAGAATAGCAAGGAGAGATAAGAAAACTTTCTTCCGGGATCAATGCAAAGAAATAGAGGAAAACAATAGAATGGGAAAGACTAAAGATCTCTTCAAGAAAATTAGAGATACCAAGGGAAAATTTCATGCAAAGATGGACACAAAAGGACAGGAATGGTATGGACCTAACAGAAGCAGAAGATATTAAGAAGAAGTGACAAGAATACACAGAAGAGCTACACAAAAGAGATCCTGTCAACCCAGATAATCACGATGGTGTGTGATCACTCACCTAGAGCCTGGAATTCCATTCCAAATTAAGCATGAGGCATAATTCTGGGAAGCCCCAGGAAGGTCCCCGATGACACCAAGGTCCCCGATAACACCAAGGTCCCTGATGACACCAGGGTCCTCCCTGATGACGCCAAAGTTAAATCAATCACCACGATGACCCAGGGTTGAGTCAATCACCACACGCCAACTACACTATTGCTGAGACAAAAGACCATCTGTATATAAGCAGCTGTGATTCAGAGCTCAGGGCTCTCATCAAGATTCCACTGTGCTGGATGAGACTTGGGCCCTAGCTCGAGCTAGCAATAAACCCCTTTATGCTTTTGCATTGTTGTGGACGTCTTATTCTCTCAGTTTTGGGGACTCGGACACTGGGCATAACAGAGAGTCCCTTGGACAGCAAGGAGATCCAAGCAATCAATCCTAAAGGAAATCAATCCTGAATATTCATTGGAAGGACCAATGCTGAAGCTGAAACTCCAATGCTTTGGCCACCTGATGTGAAGAACTGACTCATCTGAGAAGACCCCGATGCTGGAAAAGATTGAAGGAGGGAGGAGAAGGGGAGGACAGAGGATGAGATGAATGGATGGCATCACTGACTCAGTGAACTTGAATTTGAGTAAACTCTGGGAATTGGTGATGGACGGGGAGGCCTGGCGTGCTGCAGTCCATGGGGTTGCAAAGAGTTGGACACGACTGACTGACTGAACTGAACTGAACTGAACTGAACAACCATCAGCCACTCCCTACTCTGAGCCCTGAGGGAAGGCCACTCAGGATGTGAGAGCAAAGGAAACTGGCCCCTGGTCAGCGAAGGGCGTATCCAAGGAATGATTTTAGTGAGCCCATACTCTTGTATCTTCCCTTATACAGAAAAGCACTAAAAGCACTAAACTCGAGTTATCTCCTTTTCTCTGATTAACAATGACCATTTGATGTTCATGCTACCTGCCCTTTGTCACAGACACCTGGTTCCCACCACTACTACCACCGCCTCTTGGAGCAGCTCTCTCAGGGTTACTTGAGATGCCATCTCCAGGACTTGAAGTCCTAAAAATTTCTGCCAATTAAAACATGAATCTCAGCTTTTAGGTTGTGAATATTTTTTAAATCGACAGTGATAAGTACTTTAAATGCTAATATTTTAAATGTACGCAGTTAAGTAGTATCTATGTTTCCTCCTGTTTTATCCTTTTGTGAGTTTTACTGTGGTTTGCCAACACCATTTTTTTCCTTTAGATCAACCCCAATCACTCTGAAATATACACATGCAAACACCAAAGAAAGGTTTTATGTGAAATGTTCTAGAAACATAAAAAAGATATAGGGAAGATAGAGAAGAAAGAGCTCCATCATGGATGATAAGCCATGTTGGGGTGGGGTACCTGTTACAGAGCAGTGGGAGAGAATATGCACATCAGACAGGTAATTGTCCAAGAAACCACCCATTGTAATGAGAACACTTGGGACAGTGTTTTGAAAGAGCAACATTATCCTTTGAGAGTTGTTGTTCAGTCACTCAGTCCTGTCCCACTCTGCGACCCCATGGACTGCAGCACTCCAGGATACCTTGTCCTTCACCATGTCCCAAAGCTTGCTGAAACTCATGTCCACTGAGTCAGTGATGCCATTCAAAAATCTTGTCCTCTGTCATTCCCTTCTCCTTCTGCATTCAATCTTTCCCAGCATCAGGGTCTTTTCAAATGAGTTGGTTCTTTGTTGGCAAAGTAATGTTTCTGCTTTTTCATATGCTGACTGGTTTCTCAAAGCTTTTCTTCCAAGGAGCAAGTCTCTTTTAATTTCATGGCTGCAGTCACCATCTGCAGTGATTTTGGAGCCGAAGAAAAAAGTTGGTCACTTTGCTGTTTCCATTGCATCCCCTTCTATTTGCCATGAAGTGATGGGACCAGATGCCATGAACTCAGTTTTTTTGAATGTTGAGTTTTAAGCCAGCATTTTCACTCTCTTCTTTCACCTTCATCAAAAGGCTTTTTAGTTCTTCTTTGCTTTCTGCCAGGAGGGGAGGGTGGTGTCCTCTGCATATCTGAGGTTATTGGTATTTCTCCTGGTAATCTTCATTCCAGCTTGCGCTTCATCCAGCCTGGCATTTCGCTTGATGTCCTCCGCATATAAGTTAAATAAGCGAGGTGAAAGTATACAGCCTTGATGTACTCCTTCCGCAATTTGGAACCAGTCCATTGTTCCAACTCCAGTTCTAACTGTTGCTTCTTGACCTACATACAGGATTCATAGGAGGCAGGTAAGGTGGTCTGGTATTCCGATCTCTTGAAGAATTTTCCACAGTTTGTTGTGATCCACACAGTCAAAGGCTTTAGCACAGTCAGTGAAGCAGAAATAAACGTTTTTCTGGAATTCTCTCGCTTTTTCTATAATCCAACAGAATTTTGAAA
This sequence comes from Ovis aries, assembly GCF_016772045.2. Classification (NCBI taxonomy): domain Eukaryota; kingdom Metazoa; phylum Chordata; class Mammalia; order Artiodactyla; family Bovidae; genus Ovis; species Ovis aries. Next base: position 1,298,593 of record NC_056074.1, on the reverse strand, counting down.
TTTGATCTCTGGTACTTCTGCCTTTTCTAAATCCCACTTGAACATCTGGAAGCTCTCAGTTCATGTACTATTGAGGCCTGACTTGGAGAATTTTGAGCATTACTTTGCTAGCCTGTGAAATGAATGCAAGTGTGCAGTGGTTTGAACATTCTTTGGCATTGCCCTTCTTTGGGATTGGAGTGAAAACTGACATTTTCCAGTCCTGTGGCCACTGCTGAGTTTTCCAAATTTGCTGGTATATTGAGTGCAGCACTTTCACAGCATCATCTTTTAGGATTCGGGATAGCTCAAATGGAATTCCATCACCCCCGCTAGCTTTGTTCACAGCGGTGCTTCCTAAGGCCCATTTCACTTCACAGTCGAAGATGTCTGGCTCTCCAGATAACCTGGAGATAATCTGGAGATGGTAATCTCCAGATAACTATCATGGTTATCTGGGTCATGAAGACCTTTTTTGTACAGCTTTTCTGGGTATTCTTGCCACCTCTTCTTAATCTCTTCTGCTTCTGTTAGGTCCCTACCATTTCTGTCCTTTATTGAGCCCATCTTTGCATGAAATGTCCCCTTGGTATCTCATTTTCTTGATGAGATCTCTAGTCTTTCCCATTCTATTGTTTTCCTCTATATCTTTGCACTGTTCACTTAGGAAGGCTTTCTTTGAGTGTTAAATGGAATCAAAAGCCATTGTCCTCAATCTTAGCATCAGGATAAGCAGATCTGGCAGTGTGAGAGAAAAAAACCTGACCTGTAATGGAAGTCTGGGCTGAAGCAAGCAGCCTGTCTCAATATCTTTACAGATTGATATGGAGATAAGGGATAAGGGTGATCATAAAATTCAGGAGACTATATGGTTTCATATTTCACTACTTGAGAAACTACTGCGACTTCTGCTCCAGATCTTGTAAACTGGAGGAAGAGGTAGGAAAAAGCTGTATTAGAATAACGATATTATAAAGAATCTGACAGAACCCTAGCAATTCCTTTGTGTTTTTTTTTTCCCTCACTTTAATGCCTTGGACCATATCTCAATTGCTTCCTCATTTGTAACTCTGTTATAACACCTCGCTCCTCATAATTATATCCCTGCCTGAGTCTTATGCTTGTCGACTGAAAAAAATACTCACAACCTAAAAGTTGAGAGTTACATTTTACTTTGTGGGAATTTTTAGAACTTCAAGCCTGGGAGACAGCATGAATAACCCTGAGAGAACTGCTCTGAGGAGATGAGTGTGAGAGCCAGGTTATATATAGAAGTTTTGCAACAAAGGGCAGGTAGTCTGAACATCAAAAGACTATTGTTAACTAAAGAAAACCAAGTCAAGGGACTTAGAACTTTTCTGTGTATGGGAGGATGCAGGAGTCTGTGCTCCCTGAAATCACTTCTTTCATATGCCCCTTAGCTGTCCCGGCCAGTGTCCTGTATATTCACATCCTGATCTCTCTTGGGAGTGGCTGCAGTCTGATGGTTGCTAAATGGCAGGAATTCTCCTTCCTGCGTACCCTTAGGGCTCAACAGCTTATTTTTGAGGGCTACAATCACTGATGATCGTGATATCCTTATTTACTTATATGGCAGGAAATATATCATTTCTCATACACTGTGACTGTTTGCACAGAGAAGCTCTATCTTTGTCTCTGCCTTTGTCTCAATAAGGCCTTAGAGTGTGCCCTGCATGTATCAGTGGTTCAATAAATAGGTGTTGAGAGTCACTGAATATGGCCTTATTTAGAAAGCTTTAATTTAGCCAAACACATTTATGAAGCACCATCCCTGTGCTAGGGACTGTGCTAGATGTAGGGTCTATAATGGCAAAGAACACTGGTATGTACTGGACTTCAAAGTACAATACAAGAGCTTGCAAAAGAAAGGAACTAAGCAAAATATTTACTATGTGATTACAATGTTAGTGAAGAAAATACTAACAGGATGCTACTGGAGAACCTACTTTAAGATTGAGTAGGCAGGACAGACGTCTCAGATGACATTTAAGCTGACACCTCTGGGTTAGAAGAAATTGGTTCAGTTCAGTTCAGTCGCTCAGTTGTATCCAACACTTTGTGACCACATGGACTGCAGCACACCAGGCCTCCCTATCCATCACCAACTCCTGGAGCTTCCTCAAACTCAATTCATTGAGTCGGTGATGCCATCCAACCATCTCATCCTCTGTCGTCCCCTTCTCCTCCCTCCTTCAATCTTTCCCAGCTTCAGGGTCTTTTCCAAGGAGTCAGTTCTTCACATCAGGTGGCCAAAGTATTGGAGGTTCAGCTCCAACATCAGTCCTCCCAATGAATATTCAAGACTGATTTCCTTTAGGATTGACTGGTTGGATCTCCTTGCAGTCCAAGGGATTCTCAAGAGTCTTCTCCAACACCACAGTTTAAAAGCATCAGTTCTTTGGTGCTCAGCTTTCTTTGCGATTCAACTCACATCCACACATGACTACTGGAAAAAACGTAACTGACTATACAGACCTTTGTTGGCAAAGTAATATTTCTGCTTATTAATATGCTGACTAAGTTGGTCATAGCCTTTCTTCCAAGGAGCAAGCATCTTTTAATTTCATGGCTGCAGTCATCATCTGCAGTAATTCTGGAGCCCCCAAAAATAAAGTCTGTCACTGTTTCCACTGTTTCCCCATCTATTTGCCATGAAGTGATGGGACCAGATGCCATGATCTTAGTTTTCTAAATGTTGAGTCTTAAGCCAACTTTTTCACTCTCCTCTTTTGCTTTCATCAAGACGCTCTTTAGTTCTTTGTTTTCTGCCATAAGGATGGTGTCATCTGCATATCTGAGGTTATTGGTATTTCTCCCGGTGATCTTGATTCCAGCTTGTGCTTCATCCAGCATGGCATTTCATAGGATATACTCTGCATATAAGTTAAATAAGCAGGGTGAAAATATACAGCCTTGACGTACTCATTCCCCAATTTGGAACCAGTCCATTGTTCCATGTCCGGTTCTAACTGTTGCTTCTTCCTGACTTGCATACAGGATTCACAGGAGGCAGGTCAGGCGGTCTAGTATTCCCATCTCTTGAAGAATTTTCCAGTCTATCATGATCCACACAGTCAAAGGCTTTAGCATAGTCAATGAAGCAGAAGTGAATGTTTTTCTGGAATTGTCTTGCATTTTCTATGATCCAACAGAATTTGGCAATTTGATCTCTGGTACCTCTGCCTTTTCTAAATCCAGCTTGAACATCTGGAAGTTCTTGGTTCATGTACTGTTGAAAACTAGCTTGGAGAATTTTGAGCATTACTTTGCCAGTATGTGAGATGAGTGCAATTGTGCAATAGTTTGAACATTCTTTGGCATTGCCTTTCTTTGGGATTGGAATGAAAACTGACCTTTTTCAGTTGAGCTATCCCGAATCCTAAAAGATGATGTTATTAAAATGCTGCAGTCAATATGCCAGCAAATTTGGAAAATTCATCAGTGGCCACAGGACTGGAAAATGTTAGAAGGAATTGATTAGATGTATGTAAGGAGAAGACCAGCCAAGGCTTTGAGAATAACCTTCCCATTTTACAGATGGAGAAAGGGTTGTGCTTTATACATGTTGATTTGAGACACCCATGGAACATTTGAATAGCGTTATCTTTTATACAGTAGTTATATCTCAAAAGTTTCTTCATGTGTAAAATAGTATTACCAACCTCACAGGTTGTTGCGATGATTTAATGAGGTAAAGTATTTAGAGCATTAGCCCATTACCAAGTTCACAGTGCCAACTAAAAAATACAGTCACAACTGAGTGCTGACAGTTATATTTATATAGTGGGAATTTTTAAGACTTCAAGCCCCAGAGGCAGCATCCCAAGTAGCCCTGAGAAACTGCTCCAACAAGGTGGGGGAAGGAACTTCTATATAGAAGTTTGCAACACAAAGGGCAGGTCATCTGAACATCGGAGATTATTGTTAATTAAGGAAAACCAGATACCTCAAGTTAAGGAATTTAGTGCTCCTCTATGTATAGAAAGAGGCAGGCATCTGGGCTCACTGAATTCATTTGTTTCATAGGCACCTTAGCTATCTGGGGCCAAAGTCTGCTTCCGGATTGTTCGCATCCTTAGCTCCTGGTTCAGCACAGGGAGTGGCAGATGGGGCTGATGGCCTGTGCTTTCTGACATCCTCCCAGCTCCTCAGTGCTCACTCTTGCTGCTTACAAGAAAGTGACTGTGCCTGTCCAGTACCCTGCATTGTTCTTCCTAGGCTCAGAAATGTACACTCACAAGGCTGTAATATCCTTGCTTATCTCTGTGGCAAGAAATACTCCATTTCACAACAGAAAGCATCAAATAAACTAACCATATTAGTTAACTGTTTTTTTTTTTTTTTTTTTCTCGATAGCACTAGAGAGAGAGGCCAATTTAAATTAACTTAAGACAAAGGTGGTAGACTTTAATGAGACTTTGAGATCCCCAGAACAGAGATGTGCCTAAATTTAGGACAAGCTGATTTTGCTGTCTCTGAGACTCTATCTCCTTCTCTGGCCATTGCGTTTCACTGTGTACCTGCTTCTGTATCTGTGCAGGTTTTTGCTAAATTCATCTGCTTCTCAGGTTTTCCCAGCAGGAAACATGGTTCCTAGAACTTGCAGTTTCTGTGTTCAGGTGTCCAGAAAGATACTAGTGTCTTCTTTTTTTTCTAAGCTTTTAAATTTCCCAGGAAAAATATGTGATTAGGTTAGGTTCCAATTGGACTAGATCAGGTTCTCATCCAAGACTAATCAAATGAGGTGTGAACAAAGTCATATATATAGTAGGTACTGATGAAATTGGGCTTGGTAGATCAGATAGTAAAGCTTCTGCCTGCAATGCAGGAGATTAGGGTTCAATCCATGACTCAGGAAGATCCCCTGGAGAAGGAAATGTCAACCACTCCAGTATTCTTGCTGGGAGAATTCCATGGACAGAGGAACCTGGTGGGCTACAGACCATGGGGTTGCAAAGAGTCAGACATGCCCAAGCAACTAACATACGTACACACTGATGAAAGTACGTAGATGACAGTGTGGTGAAGGGAACAGTTTCCAAAAAGAGAAATTTAACAGACCAAATCTTAGGTGTTTACTTTACTTTGATTCTCCTCTGTGTGAAATATTGCTTTATTATGTGTCTCATGCTCAGTTGTGTCCACCTCTTTGTGACCCCATAAACTGTAGCCCGCCAGGCTTCTCTGTCCATGGGATTCTCCAGGCAAGAATACTGGAGTGGGTTGCCATTTCCTTCTCCAGGAGATCTTCCTGACCCAGGGATCAAACCTGGGTCTCTCCATTGCAGGCAAATTCTTTACCATCTGAGCCACTAGGGAAGCCCAGTTATATATCTTAAGTACATGTCATCCTCTTATGTTTTCAGTGAATATAAAGATAATTTTTTACCATCTTCTAACTAATATCTACCTTAATGACTTCTTTATTCTGTTGAGAATTTAGAAAACATGCTAACCAGCACTTATTCTCTTAAGAGTTTCTTTGAAGTAATTGGTACTGATAACCTCACTTTTATCACCAATAAGTTTGTTTTCTTTAACTCTTTGTGACTGATTTAGTGATTAAAATTAACTGAAAACTGTGACTATAAGTAAAAGAATGCAAATAGGAAAAGGTAACTAAAATACTGATATTCTAAATAAATTTTTAAAAGATAGTGCATCCATAAAATAAGAATATAATGCCATAGGAAAAGGAATGTTCAGAGAACAAAAAGTAAAACAGAAAGACAAAAAGGAAGAAAAATAGAAAAAGTAATTAATGGTTCATCTAGCAGGTTCAAGGTGAAGGAAAAATCAAAACAATAACACGACAGAATTTCTCATAATTGCAGGTTACTTTTTTCTAAATAAGAAGGATTGCCCAATACAATACTGAATGCCCAATACCAAGACGAAAACAGGCTTAAGCCAAGATAAAATTGTAAAATTTTAGAACGTTTTATTATTAGAAAATAATAGAGAGATCCTAACAGCTTCTTGAGATTTAAAAAAAAAAAAAAAAAGATGAGGAGGGAATCATTTTCAATTATAGTTGCATCTAACTGCCCAGTAGCAACATCAAAAGCTAGAGGACAGGATATGTTCCAGTGTCTCCTAGATTATAGTCTATGAGAACTTGAATAGAAATTGTATCATACTGTTATGTGAAAAATTACATAAAAATTTCAATTATACTGAGTTGGTTCATAATGCTTTTCAGGTCACTATATCCTACTTCTCTATATTTTCATTCTATTAATTTTTAAGAGTTTGATATTGAAACTCCAACTAAAATCTTAGTTTATCTACTTAAAAAAGAATTATAATATATAGTGGAACTGTATGTAACCTTGTTCTGTATTTTCCAAGTCACTTATAAATGTGTTATATTTTCATAATTTAAAAAATAAAAGATTATAAACAGATAATAACAGCATAGTATGTAGCTCATAGTAAGTATTTCATATACACCACTGAACATCTAATTTTCCTCAAAATAAATATCACAAGAAAAGAAGAAAACTAGAGGACAATGGAGAATTGAATTGCCACTTCTGAAGTAAAACACATCCAACTTAGAATCTGATACCTATCCAAACTATCAATAAAATGACAGCACAAAATACACACATTTTAAGATATATAAGAATTCAAAAATATGTACCACCTATATTCCTTTTCTTAGAAAGCATAGGAGGATTGCTCCATCAAAGTAAAGTATTCATGTTCAGTCTTGTCCAGCTCTATGAACTATAGCCCACCAGGCTCCTCTGTCCTTGGGATTTCCCAGGCAAGAATACTGGAGTGGGTTGCCATTTCCTTCTCCAGGGGATCTTTCCATCCCAGGGATCAAACCTGCATCTCCTGCATTGGCAGGCAGATTCTTTACCACAGAGCCACGAGGGAAGCTCCATCAAAATTAAAGCGTACATCTAGGAAGAAGTAGATATGAGAGCCCAGAAGGCAGGATTCGACATAGGAGAGGTGAAGCCCAAGGGGACACCAAAGGGGAGTCGCAGGAGCCCAGCAGTGCAGCAGGCCCAGAGAGCAACAAGCTCCAGTTAGGGCAGGAGAACGGAAGGCACCCAGAAGGGATGCCTGCAAGAATAAAGCATCAATAAAAGAAATTTAAGTGTAACGTGCTATTTTGCTTGGCAGTGAATAATACATGGAAACAATAATAAAAACACAAAATATAACTTTGATAGAGAATATATTACAATTCTGTTTGAAGATGTGGGTGGGGTGGGAAGAAATGTGCTCAGTGAAGACTGTGGGAAAGAGCTAAATTCTCCCTTTTCATGGTTGTGAGAAAACAGGAATATCTGAAGCTGAAACATTAGTACTACTGTAGGTGTGTTATTCAGAAATATCGAAGTAAAATATCAAATAAAGCTATCAAGAGTTCAAAGTGGTTGCCTCTTGAGAAAGGGAGTTGTAGGAAGGGTGAAACAAGAACTTGTTTTTCATTACGTCTTACCTGATTCAACAAGCACTAAATTTACAAAGAGGGAAAGTCATGGTTCCTTCCAATTACTAATTTTTGTTAAGAGAAACATTCCAGAAAGTCATGTGAAGTTTATTATTTTTAAAAATTTATATGGTCTCCTGTTCAGTAATTGTTTTCATATACTCTGTTTTTGTCAGTTATCTCTGCGGAGACACAGCAGTTTCAGAATTTACACTTGAATTACTAGCGAAGACTGAAGAGAGTAGATTTTCTAAAAAGCCCTTTGAAATTTTATAGTCAAAATGAGAGGGAATCTTCTTGTGAAAGACTGCTGACCTACAAGAAATAAAGTTTTTAAATATCAATCTACCCAACTACAGAATGTGGACCACCGGAGAAGGGAATGGCAAACTGCCAGGATCCAGCCCTGGTGGGTCCAGGGTGATTCGAAGGTGGGGACGGAGTTCGCGTCTTTGGAAAAATACATATTTAATCACAGATATAGAGAGATTAGAAATGGATAGTGTAACAGGAAGATTAGTGGAGAAAAAGAGGCTGAATAAGTTGGATTACGTGGAATAGTATCCATGCTCCAGATGGGAATTCAGCCAGAAAAACGGGAGCAAGAAAGAAGCGACATGGGGGAATCAGTCTTTCTGGAAACTGATCCGATTTCTTTATTTTGGGGTTTGCTTATATACCTTTTGTTACACACAGGGATGAATATAGAGTCACGTGGGAGTCAGCAGTCCTGACCTTTATCAAAATCAGGTGCTTCACATAAATGTATAAAAAAAGGTCTTAGGGATATTACATCATCTTCTGGCCATGAGTGAGACCTGCTGACATTTTATGATCCTTTCTTTCTGATAACCAAAAAACTTATTTCTTCCAAGGGTGTTTTTTCCTTAAACCAGGCACCACCCTCCAAATAAAGTTACATTCCTATAGGGTGAGGGTGTAGTGAGTTACAATCAAGAAAGGAATTTATTTAACCCAAGGTTAACAGGATTAATCTTGAAGGTTAATACTTATTTCTCCTATATGCTTAAAGGTTAATACTTATTTCTTCCTATATGCTAGTTATATTCATTATAAGGGTAGGGAACATGGAGATTTAGCAGCAAACATCAGCCCCACAAATGAAAATCCTGTCACCAATGTTCCCCTTAAGATCTATTTAGTCTTAAGATATGATAAAGTTACATTTTTACATAGCAAGGACACAGTGATTTATAACAAAGCACAGTGATCTATTACAAAAGAGAATCCATTAACTCAAAAAGTCTAGTATTGCTAAGTTTAAAAACTACTGCATTTCCTTTTCTATATTCCAAATACATTGATTAATATATTCCCAGGTGCCTAAGGATATGGAGGCCTGGCAGCAATCATTGACTCAACAAGAAGAAAAAGCCCTATGCTAATTAAGACTCTCAAAATACTCCAAAACTCTCTGTGCTGTTTATGGTTGAGAGGTAGTAAACAATCATGTGGCAGGAGTATGGATAATCCTGTCACACAAGCTAGTCTGTCAGCAGAGAGGTTTGACCTGAGACATCCTTGTCCCACCCAGAGCAGGGAATTAGCAGCAATTATTGATACAACAAATGAAAAAACTCTTCACCAATATAATTCCTAACCAACCCATTATACTAATAATTTCTAACTCCCCAAAAGAATTTGCCTTTAGTAAGTCTAAAACATCTCGTGCCTCTCAGATTGGGAGGCTGTAAACAATCACATGTGGCCGGATGAACCTATACAGGTGGGCTAGATAACCTTCAGAGGAGTTCGTAAGTTGAAACACTCATGTCACACCCAAGAATTTTTATTGCCTTGGAGCTGCACGTTTACTCCTTCTCCAAGAAAAACGGTTATGGAGGAGGGCATAAAACAGACTGGTTTTGGGGTTAGATGCTCAGGAACAGGGGGTTTCCTGAGGCTTGATCACGCCGTTGGGTATGCCAAGCCTCGTTCCTCATGACCTTTGCCATGGGCGGAGTTCCTCACGCTGGCTCCCGGCAGCAAACCACTTCAGTATTCCTGCCTTGAGAACCCCATGAACAGTAGGAAAAGGCAAAAATATAGGACACTGAAAGATGAACTCCCCAGGTCGGTAGGTGCCCAATATGCTACTGGAGATCAGTGGAGGAAAAAACTCCAGAAAGAATGAAGGGATGGAGCCAAACCAAAAACAACACCCAACTGTGGATGGGACTGGTGATAGAAGCAAGGTTCAATGCTATAAAGAGCAATATTGCATAGGAACCTGGAATGTTACATCCATGAATCAAGGCAAATTGGAAGTGGTCAAACAGGAGATTGGCAAGAGTGAACATCGACATTCTAGGAATCAGCGAACTAAGATGGAGTGGAATGGGCGAATTTAACTCAGATGACCATTATATCTACTACTGCGGGCAGGAATCCTTTAGAAGAAATGGAGTAGCCATCATGGTCAACTGAAGTCCAAAATGCAGTACTTAGGTGCAGTCTCAAAAACAACAGAATGATCTCTGTTCATTTCCAAGGCAAACCATTCAATATCACAGTAATCCAACCTATGCCCCAACCAGTAATGCTGAAGAAGCTGAAGTTGAATGGTTCTATGAAGACCTATAAAACCTTCTAGACCTAACACCCCAAAAAGATGTCCTTTTCATTATAGGGGACTGGAATACGAAAGTAGGAAGAAACACCTGGAGTAACAGGCAAATTTGGCCTTGGAGTACAGAATGAAGCAGGGCAAAGGCTAATAGAGCTCTACCAAGAGAACGTACTGGTCATGCAAGCACTCTCTTCCAACAACACAAAAGAAGACTCTACACATGGACATCACCAGATGGTCGACACCAAAATCAGATTGATTATATTCTTTGTAGCCAGAGATGGAGAAGCTCTATACAGTCAACAGAAACAAGACAGGGAGCTGACTGCAGCTCAGATCATGAACTCTTTATTGCTTACTTCAGACTTACATTGAAGAAAGTGGAGAAAACCACTAGACCATTCAGGTAGGACCTAAATCAAATCCCTTATGACCATACAGTGGAAGTGAGAAATAGAGTTCAGGGCCTAGATCTGATAGACAGATTACCTGATGAACTATGGACAGAGGTTCATGACATAGTATAGGAGACAGGAATCAAGACCATCCCCATGGAAAAGAAATGCAAAAAAGCAAAATGGCTGTCTAAGGAGGTCTTACAAATAGCTGTGAAAAGAAGAGAAACAAAAAGCAAAGGAGAAAAAGACAGGCATACCCATTTGAATGCAGAGTTCCAAAGAATAGCAAGGAGAGATAAGAAAGCCTTCCTCAGTGATCAGTGCAAATAAATAGAGGAAAACATTAGACTGGGAAAGACTAGAGATCTCATCAAGAAAATTAGAGGTACCAAGGGAACATTTCATGCAAAGATGGACACAATAAAAGACAGAAGTGGTATGGACCTAACCGAAGCAGAAGATATTAAGAAGAGGTGGCAAGAATACATAGAACTCTACAAAAAAAGATGTTCAAGACCCAGATAATCACAACGGTGTGATCACTCACCTAGAACCAGACATCCTGGAATGTGAGGTCAAGTGGGGCTTAGGAAGCATCACTACGAACAAAGCTAGTGGGGGTGATGGAATTCCAGTTGAGCTATTTCAAATCCTCAAAGATGATGCTGTGAAAGTGCTGCTCTCAATATGCTAGCAAATTTGAAAAACTCAGCAGTGGCCACAGGACTGGAAAAGGTCAGTTTTCATTCAAATCCCAAAGAAAGACAATGCCAAAGAATGTTCAAACTACCGCACAATTGCACTCATCTCACACGCTAGTAAAGTAATGCTCAAAATTCTCCAAGCCAGGCTTCAGCAATTCATGAACCATGAACTTCCAGATGTTCAAGCTAGTTTCAGAAAAGGCAGAGGTACCAGAGATCAAATTGCCAACATCTGCTGGGTCATTGAAAAAGCTAGAGAGTTCCGAAAAACAGCTATTTCTGCTTTATTGACTATGCCAAAGCCTTTTGATTGTGTGGATCACACCAAACTGTGGAAAACTCTCTAAGAGATGGGAATACCAGACAACTTGACCTGCCTCTTAAGAAATCTGTATGGAGGTCAAGAAGCAACAGTTTTGGACATGGAACAACAGACTGGTTCCAAATAGGAAAAGGAGTATGTCAAGGCTGTATATTGTCACCCTGGTTATTTAACTTCTATGCAGAGTACATCATGAGAAACACTGGGCTGGATGAAGCACAAGCTGGAATTAAGGTTGCCAGGAGAAATATCAATAACCTCAGATATGTTGATGACACCACCATTATGACAGAAAGTGAAGAAGAACTAAAGAGCCTCTTGATGAAAGTGAAAGATCAGAATGAAAATGTTGGCTTAAATCTCAACATTCAGAAAATTAAGATCATGGCATGCAGTCCCATATCTTCATGGCAAATAGATGAGCAAACAGTGGAAACAGTGGCAGACTTTATTTTCTTGGGCTCCAAAATCACTGCAGATGATGACTGCAGCCATGAATTTAAAAGATGCTTAACCCTTGGAAGAAAAGTTGGCAAACCTAGATAGCATATTAAAAAGCAGAGACATTACTTTGCCAACAAAGGTCCATCTAGTCAAGGCTGTGATTTTTCCAGTAGTCATGTATGGATGTAAGAGTTGAACTATAAAGAAAGCTGACCACTGAAGAATTGATGCTTTTGAACTGTGGTGTTGGAGAAGACTCTTGAGAGTCCCTTGGACGGCAAGGAGATTCAACTAGTCAATCCTAAAGGAAATCAGTCCCGATTATTCATTGGAAGGGCGGATGCTGAAGCTGAAACTCCAATTATTTGGCCACCTAATGTGAAGAACGGACTCATTGTAAAAGACCCTGATGTTGGGAAAGATTGAAGCCTGAAGAAGAAGGAGATAACAGAGGATGAGATGGTTGGATGGCATCACCAACTCGATGGACATGAGTTTGAGCAAGCTCCAGAAATTGGTGATGGACAGGGAGGCGTGGTGTGCTGCAGTCCATGGGCTTGCAAAGATCGGACAGTACTGAGCCACTGAACTGACTGTACTGAAGTCAGCAGATACTGAAGAAAATGTTACTTTGATTTTGGCCAAACACTCAGGCTTCTGATCAAAAATTTAAAAAAGAGGCTTGCTGGATAGAGTGGTACACAGTACCAAGTGAAGGCCCCTGTTGCATGCCCGTCATTCTGCTTATTCATTTGTCATCTCCAGCCTCTCCTCCCCTTTCTTCAAGCTGTTAAACTGAAAACAGAACTTTCTGCAGTCCCCTCCTCTCATCTTCCCTCCCCCATGTCCAGTTTTTGTAGGTCCTTACTGAGATTTTACTGTCCTAGAGCTGAGCCATCAGACTGTAAATCATCCGGGAAAAACTGCCCATCAAGGCTCCATTTTTCTGCCAATGGCTTAGTTTAGTTCTGTTTGGTCCCTTTAACTAGATTCATGCTCTTTACCTTTTCTTCTGAGTCATATCAAAAAGGTGAGTTCTCGTATCACAATGGTCTAGTTAAAAGTAGTAACAGTAATAAAACTAACAAGGGAATTGACTGCCATAGAGGCAGGCCCAGTGCTAAGTGAGTCTCACTCAGACACGACCTCATTTATCCTGTACAACAACCCGATGAGGCAGGTATTATATTACTCCACTTTTTAGCCAAAAAAAAAAAAAAAAAAAAACCAACCCTGAGGCTTAGGCAGATTAATCAGTTTGCCCTAGTTTCACAGCTGAAAACTAAGTTCAATCGCAACATTAGAATGTGTGCTCCAAACCACTGGGCCTCCCAGCAGCTTGAGGAAGGGCCTGACTTCTGAGCTGGTAGGTCATGGGTGCAGTTTCACACTGCAGGCCACTGGTTGGTGGTGTGATTGAGTCACTAGAGCCTTGTATGTGTCCGTCTGTCCATTCTCAGAGAGCTAATGAAGTGTTGGGTAAATCATCAGGAAATCAGGTAAATGAGCTTCACTATTGGAGCTTAACTCTGATATAATGTCACCACTGACTTGATGGACACGAGTTTGAGCAAGCTCCAGGCATTGGTGATGGACAGGGAAGCCTGGCGTAGAGTCCATGGGGTCACAAAGAGTCAGACATGACCGAGTGCCTGAACTGAAGTGAACTGAACTGAACTGAACTCACATATTCAACATTGTTCTCTGAAAATATTATTCTGTGAAGGGCAGTAGAGAAAGTGATTATGGCAAGTGCTAGGAAGCCCATATTTATTTTCCCACATTATTTACTTCTCTTGGTGGTTAATATAAATGGTTGTTGTACTTTAGTTGCCAAGTCATGCCAGACTCTGCGACCCCGTGCACTGTAGCCCATCAGGCTCCTCTGTCCATGGGATTTCCCAGGCAAGAATACTGGAGCGGGTTGCCATTTCCTCCTGCAGAGGATCTTCCCTGCCCAGTGATGGAGCCCGTATCTCCTGCAACGGTAGGTGGATTCTTTACTGCTGAGCCATCAGTAAAGCCCAATATAAATGGTAAGAAGGCTTTAAAGCTTGAAATAAATCCCAGGTGTCCTTCTAAAAGGCTCAAAAGGAAAAAAAGTATTTTCAAAAATGTACTTCTTTCCATTTTAAGCATTATGTATTGGTTAAACATTAACCTACAAGGAAGTGATTTAATCTGTGTTGTCTTCTAATGAAACTATTGTCATGCTGAGTACAGAAGTCTGGGTTTTCTCTGGACACTAAAATTCATTATTCTCACATGTAAAATCTAACTTGATAAGTCCCCTCTGTTTCACGATTTTAACATCAGGCTCTGGTTAGGGATTTGATTTGATACGCTGTCCCTGTCAGCTCTTATGTAGCCTAGTTTTCATCACAGTTCAAAGGCAGTGCGTGAAAGACTTGCTTATGGTAAGTAGGTCACCAGAGACACGTCAGACCTGAGCAATCCTCGAATTCCTGCTACTTAGAACACTCTCCATGGTGATCTGAGGAGCTGGCTCACAACTTAATAACATTGTTGGGTGATATCAGCAGCCTTGGGAAGGAGTAGAACCAACCATACCTCACTAGGGAAATCTGCCTAAGAGGTACCGATCCCAGTGGACCTCATTAGAGAAAATTCATACAAGCACATAGCCTGCTTTTTCTAGTAAAAAGAAGTGGCACTAAGTTAGAAAGCTTCCACTTAGGAGACAGGAAATGTTCCAGTCAGAAGCTTGCATTCCAGCTAACATCCTCAGAAGTTTATAAGACAAGTGTGTTAGTTGCTCAGTCGTGTCCAACTCTTTGTGACCCCATGGACTGTAGCCCACCAGGTTCCTCTGTCCATGGAATTCTCCAGGCATGAATACTGGAGTGGTTGCCTTTCTCTTTTCCAGGGCATCTTCCCAACCCAAGGATCAAACCCGGGTCTCCTGCTTTGCAGGCAGGTTCTTTATCATCTGGGCCACCAGGGAAGCCCTTTAAGACAAGAAGTCCTGACAAAAAGATACCCTTAAAAAAGAGTGTCCCCAGCCTGTTTCCTTTAAGGCCAGGCTATAGCCAGTCACAGCAGACCCCATTTATATGGCTCTGTTCCTATCAATTTTGTTTCTCAGGCATAATAACACATAATTGTTCGTTGTTTGATTTTTCCTTCATAAAATGGCTAAGTACTTTGACTTGATTTTCTCAATAGGCTGCATCCATTTTATAATAGATTAAATCAAATATGGACTTCTTAAAGACAGGCCCATTGTATTAAGTCAGAGAAGTGAGAAATTTGCCAAGGAACAGTTCATTTTGCAAAATATAAATGCTTTCTTATTTATAGTCTAATCAGCTCTTTGAATCTACATTAATTGCATCAAGAAATTCTTTACCTTCTAAAAGTTTGACTAAAGTCAAACTTTTTAATCTTCATTGGTCATCATTCAAATATGGCTTTTGAAGGAAATAAAAAACAAAGTTCTTTATATCACAACATTTAGCTGTTTAAAAATAAGGCTCTTAATCATAATCTTTATTTACATGTCAATTACCACAACTTGATTCTGACATAGAAAATAAACTTACGGTTATCAAAGGGGAAAAGTGTTGGGGAGGGATAAATCAGGAGTTTGGGATTAACAGATGCACAGTACTGTATATAACATGGATAAACAACAAGGATCTGTATAGCACAGGTTTTCACTTTTCATTTTCGTTCATTGGAGAAGGAAATGGCAACCCACTCCAGGGTTTTTGCCTGGAGAATCCCAGGGACGGGTGAGCCTGGTGGGCTGCCGTCTATGGGGTCGCACAGAGTCGGGCATGACTGAAGCGACTTAGCAGCAGTAGCAACAGCAATAACCTGTTACAAGATGGTAGGAAAGACTAAAGGCAGGAGGAGAAGGGGGTGACAGAGGATGAGATGCTTGGATGGCGTCACCAACTCGATGGACATGAGTTTGTGCAAGCTCCGGGAGTAGGTGATGGACAAAAAAGCCTGGCATGCTGCAGTCAATGGGGTTGCAAAGAGTTGGATATTACTGAGTGACTGAACTGAATTGAATAATTTCTACTAGAAAAGAGTCTGAAAAAGAATATATATGTGTACATAAGAAACTGAATCTCCATGCTGTCCACCTGAAACACTGTAAATCAGCTCTACTTCAATTTTTTAAATCGTGAAAACAAACAAAAAAACCCCTTGATTCTGAACTCTAGATCTCCAAGCATAAAATTCACTTGGTCTCATACTTCTGGACTTGAACTAGTACAGTAGAGATGGGGTCAGAGTAGACTTTTCACTCAAGGCAGTTAGGTTTCCCAAGCATAAGAGGGTACCTTTTGGAGTTGACCATAAATTACAGCTTCATATTATACAAAACTGTGCCTCTCAAGTGCCATACAGCTTGATTTCTTTAGGCACATCCTAGAAAAATGAAGCCATTAGCACACACAGGGCTGAATTCCAGGTTGTTACAACAGAGTGGTCAAAGAATCACCCTCTCCCTAAAAGCTCTCCTCCTGTATACTGTCCAAACCAATAGAAGAATGTGTTGTTAACTGCCGATATTCACAGGAATTGGTTCCTTGCCAGAGTCTTGAAACACATTTAATGGATTTATAAAGATTTGCCACTAAACCATCTATTGTCTTTATAATTATCTTATTTTATGGTTGAGAAAGAAATATAAAGCTGTGCTTAAAAAAAATAGAACTACCGTATTCTAGAACTAGAATAGAACTAGCCACCCCATTACTGGGCATATATACCAGAGAAAACCATAATTCAAAAGATACATGCACCCCAATGCTCATTGCAGCACTATTCACAATAATCAGGACATGGACGCAGCCTAGACGTCCATCAGGAGAGGGATGGATAAAGAGGATGTGGCACACAGATACAAGGAAATATTACTCAGCCATAAAAAAGGAATGAAATTAGCTTGTTTGTAGACATGTGGATGGATCCAGAGACTCTCATACAGAGCAAAGTAAGTCAGAAGGAGAAAAACAAATATTCAATAACAGATATATGTGAAATCTAGAAAAAAAAATGGTACAGATGAACCTATTTGCAAAATATAGATTGAGACACAGACATAGAGAACTAATGCATGGACACCAAGAGGGGAAGGCAAGGGTAAGATGAATTGGGAGATGGGGATTGGCATACATACACTGTTGATACTGTGTGTAATTAACAAGAACCTACTGTACAGCTTGGGCAACTCTGCCAAGTGCTCTGTGGTGACCTAAATGGGAAGGAAATCTAGAAAAGGGGACATGTGTATACATATAGCTGATTCACTTTGCTGTACAGTATAAACTAACACAACATCGTAAAGCAACTAAACTCCAGTAAAACTTAATTTTAAAAAATCTGCTTTGCAACAGAACTTTGTCTCAAGGCTAGAGTAACACACAGGCACGTCTTAATACCTTAAGTGAATATTCCTCAAGGAAATTGCTATTTACATGCCCCCACATGCCCACTTCTACAGTTTATTGATATCTTTGCTACAGCAGAGATTATTTCTCTGATTGTTTCTTCTTTTTATTTCATTGAAATACAGCTTTTGTGCGTGGAAACCTAGCCATCTCTGCTATATGAGTGGACTCGGGCCAATGAGATTTGAGCAGAAAGAATATACGCAGCATATCATTCTTGCCCCTGAATCACGCAAATAAGGGCAACACTGTAGGGATGATGAGCACAAATCTTATGTGGTAATTCAGGAAAAATGATTCTTCATGTCAAATGCATTTGCATTCTATACCACCCTCTTGGATATGGCCATGCAGATTACCATATTAAAGGCTACAAAACACTTCTTTTTAAATACAACTGTTGAGTTTTGTTTAATCTGGTGTTTCTCAAACTTATTTGACCATGGAACTCTTTTCACATAACATCTGTTTATAGAGACTTTACTATTCCAAAAATCAAATTTTAGGAAATTCTGCTTTAAAACTGTGGCCCTCGAACTTTGACATTCATTAGAATCACCCTGGCGGGCTTGTTAAAATGCAAATAGCTGGGAGACACCCTCAGCATTTCTGAGTCAGTAGGTCTGTGGTGGGAGCCAAGAATTCCTAAGTCTAAAAGCCCCAGGTGGTGATGATGATGTCACTGTCTATGGACCACGCTTTGAGAACCACTTTTAAAGAGTAGAGAAATTCCATCAGGCTCTCTCATGTTATTTCCTACAATGATGCTTCGCAAACTTGAATGTGCACACCACTCACCCGGTGTTCTTTTAAAAATATAGATTTTGGTTTATAGTAGATCTGGGATAGGGCCTAAGATTCTGCATTTTAAAAACACAAGGGTGCTGTTGGTCCCGGACCCAACTTTGTGAAGTAAGTCAATAGAACATGATACTACCCAAGCTCTTTTGCTCTCTAAGTAATGAGACATCCATCTATTACAATTTCTGGTAAGTATCTCTACGTAATCCAAGTTTACTTTTCTAAGTAAACTAGTTCCCTTTATGTATCTGCTGCTGCTGCTGCCAAGTCACTTCAGTTGTGTCCAACCCTGTGCGACCACATAGACGGCAGCCCACCAGACTCCCCAGCCCCTGGGATTCTCCAGGCAAGAACACTGGAGTGGGTTGCCATTGCCTTCTCCCTTTATGTATCTAGATGAGCACATAAATTTTTCACGTAGTATTTGTACTCACCAGGCCTCTAAGAAGTCTGATAATCAATAAACAGATTAGGATAGGTTTTTTGGTAATGTGTTGAGAAGTACAGAGAGAGTTCAGGTAATTTTTATTAAAGTTAATAGCTCTTCTATTTGGGGAAAAAACCCAGAATGGTTCCATGTACAAAATATGCTTCTCAAAATCAACAACTGTTCACAGATAACTGAACCATTTAGATGGAGGAGGGACAATAATATATAGCTCATTTGCCCAGTCCACTTGGGAAGAAAAACAGTCCATATACAAGAGCACTTACCCACACACAGCTGTACATGCCATGGGCCACCTGGACTGAAGAACTTCTCAGTGCCACAGGGATTAAAAATGAGTAGAGGTGCCTTCTAGTTGGGCCTGTGATACATTTCCCCTTAAATCTGAAAGTCTGTAGTAGACAAGGCATAGCAGTTCTCAGGAAAGGGAAAGCCATGGGATTTGAAGGGCAGCAAGAATACTTCCCAGAGCAGCTCACCTATGACTGAACCCTGAAGATAAGGTCAGGATTCGG